>NW_027328741.1:67604945-70104945 GCF_048564905.1 Vicugna pacos | reverse complement strand
ACAACATAGTCACAAGGGAACCTCCAGAGGGGTTTCAGCTGATATCTCGGCAGCAATATTGCAGGACAGGGAGGAGTGCCAGGACACAGACCATATCCTGAATGGCCAAATGCTGCCATCTAGGGTAGCCTATGCCACATTACCACCACTTCTAATAACGGCAGAGCTAGACAATTCCACAGACCGGCAAACCTTAAAAGAATTCAGCAGTTCAAAACTTCTTCTAAAAGAAAGGTTGACAATACTCCCCTGAATAGAAAAGCAGCAAGAGGAAATGGAAAGAAGAAAACCATTATTGGAAATGCAAGAAGAGCATGAGTGGCAAAGAAGAAACAAGAAGAAGGCAAGGAGGACATCAAAACCCTAAAGATGGGAGAGGGAAGCAGGAAATCATAGGTGATTGGAAGCACTCTCTTAAGTGAATCAGCTTATTTGACTCTCTGTTTGAAGCGAAAGGAGAGATGCATGGCCTGACGTGTTTGCAAAACAAGCGAGAAGCAGACCAACAAATAATCAAACCAACAAACAAGCACCAAACGGGTACGGTTGGCTGACATATACCAAGGGAACCATGATTCTTCAAAAGAAAATACTCAAGGTGATGTCAAGGATCCTTCAGCAAGCATCGACCCAGTATCGCGGCTTGAATGTAATCAGCACACTTGTATTCGGAAATCAGAGGCGTGCATTCATATTCGTAAATATTGATTCATAAGAGCATATCGTGACCTAACCCAAATGCTGATTTGGAATCAAATGGATTCCTAGTCCGTGATGTAGACTTGTATGTCTTCCAACAGGATGAAGGAATGCCATATTCTACGCTACGTAGAGAAGAAATGTAAGAAGCCTATAACAAAGGCAAGTAGCTCTGCCAAAGTGTACTGAGAGCAAAAGAGCCAGACAGTAAAGTGCACATTGGGGTTGGTTTCATTTCTTTGAATTTTCGCCCCCATGAAACAAATGGATCCATGTCCTGAGAGTGCGGGTGTTTCAGCAGAAATCAGGCGACGCATATGTCTTCCGGGTGTACGGATATTATAGGAACATAAGTCTGCTTTCGTGGGTCTCTGTGTACTGTGAACTGTTAGAAAGTTTAAAGACGTGTGAAAGCATCAACTGAAAAGGGGCACACTTCCCTCCATTGGTACTGTGCATACAGATCTGAACCAAAGGAAAGAGGGAAGGACAAAGGCCCATGGGACGCTAGTGGGTAGAATCACATTTACCTTAGGAACCTCTCGTCGGATGCAGCCCCTCCCCCAAGACTGACAAGATGCAGCAGCCATTGGGGATGGCAGTTACCGGTTGGATTCCAGGTGGAATGTTGGTGTGTACCGCGAGGCATGTTGAGGCTGTTGGATCCTAGGTAACCGGGCAGAGTTCTGTGGGTGGATCAGTGTGATGGAGGGGCTGCCGCCGTCTGTGGAGCTTGGCTTAGGTGTTTGGTCCGGGAAGCTGTGTAAGTTCGAGATACTGCTGCTGCCCAAAGACCTGAGTTCACAGGTCAGTTTCCAGAACCTGAAAGGGCAGACAGTGGAAGATCTGCCTGTCATCAGCTTACTGGTGAGGCTCCGAGGTACTTTCCGACTTGCCCAGTCCTGGTGAAGTCGACTTTATGGGAGACACGAAGAGAAGCTGGCCGAAAAGCTGGCTGCACGGATTGAGGAGAGATGCGAACACATAGATGAGAGATGTTCTGCTACCATGGAGATTACTGGCGTGGAGACAGCTGTAGAGGATACCAGGCTCAAAAGACATTCATGAGACATATTGGACCTCGCTGATCCTGGCAGAAACATACGGAGTGCCAACGTGGACTTGAGGAATTTCCTCAATTCTCTTCTCCAAGAACGGGTCCAAGGTCCCTGACGTCTGAAAGAGAAGAGATGGCAGAGATGATCAAAACGCTCCTGTTCTTGGAAGAGGTCGTGAGAATCCACACGTCCCAAGGGGCATTCCCAAGCCATTCTGACCAAAATTCACCAAGCCCAGGTAAGCCTTTTCCCTGGTTTGGGCCTAGCTAGCAAGCACTTGCCCTTCCCTCCCCTCCACTCAGGCATCCATTTTGAAGGATCAGTACCTGAGCTGCAAGGAAGCCATTACGAGAAGAGCAAGCCCCTCCTAGAATCAGAGTTCCTCCAGCTTCACACTCTGTGAACAACAGTGAACTCCCTAAAGGTCAAATAGTCTCGGCTGAAATAGATAGGAATTGAATACTTAGCTCACACCTAGAAACGATGGCCTTCCGCTAGATTCAGCAAATGTTGTGTTTATGTCTTCCCTGGGGTGAAGGGAGTGTGGTAAGTGAGGGGAATCATTGACTGAACTTGAATCTGTAGTAGGCCTCAGTTTTTCAAGACAGTATAGGTAAATAGTATAAGTCAGAAAATGAACTGTACTGTAAAAGTCGCCAATGACATTAAAGTCACAGCTTTTGTGGATCGCCTTTCACTTGAGTCAAGCACCCGGGGGCACTATATCATGGGGGTGCAGACTTGGTTGCGTTAAATGGCTTTACCCAACATGATCGGATGATTAAGCGTTCTCATCACTGATAGAAGAACACCTGGTTCTCAATAGACTAGCATAACTGCAGCAGGGTTCTCCTAGCTATAATGCCTCTAGGTGCTTTTAGATTCAAACCTAAATGTATATATTTGGTTTGTTTCCTCTTGTATTTTCCTAGAGAGGGGTGTTACCCCTTGAAATGCCAACATTGGCCAGTAGGTGTCATTGGGAGTAAAGGGCACCACATGCACAAGTGTATCCAAGGTTGGGGGTTACTTCCTGTTTCCAATAGTTATTTCATGGTTCCTGTTGTTTTCGGAGGCTTCAACCGTAAAGAGCTGACATGACCCCTTTAACAGTTTGGACTGCTAGTTTGCATTCTATCTGTCTAGGTTTTCCGTAGAGCTGACAAAATGTTACCAAAATTGACAAGTCTGGCTTCTAGGTCGATTTAGTGTGTTTCAAAAAATAACTTCATTTTCGTATAACTCCCAAAACATGTAAATGAATTCTGTTAAAATTCTTAAAGGGAGCAAATGAGATATCAACATAATGTCAAAACATTTGTCTTCGGAGAATCCCTCCCACCACTGCTGTATAGAAACCAAGAGCTAAGCAAATATCACATTTCTGTGAAATGTATCTGGATAGTGTTGATTCATCGATGCCCAGTTGGCAGAGAAGAAGTGCAACCTGCACTCACTCGCTCCCATGTACAGAGCAATGTAAACATCCACTCACCCAGCCCTTGCACAGGACACTTGCCGAAGAGAGGTCTGTTACTACCAAAGACAGGATGAGGCCTCAGAACACCTGGAAGCAGGAGAAGGCAATGCAGGGAATGGAAACCAGTGCAGTGTCTGACCCCTGGTGATGGAGCAACAACGGTGAAACTCTGTTAACTTGGACGCACACTCTCAAGCGGACAGGAGACATGGGATTGAAGGTGATGTGCTGAGATTTACAAGAGTGCACAGCAGATGCTTGGCTGACAGAACTCAAAGAAACCAGCGCAAAATATCCCCACAGTTGATTCTGAGACCAAGATCCGATCTGCCAAATTTGAGGTAGCAGAGGCAACGGTCAGTGAGGGATAGGGCTACGGATGATGGCACACGCTGAGTCTCAGGGATCTGGAGTGCGTTGTGGGATGTGGTGGGTCGAATCAAGAGAGCAAGCCGAACTGTGTACCAATGCTAAAGCAACCACACTGGTCACGCGGTTGAGAATACCGATATGTCCCATGGCCACACCCAGTGCATCTGCAGGACCAGGGACCAATTGGGCATTTTGCCAATAGAGCACGTGTGGGGCTGAATCAGAGCTATCGTGCCTCTGGTCTGAGGGATCCAGGGGGCCTTGGGTTTGAAATCAGAATGAAAAGCCTTAGGATCTGCTACATTCGTAACCTGGGCTGGGATTATGGTTTGGTTTGAGACGCAGGATGCGCAAGAGCTCTGCGGTTGCCTTCGTGCACCCGTGCCACGAGGATGAGATGACAAGGAAGAGTGGTCCAAGTCCATAGCGTGAGAAGAGGAAGCATTACCTTCACCATTATCTCCCAAAAGCGGATGCTACATTTTGGATGGCACCGGCACGGTACGGCACAGAGGACGCCAATGCAGGTCTGCAGGATCATTCCAGCAGGCCCTGATGTGTGACATCCATAGATATGCTTCCACTGTTGTGTCAGTAGACAGAGAAGCTCTGGGAAGGACTGCTTTCATTGGGACATTCCCGTGGCACTACAAAGCACAAGCGCACTCTCAGTTTGCTGTTTGGGAAACACTCCAAAATGACATAGAGCAGAATGCAGAGCTGAGAACCTTTAGAAGCTTCATATCCACAAGAGGAAGTGTCCTGCACACTTTCAGAATTGTGAGATAAGCGTAATCAAAATGAAGTTATGCTACTCGAAATAGAATGGGTTGTTTATCACAACAAATGCAACACCAGCAATTGGAGATATACAGGACAACACACACAGGAACAGGATATGGCATCAATGTCTAGGAGAAATTGTCCTCACAGAAATCCCATGGAATTGCGTAGAGCCAAGAGTCTAAAATTTTCACTTAACAAAGCCCTACAAGTCTACATTAGATATCGGATATTACCTGACCAGTAGAGATGAAGAAGTACAGTAAAAGAAACAGGAAGTACCATTTTCAGTTCCAAAGATATTGAAGGCCCAAAAGATAAGCTTTCAAACAACTAGACTGCAAAACGCTATCCAGACCAAGTGTTGAAAATGGTGGTCAGGAAAACACTGAAGAACAACAGTGTCTCAGAATCACCAAAGGCAGAATACCAGAAAAGGGGAAGAGAAAGTCTAAAGACGAGCCAAAAAATATCAGAAAACTCAATGGATGTGATAATATCAGGGCTAAAATTCAGTCCTTAGCCGTCTAGATAATGCAGAGGGATGCGTGAATGACTGTGAAGACAGGGGAACAGAAATCCCTCGGTCAGAATCAGACATAGGAAAGCAAGTGCAAACCAATGAAAACATTGCTGTTGAATCCTGGGTTAAGACAGGGCATGAAAGACTAGAATTCATAAGAGTCCCAGATGGAAAAGCAAGAGATAAAGAAACAAAAAATATCTGAAAATTTATCTGTAGAAAAATCAGACTGAAACTTGCTGAAAGCCAAGAAAGAATCATCTATGCGAATTCAGGAAGTACACAGCGTCCAAAGGAGGTGGAATCGCAATAGACCTACCAGCAGCTGTATGATTCACGAATATCCCAGTGATTTAAATGCACCTGGAGGAAACAACATATTCACAAGGGAACCTCCAGAGGGGTTTCAGCTGATATCTCGGCAGCAATATTGCAGGACAGGGAGGAGTGCCAGGACACAGACCATATCCTGAATGGCCAAATGCTGCCATCTAGGGTAGCCTATGCCACATGACCACCATTTCTAATAACGGCAGACCTAGACAATTCCACAGACCGGCAAACCTTAAAAGAATTCAGCAGTTCAAAACTTCTTCTAAAAGAAAGGTTGACAATACTGCCCTGAATAGAAAAGCAGCAAGAGGAAATGGAAAGAAGAAAACCATTATTGGAAATGCAAGAAGAGCATGAGTGGCAAAGAGGAAACAAGAAGAAGGCAAGGAGGACATCAAAACCCTAAAATGGGAGAGGGAAGCAGGAAATCATAGGTGATTGGAAGCACTCTCTTAAGTGAATCAGCTTATTTGACTCTCTGTTTGAAGCGAAAGGAGAGATGCATGGCCTGACGTGTTTGCAAAACAAGCGAGAAGCAGACCAACAAATAATCAAACCAACAAACAAGCACCAAACGGGTACGGTTGGCTGACATATACGAAGGGAACCATGATTCTTCAAAAGAAAATACTCAAGGTGATGTCAAGGATCCTTCAGCAAGCATCGACCCAGTATCGCGGCTTGCATGTAATCAGCACACTTGTATTCGGAAATCAGAGGCGTGCATTCATATTCGTAAATATCGATTCATAAGAGCATATCGTGACCTAACCCAAATGCTGATTTGGAATCAAATGGATTCCTAATCCGTGATGTAGACTTGTATGTCTTCCAACAGGATGAAGGAATGCCATATTCTACGCTACGTAGAGAAGAAATGTAAGTAGCCTATAACAAAGGCAAGTAGCTCTGCCAAAGTGTACTGAGAGCAAAAGAGCCAGACAGTAAAGTGCACAATGGGGTTGGTTTCATTTCTTGGAATTTCAGCCCCCATGAAACAAATGGATCCATGTCCTGAGAGTGCGGGTGTTTCAGCAGAAATCAGGCGACGCATATGTCTTCCGGGTGTACGGATATTATAGGAACATAAGTCTCCTTTCGTGGGTCTCTATGTACTGTGAACTGTTAGAAAGTTTAAAGACGTGTGAAAGCATCAACTGAAAAGGGGCACACTTCCCTCCATTGGTACTGTGCATACAGATCTGAACCAAAAGAAATAGGGAAGAAGAAAGGCCCATGGGACGCTAGTGGTTAGAATCACATTTACCTTAGGAACCTCTCGTCGGATGCAGCCCCTCCCCCAAGACTGACAAGATGCAGCAGCCATTGGGGATGGCAGTTACCGGTTGGATTCCATGTGGAATGTTGGTTTGCACCGCGAGGCTTGTTGTGGCTGTTGGATCCTAGGTAACCGGGCAGAGTTCTGTGGGTGGATCAGTGTGATGGAGGGGCTGCCGCCGTCTGTGGAGCTTGGCTTAGGTGTTTGGTCCGGGAAGCTGTGTAAGTTCGAGATAGTGCTGCTGCCCAATGACCTGAGTTCACAGGTCAGTTTCCAGAACCTGAAAGGGCAGACAGTGGAAGATCTGCCTGTCATCATCTTACTGGTGAGGCTCCGAGGTACTTTCCGACTTGCCCAGTCCTGGTGAAGTCGACTTTATGGGAGACACGAAGAGAAGCTGGCCGAAAAGCTGGCTGCACGGATTGAGGAGAGATGCGAACACATTGATGAGAGATGTTCTGCTACCATGGAGAATACTGGCGTGGAGACAGCTGTAGAGGATACCAGGCTCAAAAGACATTCATGAGACATATTGGACCTCGCTGATCCTGGCAGAAACATACGGAGTGCCAACGTGGACTTGAGGAAGTTCCTCAATTCTCTTCTCCAAGAACGGGTCCAAGGTCCCTGACGTCTGAAAGAGAAGAGATGGCAGAGATGATCAAAACGCTCCTGTTCTTGGAAGAGGTCGTGAGAATCCACACGTCCCAAGGGGCATTCCCAAGCCATTCTGACCAAAATTCACCAAGCCCAGGTAAGCCTTTTCCCAGGTTTGGGCCTAGCTAGCAAGCACTTGCCCTTCCCTCCCCTCCACTCAGGCATCCATTTTGAAGGATCAGTACCTGAGCTGCAAGGAAGCCATTACGAGAAGAGCAAGCCCCTCCTAGAATCAGAGTTCCTCCAGCTTCACACTCTGTTAACAACAGTGAACTCCCTAAAGGTCAAATAGTCTCGGCTGAAATAGATAGGAATTGAATACTTAGCTCACACCTAGAAACGATGGCCTTCCGCTAGATTCAGCAAATGTTGTGTTTATGTCTTCCCTGGGGTGAAGGGAGTGTGGTAAGTGAGGGGAATCATTGACTGAACTTGAATCTGTAGTAGGCCTCAGTTTTTCAAGACAGTATAGGTAAATAGTATAAGTCAGAAAGTGAACTGTACTGTAAAAGTCGCCAATGACATTAAAGTCACAGCTTTTGCGGATCGCCTTTCACTTGAGTCAAGCCCCCGGGGGCACTATATCATGGGGGTGCAAACTTGGTTGCGTTAAATGGCTTTACCCAACATGATCGGATGATTAAGCGTTCTCATCACTGATAGAAGAACACCTGGTTCTCAATAGACTAGCATAACTGCAGCAGGGTTCTCCTAGCTATAATGCCTCTAGGTGCTTTTAGATTCAAACCTAAATGTATATATTTGGTTTGTTTCCTCTTGTATTTTCCTAGAGAGGGGTGTTACCCCTTGAAATGCCAACATTGGCCAGTAGGTGTCATTGGGAGTAAAGGGCACCACATGCACAAGTGTATCCAAGGTTGGGGGTTACTTCCTGTTTCCAATAGTTATTTCATGGTTCCTGTTGGTTTCGGAGGCTTCAACCGTAAAGAGCTGACATGACCCCTTTAACAGTTTGGACTGCTAGTTTGCATTCTATCTGTCTAGGTTTCCCGTAGAGCTGACAAAATGTTACCAAAATTGACAAGTCTGACTTCTATGTCGATTTAGTGTGTTTCAAAAAATAACTTCATTTTCGTATAACTCCCAAAACATGTAAATGAATTCTGTTAAAATTCTTAAAGAGTGCAAATGAGATATAAACATAATGTCAAAACAATTGTCTTCGGACAATCCCTCCCACCACGGCTGTATAGAAACCAAGAGCTAAGCAAATATCACATTTCTGTGAAATGTATCTGGATAGTGTTGATTCATCGATGCCCAGTTGGCAGAGAAGAAGTGCAACCTGCACTCACTCGCTCCCATGTACAGAGCAATGGAAACATCCACTCACCCAGCCCTTGCACAGGACACTTGCCGAAGAGAGGTCTGTTACTACCAAAGACAGGATGAGGCCTCAGAACACCTGGAAGCAGGAGAAGGCAATGCAGGGAATGGAAACCAGTGCAGGGTCTGACCCCTGGTGATGGAGCAACACGGGTGAAACTCTGTTAACTTGGACGCACACTCTCAAGCGGACAGGAGACATGGGATTGAAGGTGATGTGCTGAGATTTACAAGAGTGCACAGCAGATGCTTGGCTGACAGAACTCAAAGAAACCAGCGCAAAATATCCCCACAGTTGATTCTGAGACCAAGATCCGATCTGCCAAATTTGAGGTAGCAGAGGCAACGGTCAGTGAGGGATAGGGCTACGGATGATGGCACACGCTGAGTCTCAGGGATCTGGAGTGCGTTGTGGGATGTGGTGGGTCGAATCAAGACAGCAAGCCGAACTGTGTACCAATGCTAAAGCAACCACACTGGTCACGCGGTTGAGATTACCGATATGTCCCATGGCCACACCCAGTGCATCTGCAGGACCAGGGACCAATTGGGCATTTTGCCAATAGAGCACGTGTGGGGCTGAATCAGAGCTATCGTGCCTCTGGTCTGAGGGATCCAGGGGGCCTTGGGTATGAAATCAGAATGAAAAGCCTTAGGATCTGCTACATTCATAACCTGGGCTGGGATTATGGTTTGGTTTGAGGCACAGGATGCGCAACAGTTCTTTGGTTGCCTTTGTGCACCCGTGCCACTAGGATGAGAGGACAAGGAAGAGTGGTCCAAGTCCACAGCGTGAGAAGAGGAAGCATTACCTTCACCATTATCTCCCAAAAGCGGATGCTACATTTTGGATGGCACCGGCACGGTACGGCACAGAGGACGCCAATGCAGGTCTGCGGGACCATTCCAGCAGACCCTGATATGTGACATCCATAGATATGCTTCCACTGTTGTGTCAGTAGACAGAGAAGCTCTGGGAAGGACTGCTTTCATTGGGACATTCCCGTGGCACTACAAAGCACAAGCGCACTCTCAGTTTGCTGTTTGGGGAACACTCCAAAATGACATAGAGCAGAATGCAGAGCTGAGAACCTTTAGAAGCTTCATTTCCACAAGAGGAAGTGTCCTGCGCACTTTCATAATTGTGAGATAAGCGTAATCAAAATGAAGTTATGCTACTCGAAATAGAATGGGTTGTTTATCACAACAAATGCAACACCAGCAATTGGAGATATACAGGACAACACACACAGGAACAGGATATGGCATCAATGTCTGGGAGAAATTGTCCTCACAGAAATCCCATGGAATTGCGTAGAGCCAAGAGTCTAAAATTTTCACTTAACCAAGCCCTAGAATTCTACATTAGATATCTGATATTACCTGACCAGTAGAGATGAAGAAGTACAGTAAAAGAAACAGGAAGTACCATTTTCAGTTCCAAAGATATTGAAGGCCCAAAAGATAAGCTTTCAAACAACTAGACTGCAAAACGCTATCCAGACCAAGTGTTGAAAATGGTGGTCAGGAAAACACTGAAGAACAACAGTGTCTCAGAATCACCAAAGGCAGAATACCAGAAAAGGGGAAGAGAAAGTCTAAAGGTGAGCCAAAAAATATCAGAAAACTCAATGGATGTGATAATATCAGGGCTAAAATTCAGTCCTTAGCAGTCTAGATAATGCAGAGGGATGCGTGAATGACTGTGAAGACAGGGGAACAGAAATCCCTCGGTCAGAATCAGACATAGGAAAGCAAGTGCAAACCAATGAAAACATTGCTGTTGAATCCTGGGTTAAGACAGGGCATGAAAGACTAGAATTCATAAGAGTCCCAGATGGAAAAGCAAGAGATAAAGAAACAAAAAATATCTGAAAATTTATCTGTAGAAAAATCAGACTGAAACTTGCTGAAAGCCAAGAAAGAATCATCTATGCGAATTCAGGAAGTACACAGCGTCCAAAGGAGGTGGAATCCCAATAGACCTACCAGCAGCTGTATGATTCACGAATATCCCAGTGATTTAAATGCACCTGGAGGAAACAACATAGTCACAAGGGAACCTCCAGAGGGGTTTCAGCTGATATCTCGGCAGGAATATTGCAGGACAGGGAGGAGTGCCAGGACACAGACCATATCCTGAATGGCCAAATGCTGCCATCTAGGGTAGCCTATGCCACATTACCACCACTTCTAATAACGGCAGAGCTAGACAATTCCACAGACCGGCAAACCTTAAAAGAATTCAGCAGTTCAAAACTTCTTCTAAAAGAAAGGTTGACAATACTCCCCTGAATAGAAAAGCAGCAAGAGGAAATGGAAAGAAGAAAACCATTATTGGAAATGCAAGAAGAGCATGAGTGGCAAAGAAGAAACAAGAAGAAGGCAAGGAGGACATCAAAACCCTAAAGATGGGAGAGGGAAGCAGGAAATCATAGGTGATTGGAAGCACTCTCTTAAGTGAATCAGCTTATTTGACTCTCTGTTTGAAGCGAAAGGAGAGATGCATGGCCTGACGTGTTTGCAAAACAAGCGAGAAGCAGACCAACAAATAATCAAACCAACAAACAAGCACCAAACGGGTACGGTTGGCTGACATATACGAAGGGAACCATGATTCTTCAAAAGAAAATACTCAAGGTGATGTCAAGGATCCTTCAGCAAGCATCGACCCAGTATCGCGGCTTGAATGTAATCAGCACACTTGTATTCGGAAATCAGAGGCGTGCATTCATATTCGTAAATATTGATTCATAAGAGCATATCGTGACCTAACCCAAATGCTGATTTGGAATCAAATGGATTCCTAGTCCGTGATGTAGACTTGTATGTCTTCCAACAGGATGAAGGAATGCCATATTCTACGCTACGTAGAGAAGAAATGTAAGAAGCCTATAACAAAGGCAAGTAGCTCTGCCAAAGTGTACTGAGAGCAAAAGAGCCAGACAGTAAAGTGCACATTGGGGTTGGTTTCATTTCTTTGAATTTTCGCCCCCATGAAAAAAATGGATCCATGTCCTGAGAGTGCGGGTGTTTCAGCAGAAATCAGGCGACGCATATGTCTTCCGGGTGTACGGATATTATAGGAACATAAGTCTGCTTTCGTGGGTCTCTGTGTACTGTGAACTGTTAGAAAGTTTAAAGACGTGTGAAAGCATCAACTGAAAAGGGGCACACTTCCCTCCATTGGTACTGTGCATACAGATCTGAACCAAAGGAAAGAGGGAAGGACAAAGGCCCATGGGACGCTAGTGGGTAGAATCACATTTACCTTAGGAACCTCTCGTCGGATGCAGCCCCTCCCCCAAGACTGACAAGATGCAGCAGCCATTGGGGATGGCAGTTACCGGTTGGATTCCAGGTGGAATGTTGGTGTGTACCGCGAGGCATGTTGAGGCTGTTGGATCCTAGGTAACCGGGCAGAGTTCTGTGGGTGGATCAGTGTGATGGAGGGGCTGCCGCCGTCTGTGGAGCTTGGCTTAGGTGTTTGGTCCGGGAAGCTGTGTAAGTTCGAGATACTGCTGCTGCCCAAAGACCTGAGTTCACAGGTCAGTTTCCAGAACCTGAAAGGGCAGACAGTGGAAGATCTGCCTGTCATCAGCTTACTGGTGAGGCTCCGAGGTACTTTCCGACTTGCCCAGTCCTGGTGAAGTCGACTTTATGGGAGACACGAAGAGAAGCTGGCCGAAAAGCTGGCTGCACGGATTGAGGAGAGATGCGAACACATAGATGAGAGATGTTCTGCTACCATGGAGATTACTGGCGTGGAGACAGCTGTAGAGGATACCAGGCTCAAAAGACATTCATGAGACATATTGGACCTCGCTGATCCTGGCAGAAACATACGGAGTGCCAACGTGGACTTGAGGAATTTCCTCAATTCTCTTCTCCAAGAACGGGTCCAAGGTCCCTGACGTCTGAAAGAGAAGAGATGGCAGAGATGATCAAAACGCTCCTGTTCTTGGAAGAGGTCGTGAGAATCCACACGTCCCAAGGGGCATTCCCAAGCCATTCTGACCAAAATTCACCAAGCCCAGGTAAGCCTTTTCCCTGGTTTGGGCCTAGCTAGCAAGCACTTGCCCTTCCCTCCCCTCCACTCAGGCATCCATTTTGAAGGATCAGTACCTGAGCTGCAAGGAAGCCATTACGAGAAGAGCAAGCCCCTCCTAGAATCAGAGTTCCTCCAGCTTCACACTCTGTGAACAACAGTGAACTCCCTAAAGGTCAAATAGTCTCGGCTGAAATAGATAGGAATTGAATACTTAGCTCACACCTAGAAACGATGGCCTTCCGCTAGATTCAGCAAATGTTGTGTTTATGTCTTCCCTGGGGTGAAGGGAGTGTGGTAAGTGAGGGGAATCATTGACTGAACTTGAATCTGTAGTAGGCCTCAGTTTTTCAAGACAGTATAGGTAAATAGTATAAGTCAGAAAATGAACTGTACTGTAAAAGTCGCCAATGACATTAAAGTCACAGCTTTTGTGGATCGCCTTTCACTTGAGTCAAGCACCCGGGGGCACTATATCATGGGGGTGCAGACTTGGTTGCGTTAAATGGCTTTACCCAACATGATCGGATGATTAAGCGTTCTCATCACTGATAGAAGAACACCTGGTTCTCAATAGACTAGCATAACTGCAGCAGGGTTCTCCTAGCTATAATGCCTCTAGGTGCTTTTAGATTCAAACCTAAATGTATATATTTGGTTTGTTTCCTCTTGTATTTTCCTAGAGAGGGGTGTTACCCCTTGAAATGCCAACATTGGCCAGTAGGTGTCATTGGGAGTAAAGGGCACCACATGCACAAGTGTATCCAAGGTTGGGGGTTACTTCCTGTTTCCAATAGTTATTTCATGGTTCCTGTTGGTTTCGGAGGCTTCAACCGTAAAGAGCTGACATGACCCCTTTAACAGTTTGGACTGCTAGTTTGCATTCTATCTGTCTAGGTTTTCCGTAGAGCTGACAAAATGTTACCAAAATTGACAAGTCTGGCTTCTAGGTCGATTTAGTGTGTTTCAAAAAATAACTTCATTTTCGTATAACTCCCAAAACATGTAAATGAATTCTGTTAAAATTCTTAAAGGGAGCAAATGAGATATCAACATAATGTCAAAACATTTGTCTTCGGAGAATCCCTCCCACCACTGCTGTATAGAAACCAAGAGCTAAGCAAATATCACATTTCTGTGAAATGTATCTGGATAGTGTTGATTCATCGATGCCCAGTTGGCAGAGAAGAAGTGCAACCTGCACTCACTCGCTCCCATGTACAGAGCAATGTAAACATCCACTCACCCAGCCCTTGCACAGGACACTTGCCGAAGAGAGGTCTGTTACTACCAAAGACAAGATGAGGCCTCAGAACACCTGGAAGCAGGAGAAGGCAATGCAGGGAATGGAAACCAGTGCAGTGTCTGACCCCTGGTGATGGAGCAACAACGGTGAAACTCTGTTAACTTGGACGCACACTCTCAAGCGGACAGGAGACATGGGATTGAAGGTGATGTGCTGAGATTTACAAGAGTGCACAGCAGATGCTTGGCTGACAGAACTCAAAGAAACCAGCGCAAAATATCCCCACAGTTGATTCTGAGACCAAGATCCGATCTGCCAAATTTGAGGTAGCAGAGGCAACGGTCAGTGAGGGATAGGGCTACGGATGATGGCACACGCTGAGTCTCAGGGATCTGGAGTGCGTTGTGGGATGTGGTGGGTCGAATCAAGAGAGCAAGCCGAACTGTGTACCAATGCTAAAGCAACCACACTGGTCACGCGGTTGAGAATACCGATATGTCCCATGGCCACACCCAGTGCATCTGCAGGACCAGGGACCAATTGGGCATTTTGCCAATAGAGCACGTGTGGGGCTGAATCAGAGCTATCGTGCCTCTGGTCTGAGGGATCCAGGGGGCCTTGGGTTTGAAATCAGAATGAAAAGCCTTAGGATCTGCTACATTCGTAACCTGGGCTGGGATTATGGTTTGGTTTGAGACGCAGGATGCGCAAGAGCTCTGCGGTTGCCTTCGTGCACCCGTGCCACGAGGATGAGATGACAAGGAAGAGTGGTCCAAGTCCATAGCGTGAGAAGAGGAAGCATTACCTTCACCATTATCTCCCAAAAGCGGATGCTACATTTTGGATGGCACCGGCACGGTACGGCACAGAGGACGCCAATGCAGGTCTGCGGGATCATTCCAGCAGGCCCTGATGTGTGACATCCATAGATATGCTTCCACTGTTGTGTCAGTAGACAGAGAAGCTCTGGGAAGGACTGCTTTCATTGGGACATTCCCGTGGCACTACAAAGCACAAGCGCACTCTCAGTTTGCTGTTTGGGAAACACTCCAAAATGACATAGAGCAGAATGCAGAGCTGAGAACCTTTAGAAGCTTCATATCCACAAGAGGAAGTGTCCTGCACACTTTCAGAATTGTGAGATAAGCGTAATCAAAATGAAGTTATGCTACTCGAAATAGTATGGGTTGTTTATCACAACAAATGCAACACCAGCAATTGGAGATATACAGGACAACACACACAGGAACAGGATATGGCATCAATGTCTAGGAGAAATTGTCCTCACAGAAATCCCATGGAATTGCGTAGAGCCAAGAGTCTAAAATTTTCACTTAACAAAGCCCTACAAGTCTACATTAGATATCGGATATTACCTGACCAGTAGAGATGAAGAAGTACAGTAAAAGAAACAGGAAGTACCATTTTCAGTTCCAAAGATATTGAAGGCCCAAAAGATAAGCTTTCAAACAACTAGACTGCAAAACGCTATCCAGACCAAGTGTTGAAAATGGTGGTCAGGAAAACACTGAAGAACAACAGTGTCTCAGAATCACCAAAGGCAGAATACCAGAAAAGGGGAAGAGAAAGTCTAAAGACGAGCCAAAAAATATCAGAAAACTCAATGGATGTGATAATATCAGGGCTGAAATTCAGTCCTTAGCCGTCTAGATAATGCAGAGGGATGCGTGAATGACTGTGAAGACAGGGGAACAGAAATCCCTCGGTCAGAATCAGACATAGGAAAGCAAGTGCAAACCAATGAAAACATTGCTGTTGAATCCTGGGTTAAGACAGGGCATGAAAGACTAGAATTCATAAGAGTCCCAGATGGAAAAGCAAGAGATAAAGAAACAAAAAATATCTGAAAATTGATCTGTAGAAAAATCAGACTGAAACTTGCTGAAAGCCAAGAAAGAATCATCTATGCGAATTCAGGAAGTACACAGCGTCCAAAGGAGGTGGAATCCCAATAGACCTACCAGCAGCTGTATGATTCACGAATATCCCAGTGATTTAAATGCACCTGGAGGAAACAACATATTCACAAGGGAACCTCCAGAGGGGTTTCAGCTGATATCTCGGCAGCAATATTGCAGGACAGGGAGGAGTGCCAGGACACAGACCATATCCTGAATGGCCAAATGCTGCCATCTAGGGTAGCCTATGCCACATTACCACCACTTCTAATAACGGCAGACCTAGACAATTCCACAGACCGGCAAACCTTAAAAGAATTCAGCAGTTCAAAACTTCTTCTAAAAGAAAGGTTGACAATACTGCCCTGAATAGAAAAGCAGCAAGAGGAAATGGAAAGAAGAAAACCATTATTGGAAATGCAAGAAGAGCATGAGTGGCAAAGAGGAAACAAGAAGAAGGCAAGGAGGACATCAAAACCCTAAAATGGGAGAGGGAAGCAGGAAATCATAGGTGATTGGAAGCACTCTCTTAAGTGAATCAGCTTATTTGACTCTCTGTTTGAAGCGAAAGGAGAGATGCATGGCCTGACGTGTTTGCAAAACAAGCGAGAAGCAGACCAACAAATAATCAAACCAACAAACAAGCACCAAACGGGTACGGTTGGCTGACATATACGAAGGGAACCATGATTCTTCAAAAGAAAATACTCAAGGTGATGTCAAGGATCCTTCAGCAAGCATCGACCCAGTATCGCGGCTTGCATGTAATCAGCACACTTGTATTCGGAAATCAGAGGCGTGCATTCATATTCGTAAATATCGATTCATAAGAGCATATCGTGACCTAACCCAAATGCTGATTTGGAATCAAATGGATTCCTAATCCGTGATGTAGACTTGTATGTCTTCCAACAGGATGAAGGAATGCCATATTCTACGCTACGTAGAGAAGAAATGTAAGTAGCCTATAACAAAGGCAAGTAGCTCTGCCAAAGTGTACTGAGAGCAAAAGAGCCAGACAGTAAAGTGCACATTGGGGTTGGTTTCATTTCTTGGAATTTCAGCCCCCATGAAACAAATGGATCCATGTCCTGAGAGTGCGGGTGTTTCAGCAGAAATCAGGCGACGCATATGTCTTCCGGGTGTACGGATATTATAGGAACATAAGTCTCCTTTCGTGGGTCTCTATGTACTGTGAACTGTTAGAAAGTTTAAAGACGTGTGAAAGCATCAACTGAAAAGGGGCACACTTCCCTCCATTGGTACTGTGCATACAGATCTGAACCAAAAGAAATAGGGAAGAAGAAAGGCCCATGGGACGCTAGTGGTTAGAATCACATTTACCTTAGGAACCTCTCGTCGGATGCAGCCCCTCCCCCAAGACTGACAAGATGCAGCAGCCATTGGGGATGGCAGTTACCGGTTGGATTCCATGTGGAATGTTGGTTTGCACCGCGAGGCTTGTTGTGGCTGTTGGATCCTAGGTAACCGGGCAGAGTTCTGTGGGTGGATCAGTGTGATGGAGGGGCTGCCGCCTTCTGTGGAGCTTGGCTTAGGTGTTTGGTCCGGGAAGCTGTGTAAGTTCGAGATACTGCTGCTGCCCAAAGACCTGAGTTCACAGGTCAGTTTCCAGAACCTGAAAGGGCAGACAGTGGAAGATCTGCCTGTCATCAGCTTACTGGTGAGGCTCCGAGGTACTTTCCGACTTGCCCAGTCCTGGTGAAGTCGACTTTATGGGAGACACGAAGAGAAGCTGGCCGAAAAGCTGGCTGCACGGATTGAGGAGAGATGCGAACACATTGATGAGAGATGTTCTGCTACCATGGAGAATACTGGCGTGGAGACAGCTGTAGAGGATACCAGGCTCAAAAGACATTCATGAGATATATTGGACCTCGCTGATCCTGGCAGAAACATACGGAGTGCCAACATGGACTTGAGGAAGTTCCTCAATTCTCTTCTCCAAGAACGGGTCCAAGGTCCCTGACGTCTGAAAGAGAAGAGATGGCAGAGATGATCAAAACGCTCCTGTTCTTGGAAGAGGTCGTGAGAATCCACACGTCCCAAGGGGCATTCCCAAGACATTCTGACCAAAATTCACCAAGCCCTGGTAAGCCTTTTCCCAGGTTTGGGCCTAGCTAGCAAGCACTTGCCCTTCCCTCCCCTCCACTCAGGCATCCATTTTGAAGGATCAGTACCTGAGCTGCAAGGAAGCCATTACGAGAAGAGCAAGCCCCTCCTAGAATCAGAGTTCCTCCAGCTTCACACTCTGTGAACAACAGTGAACTCCTTAAAGGTCAAATAGTCTCGGCTGAAATAGATAGGAATTGAATACTTAGCTCACACCTAGAAACGATGGCCTTCCGCTAGATTCAGCAAATGTTGTGTTTATGTCTTCCCTGGGGTGCAGGGAGTGTGGTAAGTGAGGGGAATCATTGACTGAACTTGAATCTGTATTAGGCCTCAGTTTTTCAAGACAGTATAGGTAAATAGTATAAGTCAGAAAGTGAACTGTACTGTAAAAGTCGCCAATGACATTAAAGTCACAGCTTTTGTGGATCGCCTTTCACTTGAGTCAAGCCCCCGGGGGCACTATATCATGGGGGTGCAGACTTGGTTGCGTTAAATGGCTTTACCCAACATGATCGGATGATTAAGCGTTCTCATCACTGATAGAAGAACACCTGGTTCTCAATAGACTAGCATAACTGCAGCAGGGTTCTCCTAGCTATAATGCCTCTAGGTGCTTTTAGATTCAAACCTAAATGTATATATTTGGTTTGTTTCCTCTTGTATTTTCCTAGAGAGGGGTGTTACCCCTTGAAATGCCAACATTGGCCAGTAGGTGTCATTGGGAGTAAAGGGCACCACATGCACAAGTGTATCCAAGGTTGGGGGTTACTTCCTGTTTCCAATAGTTATTTCATGGTTCCTGTTGGTTTCGGAGGCTTCAACCGTAAAGAGCTGACATGACCCCTTTAACAGTTTGGACTGCTAGTTTGCATTCTATCTGTCTAGGTTTTCCGTAGAGCTGACAAAATGTTACCAAAATTGACAAGTCTGGCTTCTAGGTCGATTTAGTGTGTTTCAAAAAATAACTTCATTTTCGTATAACTCCCAAAACATGTAAATGAATTCTGTTAAAATTCTTAAAGGGTGCAAATGAGATATCAACATAATGTCAAAACAATTGTCTTCGGACAATCCCTCCCACCACGGCTGTATAGAAACCAAGAGCTAAGCAAATATCACATTTCTGTGAAATGTATCTGGATAGTGTTGATTCATCGATGCCCAGTTGGCAGAGAAGAAGTGCAACCTGCACTCACTCGCTCCCATGTACAGAGCAATGGAAACATCCACTCACCCAGCCCTTGCACAGGACACTTGCCGAAGAGAGGTCTGTTACTACCAAAGACAGGATGAGGCCTCAGAACACCTGGAAGCAGGAGAAGGCAATGCAGGGAATGGAAACCAGTGCAGGGTCTGACCCCTGGTGATGGAGCAACAAGGGTGAAACTCTGTTAACTTGGACGCACACTCTCAAGCGGACAGGAGACATGGGATTGAAGGTGATGTGCTGAGATTTACAAGAGTGCACAGCAGATGCTTGGCTGACAGAACTCAAAGAAACCAGCGCAAAATATCCCCACAGTTGATTCTGAGACCAAGATCCGATCTGCCAAATTTGAGGTAGCAGAGGCAACGGTCAGTGAGGGATAGGGCTACGGATGATGGCACACGCTGAGTCTCAGGGATCTGGAGTGCGTTGTGGGATGTGGTGGGTCGAATCAAGAGAGCAAGCCGAACTGTGTACCAATGCTAAAGCAACCACACTGGTCACGCGGTTGAGATTACCGATATGTCCCATGGCCACACCCAGTGCATCTGCAGGACCAGGGACCAATTGGGCATTTTGCCAATAGAGCACGTGTGGGGCTGAATCAGAGCTATCGTGCATCTGGTCTGAGGGATCCAGGGGGCCTTGGGTATGAAATCAGAATGAAAAGCCTTAGGATCTGCTACATTCATAACCTGGGCTGGGATTATGCTTTGGTTTGAGGCACAGGATGCGCAACAGCTCTGCGGTTGCCTTCGTGCACCCGTGCCACTAGGATGAGAGGACAAGGAAGAGTGGTCCAAGTCCACAGCGTGAGAAGAGGAAGCATTACCTTCACCATTATCTCCCAAAAGCGGATGCTACATTTTGGATGGCACTGGCACGGAACGGCACAGAGGACGCCAATGCAGGTCTGCGGGACCATTCCAGCAGACCCTGATGTGTGACATCCATAGATATGCTTCCACTGTTGTGTCAGTAGACAGAGAAGCTCTGGGAAGAACTGCTTTTATTGGGACATTCCCGTGGCTCTTCAAACACAAGCGCACTCTCAGTTTGCTGTTTTGGAAACACTCCAAAATGACATAGAGTAGAATGCAGAGCTGAGAACCTTTAGAAGCTTCATTTCCACAAGAGGAAGTGTCCTGCGCACTTTCAGAAATGTGAGATAAGCGTAATCAAAATGAAGTTATGCTACTCGAAATAGTATGGGTTGTTTATCACAACAAATGCAACACCAGCAATTGGAGATATACAGGACAACACACACAGGAACAGGATATGGCATCAATGTCTAGGAGAAATTATCCTCACAGAAATCCCATGGCTTTGTGCAGAGCCAAGAGCCTAAAATTGTCACTTAACAAAGCCCTAGAAATCTGCCTTAAATACCTGATATTACCTGACCAGTAGAGATGAAGAAGTACAGTAAAAGAAACAGGAAGTACCATTTTCAGTTCCAAAGATATTGAAGGCCCAAAAGATAAGCTTTCAAACAACTAGACTGCAAAACGCTATCCAGACCAAGTGTTGAAACGGGTGGTCAGGAAAACACTGAAGAACAACAGTGTCTCAGAATCCCCAAAGGCAGAACACCAGAAAAGGGGAAGAGAAAGTCTAAAGACGAGCCAAAAAATATCAGAAAACTCAATGGATGTGATAATATCAGGGCTAAAATTCAGTCCTTAGCAGACTAGATAATGCAGAAGGACGCGTGAATGACTGTGAAGACAGGGGAACAGAAATCCCTCGGTCAGAAGCAGACATAGGAAAGCAAGTGCAAACCAATGAAAACATTGCTGTTGAATCCTGGGTTAAGACAGGGCATGAAAGACTAGAATTCATAAGAGTCCCAGATGGAAAAGCAAGAGATAAAGAAACAAAAAATATCTGAAAATTTATCTGTAGAAAAATCAGACTGAAACTTGCTGAAAGCCAAGAAAGTATCATCTATGCGAATTCAGGAAGTACACAGCGTCCAAAGGAGGTGGAATCCCAATAGACCTACCAGCAGCTGTATGATTCAAATCAACAAAGTTCACGAATATCCCAGTGATATAAATGCACCTGGAGGAAACAACATAGTCACAAGGGAACCTCCAGAGGGGTTTCAGCTGATATCTCGGCAGCAATATTGCAGGACAGGGAGGAGTGCCAGGACACAGACCATATGCTGAATGGCCAAATGCTGTCATCTAGGGTAGCCTATGCCACATGACCACCATTTCTAATAACGGCAGAGCTAGGGAATTCCACAGACCGGCAAACCTTAAAAGAATTCAGCAGTTCAAAACTTCTTCTAAAAGAAAGGTTGACAAAACTCCCCTGAATAGAAAAGCAGCAAGAGGAAATGGAAAGAAGAAAACCATTATTGGAAATGCAAGGAGAGCATGAGTGGCAAAGAAGAAACAAGAAGAAGGCAAGGAGGACATCAAAACCCTAAAGATGGGAGAGGGAAGCAGGAAATCATAGGTGATTGGAAGCACTCTCTTAAGTGAATCAGCTTATTTGAATCTCTGTTTGAAGCGAAAGGAGAGATGCATGGCCTGACGTGTTTGCAAAACAAGCGAGAAGCAGACCAACAAATAATCAAAGCAACAAACAAGCACCAAACGGGTACGGTTGGCTGACATTTACCAAGGGAACCATGATTCTTCAAAAGAAAATACTCAAGGTGATGTCAAGGATCCTTCAGCAAGCATCGACCCAGTATCGCGGCTTGCATGTAATCAGCACACTTGTATTCGGAAATCAGAGGCGTGCATTCATATTCGTAAATATTGATTCATAAGAGCATATCGTGACCTAACCCAAATGCTGATTTGGAATCAAGTGGATTCCTAGTCCGTGATGTAGACTTGTATGTCTTCCAACAGGATGAAGGAATGCCATATTCTACGCTACGTAGAGAAGAAATGTAAGAAGCCTATAACAAAGGCAAGTAGCTCTGCCAAAGTGTACTGAGAGCAAAAGAGCCAGACAGTAAAGTGCACATTGGGGTTGGTTTCATTTCTTGGAATTTCAGCCCCCATGAAACAAATGGATCCATGTCCTGAGAGTGCGGGTGTTTCAGCAGAAATCAGGCGACGCATATGTATTCCGGGTGTACGGATATTACAGGAACATAAGTCTCCTTTCGTGGGTCTCTGTGTACTGTGAACTGTTAGAAAGTTTAAAGACGTGTGAAAGCATCAACTGAAAAGGGACACACTTCCCTCCATTGGTACTGTGCATACAGATCTGAACCAAAGGAAAGAGGGAAGAACAAAGGCCCATGGGACGCTAGTGGGTAGAATCACATTTACCTTAGGAACCTCTCGTCGGATGCAGCCCCTCCCCCAAGACTGACAAGATGCAGCAGCCATTGGGGATGGCAGTTACCGGTTGGATTCCAGGTGGAATTTTGGTGTGTACCGCGAGGCATGTTGTGGCTGTTGGATCCTAGGTAACCGGGCAGAGTTCTGTGGGTGGATCAGTGTGATGGAGGGGCTGCCGCCGTCTGTGGAGCTTGGCTTAGGTGTTTGGTCCGGGAAGCTGTGTAATTTCGAGATACTGCTGCTGCCCAAAGACCTGAGTTCTCAGGTCAGTTTCCAGAACCTGAAAGGGCAGACAGTGGAAGATCTGCCTGTCATCAGCTTACTGGTGAGGCTCCGAGGTACTTTCAGACTTGCCCAGTCCTGGTGAAGTCGACTTTATGGGAGACACGAAGAGAAGCTGGCCGAAAAGCTGGCTGCACGGATTGAGGAGAGATGCGAACACATTGATGAGAGATGTTCTGCTACCATGGAGAATACTGGCGTGGGGACAGCTGTAGAGGATACCAGGCTCAAAAGACATTCATGAGACATATTGGACCTCGCTGATCCTGGCAGAAACATACGGAGTGCCAACGTGGACTTGAGGAAGTTCCTCAATTCTCTTCTCCAAGAACGGGTCCAAGGTCCCTGACTTCTGAAAGAGAAGAGATGGCAGAGATGATCAAAACGCTCCTGTTCTTGGAAGAGGTCGTGAGAATCCACACGTCCCAAGGGGCATTCCCAAGCCATTCAGACAAAAATTCACCAAGCCCAGGTAAGCCTTTTCCCAGGTTTGGGCCTAGCTAGCAAGCACTTGCCCTTCCCTCCCCTCCACTCAGGCATCCATTTTGAAGGATCAGTACCTGAGCTGCAAGGAAGCCATTACGAGAAGAGCAAGCCCCTCCTAGAATCAGAGTTCCTCCAGCTTCACACTCTGTGAACAACAGTGAACTCCCTAAAGGTCAAATAGTCTCGGCTGAAATAGATAGGAATTGAATACTTAGCTCACACCTAGAAACGATGGCCTTCCGCTAGATTCAGCAAATGTTGTGTTTATGTCTTCCCTGGGGTGCAGGGAGTGTGGTAAGTGAGGGGAATCATTGACTGAACTTGAATCTGTATTAGGCCTCAGTTTTTCAAGACAGTATAGGTAAATAGTATAAGTCAGAAAGTGAACTGTACTGTAAAAGTCGCCAATGACATTAAAGTCACAGCTTCTGTGGATCGCCTTTCACTTGAGTCAAGCCCCCGGGGGCACTATATCATGGGGGTGCAGACTTGGTTGCGTTAAATGGCTTTACCCAACATGATCGGATGATTAAGCGTTCTCATCACTGATAGAAGAACACCTGGTTCTCAATAGACTAGCATAACTGCAGCAGGGTTCTCCTAGCTATAATGCCTCTAGGTGCTTTTAGATTCAAACCTAAATGTATATATTTGGTTTGTTTCCTCTTGTATTTTCCTAGAGAGGGGTGTTACCCCTTGAAATGCCAACATTGGCCAGTAGGTGTCATTGGGAGTAAAGGGCACCACATGCACAAGTGTATCCAAGGTTGGGGGTTACTTCCTGTTTCCAATAGTTATTTCATGGTTCCTGTTGGTTTCGGAGGCTTCAACCGTAAAGAGCTGACATGACCCCTTTAACAGTTTGGACTGCTAGTTTGCATTCTATCTGTCTAGGTTTTCCGTAGAGCTGACAAAATGTTACCAAAATTGACAAGTCTGGCTTCTAGGTCGATTTAGTGTGTTTCAAAAAATAACTTCATTTTCGTATAACTCCCAAAACATGTAAATGAATTCTGTTAAAATTCTTAAAGGGTGCAAATGAGATATCAACATAATGTCAAAACAATTGTCTTCGGACAATCCCTCCCACCACGGCTGTATAGAAACCAAGAGCTAAGCAAATATCACATTTCTGTGAAATGTATCTGGATAGTGTTGATTCATCGATGCCCAGTTGGCAGAGAAGAAGTGCAACCTGCACTCACTCGCTCCCATGTACAGAGCAATGGAAACATCCACTCACCCAGCCCTTGCACAGGACACTTGCCGAAGAGAGGTCTGTTACTACCAAAGACAGGATGAGGCCTCAGAACACCTGGAAGCAGGAGAAGGCAATGCAGGGAATGGAAACCAGTGCAGGGTCTGACCCCTGGTGATGGAGCAACAAGGGTGAAACTCTGTTAACTTGGACGCACACTCTCAAGCGGACAGGAGACATGGGATTGAAGGTGATGTGCTGAGATTTACAAGAGTGCACAGCAGATGCTTGGCTGACAGAACTCAAAGAAACCAGCGCAAAATATCCCCACAGTTGATTCTGAGACCAAGATCCGATCTGCCAAATTTGAGGTAGCAGAGGCAACGGTCAGTGAGGGATAGGGCTACGGATGATGGCACACGCTGAGTCTCAGGGATCTGGAGTGCGTTGTGGGATGTGGTGGGTCGAATCAAGAGAGCAAGCCGAACTGTGTACCAATGATAAAGCAACCACACTGGTCACGCGGTTGAGATTACCGATATGTCCCATGGCCACACCCAGTGCATCTGCAGGACCAGGGACCAATTGGGCATTTTGCCAATAGAGCACGTGTGGGGCTGAATCAGAGCTATCGTGCATCTGGTCTGAGGGATCCAGGGGGCCTTGGGTATGAAATCAGAATGAAAAGCCTTAGGATCTGCTACATTCATAACCTGGGCTGGGATTATGCTTTGGTTTGAGGCACAGGATGCGCAACAGCTCTGCGGTTGCCTTCGTGCACCCGTGCCACTAGGATGAGAGGACAAGGAAGAGTGGTCCAAGTCCACAGCGTGAGAAGAGGAAGCATTACCTTCACCATTATCTCCCAAAAGCGGATGCTACATTTTGGATGGCACTGGCACGGAACGGCACAGAGGACGCCAATGCAGGTCTGCGGGACCATTCCAGCAGACCCTGATGTGTGACATCCATAGATATGCTTCCACTGTTGTGTCAGTAGACAGAGAAGCTCTGGGAAGAACTGCTTTTATTGGGACATTCCCGTGGCTCTTCAAAGCACAAGCGCACTCTCAGTTTGCTGTTTTGGAAACACTCCAAAATGACATAGAGCAGAATGCAGAGCTGAGAACCTTTAGAAGCTTCATTTCCACAAGAGGAAGTGTCCTGCGCACTTTCAGAAATGTGAGATAAGCGTAATCAAAATGAAGTTATGCTACTCGAAATAGTATGGGTTGTTTATCACAACAAATGCAACACCAGCAATTGGAGATATACAGGACAACACACACAGGAACAGGATATGGCATCAATGTCTAGGAGAAATTATCCTCACAGAAATCCCATGGCTTTGTGCAGAGCCAAGAGCCTAAAATTGTCACTTAACAAAGCCCTAGAAATCTGCCTTAAATACCTGATATTACCTGACCAGTAGAGATGAAGAAGTACAGTAAAAGAAACAGGAAGTACCATTTTCAGTTCCAAAGATATTGAAGGCCCAAAAGATAAGCTTTCAAACAACTAGACTGCAAAACGCTATCCAGACCAAGTGTTGAAACGGGTGGTCAGGAAAACACTGAAGAACAACAGTGTCTCAGAATCCCCAAAGGCAGAACACCAGAAAAGGGGAAGAGAAAGTCTAAAGACGAGCCAAAAAATATCAGAAAACTCAATGGATGTGATAATATCAGGGCTAAAATTCAGTCCTTAGCAGACTAGATAATGCAGAAGGACGCGTGAATGACTGTGAAGACAGGGGAACAGAAATCCCTCGGTCAGAAGCAGACATAGGAAAGCAAGTGCAAACCAATGAAAACATTGCTGTTGAATCCTGGGTTAAGACAGGGCATGAAAGACTAGAATTCATAAGAGTCCCAGATGGAAAAGCAAGAGATAAAGAAACAAAAAATATCTGAAAATTTATCTGTAGAAAAATCAGACTGAAACTTGCTGAAAGCCAAGAAAGTATCATCTATGCGAATTCAGGAAGTACACAGCGTCCAAAGGAGGTGGAATCCCAATAGACCTACCAGCAGCTGTATGATTCAAATCAACAAAATTCACGAATATCCCAGTGATATAAATGCACCTGGAGGAAACAACATAGTCACAAGGGAACCTCCAGAGGGGTTTCAGCTGATATCTCGGCAGCAATATTGCAGGACAGGGAGGAGTGCCAGGACACAGACCATATGCTGAATGGCCAAATGCTGTCATCTAGGGTAGCCTATGCCACATGACCACCATTTCTAATAACGGCAGAGCTAGGGAATTCCACAGACCGGCAAACCTTAAAAGAATTCAGCAGTTCAAAACTTCTTCTAAAAGAAAGGTTGACAAAACTCCCCTGAATAGAAAAGCAGCAAGAGGAAATGGAAAGAAGAAAACCATTATTGGAAATGCAAGGAGAGCATGAGTGGCAAAGAAGAAACAAGAAGAAGGCAAGGAGGACATCAAAACCCTAAAGATGGGAGAGGGAAGCAGGAAATCATAGGTGATTGGAAGCACTCTCTTAAGTGAATCAGCTTATTTGAATCTCTGTTTGAAGCGAAAGGAGAGATGCGTGGCCTGACGTGTTTGCAAAACAAG
Source organism: Vicugna pacos (assembly GCF_048564905.1). NCBI lineage: Eukaryota > Metazoa > Chordata > Mammalia > Artiodactyla > Camelidae > Vicugna > Vicugna pacos. Next base: position 70,077,992 of record NW_027328741.1, on the reverse strand, counting down.
CGAGAAGCAGACCAACAAATAATCAAAGCAACAAACAAGCACCAAACGGGTACGGTTGGCTGACATTTACCAAGGGAACCATGATTCTTCAAAAGAAAATACTCAAGGTGATGTCAAGGATCCTTCAGCAAGCATCGACCCAGTATCGCGGCTTGCATGTAATCAGCACACTTGTATTCGGAAATCAGAGGCGTGCATTCATATTCGTAAATATTGATTCATAAGAGCATATCGTGACCTAACCCAAATGCTGATTTGGAATCAAGTGGATTCCTAGTCCGTGATGTAGACTTGTATGTCTTCCAACAGGATGAAGGAATGCCATATTCTACGCTACGTAGAGAAGAAATGTAAGAAGCCTATAACAAAGGCAAGTAGCTCTGCCAAAGTGTACTGAGAGCAAAAGAGCCAGACAGTAAAGTGCACATTGGGGTTGGTTTCATTTCTTGGAATTTCAGCCCCCATGAAACAAATGGATCCATGTCCTGAGAGTGCGGGTGTTTCAGCAGAAATCAGGCGACGCATATGTATTCCGGGTGTACGGATATTACAGGAACATAAGTCTCCTTTCGTGGGTCTCTGTGTACTGTGAACTGTTAGAAAGTTTAAAGACGTGTGAAAGCATCAACTGAAAAGGGACACACTTCCCTCCATTGGTACTGTGCATACAGATCTGAACCAAAGGAAAGAGGGAAGAACAAAGGCCCATGGGACGCTAGTGGGTAGAATCACATTTACCTTAGGAACCTCTCGTCGGATGCAGCCCCTCCCCCAAGACTGACAAGATGCAGCAGCCATTGGGGATGGCAGTTACCGGTTGGATTCCAGGTGGAATTTTGGTGTGTACCGCGAGGCATGTTGTGGCTGTTGGATCCTAGGTAACCGGGCAGAGTTCTGTGGGTGGATCAGTGTGATGGAGGGGCTGCCGCCGTCTGTGGAGCTTGGCTTAGGTGTTTGGTCCGGGAAGCTGTGTAATTTCGAGATACTGCTGCTGCCCAAAGACCTGAGTTCTCAGGTCAGTTTCCAGAACCTGAAAGGGCAGACAGTGGAAGATCTGCCTGTCATCAGCTTACTGGTGAGGCTCCGAGGTACTTTCCGACTTGCCCAGTCCTGGTGAAGTCGACTTTATGGGAGACACGAAGAGAAGCTGGCCGAAAAGCTGGCTGCACGGATTGAGGAGAGATGCGAACACATTGATGAGAGATGTTCTGCTACCATGGAGAATACTGGCGTGGGGACAGCTGTAGAGGATACCAGGCTCAAAAGACATTCATGAGACATATTGGACCTCGCTGATCCTGGCAGAAACATACGGAGTGCCAACGTGGACTTGAGGAAGTTCCTCAATTCTCTTCTCCAAGAACGGGTCCAAGGTCCCTGACTTCTGAAAGAGAAGAGATGGCAGAGATGATCAAAACGCTCCTGTTCTTGGAAGAGGTCGTGAGAATCCACACGTCCCAAGGGGCATTCCCAAGCCATTCAGACAAAAATTCACCAAGCCCAGGTAAGCCTTTTCCCAGGTTTGGGCCTAGCTAGCAAGCACTTGCCCTTCCCTCCCCTCCACTCAGGCATCCATTTTGAAGGATCAGTACCTGAGCTGCAAGGAAGCCATTACGAGAAGAGCAAGCCCCTCCTAGAATCAGAGTTCCTCCAGCTTCACACTCTGTGAACAACAGTGAACTCCCTAAAGGTCAAATAGTCTCGGCTGAAATAGATAGGAATTGAATACTTAGCTCACACCTAGAAACGATGGCCTTCCGCTAGATTCAGCAAATGTTGTGTTTATGTCTTCCCTGGGGTGCAGGGAGTGTGGTAAGTGAGGGGAATCATTGACTGAACTTGAATCTGTATTAGGCCTCAGTTTTTCAAGACAGTATAGGTAAATAGTATAAGTCAGAAAGTGAACTGTACTGTAAAAGTCGCCAATGACATTAAAGTCACAGCTTCTGTGGATCGCCTTTCACTTGAGTCAAGCCCCCGGGGGCACTATATCATGGGGGTGCAGACTTGGTTGCGTTAAATGGCTTTACCCAACATGATCGGATGATTAAGCGTTCTCATCACTGATAGAAGAACACCTGGTTCTCAATAGACTAGCATAACTGCAGCAGGGTTCTCCTAGCTATAATGCCTCTAGGTGCTTTTAGATTCAAACCTAAATGTATATATTTGGTTTGTTTCCTCTTGTATTTTCCTAGAGAGGGGTGTTACCCCTTGAAATGCCAACATTGGCCAGTAGGTGTCATTGGGAGTAAAGGGCACCACATGCACAAGTGTATCCAAGGTTGGGGGTTACTTCCTGTTTCCAATAGTTATTTCATGGTTCCTGTTGGTTTCGGAGGCTTCAACCGTAAAGAGCTGACATGACCCCTTTAACAGTTTGGACTGCTAGTTTGCATTCTATCTGTCTACGTTTTCCGTAGAGCTGACAAAATGTTACCAAAATTGACAAGTCTGGCTTCTAGGTCGATTTAGTGTGTTTCAAAAAATAACTTCATTTTCGTATAACTCCCAAAACATGTAAATGAATTCTGTTAAAATTCTTAAAGGGTGCAAATGAGATATCAACATAATGTCAAAACAATTGTCTTCGGACAATCCCTCCCACCACGGCTGTATAGAAACCAAGAGCTAAGCAAATATCACATTTCTGTGAAATGTATCTGGATAGTGTTGATTCATCGATGCCCAGTTGGCAGAGAAGAAGTGCAACCTGCACTCACTCGCTCCCATGTACAGAGCAATGGAAACATCCACTCACCCAGCCCTTGCACAGGACACTTGCCGAAGAGAGGTCTGTTACTACCAAAGACAGGATGAGGCCTCAGAACACCTGGAAGCAGGAGAAGGCAATGCAGGGAATGGAAACCAGTGCAGGGTCTGACCCCTGGTGATGGAGCAACAAGGGTGAAACTCTGTTAACTTGGACGCACACTCTCAAGCGGACAGGAGACATGGGATTGAAGGTGATGTGCTGAGATTTACAAGAGTGCACAGCAGATGCTTGGCTGACAGAACTCAAAGAAACCAGCGCAAAATATCCCCACAGTTGATTCTGAGACCAAGATCCGATCTGCCAAATTTGAGGTAGCAGAGGCAACGGTCAGTGAGGGATAGGGCTACGGATGATGGCACACGCTGAGTCTCAGGGATCTGGAGTGCGTTGTGGGATGTGGTGGGTCGAATCAAGAGAGCAAGCCGAACTGTGTACCAATGATAAAGCAACCACACTGGTCACGCGGTTGAGATTACCGATATGTCCCATGGCCACACCCAGTGCATCTGCAGGACCAGGGACCAATTGGGCATTTTGCCAATAGAGCACGTGTGGGGCTGAATCAGAGCTATCGTGCATCTGGTCTGAGGGATCCAGGGGGCCTTGGGTATGAAATCAGAATGAAAAGCCTTAGGATCTGCTACATTCATAACCTGGGCTGGGATTATGCTTTGGTTTGAGGCACAGGATGCGCAACAGCTCTGCGGTTGCCTTCGTGCACCCGTGCCACTAGGATGAGAGGACAAGGAAGAGTGGTCCAAGTCCACAGCGTGAGAAGAGGAAGCATTACCTTCACCATTATCTCCCAAAAGCGGATGCTACATTTTGGATGGCACTGGCACGGAACGGCACAGAGGACGCCAATGCAGGTCTGCGGGACCATTCCAGCAGACCCTGATGTGTGACATCCATAGATATGCTTCCACTGTTGTGTCAGTAGACAGAGAAGCTCTGGGAAGAACTGCTTTTATTGGGACATTCCCGTGGCTCTTCAAAGCACAAGCGCACTCTCAGTTTGCTGTTTTGGAAACACTCCAAAATGACATAGAGCAGAATGCAGAGCTGAGAACCTTTAGAAGCTTCATTTCCACAAGAGGAAGTGTCCTGCGCACTTTCAGAAATGTGAGATAAGCGTAATCAAAATGAAGTTATGCTACTCGAAATAGTATGGGTTGTTTATCACAACAAATGCAACACCAGCAATTGGAGATATACAGGACAACACACACAGGAACAGGATATGGCATCAATGTCTAGGAGAAATTGTCCTCACAGAAATCCCATGGCTTTGTGCAGAGCCAAGAGCCTAAAATTGTCACTTAACAAAGCCCTAGAAATCTGCCTTAAATACCTGATATTACCTGACCAGTAGAGATGAAGAAGTACAGTAAAAGAAACAGGAAGTACCATTTTCAGTTCCAAAGATATTGAAGGCCCAAAAGATAAGCTTTCAAACAACTAGACTGCAAAACGCTATCCAGACCAAGTGTTGAAACTGGTGGTCAGGAAAACACTGAAGAACAACAGTGTCTCAGAATCCCCAAAGGCAGAACACCAGAAAAGGGGAAGAGAAAGTCTAAAGACGAGCCAAAAAATATCAGAAAACTCAATGGATGTGATAATATCAGGGCTAAAATTCAGTCCTTAGCAGACTAGATAATGCAGAAGGACGCGTGAATGACTGTGAAGACAGGGGAACAGAAATCCCTCGGTCAGAAGCAGACATAGGAAAGCAAGTGCAAACCAATGAAAACATTGCTGTTGAATCCTGGGTTAAGACAGGGCATGAAAGACTAGAATTCATAAGAGTCCCAGATGGAAAAGCAAGAGATAAAGAAACAAAAAATATCTGAAAATTTATCTGTAGAAAAATCAGACTGAAACTTGCTGAAAGCCAAGAAAGTATCATCTATGCGAATACAGGAAGTACACAGCGTCCAAAGGAGGTGGAATCCCAATAGACCTACCAGCAGCTGTATGATTCAAATCAACAAAGTTCACGAATATCCCAGTGATTTAAATGCACCTGGAGGAAACAACATACTCACAAGGGAACCTCCAGAGGGGTTTCAGCTGATATCTCGGCAGCAATATTGCAGGACAGGGAGGAGTGCCAGGACACAGACCATATGCTGAATGGCCAAATGCTGTCATCTAGGGTAGCCTATGCCACATGACCACCATTTCTAATAACGGCAGAGCTAGGGAATTCCACAGACCGGCAAACCTTAAAAGAATTCAGCAGTTCAAAACTTCTTCTAAAAGAAAGGTTGACAAAACTCCCCTGAATAGAAAAGCAGCAAGAGGAAATGGAAAGAAGAAAACCATTATTGGAAATGCAAGGAGAGCATGAGTGGCAAAGAAGAAACAAGAAGAAGGCAAGGAGGACATCAAAACCCTAAAGATGGGAGAGGGAAGCAGGAAATCATAGGTGATTGGAAGCACTCTCTTAAGTGAATCAGCTTATTTGACTCTCTGTTTGAAGCGAAAGGAGAGATGCATGTCCTGACGTGTTTGCAAAACAAGCGAGAAGCAGACCAACAAATAATCAAAGCAACAAACAAGCACCAAACGGGTACGGTTGGCTGACATATACCAAGGGAACCATGATTCTTCAAAAGAAAATACTCAAGGTGATGTCAAGGATCCTTCAGCAAGCATCGACCCAGTATCGCGGCTTGCATGTAATCAGCACACTTGTATTCGGAAATCAGAGGCGTGCATTCATATTCGTAAATATTGATTCATAAGAGCATATCGTGACCTAACCCAAATGCTGATTTGGAATCAAGTGGATTCCTAGTCCGTGATGTAGACTTGTATGTCTTCCAACAGGATGAAGGAATGCCATATTCTACGCTACGCAGAGAAGAAATGTAAGAAGCCTATAACAAAGGCAAGTAGCTCTGCCAAAGTGTACTGAGAGCAAAAGAGCCAGACAGTAAAGTGCACATTGGGGTTGGTTTCATTTCTTGGAATTTCAGCCCCCATGAAACAAATGGATCCATGTCCTGAGAGTGCGGGTGTTTCAGCAGAAATCAGGCGACGCATATGTATTCCGGGTGTACGGATATTACAGGAACATAAGTCTCCTTTCGTGGGTCTCTGTGTACTGTGAACTGTTAGAAAGTTTAAAGACGTGTGAAAGCATCAACTGAAAAGGGACACACTTCCCTCCATTGGTACTGTGCATACAGATCTGAACCAAAGGAAAGAGGGAAGAACAAAGGCCCATGGGACGCTAGTGGGTAGAATCACATTTACCTTAGGAACCTCTCGTCGGATGCAGCCCCTCCCCCAAGACTGACAAGATGCAGCAGCCATTGGGGATGGCAGTTACCGGTTGGATTCCAGGTGGAATGTTGGTGTGCACCGCGAGGCTTGTTGTGGCTGTTGGATCCTAGGTAACCGGGCAGAGTTCTGTGGGTGGATCAGTGTGATGGAGGGGCTGCCGCCGTCTGTGGAGCTTGGCTTAGGTGTTTGGTCCGGGAAGCTGTGTAAGTTCGAGATACTGCTGCTGCCCAAAGACCTGAGTTCACAGGTCAGTTTCCAGAACCTGAAAGGGCAGACAGTGGCAGATCTGCCTGTCATCAGCTTACTGGTGAGGCTCCGAGGTACTTTCCGACTTGCCCAGTCCTGGTGAAGTCGACTTTATGGGAGACACGAAGAGAAGCTGGCCGAAAAGCTGGCTGCACGGATTGAGGAGAGATGCGAACACATTGATGAGAGATGTTCTGCTACCATGGAGAATACTGGCGTGGGGACAGCTGTAGAGGATACCAGGCTCAAAAGACATTCATGAGACATATTGGACCTCGCTGATCCTGGCAGAAACATACGGAGTGCCAACGTGGACTTGAGGAAGTTCCTCAATTCTCTTCTCCAAGAACGGGTCCAAGGTCCTTGACGTCTGAAAGAGAAGAGATGGCAGAGATGATCAAAACGCTCCTGTTCTTGGAAGAGGTCGTGAGAATCCACACGTCCCAAGGGGCATTCCCAAGACATTCTGACCAAAATTCACCAAGCCCAGGTAAGCCTTTTCCCAGGTTTGGGCCTAGCTAGCAAGCACTTGCCCTTCCCTCCCCTCCACTCAGGCATCCATTTTGAAGGATCAGTACCTGAGCTGCAAGGAAGCCATTACGAGAAGAGCAAGCCCCTCCTAGAATCAGAGTTCCTCCAGCTTCACACTCTGTGAACAACAGTGAACTCCTTAAAGGTCAAATAGTCTCGGCTGAAATAGATAGGAATTGAATACTTAGCTCACACCTAGAAACGATGGCCTTCCGCTAGATTCAGCAAATGTTGTGTTTATGTCTTCCCTGGGGTGCAGGGAGTGTGGTAAGTGAGGGGAATCATTGACTGAACTTGAATCTGTATTAGGCCTCAGTTTTTCAAGACAGTATAGGTAAATAGTATAAGTCAGAAAGTGAACTGTACTGTAAAAGTCGCCAATGACATTAAAGTCACAGCTTTTGTGGATCGCCTTTCACTTGAGTCAAGCCCCCGGGGGCACTATATCATGGGGGTGCAGACTTGGTTGCGTTAAATGGCTTTACCCAACATGATCGGATGATTAAGCGTTCTCATCACTGATAGAAGAACACCTGGTTCTCAATAGACTAGCATAACTGCAGCAGGGTTCTCCTAGCTATAATGCCTCTAGGTGCTTTTAGATTCAAACCTAAATGTATATATTTGGTTTGTTTCCTCTTGTATTTTCCTAGAGAGGGGTGTTACCCCTTGAAATGCCAACATTGGCCAGTAGGTGTCATTGGGAGTAAAGGGCACCACATGCACAAGTGTATCCAAGGTTGGGGGTTACTTCCTGTTTCCAATAGTTATTTCATGGTTCCTGTTGGTTTCGGAGGCTTCAACCGTAAAGAGCTGACATGACCCCTTTAACAGTTTGGACTGCTAGTTTGCATTCTATCTGTCTAGGTTTTCCGTAGAGCTGACAAAATGTTACCAAAATTGACAAGTCTGGCTTCTAGGTCGATTTAGTGTGTTTCAAAAAATAACTTCATTTTCGTATAACTCCCAAAACATGTAAATGAATTCTGTTAAAATTCTTAAAGGGTGCAAATGAGATATCAACATAATGTCAAAACAATTGTCTTCGGACAATCCCTCCCACCACGGCTGTATAGAAACCAAGAGCTAAGCAAATATCACATTTCTGTGAAATGTATCTGGATAGTGTTGATTCATCGATGCCCAGTTGGCAGAGAAGAAGTGCAACCTGCACTCACTCGCTCCCATGTACAGAGCAATGGAAACATCCACTCACCCAGCCCTTGCACAGGACACTTGCCGAAGAGAGGTCTGTTACTACCAAAGACAGGATGAGGCCTCAGAACACCTGGAAGCAGGAGAAGGCAATGCAGGGAATGGAAACCAGTGCAGGGTCTGACCCCTGGTGATGGAGCAACAAGGGTGAAACTCTGTTAACTTGGACGCACACTCTCAAGCGGACAGGAGACATGGGATTGAAGGTGATGTGCTGAGATTTACAAGAGTGCACAGCAGATGCTTGGCTGACAGAACTCAAAGAAACCAGCGCAAAATATCCCCACAGTTGATTCTGAGACCAAGATCCGATCTGCCAAATTTGAGGTAGCAGAGGCAACGGTCAGTGAGGGATAGGGCTACGGATGATGGCACACGCTGAGTCTCAGGGATCTGGAGTGCGTTGTGGGATGTGGTGGGTCGAATCAAGAGAGCAAGCCGAACTGTGTACCAATGCTAAAGCAACCACACTGGTCACGCGGTTGAGATTACCGATATGTCCCATGGCCACACCCAGTGCATCTGCAGGACCAGGGACCAATTGGGCATTTTGCCAATAGAGCACGTGTGGGGCTGAATCAGAGCTATCGTGCATCTGGTCTGAGGGATCCAGGGGGCCTTGGGTATGAAATCAGAATGAAAAGCCTTAGGATCTGCTACATTCATAACCTGGGCTGGGATTATGCTTTGGTTTGAGGCACAGGATGCGCAACAGCTCTGCGGTTGCCTTCGTGCACCCGTGCCACTAGGATGAGAGGACAAGGAAGAGTGGTCCAAGTCCACAGCGTGAGAAGAGGAAGCATTACCTTCACCATTATCTCCCAAAAGCGGATGCTACATTTTGGATGGCACTGGCACGGAACGGCACAGAGGACGCCAATGCAGGTCTGCGGGACCATTCCAGCAGACCCTGATGTGTGACATCCATAGATATGCTTCCACTGTTGTGTCAGTAGACAGAGAAGCTCTGGGAAGAACTGCTTTCATTGGGACATTCCCGTGGCTTTTCAAAGCACAAGCGCACTCTCAGTTTGCTGTTTTGGAAACACTCCAAAATGACATAGAGCAGAATGCAGAGCTGAGAACCTTTAGAAGCTTCATTTCCACAAGAGGAAGTGTCCTGCGCACTTTCAGAAATGTGAGATAAGCGTAATCAAAATGAAGTTATGCTACTCGAAATAGTATGGGTTGTTTATCACAACAAATGCAACACCAGCAATTGGAGATATACAGGACAACACACACAGGAACAGGATATGGCATCAATGTCTAGGAGAAATTGTCCTCACAGAAATCCCATGGCTTTGTGCAGAGCCAAGAGCCTAAAATTGTCACTTAACAAAGCCCTAGAAATCTGCCTTAAATACCTGATTTTACCTGACCAGTAGAGATGAAGAAGTACAGTAAAAGAAACAGGAAGTACCATTTTCAGTTCCAAAGATATTGAAGGCCCAAAAGATAAGCTTTCAAACAACTAGACTGCAAAACGCTATCCAGACCAAGTGTTGAAACTGGTGGTCAGGAAAACACTGAAGAACAACAGTGTCTCAGAATCCCCAAAGGCAGAACACCAGAAAAGGGGAAGAGAAAGTCTAAAGATGAGCCAAAAAATATCAGAAAACTCAATGGATGTGATAATATCAGGGCTAAAATTCAGTCCTTAGCAGACTAGATAATGCAGAAGGACGCGTGAATGACTGTGAAGACAGGGGAACAGAAATCCCTCGGTCAGAAGCAGACATAGGAAAGCAAGTGCAAACCAATGAAAACATTGCTGTTGAATCCTGGGTTAAGACAGGGCATGAAAGACTAGAATTCATAAGAGTCCCAGATGGAAAAGCAAGAGCTAAAGAAACAAAAAATATCTGAAAATTTATCTGTAGAAAAATCAGACTGAAACTTGCTGAAAGCCAAGAAAGTATCATCTATGCGAATTCAGGAAGTACACAGCGTCCAAAGGAGGTGGAATCCCAATAGACCTACCAGCAGCTGTATGATTCAAATCAACAAAGTTCACGAATATCCCAGTGATTTAAATGCACCTGGAGGAAACAACATAGTCACAAGGGAACCTCCAGAGGGGTTTCAGCTGATATCTCGGCAGCAATATTGCAGGACAGGGAGGAGTGCCAGGACACAGACCATAGGCTGAATGGCCAAATGCTGTCATCTAGGGTAGCCTATGCCACATGACCACCATTTTTAATAACGGCAGAGCTAGGGAATTCCACAGACCGGCAAACCTTAAAAGAATTCAGCAGTTCAAAACTTCTTCTAAAAGAAAGGTTGACAATACTCCCCTGAATAGAAAAGCAGCAAGAGGAAATGGAAAGAAGAAAACCTTTATTGGAAATGCAAGAAGAGCATGAGTGGCAAAGAGGAAACAAGAAGAAGGCAAGGAGGACATCAAAACCCTGAAATGGGAGAGGGAAGCAGGAAATCATAGGTGATTGGAAGCACTCTCTTAAGTGAATCAGCTTATTTGACTCTCTGTTTGAAGCGAAAGGAGAGATGCATGTCCTGACGTGTTTGCAAAACAAGCGAGAAGCAGACCAACAAATAATCAAACCAACAAACAAGCACCAAACGGGTACGGTTGGCTGACATATACCAAGGGAACCATGATTCTTCAAAAGAAAATACTCAAGGTGATGTCAAGGATCCTTCAGCAAGCATCGACCCAGTATCGCGGCTTGCATGTAATCAGCACACTTGTATTCGGAAATCAGAGGCGTGCATTCATATTCGTAAATATTGATTCATAAGAGCATATCGTGACCTAACCCAAATGCTGATTTGGAATCAAATGGATTCCTAGTCCGTGATGTAGACTTGTATGTCTTCCAACAGGATGAAGGAATGCCATATTCTACGCTACGTAGAGAAGAAATGTAAGAAGCCTAAAACAAAGGCAAGTAGCTCTGCCAAAGTGTACTGAGAGCAAAAGAGCCAGACAGTAAAGTGCACATTGGGGTTGGTTTCATTTCTTGGAATTTCAGCCCCCATGAAACAAATGGATCCATGTCCTGAGAGTGCGGGTGTTTCAGCAGAAATCAGGCGATGCATATGTATTCCGGGTGTACGGATATTACAGGAACATATGTCTCCTTTCGTGAGTCTCTGGGTAATGTGAACTGTTAGAAAGTTTAAAGACGTGTGAAAGCATCAACTGAAAAGTGACACACTTCCCTCCATTGGTACAGTGCATACAGATCTGAACAAAAGGAAAGAGGGAAGAAGAAAGGCCCATGGGACGTTAGTGGGTAGAATCACATTTACATTAGGAACCTCTGGTCGGATGCAGCCCCTCCCCCAAGACTGACAAGATGCAGCAGCCATTGGGGATGGCAGTTACCGGTTGGATTCCAGGTGGAATTTTGGTGTGTACCGCGAGGCATGTTGTGGCTGTTGGATCCTAGGTAACCGGGCAGAGTTCTGTGGGTGGATCAGTGTGATGGAGGGGCTGCCGCCGTCTGTGGAGCTTGGCTTAGGTGTTTGGTCCGGGAAGCTGTGTAAGTTCGAGATACTGCTGCTGCCCAAAGACCTGAGTTCACAGGTCAGTTTCCAGAACCTGAAAGGGCAGACAGTGGAAGATCTGCCTGTCATCAGCTTACTGGTGAGGCTCCGAGGTACTTTCCGACTTGCCCAGTCCTGGTGAAGTCGACTTTATGGGAGACACGAAGAGAAGCTGGCCGAAAAGCTGGCTGCACGGATTGAGGAGAGATGCGAACACATTGATGAGAGATGTTCTGCTACCATGGAGAATACTGGCGTGGGGACAGCTGTAGAGGATACCAGGCTCAAAAGACATTCATGAGACATATTGGACCTCGCTGATCCTGGCAGAAACATACGGAGTGCCAACGTGGACTTGAGGAAGTTCCTCAATTCTCTTCTCCAAGAACGGGTCCAAGGTCCCTGACGTCTGAAAGAGAAGAGATGGCAGAGATGATCAAAACGCTCCTGTTCTTGGAAGAGGTCGTGAGAATCCACACGTCCCAAGGGGCATTCCCAAGCCATTCAGACCAAAATTCACCAAGCCCAGTTAAGCCTTTTCCCAGGTTTGGGCCTAGCTAGCAAGCACTTGCCCTTCCCTCCCCTCCACTCAGGCATGCATTTTGAAGGATCAGTACCTGAGCTGCAAGGAAGCCATTACGAGAAGAGCAAGCCCCTCCTAGAATCAGAGTTCCTCCAGCTTCACACTCTGTGAACAACAGTGAACTCCCTAAAGGTCAAATAGTCTCGGCTGAAATAGATAGGAATTGAATACTTAGCTCACACCTAGAAACGATGGCCTTCCGCTAGATTCAGCAAATGTTGTGTTTATGTCTTCCCTGGGGTGCAGGTAGTGTGGTAAGTGAGGGGAATCATTGACTGAACTTGAATCTGTATTAGGCCTCAGTTTTTCAAGACAGTATAGGTAAATAGTATAAGTCAGAAAGTGAACTGTACTGTAAAAGTCGCCAATGACATTAAAGTCACAGCTTTTGTGGATCGCCTTTCACTTGAGTCAAGCCCCCGGGGGCACTATATCATGGGGGTGCAGACTTGGTTGCGTTAAAAGGCTTTACCCAACATGATCGGATGATTAAGCGTTCTCATCACTGATAGAAGAACACCTGGTTCTCAATAGACTAGCATAACTGCAGCAGGGTTCTCCTAGCTATAATGCCTCTAGGTGCTTTTAGATTCAAACCTAAATGTATATATTTGGTTTGTTTCCTCTTGTATTTTCCTAGAGAGGGGTGTTACCCCTTGAAATGCCAACATTGGCCAGTAGGTGTCATTGGGAGTAAAGGGCACCACATGCACAAGTGTATCCAAGGTTGGGGGTTACTTCCTGTTTCCAATAGTTATTTCATGGTTCCTGTTGGTTTCGGAGGCTTCAACCGTAAAGAGCTGACATGACCCCTTTAACAGTTTGGACTGCTAGTTTGCATTCTATCTGTCTAGGTTTTCCGTAGAGCTGACAAAATGTTACCAAAATTGACAAGTCTGGCTTCTAGGTCGATTTAGTGTGTTTCAAAAATAACTTCATTTTCGTATAACTCCCAAAACATGTAAATGAATTCTGTTAAAATTCTTAAAGGGTGCAAATGAGATATCAACATAATGTCAAAACAATTGTCTTCGGACAATCCCTCCCACCACGGCTGTATAGAAACCAAGAGCTAAGCAAATATCACATTTCTGTGAAATGTATCTGGATAGTGTTGATTCATCGATGCCCAGTTGGCAGAGAAGAAGTGCAACCTGCACTCACTCGCTCCCATGTACAGAGCAATGGAAACATCCACTCACCCAGCCCTTGCACAGGACACTTGCCGAAGAGAGGTCTGTTACTACCAAAGACAGGATGAGGCCTTAGAACACCTGGAAGCAGGAGAAGGCAATGCAGGGAATGGAAACCAGTGCAGGGTCTGACCCCTGGTGATGGAGCAACAAGGGTGAAACTCTGTTAACTTGGATGCACACTCTCAAGCGGACAGGAGACATGGGATTGAAGGTGATGTGCTGAGATTTACAAGAGTGCACAGCAGATGCTTGGCTGACAGAACTCAAAGAAACCAGCGCAAAATATCCCCACAGTTGATTCTGAGACCAAGATCCGATCTGCCAAATTTGAGGTAGCAGAGGCAACGGTCAGGGAGGGATAGGGCTACGGATGATGGCACACGCTGAGTCTCAGGGATCTGGAGTGCGTTGTGGGATGTGGTGGGTCGAATCAAGAGAGCAAGCCGAACTGTGTACCAATGATAAAGCAACCACACTGGTCACGCGGTTGAGATTACCGATATGTCCCATGGCCACACCCAGTGCATCTGCAGGACCAGGGACCAATTGGGCATTTTGCCAATAGAGCACGTGTGGGGCTGAATCAGAGCTATCGTGCATCTGGTCTGAGGGATCCAGGGGGCCTTGGGTATGAAATCAGAATGAAAAGCCTTAGGATCTGCTACATTCATAACCTGGGTTGGGATTATGCTTTGGTTTGGGGCACAGGATGCGCAACAGCTCTGCGGTTACCTTCGTGCACCCGTGCCACTAGGATGAGAGGACAAGGAAGAGTGGTCCAAGTCCACAGCGTGAGAAGAGGAAGCATTACCTTCACCATTATCTCCCAAAAGCGGATGCTACATTTTGGATGGCACTGGCACGGAACGGCACAGAGGACGCCAATGCAGGTCTGCGGGACCATTCCAGCAGACCCTGATGTGTGACATCCATAGATATGCTTCCACTGTTGTGTCAGTAGACAGAGAAGCTCTGGGAAGAACTGCTTTAATTGGGACATTCCCGTGGCTCTTCAAAGCACAAGCGCACTCTCAGTTTGCTGTTTTGGAAACACTCCAAAATGACATAGAGCAGAATGCAGAGCTGAGAACCTTTAGAAGCTTCATTTCCACAAGAGGAAGTGTCCTGCGCACTTTCAGAAATGTGAGATAAGCGTAATCAAAATGAAGTTATGCTACTCGAAATAGTATGTGTTGTTTATCACAACAAATGCAACACCAGCAATTGGAGATATACAGGACAACACACACAGGAACAGGATATGGCATCAATGTTTGGAGAAACTGTCCTCACAGAAATCCCATGGCATTGTGCAGAGCCAAGAGCCTAAAATTGTCACTTAACAAAGCCCTAGAAATCTACCTTAAATACCTGATATTACCTGACCACTAGAGATGAAGAAATACATTAAAAAAAACAGGAATTACCATTTTCAGTTCCAAAGATATTGAAGTCCCAAAAGATAAGCTTTCAAACAACTAGACTGCAAAACGCTATCCAGACCAAGTGTTGAAATTGGAGGTCAGGAAACATTGAATACAACAGTGTCTCAGAATCACAATAAGCAGATTACCAGAAAAGGGGAAGAGAAAGTCTGTAGACGAGCCAAAATTATCAGAAAGCTCAATGGATGTGATAATATCAGGGCTAAATTTCAGTCCTAAGCAGACTTGTTAATGCAGAGGGACGCGTGAATGACTGTGAAGACAGGGGAACAGAAATCCCTCAGTCAGAAGCAGACATAGGAAAGCAAGTGGAAATCAATGAAAACATTGCTGTTGAATCCTGGGTTAAGACAGGGCATGAAAGACTAGAATTCATAAGAGTCCCAGATGGAAAAGCAAGAGATAAAGAAACAAAAAATATCTGAAAATTTATCTGTAGAAAAATCAGACTGAAACTTGCTGAAAGCCAAGAAAGAATCATCTATGCGAATTCAGGAAGTACACAGCGTCCAAAGGAGGTGGAATCCCAATAGACCTACCAGCAGCTGTATGATTCAAATCAACAAAGTTCACGAATATCCCAGTGATTTAAATGCACCTGGAGGAAACAACATAGTCACAAGGGAACCTCCAGAGGGGTTTCAGCTGATATCTCGGCAGCAATATTGCAGGACAGGGAGGAGTGCCAGGACACAGACCATATCCTGAATGGCCAAATGCTGCCATCTAGGGTAGCCTATGCCTCATGACAGCTATTTCTATTAACGGCAGGGTTAGGGAATTCCACAGACCGGCAAACCTTAAGATAATTCAGTAGTTCAAACTTCTTCTTCAAGAAAGGTTGACAATACTTCCCTGAATAGAAAAGCAGCAAGATGAAATGGAAAGAAGAAAACCATTATTGGAAATGCAAGAAGAGCTTGAGTGGCAAAGAAGAAACAAGAAGAAGGCAAGGAGGACATCAAAACCCTAAAGATGGGAGAGGGAAGCAGGAAATCATAGGTTATTGGAAACACTCTCTTAAGTGAATCAGCTTATTTGACTCTCTGTTTGAAGCGAAAGGAGAGATGCATGGCCTGACTTGTTTGCAAAATAACGGGATGCAGACCAACAAAGAATCAAACAAACAAACAAGCACCAACTCTGTATAGTTGGTGACATATACCAAGGGAATCATGATTATGCCAAAGTAAATTCTCAAGTTGATATCAAGGATCATTCAGCACTCATCGACCCAGTTTCTTGGCTTGCATGTACTGAACACACTTGTATTTGGAAATCAGAGGCGTGCATTTATATTCGTAAATATTGTTTCATAAGAGCATATCGTGACGTAACCCCAAAGCCGATTTGGAAGAAAATGTGGTCCTAGTCCTTTATATAGATTTACAAGTCTTCCAACAGTATGAATAAATGCCATATTCTACCCTACGTAGAGAAGAAATGTAAGAAGCCTATAACAAAGACAAGTAGCTCTGCAATAGGGTACTAAGGCAAAAGAGGCAGACAGTAAAGTGCACATTGGGGTTGGTATCATTTCTTGGAATTTCAGCCCCCATGAAACAAATGGATCCATGTCCTGAGAGTTCGGGTGTTTCAGCAGAAATCAGGCGACGCATATGTTTTCCGGGTGTACGGATATTACAGGAACAGAAGTCTCCTTTAGTGGGTCTCTGTGTGCTGTGAACTGTTAGAAAATTTAAAGACGTGTAAACCATCAACTGAAAATGGACACACTTCCTTCCTTTGGTACTGTGCATACAGATCTGAACCAAAGTAAAGAGGGATGAAGAAAGGCCCATGGGACGCTAGTGGGTAGAATCACATTTACCTTAGGAACCTCTGGTCGGATGCAGCCCCTCCCCCAAGACTGACAAGATGCAGCAGCCTTTGGGGATGGCAGTTACTGGTTGGATTCCAGGTGGAATGTTGGTGTGCACCGCGAGGCTTGTTGTGGCTGTTGGGTCCTAAGTAACCGGGCAGAGTTCTGTAGGTGCATCAGTTTGATGGGCGGGCTGCCTCCCTCTGTGGAGCTTGGCTTAAGTGTTTGGTCCGGGAAGCTGTGTAAGTTCGAGATACTGCTGCTGCCCAATGGCCTGTGTTCACGGGTCAGTTTCCAGAACCCTTAAGAGCAGACAGTGGAAGAAATACCTGTCATCAGCTCACTGGTGTTTCTCCGAGGTACTTTCAGATTTGCCCAATCCTTTAGAATTTGACTTTATAGGAGACACGAAGTGAATCTGGCAGAAAAGTTATCTGCACGGGTTGAGGAGAGATGCGATCTCATTTATGAGATTTGTTGTGCTACTATGAATAATACTGACATGGAGACCTGTAGAGATTACCAATCTTGGAAGACATTCATGGACATATTGAGCCTCGTTGATACTTTCAGTAACATGTTGAATATCAATGTGCACTTGAGGAAGTTACTTAATTCTCTGCTCCAAGTACGGGTCCAAGATTTCTTCCATCCAAAACATAAGAGAAGGTAGAAATGATAGAAGCTCTCATGTTCTTCAAAGATGTCTTGAAATTCCAAACGTTCCACGGGGCATTTACAAACCACTCAGACGACCATGCACCAAGCCCTGCTAAACCTTTTCCCAGGGTTGTGCCTTGCTCTCAAGCACTTGCTTTTCCCTCCCCTTCACTCAGTTATACATTTCAGAGAATCAGCCCTTGAACTGCATTGAAGCCTGTAGGAGTACTGGAAGACCCTCCTAGATTCAGAATTCCTCCACCTTCACTTTCTGTGCACAACAGTGAACTCCTCCATGGTCAACTACTCTCGACCAAAATAGGTTGGTTTGAATTCTTAGCTCACACTGTGAAATGATGACCTTCCCCCAGATTCAGATCATGCTGTGGTTATATCTACTTTGGTGTGAAGGGTGTTTTGTAAGTGAGTGGATTCTTTGCCTGAATTTGAATATTTATTTATCCTCAGTTTTTCAAAAGAGTGTTTGTAACTATTATAATTCTGTTATTGAAATGAAGTGTAATTGTTGGCATAGATATGTAGTGACACATTTTTTGTGGACCATCTTTTCCCTTCAGGCAGGTACCGGGTGCAAGTATGTGGTTGCCATATTTGTCAGGTTTAATTGTGTTTCTCAACATAATTGGATGATTAAATATTCTCATCTTTCATAGAAGAGCACATGATTCTAAATAGCCTAGCAAAACTGTTGCAGTGTTCTCATATCTATAATGTCTCTAAGTGCTATTGAAACCAAGCCTGTATAAAAATACATTGTTTGGGTTTCTTTGTGCTTTCCTAAATAGTAATGTTGCCCCTTGAATCGCCAACGTTGACCAGTATGTGCCATTATTAGGAAAGGGCACCACATGAACAATGGAAACCCATGGTTGTGGTTGTTAATGATTCTAAGAATTATTTCATTGTTTTTCTTAGTGTTGGAAGCACCAAGAGAAAAGTGTTGACCTGCCTCCTTCATGACTTTTGGCTACTAATTTATATTTTCTGTGTATTTTTCTTATTTGGGTATTTCAAGCTGATACCTAAATATGGCAACTCTGTCTTGTAGTTAGATTTAGTATATTTCTAAAATATCTTTATTTTGATACACTTCCCATAATATGTAATTCAATTCTGTTAACTATTTGAAAGTCTGCAATGGAGGTACGTACACACTGTCAGACTTGGAATCTTTGAACACATCCTTCCATCATTGATATAGAGAAAAATATCTAAACAAGGATCAAGTGTCTGTGAGTTATGTCTAAATTGTGTTAATTTATCCATGCCAAACTGGCAGAGTACCAGTGCAAACTTCGCTCACTCTCTCCCATATATACAGCAAGATAAACATCCACTCTCCCGGCCCTTGGCTCAGGATCCCTGCTGAATAATGGCCAAACATCTCTTACTTCAAAAGTCAGAAAGAATTCTCACATAACCTGGAAAGAGTAGAAGGCAAAGTAGAGAATGGAAATCAGTGCAGGACCTGACCTTTGGTGAAGGAGCAGTAAAGGGGAAACTGTGTTTTACTGGGATGCACACTCTAAAGTGGACAGGTCATTTAAGATGGAAGACGATGTGCTGAGGGTTAAAAGAGTGCATAGTGGACGTTTGATTGACATAACTGAAAGCAATAATCACAAAATTTCTCTGCAATTGATTCCCAGACCAAGATTCCATCTGCCAATTTTGAGCTAGGTGTGCCTGTGGAATCTGTGTGTTAGGGGTGTGGCTGATGTCACAAATTTATTCCCAGTGGTTTGGAGATTGTTTTGTGCTGTGGTTAGTACTATCTAGAGAACAGATCTGCCTGGGTCCTCTCTTAATATTAAATCTGCTGGCATATGTGTTGTGGATTAGCTTAGTAACCCAGGGCCTTAGTCACAGCCTTTTCACATCCACAGTATAATTGCTCATTTTCTCCATAAAGGAGAAATGGTCTCAATCAGAGCCATCTTTATCTGGTTTCTAGAATCCAGGGCAATTTAGTGTTAAAATAAGATTCTATAGCCAAAAGATCTGCAACCTTCATAGGCAGGATTGAAATTTCTTATTGTCCAAAGCAGAGGTTGTTGAAATGCTCCATGCTTGCCTTTGAGTTCCCATGCCTTATTGACAAAAGTTCTTGGAGCAGAGATCTGATGAAAAATAGGAGAATTTGAAGCCTTTCCATCAACCTTGCCTACCACATGCTAATGCAACTATAGTTGTGGTGCTGACCCAGTACTACACTAAGGACCCAATTGTGGCACTGCAGGATTGTTTCAGCAGGTTCTAATGCGTGACATCATTAGATTTGTTTCCACTTTTGTTTTTGTTTGCAGAGAACCTGAGGGAACCCATTATAAAATTTTGACTTTTCCGTGGCAACAGTGAGGACGAATGCACTTTCATGAGTGTGTATTGGAACAATTCCCTCTCCACATATCCAGCCTGCAGCCCAGAAACCATTTGGAAACCTCTATTCCAGCAAAAATTAGTAGTCCCAGCACTGTCAGAGCTATGATAAACATTTAACCAAAATGACACTCTGCTAACTTTACTAGAATAGGTTATATTCACCACAACAAAAACCGCAGTAGCAATCATAGATATAACAGGCAACAGACACAGAAGGAATGCATGGCATCATTACATACCAAAAACAATCCTCACAGCATTAAAACTAAATGTGCACAGAAATGATTTCACTTACAAAAGCCGTTCAAGTCTATAATAGATAACTGATAATCCTTAACCCATAGCGATAGAGAGATATAATAAAGTTAAAAGAACTATTCCAAATTTTCAAAAGACAGGAGTCTCCTGAAAGAACATCCAATGTATTAGACCCCCAAAATTTACTAGAACATGATTTGAAAAGGGAGGACATAAAAACACTGAAGGAAATCTTGAGTCTATGAATACAAATGCAGGCTAGAATAAATGGAAAGAGAAACACTTTAGATGAGCCAAATATAATCAGAAAACTCAATGGTGAGAATAGCTAAGCTAAAGACATTCCAAATCGGACTAGATAATGCACAGGAACAAATAAATGACTTAGAAAACAGGATAACCGCAATCACTCAGTCAGAACACGACATAGAAAAGCAAGTGAAAACCGATGCAAGCAATGCAACTGAAACCTGGGATAAGAGAAAACATACCAGTGTATGACTCATAGGAATCCCACATGGAAAAGAATAAAGACAAATGGTTTGAAAAGGTATTTGAAGAAATCAGACTGAAATTTTCTTAAACCAAAGCTAGATCCGGCCATCTCAACACAGCAAGCACAGAGCGTCCAAGCATAACGAACCCCAGTAGGCCTACAACAATATATATTCTAATTTAAATGGCCAAAATTGATAATAAGGAAATGATTCTAAATGCACCAAAATAGAAACAAGTGCATTGCAAGAGAACTTTTTAATGTCTTCAGCTGATTTCTCAACAGATAGATTGGTAATTTTTTCTTCCCTCTTTCCTTTTGTGTTGATCTCTATTCCAAGAACTGATGAAAGGCAGATTCCTTCAGTCTAAACAAGATGAGTTTGCAGAGATTCTAAAAATGTTCAAGTTCTTGGAAGAGGTCATCAGAATCAACACATCTCAAGGGGCTTTTTCAGAAAATACGAGACCATGCACCAAGCCCTGTTTATCCTTTTCCCTGGAGTGGGCCAATGTATTAAGACTTCCTGTTCCTTCACACTCAACCAGCCATGCAGGTATACCCTCAGTCTGCTACTGCAGGAGAATTAGAGCCAGGTCCAATTTTACCAATACTGTAGGGAGAACCTGAGCCTGCTACTGCAGGAGACACAGCACTGTGTCCCATTTCACCAATCTTTCAAGGAGACCCTAAGCCTACTCCTGCAGGAGACTCAGAGCCGAATCACATTCCACCAGCTGTGTAGGAAGACCATCATGCCTTCACTTGCAATGGATCCAGGAATGTGTCCAATTACACTAGCCTTGTAGGGAGACCTTGAGCCTGTTCCTGCAGGAGAAACAGATCTCTGTCATATTCCACCATCCCTCCAGGAAGATGCAGGGCCTCCTCCTGCAGGAGACTCAGGAATTGGTCCAATTTCACCAGTCCTGCAGGAAGACTCTGAGCCAATTCCTGCAGGAGACCCAGGACTGGGTCCCATTCCATCAATCATGCACTAAGACCTTGAAGTGGGTCCAATTCAACTAGCCTTGCTGGGTGACCCACAAGCCTGATCCTGCAGGAAAATTAGAGATATGTCATATTCCAGAAGCCCTGCAGGAAGACTGAAAGCCTGCTTCTGCAGGAGACCCAGGAATAGGTCCAAATACTCCAGCCTTGCTGGGAGAGCACAAACCTGATCCTGCAGGTGATACACAGTGAGGTACAATTCCAACAACCCTGCAGGGATATCCTGAGGCCACTTCGGCAGGAAACACATGACTGGGTCACATTCCAGTACCCCAGAAGTGAGATCGTGAGCCTGCTACTCCAGGAAACCCAGAACTTCGTCCCATTCCACAAAACCTGCAAACACTAAGACTGCATCTGTAGAAAACACAGTGCGGGTCACATAACACCAGCCCTGTAGTGAGACTACAAACCTGCTTCTGGGGGAGACCAAGCCATTCACAGAGAATATGAGCCAGCTCCTGCAGAAGAACAAGAGTTGTGTGACATTCTACCAGCTCTGCAGGTAATCCGTAGGCTTGCTTCTGCAGGAGACAGACATCCCAGTCCAATTCCATCAGCCTTTCCATGGAGAACCCCAGCCTCCTCCTGCAGGAGAGCCAGAACTAGATCCCATTCCACCAACCCTGCATGGAAACACTGAGCTTGCTCCTGCAGCATACCCACAGCCAAGTCATATTCAACAAACCCTCCAGGGAAACACTGAGCCTGCAATTGTAAGAGACCCAGGACTGGGACCAATTCCAACAGCTCTCCAGGGAATCCCTCACCTGCTCCCATAGGAGACTAAAAGCCATCAGTTCTGGTGGGGTCCCTGAGCCTGCATCTGCAAAAGAACCACAGGGTGGAGTCACATTCCACCAGCCCTGCAAAGAGAACAGAACCTGCTACTGCAGGAGACACAGGACTAGGTCCCATTCCACCAACCTTGCAGGGATACCCTGAGCCTTGGACCAAGGAATGGGACAAATTCTGCTAACCTTCTAGGGAGACCATGAGCTTCTCCTGCAAGAGAACCAGAGATGGGTCATATTACAGTATTCTTCCAGGAAGAGCCAAGGCCTGCTCCTGCAGGAGATGCAAGAACAGGCCCAATTCCACCAGCCTGAAGGCAGAGTCCAAATCTGTTCTCGCAGGTGACCTAGAGAAGGGGCCCATTCCACCAGCCCTGCAGGGAGACTCTGAGCCTACTACTACAGGAGACCCAGGAATGGGTCCCACTAAACCAACCCTGAAGGGAGACACAGAATCTACACTTGCAGGAACCACAGAGCCAGGACACATTTCATCAGCCCTGTAGTGACCCCTGAGCTGGGTCCAATTACACTATCCTTGCAAGGAGACTCTGTGCCTACTCCTGAAGCAGAACCAGTGATGGGTCATGTTCCATCAGCCCTGCAGGAAGACCTGGAACTGCTTCTGCAGAAGACTCAGGACAGGGTCTGATTCCACCATCCCAGCAGTGAGAAAACTAGCCTGCTCCTGCAAGTGACCAAGGTCTGAGTCATATTCAACTAGCCATGCAGGATGGACATAAGCCTGCTGTTGCAGGAAACTCAGAACCATGTGCCATTCCAGCAACACTGCAAGGAGACTCTGAGCCTGCCCCTGCAGGAAACAGAAACCCAGTCACATTCCACAAGCCTTACAGGGATACCAGGGCCTGCACATGCAGGAGACCCAGGCCTGGGACCAATTCTACCAACCCTGTGGAAAGACCCTGAATCAGCTCTAGCATTAGACTAAGAGCCATGTCACATTCTACCAGCCCTATAGGTAATTTATCAGCCTGCAACCTACACCTTCAAATGACCCAAGAATTGGACCAATTCCAATGGCACTGCAGGGAGACCATGAGCCATGTCCAATTCCACAAGCCCTGCAGGAAGGCCCCGAGCCTACTCCTGCAGGAGAACCTGAGATTGGTCATGTTGCAACATGAGCCTGCTCCTCCAGGAGACCCAGGACTATGTCCCATCCACCAGCCCTGCAGGGAAACCCTGAGACTGTCCCTTCAGGAGAACCACAACTGGGTCACATTTCACTAGCAATGCAGGGAGACTTAGAGCCTACACCTTCAAGACAACCAAGAATTGGAACAATTCCAGCAGCACTGCAGGGACACCATTAGCCAGGTCCAATTCCACTAGCCCTGCATGTAGACCCCGAGCATGCTCCTGTAGGAGACCCAGCACTGGGTCTCATTCCACAAGGCTTGCAGGGAGAAACTCTGCCTGTTTCTGCAAGAGACCAACAGCTGAGTCACATTTCACCAGCCCTGAAGGGAGACCCCAGTCCTGCACCTGCAAAGGACCTAAGACTGGAACAAAATCGACTAGCCCTGTAGGGGGACCCTGAGCCTGCTTCTGAAAGAGAATCAGAGATGGGTCATATTCCAACAACCCAGCAGGGACAGTCCAAGCCTGCTCCTGCAGGAGTTATAGAGAAGGGTGAAATTGCAAAACCTTGCAGGGACACCCTGAATCTGCTGCTGAAGGAGAAAAATGATGGGGTCTCATTCCACAAGCCTTACAAAGATACCCTGAGCCTGGTCTTGCATGAGATCCTGAGCTGGCTCCTGCAGGAGACCCAGGACTGGGTCCCATTCTAACAACCCTGCTGTGGAACCCGAGTCTGCACCTGCAAAACACACAGAACCGTGTCACATCCCACCAGCTCTGCAGACTGTAAGATTAGCCCTACAGGAGACCTAGAGCCAGGTTACATTACCAGTCCTGCAGGGAGACCCTGAGCCTGATCTTGTAGCTCCCCCTGCACCTACACACATACTTCTATGAGACCCAGAGCCAATTCAGGCATCACCACCCCTACGGGCTGAGATGTCTCTGCAACCACCAACACTGTCATCTAATTCTAAGAATCAACCCACTCCCAGACCTGAACTTTACTTCCCTTCTCCTGGCATCATTTTTGTTTGTTTTTTCCGTCATTTCCTTGTTTTCTTTCATGTCATTTAGAGTACCATCTATTTTTATGTTTTAAGTTTACCATAATAAAATTTAGATGTTTTTCCATTTTAAATTGTGCAATTCAGGAGCATTAAGTGCATTCACAATGCTGTGTAACCATCGTCACTGTCTAGTTTCAGAATATTTCTTTCCTCAAAATAAAACCCTGTATCCAAAGCACACATTCTCTTTTCTCCCTCCCCCAACCCCTGACAAGCCCTAATCCTCTTTCTCTCTGTGTGTCTTTCCCTACACTGGATGTTCCCTATCAATGAAATCATACAAAAGTTGGCTGTTTGTGTCTGCTCTCATATTTTAACAAGGGATTGGTGTTTTTTTTTTTTTACTTGAAGTAGCATTTTTGTTATTTCAAAGGGAAATCCAGGTGGATTAAAGATGAGATGTACAAGATGAATATTTTTAGTAACTATGTGCATAATCTCAAGATAGGCACTGCTATTCTATGTGTGAACCCAGAGCCAGGAGGGAGATGCTTAGCTCTTCCTGTGGCAAAACATAACCTAACAAAATAAAAAAAATAATAATAATCAAAATCCATGAAAGACAAACCACAACATGGAAAAATCATTTTTCATAACCTAAAGTCAGAGAAAGGTTTCACATTCCTGTGGTCCAAAAATATCTTGAAACACTGTGTTCTAAACAGAAACAGAACAAACACATGCAATTCCAACAAGAGGCAATGCAGGTGGCCAGTGTATATTAGAGATGCTCGACCTCTCAAGTGAGAATTCACGAAGATGTTCACACTACTGAGACAGCATTGGTCAACATCACACTGGCAGGCCTTTAGCCTGGTGACAACCAGCTCTAGTGACAACATGAGGAGGCAGAGGCCACAGTAGATCCCCTGGAGGGAAGAGTGAGCAGACTCTCCTCTCTGGGAGAACAGTATGCAGGATGCATCACAGTTCCACAAGTGCACCACTTTCCGAGCAGTGCTAATGCTTAGTGTTGATCATACTAAAATTCTTGCACAATTTTTCAAAGATGTCTTTTCAAGGATGCTCATCACAGTCCTGTTTAAACTACTAGGGAAATGGAAGCAACACTAATGCTCATGGAGAGGGGGTGGGATTCATCAGTTCTGGTTCAGATGGAGGAATGATTGTTGTGCAGCTGGAAAAATGAGTGCTAGGTCTTTACCTGATGTCAAGGAAGCCCTCAGTTTGGATGCCTGTTAATCCATCATCTACATCCAAGTTCCCATCTCTATGACCACATATGTGTCAAATCATCATAGATGTAAATGAATCTTGTGATGTGTGATAGACAGAGGCAGAGAGAATGAGAGAGATAGAGACTGAGAGATGTTCACCAAACCATTAATGACGGTCACTTCTGGGAGTGGGATTTTCAAATCTCTGCACTTTTCCTTTAGGCAACATTTCAAGCGTTTATAATGTATCTATATTGATTTACTAATTCTAAGGTATTAAAAGCATATGTTACTTGAGATTCATTCATATTTCATCTATAGAATAAAGTTTATTATTTTTATTTTAAAAGATTTGTTACAAGTACAATCAGCATTTATGAGAGTAAAATGATAAATTCTAAAGAATTAAGAATCAGATAAAGAACAAAACCTTTTGGTGACTCAGACACAGGCCAGCTAGTTGGCAGTAAATGGCAGGGTGGGACAGGTTTCTCCAGAAGGTTGTGTATGTTCTGAATCAGCATCCAATAGAGGCAAGGAAAAATTACAAGAAATGTACGCTGAAAACTACAACAGCTTGTTGAGAGTAATTAAGAAAGACCTAGCCCTATTTTAAAATTTGAAGGAGCCAAAATGGCAGAGTAGACAGACTCACAGCTTGACCTCTCCCACAAAATACTCAAAGAATTACATCTACAAAAACATTGAATTGCACAGAAACCTCCTGAACTCTGGTAGAGTGTCTCTTACTTTGAAATACAGGAAGATTCTCACAAAATATGGTAAGGAATAAAAAGAGAAAAGAAAAATTCAGTGCAGAACTGATCCTGCAGGGAAAGAGTAGCATAGGAAGAAAGGCACCCTCACACTGGGACACAACCTCTCTAGCTGGGAGATCAGCTAGGAAAGAAGCAGAGCTTCCAAGGTTTGGAGGAGACAGTGGCAACTGCATGGCAGGCAGAACTGGGGAAAACTGACACAGAGGGTCCCTGTGATGACCAGCTCTAGACATGAGTTAGCAGGAATGAGCCAGAACTGGCTACTGGAGTCAGTGAAGAGCCCAGGCAGAGGGCTGGGTCACACTGCAGAGAGGCAGCCTCAGGAAACTAGAGGGCAGTGTGAGCTCTGGCTGTGTGTGTGTGTGTGTGTGTGTGGAACAGAACAGACTGAAACTCTCATAAAAAAGCACCAATGTTGGTATAATGGGGGAGGAATGAAACACAGCTGTGCCAAAGTCACTTTCTCCACTTGGCTCCATTATTGGTGTGTTCTCATGAGAAGAGAAATGGGGCTTGGTGATAGCCAACACTGCTGCACAAAGGCAGAGCTGAATGTTGACTCCATACCCTGTGCCATTGCAACTTCACAGGCAGGACTGAGATTTGTTTACAGCCCCAGGCAGAGAGGGTGGATTTGCTGTATCTGGTCACTTTGTGGATTCACACTTCTGAGACTTACAGGCAGTGAGTGGAGTTCTGACTCAAGAAGGGTGGCCAGTGAGGGTATTTAAAACAGGGTGGTGTATGGTTCCATATGTGGGTGCGGGATTGGGGTTTGAGCTGAACCTGTAGTGGACCACAAATTCATGTGTGTGACTGCACACTTGCTAAGGCAGGTCCAAGGGGCTGACACTGCTGGATCTGCATGATGTTTCCTGGGGCTCAGTACCTGAGGGGCACCAGAGTAGGTGGCTGACATTCCCATAGCTAAGGCAGGGATAAAGCCAAAATCAACAAATAGTACTTTGTAACTCTGCATAATAAGTCACAGGCAACACCACAGAGAGAACTCCCCAGTGAACATCTTCTGCCTATTTTTCTTCACAACTGAATTGCTCCAACCCTGCCTACTACATATCACAGCTCAGAAACGGGTCTAAAAGAAATACATAGAGCCAGAGAAATATAAGTAAAGTAAAGAAGCTGAGGAACCACTTTCAATTAAAAGAACAAGAGAAATCCCCTGAAAGAACAATCAGTAAAATAGACTTTGATAGTCTACTAGACTTCAAGAAGTGAATGATCAACTCACTGAAAGAACTAAAAGAGACTATCAATAGAGACAGAAAACTTTAAAAAGAAAATTTAAACTATAAAGAAGAGCTAGTTAAAAATAGAAAATTCAACTACAGGCAATCAAAAGAAGACTAGATAATGCAGAGGAATGAATAAATGACTTAGGAGACAAGATAAAAGAAATAACCCAAAAAGAACAGCAGACAGAAAAGTCAGTAAAAACTAATTAAAGCAAGATAATATAAAGTGTGCCAGCCTATGCATAATGGTGAGTCCCAGAAGGAGAAGAAAGAGAAAGGGGGATTGAAAAGATAGTTAAAGAAATCATGACTGAAAACTTTCCAAACATTAAGAAAGAAAGAATTATCCAAGTACAGGAGGCACAGAAGGTCCCAAACAAGGAGAAACCAAACAGACCTACACCAAGACATATTATAGTTAAAATGGTTAAAGTTAAATAAAATATTCTAAAGGCAGTGAGAGAAAAACAAAGTGTTTGTTACAAGGGAGTCCCATAAGCATTCAGCATATTTCACTACCTAAAATCTTCTGGCCAGAAGGGAGTGGCAAGATATATTCAAAGTCCTGAATAAGAAAAGGGCTGCAAACTAGGATATTCTATCTAGAAAGACTATCCATTAGAACAGAAAGAGAGAAAGATTTTCACAGACAAGCAAAAACTAAAAGAATTCAGCAGTACTAAATCTATGCTAAAAAAAAATTTGAAAGTTCGAATCTAAATAAAAAATAAACAGGAAGCTATAGAAATTAAGAAACCATAATTGGAAATGCGATAAATACAGTGAGATGCAAGGGAAAACATGAGGATATAAATAAGTCAGTAAGTCAATAAAGAAAACAAGAAAGCAAACAAGAAAGAGAGAATAGCAAAATCATGAAAGGTGGAAGAGGAGAGCAAGAGAATATATTTTTTTCTCTTTTTTTTTCTTTTTTCTCTTTGTCTTCTTTCTTTTTAGGATGCATTTGAGCCCACATGACTATCAACTAAAACCAAACAGATGAAGTAAGTGGTTACCATACTTGAATGACAATATAACCACAAATCAGAAGTATATAATAGAGTCATAAAACCCAAAAAGAAACCAAGCTAATAGAAAAGGAATTTATCAAACCACAAAAATAAAAATAATTAAAAGAAAGATCAAATAATTACCAAAATCAACTGGAAAACAAATTTCAAAATGGCAATAAGCCCACATCTATAAAATAACTACTATAAATGTCAATGGACTAAATGTTCCAATCAAAAGAAAAAGAGTGAAGGAGGAGGAAAGATGGTGGAGTAAAAAAGATGCTCAGAGCTCACCCTCTCCCACAAATTCACCAAGAGTGACATCCACAGACACACCCACCACCCAGAACACCTGCTGAACTTTGACAGAATATTGGCTTCTTCAAAAGATAAAATTTTCCACAAATCTGGTGGGAGAACAGTAGAAAAGAAGAAAAAGGAAAATAGTTCTGGACCATTCCAATGGAGAGGGAGCTGCAAAGAAGGAATAGCATTAATACACTGGGTCTCCCCAACTCCAATGGCCAGTTCAGCAGGATGGAGATGGAACCTCAGAGGCTCAGATCTGTATAGAATAGACTTTGACTGACAGAACTAAGTTAATTGGGCACAAAGGGTCCCAACGATCCCCAGCCCTAGAAGCGAACCAGCAGGGGTGGGATGGGACAGGCTGTCTGAGTTGAGCAGAGGACTTGGGCTGACTCTACAGAGGAAACTTTGGGGGACTGCAATGTTCTGTGTGCCATGGCTGGGAGAGTATACAGAACAGCCTGGGTCCCCCATAAAATACAAAAAAAAAAAAGGCAGAAAACACTGCTGGTGTGCCCTGGGGGGAAGGGGAGCCTTAGCCTTTGTGTCCGCAGACCCACAGTGCCATTATTGGAGACTTCTTGGGAGAAGAGAGTCAAGGCTCAGCCATAGCCACCATATTTTCTGGTGCATGGTTCCCAGGTAGAGGAGGGGTCAAAACCCGAATCCCTAACTAGGGGCTCCACAACCTCATAGGTGGGACTGAGATTTGTTTACAGTCCCAAGAAGAAGGGACCATTACACACTGATGCCTCTCTGAGTTGGCTCTTCTAAGACAAATGCACAAGAAGCAGTGTTCTGGAACAGAGCAGGGGTGAGGGCTAGTGCAGCTGTTTCCTCTGATTCCACCTACAAAGCATGGACCTAATGTGGCAGGGGAGCTACCTGCCAACTACCTTGCACAAGTGTGGTCCTGGGACCAGGCATCTGGTGGGGGGTGTAGATCACCCATTTACCGATGCTGGGACACAGACCAGGGGCACGACTAGACGGCCTCTGGAACCAGCAAGTGGAGTTTTCACAGCAGGATATGGGCAGGAGTGTGACAACCACAGAAAAAAGGGAGCTCCTGCTCAATAGCCAGGGCAGAATCAGGCCATCAGAACACCAGCCACACCACCAACAAAGGGGATAACAGGCAAAAGGCGTGGAAGGAAGACTTGGCAACCACCCATAGTTAAAAATAACCTTATGACAAAATTATTAAGAGTGTATATTCTTGGAGAAAGGCCAAGATAGTGGAGTAGAAGGATGCTTGTATCTTAGCCTCTCCAATAAATACACCAAGACTGACATTCACAGACACACCCATCCACTCAGGATATCTGCTGAACTTTGATAAAACATTGCCATCTTCAAAAGACAAAATGTGCCACCAATCTGGTAGGAGAAAAGGAAAAAAGAAGGAAGAAAATGCAAAATGGCTTGGGGTTGGTCCTTTGAAGAGGGAGCAGCAAAGGAGGGATAGTGCTGGTTGACTGGGTCTCCCTCTTTCCAACGGAGAGGTCAGCAGGATGGACAGGGAACCTCTGAGGCTCAGATGTGTACAGAACCACCCTTGACTGACAGAATTAAGTTAAATGGGCACAAAGTGTGTCAACAACCCCCAAACCTAGAAGTGAATCAGGGGTGGGAAGGGACAGGCTGCTGGATCCAGGCAGACTCTGGTTGACTGTACATAGGTAACCCTGGGGGACTGCAGTGTGCTGTGGACAACTGCTTGGATTGTATACAGATCAGAACAGCCTGGGCCTCCCATAAAATAAGAAAAAAAATAAAGCAAAGCAATATTGCTGGCTTGCCTGGGGGAAGGGGTGTTTTTTCCTTTGTACTGCTGACTCACGGCAGCATAACTGGTGATTTCTCAGAATAAGAGAGATTAGGCTCAGCCACAGCCATCATACCCACCCAGGCAGACATGGGGTTGAAACCTGAATATGTACCTGGCAGTTCTGCAACCTCATAGGTGGGACTGAGATTTGTTTACATCCCCAGACATATAGGAAGTTTCTGTCCTGGTGCCTCTACGAACTCATACCTCTAAGACAAATGAACAAGTAGCAAAGTTCTGGCAAAGAGCAGGGACTAGGGCTGGTGTGGCCATTTGCCTCAAGCCCACCCACAGAGTGTGGAACAGATGTGGAGTGGGAAGTAGCACTGAATAGGGGAGCAACCAACCCAATTACTGTGGAGGACTGCTGCACCTGGACACGGCATTGGGAAGGGGCACAACCTGCCCACCTACCATGCAGGAGTGCAGCACCAAGATGCAGCACTGGGAGGAGATGTGACATGTCTACCTACAGGCACTGGGAGCAGCACAGACCAAGGGTGTGACCAGAGGGTCTCTGGAAACAACGAGCTGAGTTCATGAAGCAAGGCAAGGGCAGGAGCTGTGACAACCACAAAACAAAGAGGAGTCCCCATTCAATAGCCAGGGTAGGATCTGGTTAACAGGTTAATGGCCACATCATTAACCAAAGGGATAACAGACAAAAGGCACAGAAGTAAGACTTGGTAACCACACATATTTAAGAAGGACCTCTTGATAAAATTACTAAGGGCACACAATCTCCACAGGAACATACTCTTTTCTTTTTCTGTTCCATTTTCTTTTACTTTTTAAATGTTACTTCTTAAATAATTTTTATATTTCTATTTTTAATCCCTTTTAAAATTTTCTTTTAAAATACTTTTATTATTATCTTTCAATTTGTCCAATTTCATTTTTATCCTTGTTTTGTTCTTCTGTTGTGATTATACTCTGTTCTCAAATATTTTTTCTTCCTTTAATATTTTAAAAATTCATCCCAACTCAATTGTTATCTTGTTTCAATATGTTCTTCTGTTATTGATTATACTGCTTTTAAAACTAATTTCTTTGTGCTAAGTTTTATTTCTGCATCCACTTTATAGATAAATAAATAAACTCTTAAAAGACCACAGTAGATAATTTATACTCCATAAGCCATAGTGCCAGAGAGATATAAGCAAGATAAAAAAGCAGAGCAACCTGTCTCAATTAAAAGAACAAGATAAACCCCCTGAAAGAACAATCAATGAAATAGACATTGATAGTCTACTAGATGATTTCAAAAAAGGAGTGATCAAAGTACTGAAGAAACTAAAAGAGATTGTGTATAGAGACAGAGAATATGTCAAATAACAAAATTGAAACTCTAAAGAGGAGCCAGTGAAAATTGGAAAACTCATTTGCTGAGAGGAGAGTTGAGGTAAAGGCTGTAAAATGTAGGCTGGATAATTGAGAGGAATGAATATGTGACTTAGAAGACAGGACAACAGAACAGCTGAGAGACAACAAATAAAAATCAATGAAAGCAATATAAGGGACCTATGGAATAACACAAAGCATGCCAACCTACTCATAATGGGGGTCTCAGAAGGAGAAGAAAGAACAAAGGAGATTGAAAAGATATTTGAAGAAATCATGACTGAAAACTTCCCAAACCTAAAGAAGACATCAGACATCCAAGTACAGGAAACACAGAGCGTCCCAAACAAGGAGGACCCAAACAGACCCACACCAAGACATATTACCATCAGGATAACCAGGGTTGAGAATGGGAAATGATTCTAAAGGCAGCAAGAGAAAAACAAAGAATGAGATACAAGGGAACCCCCATAAGACTTTCAGCTGATTTCTCTACAAAAACAGTACAGGCCAGAAGGGAGAAGCAAGGTATATTCAAAATCCTGAATGAAAAAATGATGCAACCTAGGATACTTTATCCAGCAAAAGTATCCTTTAGAATAGAAGGAGAGATAAAGAACTTCACAGACAAGCAAAACCTAAAAGAAGTTAGCAACACTAAACCTATGCTAAAGGAAATATTGAAAGACCTACTCTAAATAGAAAAGAAGCAGGATGCTACAAAAAGGAGAAAACCATAATTGGAAAGGTGATTGCTACAATGAATTACAACAGAATAAACGTGAAATCATAAAAGAGGGCATCTAAATCATTAAGGGTGGGAGAGGCGAGCAAGAAAATATACAGGTTTCTCTCTCTCTCTCTTTCTCTCTGTCTCTCTCTCTTTTTTGTTCTTGGTAGGATGGGTTTGAGCTTATATTACTATCTGTTTAAAACAAACAGATATAGTAATGGGTTAATATATGTACAAAGTAGGGTAACCACAAGCCAAAAAGTTACAATAGAGTCACAAAACTAAAAAGACACCAAGATAATAAAAAGGAAAATTATCAAACCACAAAAAGAAAAAGTAAGGAACAAAGAGGAAATACAAAATGAACTGCAAAACAAAGTTCAAAATGTAAAAAACACATTTCTATCAATAATTAATATAAATGTCAATGGACTAAATGCTTTAATCAAAGGACATAGAGTGCAGAGTGGATAATAAAGAAAGTATCTACAATACGCTGTATACAAGAGACCCACGATAGGGAGAAGGACACACATAGATTGAAAGTGAGAGGATTGAAAAAGATATTCCACACAAATGGAAATGACAAGAAAGCAGGAATATCAACAGTGATTTCAAATAAAATAGACTTTAAAACAAAGATTATAAAGAAAGATTAAGAAGGACATTTTATAATGATTAAAGGAGTCATAGATGAAGATATTACACTCATTAACATATATGAACACAACATAGGAGCACCTAAATACATAACAGATAAATAGAAAATACTAACAGATAAAAAGGGAAAATTTGATCGGAATACAATCACGGTAGAAGACTTTAATAATCCATTAACATCACTGGACAGATATTCCATACATAAAATTAATAAGACAACATAGAAATTAAATGATACAATAGAACAATTTGTCTTGGGTAATATTTTCAGAACATTATATTTCCCTAAAATAGAACATACATTCTTCTCAAGTGCACATACCATATTTTCTAGGATAGATCATATACTTTGGCACAAAAGAAGCATTAACAATTTGAAGAAGATAGAAAATATTTGAAGCAACTTTTTCTGACCACAATACCATGAAACTAGAAATTAACTACAGAAAAATAAAGGAGGAAAAAATGATAGTATGGAGGTTAAACAACATACTACTTTAAAAAAAATGGGTGGATGATGAAATCAAAGAAGAAATAAAAAACACATTGAGACAAATGATGATGAAAACACAACCACACAGAACCTATGGGATCCAGAAAAGGCAGTGCTTAGAGGGAAGTTTATAGCGAGACTCAGGTCTACCTCAAAAACGAGGAACAACTGCAATAAACAATCAAACTTACCACCTAAAAGAATTAGAAAAAGAAGAGCAAAAATAAGAAAAGTAAGCAGAAGGAAGGAAATAATAAAGATCAGGGAGGAAATAAATAAAATAGAGATATAAGAAACATTTGAAAAAATTAAGCCAAGAGATGGTTTCTTGAAAGAGTAAACACAATTGACAAAATTATGTTCTATGCTGGAAATTGACACAACAATGCAAACTGACTATAACTCAATAAAATAAAAATTAAAAAAATAAATATATTAACAAAAGAAAAAAGAAAAGGTAGTTTCTACTCACCAGACTGGAGGAGGGGACTGCAACCCATGCTTGGTCACACCCCATGGGAAAACCTGGGGTCAGGATCGGTGGAGCAGGGTGCTGTGGACATGATCTCTCACAGGGTTTCTGCAGGAGGGGAGTGTGAGGCATGTGAGCAGGCTGAGGACTGGCCATTTGAGTAAGTTCATGGGCTCTGGGGTGGAGGGGCTCCCCCAAGTGTCTGGACTTGACTCTGGGTGAGTTGGGCAGGTGGACAGTGGCTCAGTGTGAGTCCAAGTCCAGTGGAGGAGGTAGTGAGTTAGATCTAGAAGGACTCCTTCTGGGGTGGGAAGGCCCACAAGGGAGGCAGGAGGCCAAGTCCAGGTGACTGAGAACAGGTTGTTTCCTGCATAGGGCTGCAGGGCAGATGAAAGCATCCAGTCTACAGAAGGTGGAAACACGGTCCATACAAGGGCTCAGCTCAGATGTCACCTGCTCAGAGGAGCCTTCTCTGCCTGCACAGTCTTCAGGGACAGCCTCCTCCACGCACATCTCCCCAGCAGACAACTGCTCCATTTCCTGCATAGCATTCAGGACCCTGGCCCCTGCTCCGTACCCAGCCATGGTTCCACTGCCCTGAGGAAAAGCCCTCACAGGAGCCATAAAGCCCTGCACGACCTGGGCCCCACCTCTCTGTCTCCTCTGCCACCACTGTCTCCACCTGGCCCTCTTCTCCTCCACTCCTGCACTCCTGACTTCCCCCAGCCCTATGTGCTCTCCAGAGCACATGTCCCTCCTAACATGCGGTGTGTGCTCACTGTGTCTAATCCACTGCATGCCTCCCACCCAGGTCAGTGTCCAGCACACAGTAGGGCTCAGTAAGTAGAGAATGAATGACTCTAACCATGACTGCTGGGAAGGCTTTGTCTGTGGCCTACAGTGATCACACACCTGTCACACAATCTCTGAGGTCCTACTGTGTGTTGGGTGGGTTCCAGATACCGGGCACAGCAGGTAGTGAAGCAGTCAGGTCTCCATCCTCATGCAGCAGACAGCCTGGTGGGGGACACAGAGAAAATTAATTAAAATATACACAATGTCCGGAGGTGATATGTTCCATGGAGAAAAATAAGGTCAGGGAGGACATTTGAGCAGATTCCGGGAGGTGTTTAAGAAGCAGGCGGAGAGAGATCCTGGCTGAAAGAGCAGCCATCCCAAAGGCCCTAAGGGCAAAGTGGGATGTATGTGGAGGGTCTTAGTTATCCGTGTGAGTTCTTAGTCCTGCCTTGAGTATGTATGTTGCTTTCATTTGTAAATCTTGATTTCACCTGTATAGCAAATTAACCTGCATCATCAATCTGCATAATTTAGCCAACTCTGTTTCAGGTGTTGTGGGCACAATGGCAGGCTAATTACTTGGGTTGGTAAAGAATTACCAGCGTCTGAGAAGGGTTTAGGAAAGTTCAATAGGGACACTGCTATAGGCAATATCAGGCCACACAGGCAAGAGGTGCCTACACGAGCGCCAAGGTTGAGTGTGTGGGGTCTGTTATTGGGGGGGGGGGTGCTGTGCACACAAGGAGGAGGGGGCTGCATGATCAATTCATGCACAGGTACCTGGTTGGTTGTGAGATCTGTCAGGGGCTTCTCTGAACAAAAGGCTTTACCACTTTAATAGGGGAAGGATGTGAGGCCTCTCTTCCTGGGGCAATGAGGTTTCATAGGGTAAACACACAGCAAGAGAAGATGTTTTATAGCTTGTGGAAATGCAGGTGTGCAAAGGGTCCTGCAGTGGGGAGTGGCAGGTAAGGGGCCACTGGGCTCTAGGCACACAAAGAGCCCATGGGTGAGGGTGTATGACTCTGAAGAGTGGCTGCCGGCTTCACACCAGGGACTTTATGTGGAAAGAGGAGAATCTAGGTTATCGGCACGTGTCTACTCAGTGACCTCCCTAAGCCTAGCTCCGTCAGGCACCAGATGGCTGTGAAATGAACATGAAGGTCCCCACCCTGAGGACCCCAATGAATGAACATCTTGATATCCTCAAGCCCCTTCCCCTGCACCACCGCCCCACCACATCTGGGTCTCAGGCTTTGACCCTGACATCAGTGGCATCTCCGTTCCCGACATCCAGCTCCTCTGGACATCTCTGTGATGAGCTGTTCCATGTCAGCAAGCCCCAAACTGAGCTCTGCCTTTACCCCATGATTGCTTCCTTCCTGTGAAGCCCCTCGTGAAGGAGCCATCACTAGCAGCATCCTACAGCTCTGCGGCTCTGCCTTCCCCACCCCTCCGATGTCTCCCAGCCCATGATCCCCTCTGGAGGTCCCTATTATCCTCTCCCTCACACTTCAGTCTTGGGCTGCACAACAAATCCCTCTTCACAACCTCCCAAAAGACAGGTCCAGGTCCACTTGGGGACACTGAGGTGACACAGGCGGGTGTTGCTGGGAATGAAGAGCAGGATACTGTAGCAGAGGAGAGGAAAGGGCTCCCAATCCACCAGAACACACGCTAAAGTGGTGACAAGACACCCATAAAGGGTGAGGCAGGCATCACACTGCAGCCCCGCCCTCTGCACCCCCAGGGTGCCCTGTGTTTTCTGCTTTGGCCTAGGGGAATCCCCCCTCACTCTCTGTTAGAGGGGTGCCCATTCATTCTTTCACACCCTCATTAACCATGTACATGGGTCCTGCTCAGTGCCAGGCCTCAGCTAGATGACAGCTCATCCTTGGGGACACAGCTCAGATCTCACCTCCTCCATGAAGCAGTTCTGGATTCCCACCCCCCAGAAGCTCCTCTGGCCTCAGTTGAGACCACTAGGGCTGTGACCACACTCTGATTACATCCCAAGTCTGTGATCTCTGTGAAAGCCCTGGGCCCAATGTAGAAAGAGACTCAGAAAAATGGGGCCAAAACGGGCTAAGAAAAATGTTACTAGTTCTCTATTACAGAGAAGGGCACTGAGCAGAGAGAGGGCAGTGTCCAACCAAAGTCACAGAGGAGGGTTTCAGTGAGCCCTCCCATGGCCCTGTTACAAGTTCTCTGTTACAGATGAGGACACTGAGCCACAGAGAGGGAGCAGAGCCCTGCTATAGCCTTGGCCCCACGGCCTGTGTCCTTTATGATTAGCTCCATGCTGCCAGCAGGGGTGTGGGCCTGGAATGGACGTTGAAAGCAGCCTGACCCCCAAGCCCCCTTCATACACAAAGTCAGCCTCAGGAAACACCCCTCAAGACCTACCCTATACCCCTGGGATTGGGACCTGATTCCTGTTCCTGGAAGCTGGCTGGGCTTCCCTGTGAATTGCCCCAGGAGATGCTTGGGACAGCCACAGGGCCCCTGAGGCTTCCTGTCCTCAGCTGAGCAGCTCTGGTCCCCTTGACTGTCCCTGGCCCAGGCCTGATTACACGACGTTTTGGCCGGGTAGCCAGCTGTGGAGATGAGGAAATGGGGACAACATGCAGGTACATGCAGAGGTTCAGGTATTCACTCAACAATCATTGATTCAGGCTTTGCAGTGTGGCTGGCCTGGGCCCAGGCCTGGGTGTCCAGTAGTGAATACAGTCAACCCCTTGAGCCTTCTGGGAAAGCAGTCCTCAGAGAAACGGGCCCTCAGTGCACCCACCCTGCTCCCCATGAACAATCACCCTGAGATGAGGCTGCGGCCATGGGTCCCAGTGGAGGATGAAGGGAGGAGGAAAACCCAGAATGGACACTGACCATGAGCCTGGACACTGAAACCAGATGACCTGGGCTCTGTAATCTGGGGTGGTCACCTCAGCTGTTCTCTCTCTGCCTCAGTTACTTCTGCAGAAATGGGTGATAATGCCCGTCCCAGCCCCACAGATTTTTATGAGGAGTCAGTGAGCTTCTCTAAGGCGTGTAGGACAGTGCCTGGCTATGGGTCAGGATCCTGCTCACCTCACAATAGTCTGTCCCACTTTAAAGATGATAAAGCCAAAGCTAAGGGGGTTATGAGACCAGCCTGGGCTAGCCCCCTTCTCATGGTCTGCAGTCCAGGTCTCCTGCTTTTACATCATACCTCTACCCCCATATCCACCCAGCAAAGTAGATGCTGAGAATCTGAACAAATCAGAGTATGAATGGAGGCACACCCTCTCCCCAACTTGGGCTCTTGGGGTGGTGGGCAGGTTGGGGATATCGGTCTCCTCCAGACTGTCCAGGAGGCCCAGCATGTCGGTCACCTCATTTCCACTCAACACGGAGTAGGTGTGTGGCCAAGGGCCAGAGGGCGCTGGAGTAACCCAGGGTGGGTGGATGCTAGGTTGGTGTGGGAGGCACAGAGTGGTCCCTGTAAGACAGTGTCCAGGCAGCCAAGGTGCGATGAATGAGGGTCCCCAAAAGGGGCAGAGGACAGAGTCCAGCCTGGACACCACCCCCTGCTGGACCCTGATCTGGGGTGAGAATTGGGACAAGCCAGGGCCCCGCTGGGACTCTACATCCAGCAAAGAGGTGAGGAAAAGTTAAGGAGACCGTGCTCCCTGTGTGAGGGCGCTGCTTCCAGGATCCTGGAGGTTCCATAGACCCTTGTGAAGTGGCTGCTGTTTCCAGCCCCATGTGGGCAGAAGAACTGAGTCAGGGAGGACAGAGTGACTCAGGACAGAGCTAGGATTCATCCAGGAGTGTGTGCTGAGCCTCTTGCTAAGAGCAGCCTCTGGGCATCATGGACTCAGGAAGTGTCTTGTCGTCCCTCTTAAGGCTCCTGGCATGTTAGGCAGGAAAGGTCCCAGTGCCCATACCTGGGCCTCTCTGGGTGATTCTGACATGTGGGATCATGATGGTCCTGGGAAAGGAGAGAGAATGTGGGCTGGGCGTCAGGTCTGCATCAGACCCTAATGATGTCCCTAATGTTGTGTGACCTGGAAACTCCCTGACCTCTCTGCGCCTGGCTTTCCAGCCCTGACTCAGAGGACTGCTGTGATTGGCACACAGTAGGACCTCAATCAGAGGAAAAAGCCAGCCCTTCCCCAGGAACCTCTCCTCTTACATTCCCAAAGCTAAGCCCATGTTCCACACATCACCAGAGCTGAAACTTGACAAACAGGGCAAGTGAAATCCAGCAACTCCTCCCTCCTGCCTGAGGCCCTTCCCTCCTCAGTGACAGTGGCTCAGAGCAGGACTCTGCATCCCAGAAGTCTGAACTGAGCCTTGTGACCTGGAGGAGTCCCTGTTCCACACAACGTTGTTTCCAGGTCCTTCCAACAAGACACAAGAGCACCTGGTCAGTGTCTTAGCTGCAAGGTCCTCCCTTTGCAAATTGCCCCATCACATCCGGGCTAGATGATGTGAGTTCCAGAGCACATGACCAATCCAAATGATGACTTCAGGGAAACATCCCTTCCCACACTGCACTCTTCAGAGCCCACCTTCTAAAATAAGGGGTAGTGACCCACGGGTGTGCACACTTTTATCAGAACACAGCCCTCACCCACCCACCATTGGAAACACGTGAGAAGCAGAGATTCCCAAATGCCTGGACCCCTGTCATCCAGAAAGCAGAGGGTAGGGTAACAGACAGAAGGGGAGAAAGTACTTTCAGACTATATATCTGATAAGGGGTTAACACCCAAAACATATACAGAACTCTTACAATTCAACAGCAAAAAACAAGCAATCTGATTTAAAAAGTGGGCAGAGGAACTGAATAGACATTTTTCCAAAGAAGGCACACAGATGTCTAACAGGTACATGAAAAGGTGCTCAACATCACTCACCATCAGGGAAATGCAAATCAATGAGATACCCCCTCTCACCTTTCAGGGTGGGTGTCATCAAAATACAAGAGATAACAAGTGATGGTGGTGGTGTGAAGAAATGGGAAACTTGTGTAATGTTGGTGGGAATGTAAATTGGTGCCATCACTCGGGAAAAGAGTAAGAAGGCTCCCCCAAAATTTAAAATTAGAACTTCCATATGATCCAGCAAGTCCACTGCAGGGAATATATCCAAAGGAAATGAAATCACTATGTCAATGCGACAACTGCACCCTCATGTTCACTGTAACATTATTTACAATAACCAAGATATGTAAACAACCTAAGTGTCCATCAGCAGGTGAATGGGTACAGATAACGTGATGCATATATATGTATATAAAATGGAATCTTATTCAGACATTAAAAAAGTGAAATACTGCCATTTGTGACAACTTGGGTGGACCTTCAGGGTATTATGCTAAGTGAAATAAATAAGACAGAAAGACAAATACCTATGATCTCATTTATATGTGGAATCTACAAAATAAACCGTAACACATAGAAACAGAGATCAGGTTGGTGGTTGCCAGAGGTGAGTCAGGGGGTGATTGAAATTCGGGAAGATAATCAAAATGTACAAACTTCCAGTTAGAAGATAAACAAGTCCTGGGGACATAATGTACTGCAAGGTGACTGTAGTTAACAGCACTGCGTTGTGCATTTGATAGTTAAGAGTGTACCTCTTAAAATTTCTCATCACAAGGAAAATAGTGTGTGACTATGGGTGATGACAGACGTCAAGTAAACTTAATGCACTGATCATTTCACAATATGCACATGTAACAAGGCATTATGCTGCACACCTAAAGCCAACAAAGTTATGTGAAAGTTGTATCTCAGGAATACTTATGTCAGGAAGCGGGGGTGTGAGACTGGACTACCTACTGCAGGAGCTGCCTTTGCCCTCCAACAGCAGAGGGTGGTAGTTGTGACAGGGACTGTAGGTCCCTCAAAGCCTAGAATGTTTACTGTCTGGACCTTCACAGGGAGAGAGTGCAGACCCTGCCCTGGAAGACAGTGGTCATGGCAGCAACAACGGCCTGCCTGTATGCAGGCTCAGCCCAGACAGCTCCTGTGCACTGCTGTCACCGCATTTACTTCCCTCCACACCCTCAGAGGGAGAGGCTTCAAAGTTCTCATTTTACACATGAGAAAACTGAGGCTCATTTGCTTTGAATTATTGACAAAGTGGTGGGGGAAGCTTTGAACTCCAGTGTTCTGATTTCAAAGCCACATCTCAGTCCTGATTTTTAGAAGTTGGAGGTCCAGGCACTGGGGACCCTCCACCTTCCTCACTTGTAGTCGTACTCCAGGGCTGCCACCCCCAAGGCGTCTGGGTGAACACATTTAATCCGCTTACTCTGCACCAGCTGAGCCCTTGGCTGCCAGTCTGTTGTCACTGCCTGAAACCAGCTGAGGTTTTACAAGTGAACCATCACCCCCTGCCAGCCCACCTGCCCTGCCATGTGGGGCAGACCCCTCCTAGCCTGGACATTCTAAACCCTTAGCTCACACATTTGCACAACTGCATCAAAAGGGCCCTACTCCCTGTGTGGAGATATCGACAAGGGGAAGGGAGGGGAGTTTGGGGTGGCCGCTTACTGTGAAGGTGACACATGACAGGGACATGTTCATGTCCATAATAGAACTCAATTTGAAGCTTAGAACATGGTCACAGCGAGGGGTAAAA
Organism: Vicugna pacos; assembly: GCF_048564905.1. NCBI lineage: Eukaryota > Metazoa > Chordata > Mammalia > Artiodactyla > Camelidae > Vicugna > Vicugna pacos. Next base: position 70,036,073 of record NW_027328741.1, on the reverse strand, counting down.
GCTGAGAGGCTACAAGGCTGCCTAGAAAGGGGCTTGACTATTGAATTGCAAATGTCTAATTTAATTTAAAAATTAGCCCCCTGGGTGATAAGAATTTGCCCCTAAGGCCAGAATTGGCCACCTGACCCCTGGGAACCCCTCAATTCCAGAATGTAATCATCTGAGCATGGAGGGGGCTTAAATTGGAGTGCTGTCCTCTCAGTCATGGTGCACCTGCCCACGTGTGCACCCATGATCTGCAGTGCTCACACATCAAGGAGGTCCAGGTCATAAGGAAGGGATGACAGACTGTGAGGTCACAAGTGTGCCCCTGCAGGGGTGAATGTTGTATAGAGAAGAGCCCCCCACTCTCACCTCCAGGAGGAGTGATGGAGGGAGCAGGACTCCTGAGCCCCTAGGCTTAGCAAGCATCCTGGCTGAGGGTGGGGAGGCAGTCCACTCCGAAGTCATAGGTCAGATGGTAGATTGGGGTCCCACCCCCACATCTCACAATTGAGACCGTCTAGTCTGTTTTCTCTGTAAACTGGAACCCAGTCACCCTCACCCTCATAACTGGGGGCAGCCTGTGTAAATTACAACACAAAGCCCTGGGCTGTTTCAGGTGCCCGGGGGTGCCCAGCCCCCCTAGGCCTGGCAGGTGGGAGAGGAGAGGTGTGGGTTAGCAGGTGTGACAGCAGAGCTGAGACTTGGCTGAGTGCATGCACTCTAATATCCAGGAACTGGGAGCTACCAGTAGCAAATCTGTTCAATGAGGCCATGTGTACTCTCCCTTGTCATTTACAATCCCCTGTTTGAACAGAGGCCTCTGGAGTCTATTAGCCACATTGTTGCCTGTCACCTCACTGTTGCAGTTCCAGGGTCTCCATTTAGCCAGCTTGAAGGAATAGTCAAACTTTTTCTTAAAACCAGTGACAGAAAACCAAAGTGGCTTAAAGAAACAAACAGGGCAGGAGAGAATGACTTACCTGAGACGTCCACAGGGAGATAGCTTCAGGCAGGTCTGTACCTGGTGCTCAGTGACATCAACAAAAGTCATCTTTCCCCACCTCTGGGCTCTGCCACTGTTGTCATCTTCACATGGCTCTGCCTTTATGAAAGCAAGATAGTCACCAACTGCCACAGGCTGACATCACCACCCCTCAACTCCCAACTGAAATAGAACTTCTCTGCTCCCAGGATTCCAGCAACTAGGCCTGACCTCCGTGGAGCCTGATTGGGCTGGTGCTCAGCCTTGAGCCAATCACAGTGGCCAGGGAGGATGGAAAATGCTGATCGGCCAGATCAAGGCCATGTGACCATCCTCTCCAGGAAACCTGTGAGCTGTTCACCTGTTTCCAGCTTGGGAGAGTGTGATGTCTCCCAGAGGATCCTGCTTCTAGCACAACCTGCTGGTGGCACAGTGAGCTGGAATGAGCCTGTATGCTTGGTGACAAGTGACAGGTCACTTAGTGGTTCCTTGCTCCAGGGAGGGAGGCATGTCCACACAGTATTGGGGCTTCAGAGCCAGAATGTAGTAGAAAAGCCTCCTGGTCTCCCAAAAGGTGGGAAAGTGAGCAGTGACACTGGAAAGGCACTCCTCTCTGTGGCCCTTGGCTTTCTCCTTGTTACAGTGGAGAGTGCAGTGCTGCCCCTGACAGCCCACTTCCCTGCTGGGAGGCCTTTGCAACAGGTGGAGAGTGCTTGGAAAAGCCCGTTTATTCTGAGGAACTGTTATTGCTCCTGGTGGGATCATTATTTTCATGTCACTTGTGACGTGGGCCCTGAGGGGTCCCTGATCTGGGGGCACAGACACCCACAGAAACTTGGCCCAGTATTGCTGTTCATTCAACAATGACTTACCAAGCACCTACTGTGTGCCAGATTCCCAGGGTAGAGCAGTGATGTTGACAGCACAGGTCCCTGCCTCACCTCATCTCTGCATCCCAGGTGGGGTCACCAGAGTGGGAGTTCAGGAAGCAGAGGATGTGGCCGAAGCCTTGTGGGAACCCCTGGGTTTTTCTCTGTGCTGAGGGCACTAGCAGCACACCGATTGTGGGACTCAGTACCCGCAGGACCCAGCATTGATGGGTAAAGGAGAGGGGCATTTCTACAAGCCCATCCTCACTAACCCCCGGCTCTGGAGGGCAGCTCCAGTCTGCTCAAACCCAGGGGGCAGCTTCCGCCATCCTGATCACCCTCGGGTATTACTCCCCGCTCAGATGCAATTTTCCCTGTGGCAGCTACACTCAGAATATGTGTTTGTTTCTCTCCCATGTGGTTAAGTGGACTTCAGATGCATGATAGCGATGGAGTGGCTAAGCCTCTGGGCAGATTGCTGGGTGACCCACGGAACTTGCTGCACATGGTGAGCTCCCTTCTGCCAACCAATGGGCCAGGCCCCACCACTGTTCTGTCTGTTCTACCTCACTTAATCTGCACAGACACTCTGTGCGGGACATCCTGTTATCCCCCATCTCTGCTGACCTTGGGTGGACAAAGCTTGGGTTTGAGAAAGTTGCCCAGGTCACATGGTTGACAAGTGCGGAGCTGAGGATTTGCACCCTGGTCCCAGGAGTCTGGATCATGGAAAGGGCTGGGTGGGGCAGCTTATTGCAAAGGGAAGTCCTGCCCAAGCCCCTCCCATGAGAGCCCACCCAACAGCACATCTAGGAGAGTCAGCATTTCCTGGACCAGATGGACAGAACCTCAAAACTTCTTTGCAGATAGTTTCCATGTTCTTTTGCAAGCACTGAAAGGCCGCAGGCCAGGGAAGGATAAGGCCAAGAGTGTTTTCACTGGGGAGAGTGAAGGACAAATGTGAAGACACACAGCACTCCCAGCAGCCCTCTCGGCAGAGCCTGCCACTGGGTGAGCATCTACCGTGACTACCTACCATAAACCTGTGAGGTTCAGGCCTGTACAACTCTGCCTGTGAGAAGAGCAAAGTGAAGCTCAGAGAGGTGTGGGGACATTTCAAAAAGAAACAGATAAGGTGGGATCATCACCACCATGCTGTGCAGGTGTCACACTGTCACACTGCTCATGCATGGCCTGCTGGGAGTAGTGAAGGCCTGATAGGAGCACAGGAACACTATGGTGAAGGTGACGTTTCTACCTGGGACAGCTGGTACCGGGGACTCTAGCTGGTTCTTCATTGTGCCTGCTTTGAGTGTCAGCGTGTTGCAGCCTCATGTAGGGGAAGGGCTGTCTCCTTTCCACACTGGTGCAAAAGGAAGAGCATGTACACACTGGCATCACCATAGACCACCGGCAGGATCAGGATCTGGAGCTCAGAGCAGAAACTGCCAACACCTCAGGAACTGGTGCAAGAGGAGGACCTGAGTGCCCCCTGAAACATTTCTAGTTTTAAAAACATACTTCATTAGGGGGAAGTGATAAACAGTTGATCCCTTCAAAATATTCTGTTATCCAAGGAACAATATCACCTCAGCATTGTAAGAGGTTTAACTCAGTCATCAATAACCATCACTATAGTTATGAGAAAACAGAGTGTTAGGAGTTACAAAAGGGTCTCAAGTTCATGCAGGTCAGAACTGAGAACCATCCAAAGCATGTGCTGCATGATAGCCTCTCTAAGCTACCTGAGGCTTGGTCTGCTCCTGACACAGGGAAGATGGTTCTGAGAAAACCACACTCCTCAGGGGACCCCAGGGAGTTGACAGAGTTGAGTTTGGGTTCCTGGTCATCTTCTAAGTCTGGAATTTTGAGATTCTTCTGCACCTGTCCTTCCTCCAGAACAGAATCTGATTCAGGCGGGATTCCAAGGACTGAGGCATGTGCCAGGCAAGAGAGCAGGCATGGCTGGATGAGAGCATCACCAGTGCCATTAAAAAAGAGGCCAGGACACTGAGATTTCCAGTGATTTAGCATCATGGCTGGGAGGGGTCATGTGTTCTACAGTGAGTTCCGAGTATCCTGCACTGCCCTCGAGGACCTGCAGGGGGCGAACGAAGCCAGCGTGTCTTAGGTGGCGGTGCGCATGCGCAGTCCGCGTCAGCAGCCAGCGTCTTCCCTGGGGGCGGAGCCTGCTTTCCTCAGGGCTGAGAGGGCGGCGTCAAGGAGGCTCCGGGACAGCGCTGCCTGCGTGTCTGCGGGAGGATGCTCCCCGCTCTCTGTCTGAAGTTACGCTGGTTTCCCACGGCCTAAGCCCGCTTCACGCCGGGGTGTGTGTGGACCTGACCGAGCTGGGGCCCCGGCCAGCAGGGCAGGAGGAGACGGGTGCGCTGGCGGGCCCGCTTCGACTATTCTCCTCGCCCGCCGGGAGCGGGTGAGTGTCCGTGTCCATCGGGGCCGCTGGGGTGTCCGCGCCCCTGGTCCTCACCGCCCGGGTCCCCCCTTCCTCCGTGTGAACGGAGGTGTGTACACCAAGGGTCAGGAGCGGGGACGCGGGTGTAATGGGAAAGGGGCTGAGAAAGTACTGAGAGTTAAAGAGAAGTGTGTAAAATTACATTATGTTAATTTTTATATTTTAAGTGTGTCAAAGTCAGAGTTTATCATGCTTTTACTTTCTTGTCTTTAAAGGAATGCAATCATTTAGTTTATACTTAAAATATGCTTCTCAGCTTATCTTATTTTCAAGTCAAAATACTGCCACGGTTGACATTTTCTCATAATACAGTGACAATCTTAAACATGTGTGAATATAAACTCATTGAAAAAATCTTGCAGTATTCCATGGTGAGTTGTCTTGTTAACAATAATATCCAGGCCATTGCTAAATTATTACAAAAATATAAATTTTTTGAAGCACTTTTAGAAGTTCCACACACAGTGGTATTTTTAAAACACCAACCAGTGCATAGTGCTTAAGATCATTTAAGATGAAATATATTCAAACCTAAAACTTTAGAATACTCAAAAGGCAGGGTAATGGCTGCTTTTACATTGCAAATACATTTTTTTTCTTCATAAGTGCAAAATACGAAGGTATTCAGCTAAATTTTGTATATCTTTATTCAAAAGGTGAAATTAGAATATAATCTCCTTATTTTTTATTTTAAGGCTATTTCCCATAAAAATTGGTATTTTTATCTGTAGGACCTTAATTGTCTATTCATTTGTTTTTTTCTTTTCGTTTATTTTCTTTAACAGAGAGTGCATTCTTGTGTCTTGTTAGAGTTTTTAATTCTCCTAACTTATTCCAAGACTTTCTGACACTGATATTAAATAATGGGAAAGGCCTTATAGTAACTGCATCTTTTCATGTAGTCAGGATTTTTTTTTTTTTTGGATAACTTTTTTTTTACAATTTCCACTTGGTTCACAATATTATCCCATTATGACAACTCAATAAAAAATTGTAATCTGTTTACACCAAGACACTTATGTCAGCACAGTGCTTTTGCTGATATGATTTTACATTAGATTATAATATAATATTTGATTTGATTTACATATAGACTAATACCTATTTTATATATTTACACACATATATGAATATCTGCTAAATGCCATTAATTTGCATGGCGTGGTAGCTGATAACATGTGATCTTTCTGACCATTGGCTATTCTTATGTGTGTCTAACGTACTTCTTAGAAGAGATACTAGAATATCACACCTCTCATTATACAGTATTTTAAAGGTTATATTTTATTTTACTTATTTTTAAACATTTTTTATTGAGTAATAGTCATTTTACAATGTTATGACAAATTCCAGTGTAGAGCACAATTTTTCAGTTATACATGAACGTACATATATTCATTGTCATTTTTTTTTTTGCTGTGAGTTACCACAAGATCTTGCATATATTTAAGATTCCACACATGAGTGATCTCACATGGTATTCCTCTTTCTCTTTCTGTACTGCTCCACCTTGAATAACATTCTTCAGGAGCATCCATATCTCTGCAAATGGCGTTATGTAGTCAGTTTTTGTGGCTGAATAGTATCCCATCATATAAATATCCCACATCTTTATCCAGTCATCTTTTGATGGACATTTTAGGCTGTTTCTATGTCTTAGCTGTTGTAAATAGTGTAGAAAAATCAGCTGAAAACCTTATGGGGGTTCCCTTGTAACTCACTCTTTGTTTTTCTCTTGCTACCTTTAGGATCATTTCTTTATCCTTGACTCTGGCTATCTTGTTTAGGATATGCCTTGGTGTGGGTCTGTTTCGGTTCTTCCTGCTTGGGACCCTCTGAGCCTCCTGTGCTTGGATATGATTCCTTCTTTAGGTTTGGGAAATTTTCAGTCATGAGTCCTTCCCATACCTTTTCAATCCGCTTTGTTCTTTTTCCCCTTCTGGAACTCCTATTATGCATACATAGGCACAGTTTATATTACCCCATAGGTCCCGTATATTGTTTTGTTTTTCATTTGTTTTTCTCTCAGCTATTCTGGCTGGGTGCTTTCTGTTGTCCTGTCTTCTAGGTCACTTATTTATTCTTCTGTATTTTCTTGTCTGCTTTGCACAGCCTTTAGGTCAGCTCTCATCTCAGACAATGAGTTTACTAATCCTACCTAGTTCTTCTTTATAGTTTCTATTTCATTTTTGATACATTTTATATACCTAAACACTATTTCTTTTAGTTCCTTCAGTACTTTGATCACTCTTTTTTGAAATCTTGATTTAATAGACCATCAATGTCTATTTCTTTGTTCATGCTTTCAGAGGATTTCTCTTGATCTTTTCATTGGGAGTGGTTTCTCTGCTTCTTCACATTGCTCATATCTCTCTGGCACCATGGCTTAAGGAGTAGCAGTTACCTACTTATCCTGGAGATGGTGTGCCCTTAATGATTTTATCGAGAGGTCTTTGTGTCTTTGCCCTGCTTCATGAACTCAGCTTGCTGTTTCATAGGCCTTCTGTTGGCACCCTCATCTGTGCTGCTCTCAGTGGCTGTTGGCCAGCAGATTGTGCCCCCTCCTAACACTAGGTCAGGAGCTGAGCTCTTATCCAGTGGGTGGGCAGGTCACTCCCCCTCCTGATGCCACAGTCAGATGCTGTGCTTGGGGGGAAGCAGGTGGGCAGATCACACCCTGTCCCAGCACTGAGGTCAGGTGCTGTGTTCCTGCCAGGAAGGTGGGTGGCTGCCCACCTGCCCTCTCCTGGTGCTGGTCGCTCCGCTGCTCTGTGCAGCTGCCTGCTCTGCCTCGGGTAGGCGGTCTGTAGGTGGGCTCAGGGAAGACCACGGAACAGCCCCGCCTACGCTCTGTGCCAAATCTGAGCTCCTTGTTTCCCTTGGTGGCACAAGTTCTCTGAGGTGTCAGGGTAGAAAAATCCTCTCTGCCTCAGGCTATAAACAAGTCTCAGTCATGCCTAAAAGGTTGTGGGGCCCCCACGTGAAGATTCAGGTCTCAGCCCTGCCCCCGCCCGGGCACTATGCACAGGAGGAGATGGTAGCTGTGGCTGAGCCCTGCCTCTCTTCTTGCGAGATGTGCCAGTAATGGCACAGGTCTGAGGAGACATAGGCTTCAGCACCCCTCCCCCCAGGGCACATGCCTGCATATAGTTTTGTTTACCTTCTGAGCTAAAATTTACCTGACAATGAAATATATAAATTAGGCTTTTGAGGTTCATCCTTGTATCAGTAGTTGATTCTTTTTTATTGTTGCATTGTATTCCATTGTTTGAATATACTATCATTTGTTTTATCCATTCTCCTACTGATAAATACTTAGGCTTTGGATATCTTTTTTTGCAAGCAAACTTTTTTTTAAAAAATGCAAATATAATATACATGCTTAAATGTGAACATATCTTAAGTATACAGCTCAGTGATTTTTCACAAAGTAAACACATCTATGTAACCTTCATCCAGTCAAGAAACAGAACATTGCTGTTCCACTTTGGGTTTCTTCCCAGATACTATGGCACCCCTTTGATGGATTTACCATCCTAAATTCAGCCACCATGGATTGTTTTTTTCGCTTTTGAAATTTTCAGTCCCGTACATTACACTCAACATTATGTAAGATTCATCCACTAGTGTTTTCTTTAAACTAGTATATTTATTTTTATTGCTTTAAAGTATACAACTTGTATGCATGTGCCACCACTTACGGTTATGTATTTATTGTTGACAGGTGTTTGGGTCATTTTCTATTTGGGGCTATAACAAATAGTGATTATGAGAATTTTCTGGATGTCCTTTTGTGCTCAGATGTAGAAGCTTCTGAAGGGTACACAGGGAGTGTGTGTGTGTATGTATGTATATGTGTGTGTGTGTATATATGTACACACACACATATATACATATATAACTTTCATTCAAAAAGCCTACTTTCAAAGTATTTGTAAGAATTTATATTCCCACTGGCCATGTGTAAGAGTCCCCATTGCATGTTACCCTCACCAATGCTTCATATCACTTAACAACTAACTATTCTAGTGGATGTCTTATGGTGTTCCAAGTGTCATTTTAGTACGTATTTTTATTATTACTAAAGAGCTCAGCCACTTTTCATAGCTTATTTGGATTTTTCTTTTTGTGTGTGAAGCACCTGTTCAATTTATTTGCACATTTTAATATTGAGGTTTTGCCTTTTTCTCCACTGGTTTTTGTTCTCTATATGCCCTAGATACAAGTCTTTTGTTGGATATAGATATAGCAAATATATTTTCCCACCATGTGGCTTTTCACTTTCTTAATGGTATCTCTTGATAAAAATAATTCTTAATTTTACTGAAGTCCAACTTAAAACTCTTCTTTTATGTTTAGTGCTGTGTCCTGTTTAAGAACTCTTTGCCACTTCAAAGTCATTAAAATATCTCCTACACTATTTTCTAGATGCTTTATTTTGGTGGGGGATTAGGTTATTTATTTTAATGGAGGTACTGGGAGTTGAACCCAAGACCTATGCATGCTAAGCACACATTCCACATGAGCTTTACCCTCCCCCAGATGCTTTGCTTTTTGTTTCAAATTTATTAGATTTATAATCTATCAAAAATTACTGTTCATGTATGGTACAGGGTTTAATTCAATACTGTTCCATTGGTCTATATGTCTAACTTTAGGTAGTTATCACATAGACTTAATATTGTTTTATAATAAGTTCTTTAACATTGTTCTTTAATATCAGCTTGGCTATTGTTGGCTCTTCAAGCTTCTCTATGTATTTAGAATCAGCTTGTCAAGTTCTACAAAAAAACAGTAACAACAATTAAGTTTTGGGGATTTTGATGTGCACATATAAATCTTTGAATCAGTTGAAGGGGAACTGACATCTTTAAAATGTTGAGCCCTCCAATCCATAAATTTGGATTACCTCCCCTATACTTATTTTTATCACTGCTGTTACAAATTATCACAAATTTTGCAGCTTAAAGCAACACAAACTTATTATTTTATGGTTCTGTAGGTCAAGTCAGGAACAGGTATCACTTGGCTAAAAATCAAGATTTCAGCAGGGCTGTATGCCCTTCTGTAAGTCAAAGGAAGAATATATTTCCTTGTCTTTTCCGGCTTCTAGTGTTCACCCACATTTCTTTACCCATGACCCTTCCTCTATCTTCAAAGCTAACAGCTTTACAGCTTTCTAATCCTTCTTCCAAAGTCATATCTTTCTGACCACATCTGGGAAAGATTTTCAATTTTTAAGGACTCCTGTTGTTAGACTAGGCCCATGTAGATAATCCAGGCTACTCTCCCTGTCTCAGAGTCCTTAACCTGATACATCTGCAAAATACCCTTTGCCATGTAAAATAACATATTCACAGATTTCAGGATTACAACATGGATATAGGTAGGGGTCAGTGTGGTGCACTATTCTGTTTATCAAACTGTTTAACATTTGATGCTTTCTGACAAACGTATAAGATAGAAAATCCTGATCATGTTTAGAATGCTTCCTCTGCAAAATATTGGGCACTGAGTTTATTTGAAAGGACTGAAAATAATATTACCACAGGAATGGTTTCCTAATTCTGCTGACATTTACTTACTTTATACTTAAATACCCAAAATGGTCAGCCAGGAGTGGGATCTTGGCAAATAAAATAAAAGTATAATTCAAGCTTTTATCACTGAATTTATTAGCTAATTCTATTTTAGAAACAGACATAAAATAAAACAATTTAGAGTAAGTCTGCTTACTTATATATTAAGTGAAAATAAAGTTTTAAAAGCATGTCTGAATATGGGATAAAGTGAGCATCATAAAATGTAATGTTAATATTTAGTACCTGGAAATCTCAAACTCCCAATTTATAAACAAGTTCATACTGTATAGCACAGGGAACTATATCCAATACTGTTTTGTAGTAACTTATGGTGAAAAAGAGTATGAAAATGAATATATGTATGTTCATGTATGACTGAAGCATTGTGCTGAACACCAGAAATTGACACAACATTGAAAACTGACTACATATATATATATATATTTGAAAGGACTGAAAGGACTATATATACCAAGAAAAAAATTAGATTGCTAACCAATAAAAAATCTGTCAGTAATATAATGCTAGAAACCCTGAGACACAAAAGATAATTTCAGGCATACATCTGTTTATAGAGTCATAGAAAATATAGTGCCTATGCAAGTCCCTGATAAGCATGAGAAAATAGGAAAGGCAATATAAAAGTTCAAAATGCTTTGCTATGTAAGAGCTGCAAGATGACTCAGACACAAACTTAAGTGGTCAAAATGTCTATAAAATTAATGATAACTTAAAGTAATTGAGGACATCATTTTAAATGAGATAAAAATAGCTGCTCAATTTTCATATTACTAAGCAAGTCATTTCTGTTTATAGTAGGTTTATATTATTTTTATATGTATTTATATTTTTAAAGACATCAACTTAGAGCCTGGCTGATAACTGACAGTGGAGAAACTGATTGATTTAAATGGGCATCATAGGCTTATCAGATTTCATATGCTTTAAATATACATTAGTTATTAGCTGTCAGGAAGAGTTCAATTTTCATTTATTCTAACATAGCTGTGTCACAGGCAGGTTACTCTGTATTTACAATGGAGGATCATGATAGATATAAAGATATCAAGCCTTATTAATCTTCATAGGGGTGCTTTTATAAGAAAAGGAGAATAAAATAAGAAAAATCTAAAATACTACTTTTTTTTTATAATGTTCTAGTAGTTTTATCTTTATCTTTATTTTTTTACTGAGTTATAGTCCATTTACAGTGTTGTGTCAATTTCTGGTATACAGCACAATTTTTCAGTCCTTTATGAATATACGTATATTTGTTTTCATATTTTTTCACCATGAGCTACTACAAATTCTTGAATATATTTCCCTGTGCTATAGAGTATAAGCTTGTTTATCTATTCTATATATACCTGTCAGTATTTACAAATCTTGAACTTCCAGTCTGTCCCTACTCACACCCCTCCCCCCTGTAAAATACTATTAAATCAACATATATTTTTGAAGAATTATGAAAAATGGGAAACTATAAGTTGTTTCTTTAAATTGGAGCAGAGAGAACTACTTTAACTGGGAAAATACTTAAAATCTGGCAAGTTTTATGATTTCATGTTCACCCCTGACAGCTTTTCTTTCCTCCTTTCTCCTTCAATCTTTATTGGACCTTCTAAAGAATTAAATTACAAAAAAGAAAAAAAGAAAGAAAGAAAGAAAATTAAGAAACAGCTCTGCATCTAAAATAACCTCCTAACTGGAAAGATGGTATACTTTGTGAAAAATTTACAGCTGCCAACTTATGATCTATGTCTCTGTCCACACTGCCTTACTTGTTAGGGAGGGTCTTAAAAAAAAAGTAAAGAAAAATAGCAAATTATAATGGCTTTTACATTTTAAATTCTTTTCTATGTGTCTACAATCTGCTCTATCATGAGTTATTAAGATAAACATTATCAGCTATACTCTACTTTCCTATCATGCACATTGTGACTCTAAGAAGCACACACGCTCTAACTTACCATCTGCAGGTGGTGTACAGGTTAATGCAGTTCTTTTGACAATATATGGTTTTGTAGTCTAGTTGTCTAACTACTACATAATGGAAAAGATGTAGAACTACTGGTACCACTGCCCTCGGTCTCTGTCATTTACCTTAAACATACCTGGAAAAGTAGATTCAAAAACTCATTGGCAAGAACATTTTTCACACTCCAGATCTGATATTCTTCTAGAGTTAAGATGGCCATTCTGAAAGAGAAACAATATTTAAGAATATCTTAAATCTTCATTTTCTTATATTATTTGAATTAAATTTGTTTTATTAAACTTGCAATGGTCATTTGTCTGAAAGAAAACTAATGATTTAATGTAGATGCTATGTATTCATCTGAAAGTAGGCCAGCAAGAATAAGTTCAAAAGTAACCAAACTCTGAAGTAGTCAGTCATAACGTGGGCAATTTATCACCAAAAATCTTCCTCCAGTAAGACCTGGGAAATAACTCACAGTATCTTCTGGTTCAAGGTGAAGTTTACTAACAGAACCCACAAAAGGGTCTGGGTAGAGAAAAAGGACTATTTATTAACTTTGAAAGCATTTTTCCAAACTCTTTGGATTATGCCCTTTGACCCTAACAATTTTCTAAGATCTTTAAAACATCTGGCAATATTATTAGACTTCTTAAGAGATTTAAAAGAACTAAATATATATAATAAATGAGTATCTATATTAACATTTCCTCAAAATAAAATGTAACATTACTTTCACAAGTTGAGTAAAGCAGTATTTTTTTTTTTTTGGTGTCAAAGTGTACCAAAAATTACATTTATATACAGTAGACAATATTTCTTGGCAGGCAAAAATATAACCAAATGCTTCTTACTTCATGTTTTGAACAATCACCTTAACAATCCTAGATGAATAATAATGTTCTTAGCGTTTATTACTTAATTATATTTTTATTATCTAATGATTTATTATTTAAAGATATTTAATAATATTTACTATTAATGATACTCATGTATTCATTCTGTATTACCATTTATTACAAGAAAAGATTTTAAAGCACTGTGATGGTAATTATTGGCTTTCATGATGCAACTTCCATTGAAGTATATTAACACCAATGTAATGGTACAAAATAATGGGTAATATTGTCATCGTCTAGTCACCAGTGAATATGGGTAATAGGTTTGGTTGAAAGGTCCAAAATCTATTCTAAATTTTTACCATTTCATTATTATGGTTACACCGAGATGGAGCAGCTAAATGATCTTTTTTTTTAATGTTCAAAAGTACAGCCATAAGAAGAAACTCGGTCTTATATAAAAATAGACAGCAATGATAACCTCCATACTTATCAAACACCCAGAAGAAAGGGGATGGAAATTGTATCTCTACATAAGGTATTTCCTAATAGAAACTTTCCTGTGTTTCTGTTTTCATATATACCAAATAGAAATGGCTACCTTAGTTTTGGGCAGAAAAGTAAATGAAGACGGTTATCTGAATTGCCAAACAAAGATCAAGCCCTGAAAAATTCATTTCTATTATTTATTTCTATTGAGTGTCAGTTAATAAGACTATGATGATTTCTTCTGGATTTGTGATTAAAAAAATGTTACTTATTTTTCTAAGCCTGTGTAAGGCCACTATGGTCTACATCCTACCATTTGCAACTTGGTACATGTCAACATTTGAATAGAAAGGGTCAAATTAACTCATATGTGTCTCACATATATGGATTATCTTCAGTTTCACAGGGATACATAGACATTAAGGCAAACCTATTATAATATCTTTAATAAATGTTGTGAAACTAAAAAAATTCAAGGCTTTATTCTTTGTAAAGTACATGCTTGTTTCTGCTATTATACACTTATTCTGGCTGCTATTAAAGAACTTAGGACAGACCCTCACCAATATTATTGAAAAAAAAATTTAAAAACTATATACACCACCCAGATTGAGATGAAAAATAATTTCCATCATCCCAGATATCCTATGGTCCTTCTCAGTTAAATCACCCATCTCCAAAATCACTATTGTAACACTTATTAACATTAGTTTTGTCTCTGTTCTAGAACTTCATATAAATTAAATTGTACAATGTGTTCTTTTATTGTGGCTTCTTTTGCTCAATATAAGGTTTGTCTTACCATAATGTATTAAACTGGGAGAAGTAAAGATTATAAACTACAGATGGCAAGGGCTGTCTCTACTTAATTTTTACAAAATGCCTAGCTTATAAAATATAATGTTTTTATGTAAATAACACTTAATGGAGTTGTTTAAAGGTCGAATGGGCTTTCCTTAGGGACAACTTGGAGTTATTGTAACCACAGGTCCAAATAAGCATTTAGCAGGGATGATGCAGAAGAGATTCAAGTATGTATATGTAACGTATGTATACCAATTCAGAATATAATGTATTTTTAGAAAAGAATAAATTAGTCTCTGCTAGACTCACCTTTGTGGTGTCATGTGCATTCTATGTGTCTTCTACAATGTTGGCTAGATCCACAAGTAATTCCTTTAAAACCAGAAACCCAAATCAATAGTTAGGAAAGAGAAGGTATCATTTTTATTAGACAGTAGCTGAAGTATAAAATATTTTTTTGGTCAAGTTTTTTTTTTTTAATTCCAGAAATAGATTGCTTGTTTACCTTAAAAATTTATGACAATTTTCCAGTGGTTTCATTTTGTTTTTTACATAATACATTCAGTTTATTAAATTTTCTAAGGCAAATTCTCTTCCCAATTTTGCATCTTTGGGTATGAATATTTAGAGTAGCATAATATAGAACCTAGAAGTAGAAAGAAATCTTTTTCTCAACCTCTTTTAAAAAATTCTTCACTCTATGTTCCTGTTGGAAGTTTACATGCAAGAAGATGTATACAATCAGACTTTACCAGGGTATCATCGGTGCAGTTGTCCTTCCAGACCTCTGTGCAACCACGTGTCTCTCAGTTCAACCCTACAGAGAACTCCATCACCATCAACATCAAATACCTTGAAGCAAACTAAAAAAAAGAAACTCTTATGGAGGAAAATTACTTTTATATTCTGAAGTATAATACATTTTATTACAAGCTGCCCTAGTGAAATTACTTAGTTCCTCAAACAACTACATTCTGGATTAAGTTCTTATTTTGAGGAGATTGTGTCATTAAAGTCCTTTGAACTTGTAGGAATTCCTGTACACTTCACAAGTCTCTCTCCTTATATAATTAGCCAGCTTAGAGAACACTATCCTTCATCTAAATCTAAAGTTAAATTTCTTGAAAACTGAAAAAGAAGGGCCAAGTTACTATACAATATCTCACAGATTTTGAGAAGGTAATTCAAGCTTTTAAATTAATTTCTAATATTTATAACTGATCACTTCAGAGTTGATTCTTACAATGCTGAAAATATTCCATCTACATTAAGAATCAACAAAAAGCTGCTACAGTCAGCTCCCCGTATCCATTTGTTCTGCATTCACAGCTATAAACAATAGATCAAAAGTATATACATATATATATATAAATTTTCCCAGAAAGTTCTCAAAAGCAAAACTTGAATTTGCTATGCACTGACAAATATTCACATATCATTTACATTGTATTTACAAATTATTACATTGTATTAGGTACTAAAAGTAATCTAGATATGATTTAAAGTATACAAGAGGATGTGCATAGATTATATGCAAATACTATGCCATTTTCCATAAGGACATGAGCATCCATGGACTTGTTATCTGAGGGGGTCTCAGAACCAATCCTCAGCAGATAATGAGAGATGACTGTATAAAGATTTTGCCTCTCCAATGTAATTAATGTGCACCCAATATTTTTGCCTAAGAACAATTTCAATTCTTCAATGAAGTTTATATACAACAAGCTAAAAATCCAAAATATCAGCACTTTGCTAATTAACATCAATATCAGCAAAATTCTAGTTAGTCTAGTTGGTTAACTTCCACTAGTCCACTGGCAAAAAAATAAATTTAAAAAAAATTTAAGACAACAACCTCAATTGAGAAACAAAGACTTCAGCCTCTTTAATACCAGAACTTTAATGTGAACAAATAATCTATCACAAAGCCAGGTTAGAGTAATGGTATACTATCAGGGAAGATAAAAGAAATCTAAATTTTTAAGATTAAATAATTATCTACTTCACACACCCATGTAATAATTATGCTATTAAGTTAACTGAGTGCATCACAGTACAACATTACTAAAGAATATTGAACTATTAAGTATCATACCCAAAATATGCAGTATTTGTGAAGCTGTATTTTAGAAAGATGCAGAGATAATGAGCCTAGTGAATATGTAAGAATTAGGTTCCAATTAAATGTAAACTGCTGCATTTTCCTAAACAAATATGGTTAAGATTTAGGAATGTAATATGCTTACAAATTATGCCATAATATTTTAGATAGGTTTAAAAGATAAATTTAGTATTTAATAAAATTGTTTTATCATAAATTTAATTTTGCTAATAAAATATCAATATACACAGTGATAGAAAATAAGTTGGAATTCAAGTTAAGCAAGACAAATTTTCTATATAGACTACCAGAAAATATTTTCTATATGCTTAACATTTTCAAACACATCATGACTGATGTAGTTCATTTATCATGAATTGTACATTTATCTGGAAAATCAACCATTATTAATAACAAAGATCTTAAATTACTCCACAGTAAAAAAGAATAGATGATTGAACCTTTACACTGACCTCAGTAAAACCTTAGCAAGAGATTGCTATTTGCAAAAGGGATGAAAATTCAAGGATTAATCAGATGATTTTTTACATGAATGGATGCTAATTTTTTTCTCTGTAATGCTTCCAAATTTTTGATGTTTAACACACTTACATTTCTGTCTTTCAGCCAGAGGACCTCTGCAACAAGCTGATAGCCCACAGGATATCTCCTTAAAATCTATGTGGCTGTCATGATTTTCACCAAAAGCATTAAATAAACCTGTAAATTAGGAACACAGACAGAATGAATCACAGCCAAGAAAATTTCTGTTAATAATGACATGCCTATGAAAGGAGGCATGACTCGCATAAACTGATTTAGTTTTTAAAAGTTAGCAGTAGTTTCCACTGTCTTAGGAAGTTTTTCCCCCACCCCCCGGCATAATTATAACCAAAATTTAACTTCCTAGAAGAAAATACTATCATTTAGTGTTTGGTTTTGTCTGCATACCTGTCTCTATCTTATATTAATTCCAAAAGTCAAAAGTGATTGTAGAATGTAAAGAATAAAAATGTATTTTAAAAATTTAACTGGAAAAATGTCAGAGACCACAATTATCCTAATTTGGAAAGACTAAGAAGAAAAAGGAAAAAAGAAGAAGAAAAGTTGAACTCTATCAAAGATATACTGTGTTGTTAATAATGAGCTTCATACAGCTCCTTCATGAAGCAAAGAAAACTAACACACTATATTATAAGAGACAGAAATTCTGTACTGCAGTATTCATTGTACCACTTAATCTGTATAACTAAATATATTAAATTTCAGAAATAAAGGGCAATTTATAATCTAATCCTGTGGTTTTTAAACTTTTCATAAAAATAAATGGAATCATTTTATTTTCAAATGAAATGATTTGTCAATCTCTAATTATAAAAAAGGTAAAAACATAACTGCACTGCTGAAGTGGAAACCCTGTCTGTTCTAGCTCCCCTAACAAATAAATATTTCTAAAACACACTAGAAACCTGAAGAATACAGACTGTCTATTTCAAGAATCTAATTCTGTGCCCTCAAAGAGCAGAAAATTGAAGCTAAGAAGTAGTTAAATGACTTGCTAAAAGTAAGAAATTTTTTTTAAAAAGGTCTGAATCAGAAGAAGAACCCAAGCTTTCAGATTTCAAATACAGTTTTTGTGATTATCACCCACAACTGCTCCTTGTAAACCTCATTTAAAATATATATATATGTATATATAGTAGTGAAAAGTTTAGAGCTAAGTGGGGACCTTAGAGATGGTCTAGTGGTTTCTTAATTTTTTAAGGGTGGGGGAAGTATACAGCAGTGGAACCTTCTTCTATATAAAAGAAATACAATAGACACTCCTCAGCTGAGGAAGAGGTGGGGTCATGTGTGGAAGCTAGAGCTTTGCCTATTCAGTGTCCACCACCCTGACCCTGCACCAGATGCTGAGGCACCACACTGGAGCACACTTTCATAATGATTGTCTTGGTCAAACTGATTTTACATATGAGAATATTCAAGTGCAGAAAGGTAAACCGACTTACACAAGGCTCCAAAGGTGGAACAAGGCTCAGGTGTTTAGCAAAGAACATTTGTAGAAAATAGAAGGATTCCCACCTTCACTCAGAGATGGACGAATTGGTGGTGAAGCCAATGGGCCAAATGTCTCTAAATCAAATCATCCAGTTCTGGATTGAGCCCTCAGCAACCAATAGCATTTCTCCAGATGAATGATGTCTGATTCTTCCACTGACAATCAAATCAAACAAGATTATAAAATCTCACTCTTCTCTTCTGGACAATTAATTAGTTCATCCTGATAATGTAACTTCTAAATATACATTTTAATTTCCCAGTTAAACTGTTAAAAAACTACCTAAAACAAAAACTCTGAAAGACAAATATATTGTATCTAAAGTGGCATGAAAATCAAATTCAAATTAACGTAAAAGAGGCTTTAGAATGGGAAAAAATTTGCAATTTCCCATTAAGCAGGCTGTTTAATTCCAACATGTAAAATAATAAACCAAGATACTTATTTTTTGCTTCCCACACTTTTATCTGTATACCCTTTGGTGATTTTAATCTCTATCTTGGATTTGAAAATTCTTGATCATAGTCTCTCCTGGCTACACAGGTAACACACTAATAGCAGAAACTATGTTTGATTTATCCTGTCACTATGGTAACCACTTACACATTTAATACTTATTAAATAAATGTACAAAGGGGATAGACCTAAGCTTCTCCTTCTTGGCCCTAAAATTCTTACTACCCCTCCTATAAAGGCAGGAGCCTCCTCTGTAGGACAGAGAGTAAATGTATCTCATGAGAAGGATTCCCCAACAAGGGCTGTCTTTTCAGCGTGCTTTTAGATTTTTTTATGGGACATTTCAATAAAAGGATCAAGGACCTAAGCTTCCCAGTATGGTGGGCGTTGTGATGGGCATGGGAGGATGCTCACTTGGGAGGATGAGATGTTAAAGACACTAACAGTGAAAAGGACAGGGCAAGATGAAGGGCGATTGGGAAACAGGAACACAGAGATGTGACATCTACTTCCCACTGTCATCTAAGTGATACCTACTTGAAAGAAACATTTCTACAGTTAAATTCTATAATGGGGGTTATTTAAATGAAGCACACATATACTCAATGAGTAGATCACATAATTTTTAGAGATTCAGAGTGCAGTAGCATTTTCAGAGTACTTTTTACAACAATAACTAGTATTTATAAATTCCTGTGTGCTAAATAAGTATGTGGAATTATTTCCATTTTGCTTTTAGACTTACTAAAGCTTAACGTATTCACTGCACTGATACAGAGTAATTTTTCTAATGAATAAAAATGATAATGTACAACCTTGTTAAAGATTCTTTAATTTCACCATCACCAGATTTATGAACATTTAGGCCTATGTGTCAGGCCCCGTTTCTTACCAGCTTTTTCACCAACACCTTACATTGAGGTTATATTGCATTGCCCAGAGGTCAGGAAATGTTCTTTCACACATCCACATCTTTATTAGGTCCTGTGTCCTCTGAGGAGAAACATTCTCCCCACTTTCACATCCTTCCATTTTACAGCCTAACCACTAATCCTTCTCTAAACACCTTCTAATGCTTTCCAACCTCACCAGCTACCCCAGGATTTTAACTTCTCTCTTCTGCAACTGTCCTCCACTGTATATAGTATCCAATATTCAAGTGAAGTATGAGTCCTCATTTACAGGTCTGTTGCCTCTCTAGATTACAAAGTATTTGGATTCAGTAACCTTGTCCTTTTATCACTTTTGCTGCTAGAGTTCCTTTCATAGGACCTGATACATAGTAACCACACAATAAATACTTCCTGAATGAATGAATGAATGAATGAATGAATAGCCAAGGCAATCTTCACAGCCAAGGCTTCCCCAACCCAGCTCAGTATTCTTTCTGTTATATCAAAGAGACTCTGCCCCATGAAAACAATAGACCACGCACATTTTAACAAATGTATATAATTATTAGGAACTATTATTAGAACAGAGACTAGCACTACTGTTCTCATAGTTATGTCACATAAGTAGTGTATTAAAGCTCGTTCTGATTTCTTGTTTATACAAATCAGCTATGTCTGTCACCAGTTTAAATATTGGTAATTTAGAAAACAGAAGTTATTGATTTATCTACTCATCAGAAATCATTACAACAGATCTATTTACATACCTCTTTTGTCAGTTTATATACCAACTGGAAAAGAAGGGGTGTACAGTCAACTCTGAGTGTATAATTGCCTGCAAAATAAATAAGAGAGAATTTTAATACCTCCAAATGGACTACAAACCTGTATTTAATTCTAACTTTATTTTCTAATTATAAACAATATATAACAGATTTCAAATTCAAGGCATCATTCCTGGAGAATTAAAAATAGGGTGGACCTTACAGATTATCATATTCAGTGAAGTATGTCAGACAGAGAAAGGCAAATATCACATTCTATCACTTATATGTGGAATGTAAACAAACAAAAAATGATACAAATGAACTTATTTACAAACCAGAAATAGACTCATGACATAGAAAAGAAACTATGGTTACCCAAGGGGAAAGGGGGAAGGGAAGAGATATGTTAGGAGTTCAGGATTAACAGATATACACTATTATATATGAAACAGATAACCAACAAGGACCTACTGTATAGCACAGGGAATTATATTCAGTATCTTATAATAACCTATAATGGAAAAGAATCTAAAAACAATGTATATGTATATGTATATGTATATGTATATGTATATGTATATGTATATGTATATGTATATGTATATAACTGAGTAACTTTGCTGTACACCTGAAACTAATATTACAAATCAAATGTACTTCATTAAAAAGAAATAAATAAAATTTTAGAATAGATAGATAGGTAGGGAGATAAATAGACAGACAGGCAGACAGTCTGGCTAAAACTAAAACACAAGGTGGAAATAACTCTTCAGGAGCCAGAGAGGCTGCAGTACACACTCAGGATAGGAGACTGCAGAGGCGGACTCTGCTGCTAAGGCTGCAGCTCCTGCAGTAAAAGTAAGGGTCATTGCTCATTACGGCAGCAGTACCTAGGGGTCTTTGGCAAAGGAAGTGGTAAGGCCATAATGTTCATGTTTTTATTCATTTATTCAATTCAATATCAAGACTTTAGACTAGAGCATGTCAGTAACTAACATGTGTCCTGTGACACTTACCTAGAAATAACCATAATACGATGAAAGCCTACAGATGCACATGCCACATGTCAGGGTCAAAAGGAAGTCTGTAGTGGGTGCTTATTTCAGAGTTGTTCCAATACATACAGGAACTATTTCTGTATGAAATATTTTAGCCCAACTTTTAAAAATAGCTCCACAGGAAGAATGTCAAAAGTACTAAAGTATTAAGTAGTAATTCAAGATAGGCAAATGGTAAATATACTAAAGAAATTAGGATCAATAGCTTAGTTATGAATCATATTGATTCATTTGAATCATAATAATGTTCTCTCTAGTAAAATGGAGAAATGGAGGTATTATTGAGGCATCTCATAGAAAGAAGATAATCCTAGTTTATGAGTTGGAGTCGATAGACTTAAATACTGGTATACTATTTCATGACAATCTGAAATAAAATTTACCTTCTATGTATGAGTCTGCATTGATATATGCAACCTCTCTCTTCTGGAGTGTTTTCACATTCTCCTGTAGTTGAAGCAAAGCAGTCACTTAACTCACAGTGTTTACAATTTTGGAAATACAAGCAAAACAAATTAATTCAGTAAAAGAGTGGTTTGCAGATACCATTATAAATCAAACACCTATGCTTTTGACCATAATTTTAAGAAAATGCTATTAACTGGTTGATAATATTAATGCAATTAAAACAAGAAAGAAAAATATTAGTGATGCTGTAGCCACTGTTCATAGCAACAGCAGGGAGACCAAGAGGAAAACTGCCCCTGATCCCCTGCACCATAATATGAAGGGGGAAGGCTCGGAGATGCTCAGCCTCACCCTGGATCTACTGGAAGAGGACTGCTCAAAGTAAGGCCTGGAAATCTGTATTTTTAAAAGGTGTCTCTGGAAATCCTTACAGACATTAAAGTATGAGATCCCTTGATGTTGGGGATCCAAGTAACTTTACCGTATTAAAAGTGAGGAAGTTGGAAATTTGATTTATCAAGAATTTTTTGAAAGAGAAGATATTGATGAAAAAGAAAAATATAGGAGGGGAGGATAGAGAAAAAAACTAGAGGGAGAGAAGAGTGGCTATTAGGACAAAGACAAGACATTTCTCACACATACATGCACACACGCACACACATTCTAGAAAAATACAGCAGAAGAAGACTAATGCCATCACACAACATGGGAATATGCAGAGAGAACTCTTTTCTTCTCTCTGTTTCTCTCTCTCTCTCTAGCTTGCTACCTTATAAAAGCAGTTACAGTAAAAACATTTAAAGCTGTGAGTGGTCATCCCACAAATGAGAATTCTCACCTCTGCACTTGACCACATGGGATAGATAACAGCTGATTCTGCGGCAGAGTTTCCATTATGACAGAGCTACAGTAGAAATAAAAAAGATTCTTTAATTATATGTAAAGGTAAATGTGCTGCTGAATATGATCAAGAAGCTAGTAGAAAATGGGAAACAATATTCAAATTGTCTTTTAACTCACATGAATTTAAATTAATGCAAGGCATATTATCTTGTATCTTGGATTTATTTTATCTGTATTTTAAGCTGCTTAAATTATAAAAAGACACATGTATTTCTATATACATGTATTCACAAGAAATTACATATTTCTAAAAGTAAATGACCTTAATGAATAAGCTCTGATTCATCTAAATAAGTGTATTATGAAATGCATGTTCATAACAACAACATAATAATAAGACTTTGCCATATAAATGGAATCAAATGTGATACAAGCAACTGTGATTTTATTCCCATACTTATTTGATTCAAATTATTATTTTAAAGTATGCAGAAATGAGTCAGAAGGAAAGCATTTTAAAAACCATTCACAATAATAAGAAAGATATGACATTCTTTAAATCAATTCTATAAAATTTGGACTCATAAATGATGAACAAAACAGAGGATAGTCACAGGAAAGTGCTTTTTGGTGCGCCTGCCTTTAAAAAAATACACAAGCCTACCTTGAACATGTAAGAACTTAGAGTTACTGGACAGAGAGCCTAAGGGATAAGATGAAAGAAGGGGGTCTATGAGAGACACTTTAAAATAAAGCATTAAGAGCCAGTGACAAATGAAAATTAATCATAATTGAATTAAAAATAAATCCTTGAAATTTTAGAGTAATTCAATTTACAAAATCATTGTATTACACTTCCCAACCAGGCACTTTTGTAAATGGTAAAATATACCTATGGTTACAATTTAGTGTTGAATCCATAAAGGAGAGACTATAATCAGAGTATAGTCATCTAAAAAGAGCATGTTGTTTTCCTGGATAGAAGAAATCCAAGGAAACTGTAAAAACTTGAAAATTAATGCCAAGGATCTAAATCAGATTTTCAATAGGCTAATTCACTTGTCAGAAGCAGCTTCCTAGGTTTGACTATTTTCTGAGCTTACAGATTTTACTTACTTATCACAAAACACATATAAATAGAAACTAAAATATTTTAAAAATAATGAAAAAATTGGTTTGTGCTTAGTAATTAAGAGGTTGTTCTGTTTTGCCAAACTGATGTAAAAGCAAAGACAAACTCTATTTCTTAAATTTTCTTGTTTTTATCCAAATTAAACAGTATCAGGTAATGGAACACATCTGTGATTACCCTGAGATACATGTTGACCAAGAAGATATGTTTACTGTCTTAGTTACCTCAGCCCATTTGTGGAACCCAGAAGTCCAAATTTTTCTGCATCCCAGCTGGTAAAAATGGCAGTTCTTCTCAGTCTCCAGCTTGTAATCATTGTTAACATACATGGTTAGGTACATCTGCCTAAAAACAAAGGAAAATTCACTGAAGTCACTTTCTGTCATCACTTGCCAAGGAAACATTATTTACTTCTACTAATCAGTTTTCCAAAATTCTGGACAACTTCTTATAAATCAGCAGTTCCACTGGTTAGGTCAATACCTCCAAATACCCAGAAGTCCTGATGATCTCCCAGAATAACACATCTGTCTGGAACCGAAGGCATTCAAAAGAATGACAACTTAGAATGTATTATAAAGAGCAGTAATTTATGTTTTTAAAGTAAACTTCCTCCTGCTTGAGTTTCCTCCATAGAAAACCATCAAGGTAGTGTCTCCTTTTAGAATTTACCTTTTTTTCCCCACATTTAATTATATCACATCAACCAGGAAAAAAATATTAAGAGTTGATTAAGATTTACCTTCTCTTACTCCTGTAATCTTTGTAAAAACAAAATGTTTTAAGCATTTTAAAAAATTCACCAACTCACCAAGTTTCACAGATCCTCAGGTAGTTCTGATTACATCATAAATGCTTGTGACTTTCTTGAAGTTATGAACATGCATTTTAACCTTCCTAGAATTTCACAAAGGGAACAAATTACTTCACATAGAGCTTTATGTCTAACAGGTTCCTTCCAATGTTTTATTATAAGTCTCAGAAGTACAGAAAACTGTTTAATAAGATGATAAATTCCCATATACCCACCACCTAAATTCAATCATTGTTAATACTGTTGAACTATTTGCAAGCGAGTTGTGCAAATCATGACAGTTGTCTCCTATGTTTTTAAGAATGCACCTTACGGTGAAATCAAATAAAAAAATCAGTATTTTGTATTTTTTCTCCCTCATAGCTCTATTGTTGGTATTTATTTAAACTCCAAAATTATTACTCAACATGAAAAAGAATCTTGTTCTTAGCAATTTTTTTTTTAAAAAAAATGTGTATTTGTCCATTTAGAGCTCAAATCAATTAAGGGATATAAGCCCCAGGTGCTTTTTTTGATATTTTGACCAGGGAAAATTTCTGTTTCTGACTTTTCTCTTAAACTGTTAATGAAGCTACATGCTCTGTTTTCCTTGTGTCTGTATGTATCTGTTTATAAATCACATTTTTCATTGTGTACCTCTAGAGGGTATTAATACATGAGATAATAAAGTCTCCTATGTTAAAGGAACTCTGTTCTAATTGAGTTAAATAAACACTTTTTAAAAATTCTTATAAAATAAAACTGAACTTCTAATACCTTAAGAGTTCTGAAATTTTAAAACAAGCTTCTTACAGAACTTATAAAATACTTGCAGAATCCAAATTCACATTGCTAAGGCAAATCATTAATCAACAAGGCTCATTCAACCATTTTAGTTTAATAAAAAACAGCTATCTCCTCTCTGATTCATCAGTGTGAAGTTTCCCTTTCCCTCTACATTTCAAGCCAGTCAAACTAAAGTTCTGATCATGCCATGCTGTTTCCCAGCCCTGCACAAGCTGTCCTCTGCAGCTGGCGTTTACTGCCTGTCTTGATTCCGTGGAAAACTTACTGTTTGTGTAAAATTAAGCTGAATGAGCACATGTTCTGTGGTCATGCCTCCTTAATACCAGAACTGTCTGGGGTTAGTAACAGTAACGACTATGATGGTAAGCGCACGGGGCCATGTAGCAGTTATGCGTTCACCACTGTGACCACCTAACCCACCCCCACAGAAGTGACCGGTGAACTTCGCTCCTTTCCCCCTTCTCTCCTACTCCTCCCCTTAAGTTAACCTAGTATTTTGCATGTACAGTGTTTTGACAGTTATCTGAAACACTGTTTTAAACCGTCAGTTGAAAAGGGAAGACAAAATGTTACACCTGGCCCAGAGGAGGAGAGGGGTGGGGAGTGGCTCAGAGGAAGCCGAACAGGACGCGCGGCCTCGGATCACAACACAGCCCCGTTCCTTCCCGAGTTTCGCAGCCAGGAAAGCAGAGGCGTGGGGCCCGGACCGCTTCGGGGCCTTCGTGGGAGGCCGAGGGAGGGACGGAGACCCGCGCAGGGTTGGGGAGGGGCCCGCAGGGACTCACCGTCTGTGCAGCGGCTCCTGACCCACAGCTGGGCGGGCGGCGGTGGCGGTTGAGGCGGCGGTGGCGGCTGAGGGGCCGAAGCGGCGGCGGCTGCGGTGCCGGCTGAGGGTGCTGAGTCGGCGGCGGCGGCTGCGGTGCCGGCTGAGGGTGCTGAGTCGGCGGCGGCGGCTGCGGTGCCGGCTTAGGGGGCTGAGGCGGCGGCGGCGGCTGCGGTGCCGGCTTAGGGGGCTGAGGCGGCGGCGGCGGCGGCTGCTGGAAGGACTTGAGGCACTCGAAGGTCTTGGCCAGCTTTTCCAGGTTCACCATGGCGGCCTCCCGCCACGCGGGGACAGCCCCCGGAGTCGCCGGGCCGACCGGCGGCTCCGGTCAGCAGCGGTGGCAGTGAACGGGGCTCGGGGACGCCAGCAGGTGCGGACCCCAAGCGCGCGGCCATCTTGGAGCCGTCCCGACAGTCCCCGCGGCCCCGCGTCCTGCCACGCTCGGCCGGTGGGGAGGGGCCGGGCCGCGGGATTGACAGCCAGAGGCAGCGGCCTCCGCCAATGGCTGCCTCGCTCGCCCCTTGGGCTGAAAGAGCCGCCACGGCTGCTGGAGTCACTGCCGTTCTTCCCGGCGAGGGGCGGGGGGTACTGCACGGGGATCGGGAGGGCGGTTCGGGGGCGGGGTGCAAGGTAAGGCGAGGAGGGTGGGGAGGGCGGGTGACTTGTGATTGAGGGTCTCTCTCGGCGAGGGGCGTCCCCGGATGACGCATAGCATGTGGCAGGGAGGCTGGGCAGTGGGCTAGGAGCCCGAGACCCCCGCGGGGCGCTTTCCCACCCCGCGGCGCGGGCGGAGGGCCGGCTCGCCGGACAGCCTGCTATAATATGTTGACTGTTACATATTTGGCCTTACCCTTGTTAGTAGCCTCAAATCACTCCTTGTTCACCTTCAGGATCATTACCATAGATACACTTCTGACAATCCTCATACTTAACTATGTTCCCTCATGCTACAGGGGCATGCACATGCTATTCTCACTCTTAGAAATAATCTTTTACAGATCAATCCCCTACTCCCCTCAAGTGATTTGCCTATCTAATTCCAATCACTTTCATTGCTCAGCTAATTTGTGAATTCACAAAGCCCATTACATTAACATAATTCCTTAACACCATGTAATTCTCCTTTATCACAATTATTAAAGTATACTTTATAATAACATAAAAACTCTTCCATGCATGAAGGTTGATATACAACAATTAAGTTCACTGTATGAAGTTGTAAGTACATATACTGTATATTATGAAAAATGTTAAGGAATTACATACTATGGTTAAGTTCATTCATATTTTTTCATAGAAATATGGAAATATTTATTCCAAGTTGGATCATCACTATATGTGTGCGTGTATATATGTATATATCTTTCATCCTTCATTCACATTATAAGTTCTGATAAAATATTGCCAACAATTAACTTTTATACCAAGGAAGGAAAGAGGAAGGAAGGAAGGAAAGAAGGAAATGGAGGGGTTTTAGAACTCTTGAGATTGAGACATATTAGATAAAAACTCAGATCTGTACATTTGTATATGATAATTATTTTTCTGAAATTATATAAAAAAGCATAAAGAAAACTGAAAGCTAAATATAAAATTATTTACAACCCAAATTTGAGGTTAATTTATATCTTCAATTGATATGCATTTTTTTAAATTTAATACTACACTGTTCCATTGCTATAATCAAATTCATAAACAGAAAACTATATATGATATATAATCCTCTCACCATTTATAACATCTCTGAAAGCATTTTTGAAGTAGAATATTTTATATTTAAAGTTTTTATCATTAGAAAGACTTTGAATATTTTAACACTATTAGATTTAATTTACTTCATCATATTATTTTTTTCAATACATGTGAAATAATATCTTATATGGTTTTGATTCATTCTTTAAGTAGTTTGTTAATATTGTGTAATAAGTGAATTCATGCAATATTGTTATAGAGTTAGACATTTTTATTTGAAGATGTCATCTTTTGTAGTATAATAATAAGGCCATTATTGTAGGAATGTGAAGGAGTTAGATATTGCTTTTAGTAAAATCATCACTCTAACGGGCATATTGGCAATAGCAGCATGTGGTTAAGGTCATGTCAATTTTTTGTAAATCTTTAACAAATTCTGAAATCACTCTGGTTGCTTGCAAATTTATAAAACACAATTACTTAGTGGAAGAACAAGGCTGTAGTCAGTGCATGACAAAGGAATGCTGCTTAATAAATAAGTGAGAAGAATTAAGTTTAATTCAAGGAAAGCAGCATTCTTAAAATATTTTGAATTGATTCGAGAAACAGATTTTATGATTATTTAGCAGAGCTTATATAGACATTTATGTGTGTGTGTGTGTATCCTTCATCTCTGTATCAATTTAAATAAGATTTTGACAAAAAAATAAATTTTAGAGCCAAAAATACCAATCAAAACGAAAGAAAAGAAGAGGGAAGGAAAGCAGGAAGGCAACTTAACATGCAAAAATTTCATCATTATTTAGAGTAAAGATCTATATCAACTAAACATTTGTATTGTGACCTCCACATTCCACTAAAACTTATGCCATTTACCTACAAATATAAGCTTTTATTTGCTTCTACAATAAATAATACATAAATTTAATGAAAGTGCAGCTCAAAAGACGGAAATAGCATTAGAAATTCAGTCATCCAGTGCAGTAGCTAAAGCATGGGTATGACCTGACTCTAAGCAATTAGAGAACAACCAAGAAAATGTGCCAAACTGTTGGATATCCAGACTTGTTCCCAGGGCAGGGAAATAGGCCTATCAAGATAAGTAAAAGAATATACCATGTTTAAAGCTTAATTATAATGCAAAATAGATATATATCTATATCTATTTCAAAATGTTAAATTTAAAAGTGGACCAGAAAAAAAATAAACAAAATTACTTCTATAGAGAAAACAAAGAATAGCCTTGTCTTCTTCTATTAAAGACTGACTAGCCACAAAATATTATGGAAATAGCTATAAAGATTTAAGAAAAAATATTATAATTCTATAATTGTGTTACCACTAAGGTTGTTATGTTTGTAGTTAAGCCAAAGTAATACCAAGACATTCAAAGAATCAGAAGGAATGGTAACTATATATTTATCCTAAAAAATAAATATAAATACTAAGAAAAGGGTACATTTTTTAAAATTTAAGAAGTATGATATGATTATATAAATGCTATGTTAAAGGGTATTGAATCTACAGGTAGACAAAATAAGGATCACGTCTATTTTGAAAATATTTCAAAATAAATGCCAATAAATAAAAGTAATTCTTAAAATGATACTTCCGTCTAACTTGTTTGATTTTGTAAGTGCATGTTACTTTATATCAATTTGCATTATTGGTTATTATATGGTTAATAACACAGATACAATTAAAGGAAAATTATAAAAAAGTTGAGATAGCAAAAATAACTTTCTTTTCTAATACTTACAAATAAAAGATTTAACAGTGAATTTTTATCAATCATAAGTCTTTATATTTTAAGTATAATATAAAATTATAATGGAGAAAAAAGTAAGCAAAAAATGATTCAAATAAAAATATTAAGGGGAATAATCGTTTATAACATTTGCCATCTATCTCTGCTTGGTACTATAACCAATCACAAACCACTGTAGCCGCTGACCTCCAACACTCCCTAAAAGTTCACAGTGGAGATCAGGAATGGAGCACTTTGTGCTGTGGGAAAACTGACAAAATAGAGCTTCAGATAGATGTTTTCAGGAGAAGATTTTATAAGCCCCAATTCTTGCATCTCCTTATATCTAGAAGAGCACTAAATTCATTAATGGTGACGTCTGCTCCTCATAACTGGCAAAAGAACTCAATGTGTTTGATTGCATGTAATCCCCTTCACTAAAATTACATATATAATATTGAATTTCCCCCTGCCTCTTCAGAAAAGGTCCTCAGAGCCATCTGAGGTGCTGTCTCCTAGATTATAGTCCTCATTTTGCCCCAAATAAAACTTAATCCACAACTCTCATGTTATACAATTTTATTTTAGTAAAGAGCATGTATATTAAAATAGTTCAAAACATTGATGTAACAATTGGTGAAAAGATACCTCTGCCTATATAAATTCAAATTGAAATAAAAAAAAACAGGGCCACCGTGATAATGAATCTGTGTAAGGAGAGACATTTTCAGCATGATGAAAGGAAGATAAATCACTCTAAGCTTAAAACTATGCATCTGGACAAATTAGCAGTTGTGAGAGTAATAACCAAATATAATTCTAGAAATAAAAAGAATGAAAAAAAATTTACACCCAGACATCTTCACAGAGAGAATTTCTGGAGGATGTACTTCAGCCCAGTCTGCTTGATGATCCATGAACTGGTCCAACACAGAGGGGAAGGAGACCATAGAAAGAAGCAGAGCCCTGCAGCTTAGTGGGCAGCAGGTTTTATCAGCAAGATAACTTACTTATGAGACTTGTCTTGAGCAGCCACAAGAGTCTCCCTGCAACCCCACCAGAATCTTAAAAGTTTATATAGAAGCCTTAAAATACTGTCCGATGGTCTCGGCAACAAGCACATTACTGTCACAAGGCTGAGTACTTGGTGGGACTTCTGCAGGGAAGGCAAGCGAAACACATTCCAGTAGTCATGTCCTCTTGATGATCCCTTCAAGACTGATCCCTATCAGGTATAAGTAGTGGGGAAAAATAAGAAAAGGAAAACAGAGTTAATGACTTCTTGGATATGTAAAACATTTTAAAATTTCTGTGCAAAATTTATAATTAAAATAATGAGTATATGTTTAATGATAGCATTCTGGAAGTCTCTATATCAAAGATTAAATTTAGTTAATTATGGGCTTGTGAGTAATATTTTTTCTGTTTCTATATTTCATAATCTATGTTATTCACTAAAGATTTTTAAGAATTTAATTACAAAGTTAAAATCATTTCAAATGTATAAATAAAGAGATATTAGAATGGTTATTTTAATAGAAAAATGACAGTGTGAAGCATTAAAAACAATGTAACAACATCAGTAAAGCTGAGTAATTATATTTCTTATGGTTTTCACAAATAAAATGTTACTTTGTTATTAATAATTATATTTACAGTCTTTGAAAACAATCAGGGATTCTCAATATAGAATGTCAAATGTTCATAAAGCAAAATTGTGTGCATAATTTGATTCTAGGACAAAAATATACATATATATAATATACACACACATAATACCCAGGAATTACATACAAAAAAGAATGTTTAATTCTTTATTCGTTACATTACAGTAAGATTTGATTATATTTTTTATTTGCATTTCTAAATTATGAAACATTTGATACATACAGGTTATGATTATAAAATATTTATCCATTACTCTACCACCCAAACTGAGAAATAAAACATGACATTTCCAATATATTTACCCTTGCTCATTTATGTTGCTTAAAACTAAAACTGATATAACTACATTTTATAGTAATAGGTATTTCTTTCTGGTGTTTCTTTTTCTATATTTTTATTTTCAATAATTTTTGCAGCATGTTTAAGTGTTCCTCTTGTAAATATCCTAGAGATTCCCCCCAAATATCTGAGAATTTATGCATTTTAATGTCTTTTAATAGGGAAATTGACTCAATTTAGGCCTATCCATATGTATTATTGACTAATTTATTTATGAATTTATTTTGTTTTCCACATATAACTTTGTTCATTAATTTTCTTTTTTTTGAGTGACTTTCTTTTGTTTTTCCTTCAGATGTGTTTTTCAGGCATTAAACACCTCATTCATTATACCACTGAAGATAATTTCATTTATTTCATACTTGTATAATATTTTGGCCTTTTCTAGATTTTAAAATTCAGGATGACTTTTCTACAAAACATACATTTCAAGAAGCTGTCTTCTAATCCAGTTTGCCAATATTATATAAAAAAAAACCTGTTTATTGTTATTTTCTGATAGTTATTATTCTATCCTACACAAGGATAGTTAAATTTTTTCTAATTATATATTTTTATATATATTTTCTACTTTATATCAAGAAAATAGTCATGTTAATTGTTTTTTATATTATAAGTTCATTATGGTATTTTGCTCCATCTTTGGAAATTAGTTTCTGGTATTTAAAGGATTATCTAGTCCATATTTTGACTTTGTTCACTTTACTTTTTGATATAGCACCAAAGGCATGATCAATGAAAGGAATAATTTCTAAGCTGAACTTTAAAAAAAATTACAATTTTTTTCTTTGCAAAAGACATTGTCAAAAGAATGATAAGACGCCACAGATTGGGAGGATGCATATTCAAAAGATATATCTGATAAAAGGCTATTAGCCAAAATATACAAAGAATTCTTAAAAGCTCAACAATAGGACATTAAACAACCTGATTTAAAAAATGAGCAAATTACCTGAGCAGATACCTCACCAAGGATGATGACAGATAGCAAACATACGAAAATATGTTCAGCATTGTATGCCATTAGGAAACTACAAATTGAAACAAAAAGATACTACTACATACCTATTAGACTAACCAAATGTAGAACACTGACAACACCAAACATCCTGCCAAGATGTAGAGCAACAGGAACTCTTACTTATTGCTGATGGAAATACAAAATGATTAAAACAGTTTGGAAGGTAGTTTGGCAGTTTCTTACAAAACTAAATGTGCTCTTACCATAAAATCCTTCAAGTCTACTCTTTACAGTTTACCTAAAGGAGCTGAAAACTATGTCCACATGAGAACCTACACAAGGATATTTACATCAGGTTTGTTTGTAATTATCAAAACATGGAAGCAACAAAAATATCCTTCAGTAGGAGAATGGATAAACCATAGCAAAATCAGACAATGGATTATTATTCAGTGCTGAAAATAAATGAGCTATTAAGCCACAAAAAGATAATATAGATCCTTAAATGTATAATGATAAGTGAAAGAAGCCAATCTACAAAGGCTATATATTATATGATTCCAACCTCATGATATTCTGGAAAAAACAATAGTATGGAGAGAATGAAAAGATGAAAAGTTGCTAAGTGTTATGAGAAAGGGAAGATTGATTAGGTAAAGCATAGAGGATTTTTAGGGCAGTGAAACAATTGTGTGTGGTACTGTAACAGTGGATAAATACCATTGTACACTTGTCCAGACACATAGAGTATTCAACACCAAGAGTGAGTCCAAAGGTAATTATGAGTGATTATAATGTGCCAGTGTAGATAAGTATATATTTATATATGCTGCTGGGTCCTATAGATCACAGGACATGGGCTTTCTCTGGGAAGAATGATTGTTGCATCAGGGTCTTGGTCCTCTCACATATGTAGATATAGGGTAGACTGACAAAAAAAGAATATCTGGATATTGAGAAACTCAAAATTAATGTGAGAAGATTTACAATAATAAAAACCAACTAATCCCTTGAAGATTTCTAGATTAATTAGACAAAAAAGAACAGGGAGGATTTTCTTATAGAGTTTCCAACCTTTGTCTAACAATTTGTACACCTCACAGAATATATATTTTTAAATGTACATATAAAAATGACAAAAAATAACTATATAGTAAGTCAGAAAGGAAGTGTCCACAAATTTTATGATGCTAAAGTTGTACTATTTTCATAAAAATAAGTAAGATAAAATTTAAACAACAAAAATGGCTAATTGTCTGGCTAACTGAAATTTATCAACCTTCTTTTTGAAATTAACTAAAACATGTACTTTATTATTAAAGCCCTTAATGTGCTTTTATTTTTATCCTATTTACCTCTCTTTCTTCACTACGGAGTATCCTGAGATTTTAAAATGCATTCTCCTGCTTTTGTTTATAATTTCTTGAACACACTTATATATCAATAAAATGATATCATTTAGTTTAAGTTGCCATTTATATTTATTAAATGTTATATTGTTGTTCAATTTCCCCTGAAACATTCTCTTTACTGCAATTTTTATATTTAGAATTATTAATTTTTATAAAACTGAAATTTTTAGAATGCAACTTAAAAATTACTCCATTAATCCATTTTCCAAAAAGTGGATGTTTGAGTTATTTACAATGTTTGATTACTATAAGCAATGATGTTATAAACATACTTGTATATTTACCTTGGTGCACACTGAACACAGGCAGAAGGTTGAAGGTAACTTAGGAAAGAAATTGCTAGAGTTCGTGTGTTGAAACCTTTAATTTATAAGGATATTATAATTTTCTGAAGTTAATGTAATAGAGGAGAACAAATCTGACTCTATATTAGATCTGTTCCTTTAGCTTTGACCACTGTGCCCTGTTTCCTAGGCTTGGTCTTGCTAGCTTTGCACTCACATAAAGATAACAAGCTGTAGAATAGAGAATAACATTTGTTTGTTGGAGGTTTACAGGGACACCATGAACTGACCCACATGGACAGCTGCAAGAACAAAGAATTTCTACAGCAAGATGTTTGCAACAACCAACCATACACCTTCCCTTGTTTTTTGTTTGTTTGTTGTTGTTGTTTGTTTTTGTTTATGTTTTGTATAAAAGAAGCCTGTGTTGTGACTGGACCTGGATGGTTCTCCAAGACATTATTCAGCCATCCTCTCGGTCTGCCAGCTTTCCAAATAAAGTCGCTATTCCTTGCCCCAACACCACATCCCTTGTACTTAAAGTTTAAAGTTTAAACTTAAAGTTTCACGTTTGGGTAAGTGTTTTTCTAACTTTTCTGCTAAGTATTACTGTCTAATATTTATGGCTGGAATTTACACTCACCTAAATTTCTTCAAGAATAACTTGACTATCATTGGCTGTGTCTTTTTCCATATAAATTTTAGAGTAAGTTTGTTGAGTACCATTCAAACCTCTGCCAGCATTTAATCATAGAGATTAAATCTGTGAATCACTTTGGTAAGACTTTATATGGTTAAAATATAGGCTTTCCATATTCATGAAGAAGCTATATGTCTCCATTTACTTTTGTATCTTTAATGCATTTCCACACAGTCATTTTTTTTTTCTGATGGCTCACAAGACTTTTATTTGGTGAATTTCTTTTCTTCATATTTTCTGTGGATAAAATTGTATCTGTTTATTGTATTTCAAACATTTTGTTTCTAGGCATAGAAATACACCTGATATTTAGTCCCTGAAAACTACTCTTTTATATCTATTTTTTTAAACATAAACAGTTTAGATTATTTCTTTCAGATTCTAGTAAATAATACATTTGATTCTGTTTCTTACTAAGTTCTTATGTACCTCCCTTACAATGATGAATGGAAGAGGTCATAGAGGATATTGTTATCTTGTTTCTA
Organism: Vicugna pacos; assembly: GCF_048564905.1. Lineage (NCBI taxonomy): Eukaryota > Metazoa > Chordata > Mammalia > Artiodactyla > Camelidae > Vicugna > Vicugna pacos. The sequence goes on along the minus strand of NW_027328741.1, from coordinate 70,000,644 downwards.
ATTTTGAATTTAATGTTTTAACCTTTTTTGTATTAATCACAATAGTTTACTTTGGGTGTTTTTTTTTTCCAGATATTCTTTGTCATAATAAAGAAGTTCTTTCATTTCTTGTTTTCTAAGAGCTTTTTATCAGGAATAGTATTGAACTTTAATCATGTACTTTCTCTGCATCTTCTGAAATGATCAATTGCTTTTCCCCTTGTAGTTTTGTAATCTATTAATGTGCCGTACTACATTAATTTATTGTATACAGGCAAACTAATTTGCATTGTTGGAATAATCCCATTTATTTTTACAGGTCAATTTTGCCTACAGATTCATATTTTTCTACTGTATTTACTTATTTTTGTTCTGTTATTTTGTGTGATAGTAAATATGAGACAGTTTACGCGTTAAGAATTAAATATGCAATGCTGAATCTCACTTTTTTCATAAGGGGTACCTGAGCTCAAACTATTTAAATTGTGAGTTATGAACAAGTAACATTTAGTCAACCTGTGATGAAAGAGTCATGGTGAAAAAACGCCCACTATAAAACTATGTAAAGTGAACGCTAGGTCCTTGCTTCACCTAATCCACATAACTGGATATTTACATTTGCTTTTCTCACAGGAGGGTACATCCTTCTTTTAATTTTATATTTATATATAATATGCTGGAAGGAGCATATTCTTGTCAGAGATTTTATAGTTACTAAAAATTTAATCTAATTTTAAGGGGGTCGATGTCAAAGTGCACCAAATAACTACTTCCAGAGATTTGAGGTGTGACCATAATCACTGAAAATACACAGTTAATTTATGCCAAATGTCTTTCTATTATTAATATACATATGTACATGAAAAGGTTGTTTTAGTAAATTTAGTACATTATGCAAGGACTAACAATACAAAGGTCCCTAAACCTTTAAATTTTCATTAGTAATATATTTATGTGTGATCATTGTTTTAATCATGTAATACTATTTATTGCTCATACATGATATACCAAAATCATGAAAGACATAGCTCTAAGGACTAGAGGTGTATAATATAAAATACGAGTGTGCTTTATTTTAAGGAGTTAACAGTTACATATTAATGGCTTTAAGTCTAGCATGTATTTCTTTCTCTTAGTGGCCTTGAATTTTTATATTTACATTGCCTATTTGTCATTTTTTGAGCCAACTCAGATGAAACACAAACACAACTCTAAAAAATTACCTAAACACACTGACACATCTTTTTTTTAAATCAAGAAGCAACTCCATCACTGTCTTCCATGTTTATGTAAACTGGTTAACTACACAGGGAGCTTACAGGGCCTTCTGAGGAGAATAATTTGCCTATACTTTGATGATCACTTAAGAAATTGTCATGGATACATTTGGTAGAATATAATCATTCATATTATTACATTTATACCATTGATGTTTTCACTGTTTCTGACTTTGTTGCTTGGTTCTTAAATTATAGTTAAATAATGATGAAGCCTCTGTTTCCTTAAAACAGGGAACACATATTTATACTCCTGTAAATATTTTTAAATACAAGATCTAAAAAGAAAAACATATCTGATATTGCAATCACTGTAAAACACAGATTCGTTTGTGTCTGTCAGCTATGGGTCTGCAACAAAACATCCCATAAATTAGAGGCTGATAAAGATAAATATTCTTATGCACTGACTAATTGTCCAGCTGGGATTCTAACTCAAACTGCTGACCCACTAGGCCAGCTCTGCTGAGACCTCTGATGCCCTCACTTTTGTTTAGTTCTAGGACATGGGTTCAGTACAGGTCTAATCTTAAGTGCCTTTGATTTGTTTGAAACCAATCAGCCTACTCAGCATGTCTTCATGGTAGAGGTAGAGTACAAGAGAGAAAGCCCAGTGCATAGGCACATTTCAAGCCTTGGCTTGCATCACATCATATCTGCTGATAGCCTAAGGGCCAAAGCAGGTTACAAGTTCAAGCCCAAAAGTAGGAGAAGATAAATACTCCTCATGTGGAAATATAATGGCAAAGGATATTCTAATATGCACCATAACCTTCCCTGACCTCCACTCAAAAGTTCCCCACTGAAAATTAGAAGCTTAATTGTAATGGTTAGTAATTTTAAAAAAGATCTTTTTTAGAAAAAGGACTCTACATTAACGTTTTCTATATCACTGACATTTAAGACAGTGCTGGTCACGTATTAGGCACTCTCTAAATGTTTACTGGCTAGCTGGCTGGGTGACCTGGTGTCAGACACATAGACATGTTATCAATATAATAATGTCCAACTAAAAGAAAGTTACATTATTGTACCAAGAACTGGATTGTCTTGCCCACGCAGTTTTTAAAAAATATGCATATAAAATATAATATACACTATAATTCACTCAATTCACAATATGAAACACAACAATGAAGGTAATATTCCCACTGGATATTCCCCATTGACATTCTCTGATGTATTAACTCTCCTGGAAGGAGTTGCATTAATTATTAGATATTTAATTAGATTTTCACTAATGGTGTAAACACAATATGAAAATTGACTTTGATTTGCATTGTCATTTAGATTCACTAATCAACTGAGAGATATGAACAATCATGGCAGGAGACTGAAACTTCAGCATTGAGAGGTTTTTAAAATGCAATAAATTAGAAAGCTAGAAGGTGAATAGTAACTACTTAATCCAGTTCCATTCATGAGAAAACTAAGATGAGAGACACAAAGCAGTATCAATCCCTTGTGGTGGTATAGTCAAGAAATGAATCCAGGTTCCTATTTACTGACATGGTCCTCTCTTAATTGCATTACATGGCATGCTTTCAAATGGAGCATCTTGGATGTCACATGATTTGCCCTGTTGATAGGCCAAGGGAAGTTAGCCTTACCTATGTAAAATATTATGAAAGATGGATGCAGAAATGAGCTAACAAAAGAGTGAAACTAAAAGAACAATTTAATTTAATTCAAACCATTACAGATAGATTTTCTTTTTAATCCTCTCTTCTCCCAATTCCCTGTTTGAATATTTCTTCTGGGCATTATCTTATTTAATTATAATTATTTGTTGATGTCTTCTTGCATCTGTATGTATATTTTTTAACTCTGGCCTTTCTATTCATGTATAGGCCAGGCATTTTCTCTAGGATCTAGGAAGATTGTGTAAATAAACTGACATATTGCCCCTTCTCATGTATCTTTCACTCTAATGTGAGAAATAAATAATAACAAATAAATATATAACTTAACATTGGGTATTTTCCATGTGCCAGGCACTGTTTTAAGCCCCTTAGGAATAGTAACATTATCACTATCAAGGTACAATTATTAGCCTCATTTTTAGGGTTATGGAAACCAGAGCACAGAGTGGTAAGGTAAAATTGCTCAAGGTCACATAACTACTAAAAAGTAAAACCCAGAAAATATGGCTCCAAAAATCTGTACTCTTAACCACTATGCTGTGACAGTTCTCCATGTAAGAAGAGTTCTGAAAACAAATTAGAGTTTAACTTGTTAAGAGAAAATAGAATGAATGTTTGAAAGGTGAGAGAGTTTTTATTTAATGAAATAGAGGCATGCACCCCAATGTTCATAGCAGCAATATATACAACAGACAAGACAAGGAAGCAACCTAAATGTCCATTGTAGGATGACTGGATAAAGAAGTTGTGGTATATTTATACAATTGAATGCCACTCAGTGATTAAAAAAAAGAATAAAATAATACCATTTGCAGCAACATGGGTGGATCTGGAGATTGTCATTCTAAGTGAAGTAAGCCAGAAAGAGAAAGAAAAATACCATATGATATTACTCATATGAGGAATCTAAAAAAATAAAAGAAAAAAAGAAAAGAAAAGAAAAGAAAAAGGAAAAAGAGGGCACTAATGGACTCACCTACAAAACAGACACAGATTTTCAGACATAGTAAACAATCTTATGATTACTGGGGAAAATGGTTTAGGAAGGGATAAATTTGGAAGTTTGAGATTTGCATATGTCAACAATTATGTATAAAAATAGATTAAAAACAGATTTCTTTTATATAGCACAAGGAACTATATTCAATATTTTGCAATAACCTTTAATGGAAAAGAATATGAAAATGAATATAGGTATGTATATATCATGACTGGGACATGATGCTGTACACCAGAAACTGATACATTGTAACTGACTATACTTCAATTAAAAAAATGAAATAAAATAAAAAAATAGGAGAGCCTCAATGAGAAGATAAGGGAGTTAGCCAAGTATCTAGATGAGAAATAACTTCAAAGCGGTCTGCAAAGGTAAAGCCTTACTGTGGGATGTGCTTCCTGTGGTCAGGGCATAATCAGGAAAACACCTTGGATGATCTGCAGATGGCAGATGAGTCAACAGAGCGAAAATTGACCAGATCATGTCAGACTTTTGATTGCAGTATGTTTTTTATGAGTAATGAAAATATTTTGAGGAATTCTGAGCAACTAAGTAGCACATTAAGATGGAAAGGATTAGTTAGCCTGGGAAATAGAATATGGGCACTAAAATAAGAAGAATCAATAAATATTTGAGCTTTAACAGCAGAGGTGGTGAATGGTGGTCAGTTTTTTTTTTTTTACATTTATATTACAATTTCCTGGACACTGGATATGAGGGGTGGAAATAGCCTAGAGTTGTCTGACTTCAAGTTTTTTGACCTTAGCCCACTGGTAAATGACAGTGCCTGGTACTGTAGTCAGGAAGCCTAGGAGAGAAGCAGACTTGAGGGTAGGGTAAACATGCAATTTGTGAATCTGTAACTTTGAGATGCCTGTTTTTCCTACATTGTTTTGTGTGGTAGCCTCTGGTACTTAGCAGAGACCTAATTTTACATTTTATTTAATCTACTGAAGTTAAATTTAAAGCTGCTACTCAACTCACTGAAAAATTTTCCTTGTATTTGGATCAACTTAGGTTGTGACTCTAGTTTCTGAACTGCAAATTTTATAAAATCCAAATACAGATCAAGTAATTGATGAAAAACTAGTATCTGAATTGGATATCTTTTAAGTGTAAAATACATGCTAGTTTTCAAAAATTTGAGTTGAGTACCCCATAAAATATATTGTCTTCCATTCATTGGAGATATTGAGATTGGAGATACACATTTTGAAAGCATCAGTAAAAGCACGATGTTGAAGCTTTGGAACTTAATCATTTGATTCAAGAGTGTGGTTAGCAAGGAGTAACATCTTCCCATGGTTTGACAATGTGATCATGGTGAGCACCTGGCTTCTTCAGAGGAGGTCTGATTTGCTTATCTGTGTTCAGGAGTTGGAGGATGGGTGGGGAAGGAAGGGAGAGGAAGGAGAGCTTTTATCCTCTTTGTTTTCATACAATCTTAGAAATATAGCTAGATGCTTAGATTTAGTCCTTTTCACCCACCGTTCTTCAGTACATCTAGACCAATTTTGGCAAGATAAAACTAACCCTCAAATCATTTAGCTAATTTTGAAAAATTTTCCCAGAAAAGTAGTGATTAATTAAGATTAGGATTTAAATACATTTCAATGTATAATTCAGCAATGATTCCATTATCCTCAGGGTGACCAGATGCCCAGGTTTTCACAAGCCTGCTCTAGTTAGAAGCTTCTTGTTTGATTTAATTATCAATAGTGTTCCTTTTCACCCTAAACTGTTTCCTGATTCAGATGATATATTATATATTCACCCAAATTATTCTACTGTTTTTCTTTAGTCTGATGAATCAAGGTTTTTTTGTTAGTTTATTTCATCTGGTTTTCTGTTTTTGCCTTTATTTTGTTTTTTGGTTTTGTGCTTTACTTTGTTTAATTTCACATTTTTATTTTATATTACCTAATACCTTTCTTATTGTTTTCTGTTCATCTCCACCACATTACTTTATATCAGGTCAGCATCAATTCTTACTTGGATTATGCAATCAGACTCTTAAATAGTGTTCCTGCCTCCGCATCTCATTACTCTAATCCTATCAACACTGCAGGACTGATTTTTCTAAACTACTATAAAGGAAGTAAATGTGAACGATTCAGAATTGCAGAAAATGAGGAGATTAACAAAAGAAAGACAGAACTGGAGGTGAGACCAGCCTCACAATGTGCTGACATTTAAATCTGACCTTGATAAAGAGACAGACATTTCCCCATGGGGGTGAAAAGTGAAAAGAAAAGACAGAGACTCTGATAAGGAAGAAAAGAAGGTAAAAGCAGGAGAAGGTTGTAGACCTTCCTGACATAGGACTGTTCAGTTTATGCTTTCCTGCTACAAAGCTCTTAAACATTTTTTTAATCTATACTCAGAAAACATTTTTTGCAGAATAATGTTTATTTTTTACATAAATGCATACTAAATGCACTATAAAATGTGACAAATCAACAATGTGATTCCAAACAAAGACACACTCAAAAATGAAAAGAGGTTTCTAGTGACAAATTGTCTAGCTTGTACAATGTCACTTGGGGCATCTTTGAGTCACTTGCCGTGTTTTGATGGACCCCAAGCAATTTACATTCCCCTACCTATGCCAATCAACACAAGTAAAAATGTAGCATTTTCTGCAACTCCTCTATCTGTTTTGCATGTGCATTATTTCCAAGTATTTTAAAATCCTCTCTAATATAGCCTTTATCTTTTCCTAAGCATGATTTCTGTGTTGTAACAGTATTTAAGGGCTGCTTGTTTGTTTGCCAGAATAACTGGCACACTAAAAGACTGGAAACATAAACAAAGAATAATGTAACTTTCTAAGAATGATCCCTTTGCTGCTTTTATCTACCAACCACAAGTCACTTATTCATTTTTTAGTGAGGCCAGCACACATTCAGTAGAATACATTTTATGGAAATAATTTTCTAATTAATAATTTGGTGTTTTAAATAATTATATTTATGACCAGAGATTCTTAGCATGTTAAAATGCTAAACGTAGCCACTTCTTCCAAAAATACACACCAGGTTCATGCCATCATTGAGGTCACTTTCACTAGGGCATGGGTGTAATGAGGTAGGCAGAGTAATTGGGAATTGGGAAATCAGAACAAGAATCTTAATTCTGCTAAGAAGATCCCCAGAATAGGGACTTTCTTTTATTTACTGCTGTGTTCTAGCATCTAGACCAAAGCCTGACTTTTATTAGCACTAAATAAGCACTGATGAATGAACTCAAGGATACCAAGCACAGCAGTTCTTCAGTTTTCTCATCTGATGTTAATGGGTCATATCAAAGAATTCTGATGTTTCTGTTGCATCCTATATTCTATAGTTTAGCTAACAAAACAATGTTAAATGTTATTTTTGTTGCCTATCATTTTCCCTATATCATTCTTTCTTCCTTCCTTTCCTTTCCTTCCTTTTCTTCTCTTTGCTTATTTCTCTTTTGTCCTCTCCATCTTTGTCTGTTTTCTTTTTTCTCTTTTTTCTTTCTTATTAACACCTTAAATATAGTAGCACTGAATCTTTTCAAGTTTAAATAGCATGAGTGATCTTTGCTTAGAAGTAGATGACAAGGAGTGGTCCAGAAAAAAGGAAACAAGGAGCCCTTCTATGCCTTTCAGAGAATGCACAGAACATAGGAAACACTTCTTTTCACATAGAAAAGGAAAAGCTGTCAGCCCTGAGACACAGGGAGGTGCTGAGATACAGGTAGAAATGATTGATTATTAACTCAATTTTTGGCCTATCTCTCCTCCCTGGAGAACAGGGGATGAGGCTGAAAGTTCCAAACTTCTGGTAATGGCTTGGTCTTTCTGGTGACCAGCTCTGATGCTGAAGCTATCCAAAAGCCACCAAGAGTTTACTCATTAGAACAAAAGATATTCTCATCATCCAGGAAGTTACAAGAGATTTAGAAGCTCTGTGTCAGAAATTGGCAGCAAAGACCAAATATATATCCTATGTTTCATATATATTCATACACTCAAGATAAGAAAATGTATTTAATAATTAAAATAATATGCCTTCAATGAGCATTTTATCTGTATTGTAATGTCAATAACCATAATCACTCATTTGGAAAGTACTATTTTAATCCTTAGTTTTACAGATAAGGAAATTAACAGATAAAGGCCTTAAGTTACTTGATTATATCCAGAATATGCCTGAGCCAGAATTCCAGTCCACGCAGTTTACTCTAGAGTTTACTATTTTAAACATTTGTACATTTATGTAGTGATAGCTGCAATTGTTTGGATAAAATAATTATGAAATATTTTAAATAAGATTCTTTAGATAAGTGGCTTTTCATGGTTCTACTGCACATCATCATACAGTGATGTCTGAGTTTACCATATTGAATGGAAAATAATAATATTGTTTTTTAAAATCATAAGTAGAAGGTTTGCCGGAAGTGTTAATAATTTCCTGGAAGTGCTATAACACTTGAGTAAAGAAGTTGTTTTGATCTATGTGCTATATTTATTACTTTACAAGAAAGAACAATTCTGAGAATATCAGATAGTGACAATTTAATTTGAATATATCACAAAAACATACATGAGTTTGTAGATTGAATCAAATCTATGTCTGGGGACTCATTAAAATAATTTGTTATCTTTTCCTCCTAATGAATTATATGAATAGCAATAATTACATACCCTATAGAACTACCATCAATGACAGTTCATTTTTTTCTATAAAGTAATTTAAGATAAAACAGTTGATCAAAATATTCATACTGATGAAAAATATTTTTAATGTATTAATGTCCATATGCATAAAATAAAACCTTCACGTAGTATCATGTAAAGAGTAAAACATATTGAAATCAGATGGGTTTTCCTACCCACAGGCTTAGTCTTCTACATTTCTAATGAAATCATCAAGACATAGAAAATAAGTAAAATTTTGTATCAGCAAAATAGATTAAAATTTTCTTACAGATTTGACATTTAAAAAATTACTCCCAGACAAAAACAAGTAAAGCCAGCTTCAAAAATTTGCCAACCAAAAAATTTGTAAAGCAGAATTGAACACATAGGAATCAAAGAATGACCAAATTCATGACCTCCAATATCACACTAGATGAGAAAGATTATTATTCTTATTCAGATTTATTAAGAAAATTCTCAATTCTGTAGGAATCCCTGCTGGGTGCAGAAAAAAAATTCACCCATTCAGGACACAAATCTCATTGAAATTCTTAGTCTAGCCCGGTCTTCCATGTGCTTATTTGGCTGTGCAAGGCACTATGGGACTATTTTCATGAGTTTTTGATAATGCAGGCCACTGGGCTATTAATCCCAGCTTGTGGACTTTGTTGTAGATAAATTCAATGACTTTGTCTTCAGAAAAAGACATTTTTACTGCAGGATGAATTTACCCACCTAGGCTACATCAGTATGCAGCAACTTCCTTCCTGTTCATCAGCCATTAGCCTCATCTGAGGGCTGGACAAATCAAACACCCTCAGGATGGCAAAGAAGAAAGATGAGAAGAACTGGGACTTTGTTGATGTCACTGCATGTCAACAAATAACGTTTCAAGATATCCTGTCTCTAAATGTCTTGTATACAAATAATATACATACAGTTAAATGCAAATTGTGTTGGAGTCTTCTGTTATTTGAAATCTAACAATATGTACTGGCCTGTTGTGCTTGATTCTCTAGAAAATTTCCTGATGGACATTATTGCCTTACAATATTGTTTCTGGGATGTAGAAGGTTTGTATCTAACTCTTGAATTTTATAATCTATGTCCTAAAGCTTAAAATCTGTACCTTAATATATTCTAACTTTTATTTTTAAACAGCAAAATTTGCAGTACTGAGATATGCTCCTCTAATTTTTGTACCTTCTTTATTTATTAAATACTTTGTGAAAGGAGCAAAACAAGCTGATTTAGTGATTTTCATGTTACATGTTGCAACATCAAGTAAAATATTCACTTGCAGCTTAGACTAATCATGAAAAAAATCCAAGCTTCCTGGATAAACTATAATCCTTGCCATTCAGTGGTCAGAGATAAATTTATTATGGTTATTTATGTTGTTATATTTTATTTTATCTAAACAATCTTCCAATCCCCCAAATGTGAGGTTTTTTGCTTGTGTTTTTTCTGCAATCTGACACCTATAGGTGAGAGAGAAAAGCCCTACACTCATTTCTTTCTTTATACACATTCTCTGAAAGCATCCTCAAATATATTGCATGCCTCTAAAGAAAAGCATAGTACATCCTCTGAAATTTTCCTGGTTCCCTTACCAGGCACATGTCCAGCATCATGTTGATAGGCCATTTCCGAGTGTCAGCATCAGTGATTTTATGCTTACACTGTAGGGAAAACTGAATATGTAGTTAGGTGATGCAACCAACCTATATCCTTTAGCTTGACCATGATAATTTCAGTTAGACTTCATCAAACTATATGCACTTGGTTTTGTTTGTCTAAAGCTAAAGAATAACAAAGAAATACAACATTGAATATCTTTGTAGCACAGATGTTTTATCAGGAAAATATATGTGCTTCTTCTTCTTTTTTTTTTTTTGCCTGTTACAGCAGAGCCTCTAAATACTCCACAAACAATATTTAAAAAATGAAACCAATGGATTTGTCAATATCTGAAATGTTGTCATAAGGAGAAGCCAAGAACTTAGATATATTGGGAAAGTCTTTAAAAACATGAGGAAAACAGATTAAATGGAGATACACATCTTGAATAATCCTTTATAATAAAAAAAAAGAAGAAAAAGACTCTAGAGGGAATGTATAGAACTATTGTGTATTCATTTTAAAGGTTCTATTTGTTGGTACTTTACTTAAGACTCACTCCCTAGAATTCTAACTAGAGCACTCAGCTTTTCTTTTGTGAAATGGCATTCCCATTCCACTCTCTCCTTGAGTTTGATGGGAATGATTAATCTTAAACTCCGTGAAGGACTCCCATTCTCCTAGCCACAGAATTCAGTTCTGAGATGACCACAAAATCTAATCCAGGTCACGCGACATTGAGAACACTTAGCTAAGGCAGCAAGGAAAGAAGCATTGTCTAACTCCTTGAGAACAATAGAATATTGGACTGGTTGGAGTAGCATAGGGATTTTAGGAACTCCTATGTATATTTTACTCATCAGATAAGCTGTCTTAATGGTGAAAGTGACTCACAGAGGAGAAAAATGCCCAAAACATCACAGAATGCACAGAAATAAAGCAAAATTTCTGAGGATGTGTGAATGTGGAAATTAGCATTCAAAAGAATCCAGGTCTCTTTAAGGTTTTCTGCTGTGATCTAATCAGTTACAGTTTTATTTAAATGAGTATATATACATTTATTTACAAATATTTCATATATTAAATATATTATGTATATAGTCATATTTAACTATAAGACTCTTAAATTTTTCAAAGACCAAGTTCAAAATTGAGACTATCAGTAAGCTTTAGAAGTAAGTGAAACAATACTGAATGCAGATTTCTAATCACTTAATAATGATGAAATAACATTGCAATATCATTTATTCTAAATACTGTACATAGTATAGTATATATATATTTTTATTTATTTTAAAATTTTGTTTATATATATATAAACAATCAAAAATTTCAAGAAGGCAATTTTGCTGAGCTTTTAATATGTCTCAAACATTGTTCTAAATATTTTCCCATATTAAATCATGTAATCTTTAAAACAGCACAATGAATTAGGTTTCTTTATTATCTTGATATTATAGGAAAACATACCCAATATATTGGGCATCAGCATCCAGGAAATTAACATTTATTTGTTATATAAATAATAGTTTGATTGTGAAAAGGGATTGTAGGAGGTAAAGTATAAAACCAGTGTATCACAGGTTAAGATTTAAGTTTTACCCATTAGGTTAGAATAGCTGTATTTTTGTTTTTCCTCTCACTATTGCAGACTTGTAGTACAAGAATTAAGTACATATTTCCCAATTCTACTTTCTACATGCTTTCAATATCCCCAGTTCCCCCAACAGAGATATTCTAATGCTTTGGGCATGAATAATTGAATATATGTGTCTACACACATATGTTGAATATTATGTATCCTTTTAAGTATAATGTATTTTTTTTCACATATCTTCATTGTTTACATGCATAAATGGGATTGAGAAATGATAATACAATGACATTTTATTTTTCTTCTTGTTTTTACCCAACTTCATGTTTTAAGATTCATCAAAATGCTCTGAGGGCCTCTAGTTAATACATATCTGTTTTGCTACCTATTATGGCATCGTATGTATTACACATATCCTACATTTGCATTGTTATTTTTAGTAATCACTAACAAGGATGGTTCCAATTATTTGCTTCCACATAGAATGCTGTAATAAATATCTTGAAAATATACACTAAAGGACATATCATGTACAGAATATGTACAGAGGTCTCTCTTTGCTTTGCTTATTAGTGAGATTTGTTCTCTTTGCATTTGGTCTCTATTGTTTTTTATTATGTTTATATAAACTTGTATAGTGTAGATGTGAAGTATTTTTCAGATACTAATTTTGCAAATACCTTCATTTCTCTATCATCTCAGCTTATTTTCCAATTGTGCCTTTGATTGAACAACAATATTAAATTTGCCAATACTGAACCAGAGTTTTTAAATTTTGGCCTTGTATATGTGCTTTCAAATGCTTTATTAAAATCCCTTACTGAACACAATGTTGCATATAGTTTCCTTGGTTTTATTCTATTACCTTTATGATTTTACTATTCCCATATAGGTCTTTGTGTATCTTGATATGTAGAAATCAAAAGTTATAATCTTCTCTGTGATTCAGTTTTTCCAACACCTTCCCTTAAACAAGCAGCACTTTGCCCAATTTTTGTGATACTTTTATCACAGAATAGATTCATTCAAATGTGTTTTATTTCTATTTTAAAATTTTCCATTTTATTTCAAGAAGCTGATTTGTTGACTGTGATGTTTATACTACGTTGTTTTATTTCTTTAAAATATGAAAATATGACATCTTCTCAGGTAGGAAAAGCCTTCCAGGTTCTTTTTTTTTTTAAATGATTGAACTAGTATTAAATAGATGCCCTTGTGTATGTATGTTGAGTATTTACTAAAAATAATTTGTCAGGAATTATAATTTAAACTTCACTGAAGTTATGATGAAATGGGTGACCTGGTCTTATTGTCAATCTTAAGAAAATATGGAATGAGCAAATGCAAACTGCAATATATAAAATAGATGAGCAATAAGGATTTACTGTATAACATGGGGAATTATACCTAATATCTTGTAATAACATATACTGAAATAAAATCAGCAAATATACTGAATCACTATGCTGCATACCTGAAAGTAATACCAAGAAAACCCATATAAAATTTTCTAGCACATTTAACTTTTACAGAAAGTTATATATGATTTACAATCTTAAAATAGCTACCCTCTGTTCACTGCATTAATAGGATAATATTCTTTAAGTACTTTTCTGTATCTATTTAAATATAAACAAATATGAAGCACTTCCTGAAGTTGGTGTCCCAATAGGGTAGAATAGATTTGGACTACCCCATAGAGCCTCATTCTTACAGATATTTTATTATTATTTGGCATGGCAGCCCCCTGTGAGCCCAAATTCAACAGCTGCTTTTTATTTGATATGAGTCAGAATGTAGAGTGGAAATTTTTACCCCAGGACACATGTTAAAAATCATCAGCCATAATTGTTTAGTACCAAAACTGCTTGAGCCAATAACAACAACTGGGGCAAATGGGAAGAAGACCAAAAGACTTAAAAGGAAAAATTGTAAAATAGGACATCCATGGGGGTTTTAAATAGCTCTGATATATTCCTGAGAATGTGGAAGGTCATGTATTGGGCAGTTTTTAAGCCCAGGAGGAACTGAGAAGGTCTTAATATCTCACTGCTGGCTGATATTGAAACTCCAAAGTGAGAGATGAAGCATAGCTGTAAACTGAAGGAGCATTAAAGATGTGTCTAACATGCACATAAAACCCCTCAGCAATATCCAGGAGACTTATTGGAATATCACATTTAAGTAAAATGTGTGAAGTTATTAAGTGACCGCTAAGCTAACAAAAGAGATAGTTCTGCTGACAAGTAATATAGAACACAGACTTTATAGATTTGTTCAGGAAATGTACCAAAAAAAAGCAGTAAGAACAAAAATCTTTTTTCCACAATTGCCACATTATATTACTTTAAATGTTCAGTTTTTTTAAAAAAAAAGAACAAGTTTATGAGACATGCAAAGAATCACAAAACTGTGTTACACAATAGGGAAAAAAAGAGTAAAGAAACTGTCCCTGAGAAAACTTAGATGTGGGATACACTTTACAAAGACTTTATATCAACTTCTACAAATATCTCCCAAGAACTAATGTAAATCATGTTTCATGAACTAAAGGAAAACATGAGTTATGCCTTGCCAAATATAAAAATGTTTCCATATACTTATAGATGACATGTGAGTGGATACAGAAATTACAAAGGATTTCACACACACTGAAACACAATTAGAAGTAACAAATGAGTTTAGCAAGATTGTTGGATATCAAATCAGTATAAAATATTATTTGAAATTCTATACAATAGCAGTGGACAAATTCCATACATTTATGATCTTGCATATATAAGAATAAAATGTTTAAATTCTATTTATCAAAAGAACTACAAGACTTGTACTCTGAAAACTGTAAAACCTCTTTTAAAGGAATTAAGATAAACTTACATAAGTGGAAAGGGATATCATATTCATAAATTAGCAAACAATATATTTGAAGCATCAGTAGTTTCCAGACTGATTAAGATTCAGTGAATTCCCTATTGAAATTCTACCAAACTTTTTCACAGAAATTGATAAACTGACTGTAAAATTGATATGGAAATTCAAGGGCCCAGGATACCACGAAAATGGAAAAGATAAACAAAGGTAGAAGACTCACATTTCCCAATTTCAAAACTTTCTATAAATTACATTATTCAAGATGGTGTGGCACTCTCAGAAGAATAGAGATCAAGTTAACATAACCCACCTCTTGATAAACAATGTTGGAAGGATTACAATTCAAATGATATTAAAAGAAAAACATAGTTATTAACAACTTGTGAGCCGTGAAAGTATAGTACAGAATCAAATATATTGAACAAAATACAGAACACTTAAAGGAGGATATTAATTCTGAAAATGATCTATTCCATAATTTGGAAAATGTTTGGGAAATTGTTTTGAATTCTCAGAAGAATGTTATTGATTAAGTGACATGGGGAACAATTTGGAAAGGTTTCCCTGAATTCACAGGACAAGATGAAATTAACAGAAAAAAGATGCAAGTATCTGTAGAAGCTGTAAACTGGTGATTCTAAAATGCAGATTACAGGTGATTACTGATAGAACAGAACAAAAAGGGAAGAAGTTGTAGCCAAAATTATAGTGTGGATATGTTTTCTAGACAAATAAAAATATTTAAAAATCATTGCATGTGTAATGAAATGCTCACTATGTTACATGTAATATAATTCTTAAGACACCTACATGTAAACAAAGAGGAGAGACGAAGGAACTTCATCCCATAAAATATATAACAGAAAAGTCAAAGATAAAGGTTAGCTTCATACTAAAAATAGCATATAAACAAACTCATATTCCTCACATTTTCTTTTGAAACACAAAATGATAGAAGAAAAAACAAACTCACAGCATCATCCATAGTTTAATGTTGAAAATAAAAGCTTATGATCAGATATTCCATTTCAAGATAAAATCCACTTAAAGTAAACAGGACTCAAGAAGAATTTGAACCTGTTTACTTTGCCTAAAAAAAAATTCATAAAGATCTATTTTAACCAATTGATAGAAAAATGAAAATTAATACTCATAAATAGAAAGATTGATTAAAATGTCTAACAATGAAAAAGGCTTAGTGATAATTCAGAGATGATATAAATAATTGTTAACTTTATTAGACCTGTAATAGCAAATTATAATTAATTAGATAATATCTATAGCATATTGGGCTATTAAAACTAAAATTGATTGTTATTATTATTTATTTATTTCTTACATGGTTGTAACAAACATATACACCCCCCCATTTTTTTTTGTTATCTATTCTTCTACTTTGTGGGAATTTCTATCAAAATGTGTCATTTACCACTCCTGAAATAAGGCACATTGAGGTTGTTTCAAACATGTTCTCAAATTGTCACAAGATATGTGAGTCTTTGGAATATGGACTGGTTTATTGACTCACTTCTAATGAATATAATGTGTCAGAAGTTACATTGTATAAATTCTGACTCTAAGAAAAAGGAAATGCAACTTCCTTCCACCTGGATCTCTTGTTCTGGAACTTTTGAGCTGACACATTAAAAGCCTGATTACCCTAAGCATCATACTGAGGTCAGGTGATGAGACCACATGGAGTAAGAGAGAGATGCCATAGGATTCCTGTCTATTCTGTCCCTAATCTGTCCAACTCCCTCTAACTTCAATCTGCAGACATATGAGTGAGAGAGACTTCAGATTACTTCAGACCCCTGCCTCTGAGATGTCCTGGCAGATGTCAAGTGAAGCAGAAAGGCTTCCCCATCATTCCCTGTCTGAATCACTGACCCAGAGAACCAAAAAGCAAAATGAATTTTCACAACTAAAGTTTGGATAATTTGTCAAGAAGCAGTCACTGCAAAACACAGAGACCAACATTTCTGTTAGAATGTAACTTCCACAGATTGCAATTGGTTTAAGGATGATTATGTGGTTTAAGTTAAGCAAGACAGAATTGGGATTGCTTGATTAATTTGATTTATCTTGATTGATTCTTTTTCTGTGTGGTAGAAGTAGACATATATGGATTTTCCAGGTGGAATTTGGCAAGGGGGTTCTCTCTACATGTGAGGTCCTGAAAAATAAGTTCTTTGTTAAACTGGAACTCTATGAGCATCAGTCATAAAAATTAAGAGAGGGTGTCTCAGAAAGAAGTCAGAAACGAGATGCAGAAAATGATACAAGTTGCTAGTGACATATTTGAAGCCTGGAATCCATTCTCACCTGAAATAAGCACTTTTCCTCTCGGTTGGCCTGCTCCCAATTGTCAGGAGTGTACTCTCTTTTAGTACCTTTTAATTTACTAATAAACATCTTGCTTACATCACACTTTCTGTCTCTCATTAATTTTTTTTTCAGTTCACTAAGAACCATGGTAATTCTTATTTCCCTTATCACAGTATCTATCCTTCTCAAGGTATGGACTGATAAGTAATCTTTTATGGCTTAAACTAGTTTGAATCAATGTCACTTTTAACCAAACGGTTACTGAATAATGCAGCAGTAAAACATGTTTTATTGTCCTCTTACAAATCTGATTCTCACAGATTTCTTCCAAACAGTATTCAATTTCTATCAGTGTTGTTCCTCAGTAATTCTCCAAAGGGACATCACACCCTATGAGAGCAGCCCTACATCAAAGGTAAAAAAGTCAGTTTAATTTATTTGGTTATAATATAAATTTGGGAACACTTTTTTCTAAGGAAGTTGCTTTTTAAAAAATTTGGATCTGATACAATTGTGATTTATTACAAGTCAAAAAACCCCAGAAAATATCAAAAGTTTGAGCAATTGACAATGGATATTTGAAAATGGATAATTGAAAAGAGATATTTGACAGTATCTCATTTCCATACTCATAAAGGAAGACAAGAAGGGTTGCAGATGCAATTTCTCATCTATTGATATTATGCTATCAGATTCTAATAACATATCTGATGTTGTATATAGTTTCAGATGCATTAAAAAGCTATTTTTAAGACATTCAAAAATTAATTGTTGTAAGTTTATTAAAGGAATAAACTCAAAATGTTTTCTTCTTTAAAATATTAAAAAACAATTTGAGAATTAATATTTTAAGAGACTAGTTTTATTCTCCATTTCAAACTTGGGGATTGTAAATAAATAGAAACATGTATGAAACTCAGTTTTAGAAAATAATATGGATAACCATATATTTTGTTCTACAATATTCTTTTCTTTCTTGTTTTAAACCTGAAGCTGCCAGTCATGTTTTCCATAGGACATATATTCTTCTGATTTTATTCCTTTTAAAATCTAGTTTTTCCCTTAGGGAAAAATATTTATATTTTTAAAAAATCTGGAATTTCTCAACAGAGTCAAGGAACCATGCTGTATGATTCAAGGGTACAAATGGTGTCTCTTTCCCTGTACTGCTCCCACCCAATCAATCTGCATGAAACACTGATGCATGGCAAATTCCAGAATATAAAAATTATAGTGTCAAAAGGAATAAAGCATGACAACAAGAGTGATGCAAAATTCACTTTTCTGATTGTGTGCACATTCTCCATTTCCCCATTGTATTGTCATTAACTTCTCACAATATGTAACAGTGCAGAGTGGCCAGAAGTTGGTGAACTATCCTTTCCATCAGAAAGCATGCATGCATAAACAAACAAACAAACAAACAAACAAATAAGTACAACTGCAAAACACAAAACCCAAAAAAAATAAGGAAAGAGAAGAGGAGTAGAGGGGAGATGAAGATCATAAGAGATAATGCTGTCAAAAACCCACTAGCATAAATATTAAACACACAGGAAAGAGAAGCAGGTGTGACTCAGAAAGAGAGCAATTGACTTAAGATACAGGAGAGATTAAGTCTTGGAAGGATAACACAGAAAGAATATTTTCCTATCACACATTTGACAGGATTGTTTAATAAATGTTAATTTCTATTTTATTCTTATAACTTTATCCTACACAGCAAAGAGTGAGAGACCATGGTAACCCTCCTCAAAGTCAGAGAAGCATTGTGTCCTGGGAATTGTGGCTATTCTGGACTTAAAAGGACAATGGTTAGAAACTAATTTTAATATTCAAATTTTAGAATTACAGTATTCCAAAATGTGTAAAGGCAAAAAGGGTATAAATGAAAAACAGCTGTATGGCCGAAAATGATGATGTTCATAGAGTATTTTCCTAAGCTCTGGCTCTATTACTACACACTTCATTTGTTGCTGTGCATCATTTGTTGCTGTGCCCCATCTCTGGGCCTTGCCCAGAGCCTTCTGAGCTAAAGAGAGATAAGCTGTCAGATGTTGAAGTAGTTGATCAAGACAAAAGGCCAGATGAATGTAACAGTAAAGCCTTCTATCACTTGCTGAGATGACACAGTTAGAGGTTAAACAGGAGAAAGTGCCAGTTCCCATGGCGGTTCACTTTCCCCCAGGATATTGCCCAAGACAATGGTCAGGTGGATCAGTGAAAATATTTGTCTTAATTTCCAAGGAGCCCCCAAACCAAATGCTCCTGTCACATTGAGCCTGAGGTCTGTGGGGAGCCAAAGGTAAGGGCAAGGATAGCATGGAGAAAAATATTTTCCAGGGCCCCTGATAAGGTTAACTTGGCAGAGGTGCCTGAGAGTCTCCCCTGCAGTAAGACCCTGATGATGAAGCCTCCAAGAGGAGGGCCTGGGCCAGGAAATGAGGTAAGTGTAAAGGCATGCATGACTAGGGGCCTTGGGTTCTGAGATTGCAATTCATTGGCTGGGCACTGAGTCTGGGTGGGCTGAGCAGCTTTCCCTTGTGAGTTTCCTCAAGTAAATACTTTGCAATTGCCTATAGTTGGACTTATATTAGACATAGGTTTTTGGCTTGGAGCCTGACAACCTCAATTCTGTCTATGTGAATGATAGTAGTGACAGGACATTAGCCAACTAGTTTGGATGCTTTCAAAATGAGCAGAGACCCAAGATTATGTGCTGAATAGATCATGTCAGGGAGAGAGTGTGTGTGTAGGGGAGTGCATTGTCTAACATACCAGCCAGTGAAAGTTTCCAAGGGTCAAATATAAAAATGCCAGTGAGGAGGGAACATCTCCCCATTGAGTAACTGGGCTGAATAGAATAAATATTTCTCACCACATAAGGAAGAGGTGTTAATATACAAGTGATTTGATTTAAGGAAATTAAAGCAACATAATATTTCTTAACCTGAAAGATATTCAGCAAAAATATACCCATTATACAACTATAAAAATATAACAGTGAGTATTGTATTCAGCAGAATGTTACAACTTCATGTTCACCACAAACACAGGACTTTTCTGATTATTATTATTATTATTTAACAACATGTCAAGTGATAGATTTTACAAAGGGGACCAAATTTATGTTATCCCACAAAAGACATAATGTCTCAAGGATACGTAGGAGATATTCTGAAAAGTGTATCCCAGGTGACAAATATGTGGACTACAAGATACGAAGTATCCTGGGCTGCTGGAGGGTCTAGATGAGGCCTCTCTGGGCCAAGCCTGATGGCAGGAGATAAAAGTGGAGAGGCAATCAGATATTCTTTTTGGATATAAAATTTAAAACTCTCAGAAAAATGATCACTCATGGCATTTTCTTTTATTGTACCATATGTGTCCCCCCTTATAATTATTAACCTAAAGTATGAAATATTTTTTAGTGATATGTAGTAATGATTTCCTAGAAAGGCAATATAATATAAAGTCTAGAAACCCACAAGATTACTTTTTTAAGATTTATAGTCATGACTTTTTACTGTATGATTTTTCGTGATTTGAGAAATGTGCATAAATTTTCCAAATTGTGAAAATAGTTTGATTTCCAGTTATCCTTTGCCTTCCTATTTTTCTCTGAATGTTAAGCTATCATCTGAACAATGAAGCTGTCTGATCCCTCACAGCCAAAATGAAAGAGACCCTTAGAAATGTAGTCCTTCCCTGAGAAAGCAAGAATATGCAGCTTCACTTATAAGGGAACCCAGAACATCTTAAATTTACCAACCTCACAAAGAATACAGGGATGTGATATTGGAATGAATGGCTAGAATTAATTATAAAACATTCACCCTTACAACCCTAACAGGATTATTCCCATTTAGAAATTTCCAATGCATGAGAAATCAGATATGTCAATGTACGAACTTTTAATTCCTTATCATTAAGGGAGTATGCTTCACGTTTCATTGTAATTTACTAAGTTCTTTCTGAAACTGCATTTCATGTTCTTCTTACACCTATCTGTGGGATAAAGTGAGCAAATGTTTTAATTCCAATTTTGTACGTATGGAAATTAAAGCTGAGAGAGATAGGAAATAATTTTCTCCAATTTCTTGAAACCAGTCAGTGACCAAATTGGGTTTCAAATCTAAGTCTTTCTTTTTCAAACACTTAATGGCCTAAATAAATAATTGGATCTGAAGTGCTGTAAAGTTAACCCAAGCAACAATAGATTTTCTCTAAGAAGCTTCATTTTCATGGGAAAATTTTTGTGCACATGTGGGTAGATAATGTCATCCAATGTAGCTCAAAGAAGCAGAAAGGATAGGTCAAAAGAAAAAACATTTAGAGATGATAAATAATCATCATTCAAGAATACTGTAAATATCTTCTTAGCTATATAAGCAAACATAAAATTGGAGAGTTGAAATTACATAAGACTAGAAGTAGAAGAAGAATCAGATGGCTTTTTTCAGGTCCTCAACATCAATTATAACTTTTTCTTTGTGATTAGTTAAAAGGATATTATTTCTTCCCATCCAACTTCTGCAAGGAGAGTTAGACAGTCTTTGCCTGTGACTCATAGTAGCTGGTAAAGAAGAGGTGCTCAACAAACATTTCTCAAAAAAATAGTCTTAGAGAATGTTTTTAGTGCTCTTCGTTTTTAAAATTCTTGTTTATTCTTATCTCCAAAACAGACAGACAGTATAAAAATAAAAACAAAGGGTCATTGTTTTGGAATACGATATATGTTTTAGCTGTTGTGTGTGCTATTAACAGAATAATGCTCCCCATTCTCTCTTGACCCATGAATCACAGCTGAGCCCAACATGTGGCATCACCGAGTGACACACACACACAAATCTTCATAAAATATAGTAATGCATTTCTCACAAAAATTATATTTATTGGCTATTCATCAAGTCACAGGTTGTTTCCCTGAGTTTTCACAATGATTCAGGACTTGGGACAGTTTGGTTTGGGCAGCTGTTCATCATTATTGCCCTAATTGTCAGTCATTAAATTTGCTCTGTTTTTTTTAATAACCTATGGGTTGATGCACACTTGGTGTAACAATGATTAAGCCTACACTTATTCAATTATCACTTTTTTATTGTAAAATATTTCTAAATAATTTTGAAAAAAAATTCACTTAACTCTTGCAACATCTCTTAATGAGGGAATCAGATCACCAGTATTGTCTTTTTTGGTTTTTTGTTTGTTTATGTTTTTCCAATGACCAGCACTGAGAGATTGCTGGCTTTATTATATTTTTTTAAATTAAGGTATAGTTGATTTACAATATTGTGTTAATTTCAGTTGTAAAGCATAGTGATTTAGTATATATATATATATATAATTTTTCAGACTCCTTCCCATTATTGGTAATTACAAGAGATTGAATAGAGTTCCCTGTGCTATACCTTGTGTGTCTGTTGATCCCAGACTCCTAATTTAGCCCTCCGCTGCCTTTTCCCCTTTTGTAACCATAGTTTGTTTTTCTATGTCTCTAAGTCTGGTTCAGTTTTGTAAATATGTTCATTTGTATCATTTTTAGATTCAGCATATAATATGACATTTGATTTTCTCTGACTTCAGATAATATGATCATCTCTAGGTCCAAAAGTAATTAATAAAAACCATTATTATTTTCTAATCAATTCTCTCATTTGTTGGACTCAACACTTGTAGATTTTAACTTTAAATTTTTAACTCTTCCCAAGGAACCCTACAAGTTCATAGTACATAATATTCTGTATCTTAGTTATAGTGAAATTTAGATTCACAATTTCTCTTGCTAGTATGAAGAAAAATGTTTTCTAACTATAATAAATTCACATGACCATCTCATGTAAGAATATCACTGCTTTTTCTGGTTCTTAATTCCTTGTTAATGCATAAAACTCAAGAGGTGTCCTATGAATAATATTTCCTAAGGAAATAAAAAACATTTTTTTTAATTTTAAAATATTGAGTGAGAGAGAAACCTTCTGTCAGAAGTGAAAAGTTATGCTATGTCGATATTTTCCCATGACATATCAAAATTTAGTGACTTAAATTTTACATCTACCTGTTATTTTTTGCAAGGTTTTGATTCAGTTTGGAGGTCTTGCTATTCTGAATTGAGTTGGACTTACATTGCTAAAGGTTCTCTCTCCTGTATAATAAGCTTATGGGTTAGTAGTGAACTGATCAGACTTGGCTGGCTTTAGCTGGGGTGACAACCCTGCTTGATGCGGTCTCTTAGCTGCCAGGAAGCTAGTCTCAGCTCATTCTCAGGTTGATGGTGAGGATTCAAGAGAGAGTAGGTCATGTCATGAACAGGACAAGCAAAAGTGCACTCTTCTATCTTCAATGAATTTTCAGCTTATATCACACTTGTTAACATTGTTTTGACCAGAGCTTGAGACGTAGAAAAGCCCATTGTCAAAGGGAAGAGCAGAAAATTACAAAGAAAATGACAGGATTTAGAAAAGAATTAATGAGATCATGAATGAAATTAGCCTACCACAAAAGGTGATTCACTTGTTAATAACAATGTTGAAGACATGTCTTCTAAGACAGGGACTGATTCTCCATTGAATGGTGAAGACAGTAATAATAATAATAATAATAGTAATAATAATAATAATAATAATAATAACAACAACGGTAATAATGGAAGAGATATAACAAAGCAGAAACAGACTCACAGATACAGAGAACGGACTGTTGGTTTTCAGGAGAGAGGGGTGTGGGGCGGGGCAAAGCTAATATAAAGGATTATGGAATACAAGCTACTATGCATAAAACAAGATACAAAAAGACCTAATGGATAGCAAAAGGAAAAGAGTCACTATTTTACAATAGCTTTGTATGCAGTATAATCTATAAAAATATATAATTTCCATGCTGTACACCTGAACTAATATATTGTAAGTCAAAAATACTTCAGTTCAAAATAAAAGAACTTAGTGAATGAAATGAGGGTCATTTGGTTTTTTACCATAAAGTAATTACCATACAATAATTACTAGCTTCCTGATCGCATTTATAATGGCTATAACTTTCAGTTAGAGGCAACCTAGGAACCTCTAAGAAGTCAAAGAAAACACATATTTTGCATGATTGACAAATCATTCCTTCCAAAATACACTCATACTTCAATTTAAAAAAAAATCTTTATTGAGAGCCTGGAAATACAATTATGTTCAATTCAGAGTCATTGCAATTGAATTGGCAATTGAAATATAAAGAAATCCATGTGCCAATAGAGCTAAATATATGAATTCTATGGAATGCTACGTAATCAGAAATTAAACTTTGCCACATATATGCCTTACTTTAAAAGTCTTTATTGAAATATGAAAATGATAAGGCAAGTGCATAAAACTTAACTTTACAGCTTGATGAGATTTCACAAATTGAAAGCACTGACATAACCATCTCTGGGATGCTTTTGAATGTTTTCTCTCTGTTGTCTCTTTCTTTCCCCTTATTATTGGCAAATACTTAGAATAGCAAGTGCATGTAGTGCAAAATGTGTGGCTCACACTAGACCAGATGGCTGACAGTGTTTTTTTTCCAGATGCATTTTTCTTGGGAGACATTAAAATGTAGTATACTTGTTATCAGTGCATTGCCTCTCTGCTGCAAACCACTCTTAAATGACTGCTGTGAAATAATATATCTGGACCCTGTAGATATTTCTCCTGTGGCAGATGGCATGCTTTGTTAGTAGAGAGTACCAGAGAGACAATAGAGTAAGAAAGGTGTTTCTCTTCCAAGTCTGCTCTGTTTTCCTAGGCAGGCTCCTGCACCATGTCAACTTCCAAGCTCAGCAGAGGGCATAGCTCCTCCAGTCCCTTGACTCCAGAAGTACCTGACTTATAAGAAGCTCAGGATATTCCTTGGGGGTAGATTTTTCCAGCAACTCCACAGTGGCTTCTTAGTGGGGATTTTCCAGCAGGGTACCTCCTATTAAAAATTTCTTCCTGTACTCCCTGGGAGGCTTGTGGCCTCGGTGAACTTCTCCACTCTCTCATGAGCCATAGATATACCCACCATCTAAAAAGAGGTCTGGGTGTTCTCCACACTTCAGGAAATGTGTCTTTCCCTGTAGTTCATGAACTCATCTCTAGGAGATCTGGTTGTTCTTTTATCTGTTATTCCTAGATTTTTTTATAGGACCCTTTACACTTTAGTAGATGATTCCCTGTTATAGTTAATACTTTTAATTAAAATGTCCACATTCAAGGTACCACATGGTTCCTGCCTCTGGATTAGTGCTTGACTGATGTGGTTGCTTCATTCAGGGTCCCAGAGCTCTTCTGATTCAAGACATGATTCACAGTAGTAAAGTTGAGTGCACTTTGCATAGTAATATTTGTCAGTTTAAACTATGAACTTTAAAATATCTGTCAATGAATATTAAGCTCAACTTAGTAGAATATTAAAATCAACCTAAGATTTTGGAAACATAATTACTGAAATTACATTGAAAGAAAGAAGCAAATGTTATTGAAAAGCAAATCAAAAGGGAGTGGGAAGGAATAAATTGGGAGTTTGAGATTTGCTGACACTACTATGTATAACATAGATAAACAACAAGCTTATACTGTTTAGCACAGGAAACTAAGTTCAATATTTTTCAGTGACCTATAATAAAAAATAGTATGAAAAGGGATATATGTATTTATATGCCTGATTGAAATATTATGCTGTACACCAGAAATTGATACATTGTAAACTGACTATACTTACATTAAAAAAATCATCAGAAATGTATATTATTTGAGTACAAATACCGAGACATATTTTGTTTTATCATTTGGATATATAATAGCATCAGAATATAATTTTAAGTTGTATTTATTTGTTATTTATGTATGTTCATACAGTTAATTAGTTGATTCATTGATTTGTACACTATATATGACTGGGTGATCCAACTTCTAGCCAGGAAAAGCATACTTTACACTGTATAACTGACCTTGTTACCTCCCTACTCTGATTTCTCTTAACCCCTTTTGCAGATCATTCACTCCTCTAAATTATACATAATTTTTTTAGGCACGTTGATATCTTTATTCTGGTTCCACCTGGCCTCAAACACCTGGGAGACACCCTATTTCCTAAAGATGATCATGTATTTTCTCTGACAGAGTTTAATGCTTCCCTTCATCTTTGGCCTTTAGCAGTATGAATTTATTTCTAGGTTGTTTTTTAATTCATTATTTGTTGAAAATTCTTGACCATTCATTTTGCAATATTTTTTTCCTCATTCTTTTACTTTCTTTTTCCTTCTGGGACTTCAATTAAATATATTTCAGACTGATAGGCCTACATCTCTTGGATACTCTGTTCTTTTAAATTTAAATTATTAAAATTTTCCAAGAATTTCCTCTTTTGTTTTCATTTGAGTAATGTCTGTTGACCTATATTCAAGTCCACCAAGGCTCTCCTTGAATGTGTCAGGCCTACTGATGAGCCTGTCAAAGGCGTTCTTCATCTCCTTCGCTGGGCATGTGTTTAAATTTATTCCTAGCCTGCTCTTTGACATTTTCTTATTGTTTCCATTTCTCTGCTGAAATGACCCATCTATTCATGAATAGCTTCAAGTCTTTTCACTGGAAATTCTGATGTATTAATCATAGTGATTTTATATCCCCTGTCTGATTTTCACTTCTATTATTTGTTTTATCTTTCAACAGTGGATTTTTTTCTTTCAATTTCATAGGTCTCATAACTTTTATTTTAAATCTACATATTCCATGTAGGGGGTCAGAAGCCTAAGTAAATAATGTTTAAGGCTGGAAATAGGCACGCCTCTTTTCCTGCTAGGCTTTCTTGGGGAGCTGAGCTGTGTTTCTGTTTTGCTGGTTGTTTCAATTACCTGCCATGCATGGCTAACCTCAGGTTCCTTCAGTGTCACCTTGTGGTTAGGATGGGAGCTAGACTGACAGACAATCTGAGTTTTATTCTGGAATGTGCTTGGTCCACCTTCAGTTGTAGATGTTCCCTGTGACCCTGCATCTTGGTCCCTGTGTGCTCTTATCCCTCTGCTGGGGGTTGGTCTGCTGTTGCTTGTTTCTTTGTCCTGGTTACTCCAGATGGTGAGGAACAAAGAGGCTTTCCACATTTTCCTCATTTAGTATCAGTCATAGGTAGCTCACATGTCTCTGAGTCTTTGGAGCCAAGTTTCCTTGGTGATCCTGCTCAGCATTCCATGGTAAAAAAAATCTTTAATTTTCTGAAACAAGGAGGATGTCTGCCTGTCTCCATTAATCAAACTCTGAGTTTTCACCTGCTGAAAGTGACAGGATTTACTGCCCTTTATTTTCAGCATCTTAAGACATTATTCCACTGGGGAAAGCATCCAGGTAAGAATTGTTTTCTCCCTCAGCAGTGCCATTCCAGGGCAACAGGAACACACCAGCTGAGGGATGTTTTCTCCACTCTTTCCTGCCCCCAGGCTTTTTCACAAGCAAACAGTGAGGTCCATGGAGAAGGGGCTGCAACCATCTGTGTTCCCAGGACTCCACACTCTCCCAACTGGGAGTGCTCAGCTTTGAGCAGTTCATTAAGGAGTTATTTGATACTTTTGTTTGCATGGCCACCTTGTCTCCTTCTGTTACCCTAAAAGGGGGAAAGAAAAGGCCCCAGTTCTTGACTTACCCGAAAGATAAGAATTCACATGGGAGATGAATGCATTGTGCAGTGAAATATTTTATTAGGAAAGGTGAAGTACCCCTCCAAGAACAGGAGGCAGGCTGATCCAAGTGCAGACAGCAATGGTCCTTGCTCCCTTCTCTTGTACCCTCACTTAGAGGTGGTCTTTTGATTGATTGATGGCTCTTGCCCCTGGAGTGATCAGTCATGTTTGTCCCGTTTTGTGAATGCCCTTATCCATGATGAACACAGAAAAACCCACGGAGGGGCCTGAACCTCAATACTAATTATATTACAATGAGCACTGGGTCTTGTCCGGTTAGGTTCTTGTCACTACCATGCAGTTCCAGCCTTTTAGCTCTAACTGGTTTCTTGCTGGCACTCACTTAAAAGAAGTAAAGTCCCTTTATGCTGGAATCAGGCATGCCACCATCTTCCGGACCATCCTCCCTCTCCTCCACCTGTCTGCCTCGTGCCCCTGCTTATCTAACTACCTAACACTTCCAGTGCTCTGGGAGAGGTGAGGGATTGCCAGTGTCTTGTCTGTCTGGAGGCTCATGCCAGCATTCCTCAAATTTTACCCTGATGATATCCCTTCAAAGTCAGCACTCTGATGGGTTCAGCAGCAGTGTGATTTTGCAGATTTCCCAGCTTCTTCTTATGGTCTGATAAGTATGACACTCTTTCCATGTGTCTATCCTTAGATGGAACCAGGTCTTGGTAATACATGTGATTAAATCACTAATTATTCATGGTTACCAAGATTCCAGGTACTTTTGGTTATTATGTTATTAATATTTCATGATGAAACCAAAATAAAGATGTGTTCTCCTTTGAAATATGCCAAAATATAGCTTAAAATCTAAATGTATTATTTTTATTCCATTAAATTAAAAAATACAGTTCCTGTCTATTTAAAGTAAAAAGAAAGAGATTTGGGATTTTCTACATATACTTAGGGGAACCTATGTACTTTGAAATATTTGACAACTTTTTATTGAATTTTTTATACGTATTGCACACATGAGGGTATCTATTAGCTACATATGACTTAAAGTAAAATAATACTCTGATAATCATTTAAAAATATATGATGGCAAAGACACTTGAAGCCCTTGGAGGCTCCTCCCCACTAAATTCTCCTTTTTCTCTAGAGGTAACTCCTACCATGGGTCCTATGTTAACCAGTTCCTTGCTAGTCTTTGTATTTTTAATGTAAATGTATGTATCTGTAAAACATGCCATTTATTTTTGCCTGTTTGGAATTTTACATAAATTAAGCCATACTGCATACATATATGACAGAGTCTGGAGTTCCATCTGTGTTAATATCTATGTCTATAAGCGTGGACTTTCAGAACAGGGACTCAAGAGCCAGACGGCCTTGTTTTGAATATTATATCATTAACTAAACAGCCTTCATAGAGAAGTTCCTTAACTTTCCTGTCCTGTTTCTTTGTGTGTAAAGCATATTGTCATATTAATTAAACAAATTAATGCAGTGCATTCATATAGCTAACTAATACAGCTCAAGGCTATATGACCCTTTAAATTTTAAAGCCCCTCCTTTTTGAAGCGGCTTTATTTAAGAAATAGAAGACAAATTATAAATATCAGTGACAAACTAAAATATTAACTGCAATAAGAAAAAAAAATCACAATTATAATTATATTTCTAAATGTAACAAAAATAACTGCCCATATAAACACATTCTAGGACTATTTTCAGGTCCCTGGAAAGGCTTGTACAAATGAGGTGCTCGGAAACAAATTCCATCAGCTTCATGGCAAGTCTGACTCTGCAAATGTAAAACACTTTGAATAATAGTTCTGTAAAAGTGAGTGATATTTATATGTATTTTTATTGCGCATGTTAATAGAAATTTTTTACAGTATTGTTTCCTTAAGTGAAATAAAATATAATTAATCTAACTAATTACATGTACCAACAAATAATACTGTCACATAGAATTTTCATAGTTTTGGTTTTAGTTTTCTTTTGTTGTTGTTCTCAAAGTTTATTGTTGCAGGGATTAAAACGAAGTTGAAACTAATGCTGTTATTCACTCGTGCAGTTAAATACCTTCAGGCACATTTAAGACACGGAGTGCAAATTTGAAGCTTATCTTTCTGCAGTCAGGCTGGGGGACGAGGGAGGGAAACACGCTTCAGCTCCGGGGGAGGGGGCTGTTTGCGAGTGTATGCGATGCGCGGTCCAGATCTGGGGATGCCCGCGGGCAACGGGGTTACCGCGGGGCGATCCCATCTCGCAGCTGCCGCCCTGGGTCTCTAGACCCCGCACGCTTAGCACGACCAGCAGCGCCCCAGCCCCTTCCACTCCAATTCGGACTCACGCGTGGGCGTCAGAGGGCGCACATACTTCCCGCTGGAGACCTTTTCTCTCTCTGATTCGGACAGCCCAAAGCCCCAGCTCCGGGAGCCAGGCTCTGACCCCGGACACTCGCCAGCCCTGCACTGGGGCCCGCGTGCCAGGACCTGAGGCCCCAACCTGCCTGGAGAGGGTCTACGTGGGGCCAGGGCCGGCCACGTGGGCAGTCCTCCCTTCCACACCAGGCCTAGATGCTGGATGTCCCCGCACCGCGTGTCCCGCCGCCCCTGCCCAGGTCCGAATCCCGGCTGGGCGACTTTCTGGGCGTCGCAGCCACGTTAGGGACAGGAGTGCGCATCGCTGAACGGTGGCGCCCGCGCCGGGCTTACGTTGGTGCGGGAGCGGCGGAGCGGCCTCGGGCGCAGCCACGCCGCCTGTGCCCGCGGCGCGGGGCGCTCTGGTCTCGTCCTGGAGTTACTTTCTCGGTCCCAACCCTGCCAGCACCCTTCCCGGCCTGGCCCCAGCTTCGCGAGGCCCCTCCCCTACTCTCCCCTCCCCCTTCCCTCCCCTTACCGCCTCCTCGCCCTGCTCTCCGGCTGCCCTCCCGCCGCTCCCACCCCCTGTCCTCCCTCCCCTCTCTCCAGCGGCCTTCCCCGATGGCCGGCGAGAAAACCAGCCCCGACCCGAGCCGGTAGCTGGCGCCCCACGGCGGCCAGCCCAGGCGCAGAGGGCAGCGATACGGCTCCCAGTTACCCAGCGCAGCGCCCGCGAGCGGGAGCGCGCGGCCACTCCTGGCTGGGGGATCAGCTGCGCCGCCTGGTGGTAGCTTGTCTACCAAATAACGCAGTTGCTTCACTTTTTGTTTGCTACGAATTTGAAATAAAAATTTTAATTCCTGTACATTTCGGTTTCTACTGTGTTTCTTTGAAATGATACATGAAATTTTTTTTTACTTTAGGAAAGAATGGTGTTAAGAGTAATGTATCTATCAAATTCAATATATATATATATATAATTTATATTTCACTGTGCTATTTTAAATATCTAAGTAAATAGGCCAGTAAGAAATTTCCATAATTTTTAGAAAACCACATAAATTTTTAGATAATAGTATTTCTTTGACCTTCAATAATTAGAAGCTTGCCTAAATTACTTTTATTGCTAATTTATAAACATATATTGTGTACACATTAAAAGCTAGGAAAATAGTTTTCACAATATTGCCAAGTAAAAATCATACTGACATAATCAAACTTAGAAAGGAAATGACTTTAATGTCACTGTATATCAAAGCAATGTATATTACACAGAAAACTGCATTTAAAGTGTACTATGCGGAGACCATGTTATTTAGAACCGTGAGTACAAACTTAACATGAAATGGGAAAATAAACTTAACTTTAAAATTGATCACATTGTAACAGACAGAATTTATCTTTTAGATCGTGACAAACGCCTGTGGTTAAACACAGGTCTGAAATTCAGCTGCTGGAGTCCAGTGTAATGACACCTGATGTTCACTGCCTTGTACATTCTGACTGAAAAGTGTTCATCACCTACAGTTTGTCAAACCTTGTGATTATTATTCTCACACAATATATAACAGTCAATTAGCAGTAGCCATACAATTTTCAAAATTTTAGGAATGTACTACAAATTTTCTTCCCCCCCAGTTCCCTTCTGTACTGTCTTGAAAATAAAATTAGCAATCAACTCAATATAATACATTATTTTAGGTTTTTCCAATTAACTTTTCAGATACTAGCACCCTAAGGCAACTGTTTAATAGTGTTGAGGCCTATAAAGATTTACTCACTGAGGAAATATTTATGGAGTATCTATTAGCAGCAAGACTATAGAGATGTAATAGGGGTTCTGAATAAGTCAAGATTTTGTCCCTGAATATAGGAAGTGTCGGTTCTAAGGCCATAGCTCTCCCTGGTGACTGAGCATCACAATCACACATTTGATTTCCTCTGTTTAAGATTGGGAGAATGCTGAGAATATCAAAGAGTAAAACTCAGAATTGCTGAATCAGGATGGAGGTAAAGAGTAGAATTGATGAATCTGTGTTAAAGAAAAACTCAACAGGTGATTTTGATGTTTGGCTAAAGTAGTGGAGAATTGGGAAAGAGGAAGAAGGGTTAGTAATTGTAAAATCACAAGAGCAGGTCAGTTCTGGAGTCTGACTGGTTGGATGCCAATCTTAGACCATTGCTTTGACAGATGTCTTATTCTGCTGGGCTGCTGTGACAAAATCCTACCACATTAGTGACATAAACAACAAAAATGTCTTTCTCACAGTTCTAAGGCTAAGTCCAAGATCAAGGTATGAGCACGTTAATGTCCTGGGTGAGGGCCTCACCTTATGGCTCATAGCAAGTCTTCTCCTGTGTTCCCAAATGATGGAATGGGTGAGAGATCCCTGTGGGGTCTCTTTTCTAAGGACACTGACCCAATCTTGGGGGCTTCACCCTCACAACCTAATCACCTCGCACAGGCACCAGGATTTCAACAGATGAACTATGGGGTGGGGCACACAAACATTCAGTCCATAGTGGTCGATGACCCCCAAACTTAATTTAACATCACTATGTTTCAGTTTTCTTGTATATAACATGGGGCTAACAGTAGTGCATTTTAAAAAAATAGTTTAAAGGATGAAATTTATTTATTTAAATTCTTAATCACAGTGCCTGATATATTTAAGTGATCAATAAATATTTATCGAGTTTTATTTTAAGTGTAGTGAAAAGATCCATGCTTTATTCAAAGTGAAGAAGCAATATTAAAATATGACTTATTCAGAAATGCTGTCTGGAATGGTGATAGTAAAGTTGAGACTGGAAGATTCTGCTTCCACTTAGAAGAAAGAGGAAAAAACATGAAAAGATATATAAGTTAGAAGTGATAACACAATATTCTGATTAAGACAATATCTAAATTAAAGGGATTTCCTGTTGCAGAATGACACAAATAGCAAAATAAGATACTTTAATAAATATTCTCAAGGTTATATTTTTGGATAATTTTCACTTCATTGAGTGAAGGGATCTTGATTATAGCAGATAGCGAAGGGCTGTGCTTTCTAGATAGCCATATAGGAAAATAGTGGAAAACTAGTTTATTTCAGGTCTTAAGGGTTATTTTTAAAAGATTATTTGAAAATAGACTTTAAAAATACGTTATGCAGCTTGAGATAAAAGAATATATAAATGTAATTACAAATAACAGATATACTTTGTGTTCGGATGATCATTTCCAGTTATTTTCATCCAGCAAAGGGGCTCATCTTTGTTCTGATGTGGTCCCCTGAGCTTTTGTGATTGTGACAAAGCTTTCTCATACTTGCATCCCTGTGTGCTTGTCTATCTTTTTATTTTTTTAACATTTTTTATTGATTTATAATCATTGTACAATGTTGTGTCAAATCCCAGTGTTCAGCACAATTTTTCAGTCATTCATGGACATATACACACCCATTGTCACATTTTTTCTCTGTGAGTTATCATAACATTCTGTGTATATTTCCCTGTGCTATACAGTATAATCTTGTTTATCTATTCTACAATTTTGAAATCCAAGTCTATCCCTTCCCACCCTCCACCCCCCTGGTAACCACAAGTCTGTATTCTCTGTCTGTGTGTCTATTTCTGTCCTGTATTTATGCTTTGTTTTTGTTTGTTTGTTTGTTTTTGTTTTTTAGATTTCACATATGAGCGATCTCATATGGTATTTTTCTTTCTCTTTCTGGCTTACTTCACTTAGAGTGACATTCTCCAGGAGCATACATGATGCTGCAAATGGCATTATGTTGTTGGTTTTTATGGCTGAGTAGTATTCCATTGTATAAATATACCACATCTTCTTTATCCAGTCCCCGGTTGACGGACATTTAGGCTGTTTCCATGTTTTGGCTATTGTAAATAGTGCTGCTATGAACATTGGGGTGCAGGTGTCATCCTGAAGTAGATTTCCTTCTGGATACAAGCCCAGGAGTGGGATTCCTGGGTCCTATGGTAAGTCTATTCCTAGTCTTTTGAGGAATCTCCACACTGTTTTTCACAGTGGCTGCACCAAACTGCATTCCCACCAACAGTGTAGGAGGGTGGGCTTGTCTATCTTGCACACACTGGTTATCTTATTGTTACACTTCAGGTCATCGAGAATTATTTTTGGCTTGTGAGATTTTTCAAAATATTTTTAACTTGAATCATCCTGAATTGATATCTGCAGAGGTTTGACCTCTTCCATATGATACCCAGCCATGTGTCCACTACCTATCTTGGTGTTAAATGGACAGATGACTCTGGCTTTTCTGTTTGGAATCTCTGTTCTACTGCGTAAATGCTCGCCCAGGAACCCTGTTTTTCATGATAGCCTGCGGTGGTGTTGGGGGTGTTATCACACAGTAGTGCTACACGGTGATGTCTTTGTGAGAGTCTAAGCCCCAGATCCTCTCCCATTGTCCAGATCATGAGGCTTTTCCTGTAAATCCACAAAAGCTCCCCCTGGGAGCTTCAGAAACATGATATGCATAATCTTCTATAATATGACATTGAGAAATGTTATTTTATTTGATAGTTATTAAGAATATATTCTTCTTGAGCTAAATAATATGGAAGCCAGAACACAAAGGATGTTTCCCTTTCTCTTCAGCCCCTCCTCATCTTCACCCTCTCTTTGACTTTCTTCATGAAGAGAATATTTTCATCATTTGAGACCTAGATTCAACAGCCCCATAATAATTTTTTTGATTGCATTCATTCTGTGTCTATCAGTTGGAGGGAAGATATTTTTAACAGAAATGCACATGTTGTGAATACAGGTAAATTCAGAAACAAAATAGAGTAGATTTTTGAGACATGCTTTGTGGATATTGCTAAGTCCCTGGATACTACCTTATTTTAAAAATACAGGGATAAAAAATAACAGATGAGGGAAAGTTTTCTTAAACAAATGATGCTGACACAATTAGTTACAGATTAGAAAAAGAAGTAAAGATGGATACTTACTTCCTAAAAAAGAAATTTGATAATGAAACTTACAAGCTTCTGCAGAGCAAAGGAAACCAGAAATAAAACAAGAAGAAAACCTATGGAATGGGAGAAAATTTTTGCAAGTGAAACTGACAAAGGCTTGATTTCCAAAATGTATAAGCAGCTCATATGACTCAATAAGAAAAAAATAAACAACCCAATCCAAAAATGGGCAGAAGACCTAAACAAGCAATTCTCCAAGGAAGACATAAAAATGATCAAAAAGCACAAGAAAAAACGCTCAATATCACTAATTATCAGAGAAATGCAAATCAAAACTACAATGAGGTATCACCTCACACCAGTCAGAATGGCCGTCATTCAAAAATCCACAAATGACAAATGCTGGAGAGGCTGTGGATAAAGGGGGACCCTCCTACACTGCTGGTGGGAATGCACTTTGGTGCAGCCACTGTGGAAATCAGTGTGGAGATTCCTCAAAAGACTAGGAATAGACTTACCAGATGATCCAGGAATCCCACTCCTGGGCTTGTATCCAGAAGGAAATCTACTTCAGGATGACACCTGCACCCCAGTTTTCATAGCAGCACTGTTTACATTAGCCAAAACGTGGAAACAGCCTAAATGTCCGTCAACCGGTGACTGGATAAAGAAGATGTGGTATATTTATACAATGGAATACTACTCAGCCATAAAAACCAACAACATAATGCCATTTGCAGCAACATGGATGCTCCTGGAGAATGTCATTCTACGTGAAGTAAGCCAGAAAGAGAAAGAAAAATACCATATGAGATCGCTCATATGTGGAATCTTAAAAACAAAAACAAAAACAAAAACAGAAACAAACAAACAAACAAAAACAAAGCATAAATACAGGACAGAAATAGACTCACAGACAGAGATTACAGACTTGTGGTTACCAGGGGGGTGGAGGGTGGGAAGGGATAGACTGGGATTTCAAAATTGTAGAATAGATAAACAAGATTACACTGTATAGCACAGGGAAATATACACAAAATATTATGATAACTCACAGAGAAAAAATGTGACAATGAGTGTGTATATGTCCGTGAATGACTGAAAAATTGTGCTGAACACTGGAATTTGACACAACATTGTAAAATGATTATAAATCATTAAAAATGTTAAAAAAATAAAATGAGATGATGCAGGTGAAAATATTTTAGAAGCTATCAAGTTATCCTGAAATGAAAAAAATACACTGTGATTGTATATTCCCTAAAAATAATGGAGCCGATATTTAGCTTGGATGCTATCAAAATAAACCCAGAAATGACTTTCTGTGATCCTTTTATATCCAATATGATTTAGGTTCATGTGTCCATATAGAAGCAACTTGAAGCCAATAAGATAGTTGATAACTTTGAAATTCAAAAAATATTTAGTAAGACAGCCAGTATGAAACTTAAGGAAATTTTAGGAGGATGGGTTCTTAAGAGAGTTAAGGATAAAATGTATAAAATAAGTCACGAAATTCCCTTGAAAAACCTCTAAGAATCACTGACATGTTATTTATGAATTTTAGTGATGAACAATGTTTATTGCATTCTTACTTTTCCAGTCACTGTTCTGAATCTTTTACGTACATTTATTTCTTTAAATCCTCGAACAACCCTATGTGTAAATGTAAATGATTAAAATTTTTGTTTTATAGATGAAGAAAAATTAGGTAATTTATATAGGGATGATATATTATATTATTTATATTATATTATATTATATAATATTATATTATATTATATTACATGTTTATTAACAGTCAACCCTTAGAATTTATATGCTAGGGACAATTTTGAGCACGTATTTATGTATATATAACACATATAAAAATTCAGTCCTCACCACAACACTGTGAGATTGTGTTATTAGCATTTCCATTTTATAGATATGGCCCAGAAGATTATACAGCTTGTGTGAAGTCACACACCTGGTAA
The DNA here is from genome assembly GCF_048564905.1 of Vicugna pacos. Taxonomy (NCBI): domain Eukaryota; kingdom Metazoa; phylum Chordata; class Mammalia; order Artiodactyla; family Camelidae; genus Vicugna; species Vicugna pacos. Next base: position 69,963,738 of record NW_027328741.1, on the reverse strand, counting down.
GTGACAGCGCATCAGGCCCAGAGACCTCGCGCAAACCCTGGGATAAGCAGGTCCTCGTCTATCTCACTGAGGAGAGTGGTGATGTCCGGGGAACGCTGGCTGGCTGCTCTGTTCCAGAGCTCTTCACCACGCCCCGTGCATTTACTGTTAATGCCCACCAGGCACCACATCCGCAGCAGAGATGAGCCTCTGCTCTCTAGGAAACCACATCACAGGGGAGAGCCCGATTTGCTGAGAACATTGATGCTGCCTCTGTGTTGTAAGGGGTTTTGCACCATACATTTCGTGTAAGTTCATGGACTTTGGTCTTTTGCTATCTGGGATTTTAGTGTCTGTGGTCCCCAAATTCCTACAGATGTCTGCCTGTGCTGTCTTCCTCGTTGTAATCATCGCGGGCGTTTATTTAATCCTGCTACTTAGGGTGCTCCGTGCCCAAGTTGTGCTCACATGATTTCATCCAGAAGCCAGCATGTTTCCTTCACCAATTCTTGAAAAGAGGTCTAGGGCTCAGTGAGGGTGAGTGATTTGGCCAAGTCGGGCTATGGCACAATAAACCCGGGAACTGAACTCACTATCGTCCCTGTAATCAGCCAGGATACCCCCATTCTGTCACACTTGGGGTAGAACAGTTGAGGTTTACCAGTTGACAAAAGAAGCCATCTGTCACTTCTATGTCCAGATACATAGAGAAAGTTACTTTGAAACAGATCCAGTTGAACATAACTTTTGTGGTTTTTGTTTCCCTCAGGGAAGATTATGACAACACTTGACACTGTTTTCATTTTTATTGAGGTATAATTGATGTACAAAAAACGTTTACATGTTTAATGTGCACATTTTCATGAGTTTGGACAGACATTCATACTCCTATGGTACCCTCGCCACAGTCAAGGAGCTAAACGTACATCACCTCCAGAAACGTCCCTGTTTCTTCTGGGAGATGCTTTTTGGCAACAGTGGCTACTGAAAAGGTCAGGACATTTGTGGAGGGGAAAAGCCTGCTGGGACAGTGAGCCCCAGACCGTCACTTCCCTTTGTGGTTCAGTGTTAGCAGAACTTCTTTGATGAATGATGTCCACTGGTAGTTAAGGGAATCAGTGAAACTCAACATGAAGAACAGTGTGTTAATGTGGACTGGTGTCCTGAGCCCCAGAGCGGCCGTCTCCAGGTTTGTGGGGATGAGATTTCTGTGTAACACAGCACATCAAAGCTCAGGGCTCAAGACAGCAATCGCCTGTTACTGCTGTCAATCTAGGGTTAGCCGTGTGGCTCTGCTGACCTGGCCATGCATGATGGATCATAGCTTGGCTTTGCATGTTTCTCTGATGGGTTGGCTGGGGACAACCTTCATCCTGGAGACCTCACTCACTATGGGGTCTGGTGACAGGGGTGACATGCCTCTCTTCACTCAGCTGGCTGGCCTGGGTGTGTCCAACTGGCAGCAGCAGGATTCAATGAGGATGAGAAGGAGGGTACAAGACCCATGGATCCTAGATTTAGAGCTGCCATATGTGACGTCCTCCATTTTCTGTTGGTCAAAGCAAGAGACAAGACCATCCCAGATTCAAGGGGTAGAAGAATAAACTCATTTCTTGCTGGAAGGAGCTGCTTTGATGTGATGCCACACGTCAAATAGCAGTGGATTAGGGAAGGGTAGGAAACTGTGCCCCCCCTTTATTTTATTTTGAAGCACCAAGATAATAGTGTGTGTGACTTAGGAACAATGGCTGTGCAGGTCCCTTTTGATTAAAAAGCTGCAACTTCAAGAACTAGAATGTGTGAAGCACACAGAAATCTGTGAAGAAATTACTTTGCAGGAAGAATTTTCAGGAACACCACAATGAAGCTTTGGCAGAGGCAAAAACAGTGAAATGAATCCTCCGATTTCCTCTTCACCTGATACTTAGAAACATGACTGATTCTTTTTTTAATCGTCTATGATTTTTTTATTAAAGTATAATCAGTTTACAATGTTGCATCAATGTCTGATGTACAGCATAATAATTCAGTCATACATATACATACGTATATTCCTTTTCATATTCTTTTCCTCTAGAGGTGACTACAAGACACTGAATAATGTTCCATGTGCTGTACAGAAGAAACTTGTTATTTATTTACTTTATATATACTAGTTAATATTTGCAAACATTGAACTCCCAATTTATCCCTTCCCACCCCCTTTCCTCCCTGGTAACTGGGAGTTTGTTTCCTATGTCTGTGAGTCTGTTTCTGTTTTATACATAAGTTCATTAGTTTCTTTTTCCTTCTTTTAGACTGCACGTATGAGTGACATTGTATGGTACTTGTCTTTCTCTTTCTGGCTGACTTCACTTAGAAGGATGATGATCTCCAGCTGACAGACCATTTTCAGTGGAAGAGTTCTGAGTTCTTGGGATGATTCAAGCCCAAACTGGGTTTCATGAGAGAGAGATGGATGTCTTGATATACTTCAAATGATGGATGCTGAAACAACTGATTTGAAAAATAAAAGATTTCACAATACTCATACCCCTTAGTTGGTACACGTGTTTGTCTCAGGGACACAAATGTTTGAGATTTTGGCATTTGTCAACGATTATAACTGAACTGCATTCTTTTACTTTCTCCCATCACGTCTTCTCAGCTACAGAGTTTATTATCTTTTTATTCCTGTTTTGACAGTTTGTTTTTTATAGTTTTAGCATAAACTTACAAATATTATGCTACCACGTTGACAGAATACATTTAACTGTGTTTAAGTTGTTCAATCTTAAAATCTAATTATTTATGATCATACATTTTATATTACCCACCACAAAGTGAATGCTAACAGAATACAGTTATTTTTAACTGAGAGCCAAAGTGATTTAAAAAATAAAAGTAAATGAACAGTTTCTAAAAATAATAAAAAGCTAAGATTATATGACATGGAGTCAATGATTACTTGGCAGTTTCAATACTTTTATTTTTATTTTTTAACAATTTCTTTTGATTTATAATCATTTTACATTGTTGTGTCAAATTCCAGTGTAGAGCATTTCAGTTATACATGAACATATATATATTCATTGTCACATTTTTTCTCTGTGAGCTACCATAAGATCTTGTATATATTTGCCTGTGCTATACAGTATAATCTTGTTTATCCATTCTACACTTTGAAATCCCAGTCTGTCCCTTCCCACCCACCCCCACCTTGGAAACGACAAGTTTGTATTCTATGTCTATGAATCTGTTTCTGTTTTGTATTTATATTTCATTTGTTTTGTTTTGCTTCTTAGATTCCACATATGAGTGAGCTCATATGGTATTTTTCTTTCTCTTTCTGGCTTACTTCACTTAGAATGACATTTTCCAGGAACATCCATGTTGCTGCAAATGACGTAACTTTGTCCATTTTTTATGGCTGAATAATATTCCATTGTATAAATATACCACTGCTTCTTTATCCAGTCATCCGTTGATGGACATTTAGGCTGTCTCCATGTCTTGGCTATTGTAAATAGTGCTGCTAGGAACAATGGGGTACAGGTGTCATCCTGAAGTAGGGTTCCTTCTGGATATATGCCCAGGAGTGGGACTCCTGGGTCATATGGTAAGTCTATTACTAGTCTTTTGAGGAATCTCCATACTGTTTTCCACAGTGTCTGCACCAAACTGCATTCCCACCAGCAGTATAAGAGGGTTCCCTTTTCTCCACAGCCTCTCCAGCATTTGTCATTTGTGGATTTTTGAATGATGGCCATTCTGACTGGTGTGAGGTGATACCTCATTGTAGTTTTGATTTGCATTTCTCTGATAATTAGTGATATTGAGCATTTTCCCATGTGCCTATTGATCATTTGTATGTCTTCCTTGGAGAATTGCTTGTTTAGGTCTTCTGCCCAGTTTTGGACTAGGGTGTTTGTTTTATTCTTATTAAATCGTGTGAGCTGCTTATATATTTTGGAGATCAAGCCCTTGTCAGTTACATTTGCAAAAATTTTCTCCCATTCTGTAGGTTGTCGTTTTGTTTTACTTACAGTTTCGTTTGCTGTGCAGGAGCTTGTAAGTTTTGTTAGGTCCCATTTGTTTATTCTTGCTTTTATTTCTTCTAGGAGAACATTATTGTGATGTATGTCAGATAATGTTTTGCTTATATTTTCTTCTAGGAGGTTTATTGTATCTTGTCTTATATTTAAGTCTTTGATCCATCTTGAGTTGATTTTTGTGTATGGTGTAAGGGAGTGTTCTAGCTTCATTGCTTTACATGCTGCTGTCCAGTTTTCCCAACACCATTTGCTAAAGAGACTGTCTTTATTCCATTATATATTCTTGCCTCCTTTGTCAAAGTTGAGTTGACCAGAAGTTTGTGGGTTCATTTCTGGGCTCTCTATTCTTTTCCATTGGTCCATATGTCTTTTTTTGTACCAATACCATGCTGTTTTGATGACTATAGCTCTGTAGTATTCTCTGAAGTCTGGGAGAGTTATTCCTCCAGCCTCTTACTTTCTCTTCAGTCATGCTTTGGCAATTCTAGGTCTTTTGTGGTTCCATATAAATTTTATTATGATTTGTTCTAGTTCTGTGAAATATGTGCTGGGTAATTTGATAGGGGTTGCATTAAATCTGTAGATTGCCTTGGGCAGTGTGACCATTTTAACAATATTGATTCTTCCAATCCAGGAGCATGGGATATCTTTCCATTTTTTTAACTCTTCTTTAATTTCCTTCATCAACAGGTTATACTTTTTTGTGTATAAGTCTTTCACCTCCTTGGTTAGATTTGTTCCTAGGTATTTTATTACTTTGGGTGCTATTTTAAAAGGGATTGTTTCTTTACTTTCTTTTTCTGTTGATTCATCATTAGTGTAAAGAAATGCAAGTGATTTTTTTTACGTTAATATTGTAACATGCTACCTTGCTGAATTCTTTGATCAGCTCTAGTAGTTTTTGTGTGGGTCTTTTAGGATTTTCTATATATAATAACATGTCATTGGCATATAGTGACACTTTTACCTCTTCTTTTCCAGTTTGTATCCCTTTTATTTCTCTCTCTTGCCTGACTGCTGTGGCTTGGACTTCCAGGACTATGTTGAATAGGAGTGGTGATAGTGGGCATCCTTGTCTTGTCCCAGACTTTAGTGGGAAGCTTTTGAGTTTTTCACCGTTGAGTACTATGCTGGCTGTAGGTTTGTCATATATAGCTTTTATGATGTTGAGATATGTTCCCTCTATACCCACTTTGACGGGAGTTTTTATCACAAATGGGTGTTGAATTTTATCAAATGCTTTTACTGCATCTATTGAGATGATCATGTGGTTTTTGTCTTTTCTCTTGTTGACGTGACATATGACATTGATTGATTTGCATATGTTGAACCACCTTGTGTCCCTGGGATGAACTCCACTTGGTCATGATGTATAATCTTTTTTATGTGCTGTTGGATTCTATTTGCTAATATTTTGGTAAGGATATTTTGTCTATGTTAACCAGTGATATTGGCCTACAATTCTCTTTTCTGGTGGTGTCTTTGCCTGGTTTTGGTATCAGGGTGATGGTGGCTTCATAGAATGAGTTTGGGAGTATTCCCTCCTTTTCATTCTTCTGGAAGAGTTTGAGAAGGACTGGCATGTGTTCTTCTTTGTATGTTTGGTAGAATTCCCTGGTGAAGCCGTCTGGTCTTGGACTTTTATTTGTAGGGAGAATTTTTATTGCTAATTTGAATTCATTTCCAGTGATTGGTTTGTTCAAGTGGTCAGTTTCTTCTTGGTTCAGTCTTGGTGGACTGTATGTTTCCAGAAATTTGTCCATCTCCTCTAGATTATACATTTTGGTTCCATATAGTTTTTCATAATATTCTTGTATGATATTCTGTATTTCTATTTTATTTGTTGTAATTTCTCCATTTTCCTTTCTTATTTTGCTTATTAGTGCTTCTCTCTCTTTTCTTCTTTGTGAGTTTGGCCAGAGGTTTGTCAATTTTATTTACTTTTCAGAAACATCAGCTTTTGATTTGACTGATGTTTTTTCTATGGTTTATTTTAATCTCTATTTTATTTATTTCCTCCCTGATCTTTATAATTTCCTTCCTTCTGCTGCCTTTTTTGGTTTTTTGCTCTTCTTTTTCTAGTTCTTTTAGCTGGTGGGTTAGATTGTTCATTTGAGATTGTTCTTTTTTGAGGAAGGCCTGTATCACTATAAAATTCCCTCTTAGCACTGCCTTTGCTGTGTCCCATAAATTTCATGTGGTTGTATTTTCATTTTCATTTGTCTCAAGATATTTTCTAACTGCTGATTTGATTTCATCATTGACTCATTGATTTTTTTAATAGCATGTTGTTTAATCTCCATGCTTTCCTTTTTTTCTCCTTTGTTCCTCTCTAGTTGATTTCTAGTTTCATGGCATTGTGGTCAGTAAAGATGCTTGAGATAATTTCTATCTTCTTAAAGTTGTTGAGGCTTCTTTGGTGACCAACTACATGATCAATACTAGAAAATGTTCCATGTGCACTTGAAAAGAATATATATAATAATATGACATGGAGTCAATGACTACTTGGCAGTTTCAATACTTTTAAAATTACTTTATGGAAACATTATATATTATGGAGTATTTGGGAAAGGGGAGAAAAGTACAAATTGAATTTAACCATAATCAAGCACTCAGAAAGCTATGAATATCTTGATGTTAATAGCATCCTTCATAAAGAATATTTTATTCTCTAAAGGTAGTACATTTGTTGCAGAGTTAGTGTTCACCAGATGCTCCTGCATCCCTGTCATTTCCTAGGATCTCTTGAATGTGTGTGTGGGCTTGGGGTCCAGTTCTGGAGGATGGATGTGGTGACAAAACATGCTTCACCCTCTGGGCATGCCAGCTCGGGCTGGTGTAGCTCCTTCACCCTTCCCTTCTTAAACACAGTGCCCTTGGGGACCACATGTGCCACTGACATGGCTTCAAGATGAAGAAGGGTTCCCTGACCCTTGTCTGCCTTTGTGTGTATGAGTGATCCAAAACTGAAAGCTCTGTCTTTGACTGCCAAATGGCCGATCCTATCCTAATAAATGCCATGTCTCAAAAGTGTGATCATTCTACATATTAACTTTGTATTTCAGCTTTTTTTTTACTGAACATTATATAGTAATACATACAGGTGAGATATATATATATATATACACTTAAAATAATAATTTAATTAGCCATAAATATTGTGTGTATATACATTTATATATAGTATTAATAGCATTGGTAAAATAATATACACATATACTACTATTTGTGGTCAGTTAAATTATTATTTTACTACTATTTTAAAATAAATATATAAGTAAATAAATAGTAGTGTAGTGTGTATATATATATATATATATATTTTTATTTTTTTGCAGGCATTCAGACGTATAAATGTCACATACATTTTATTCCTGAGCACACAAATGGATGCATTTTAAGTGTCAGCCTATATATTGTCAGACTATGTGATCACATCTTCTGAAACTAGGAAATTCATGCTTAGTTTCTCCTTTCCTGTGGAGTGACTGTATTTTTGGATGTCTCCTATGAGGATCAAAGTGGGCTTCACATGTACTGTAGAGTCTTTCCTATTAAGCCAAACTATCCCAAGCATGCTTTTCAAATTTAGTTGAAAGCTCTTTATCACTTTTGAGTAATGCTGTAATAGATGGACAAAAATGTCACTGTATTTTGGTGGCTAATTAGATTAAGTGATACTTTTTTAGATTCAGAGTGTAAAACGCTGCATTTTAATAATCCACACTACTCCAATCACAAGCACCTTAATATCTTATTTATTTCATTCGAATTTTTCAAATATACCATTCATTTCATCAAACTATGGAAGAAAGGAACATGACTAAGTCAATAGTAAAGTTGTACAGTGAAAAATGCCCTTTCTGAATGAATAGTACGTTTTCAGTTTTGTATGCCAGCATTTGTATTTTACATAATGTTGGATATATTGGACTTTTGCCAAATTCAAAAAAATTTGGTAATTTTTAATATCCTGTTTTTAGTTTTTTGTTGTTGTTTGTTTGTTTTGCCAGCATTGATTTATGAATCTGTTAACTATATAACAGAAAATGTTTGTAAACTAAGGGAGTGGCAATTATTATATGTTATGATCTGCTCTATCAGTTACCATAACTTCTTGCAAGTTGCCTCCCACTGCATCTGACTTGACATTTGTGGCTCAGTGTATGATAGGGCTTGGTCTTTTCCCAGAAACAAGTCACCAAAAGAATAAAGATTTAACCTAAAAATATTTCCTGGACAAGAAATGTGGATTATTTCATCCTTAAAGGAAACTCATATACACTTAAGGAGCCATATTTTTTCTAAAGATGAGTTTATTTCTGTTCTACTTTAACATAAGGCATTTCAGAGATTTACTGGTTTCCACAGCAAGTGTCTAGCTGTATTTTATAATAAATGAGCATAAACTCAAGACTGCAATGGAAATTATTCCTTTGTGATTTTTAAGTGAAGAAATTCCAGAAATAAGTAGACCCACAAGAAGTGTATAGGCATGCAACAGAGTGTGACCCATTGTGCTGCCTGGCAAAATCACTGTGACATCAAGGGTTTGGAGACGTTTCATAATAAGCTAAAAGAGTATAAGCCAGCAAGACAGTCACCAAAACCTCAAGAATTTTAGCAATTTTTGTCAAGCAAAGTTTCCATTGCTTTGATCTCCATCTCAAGCACTGAAGGAAGTCTGGCACTGCCATCTTGCACTATAATTATTATGACATCTTACCCTGATGGTGGTCCTGCGATATTTCACTTGGCTTAAGATGAGCCAAAAAGACATAGGCTGATCAGTGAAGTAACATCTGGGCAGGAAGAGGGAAAATCTAACAGGGCAAACTCTGAGAGCTAAGCCAACAATGCTAGGAGGGTAGTTACCAGGCTGACCTCGCTCCAGGTGATAATTTACATTAGCATTCCATCAGGAGGAGGAACGGTTTGGAGAAATGAATCATTTTCTAGTTCTTTCTGAGTCTTTGGTTTATTAAATTTTAATCAATGATTAACTCATATAATACTAGATATCCAACACACCCTCAAATATTAGAGTCCAAACTATCTGTCATTCTGCTTCAATCCTTGACAAAATTTGTAGAACAAATGTAAGATTAATTACCAAACAAATCTCTCATTCTCCACCTACCCCCAATTACGCTCACCAAATATTCATATTTTCATCAAATATTTGTCAGACTTGCATTCACTCTTCAGAAAATGAGCAAAGTGATTGAAGGGATTCTGTTCATGAGAACTTAGAAAAATATTTGCGACAGGACTTCCAACCTGGTAAATGTCCTGCAGTGCCCAGCTCTTGACTGAAATGTTTCTTATACATGCTCCCAAAACTATTTTTAGATGAAGTAGAGTAATAGACAAATTGCGGAAACAGATAAGTAGATGTGAAAACAGACAGACATACTTATTTAGAGATAAAGAGATAAAGCATGCAAGCATAAAGGGTATAAAACTTTGAAAGTCAAAATTTTAAAAATCTGTCATTTATATCCATTATTGCTGATATTTGTAGATGTCACCTTGAATTTGAAAAGCATGTTTTCTAAAGACATACAAAACTTCCTGTAAGTCCGAATTCTAAATATCCTTGTCTTACATATCATTATTCGAGTTGGTCTTGATCTGTTATTTATATCTTAATCCACTTAACCAATGGATTTATCCCTAAAAGCAGGAATACTCAAGTGTGTCCAATGGGAATGCATTTGGAGACTTATTCTTTGGCTCAAAAAAATGTTACTCTAGAAAAGTATCTTTTTTGAAATATTTTACTCTAAATATAAAATATCTGCATACCTTGGCATGGTCAGAAGTAGTAATTCTATGTGCTTTACTTATCAGAAAAAAAATCAAATTTTAATTTTCTTTGGTCATTGCCAAAGTGATGGTAGAGAAATACCCTCCAGCAGTCCTGAAGACCTTGTCCATAAAGAATGCTCAATAAATTCATTAGTGTTAATGTTTTTATATTTGGGCAAAGAAGCACAATATTGACCAACTATTATCAGAGCTATGAATTTCTCAATAGACTATGTTTCTTTTAAAGAAAAGCAATTATTCAATTTAGATTGTAATTCTTTTAAAAACACATCATTGCTTAATTTTCCTTACATATGTTTTTATGCAAAAAAAAAAAAAGAGAGAGACAAATGACCCTGAGTAAAATTCTCTTGGGAATTAACACTGACTGAGTGCTTTAGTATGCTATCTCCTTTTTCACCTGCACATCTGAAACTAAGTCATGCTGGAAAATGTTTTTACTTTTTCAATTGTAGCCACTTAAAGCATAACAAAATTTATTAGGTTTTGAATACTGCTTCTCTTCATGATGATATATTGGACATTATAACAGGCAAAGGAAGAATAATAAGCCAATCATGGCCACTGAAAATAGATATTAATAATGTAATGCTCCTATTGACTTATGTGATGTTTCATAAAAAATGTCTTTGCTGATTTCTAAAATTAGTCAAGCACACTAAGGGTTTAAAAAAAGATTAAATGAGCCAAAATGTATTTTAAGCAAAAGGTGTTTTTGAAAGTTTAAAAAAAATTCTTTAGGAAATTCTACTCATAACTACACTATTAGATTCCTTTGCAGTAAAAATGTATATTTCAAAAGAGATTTACTGGAGTGATATCAGCAAGATAGTGGAGTAGGAAGTTTCAGGCCCAGGTTCCCCTACAGAAGCATGGAGTTAACAACATATGGCCCAAAGTGCCTTTGGGAGAACGCCAGAAACCAGGTAAGATATTGCAGCTCCCTGGATGAGTGCAAAGCCAGAAGGCACTGGGCAGAAGCCAGGAGGAAGGTTCCTTGCATCTGCCCACCACACCCTGTCACAGCAAAGCCTGATCTGGATAAAATCGCCAGCCCCCAGGCTCATCTCTCTACTCAGAAGAGAAAAAGAAGAGTGCACTGTGAGTCAATGGTCCAGCTTTCCAGAGGGCTACCCAAGGGATGGGTCTCATCTGGCCTGACTCAGAGCACCAACATGATTGGCAGTTTGGGGCCAGGTTGAGGGCCACAAAGACACAATCGGAGAGACCACCTTACTGCAGATGGACACCAAGGAGGAGCAAGAGCTTACACGATCCAGAGAAGGGGGTAAACTTCTTTAGCTGGGGAATATTCGCACAAGCTCAGAAAAGATACAGCTTCAGAAAAGGTTTTAGGTACTCCCCAAATCTCCAGCCAAGCTTACAGTCAAGGTCTTCCCCTGAGTGAAGGTATGAAGACAGTAAAACTGAGAGGTGTGGCTGTTGGTTTGTTTGTTTGTAATTAAAAAAAAAATTTTAAGACATTATTTCTTTTAGAGCAGATTTAGGCTCACAGAAAAACTGAAGGGAAAGTACAGAGATTTCCCATATACCCCCTGCCCCCACACATGCACAGCCTCCCCCGTTATCCACAACCCCCATCAGAGCGGTTCATTTGTTAAACCTGGTGAAACTACACTGGCACATCCTAACCAGACATCATTGACATCACAGGTCACTCTCGGTATTGTACATTCTGTGGGTTTGGACAAATGTGTGATGACAACTATCAATCACTATGTAGCCTACAGATATTTTCGCTGCCCTGAAAGTCCTCTGTGCTCAATCTATTTATCCCCCGACCCCCAACTTGTGGTAATCAATAATTTTACTGTCTCCATAGTTTGCCTTTTCCAAAATATATAGGAATCTTACAGAACATAGCATTTTCAAATTAGCTTCTTTCACAGGAATATGCATTTGAAGTTCTGCATGTATTTTCATGGCTTCATAGCTCATTTCTTTTTAGTGCTGAATATTATTTCATTGTCTGGACATACAGCTGTTTATTTATCCATTCATCTAATGAAGGACATCTTCCAAGGTTGCTTCCAAGTTTTGGCAATTATGAATAAATATGCTATAAAAATCTGTGTGCAGGTTTTTGTGTGGACATAAGTTTTCAGATCCTTTGGGTGAATACCAAGAAATGTGATTGTCAGATAACATGGAAAGTGTATGTTTAGTTTTCTAAGAAACTGCTAAAACTATCTTTCAAAGTGGCTATACTAATTTGAGGTCCCACCAACAACAAATGGGAGTTCCTGTTGCTCCACATCCTTGCCAGCATTTGGTGTTGTCAGTGTTCTGGATTTTGGCCATTCTAATAAGTGTGTAATCATATCTCATTGCTATTCTGATTTGCATTTCCCTGATGACATATGATATGCAGCATATTTTCATGTGCTTATTGCCACCTGTACATCTTCTTTGGTGAGGTGTCTGTTAAGGCTCTTGACCCATTTTTTAATTGGTTTGTGTTCTTACTGAGTTTTAAGAGTTCTTCAAATGTTTTGGGTACCATTCTTTTATCAGACATGTCTTTGCCAATGTCATCTCCCAGTGTATGGCTTATCTTCTCATTCTCTTGACACTGTCTTTCACAGAGTAGAAGTTTTTAATTTTAATAAAATCCAACCTGTCAACTATTTATTTTACAAATCATGCCATGGGTATTGCATTGCCATACCCAAGGTCATTGAGACTTCCTCCTATATTATCTTCTAGGACTTTTATTTTATATTTACCTAGTAGGTCTGTTGTTTTACATTTAGTCCTGTGATCCATTTTGAGTTATTTTTTGTGAAGGCTCTAAGGTCAATGTCTAGATTCATTTTTCAAAGTGTGGATGTCCAGCTATTCCAGCGCCATTTGCCATTGCTTCTTCACTGATGAGCTGTTGACTATATTTATGTGGGTCTGTTTCTCGGCTTTCTGTTGTGCTCCATTGATTCTTTTGTCTATTACTTTGTCAAAACCACACTGCCTCGATTACTGTAGCTTTATAGTAAGTCTTAAAGTCAAAGAGTGTCACTCTTCCAACTTCATTCTTCTGTGATATTGTGTTGGATGTTCTGGGTCTTTTGCCTCTTCATATAAACTTTAAAGTCAGTTTCTATATATATATCCATGAAATTGTTTGCTGAGATTTTGATTGGGAGGAAGAACTAACAGTTTGAAAATACTGAGTCATCCTGTCCATTTATTAAGGTCTTGTTTGATTTCTTTTGTAAGTATTTTGTAGTTTTCCTCATATAGATCTTGTAAATCTTAGGTAAATTTATACCTAAGTATTTCATTTTATTGGTTACTAATATAAATGATATTGTGGATTTAATGCCATATTATACTTGTTCATTGCTGGCATATAGGAAGGCAATTAACTTTTGTATATCAACCTTATATCCTGCAACTTTGCTATAATCACATCTGTTTTTTCGAATGCCCAAATCTCAACAAAATACCACAAAGTATACAAAGAAGCTGGGGGAAGTAGCCTAATCAAATGAACAAAATAAATCTCCAGAAACTGACTATACAGAAACAGATCTGCAAATATTTCACAAGGAATTCAAAATAACTGTCTTAAAGATGCTCGATAAGCTAAAGACAACTTGGATAGACAACTAAATACAATCATGATGACAATGAATGCACAGATTGGGAATATCAAGAGAGACAGAAACTATGAAAAAGCACCAAATAGAAATTCTGATGCTAAGGAATGCAATAACTAAATTGACATTTTCTCTAGAGAGATTCAGAAGCAGATATCATGAAAAAGAGAGAATCAGACTTAAAGACAGGTCACTTGAATATTGAATCAGAGATACTAAAAGAAAAAATAATGAAGAAACACAAGAGAAATTAAGAGTCTATGAAATAATGCCAGGAAAGCAATAAATTCATGATGCATATGAAATAGCAAGAAACAGAGAGCCTATCTGAATAAATAATGATCAAAACTTTACAAACTTGAGGAAGGAAATGGAAGTGCAAATTCAAGAAACTCTACAAATTCCAATTAACATAAATCCAAAGAGACTCACACCAACAGATTATAATCAAACTGGCAAATCACAATCAAAAAGAGAATCTTGAAAACAGCAAAAGAATAATGATTCATTACATACAAGGGAGCTTCTATAAGATTATCAATGGATTTCTCAGCAGAAATCTTGCAGACCAGAAGGGTATGGGTTGATAAATTCAAAATACTAAAAGAAGACAAAAACAAAAACACCAACCAAAAATACAGCATCTAGTAAACTGTCCTTCAGAATGACAGATATTTGCATTTTCAAGATGATTAATGCCATTGAGCCCCTTTCCTATACCTGTTGACCACTTGTATGTCTTCTTTGGAGAAGTGACTACTCAAGTCTTTCTGCATTATTAAATCAGGTTATTTACTGTTTGGCTTCTAAGCTGTAAGAGTTCTTTATATATTTGGATATTTACACCTAATCAGATACATGTTTGCAAATATTTTCTTCAGTTCCATAATCTGACGTTTCATGCTGTTTACTTCTTTTGCTGTGCAGAAGCTTTTTAATTTGATGCAATCCCACTTGTTATTTTTTGCTTTTATTTCATGTGTTTTGGGGGTCATATCCAAAAAAAAAAAATTGTCCAGACCAATGCCAAGAGACTTTACTCAATGTTTTATTTTGGTCGTTTTAAATTTTCACATCTTACATTTAAGTCTTTAATCCATTTTGAGTTGATTTCTGTAAAAGGTGTGTAAGAATCCCGTTTAATTCTTCTGCATGTAGCTTTGCCAGCAACATTTATTGAAAAGACTATCTTTCCCCAGTGTGTGTTCTTGGTAACATTGTTAATGGGTATTATCAAAAAGACAAATGATAAGTGTTAGTGAAGATGTGGAGGAAAGGAATCCTTGTATCTTGTTGGTGGGAATGTAAATTGGTACAACCCCTACAAAGACAGAATGGGAGTTCTTCAAAAAATTACAGATAGATCCAGGAATCCACTTTTGGTTATATATTTTTTAAAAAGATGAAATTAGTATCTTGAAGAAATATCTGCACTCCCATATTAATTGCAGCATCTTTGACAATAACCAAATTTGAACATAACTTAAACATGTGTCAACAGACAAATATTAATAAACAAATTTGTGCTAATGAACAAACAACTTTAATATGTGTGGATGTATATATACATTCATGTTTTATTTATATACATATAATTGTATATGTGCAAATGATACACACACAAATGAATGTTATTCAGTCTTAAAAAAAGAAGGAAATCTAGCCATTTGTGACAACATGGATCAACCTGGAAGACATACACCTAAGTGACATATGTCAGACACAGAAAGACAAATGCTCCATGATCTCACTCATATGTGGAAACTAAAATAGTCAAATTCATAGAAGCAGAACAGAGAATGGTGGTTGCCAGGGACCAGGGAGAGAGGGAACAGGGAGATTTTGATTAAGGATATAAAGTTTCAGTTAATTAGGATCAATAAGTTCTGGAGACCTAATGTAAAGCATGGTAACTATAGTTAACACTTCGTTTCATACTTGAACTTTGATGGAAGGGCAAGTCTTAGGTAATCTCACCACATACACTAAAATGAAATCTATGTGAAGTGATGGATATATTCATTAACTTGAGTGTGGTGGTTACCTCATAAAGTATATGTATATTGAACGTCAAGTCATATACCTTAAATATATACAATATTTATCTGTCAGTTATACCTTTATGAAACTAGAAAAAAATGGAGACATTAATACTTTCCAAGATAAACAAAAGCTCAGAGTATTCATCATCACTGCCCTAGCCCTAGCAGAAACACTAAAAGTATTCCTTCAAGTAGAAATGAAAAGATGCTAGACAGAAACATAAAAACATATAAAATTATAAGGCTATGTGGTAAAGGAGATATATACACAAGTAAATAATCCTGTAGCATTGTAGTGTTGATAGTTATATCACTTTCTATTCTGTACATAATTTAATAGATAAAATCATAGAAGTAGCTATAAATCTCTGTTAATGTTACACACTATAAAAGATGTCACTTGTGAAATCAGTAAATAGAGCAGGTAGTAAGGGTTCAACTTTATTCTTGTGCATGTTGGATATACAGCCTCTGGGTACCAGTTTTGCAAGATGAAAAAGCTCTAGAGATCTGTTGCACAATGATGGGACTATAGTTAGTACTGTTAAACTGTACTGAACTCTACACTTAAAAATGTTTAAAATGGTAAATTTTATGTAATGTGTTTTTTTTACCACAATTTCTTGAAAAATTAAAAACGTGATTTTTAAGTAACTACAGTGTTTGGTGTTAACCCCCTGCCTCCAAGAAGTCGTATCATAATTTGCACAGTGCTATATACTCCAGACTGGTAATTGTCTGAGGACCCATGAGGGTCCTTTACAGAGGACCTCGGGGGGTCAAAATTATTTTTCAGTATACAAAGATATCATTTGCCTTTCATATTTTTATTCTGTTTCATGTGCACAGTGCAGGCTACATGACAAATCCACAATTATTTGGAAAGTCTATTAAAATATTCTTCTTTTTTTAACTACATATTTATACCAAGTCCACATCTCTTCATATAATTCCACCAAAAAACGTACTGTGCTATAGTGGATGCAAATGCAGATATGAGAATCTAGCATCTTCTATTAAGCCAGAACATTAAAGAAATGTTTACAAAAATCATGTAAAACAATGCCACTTTTATCTTTATAGATGTTGGGAGAAAAATCTTTGTATTTATCTTTTAAAAATAAATGAATAGTCATTTTGCATTAAAAATGTTTATATCACTATGTACAGTGTGGATTATTGTCATTTAAAAATAAATTAATAATACAAAACAATATGAATATACTTAAAGCTACTAAACTGTACACTCAAAAATGGTTAACATTGCAAATTTTAGGGTAAGTGTACTTTACCACAATTAGAATTAAAAATGAATTAATAAATATTTTAAAGTTACCCAGTTTTAATTTCTAATAGTATGAACACCAATAGTAGATACAATTGACATAAACAAAACACTCCTTCAAGCTCTAAGTTTTGAATGGGAATGTGTTCTGAGACCACATAGTCTGAGAAAAGCTACTCTCAACCATTCCTGCTATTTTAGCTGATTATTACATTAGAATTAAAATCTGTTGCAAAAATGGAAAGAAGCTCAGTTCCTTCAAAAAAATTTCACAATTATCTTGAAACAAATGAAAATTGACTTTTTTATTACTCATCAATTCAGTTTTTTAAACAAAGGCTGTGACAGCTCTGCCAGCAATAATAAAAATAGCTGATGTACTTGGTAACTGAAATTAGCTTTTCCATCACCTGATGGCACAATTCAAGTTTTTCTCTTCTGTTTGTAAAGTGTGATGTTTGCTGAGTTTTCATGCATGAGACAGAGGCATATAAAGCTTTTCTCCAAAAGAGAGAAAATGGATAATCTCCTCAGTAAACACAACAAATTTCAATTTTTAAATAAATGGTTGGTATATGTGGCATGTAAAAGATCTGAATTTCTCATCTATAATGACTGGATAAAGAAGCTGTGGTATATATATATATAATGGAATACTACTCAGCCATAAAAAAGAATGAAATAATGCCATTTGCAGCAACATGGATGGACCTGGAGAATGTCATTCTATGTTAAGTCAGTCAGAAAGATAAAGAAAAATGCCATATGATATCACTTATATGTGGAATGTAAAAAAGACAAATGAACTTATGTATGAAATGGAAACAGACTCACAGACTTAGAAAACAAACTAATGGTCACTGGGGGGAGGGAGTGGGAAAGAATATACTGGGAGTTCGACAGTTGCAGATACTAACTACTATATATGAAATAGATAAACAGGTTTATACTGTATAGCACAGGGAACTATATTTGATACCTCATAGTAGCTTATGGTGTAAAAGAATTTGAAAATAAATATTTGTATATTTATGTATAACTGGAACATTGTGCTGTACACCAGAAATTGACACAACATTGTAAACTGACTATATTTCAATAAAAAGAAATACAAAAAAAAAGTAAATTGCCTTTCCATTGTGAAGGCAGCAAGCAGCAGTTTTCTTTCATGTAGCTTGAAAACAACACTATTATAATAAAAGGCACTGAGAACAAAAAGATGACTTACTGCCTTGGTCAAGAAACGTGAGTGTTAACAATTGTTTGGTGTGTTGCTAACTCGTTGTGTTGGTATTAGTCTGGTCCGTAAAAATAAATACACCTCTTCCTAAGGCAACCAAAAACGTTACTGCTACAGAATTTGGGAAAATCTATTTTTACTTTTACTAATAAATCAGACGTTGAATGATGGTGGATGTTCACAGAAGCTCTCCGTAAACAACCACACTCACAGCTGTTTCATGAGGCCCCTGGCTTCTCTTAAAAGAATGGACACAACAAATTTTTTGTATGAAAAGTCACATAGTAATCACACATGTGGCTCTGGGTGCAGGGAATCTCTATAGCAACTACTCAGCTCTGCCATGGTGTTGGAAAAACAGCCATCAGCAATGCAGCCATGAATGCAGTTGGCTGTATTTCAATAAAACTTTATTTATAAAAATAAGCTGGAGGGGGGCAGATTTGGTCCATGGGCCGCAGTTCAAGGAACCTTGTCTTAGACCCTTGCTTTCTGTTTCTCCCCATCAGTAAATGACTGTGTGTTGTAATCAGGGCATTGCTGTATATTTCCATGCCAGATTTGACTCATTTAAGCCAGTAACAACAACTAAGTGTTGACATGAATAGATCACCAGCAATTCATAAAACATATTTGAAACACTGTTGCTCTTTATTCACAAAATGCTCCCTTACACCTTTTTGATTTTGGCTCAGAAAATGAAACTTTCCAGCTCACGTATGTAAACTGACTTCAGTTAGCTTAACCATCCACTGACAGTGACAACTCAGTTAATGGGGATTACTTTGCAAAACCAGTCAAGGTTGAAAAGAATGTTTCTCTCATCTTCTATACTTGCTAAAGGTCACATATAGAAAATAGAATTTCCCAAATTCCCCACTCACCTAAGAGTATACCCTGCCATCAGCAAGTCCCCCACAGTCATAAACACTGGTCTAGTGTGGCCAGTTAGAAACTTATTGCATTTTGCAGTCCAATGGCTCGGCAAAAACAATTTTTATTTTTACCTCGTGTATCAACCTGTGTGAAAATCTTTCCATGTCAGAGAAGCAGTAGGAGGCAAACATTAAAGTCCTTTTTTATTATTATTATTTTACTGTTAGAAAAAAAGGCTTCAAAACATTGTCTCCTCTCAAAATGTGGACAACTGAATGATCAGCGGGGGTTAGCCTGAGGTTACTCCACTGCAGTAAATGTTCACACGTTACCACATTCTTCATACTAGATTACCATTATCAATGGCTCCATCCATACAGAAGCACTGACATTCACAAACCGGGGGCGAAATTCAAAGTCCACTGAGGGCAAGGAATCGAAGTTTGATTTTTCAAACTGCTGTAGAAATCAGTTTTCTTTTTTCTCTATTTTTCCTCTTGTCTCTTGTCCTGCTCTGGTCTCTCTCCAATGTATTCAAAGTCTGGAGGTCAAAAACTTCCAAGATTCTGAACTCTTCTCTCTTATCACATGCAAGTTTCTTTTCATATCTTTCGAGGCCATCAGTAGTTTAGTTCCACAGTTGTTATCCCATCCCAGGAGGTTTTCTCAATTCAGGGCAAAGTAGGCACCTTACCTTGAAGGCCTCTAAAGGTCTCAACCATGTCTTTGCTCAGATTGAGATTTTTATTCATAATAATACACTAAGTCACACTATCCGCCTATCAAAATCCGGTTCCAATTTCAAATTCTGAAGTTATCCTTTTTCCTATCCTGAAACAGACTGCCAGACATTTCCCCAGCAAAGATGGTTTATTTGGAGTCAGCAGAGAATTACAAATCAGGGTCTGCAGTCTTGGGAGCCACATGCAAGTCTCCACAGGGCAAGGGGAGGAGCCGCTTTTATAGAGGGGAAAGGAAGTTGGGGGGTGCTGCAGTAAACAAAGAGCCCATGGCTTTTCAATGGCTGAGTCCTTGCTAGGAAAGAAGTGGAGACTTCCTTCTTCCTGTTGGGTTCTGCCTGAGAGCACCCCTGCTGGTCTCCCGGCTCTACTTAAGTGAGGTTTCTGTTTATTAATTTCTTACACTATCTACCGACCACTTGATTTCTGTCCCTTCTTATCTCAAAGCTGTCTCACACCAAGTGAAAACCAAAGTTCTTACAATGAACTACATTTAATGATCTGGCACCCCATAATCCAATGCTCCCTCTGTCTTTGCTTCATCTACTATTGTGCCCCTTTAAACATATTCCTGCCACAGGACATTTGCACTTGACATCCCTGCTGCCCGAATGTGCTTTTCCAGGTACCTCTATGGCCAATTCAGTCCTTCATTTCCTTCAGATTTCTACCCAGTGAGTCCTTCACTGAGTGCCCTGCAGAGATTCCTCAACTGACCCTGACTTGCCCAGTAACACTTTCTTCCTCAATGCTCCTGCTTAGCTTTCTTTTTAATATATTTACTTTTTACCTTGCTTACTGTCTGCTCTACTGCATTTTAAGCCATGCTGGAACAGGTATCTCATCAGTTTTGTTCAGTTTTGTATGAACAGCCCCTAGAAGAGCATCTGAAACAATATGCCCTGTGAATGTTTGCTGGGGGAACGCATGTCATAAGCATGACTTAACCACTAACTTTCCGCCTTGTTTCCTGGTCTTTATTCCCTGCACAATGCTAATCAGCCCCAGTTAGATTGCCAGGGCTTGAGGTCATGGCCTCGGTTTCATCTTTTTGAATTCCTGACACAACTAGAACAGTGCCGAGCATATGAAAAAAATTCAATATATATATAGGTTTTGATCTTTAAGGTGTTGTAACTGAAAAAAACATCTAAAGTAAAAAAAAAAAGAATGTAAATTTTCCAGAAATAGAACAAGCTCACTGTTTGGCTGAGAAGTTCTGGGAAATATAGTTCTGGTTAGGATGAAAAATTCAAGAACCAATTTCCATTTATTACTGTCTCTTCTCAGTAACGCTCTACCCCTATTTAAACACTGAGCCTGAATAACTCAAGACATTGTGAAATGCGAGGAAGATGAAGGTAAGAACATCAACAGAAAACCAGAATGGACGAGGGGAGCTTTGTAAAACCTTTAATGAAACTGATGCCAATCTTCCTTTGAGCATGAAACAACTTAATTAAAATGTCCCCTTACCAGTTTCAGAATCTCTAGTGTTACACTTTAATTATATGCAAACTGAAATTTTGTTTGTGTTAAATATTTTGCTCCACTTAGAAGTATTATTCCCTAGCCCTTAAATTATTCACAGTGACCTCAGTATAGCAGTTAGAAAAACCTCTGCTTTAAAGCAGGAACCATAGCTGGTGCAATAATAAATCAGCTCCAGTTAGTGCAGTAGTGATGACCGAGCAGCCTCCAGACGTTAGAAATCTGTGGGTCCATACTTAACCAAGCTCACCTGCAGGGAATGTGGACCTGTCTCCAGTGTAGGTGTCCAGCTCATTTTTGTGGTTGCTGCTCTGTGTGTGAGAGTCCACCCTGATCTCCGGCCTTTCCGCCAATCAGCCTCGCCAAATTGGTTCTCAGATGGAGGCACTGCTGCTGTGATGTGACATTTTAAAGAACAGAGCTCTGAATCTGTATATTCTCGTTTGGGCAAAAATTAGAGTTTCTCCACAAAGAAGTAAGATTCAGAACTGAACCTGTCCCTGCCCTGTAACTTTTGCACCTTTGGACGTAGCCAGTGCTCAATAAATTGAACTAAAGTTGAGTTTCATACCCTCCTTGTCACTGAGCCAACATTTTCAAAAGCCAGACCTCACTTACAAATACCAGGAAGTATAGAAGTCACGTTACACAACATCGCTGTTCTTAGATAGTCTCAAGGAAATTCCCTGCTATTACCAGGGAATAAATCTTCCTTCACACAGTAATATTTTCTCCCCTACATTCAGGAATTATCCAGCATCCCTATACTGAAAGAGAAGGAATTTCTATAGAATCACTTGCTTATGATTTTTGCTTTGGAAGCCTTCTTGTCTATTTCCTGCAAAGAACTGAGGAAGAAATTTATCATGTTTTCCTTTGTATTTCAAAAGAAAAAGAGGGAATTCATGATTGAATATTAATAAGGGGCCACAGTCCCTGCCCTGGGGCCCTAGGCTTAATCTGAATGGGCCAGAACACCCCACCACCTGCCATGTTTTTCAGGAAAATACTTCTGGTGATCAGAGGTAACTTTCATTGTCCATTCATGGTCAAATGGCTCATATCAGGTAAGCTGAAGGAATTTTCTTGAAAAACCATCTCATACGATCAGGCATCTATACTTTGGGGTATAAATATTGCTGATTAAATTTCCAGTCTAGCTCTTTTTACTCCTGTGTCTTCAAGTGACTTAAATTACATTTCTGAACTTCACATGCAGTGCAGTCGTCAAAATAATTCTTTTTTTAACAGAGAATTTATTAGGATTAAATGAGATGATGCTTCTGACAGTGTTTTGAAAATGCAAAGCCACTCTCCAGCTCTTAGTTACGATTTCCATTTTTAAATTTGCTTCTCTTTTGTATAATCCTCTCATCCTAGTGAACCCAATTGGCATGTTTTCACTATTACATAATAATGACCAAGATCACTATTTTAATTTTCTATATGGCAGCTCTGATCATGTTTATCCCTATGAATAGCTCCATGGCATCTACTAAGTTGATGATCCTCTGACAGGTATATTTATATATTTTAAAACACATTTATTGTTGTATAGTTCCTGTATAAATTAGGATTTTGAAACTGCACCACTTGGGGAGTGATGGAAATGTTAGCAATCTTGATTGTGTGCTGGTTTCATGGGCATGTACATCTATCAAAATTCATCCAGTTGTACATCTCAAATATGTGTAGTTTATTGACATACTTATTTTTAAGAACCATTTTTTTGTATCTTCTCTATGTTTTATGCCTCACCCCTGGAAAATTACAGTGGGGAACATTCTAGAAATTTACTAATGACACCTCAGTGACAGATGCTCAACACAAACTAGTTGAGGAAAATGAGCTTTCATGAAATGGCATGACTGGAAGCCATGTCTCGGGGTCTAACCAGTATCACATTCATTTTAGTCAAGCTGGACGGCCTCAGATACAGACAAAAATATTCTCTTCCTTAGACCTCAGATTTTCAGATGATTTCTCTGGTGTCAGTACTCAATGGCCAGTGGTCCAAAATGGACTTTATCACTGCCAGTGTGAATGACTTAACAAAAACTACAATTAATTTTGATTGTTTGCAAAGGCAGTAATAGTACCTCTGGATATCCTCACAAAGCATCTGATGCAGTCTAGACATGGCCTGTGCATTCCAGTATTTGAATTACTTTTTGACAACATTTTAAAGAATTTATCATTTCTTCAACTAAGGTCTTGTAAATTCCTCTCGTATGCCAAGTACAAAATATATTTTCTTTGGCATATGCAGAAATGTAACTTAAAGCATATATACCTGGGGTTATAACTCTCTGAGCCATTAAAAAAAAAACCTACATTGAAAAAGTTGCTTTTCTTTCCATTACATGCACCTTCTGTTTCATAGTCTGAGAACAAATCAAGTTCTCTTTGACAATTTGAACACAGAAAATGCCATGATATTGTGATGGATATATACTTAGATTCAAAGAGAGCTGAGATCTGTTTTAGACTGGAGTGGTGTTTTTGTTTTGATACAGTTAGGCATCTTAAATATATGCTGTTGAATTTAGGATTTTAGGTGGAAGGAACCATTTCTTTGTTACTGATTTAATAAACTGTATACATTGTAGTACCTACATTCCAAGGAGCTTCATTGAAAAGTTAGATGCTGTGCCCTCTAGAAGTCTGTCATAAACTTCTTACACTGTTACGGGTTCTCTTTTTGGTATTCTTACAATATCCCAAGCACATCTCTACATTTGGGTTTAATACATATTCTCTGTTTATGTGAGTTTTCCTTCAGATGTGAGCTCTTTGAGTGGCAGGTTTTTCTTACTCATCTTCAAAACTCTTGGACTCAGTCATAGCATTTGGCATGCAGGATACACAGCACCAAGCCGGAGGTGATTAAGTGAATGAATTAAAAAATAAACTGTGGTCTACCATCTAAAGTCAAAGTGGTGCGACTACTATTGATTTTGACTCATTCTTATTTCCTTATTCATTCTACTCATCACCATTCTAAGTGAGATTATCACTTAATGCTTTATAAACCTAAAGAAAATATATTTGAGTCTTTTTCAGAAACTACTCTAACAGGGTTTGGATTCAGGAGTGTGCTTGTAAATCTTTAAGAGTTGGCTCTGGAGAGGGGAAAAGGAAAGACAGAGAGAGAGAAAGGAAGGAAGAAAAAAAGAAGAAAAGAAAGAAAGGCAGACTTGATTTGTAGCATTTCTGACCTACCACGTACCGTGGCCAGTTTAAAGCGACCAATTTGCCACCAGCACAGAGCTGGGGAGAGAGGCACCACTGGCTCTCCTGAGCAGCAAGGACCCTCCAGGTCCTCCCTGGGGGCCTCTACACCCTCTCCTGTGTCACTCACTCCAATCAGCTTCACTCAGTTGCTTTCTTCTCCAGGTTTTCAGTCTCCTTTTTCAGGGACTGACTTCTATGTAGAGAAGTCATGTCAACATTAGAGCAGTAGGTTGCCAGATTCCTTAAAAATGTTATCTTAAATAGAATCTTTAAGATCACCAGTCAACCACGAGAAAAATATTACAAGTAACTTTGGGGGGGAAGCATATTTTAATACTCATATAAAAGTATGATGAGTATGAGATGGATTTTTGGAATCTATTTTGGTTTGTGTTGGGGAAGGTTGTATTATAGTTGATACATTTACTCTTTTTGAGGGGAAAAGCAGATCATTATCTCTAAAAAAAATTCTGTATTGTTTGATAACTACTTCCTTCCTGATTTTTCAATTAATTTAAGCTTAGATTGCCTCTGGTAGAAGAACTCTGGAGCTTTAGACATTTGAGGTAAACCACATCTTTATATATTTATGTATTTAAGGTATCTTGGTTTCTGGCCTACAGTTGTTAGAATCAAATGAGAAAAGACTGCTCAGGAATTCTTTGAGCATCCGACCAACTGAGGTTTTGAAAGAAACCAAGGAGAATGAGAGCTACTTAATTTGTAAGCTGACTTCTGGTGACTCACTGTTTGTGTGTTTGTTTTTTTACCATCAGGACTAAATGGAAAAATGGTAAAATTGTAACACATTTTATTAGTAGTGATAAAGTCCTGTGATTACTCTAAATCACAGTAGTGATTAATGTACAAGGGAGAAAAGAGATTTCAAATAGACATTTGTGAATATCTTCACTATCCATGCTGTCAAAAATTATTTGAAAGTGTTTAAAAATTCTTTAAAATCTTGAAATATATAAAACTTCCAATAGTCAAAATGTGCACTTTGGTAACAATGCGTTTCTAGTTTTGCTGGGTACAAGTCACCTGTGGAGTTCAACAAACAGTATCATCTTCTTCCAGAGTTCAAACTCAGTATGGTCTTAGAAGAAACAAGATAATTCATCAATTTCTGTGTGTACATATTAAGTTCATGTCTCTCTGAAAAAGGAGCAAACAGAGATAAACACCTTGAGCATTGGGGTGTCACAAAGCTCTAATCCCACAGTCAGGCTGCTACTGCATTCAGACTGCAGGTAAATTAAAGGTGAAGCAGTATGATTTTAATTGATTTGTACCAGGCAACACGTGATAAAAAACTGTAACTATCAGGTGAAATGAAAGTAATAATCTGAATATCCCAGGGCCCTCGGGTGCAAGCTCAGGAGTCGTGTTCACTTTTGTGGAATGAAGACCAGGAAGGTTAATTATGATTAACACAGCTGTTTACTAAACTCTATTGAGACCAAAAATTGTGCAATATATTTAGACAATTATATAGTCATATATACATTTATACAAATATGTATATATATGTGGTGTAAAGAAAAATGTCACTGAAAGATATTTTTATAACTCAAAGTAAATTTTTTTTAATTGAAGTATAATCAGATTACAACATTGTGTTAAATTCTGGTGTGCAGCACAGTGATTCATTCATACAAGTACATTTCTTTTCATATTCTTTTCCATTTTAGTTATTACAAGATATTGAATATAGTTCCCTGTGCTATGCAGTAGAAATTTGTTTTTTATTTTACATATATAGTAATGTGTATCTGCAAATCCCAAACTCCCAAGTTTTCCCTCCCTCCACCTTTTCACCCTGGTAACCATAAGTTTGTTTTCTATGTGAGTCTGTTCCTGTCTGGTAAATAATTTCTTTTGTGTCATGTTTTTAGATTCCACATATAACTGATATCATATGGTATCACTTTCCTTTCTCCTTCTGGTTTACTTCACTTAGTATGACAATCTCTGGTCCATCCATGGTGCTGCAAATGTCATTATTTTATTCTTATTTATTGCTGAGTAGTATTCTATTGTATATATATACCACATCTTAGACTACAATGAGGTACCACCTCTCACCAGTCAGAATGCCCATCATTCACAAGTCCCAAATGACAAATGCTGGAGAGGCTGTGGAGAAAAGGGAACCCTCTTCACTGCTGGTGGGAATGTAGTTTGGTGCAACCATTATGGAAAACAGTATGAAGATTCCTCAAGAAGCTAAAAATAGACATACCCTATGACCCAGCAATCCAACTCCTGGGCATATATCCAGAAAGAACCCTAATTCAAAAAGACACCTGCACCCCAATGTTCAGAGCAGCACTATTTAAAATAGCCAAGACATGGAGACAGCCTAAATGTCCATTGACAGATGAAAGGATACAAGGTAAATGTTGATTCTATTTTTATTTTATGAAGTCTAGATTTTACCAATTTGTACGAGTTGAAACATGAAAGGCATGTATTTCATTTGCCTTATTTTCAGGACCAAATTTATTTCTTCCTAATGTTGCTGTTACATATAACTGATGGTTAACATGTGAAAACCTTTGGAATCACTTAGTTTAATGTGAATCCAGCTTAATTAAATTCAGCAGATTATCCAGTTTTCTTTAATTCTAAGGTGTCCAGGTTTAGCATTTCCTATTTTGCCTGTTCCTACCTTTATCCCCCAAATTGATTGACTAAATGAAAGTGTGTTCAATTAAAGCAATACAGAGCTGTTTTAGACACTGTAAGTAACATACATACAAAACTAAAGGGGAAAAAACACCAAAAGTTATTGGGCAATAAAAATTTCAAAAACAAAATTGTTCCTAATTAAATAATATCTGTGTCAGGTTGAACTGCATAAATGGCATGCCTTTATGAATTATGTAATATATAATATTAGGGAGAAAAAAATGATAATCATACAGTGTATATATTATATTATATTATATAGTATTTCTATAATCTTAGAGAAAAGTGAGAACACTGCTAAGGTATATTAACTGCTTTTCATGTGTCCAAATACACTCTGCTAAGCACTTTACATGAATTATCTGGGTCATTATCTCCAATTTTTTTGAATCTTTTTTTTATTGAGTTATAGTCAATTTACAATGTAGTGTCTATTTCTGGTGTGCAGCACAATTTTTCAGTCATACATGAATATACATACATTCATTTTCATATTCGTTTTCACCATGAGCTACTACTACAAGATCTTGAATATATTTCTCTGTGCTACACAGTATAAACTTGTTTATCTATTCTATATATACCTGTCAGTATTGAACTCCCAGTCTGTCCCTTCCCATCCCCTTCTCCCCTGACAACCACAAGTTTATATTCTATGTCTGTGAATCTGTTTCTGTTTTATATCTAAGTTCATTTGTCTTCTTTTTTTTTTAGATTCCATATATGAGTGATATCATATGGTATTTTTCTTTCTCTTTCTGGCTTACTTCACTTAAAATGACACTCTTCAGGAACATCCATGTTGCTGCAAATGGCTTCATGTTCTTTTTTTTGTCTGAGTAATATTTCATTGTATAAACATACTACAACTTCTTTGCCCAGCCATCTGTTGATGGACATTTAGGCTGTTTCCATGTCTTGGCTATTGTAAATAGTGCTGCTATGAACATTGGGGTGAAGGTGTTTTTTTGAATTAGGGTTTCTTCTGGATATATGCCCAGGAGTGGAATTGCTGGGTCTTATGGTAAGTCTTTATTTAGTCTTTTGAGGAATCTCCATACTGTTTTCCACAATGGCTGCACCAAACTGAATTCTCCAATATTTTTTCACAAAATAGATTTTATTTCCATTTGCAGTTGAAGAATTTGAAACACAAAGTAACTTGTCAAACGTCATAGAGCTGGGAAAGGTTGGGTTGGGAGTCAAACCCAGGTTTAGATGCCAAACTCTGAGTTCCAAAACAACACTGTTACCTCAGGGACATTTTGGTCACAATGTAGGCATGGGTTTCTGAACACTTGAGTTCAGAGGTCAGCCCGTTTTGGCCCGTGGATCAAATCCAGTCTTCTGCCTGTTTTGCAAATTTGATGGAACACGGCTACAGCTGTTGGTTTATGTACTGCCTCTGGATGTTTCACTGCAACGGAGTTGAATAGCTTTGGCAAAGACCTCACCACCTGCAAAGCCTACGATGTTTGCTACCTGGCTCCTTACAAGAAAAGTTCCCTGACCTGTGCTTCAGATTTCCAGTCTGCAATTTCAAATCAAATTTCTATGTTTTTAGACATCTACTGCATTTTTCACTTATCTAACTTAGTTAATATGGTTGAAATAATCATTATCTATTTAATAAATACATCAATATTTTGTGATTAAAACTAAAATTCTAACAGTTGCTCTAAAGAGAAACTAACAAGAAAGAATGGAAACTGTCACCAGTTATCGCCGAGCTAGGATTTTTTCTTATTACCTCCCATAATAAAAATTGCTATTTTACATGAACGAGTTATTTACTACTATTACAATTCAACCCAAGAACTTTTCTAGCTTAAAAGTGTGCATGCTGGGGCTAAAACATAGCTAGTATATTTCATAAAGTAACTGATAAAACCCTAAAGAAATCAAAATAAAAATGAGACATCACTGACTTCCTTAAAATAAGTAGAAAATAAGCCATCAACACTGACTTAAATTTTACTGATGGAGTTAATTACTTATAAGAAACTTAGTTATCAGAAATAATGTTAGTCATTTTGGAAATAATGAAGAGGCCCTTTGTTTATTACAAAAGATGCAGCACTGTAATTATTTTTGCAGATTTATTTATTCTACATTAAATTTAAATTTGTCGGCAGATTCCTTTGCATTAGAAGGTTAAAAAAATAAGCATAATAGACTTTCAAGTAACAGTTCACAGAAAAGCTCGTGGGGCCCCCCTGGACCAGTTTCATACAGTGCATCCTCTTGGTAAGTTCACCGCCATCTAGCATCTGGTCTTTTTATGCAAAGAGCTGATATGACAGTCCACTGAGTGCATTCCTCTCTTGTGAGCTGGCACGCATTAAGTTCACAGACATGATTGTATAAAACTAAATTGCTATTTTATTTATGTTCATTCAAGAAATGCAACTGCTGAGCAAATGAGGCTCTGATTTCTCTTTCCTAATAGTTTGGGAAACTCCTGCAGAAGATCTCCCCACAAGTACTTAGACAGCATCACTTTCAATGCCTGTTGGACCCATTGCCCCTTTATTCATGTTTTCAAGGCCTTCCTGACACAAATATTCAAGTTACTTAAGAGCACAGTGGGGGTGGTCAGGTTCCTCTAACCAAGCGTCCTGGGAGGATGGGTCCTAAACAGATCTCTGCTCTTAACAAAATGCCACATAGTCCCTCACAAGATATAAGAGAGAAGGGAAAAATGACTATTGCCATGTTCTTTTGAAGATGACTGACCAGAAGAGTGTATTGTTTAAAAATTCAATATTATTTAAATATTTAGAATAGTAGAATGTGTCCAAGTTTTTATATATGGTGCCAAGGATATCGGACTTTGCGCTGTGTGGAGAGGGTGATCTAGAAGTGACAGCAGATTCATCTCTGCTCATCACCTGTCCATGTGGTGAAACAGGCTGGGAAGAGGTGGGGCAGACCAAGAGACCATTCTGACTTAGGATGGGCACGTGTTACAGAACACAGGTCAGTTTCCTTTTGGACAAGTTGAGTTTCAGATGCCTTCATTTAACCTGTCATAAGCAAAAATTCTGTGCTTTGTACATTCAGAGCTTATGCTCTGTTTTACTGATACCATACATCCTTGTCAAATCTAGAAGCTGGTTCTCATCCCACTTGAGTTTAAATTTTTTTTATTTATTATTATTTTTTTTATTGAGGTATAGTCAATTATGAACTGTCAGTTTCTGGTGCACAGCATCATGTCGCAGTCATGCATGTATTTACATATTTTCATTTTCATTAAAGGTTGTCACAAGATATTTAATATTGTTTTTAATCTATTTTTATATCTAGTGGTTAACATTTGCAAACCTCAAACTCCCAAATTTATCCCTTCCCACTCACTGTCCCCTGGTAACCATAAGACTGTTGACCATATCTGAGTCTCTTTCTGTTTTGTAGATGAGTTCATTAATGTCCTCTTTTTTCTTTTCTTTTCCCTTTTTTTTTTTTAGATTCCACATATGACTGATATCATATGGTATTTTTCTTTCTCTTCCTGGCTTACTTCACTTTTTATAACAATGCCATGAATTGGGTGCTGTTTCTTGGTTTTACAGCACAGAATACTTAAGTAACCTGTTCGATGTTACTTAACTAGTAAGGAAGGAGTGAAGAAACAAATTCCCACGTGACTGGCTGTTAATCATATACCTATAACTGTTGCTGGTTTTGCCCTTATATTCCTAGAAATGAACAGTAGCTTGTTTTGTTTTGTTTCTAACATATCAAGTGTTGTTTTGTAACATGATGAGACCACACTCATGTTCCTGATGAGAACAAAAAACAGGCAAAGCGCCATGGTCCTCGGATGGTTGTTACTTGTTTGGATGTAAGTGATGCTGAATCTGGGCTGACTCACACCACTAACATATTTTCATGGAAATATGTAATTGTTTTAATCTGATCCTCTAAAGTAACTTTACGGAATTTGTTTCCATAGCGCCAGATTCACTTTTTAACTGACAACAAACATGAGTCACTTCATTTCAGTTAATTAGTTTGGTTACAAGCTACTGAAAACAGAGGCTTTGAGGCAGGAAAGCCTTTCAATCCTAGCTCTCTGAGCCGATGCATCCAAAAAGGACTGGAAATCACAAATTCTGCTGTGAATTGCTGCAAAATGGACCAGCGAGTGGACAACAAATGCAGATTTTCTTTTCCTCTATAAAATCCTTTTCAAGGATTCAAGGATTTAAAGACAGGAAAGTGAATTAAGACTCTGCCTGCTTGAAACCCAGCAAAACTACCTGAGGAAATAAGTAGAAATTTTCCTCTTTTAAACCTAATCACCAGGATTTTTATTTGTGGCTCACAAGCAACAATACCAAAAGCATAATTATCATAATGAATTTGTTTTGGACCACCTAAATTTATTAAGCAAATAGTAAAAGATGTGAAGAGAGAAATAGACAAAAATGCAATAATAATAGGGGGTTTCAATACACCAATGTTGGTAAAAAGTAGGTCACCCAGACAGAAAATCAACAAGAAAATATATAAACTGAAACATACATTAGACCAAACGGACACAGACAGAGCATTTCATCCAGCGGCACCAGAATGCACATTCTTCCCAGGAGCACACAGATCGTTCTCCAGGGTGGATTATACAATAAGACACAAAACAAGTCTTTGCGAATTCAAGAAGACCGAAATCTTCTGAAAGAATCTCTTCCACACTGGTTGGAAAAACTGGACAGCCACATGCAAAACAATGAAACTGGACCATTACCTTACACTATACACAAAAATTAACAGAAATAGATAAAGTCTGAAGCTGTGCCAAGTAGATTTTCTTTTTTTGTTTTGCACATTTAATGGATTAAACTATAATTTTTAAAAAGATACAAAGAAAATTTAGGTGTAGTAAATTTGTGAAGAAATCATCTGGTAGCCAGCCTTGTATCCAATTATGAAATAGTTATATTATTTTTTTCTTGAAAGAGGGCGCTATTTACAAAAACATTTTCTCCTATTCCTCTGGTGGATGTCGGACACAGCTTCACAGAGGAGGTGACAGTGAAGCAGGATTCGAAAGATGCATTGCAGTCAAATACGGTTTTTACCATCAGGTGGGTGTGACTGATGAAATAGATGCTCTTAATAGTAACATGACCAGCACACTCCTCCCAAGGCCGTCATCTGGAAGGACTCGCCGAGCCCAGAGCCTGGCGTGTCTGAGACTGCGTCAGCCCCAAACCAGAGCTGACCAGGATGTGCCCAGCACCCAGATGTTTACAGAGTGGGTAAGTGGTTAATAGGCCTTGGAGGAAAAAGAAAAAAGGAGGGCTATGACTTGAGCCGAAATCCACACAGTAAAAGCTGATTCTTATGCTATTATTTGTTTTGCAGCTGAAACGATTAAATATTCTCCAGAACATCAATTTATGGTCCTATTGACCTTGACCACTTTAAAATATTTAAGTGTAGTTAGAGCCATCAAAAATGCACTAAGTAACGTTCAGTAGAGTTTTAGCATTAATGTGTCTTGTTATTTTTAATGACCAATAATGGCAAACCTTTTTTGGATAAAGAAATTTCTAGTGTATGCAGATAGCCACACGTCAGTCACTGGGCCTCAGACCTCCTCCAGGCCTCGGGACACAAAAAGCAAGTGTGACCCTCGCGTTCCCATTTGTAACACAAGGGGCTAATTGATTCTGCTATTCCTCTATCCTTAAAAATCCCCCAGTTTCTAAAATTCTTTTATAGTCATGAAATTTTACAATACACCTTCATAAAATATTGCTCATCAGGACTAACAATGTATATCTGTCATAATTTAGGGTTAGGAGTTAATGCTGCCCAAACAAATCGATTTCAGATAATCGGCTAGAAAATGTAAATTACTCTATAAGCTCAGTGAAATTTCAGTTCAGAATCTGGAGATGGTTTACTAAACTATTTGAAATGCTGGCTTTAAAATGTACAGAGTATAAGACTGAGAAGAATCAAGACAATTTTGAATCCTGACTAATTATTACACATTTACTATTTTCTAGGAACAATTCTAATGCTTTGGGTGAAGAAGGATATTTAACTTTTGAAAGAACACTATGATATAGGAACCAATAATATTTTTATTTTGCAGATGAGAAACCGAGACACGGGAAACCTAAGTAACATGCCGATGGCATGTTGGCAAACGAGGCTAAAACAGATTTGAACCCTGGTGTGTTACCTACAAATATTACATGATAAACCAGTGTGTTATACCGCACTCATAGAAGAGCAAAAAGGGAACACTTGACTTAAAAAGTGGCAAAATAGATTAAAGTTAAGATACTATAAGGAGGGCAGGGTATAGCTCAGTGTTGGAGTGCATGCCTAGAATGCACAAGGTCCTGGATTCAATCCCCAGTACCTCCTCTAAAAGTAAATAAAGAAATAAACCTACTTACCTCCCTTCCCCCAAAATTAAAAATAAGAGATTAAAAAAAAGATATTATAGTTCTGGCATGAGGATAGACAGTTGAGAAATGGAACTGAAAAGGTGGCCCAGAAGCAAACCACACATACATGTTGATACAGAAGGTACCAGAAGTAGTGGTTTTCAACCATAATTGCTAGAGAGATGATGGCTTATTTAATACGTGATGTTGGAAACATTGGATGTCCAAATGGAAAAACAAAATATAAAAGATTATTTACTTTGTATTATGCAAAAATAGAATCTAGATAGAAGAAACATAATTTAAAAGAATATATAACCTGAGGAAAAGACGAATTTTTAAAATAATTATGTGTACATCATATGCAAACACACAGTCTGCCACACACATCCACCCACATGTGAGAAGCACAATTTAATTCACTTCGTGGAAATCTGGAATCTCTGGATAATAAAAGAAGATAAAACAGAAGCTGTGAACTGCAAAATTATGTTAGCGTTACATATGACTAGACAAGATTTAGTATCTGAATGCATTAAAAGTTTCTAAAAATAAAAACAAAGCATAACTAAAATCAACCAAGGATTTGAACAGACAAATTACAGAAGGAGAATTGGGATGACCAAAAAAATCCCCGTATTTTCCAAGCTCGAGATTATTCGAAATTAAGGAAATTATTTCTTTTTTGATTTTTTTTTTAATTGAGTAATAGTCAGTTTACAATGTTGTGTCAATTTCTGGTGCATCGCACAATTCTTCAGTCATATATGAATATACATATATTCATTTTCATAATCTTTTTCATAAAATATTTATTAAGGCAGTGAGACACAATTTCACATCTATCAATGGTAAAAATGTAAACATATGGTATAGATATGTAAAAGAACATTTTATATATGATAATATCAACTAGGCACATACTTGGAGAAGCAGAACCTTGCTTACATTGCTAATAAGCATACATATATAAGAATAACTATTTTGGAGAACATGGCGTTTAGCAATATCCTCCAGAGTCATCCACATACATGAAGGATCTGTAATTCTTTGTGCAAAGATACCGATTAAAGAATGATTTTAATGTTGAAAAACAAAACAACCTACATTTGGGGTAATAGAGAAATGAATTTTCAATTATTGTACATTTTCTAATATCCATGACATTGTAAATGTGTAGCTACTAAAACACTCTGTATTTAGTAATATAAATCTTGAAAAATGAAAGACTAAAAGAAAATCAAAAAGGAATATGCATACCATAGTATCATTTACATAAATATGAAAACAATAAAGTAACGTTATGTCTGTGAATGTATCATTATAATTTTGGATATTGATTCGAATATACATGATTATTTATTTATTTGTTGAATGGAGGGACTGCGGATTGAACCTGTGACCTCGAGCATGCTAAGCACACACTCTACCAATGAGCTGTACCCTCCCCCTCAAACATCTTCTATTACTTGCTCTTTTCTCTCACAGAGCTCAGCCCTAAAACAGAAACTTTGGCCAGAAAGAGAACAAAAAAAGAGATACTGGGGTAGGTCCTCGGGACTGACACAGCAGTTGTAGAACATCACATGTCTCAGTATGTGGTTGTGTCCTTGGAATTGAGGTGCCGGCTGCAGGGGAATAGAAAAGGTCCTGTTTTTCAACAGCCTGGCACCTTCTTCCCTTTGTTGATAACCAGCCTGAATCAGGAAGCCTGTCTAATCATCTCTCTCAATAAGATTTGATTTCAGCAAAGCTATTTTGAAAGATACGTATTCAAATTGCAGAGATTAAATATATCTTAAGTAATATATCTAAGGAAGTTACTTGACTTGGAAATACAGGGTAAAACAAAGGAAAAAGGCAATGCACTCATCAAGTAGGTTGTAACATCTTATAAATATCACATTTTATTTACAAATAATTATATAATGATGACATATATTATGTGTATATTATACATAGATATACACACACTGATTTTTCATTTTAAAATGCAGTGTCCAGATCTTGGTTTCTAAAATGGTGGTGAGGTGACTAGCGTCCTTCCAAATTTCATGTCCACCCAGAACCTCAGAATATGACCTTATTTGGAAGTAGGGTTCTTGCCGACGTCATTATTTAAGATGAGGTCATACTGGATTAGGATGCACCCTAGATCCAATAACTGGCATCCTTAGCAAAACAGGGGAAGACATGGAGAGACATGCAAGAAGGAGGTTTCTGTGATGACACCAAACCAAAGAGAGCCAGGTCACCAACAGCCACCAGGGCTGGGAGACAGGCACAGAACAGACAGGGACACAACCTTGCTCACACCTTGACTTCAGACTTCTGGCCTCCCAACTGTGAGAAAGTCATTTCTACTGTTTTGAAGCCCCCCAGCTTGTGGTAACGTGCTAGGAATAGAAGTCCTAGGAAACTAATAGGGCTCCATGGAGGCAGGGCTGGTCCTAGGGTGGAGGCAGTGAAACTACAAGATGAACATTATCCTGCAGTCCATCAGATACAAAGTATGCAAGTGAACATGTTAGGTAGTTAGATTAGTGGGAGGCACCTGACAGGTAAGGTGGAGGAGAGGGAGGCTGGTCCATTAGATGTTGGTGTGCCCGCCTTCAGCGTAAAGGGACTTTATTTCCTCAAAATGAGTGCCAGCAAGAAACTGGATAGAACCTGAAAGCCATGACTGTGCAGTAGCAACAAGGGTCTAACCAGACATGACTCAGTGCTCATTGTGAAATAATCAGCATTGTGGTTGAGGCACCCCCTTGGGTTTCTCTGTGTGCATCGTGGGTAAGGACACGTGCGAAAGGGGAAAAGCATGACTCAGCACTCCAGGGGCAAGAGCCATCAGTCAGTCAAGAGACAACCTCTAAGCAAGGGTGTAAGAGGAGAGACAAAGCCCACTGCTTTCTGCCCTTGGATCAGCCCGCCTCCCGTTCTTGGAGGTGTTAAATAAATCCTTTAAAATCTTTCACTACACAGCACTGCATGTCCTGTCTGAATTCTTATCTTTTGGGTATGACAAGAACTGAGGTCTTTTCTCTTCCCCTTCTGGGGCAACAAACACACACAAACACAAAGCAAAAAGCCATGATGTGTACGTCAAAGGGCCCCAGGAGCCAATTGGAGAGGACTCGCAATGGCAAAATTTGGAACAACTGAACAATGCAATAATGATAATATTAGATTATAATGCAAAAAATAGAGTAAATCTCCATGAGGTTTCTATATTGCATAAAGCAGTGTAGAAGAAGAGGCAAATCTTTCTTCAGAAGAATTCTCATTAAATATTGTAGAGGAATTTGCAGCAGGTGAGATCCATTGACAGGCATTAGAACCCATAGGTAGGAAACTGAAGGAAAAACAGGGTCTTTGTGTAGTCGCCAAACTTGCTCTATATGGTGTGGTGTTAATATATGAACACAAATTCTGCAATGCCCTTCCCTCAGCAGGTGCAGCTTCATTCCCCTTCCCTGTAGTGTGGGCTGGACTTAGAGGCTGTGCTTCTGGGAGAATGGAAAGAGAAAACAGAAGGAAAGAAACTGGACAGACACCGACTTAACCCGTGATCAAAGCCAGTGCCCCCAGTGCAAGGTCATACTGATATCACGTCACTCTTATAGGATGCAGTGAGAAGGGCAGCTGTGATGTTCTTCCTCAGAATCTAAAACCTCTGTGAGAGCAGGCAGAGAGCTAGATATGAACAGAGAAAAGGGGACGCAGGCCAAATGGCAGGAATTGGGCAGAAAGGAGGGGCACCGGCCAAATGCAGGAAACCCTTCACCATGCAGACACCAGAGGTCCCTGGGCAGAGAAAGACAAGCAGGTACCTCTGGGCTGATAAGCGGTCACACACTTTGTGGTAGCAAGGGGTCTGGAATCGACAAGGAAAGGTGGGAAAAGGCAGGAATCTCCAGTGTCTGAATATAACCTCTTGCTTATTATGTCCTCATTTCAATAAAATTAGCCTTGTAGATTAGAACCACCCATCACGCACTGACATCATGACACTTCTGATCCAGACTAAATAAGAACAAAAATCCTTCCTCCCTTCAGGAAGCTGGAGTTGGGATGAAAATGAGGGAATAGGACCCCAAATCCTTCCCTCCCCAATGAGTATTCTGTCCATTCATTTTTACACTCTATGTAACCAACTTCTCAAAGAAACTCAGGGCAGCTGCTCACCTGAGCCTGCCCACCTCCCGTTGAGACTGTGTTTTCCATCCTCACTTTGCTTTCTTAATCTCCACATCTTGTCTCTGAATTCTCTCTGGGATGGGACAAGAACCTGGACAATGGTTACATCCACCAGCAACATCTTCATCTGTGCCTAGAAATGTTGGACACGGCCAAGGAGGGACATTAACTAAGGAGTATTTCCAGGAGAGTCGTAAAGACAAGGAAAGACTGAGAAATGGTCTCAGGTTGACAGAGGCTATGGAGACCTGAGCACTAAATGCAGTGTGGGATCTGGGGATTAGATCCCAGATTAGATTACACAGGAAAAATAAAAAGGCAGCAGAAACATTGGTGAAGCCCAAACAAAGCCAAAGTTTTAACTAGTAATACTGTATACATGTTAATTTCTTAGTTTTGACAAATAGATCAACACTATAAAGCTGAATGAAAAGTAAACCAAAACTCTCTATTATCTTTGCAGCTTTTCAACAGATCTAAAATTATTCCAAAATTAAATGCTCAAAAAATGCATGGTATCAAAATTTTGATATATAATTAATTTCAGACTCTGTAAAGTTCAAACACTTATCATCTTAATTATATATGGGGTTGATCAAAAGCCTACAGCCAAGTAAACAATTTGCTCAAGGTCATGGAGCATATTAGCAATAGAGGAAAAAGTTTTACCAAAGATGAAAGGCTTTGGAAAGAGTCAAAAAATGTTTCCTTGAAATAAAAGAACTAGAATGACTAATAATATATATGGAGCCACACATCAGAAAGTCTCATCCAAATTTTTTTTACAAGTGTTCAGTAGCTTCCCAAGTATTGTGGATGTCATATTCAACTTAGGGCTCCACTAAAAATTCAGCAAAGTTTAATTTTAACGCTTTTTAAAAATGTTGTTAAACTTTATATTTCTCTACCATAGGACACAGAAGATTTATGGATAATTTCAGAGGAAATGGCCCTTAGAATTGGGTGAGTGAATTCATGCTGAAATGTTTGATTAAAATGAGAAAGAGGACTGACTAATCTTTCTGCAGCTAAGGTTCTCAAAAGGTTTGAAATGCTCTGTAACTATTCTAAATGGATTAAGGTAGCTGGATTTTTCATGAAATGCTTTGAAAAAGTATCTTATTTAGAAGCAGTTTTACCTCTATGCCATAATATTTCTTTACTTATCTTTTCATATTTTTATTACAGATTCCCTCATATCTTAATGTCTAGTTACTAAATTTTGAGTAATAAAAACCAGCAAAATAAAAACTGAGCAATTGTTTTCCAATAAGGAAAATGGTATTCGAATAAGATCAATACGTCAAATCGTAGCTGGGATTCTCAGAGCCCAATCTGCATACAGAAATGATTGAGAAAGTTTCTTTGCAAATTATCTTTGCTACAATTTATTTAGGGAAAGATATTATTAGTCAAAAGATGAAACTTAACTCTTTTCAGTGATCACAAATTAACTTTAAGCCATGAACATTGTAGCTCCACACTCATTCACAAAACTGTGCGGTTTCTTTTGACTTTGGACTTTTTATAAACATTTTATAGGTGACTTCTGTGATTTGTCACTGAAAGTGATGGATTACAATTTAGATTGTGCTGCTAAATTATCTTGCATTCCCTTTTCATCTGCCTCCAACTACAACCAGCCAAGAGCCTTTAGGATAGTGTCATGAGGTGTATTCCAGCACACAGGTTCTGACTCATCAGAGCTGTGCACAAATGCCTTTTAAGTGAAGAAAGAATATGGATCAGTTTTCATCTTAGCCTCTGACATGATGCTGACATAAAGAGAATTTTTAAACACTTGGTAGAGTTGCTAATTTTTCCTTACAATGCTGTGATGGTCTCTTTCTACCAGCAAGTCCTGATTGACTGCAGTGGGCTATTTGTTTTAATAGAACACACGTCTAATACTGTTCATTGTCCAGAAAGATGAAACCCTGCTTTTATTGATTCATTATCTCTACAAAGGCTATGAGCTTAGTTGTATCTATTTTTCTGTTCTGAATCTTTCCCATTTATTGAGAAGAGATTCATGTTTAGGAAAAAAACCTGTCAGTGGACATTTAGGTTGCTTCCACTTCTATATATAAAAATAGATAAAACACCAAACTTCTTCTGTATAGCACAAGGAACTATACTCAACATCTTGTAATAGCCTTTAATGGAAAAGATTATGGAAATGAATATATGTATATATACGCATGACTGGGACATGATGCTGTGCACCAGAAATTGACACATTGTAATTGACTACACTTCAATTAAAAAAAGGAACAAACATCAGGGACTGTAAACTCAAATGCTTCTAGGGTCCAGGCTGATAACAGAAGCAAAGGAGACCAGCAGGGGTTCCACCCAGGACACCCCCCTTTTATAAGAGGCAGTGCGACTTAGCAAAAGCCGAGTGTGGCCTT
The DNA here is from genome assembly GCF_048564905.1 of Vicugna pacos. Lineage (NCBI taxonomy): Eukaryota > Metazoa > Chordata > Mammalia > Artiodactyla > Camelidae > Vicugna > Vicugna pacos. The sequence continues at coordinate 69,923,650 of NW_027328741.1, read as the reverse complement.
GAGGGAAGACATTTCTAACACTGGCAGATGCTCTCCCGTGTCAGGCAGCGCCAGAAATGAATATTTTTATTTGAATCTTCTGATTTTTCAATGCTGAGTCCATGTTTCTTTAAGCTGCTTAAGCCAAACTGTAACATGTCTGCAGGTTGGAATTAGCCGGCCACCGCTTGGAGCCCACTGGTAATTCATGATTACCCTTTATAGCAATTCTCTCATAATTCATTGGAAGTTGAAGCTGAAATTCTCCCTAAATCCTTTTTTTCTAATGTTAAAGTGAGATTGTTAAGGACTAATCCATGTAAAAATTAGCATTTCTGAAAATCTAGAAATAGATACATACTATTGAAGATTTTTCAAATTATGTTTTGAGAACCCTAGAGTTCAGAGTGATGTTAACAGGGGTTAAAGACTGTAGATTCCAAAGACAGGCTTGTGAAGACTTTATAGTCACACTGCAAGCCTCTCAGAATCTTTAGTGTTTATGCCAATATTAGGGTATTTTCCCTGAATTCCAAGTGGTCATAGGAAGTAAGATATCACTCCAAGAATGTTCCATTTCACTTTACGTAAACAGAGCTGACTACATCGAGAAACAGAGATAAGAAGAAAGACAAAGGTTTTCTCAGGCACCCATCAGAAAACAGAATTTTAATAGCAAGACCAATCACAGCACAAACATCTCATGAGCTCTTCCTCACTCATCTCATTTTTCTCTATAATTAATTCTCATTCAGTTGATTTTGGGTTAGCTTTTGTGAAGACATCTGTCTCAGGAGCTGGAAATCCTGACTCAGGCACTCAGACCACAATGACCGGGTGCTCATGGTGGTGCCAGGCTCCAAGGTGTCCCCAGGGAGATAACACAGACACCCTCAGCCCCAAAGCCATGCACAGCCCGTGTGGAGCCATCATTCTTCAAGACTCAATTCTGATAACTTATTATAGTAACAAACAACATAAGATCAGAGGGTTATAGAATCCTTTTGTAAGGTCTCATGACACTAAACTATTGAATCAATCTTTTGATTACCCTGAGGGTGAAACAAGATTACGGACAGTGAAGACACTGACAAATTTCTAGAGCCTTCCAACTCATCCAGTGAACCATACGTCACAAAGTCCAGCAATCCACACAGATCTTTAAACCATGAAGCAACATACTCTGTAATATCAACTAAGTCACAAAGCCAGTCTTTGGACATGAACGCCTGTATGCATCCGTCTACCTTGAAAAGTACATAAATTTTGAATCGTGTAGGAACATAATAGATGCAGAGAAAATTTAGCTCCTTCATTTGATATGACATTGTGACTTAATAAAATGATCATAACAGCAGTGTACTAATTAAATACACAGTAAATATGCAACACATGCAGCTAACTCAAGCTTTCCTCCCTTTTGAAGGTGGAAAGTCAAACTCGGTGCTCTCCCATGGCCAAGTGCTAATCTTCAAAAATGGTTTGCATGTAAAAAGTCCAACCTCTGTATTATTCTGAGTTTGGGGCCTGAAAGTCATTGTGATGTAAGTCATGAAAATAAGTCATGGAAATCGACCTGAAAACAAGAAACCACTCCAGGCTTTGGAAGCATAAGAACATTCAAAACGAATACAGGGGCGGGTAGTAATTGCTAAGAATTCTCACTCTTCTGCTAAAAACAACACAAACAAAGAAGTCCGTTGCTGTTGTGAAGTGAGTGTATCCTGGTCACACACAAGCCTGTGCTCGCTGGGCGACAAAGCAGGCTGGGCTGCTCCGCGCTGCTTTTCTTAAACCAGACTGAAGGCAGTCATTTTCTTTCCAAACTATTGAGTTTCCCTTTTTATAGTTCACAGACTTTTTCAAATAATAATGGTGTACGGTTATAGGCTTGTTTTTAAATATGCACACAGTTACACACAAACCCAAATATACAAATCTTGTCCACATAATACATGGACCACAATAAAGGTATATGATTTTAACTGGAGTTTACAACTAGCAAAAATATTTTATATAAACATGAATATGTGAGCTAAACCACAACAGTGACCCAGATCTTTTGTGCTCTCTTTATATATACATATAATTTAAATCTTTTCAATCCTAGTTCTTTAGTTCAATTTCCTATTAGCCCAAGGTCTTAAAGTCAATTAGTTGTATTAAAACTACAATTTAAGTTGAAAGTATCAAATGAGTTATATTGAAACTGCAATTTAAGTTGATCTATCGAACTGTTCAGATACAACATTTTTCAAAGAAATGATATTTTAAAATTGATCCAGGTGGTAAAAAGCAGAGAAACACTTATGGGGAACATTGTCTGAGATTCACAGAAACAAATCTTTTGAAAAAAGGCAGTATAATTGAATATAGTTAAGCAAATGTTTACGTTCCATGAATTTAAGTGATTTGATCATTTATCAGACCCATACAAGCAATAAGAGAAACTGAGAAAGTTCAAAGAAATGGAAAGAAAAAAAGAAATACGAATCAAACGTAAAAGAAAATGTTACATTTGCATAATAACTCACACTGTGGCAAGTTCAAAGATTACAAAGAATACATGCAAATACTTTTATAGGAAATTATTAAGCTGGTGCATAGTGTTCAAGGATTTACCTTAATTAGTAATAGTACATGAACTTGAATTCTTACTCTTTTTGTATTTATTTTACAATATACTAAAAAAGTTTACTAATTTTATTTGTGCCGTTTGATGACTTTGTTATTCCTATTTCTTAGTTTTTGTTGTTCTGAAGTAGCAATCAGCCATTTTTATCACAATTTTCCTGAGCTGGCAGTTTCTGTGATGGAAATTTTTCTCTTCACAAAGAAAATATTTTTCTTCTGTCTTCCCTAAGAATTTCTGGAGTTCCCTTATCTTAGAGATAGATGAAAAGCTGTTTCATAATAACGGGTCTTTTGAATATAAATGATTACATGATTTAATATACTGATCTATTCCAGAGACATGCAACTGAGTATAAATCACGTTTTGCTCAGGAAATGTTTAATATTGCACAACAGAGGAAGATTATAAACCTTGGCAGTCTAGACACAGTCTGTTCTGGAGAACAGGGTCTTTTCTCCAAGGGCTGAGCTCTGGGCAGGAGTCTGAGTTCACAGAAATGTCCAGGAGAAGGAGTTCAAGGTCACGGGCACACTTCTCGCTGTGCGTCTGTGCTGTTTTCTGTAGCGCTTCCCCGTGCAGACTGTGGGTCAGGCTAACGGCTCAAATATACAATTTAACACTTTGTTCCCATAACATAAAGCTTTGTCTCACAGTCTGATCTCATTGATTTGTGTACATTTTTGGAACTTACTCTGTATGAAAGAAAAGAAGAAAAAAGCACCCACTCGTATCTAAGCCTCAACAGTAGGAGGTCATGAACTTGCAGAAGGCAAACACCAAAGGACTGAAAGGACCGGTGCCTGCCAGGCAGGTGGGTGCCCAAAATTAAAAATGCGCATTAAGACTCGTTCCTGCAGGCATTATGCAAACCAGACGTTAGTTTGAGATTTGCAGACACTAACTGCTATATATAAAATACACAAACAACAAGTTCATACTGTACAGCACAGGGAACTATATTCAATATCTTGCAGTAACCTGTGGTGAAAAAGAATATGAAAATGAATGTATGTATGTGCACATATGACTGAAGCATTAGGCTGTACGTCAGAAATTGACACAACATTGTAAACTGACTATACTTCAGTTATATATATCTATATATAAAAAAAGTAATCTTTTATCCTCAAGTCATGAAAACCCAGGTTTAAATATTTAAATATCTGCATGTATGTCTTTCTTTTGGATAGTGCGTCCATCTGTTTTGAATTACATATCCCTGTAGTACGTATAGACAGATCTGTTTGCCAGATAAATCCCTACGAGAGAGTCTCCAGGAAAGTTGTCCAGAGATTCAAAGGGGAAATGATTGCAATTAAATCATCCCTGGCAGTTACTGATGCTTTTTTTATAAAGTGAAAGAGGAGGCTTTTCTCACAGAGCAGCACACTGAGATCTGGTATCATTTGGCAACTCAGCTAGGACTTATCATTTGGCAACTCAGCTAGGACTCAGAAATGGATACATTCACAAACACACTTGCAAACCACTTCTGCAAGGAAGGCAGACATGTGGAGAATCACTTTCAAAGCCAAATGAGAATAACATCAGTCATGCCGGACGTGACACAGGGCAGGTTTTCACTCATGTGGTTGAGAATGACTGGTCAATGATTTATTTTTTAATTGAAGTGTAGTCAGTTACTGTGTGTCAATTTCCAGTGTACAGCATCATGTTTCAGCCACACATACACCTACATATATTCAATTTCATATTCTTTTTCATTACAGTTTACTTTAAGGCATTGAATATAGTTTAGTGTCTAGAAATCTTGGAGTCCCAATTTATCCTTCCCTCCCCCCTTTCCCCTCAGGTAACCATGAGTTTGCATTTGATTTTTATAAAATGACTGTGAACGAGTGAAAATTCTACTGCTGTATAGTGAAAACAACCCTCACCACACTCAGAACCAAGGAAGACAAGACTGGCACAAGAGATCTGTGAAATTCACTCGTTAGGCAGCACAATTCATTTAACTACATTGAGGGCATTCTGAGGGTTATTGCCCTGAAACTCCACCATGTAAATTGCGTGCATGTGTGTGTGTGTGTGTGTGTGTGTGAAACAAAACTACAGTAGAAACTCTTTTTTAAAACTGAGCATAAATACAATAGAGATTAACAAGACCATAGAAAAAATCAACCAAACCAAAAGCTGGTTTTTTGAAAAAGTAAATAAAATCGACAAACCTCTGGCCAAACTCACAAAGAAGAAAAAAGAGAGAGCACAAATTAGCAAAATAAGAAAGGAAAATGGAGAAATTACAACAAACAAAATAGAAATACAGAATATCATACGAGAATATTATGAAAAACTATATGGAACCAAACTGGATAACCTAGAGGAGATGGACAAGTTTCTGGAAACATACTGTCCACCAAAGCTGAATCAAGAAGAAACTGAACACTTGAACAATTCGATCACTAGAAAGGAAATAGAAATAGCAATTAAAAACCTCCCTACAAATAAAAGTCCAGGACCGGATGGCTTCACAGGGGAATTCTACCAAACATACAAAGAAGAACTCATACCAGTCCTTCTCAAACTCTTCCAGATGATTGAAAAGGAGGGAATACTCCCAAACTCATTCTATGAAGCCACCATCACCCTGATACCAAAACCAGGCAAAGACACTAAAAAAAAAGAGAATTATAGGCCAATACCAATGAACATAGATGCCAAAATCCTCACCAAAATTTTAGCAAATAGAATCCAACAACACATAAAAAAGATTATACATCATGACCAAGTGGGGTTCATCCCAGGGACACAAGGCTGGTTCAACATATGCAAATCAATCAATGTAATACATCACATCAACAAGAGAAAGGACAAAAACCACATGATCATCTCAATCGATGGATAAAAAGCATTTGGTAAAATTTAACACCGATTTATGATAAAAATTCTCGCCAAAGTGGGTATAGAGGGAACATATCTCAACATAATAAAAGCTATATATGACAAACCTATAGCCAGCATAGTTCTCAATGGTGAAAAACTCAAAAGCTTCCCACTAAAATCTGGGACAAGACAAGGATGCCCACTATCACCACTCCTATTCAATATATTCCTGGAAGTCCTAGCCATAGCAATCAGGCAAGAGAAAGAAATAAAAGGGATATAAATTGGAAAATAAGAGGTAAAAGTGTCATTATATGCTGATGACATGTTACTATATATAGAAAACTCTAAAAGGTCCACAAAAAAGCTACTAGAGCTGATCGAAGAATTCAGCAAGGTAGCAGGTTACAAAATTAATATTCAAAAATCAGTTGCCTTTCTTTACACTAATGATAAATCAACAGAAAAAGAAAGTAAAGAAACAATCCCCTTTAAAATAGCACCCAAAGTAATAAAATATCTGGGAATAAATCTAACCAAGGAGTCGAAAGTATTATATACAGAAAACTATAAACCATTGATGAAGGAAATTAAAGAAGACTTTAAAAAATGGAAAGATATTCCATGCTCTTGGATTGGAAGAATCAATATTGTTAAAATGATAACACTGCCCACAGCAATCTTCAGATTTAATGCAATCCCTATCCAATTACCCAGGACATATTTCACAGAACTAGAACAAATCATAATAAAATTTATATGGAACCATCAAAGACCTAGAATTGCTAAAGCATTACTGAAGAGAAAGAAAGAGGCTGGAGGAATAACTCTCCCAGACTTCAGACAATACTATAGAGCTACAGTCATCAAGAAAGCATGGTATTGGTACCAAAACAGACATATAGACCAATGGAACAGAATAGAGAGCCCAGAAATGAACCCACAAACTTTTGGTAAACTCATCTTTGACAAAGGAGGCAAGAATATACAATGGAATAAAGACAGTCTCTTCAGCAAATGGTGTTGGGAAAACTGGACAGCAGCATGTAAAACAATGAAGCTAGAACACACCATTACACCTTATACAAAAATCAACTCAAAATGGATTAAAGACTTAAACATAAGACAAGAGACAATAAACTTCCTAGAGGAAAACATAGGCAAAACATTATCTGACATACATTTCAAAAATTTTCTCCTAGAAGAAATAAAAGCAAGAATAAACAAATGGGACCTAATGAAACTTACAAGCTTCTGCAGAGCAAAGGAAACCAGAAATAAAACAAGAAGAAAACCTTTGGAATGGGAGAAAATTTTTGCAAGTGAAACCGACAAAGGCTTGATCTCCAAAATATATAAGCAGCACATACGACTCAATAAGGAAAAAATAAACAACCCAATCCAAAAATGGGCAGAAGACCTAAACAAGCAACTCTCCAAGGAAGACATACAAATGATCAAAAAGCACATGAAAAAATGTTCAATATCACTAATTATCAGAGAAATGCAAATCAAAACTACAATGAGGTATCACCTCACACCAGTCAGAATGGCCATCATTCAAAAATCCACAAATGACAAATGCTGGAGAGGCTGTGGAGAAAGGGGGACCCTCCTACACTGCTGGTGGGAATGCACTTTGGTGCAGCCACTATGGAAAACAGTGTGGAGATTCCTCAAAAGACTAGGAATAGACTTACCATAGGACCCAGGAATCCCACTCCTGGGCTTGTACCCAGAAGGAAATCTACTTCAGGATGACACCTGCACCCCAATGCTCATAGAAGCACTATTTACAATAGCCAAAACATGGAAACAACCTAAATGTCCATCAACAGGTGACTGGATAAAGAAGATATAGTATATTTATACAATGGAATACTACTCAGCCATAAAAACCAACAACATAATGCCATTTGCAGCAACATGGATGATCCTAGAGAATGTCATTCTAAGTGAAGTAAGCCAGAAAGAGAAAGAAAAATACCATATGAGATCGCTCATATGTGGAATCTAAAAAACAAAAACAAACAAAAGCAAAGCATAAATACAGGACAGAAATAGACTCACAGACAGAGAATACAGGCTTGTGGTTACCGGGGGGGTGTAGAGGGTGGGAGGGATAGACTGGGATTTCAAAATTGTAGAATAGATAAACAAGATTACACTGTATAGCACAGGGAAATATACACAAAATGTTATGATAAATCACAGAGGAAAAAATATGACAATGAGTGTGTATATGTCCATGAATGACTGAAAAATTGTGCTGAACACTGGAATTTGACACAACACTGTAAAATGATCATGAATCAATAAAAAATGTAAAAAAAAAACAAAACTGAGCATAATTTTACTCACAATAAAGTATGATGCAAAGGAGTCCAGGTTTCAGAGTAACTGTGATTCCAGAATAAGAAAAAAGAGATTCCATCTATTGTTCAAATCATTATAAGACAGTAGACAATTCTGATGGGATAATGCATGGATAAATCTAGACAAAAAGCTGAAGGTTTGGTCTTAGATAATAAGGGGAGAGAAAAGGATCCTTGTTTATTTTAGTATGTATAGCTTTTGTGATGACACTGAAATTCACAGCTTTTGGAATTCTGGGTTTTCTGAAATGGAAATCTTTTTCCCAGACATAAGTGAAATGTCCCAGATCAGAGAAGGGGAAAGGTTAAAAAGAGCCAGCTTCACTATTTCAACTTGAAAATTTATTTAAGTTTAAGAATTTGGAGTCTGTGCCATTACTAAGTCAATCTCTTAGGTTAATTAAAAAATATAACATATGCACACCCATGTTCATAGCAGCATTATTCACAATAGCCAAAAAGTGGAAGCAACTCCGGTGTCCATGTATGAATGAATGGAAAAACAAAATATGGTACATGTACGCAGTGGAATATTATTCAGTCTTTAAAAGAAAGGAAATTCTGGCACAGGCAACAACATGGATGAACCTTGAGGGCATTGTGCTTTGGGTTTTAAACCAATCACAACAAGATATATAATGTATGATATCATTTATCTGAGGACCCAAGAGTAGTCAAATTCATAGAGAAAGGAAGTAGATGGTTGCCAAGAAGAGCAGAAAGTGTAAGTGGGGAACAGCTTAAAGGGCACAAAGCTTCAGTTTTGCAAGATGATAAGTTTCTGGCGATTATGTGCACAAGGTGAACACGCTTAACACCACTGGCCTGCACACTGAAAATTGGTTAAAATGGTAAATTTCATCTGACATATATTTCACCACAACTAATAAAAAATAGACATTCTCACCACAAAATTGAGTCTTTGGGGTTACTGAGCTTTTAATATTATGCACACACAAACATGGGAAGTGATTGATTACATTTTCTTCTCTAGTTGAACAAAAATTTTAAAAATATTAAGCAGAAGAAGCAATTTTCTAAGTGCAACACCATTAGGCAAAAAGATGCGCATTTTTGATGGAGTCCATTCTACCTTTTTAAACCAAAGAATGATTCACACTGGACGGCTTATCACAAGACAGCAACAGTGGGGGCTGCAGGAGTCATAGCCCGTCCACAGGAAGACTTCAACAGCGGCTCCTTCTGGAGTTGGTAATAAAAGAAAGGTTGTACTCTGAGTACTCATTTATAGTTGCTGTGAACTGAATCAGATGTTGCTGAATCAAATTGGAAAGAAAAGCATGAGAAAGCCGACTGGTAGAAAATTAAGACCTGCCTTTTTTTTTTTCCTTTTTAACCTTCTTTCCTTGTTTAGTTGCTGCAATGTCTAATACCAAATCAGGGGATACAATGAATTGGATAATTTATTGTTGTGGCGTTAAGAGTGGGAGGGTGAAGGAAGATTCATGGAGTGTTTACAAGGCTAATCCTAATCCATTTACGGGTTGAGGATCCTCCCAACAGCTGGCTTCAAGCTACTAAAGTGGAATCACGGAGAGGGACTGGAGAGGGATGAGCTCGGGTAGCTCCTCTAGCCCTTTCAGACGACCCCAGTGCCCCACAAATGGGAGTCGGGTCATTTATGCACAAAGAGTACTGGCTTTTTAGTTACATAGGCCTCATGTGTGCAGTTCATTCTCAACTGGTTCAAAAATAATTATATGCGGGTTGAAGTTCCTAAGATGGCAGAGGAGAAGGACCCTGAGCTCACCTCCATCATGGGCACCCCGAAATTACAATTATTTACAGAACAACTATTGATGAAAACGACCAGAACCTACCAGAAAAGATCTTCTACAGCCAAAGATACAAAGAAAGAGCCACAATGAGATGGGCAGGAGGGGCAGAGTAATGCTGGAGTCAAGTCCTGCACCCCAAGGTGGGCAACCCACAGACAAGAGAGTAACTACGATTGCTGAGGCTGCCCCCAAGAAGCAAGGGCTCCTAGCCCCACATCAGGCCCCCCAGCTCAGGGGTCCTGCACAAGGAAGATGAGCCCCCAGAATGTTTGTCTTTAAATTTAAAATTTAAAATTCAAAAATAAGCAATTCCATTCTGGGGAATATATCTGAACTAAAAAACAACAACAACACTAATTCAAAAAGATACATGCACCTCAATGTCCATAGCAGCTTTATTTACAATAGCCAAGGTATGGAAGCAACCCTAGTGCCCAACAGCAGATGACTGGGTAAGAAGTGGTGTAAATGTATACAATGGAAGATTATTCAGCCATAAAAAAGAAAGAAATGTTGCCACTTGTGGCAATATGGATGGACTAGAAGGTATTATGCTAGTGAAATAAGTTAGAGAAAGACATATCTTTTGCTATCACTTATATGTGTTATCTAAAAAATAAAACAAACTAGTGAATACAACAAAACTAGACAGATTCACAGATACAGAGACTAAACTACTGGTTACCTTTGGAGAAAGGGAAGGGGGTGCAAAACACGGGTAGGGAGTTAGAAGGTACAAACTACTGGGTATAGAATAAATAAGCTACAAGGATATATTGTACAACACAGAGAATATTGTCAATATTTTATAATAACTATAAATGGAGTACAATCTATAAAAATATTAAATCATTATATTATACACCTGAAATTAGTATAATATTATAAATGACTATACCTCAAAAAACTCAAATAATTACTCATAGTATATAAATATAAAATATTTATGTAATATGTAAGTGAATAGAAACTACATTCCTAAATTTAAATATGTACACATATTGAGTGAGAGAAAAATAAAGCAAATAAAATGAGAAATCAAAGTGGTATCAAGGATAAAACATAAATCAACCATTAAATGCACAAAAAGAGCTATACCTAATAAGTGAACAAATAAAAGATATAAAATACTATCCAGTTAATCCCCAAAGAGGCCAGAAAACAGGAGGAAATATCAAAGAAAAAATGGGACAAATGAAAAAAAAGCATGAGAATAAAATGAAACTCAACACATCCATAATCACATTAAGTGTAAATGTCTAAAAAAACCCCACTAAATGCAGAGATTCTCAGATTAGATGAATAAACAGTATCCAATTGCATGTTACCTGCAAGAAACTCACTTTAAATAGCAACCACAGAGTTTTACAATAAAAGGATAGAAAACAATCATGTTAACATTAGTCAAAAGAAAACTGTAGTGGTTGTATTACTATCAGAGAAAATAAGTTTTAGAGCAAAGAATTTTACCTGGGATAAAGAGGGTCACTTCTTAATGATAAAAGAGCTCAGTTTATCAAGAAGGCATAGTGAACTCAAATATTTATGTCCCTCATAAAAGAGCTTCAAGATTTACAAAGCAACAACTGACAGAACTGGGGGAAAATAGATAAATCCACAATTACAGCTGAAGACTTCAGCACCACTCCCTCAGTAACTGACTGAGCGAGTAGACAGAAAATCAGTAGAAATATACAAGTTAGCCTAGACTGCCTGGGCAGAAGTCATTGCTGCACTTTTCTCAAGCTTTGTAGTTGAAATTTAATAATGCCGTTAAGATGTTATAGGAGAAAAATGATTTTGTGGGCTTAAGTTCAAATAGGAGAGAGCTAGTAACTTTTATTTAGAAATTTAACTATAACTTTGGTGTTACATACCCTCATATTATGTTTCAGTTGATTTAATTTATATAAATATAAATTTATACAAATTTATTTAACCTGTGCTGCTTTGCAGAATTCAATAATATTTATGGATAAAAAATGTTCATTAAGTGATTCTTATATAACTACTATTAAGAAAATGAGATATAGTGTAAGCAGTATATATATTAAAGTCAGAAAATGTACTAAGTATGCTTTCTAGTACTCATGATCAAAATTTGTTTTCAATTAGAGAGAGCTTAAATACTAATCTTAAATACTAATTACTCCCAGATAAGATTTCTGCCAATCATTAATAATACATTTAGAATCTAAATCCCGATTTTAATCAGAGCTTTCTGGACCACAAAGTAATGACAAAATACAATTAGGAAAAAAATCCTTTTAGGGAACTCATTGCTAATTCTATATATAATTATAAGAACTTGATTTGGTCTTAGCAATTTTTCAATGAAAAATTGAAACACAATCTTTCAATGTAATGTATTCGTGTCTGATAATTAGGTAAGTAATTCTTCCATTAGACCACACTTCCTTTGTGATGGCTAGCCTCATAAAGATGGTGTGAAATTACTTTATCACACTTAATCCTTGGAAGCCCATTTACTTTACACAGGCAACACATTTTCAAGGTATCACATGTAAGTAAATCTTAGCTAAAGTGAGGTGATGACATAGGTGTATTTGTCTTTCAGACCTTGTGACTGCTTTTGACACAAGATCCCATGGGTGTATAATTTTTTCTGGAGACATTCTGGGTCACCAACCTGTGTAGCACAGGGAACTGTATTCAATGTCTTACAGTGACCTATAATGAAAAAGAATATGACAAAGAGTCTATGTATGTCTGTGTATGACTGAAACATGCTGTACACCAGAAATTGACACAACATTGTAAACTGGCTGTACTTCAATAATAAATAATAATAAAATAAAATACAATGATTAAATAAAAAATTAATTTCCTTTTTCTTTTTTTAAAATTTTATTTGTTTTAATTAAAGTGTAGTTGATTTACAATGTTAGTTTCAGGTGTATAGCAAATCGATTGAGTTATGCATATACATACATATATTTTCAGATTCTTTTCCATTATAGCTTTTATAAGAAATTGAATATAGTTCCCTGTGCTATACAGCAGGTCTTTAAAATTAATTTCTATTGAAATTAAATAGTGTGTGAACACAGGTGAATGCTAACATCACAGAATGAGATGCATATCCATAGGTGTAACATGCAGTGAATTGATGCTCTAGGTCAACTTGAGGTGTTTACATAGGATTACAGAGCTAGCATAGACCATTAGAACACTTGGAAAAATTCCAGATGACCTAAGAATTTAGGAGACACCTCTGGCTCAAATCATGGCAATAGTAGAGAAAATGTATTGAAAGAGCTAACTAAAAGGTATGATTGGGGTATATAAAAATACAACCATCAAAAAAATGCTCAATATCGCTATTTATCAGAGAAATACTGGTCAAAACTACAGTGAGATATCCCCTCACACCAGCCAGAATGGCCATCATTCAAACATCCACAAACAATAAATGCTGGAGAGGCTGTGGAGAAAAGGGAACCCTCCTACACTGAAGGTGGGAATGCAGTTTGGTGCAGCCATTATGGAGAACAGTATGGAGAGTCCTCAAAAGACTAGGAATAGACTTACCACATGATTCAGGAATCCCACTTCTGGGCATATATCTAGAGGGAACTCTAATTTTAAAAGATATATGTACCCCAATGTTCATAGCAGCACCTTATTACCTTATTCAATAGCCAAGATACGGAAGCAATCTAAATGCCCATAACAGGTGATTGGATAAAGAAGTTGTGGTATATTTATACAATGGAACACTACTCAGCCATAAAAAATAATAAAATAATGCCATTTGCAGTAACATGGATGGACCTGGAGATTATCATTCTAAGTGAAGTAAGCTAGGAAGAGAAAGAAAAATGCCATATGATATCACTCATATGTGGAATCTAAAAAAGAGAAAAACAGAGGACACTAGTGAACTCATCTACAAAATAGAAACAGACTTGCAGACATAGTAAACAATCTTTTGGTCACTGAAAGAAAAAGGTTAGGAAGGGATAAATTTGGGAGTTCGATATTTGCAAACATTAGTCACTACATATAAAAGTAGATTAAAAAAACAAGTATCTTCTGTATAGCACAGTGAATGATATTCAATATCTTGTAATAATCTTTAATGAAAAAGAGTGAAAACAAAAACAAATATATGTATGTATATGCATGACTGGGGCAAGATGCTGTACACCAGAAACTGACATATTGTAACTGTACTTCAGTAAAGTAATAAAATAAAATCAAAAGTAATAAAATAAAATCAAAAGAAATGACCATGTGTAGAATTAAAAATATATGATTATCTCAAAAGATTATAAGCTGAGCAGAGAGTGCAAAACCCTGAATGGACAAAAGTTGTGAAGTGGCTGTACCCCCATCTGAGAGCAGGGAATAAAGGCCAAGGAATCAAATTTTCTGAAATGACCCAGACTCAAAACTCTACAAAGCAGAAAGTCAGATTCAGTATTAGAAACCAAGGTTAAAGTTTCCACTCGAGATAGAACACTTAAGCAATAGATACCCAACCACTTCAAGGTGCAGACACTTCTCATGATGGCTTAGGACTGGTTTAGAGTGGGAGGTGGGTCAGGGAGTGATATGATGAAGAAAACCATAAAATTGTTGAAATACTGGACAGAAAGCAGTGGGAAGAGAAAAATAACAGTAACTAATATAATATAAGCATGAAAGAAAAATAACATTCAAATTGCAAATGCAAAATAGAATTCTTAAACACAAAAATATTTAATGATAAGAAAGACGGCTGTCAAAATGTACAAGTCAAATATGAATTTATTCTACATGCAATTAGGTAAGCACTGACAATGATTTAAAAATAAGCAATTCCACTCTTGAATATACAGCTGAAAAAGGCAAAAACATAAATTCGAAAAGGTACATGAATCTTAATGTTCATAGTAGTATTATTTACAATTGCCAAAGTGTTGAAGCAACCTGACAGTCCATCAACAGAGGACTGGATAAAGAAGATGTGGTGTATATATAATGAAATACTATTCAGCCATAAAAAGAATGAAATTTTGCCATTTGCAGCAACATAGATGGACTTGGAGGGCATTATGCTAAATGAAATAAACCAGACAGATAAAGACAAATACTGTACAATATCATTTATACATTGAATCTAAAAAATACAGCAAACTAGTGAATAAATCAACAAAAAAAAAGCAGATTCACGGACATAGATAAAAAACTAGTGGTTATCCGTGGGGAGAGATAAGGGGACGAGGGGCAATATAGGGATGGGGAAAAAGGGGTTTTATCAGATTATATGAAATCATCTGTGTGGAACTTATGAAACCTGTAAAGCACTATAATATTTAAAGAACCTTTCATTCAATAAAAAAGACAAAAACTAAAATAAAAATGAGCAGGTTTATATGGCTTAGAGATAATATATGACACCATAATTTTATTTTAAAGTGGTACTTAGAGAAGATGAAAAGATTTTGACATCAATAGGCATGAAGAAAATGCAGATTAAAACCACTATAGGCTATCACTGCATGTTTATTATAACAGACAGAATTAAAAGTACTGATGACATACACATATATGGCAATACATATACACCCACATAGCTACACACATCCATACTAAGCTCTCATAAATGGGTTTTTTTAAGCATCTTTTTTGGGGGGGCTGTAATTACATTGATTTTATTAATTTATCTCTAATGGAGGTACTGGGAATTGAACCCAGGACCTTGTGCATGCTAAGCACTCACTCTACCACTGAGCTACACCCTCCCCCTCATAAATTGCTGATAGCAATGCAAAATAGTGTAACTACTCTGGAAAAATCTGTTGGCAATTTCTTATAGAGTTAAACATAGACTACCACATGACCTGACAATGATGCTCACTAGTATACGCCCCTGAGAAAAGAAGATTTATGTTTACACAAAAACCTGTATATAAATATTTACAAAAACTCTGTTAAATCTTCAAATGCGGAAGCAGCTCAAATGTTCTTCAACGAGTTAACATATTTAAAACAAAACCAAAAGCTTTGCCACATCCATACAAAGAATGCTACTGAACAATAAAAAGGAATAAACTATTGATGCATGCAACAGCTTGATTGGATCACAGGCATATTATTTTGATGGAGAGTAGCTGGTCTTAAAAGATTACATACTATGTGAATCTACATATATTAACCTTCATCATGAAGCTCAAACTTCACAAGGTAAGGGTGAAAAACAACCCTTGGGGAGTTTACGACTGATTATTCCTTGAGCTCATACAGGTGGAAAACATTTAGATTCCATTGACATGACATGGTCTAAAAGTAAAAGCTGTGACCCTGGCCGTGGACTGGGGCATTCCTGTCCCACGTGGACGTGGGTTCAACTCCTCCCACCCACACCCCATCATCAGCCCTGCCAAGGGAACCGGAGGGTCTGTGCCCATCAGTAAACCAGCAACACATAGAGATCTGGTAGAATTAAACTCAAATTCACTCTTATCCAAAACATTTTATTAACTACAAACTATTTAAATATTCCAAATAAACACAGATTATCAAACTGGAAGAATGCAAAATAAAACTTTATGCTGTCTGTGAAAAAGCCAAATTAAATATCTTTAATACAAAGAAAAAAGTTCGATTATAAGTAAAATATTGGTTAAAGAGGTCATATACCACACGACCAGTAATCATAACAAAGGTAGAGTGGTTACATTAGTATCATACCACATAAGCTTAAGGGAGAGGAATATTATTAAGTATAAAGGAGAACACCAATCAATTAACATTAAGACATAGGAATCCTGGATGTCTATATATTCAACAATCAAACTTCAAATACATAAGCAAAGAGTTGACAAAACTTGAAGGAGAAATAGACAAATGTCACTGCTCTGTTATTAAATGATAGAAAAGACAAGAAACCTTTAAAAACTAAGATTAACACAACACCATCAGCTAACTTGACCTACTGTATAAAATTCTAAAGCATTTATAAAAAAATTATCAGAACTGAAAAATGAGTAAATCAAGAGAATTTTATTTTTATATGCTAACAATAACAAAATGGAAAATGAAATTTTGAGAAATAGCATGTATAATAGAATCTGGAAACATAAAAGACTTAGAAATAATGTAACAAAACATGTGCAAGATGCTGAAAATGATAAAACATCACTGAGAGAAAATAAAGATGACTTAAATTAATGAAAATTTATACCAGATTCATAAATTGAAAGATTCAATATTATTAAGTTGTCAATTATCACATGATTGACTGATAGATTCAGTGCAGTCTCAGTTACAATGTTAAACTAATTCTAATATTTATAGGAAAATCCAAGCTGTAATATACAAAGAGGTATCTAGACAAAATAATTTTGAAAAAGAAGTTTATTTGACTGATACTACCTGACTTTAAAAAACCCAGTGAGTCGAGAAACAGCACACTTTTCAAACTGCAGACTCATCTTTTTAATAAAGTTTGAAATGCAACTAGATTTATGTTTAGAATAATTAATCTTGAGCCAGACACTATACAGAAAAATTAATTCAAAATGAGCCAAAGAGTGAACAAACAAACAAAAAACTAAAATTACACAATTTATAGAAGAAAATATGATTGAAAATTTGCAACTCTAAAAGGGGATAGGTAAATAGTTGTGGCACATCCATGTAGTGGAATACAACTCTGAAGTAGGAAGACTGAATTACTGATACATTCATTACAGTGTATGAATTTCAAAAGAATGATGCTGAAAATACTCAGTTGGACACAAAAGATTGCATACTGTCTGACTGAATTTACATAAAATTCTATAAACAAAAAATTTATTCTTTAGTGATTAAAAGCAGAAGATTGGTTTCCAGAGGCCAGGAAAGAAGAAATAATTAACTGCAATGAGGCAGAAAAAAACTTGTTACAATGATGAAAATGTCCTATATTCTGATTATGGTGTTGGTTATACTGATTAAATATAAAAATGTAATGAGCTACATACTGAAAAATAATGTTTTACTTTACATATTATATCCTTCTATAAATTTCATGCAAAAGGTTATACTTAATGATAAACAAAACCAGATAAAAATAAAATAATATCTATAGATTTGTAAGACTGTTAAACTGAAAATGAAAAATCAATAGATTCTAGAAAATTCTGAATTATCAAAATTGGTTAAATACGGAGAATGTCTGAATAAACCAGCAACCTGTAACTTAATTGCACTGATAATAAGAATCCTTCCCAACACCCCATGCCCAAAACACCATGCTCAGTTGGTTATATCAATCTTTTAAGTAGCATATTATCTTTATTTATTTATGAACATTCAGAGTAAACTAAGGAACAAAGCAAACAACCTTAGCTTGTGAGGCTAGTAAAAACCTCATACCACATTTGACACTGGACCAAGTCAGGAAAGAAAAGAAATTTGTAGGTTTTATTGACCAAAGCAGTCTAAACCCAAGCTGTTCAATATGGTAGCCACAAGCCACACGTAAGCTACTGAGCACCTGAAACGCGGTTAGTCTAAATTAAGATGTGCTGTAAGTTTAAAGTACTTAGTATGAGAGATGCATGTAAATTTGTCAATAAGAATGTTTATACTAATTATATTGAAATGATGATAGTTTGGATATATTGGGTTAAATAAAACATACTTAGTATTATTAATAGCAATTTACCTGTTTCCTTTTTGATTAATTTAATATAGTAAATATAAAATTATATAGATTGCTCATATTCGTGACCTGGATATTATTTTTATTGAAAAGTTCAGTTCTGCAGTGTGGTGAGCATAAAGGTCTATGCTCTATACCCTAGAATATGGGAATATGATATGTGACGTGGAAAAAGTGACTTAGCAGATATTATGAAGTTTACAGGCCATAAAATAGGAGATGACCCAGTGGTAAGCAGGTAGAACATATCGTATCACATGAGTCCTTAAAAGCGGGCACGTTCTCCCGTTGCAGCCAGTGAAGTGGGCTGAAGGAGAAGCTGGAGTCAGAACTGCCACCCCAACTGGCAATAGCAAAAGCCCCTCCCCTTTCTACATCAACAAAGCTTAGATGAGAACCCTGACTGCTCCTCCACATGGTAAGAATGTAGCACCCCTCTCCATTCTGCCACTGGAATAGTGCCAGAGGAAATTAGTTAAAGTAGAATATTTAAGGAAGATCTACACTCTCACAACATAATGTCCCAAATGTCTAGGTTCCAATAAAAAAAATCCCTATTAAACCAAGAAACAGGAAAACTTTACTTGAATGAGAAATGACAATCAACAGATGTCAACAGCAAAATGACACAGATATTAGGGATCCTGGAGGAAAAGGAGAAAGAGGGTGGGGCTGAAAAAGTACTTAAATAACTAATAGCTGAAATTATCCTAAATTGGCCAAAGAGCTTAAACCTACAGATTCCAGAACCTGAGCAAGGATTTATCCAAAAAGGACAAAGCCAAAGAAACCCAAGCCAAGACATGCCACAGTCAAACTGCTGGAAACTGAAGAAAAAGAAAAGAATCTCAGATGCAGACAGAGGGAAACCACCTGCAGGGGGAGCACAGTTCAAAGGACTTCACGCTAGAAACGATGGAGACCAGCAGGAAGTGGCAGGACATATTTCAAGTGCTGAGAGAAAAGAACTGTCAGCTCTGAATTCTATTTCTAGCAAAAATATCCTTCAGAAATGAAGCAGAGGTCAAGGCAGACTCAGAGAATTCAGATGGAGGAAAACCAAGAGAACTTGTCATCAGCGAACCTACGCTAAAAGAACAGCTAATGTAAGTGCTTGCAAGCAGAAAGGAAACGATAAAAAAGCATCTTGGGACATCAGGAAGGAAGAAAGAACAATGGGAAAAGTAAAAATATGGGTAAATACAATATCCTTTCCTTCTCCTCTCGAGTTTTCTAAATCATGCATGAATCTTTAAACAAACCACCAACAAATAGTTAAATTCCACACAGATTAAAGACATAAATGTAAAAAGCAAACATTAAAGAATGCAAGAGAAAATGCTGATTATCAAAGCAAATACTGGTTTCCTAAATAAGGCCCCCAAAGCCAAGAGGTCAGAGGACAAAAATGATCAATGGGAGGACATTGAAATATTTTCATGAAGTGGCAATGTTACAAAAAATAAGAGTGAATCTTCTGATTTGCATAACCTATTTGTGCATGTTTAAGCAACAAAGAATTGATGTCTTCATATCTTATAAAGATCCACTGCACATCAAGCTTTTAAAACCTGAATAATTAAATAAAAAATGGCCTAGCCTAGGAAAGGGCAGATTCTTAAAATGGGATGCCAAATGAACAACAGACAAAATTTGCTCCATCTAACTAGTAATCAGCAAAATGAAAATTAAAGTGTCATTGAAATTTTTCCCTCTCTTAAAATTGGAAAACTTTAAAGAATAACAGAATGTCAAGTGTTGATGTTGATATGAGATAAAATAAAAACTCTAATGTACTTCTTGTATAAATGTAAGTCGGTACATTTTGAAAAGTATTTACTGATGCCTGGTAGAGTCAAAGGTGCACTTAAACCATCAACCAGCAGCTGTACCCTGAGAAGGTGGAGGAACACTTACCTAGTGGGGAAATCACACAATTGCCCCCAAAAGAAAGTTTATAGTTATATGCATATAATGGTGAAGACCAAAGAGAGAGAGAGAGAAACTAACACAATGGCTCTGAACAGTGAAATGGACACGTCTAGGGGAAGTGTCCCACCTAAATTCACGTAATTAGTAAGGGATTCAAGAACCAAAGCCTGCTTGGATTGGCACTGGGCCCCCTGTGGCACACCTGGGAAACCACGTTTTTATAAAATATTCACAAACAGCCAACCTGCAGGATGTAGGAACCACACCAAGGGATTCCCCAGCAAGAAGGGAATTAATAAGAGCCAAATTTATGTCTAAAACTCAGTCTCAGACACAGTAAGATTAAGTAGCACACACCCTCTTTTGTCTTTCTTTTCTGTGCTGGCAACTCATTAATTCAATACATATTTACTGAATCCCTTGAACACAGTAAATGTGCCCAGTTCGCTGGTATCTGTTTAATTAGGAGTTAATCAAATAGACTGTTTGTTGGTTCACAACCTTGGGAGTTTCTCGGGTGAAACCTGAAACCGCCCCCTTACTCGGAACATAAGGAGAGAAGAAAGAGGCAGATCCTTCAGCTTGGTAGTTCGAAAAAGCAATGGCACTTACACGTGGGGTTTATCTCCAGTGGCCACAAGACAAGATCTCTGTCTCCACTTGCAGAATCTCAAAAGTTCATGGAGGATTAACGGGGTGCAGCCCGCACACCATCCAGATGGTCTCCGCAACGCGCTCTCTCGGGGCTGCATCCCCCAAAGCAGCTGCTGCTGCGGGAACAAGGAGCGGCACAGACACTCCGAGGACCGGGCGGAGGAGCAGCTGCAGGTCGCTGGGTCCGGCTCCAGGGGCGGCCGGCGGCCCCGTCCTCCCCGGGACCTCCTCCACCACTGCTCCCTGTTTCTGTGTTTCTTCTCAGCAGTAACACAGGTACCTACTTTCTGGGGTGACGTGGTTCTTCCAGGTACCATGTGGATGAGCTGGGTGTCGGGAATAGAAGACAGGTGAAATGTTTTGACCTGTGGAGTTATAGTCTTTCTTGGATTCTACTTCAGAAGCTACGTTCAGAAGCTGAATTTATATCATGTTTGCCTATAGCAAAGAGTTGTGTGGAAATTTTTCTGTTGGCTTGTGTCCTTTTCTGCAGAAAAAAAGGACCCAATGGCAGGATTCCAGTCCAGCTGGTGTAATACATTTTTTTTTCTGACATGGTCTTAGAACTTTTGTCTCTCTAATACATGTTAATTCATTTTATGTGTCCTCTGTTCAGGAATGCCTACTCGGAAACTCCTCATTTATTAATTTAAAAGTGATGATTGGATTCCTTACACATCCCACTGTGTTTCGCTCTAACCACATCTGCAGTCAAGACTGGATCAAGAAGTCTGCAACATCTTAATATATTTCCCAATATAAGAAGTGAAAAAAATTATCTTCGCCTCTTTGGAATTCTTTTTTTTTTCTTTGAAATTCTTTAAATTCATAGCTATTTCAGAAATAGCAAATCAGAGAAGGATTTTCCCGTTGTTTAATGGTTTACTTATAAGAGTTAACAACTTCATGCATATTGGCCCCCAGTGTTATGATACCATTTTAATTTGGAAACAGATGACCATTACTTCACAGTGATGCATTCTGCAGATTTATAGAATCATAAACCTGATGGCATTTGAGATGTTCAGAATGGCGAGCTGTAATGAGCATCAGTATAATTGTAACAGAAAAGTTATCACATCACTCAATTGTTTTATGTGTTTAGCAGCTTTGGTGTTTTTCTCTCAGTGAGTTCACTGAAAGTCAGAAGGGCTGTGGAAATTCTGCACGTAAGTGCTAAGTAGCCCTTAATGATTCAATGAGCTCAAACTTGAACCACCTCTCAGTCAAAAGGCAAAATAGCAATTTCTCATAGTGATTCTTGAAAGCCCTACAGTGAGTCAATAAATTCAGTTGATTAAAATAATATAATAAAAGATAACTAGTGATCCTCTTCACATTCAGATGGTTTTCCTCTTTCCCCTGCCTAAATACTGATTCCTAAATTCAATAAACAATCTTTCAACTGAGGGCCATTGATTACCAATTAGAAAATTAGTAAAAATATGTGCCCCTCTGTAGGAAAAATATCCTACTGCTGATGAATCAGTGATATGATCTCTTTTAAAAACAAGAGATTATTATTATGCTATTATTATTATTTCCAGCTAAAAAAATGGATAGCTTTTACTCTTGCCAACATTTTCATTTTAAAACTTAGAATCCATATGAGCATATCAACGTCTCAATGCATATTAGTCCCTTTTCATTTGAAATACAGTCATCTTTCCACTACTCACAAAAATAAGAGGAAAGTATTGTGGATAATTCAGTGATGTCCAGTTCCAGATGCAGCCCCAGTTTCATTCTTGTGCAATTGGCAGATCTTACAGTGGGTCATGATCCCATAATGCTTGTATCTGAACTCAATATTGCTGACTATAAGCCCTATATCTCTGTTCATATATCTCTAGGGCAATAAGTAGATCTATAGGATTAATTAATATTGCACAACTGAAACTTTGTCCCCTTTGGCTAATCCTTCCCTGTTTTCCCCTCCCTCCTAGACCTTGGAAACCACCATTCTATTCTCTGTTGCTATGAGTTTGACTATTTTAGACCCCTCATACAAGTGGGGTCATGTAGTATTTGTCCTTCTATGCCTGGTATATTTCACTTAGCATAATGTTCTCCAGGTCCATCCATAGTGTCACAAATGGCAGAATTTCCTCTTTCTTTAAGGCTGAGCAATATTCCATTGTATATGTAGAGCACATTTGTTTAAAAAATCTGTTCATTCACTAATGGACATTTAGGTTATTCCTGCATATTGACTATTGCAAATAATGTTGTAGTGAAGGTTAGAGAGTAGATATCCCTGCTAAGAGTGATTTCATTTCCTCCAAATGAATACCCAGAAGTGGGTATTTTGCTGGATTATGTGCTAGTTTTACTTTTTCTTCTCTGATGAACTGTTTTCCATAGTTGTTGCACCAGTTTACAATACCACCAACAGTGTTCAAGGCTTTTCTTTTCTCCACATGCTCACCAACACTTGTTATCTTTTTTTAAAGTTATTTTATTGATGTATGGTCAGTTCATAATGTTGTGTCAATTTTGAGTGCACAGTATAACAGTTCAGTCATATATATACATACATTATTTGTTTTTGTATTCTTTTTCATTATAGGTTATTACAAGATATTTAATATAGTTCCCTGTGCTATATGGAAGAAACTTGTTAATTTATTTTATATATAGTATTTAGTATCTACAAATCGTGAACTCCCAATTTATCCCTTCCCACCTTTCTTCCCCCTTGGTCACCATAAGTTTGTTTTCTATGTCTATGAGTCTCCTATTTTTTTTTAAATAAGTTCACTTGTCTTTTATTTAAAGTCCACATATGAATGATATCATATGATATTTTTCTTTCTCTTTCTGGCTGACTTCACTTAGAATGAAAATCTCCAGGTCCATCCATGTTGCTGCCAATATCATTATTTAATCCATTTTTATGGCTGAGTAGTATTCTGGTGTGTGTATGTGTGTGCATATATCACAACTTCTTTATCCAGTCATCTGTCAATGGACATTTAGGCTGTTTCCATGTCTTGACTATTGTAAATAGTGCTGCTATGAAATTTGGGGTGCATGTAATCTTTTTAAATTAAAGTTCCCTCTGGATATGTGCCCAGGAGTGCAATTGCTGAATCATATTTTTAGTTTTTTGAAGAATCTCCATACTGTTTTCCATAATGTCTGCACAAAACTACATTCCCACCAACAGTGTATATTTGTACATTCTATATTCTGTATTCAATATTCTGCATTCTGTATTCTAAATTGTATTTCTGTGTTCTACATTCTAAATTCTGGGTTCTGCATTCCATTTTCTAAATTCAATATTCAGTATTCTGTATTCTATATTCTAAATTCTGTGTTCTGCATTCTATGTTCTAAATTCTATATTCAGTATTCTGTATTCTATATTCTATATTCTGTGTTCTGCATTCCATGTTCTAAATTCTGGGTTCTGTATTCTCTTTTCCATATTCTATATTCTGTTTTCTACATTCTATATTCTGTATTCTATATTCTGCATTCCGTATTCTTTAATCTATATTCTGTGTTCTACATTCTGTACTCTAAATTCTATATTCAGTATTCTCTATTCTATATTCAAAATTCTGTGTTCTACATTGTATATTGTAAATTCTATATTCTATATTCAAAATTCTGTGTTCTTCATTCCGTGTTCTAAATTCTGCTTTCTATATTCTCTATCCTATATTGTGTGTTCTTCATTCTATATTCTACATTCTATATTCTAAATTCTATTTTGTACATTCCAAATTCTGTGTTCTGCATTTCATATTCTAAATTCTGGGTTATGTATTCTGTATTCCATATTTTATATTTTGTTTTCTATATTCTATATTTGGTATTCTATATTCTGCATTCCGTATTCTATATTCTATATCCTGTGTTCTAAATCCTATATTCAGTATTCTGTATTTTATTTTCTAAATTCTGTGTTCTGCATTCCATGTTCTAAATTCTGTGTTCTATATTCTTTTTTCCATATTCTAGATTCAGTGTTCTATATTCTATATTCTGTATTCTGTATTCTGCATTCCGTATTCTACAATGTATATTCTGTGTTCTAAATTTTATTTTCCAAATTCTATATGTAGTATTCTGTATTGTATATTCTATATGCTGTTTTCTAAATTCTGTATTCTAAATTCTATATTCTTTATTCTAAATTCTGTGTTCTGCATACCGTGTTCAAAATTCGGTGTTCTATATTCTCTACTCTGTATTCTATAATTTGTGTTCTCCATTCTATTTTCTTTATCCTATATTCTGCATTCAGTTGTCTATATTGTATATTCTGTGTTCTACATTCTATATTCTAAATTCTATATTCAGTATTCTGTTTTATATATTCTAAATTCTGTGTTCTGTATTCTATGTTCTAAATTCTGGCTTCTATATTCTCCAGTCTATATTCTATATTTTGTGAACTCAATTCTTATTTCTACATTCTTTATTCTGCATTCCATATTCTATATTATATATTCTGTGTTCTACATTCTATATTCTAAATTCTATATTCCTTATTCCGTAGTATATATTCTATATTCTATGTTCTGCATTGTATATTCTAAATTCTACATTCAGTAAACTGTATTCTAAATACTAAATTCTGTGTTCTGCATTTCATGTTCTAAATTCTGTGTTCTATATTCTCTTTTCTATATTCTATATTCTGTGTCCTTCATTCAATATTCTAAATTCTATATTCAGTATTCTCTATTCTATATTCTAAATTCTGTGTTCTGCATACCATGTTCGTATTTCGGGATTCTGTATTCTGTTTCCATATTTTACATTCTGTGTTCTAAATTCTATATTCTGTATAATATATTCTGCATTATGTATTCAATATTGTATATTTTGTGTTCTACATTCTATATTCTAAATTCTATAATCTATATTCTAAATTCTGTGTTCTTTATTCCGTGTTCTTAATTCTGGGTTCTATAATCTCTTTTCTATATTCTATATTCTGTGTTCGACATTCAATATTCTAAATTCTATATTTAGTATTCTCAATTCTATATTCAAAATTCTGTGTTCTACATGCTATATTCTAAATTCTATATTCTATATTCAAAATTCTGTATTCTTCATTCCGTGTTCTAAATTCTGGGTTCTATATTCTCTATTCTATATTCTATATTCTGTGTTCTTCATTCTATATTCTACATTCTATATTCTGCATTCCGTATTCTATATTCTATATACTGTGTTCTACATTCTATATTCAAAATTCTATATTCATTATCCTGTATTCTTTATTTTAAATTGTGTGCTTTGAATTCCATGTTCTAAATTCTGGGTTCTATATTCTCTATTATATATTCTATATTTTTTGTTCTTCATTCTATATTGTACGTTCTATATTCTGCATTCCGTGTTATATATTCTATATTATGTTTTCTACATTCTATATTCTAAATTCTATATTCAGTATTCTTTATTCTATAATCTAAATTCTGTGTTCTGATTCAATTTTTAAATTCTGGGTTCTAAA
Organism: Vicugna pacos; assembly: GCF_048564905.1. Taxonomy (NCBI): domain Eukaryota; kingdom Metazoa; phylum Chordata; class Mammalia; order Artiodactyla; family Camelidae; genus Vicugna; species Vicugna pacos. The sequence continues at coordinate 69,897,294 of NW_027328741.1, read as the reverse complement.
TCCTCTTTTATATATTCTATATTTTGTGTTCTTAGTTCTTTATTCTGCATTCTATATTCTGCATTCTGTATTTATGTTCTATATTCTGTGTTCTACATCTACTTTCTAAATTCTATATTCTGTATTCTGTATTCAATATTCGACATTCTGTGTTCTGCATTCTATGTTCTAAATTCTGGGTTCTGTATACTGTTTTCCATATTCTATTTTCTGTGTTCTATATTCTATATTCTGTATTCTATATTCTGCATTCCGTATTCTATACTCTATATTCTGTGTTCTTCATTCTATTATCCAAATTCTATATTCAGTATTCTGTATTCTATATTCTAAATTCTGTGTTCTGCATTCCATGTTCTAAATTCTGTGTTCTACATTGTCTATTCTATATTCTATATTCTGTGTTCTACATTCAATATTCTAAATTCTATATTCAGTATTCTGTATTGTATATACTAAATTCTGTGTTCTGCATACCATGTTCAAATTTCGGGGTTCTGTATTCTGTTTCCATATTTTATATTCTGAGTTCTAATTTCTATATTCTGTATACTATATTCTGCATTATGTATTCTATATTCTATATTTTGTGTTCTACCTTCTATATTCTAAATTTTATATTCAGTATTCTTTATTCTATTTTCTAAATTCTGGGTTCTGCATTCCATGTTCTAAATCCTATATTCAGTATTCTGTATTCTATATTCTAAATTCTGTGTTTCGCATTCTATGTTCTAAATTCTATATTCAGTATTCTGTATTATAAATTCTAAATTCTGTGTTCTGCATTCCATGTTGTAAATACTGGGTTGACTATTCTGTTTTCCATATTGTATAATCTGTGTTCTACATTCTATATTCTGTATTCTATATTCTGCATTCCGTATTCCATATTCTATATTCTGTGTTTTACATTCTATATTCTAAATTCTATATTCTGTATTCCGTATTCTATATTCTGAACTCTGTGTTCTACATTCTATATTCTAAATTCTATATTCAGTGGTCTGTATTCTATATTCTAAATTCTGTGTTCTGCATTACATGCTCTAAATTTTGGCTTTTATATTCTCTATTCTATATTCTATATGCTGTGTTCTACATTCTATATTCTGAATTGTAAATTGAGGTTTCTGTATTCTATATTCTAAATTCTGTGTCCTGCATTCCATTTTCTAAATTCTGGTTTCTATATTCTCTATTCTATTTTCTGAGTTGTATATTCTATATTCTATATTCTATATTCAGTATTCTGAATTCTATATTCTAAATTTTGTGTTCTACATCCGTGTTCTAAATTCTGGGTTCTATATACTCTACTCTCTATTCTATACATTGTGTTCTTCATTCCATATTCTACATACCATATTCTGCATTCCGTATTCTATATTCTATATTCTGGGTTCTACATTCTATATTCTAAAAACTATATTCAGTCTTCTGTATTGTATATTCTAAATTCTTTGTTCTGCACTCCATTTCTTAATTCTTGGTTCTATATTCTCTATTCATTTCTATATTTTTTTGTTTACATTCTATATTGTACGTTCTATATTCTGCATTCCGTGTTTTATATTCTATATTATGTTTTCAACATTCTATATTCTAAATTCTATATTCAGTATTCTGAATTCTATATTCTAAATTCTGTGTTCTGCATTCCATGTTCTAAATTCTGGGTTCTATATTTTCTATACTATATTCTATATTCTGTGTTCTATATTGTATATTCTAAATTCTATATTCATTATTCTGTATTCTATATTCTTAATTCTGTGTTCTACATTCTATATTCTGAATTCTATATTCAGTATTCTGTGTTCTATATTCTTAATTCTCTGTTCTTCATTCCATGTTCTAAGTTCTGGGTCCTATACTCTCTATTTTATATTCTATATTTGTATTCTGCATTCTATATTCTACATAGTATATTCTGCATTCCGTATCCTATATTCTATATTCTATGTTCTACATTCTAAATTCTAAAATCTATATTCAGTATTCTGTATTCTATAGTATAAATTCTCTGTTCTGCATTCCATTACTAAATTGAGGTTTCTATATTCTCTATTCTATGTTATATATTTGGGTCGTTCATTCTATATTCTACGTCCTATATTCTGCCATCCGTATTTTATATTCTATATTGTTTGTTCTATATTCTATATTCTAAATTCTATATTCAGTATTTTGTATTCTATATTCTAATTTGTGTGTTCTGCATTCCATGTACTAAATTCTGGGTTCTCTATTCTCTATTCTCTATTCTGTGTTTACATTCTATATTCTAAATTCTATATTCAGTATTCTGTATTCTATATTCTAAATTCTGTGTTCTGCTTTCCTTTTTATAAATTCTATATTCAGTACTGTGCATTCTATATTCTAAATTCTGTGTTCTGCATTCTATTTTCTAAATTCTATATTCATTATTCTGTATATTATATTCTAAAATCTGTGTTCTGCATTCCATGTTCTAAATTCTGGGTTCTGTATTGTTTTCCATATTCTATATACTGTGTTCTTCATTCTATATTCTGTATTGTATATTATTTATGTCGTATTATATATTCTGTGTTCTTCATTCTATATCTGTATTGTATATTCTGCATTCCGTATTCTATATTCTGTATTCTGTGTTCTACATTTTATACTCTAAATTCTATATTCAGTATCCTGTATTGTATATTCCAAATTCTGTGTTCTGCATTGTATGTTCTAAACTTTGGGTTCTGTATTCTGTATTCCATATTCTATATTTTGTGTTCTATAGTCTATATTTGGTATTCAATATTCTGCATTCCGTATTCTATATTCTATATCCTGTGTTCTAAATTCTATACTCAGTATTCTGTGTTTTATTTTCTAAATTCTGTGTTCTGCATTCCATGTTCTAAATTCTGGGTTTTATATTCACTATTGTATATACTACATTCTGTGTGCTACATTCTATATTATAAATTCTATATTCAGTATTCTGTATTCTATATCCTAAATTCTGTGTTTACATTCTATATTCTAAATTGCATATTCAGTATGCTGTATTCTATATTCTAAATTATGAGTTCTGCTTTCCATGTTCCAAAATCTGGCTTCAATATTTTCCTTGCTATTTTTTTTTCTGTTTTCTACATTATATATTCTAAATTATTTATTCAGTATTATGTATTTTATATTCTATATTCTATGTCCTACATAGAATTTTTTAATTGTTTATAAAATATTCCGTATATTATGTTCTAACTTCTGTGTTCTATATTCTCTTTTCTATTTACTATATTCTGTGTTCTACATTCTATATTGTAAATTTTATATTCAGCATTCTGTATTCTATATTCTAAATTCTGTGTTCTACATTCTATATTCTATATTCAGTATAATGTATTCTATATTCTAAATTCTGTGTTCTGCATCACATGTTCAAAATTCTCGATACTATACTCTCTATTGTATATTCTATATTCTATATACTGTGTTCTACATTCTATATTCTAAAATCTATATTAATTAATGTGTATTCTATAGTCTTAATTCTGTGTTCTGCATTCAAAGTTCTAAATTCTGTGTTCTATATTCTGTTTTCCATATTTTAATACTGTGTTCTACATTCTATATTCTAAATTCTATATTCAGTATTATATATTCTATAATCTAAATTCTGTGTTCTGCATTCCATGTTCTAAATTCTCTATTCTCTATTCTGTGTTCTACTTTCTATATTCTTAATTATATATTTTGTATTCAGTATTCTATATTCTAAATTCTGTGTTCTGCATTCCATGTTCTAAATTCTGGTTTCTACACTCTCTATTCTATATACTATATTGTGTGTTTTTCATTCTAGATTTTACATACAATATTTTGCATTCCGTATACTATATTCTATATTCTGTGTTCTACATTCTATATTCTAAATCCTATATTCAGCGTTCTGTATTCTATATTCTAAATTATGTGTTCTGCATTCCATATTTAAATTCTGGGTTCTATATTCTGTTTCCATATTTTATATTCTGTGTTCTTCATTCTATATTCTGTATTCTATATTCTGCATTCAGTATTCTGCATTATATATTCTGTGTTCTACCTTCTATTTTCAAAATTCTATATTCAGTATTCTGTATTATATATTCTAAATTCTGTGTTCTGCATCCATGTTGTAAATTGTCTTTTCTATATTCTGTATTCTGTGTTCTTCTTTCTATATTCTTAATTCTATATTTAGTATTTTGTATTCTATATTATTAATTCTGTTCTCTGCATTCAATTTCTAAATTCTGGGTTCTATATTCTCTTTTATATATTCTATATACTGTGTTCTTCATTCTAGATCCTTCATACTAAATTTTGAATTCCGTATTCTATATTATATATTCTAAATTCTATATTCCGTATTCTGTATTCTATATTCTAAATTCTGTGTTTTGTATTCCATGTTGTATATTCTGGCTTCTATATTCTTTATTCTATATTCTAAATTCTGTGTTCTGCATTCCATGTTGTAAATTCTATATTCAGTATTCTGTATTCTATATTCTATATTCTGTGTTCTGCATTCTATATTCTAAATTCTATATTTGGTATTCTGTATTCTATATTCTTAATTCTGTGATCTGGTTTCCATGTTCTAAATTCTGGGTTCTATATTCTCTATTCTATATTCTAAATTTTGTGCATTTCATTCTATATTCTACAATCTATATTCTGTATTAGGTATTCTATATTCTTTTTTTCCGTGTTCTACATTCCATATTCTAAATTCTATATGCACTATTCTGTATTCTATATTCTGAATTCTGTGTTCTGCATTCCATGTTCTAAATTCTGGGTTCTATACACTTTATTCTATATTCTATATTCTGTGTTCTACATTATATATTCTAAATTCCATATTCAGTGTTCTGTATTGTATATTCTAAATTCTGGGTTCTGATTCCATGTACTAAATTCTGGGTTCTACATTATATATTCTATTTTCTATTTTCTGTGTTTTACATTTTATATTCTAAATTCTATATTCAGAAATCTGTATTCCATATTCTAAATTCTGTGTTCTTCATTCTATATTCAAAATTCTATATTCAGTATTCTGTATTGTATGTTCTAAATACCGTGTTCTGCATTCAATGTTCTAAATTCTGAGTTCTGCATTCCATGTTCTTAGGTCTGGTATCTATATTCTATATTCTATATTCTGTGTTCTACATTCAATATTCTAAATTCTATATTCAGTATTCTGTATTGTATATTCTAAATTCTGTGTTCTGCATACCATGTTCAAATTTCGGGGTTCTGTATTCTGTTTCCATATTTTATATTCTGAGTTCTAATTTCTATATTCTGTATACTATATTCTGCATTATGTATTCTATATTCTATATTTTGTGTTCTACCTTCTATATTCTAAATTTTATACTCAGTATTCTTTATTCTATTTTCTAAATTTTGGGTTCTGCATTCCATGTTCTAAATCCTATATTCAGTATTCTGTATTCTATATTCTAAATTCTGTGTTTCGCATTCTATGTTCTAAATTCTATATTCAGTATTCTGTATTATAAATTCTAAATTCTGTGTTCTGCATTCCATGTTGTAAATACTGGGTTGACTATTCTGTTTTCCATATTGTATAATCTGTGTTCTACATTCTATATTCTGTATTCTATATTCTGCATTCCGTATTCCATATTCTATATTCTGTGTTTTACATTCTATATTCTAAATTCTATATTCTGTATTCCGTATTCTATATTCTGAACTCTGTGTTCTACATTCTATATTCTAAATTCTATATTCAGTGGTCTGTATTCTATATTCTAAATTCTGTGTTCTGCATTACATGCTCTAAATTTTGGCTTCTATATTCTCTATTCTATATTCTATATGCTGTGTTCTACATTCTATATTCTGAATTGTAAATTGAGGTTTCTGTATTCTATATTCTAAATTCTGTGTCCTGCATTCCATTTTCTAAATTCTGGTTTCTATATTCTCTATTCTATTTTCTGAGTTGTATATTCTATATTCTATATTCTATATTCAGTATTCTGAATTCTATATTCTAAATTTTGTGTTCTACATCCGTGTTCTAAATTCTGGGTTCTAAATACTCTACTCTCTATTCTATACATTGTGTTCTTCATTCCATATTCTACATACCATATTCTGCATTCCGTATTCTATATTCTATATTCTGGGTTCTACATTCTATATTCTAAAAACTATATTCAGTCTTCTGTATTGTATATTCTAAATTCTTTGTTCTGCACTCCATTTCTTAATTCTTGGTTCTATATTCTCTATTCATTTCTATATTTTTTTGTTTACATTCTATATTGTACGTTCTATATTCTGCATTCCGTGTTTTATATTCTATATTATGTTTTCAACATTCTATATTCTAAATTCTATATTCAGTATTCTGAATTCTATATTCTAAATTCTGTGTTCTGCATTCCATGTTCTAAATTCTGGGTTCTATATTTTCTATACTATATTCTATATTCTGTGTTGTATATTGTATATTCTAAATTCTATATTCATTATTCTGTATTCTATATTCTTTATTCTGTGTTCTACATTCTATATTCTGAATTCTATATTCAGTATTCTGTGTTCTATATTCTTAATTCTCTGTTCTTCATTCCATGTTCTAAGTTCTGGGTCCTATACTCTCTATTTTATATTCTATATTTGTATTCTGCATTCTATATTCTACATAGTATATTCTGCATTCCGTATCCTATATTCTATATTCTATGTTCTACATTCTAAATTCTAAAATCTATATTCAGTATTCTGTATTCTATAGTATAAATTCTCTGTTCTGCATTCCATTACTAAATTGAGGTTTCTATATTCTCTATTCTATGTTATATATTTGGGTCGTTCATTCTATATTCTACGTCCTATATTCTGCCATCCGTATTTTATATTCTATATTGTTTGTTCTATATTCTATATTCTAAATTCTATATTCAGTATTTTGTATTCTATATTCTAATTTGTGTGTTCTGCATTCCATGTACTAAATTCTGGGTTCTCTATTCTCTATTCTCTATTCTGTGTTTACATTCTATATTCTAAATTCTATATTCAGTATTCTGTATTCTATATTCTAAATTCTGTGTTCTGCTTTCCTTTTTATAAATTCTATATTCAGTACTGTGCATTCTATATTCTAAATTCTGTGTTCTGCATTCTATTTTCTAAATTCTATATTCATTATTCTGTATATTATATTCTAAAATCTGTGCTCTGCATTCCATGTTCTAAATTCTGGGTTCTGTATTGTTTTCCATATTCTATATACTGTGTTCTTCATTCTATATTCTGTATTGTATATTATTTATGTCGTATTATATATTCTGTGTTCTTCATTCTATATCTGTATTGTATATTCTGCATTCCGTATTCTATATTCTGTATTCTGTGTTCTACATTTTATACTCTAAATTCTATATTCAGTATCCTGTATTGTATATTCCAAATTCTGTGTTCTGCATTGTATGTTCTAAACTTTGGGTTCTGTATTCTGTATTCCATATTCTATATTTTGTGTTCTATAGTCTATATTTGGTATTCAATATTCTGCATTCCGTATTCTATATTCTATATCCTGTGTTCTAAATTCTATACTCAGTATTCTGTGTTTTATTTTCTAAATTCTGTGTTCTGCATTCCATGTTCTAAATTCTGGGTTTTATATTCACTATTGTATATACTACATTCTGTGTGCTACATTCTATATTATAAATTCTATAATCAGTATTCTGTATTCTATATTCTAAATTCTGTGTTTACATTCTATATTCTAAATTGCATATTCAGTATGCTGTATTCTATATTCTAAATTATGAGTTCTGCTTTCCATGTTCCAAAATCTGGCTTCAATATTTTCCTTCCTATTTTTTTTTCTGTTTTCTACATTATATATTCTAAATTATTTATTCAGTATTATGTATTTTATATTCTATATTCTATGTCCTACATAGAATTTTTTAATTGTTTATAAAATATTCCGTATATTATGTTCTAACTTCTGTGTTCTATATTCTCTTTTCTATTTACTATATTCTGTGTTCTACATTCTATATTGTAAATTTTATATTCAGCATTCTGTATTCTATATTCTAAATTCTGTGTTCTACATTCTATATTCTATATTCAGTATAATGTATTCTATATTCTAAATTCTGTGTTCTGCATCACATGTTCAAAATTCTCGATACTATACTCTCTATTGTATATTCTATATTCTATATACTGTGTTCTACATTCTATATTCTAAAATCTATATTAATTAATGTGTATTCTATAGTCTTAATTCTGTGTTATGCATTCAAAGTTCTAAATTCTGTGTTCTATATTCTGTTTTCCATATTTTAATACTGTGTTCTACATTCTATATTCTAAATTCTATATTCAGTATTATATATTCTATATTCTAAATTCTGTGTTCTGCATTCCATGTTCTAAGTTCTGGTTTCTACACTCTCTATTCTATATACTATATTGTGTGTTTTTCATTCTAGATTTTACATACAATATTTTGCATTCCGTATACTATATTCTATATTCTGTGTTCTACATTCTATATTCTAAATCCTATATTCAGCGTTCTGTATTCTATATTCTAAATTATGTGTTCTGCATTCCATATTTAAATTCTGGGTTCTATATTCTGTTTCCATATTTTATATTCTGTGTTCTTCATTCTATATTCTGTATTCTATATTCTGCATTCAGTATTCTGCATTATATATTCTGTGTTCTACCTTCTATTTTCAAAATTCTATATTCAGTATTCTGTATTATATATTCTAAATTCTGTGTTCTGCATCCATGTTGTAAATTGTCTTTTCTATATTCTGTATTCTGTGTTCTTCTTTCTATATTCTTAATTCTATATTTAGTATTTTGTATTCTATATTATTAATTCTGTTCTCTGCATTCAATTTCTAAATTCTGGGTTCTATATTCTCTTTTATATATTCTATATACTGTGTTCTTCATTCTAGATCCTTCATACTAAATTTTGAATTCCGTATTCTATATTATATATTCTAAATTCTATATTCCGTATTCTGTATTCTATATTCTAAATTCTGTGTTTTGTATTCCATGTTGTATATTCTGGCTTCTATATTCTTTATTCTATATTCTAAATTCTGTGTTCTGCATTCCATGTTGTAAATTCTATATTCAGTATTCTGTATTCTATATTCTATATTCTGTGTTCTGCATTCTATATTCTAAATTCTATATTTGGTATTCTGTATTCTATATTCTTAATTCTGTGATCTGGTTTCCATGTTCTAAATTCTGGGTTCTATATTCTCTATTCTATATTCTAAATTTTGTGCATTTCATTCTATATTCTACAATCTATATTCTGTATTAGGTATTCTATATTCTTTTTTTCCGTGTTCTACATTCCATATTCTAAATTCTATATGCACTATTCTGTATTCTATATTCTGAATTCTGTGTTCTGCATTCCATGTTCTAAATTCTGGGTTCTATACACTTTATTCTATATTCTATATTCTGTGTTCTACATTCTATATTCTAAATTCCATATTCAGTGTTCTGTATTGTATATTCTAAATTCTGGGTTCTGATTCCATGTACTAAATTCTGGGTTCTACATTATATATTCTATTTTCTATTTTCTGTGTTTTACATTTTATATTCTAAATTCTATATTCAGAAATCTGTATTCCATATTCTAAATTCTGTGTTCTTCATTCTATATTCAAAATTCTATATTCAGTATTCTGTATTGTATGTTCTAAATACCGTGTTCTGCATTCAATGTTCTAAATTCTGAGTTCTGCATTCCATGTTCTTAGGTCTGGTATCTATATTCTATATTCTATATTCTGTGTTCTACATTCTACATTCTAAATTCTATATTCAGTATTATTTAATCTATATTCTTAATTCTGTGTTCTGCATAGCATGTTCTTTATTCTGGATTCTATATTCTGTATTCTACATTCTATATTCTGTGTTCTACATTCTATATTCTAAATTCTATATTCAGTATTCTTTATTCTATATTCTAAATTCGGTGTTCTACATTCTATATTCTAAATAGTATATTCAGTATTCTGTATTCTATATTCTAAATTCTGTGTTCAGCATTCCATGTTCTGAATTCTGATTTGTGTATTCTGTTTCCATATTCTATATTCTGTGTTCTACATTGTATATTATAAATTCTATGTTCAGTGTTCTGTAATCTATATTCTTAATTCTGTGTTCTGCATTCCATGTTCTAATTTCTCTATTCTATATTTTATGTTCTACATTCTATATTCTGTATTCAATATTCTGCATTCCGTATTCTAAATTCTATTTCTGTGTTCTACATTCAAAATTCTGGGTTCTGCATTCCATGTTCTAAATTATGAGTTCTGTATTCTTCATTCTCTATTCTTTATTCTGTGTTCTGCATTCTCTATTCTACATTCTCTATTCTGTATTCTATATTCTACATTCTGTGTTCTGCATTCAATGTTCTAAATTCTGGTTTCTGTATTCTGTATTCTATAGTCTGTTTTGTACATTCTAAAGTATACATTCTATATTCTGTATTCTGTACTCTATATTCTAAATTCAGTGTTCTGAATTCTACGTTCTAAACTCTGGGTTCTGTATTCTGTTTTCTATATTCTATATTCTGTGTTCTACATTCTATATTCTACATTCTATTCCTTTATTCTATATTATGTATTGTGTGTTCTGAATTCCATGTTCTGAACTCTGCGTTCTGTATGCTGTATTCCATATTCTGTGTTTTGAATTCTATGTTCTAAATTCTATATTCAGCATTCTGTAATCTAAAGTCTTAATTCTGTGTTCTGCATTCTATGGTCTAAATTCTGGGTTCTGTATTCTGTTTTCCATATTCCATATTCTGTGTTCTATATTCTATATTCTGTATTCCGTATTCAATATTCTATACTCTGTGTTCTACATTCTATATTCTGCATAATGTATTCAGTATACTGTATTCTATATTCTAAATTATGTGTTCGGCACCCATGTTCTAAATTCCGGGTTCTATATTTTCTTATCTATATTCTATATTCTGTGTTCTATATTCTACATTCTAAATTCTATATTCAGTATTCTGTATTTTATATTCTTTATTTAGTGTTCTACATTCTATATTCTAAGTTCTATATTCAATATTCTGTATTCTATATTCTTAATTCTATGTTCTGCATTCCAGGTTCTAAGTTCTGTGTTCTATTCTCTCTAGTATATATTCTATATTTGTGTTCTTCATTCTACATTCTACAAAGTATATTCTGCATTCCGTATTCTATATTCTATATTGTATGTTCTACATTCTATATTCTAAAATATTTATTCAGTTTTCTGAATTCTATATTCTAAATTCTCTGTTCTGCATTCCATTTCTAAATTCTGGTTGCTATATTCTCTTTTCTATATTCTATATTTTGTGTTCTTCATTCTATATTCTACCTTCTTTATTCTGCATTCCGTATTTTATATTCTATATTCTGTGTTCTATTTCTATATTCTAAATTCTATATTCACTATTTTGTATTCTATATTATAATTTTTGTGATCTGCATTCCATGTTCTAAATTCTGGGTTCTATATTCTCTATTCTATGTTATATATTCTGTGTTCTACCTTCTATATTCTAAATTCTATATTCAGTATTGTTTATTCTATGTTCTAAATTGTGTGTCTGAATTCTATGTTCTAAATTCTATATTCAGTATTCTGTATATCATATTCTAAATTCTGTGTTCTGCAATCCATGTTCTAAATTCTGGTTTCTGTAATCTGTTTTCCATTTTTTATATTCTGTGTTCTTCATTCTATATTCTGTATTGTATATTCTTTATGCTGTATTCTCTATTCTGTGTTTTTCATTCTATATTCTGTATTCTATATTCTGCATTCCGTATACTATATTCTATATTCTGTGTTCTACTTTCTATACTCTAAATTCTATATTCAGTATTCTGTATTCTATATTCCAAATTCTGTGTTCTGCAATCCATGTTCTAAATTCTGGTTTCTGTATTCTGTTTTCCATTTTTTATATTCTGTGTTCTACATTCTATATTTTGTATTGTATATTCTTTATGCCGTATTCTCTATTCTGAGTTTTTCATTCTATATTCTGTATTCCATATTCTGCATTCCGTATTCTATATTCTATATTCTGTGTTCTACATTCTGTACTCTAAATTCTATATTCAGTTTTCTCTATTCTATATTCAAAATTCTGTGTTCTACATTGTATATTCTAAATTCTATATTCTATATTCAAAATTCTGTGTTCTTCATTCCGTGTTCTAAATTTTGGGTTCTCTATTCTCTATTCTACATTCTATATTCTGTGTTCTTCATTCTATATTCTACATTCTATATTCAGCATTCCGTATTCTATATTCTATATACTGTGTTCTACATTCTATATTCAAAATTCTATATTCATTATCCTGTATTCTATATTCTAAATTGTGTGCTTTGAATTCCATGTTCTAAATTCTGGGTTCTATATTCTCTATTATATATTCTATAATTTTTGTTCTTCATTCTATATTGTACATTCTATATTCTGCATTCCGTGTTATATATTCTATATTATGTTTTCTACATTCTATATTCTAAATTCTATATTCAGTATTCTGTATTCTATAATCTAAATTCTGTGTTCTGATTCATTTTTTAAATTCTGGGTTCTAAATTCTCTTTTATATATTCTATATTTTGTGTTCTTACTTCTTTATTCTGCATTCTATATTCTGCATTCTGTATTTATGTTCTATATTCTGTGTTCTACATCTACTTTCTAAATTCTATATTTTGTATTCTGTATTCAATATTCTACATTCTGTGTTCTGCATTCTATGTTCTAAATTCTGGGTTCTGTATACTGTTTTCCATATTCTATATTCTGTGTTCTATATTCTATATTCTGTATTCTATATCCTGCATTCCGTATTCTATACTCTATATTCTGTGTTCTTCATTCTATTATCCAAATTCTATATTCAGTATTCTGTATTCTATATTCTAAATTCTGTGTTCTGCATTCCATGTTCTAAATTCTGGTTTCTACACTCTCTATTCTATATACTATATTGTGTGTTTTTCATTCTAGATTTTACATACAATATTTTGCATTCCGTATACTATATTCTATATTCTGTGTTCTACATTCTATATTCTAAATCCTATATTCAGCGTTCTGTATTCTATATTCTAAATTATGTGTTCTGCATTCCATATTTAAATTCTGGGTTCTATATTCTGTTTCCATATTTTATATTCTGTGTTCTTCATTCTATATTCTGTATTCTATATTCTGCATTCAGTATTCTGCATTATATATTCTGTGTTCTACCTTCTATTTTCAAAATTCTATATTCAGTATTCTGTATTATATATTCTAAATTCTGTGTTCTGCATCCATGTTGTAAATTGTCTTTTCTATATTCTGTATTCTGTGTTCTTCTTTCTATATTCTTAATTCTATATTTAGTATTTTGTATTCTATATTATTAATTCTGTTCTCTGCATTCAATTTCTAAATTCTGGGTTCTATATTCTCTTTTATATATTCTATATACTGTGTTCTTCATTCTAGATCCTTCATACTAAATTTTGAATTCCGTATTCTATATTATATATTCTAAATTCTATATTCCGTATTCTGCATTCTATATTCTAAATTCTGTGTTTTGTATTCCATGTTGTATATTCTGGCTTCTATATTCTTTATTCTATATTCTAAATTCTGTGTTCTGCATTCCATGTTGTAAATTCTATATTCAGTATTCTGTATTCTATATTCTATATTCTGTGTTCTGCATTCTATATTCTAAATTCTATATTTGGTATTCTGTATTCTATATTCTTAATTCTGTGATCTGGTTTCCATGTTCTAAATTCTGGGTTCTATATTCTCTATTCTATATTCTAAATTTTGTGCATTTCATTCTATATTCTACAATCTATATTCTGTATTAGGTATTCTATATTCTTTTTTTCCGTGTTCTACATTCCATATTCTAAATTCTATATGCACTATTCTGTATTCTATATTCTGAATTCTGTGTTCTGCATTCCATGTTCTAAATTCTGGGTTCTATACACTTTATTCTATATTCTATATTCTGTGTTCTACATTATATATTCTAAATTCCATATTCAGTGTTCTGTATTGTATATTCTAAATTCTGGGTTCTGATTCCATGTACTAAATTCTGGGTTCTACATTATATATTCTATTTTCTATTTTCTGTGTTTTACATTTTATATTCTAAATTCTATATTCAGAAATCTGTATTCCATATTCTAAATTCTGTGTTCTTCATTCTATATTCAAAATTCTATATTCAGTATTCTGTATTGTATGTTCTAAATACCGTGTTCTGCATTCAATGTTCTAAATTCTGAGTTCTGCATTCCATGTTCTTAGGTCTGGTATCTATATTCTATATTCTATATTCTGTGTTCTACATTCAATATTCTAAATTCTATATTCAGTATTCTGTATTGTATATTCTAAATTCTGTGTTCTGCATACCATGTTCAAATTTCGGGGTTCTGTATTCTGTTTCCATATTTTATATTCTGAGTTCTAATTTCTATATTCTGTATACTATATTCTGCATTATGTATTCTATATTCTATATTTTGTGTTCTACCTTCTATATTCTAAATTTTATATTCAGTATTCTTTATTCTATTTTCTAAATTTTGGGTTCTGCATTCCATGTTCTAAATCCTATATTCAGTATTCTGTATTCTATATTCTAAATTCTGTGTTTCGCATTCTATGTTCTAAATTCTATATTCAGTATTCTGTATTATAAATTCTAAATTCTGTGTTCTGCATTCCATGTTGTAAATACTGGGTTGACTATTCTGTTTTCCATATTGTATAATCTGTGTTCTACATTCTATATTCTGTATTCTATATTCTGCATTCCGTATTCCATATTCTATATTCTGTGTTTTACATTCTATATTCTAAATTCTATATTCTGTATTCCGTATTCTATATTCTGAACTCTGTGTTCTACATTCTATATTCTAAATTCTATATTCAGTGGTCTGTATTCTATATTCTAAATTCTGTGTTCTGCATTACATGCTCTAAATTTTGGCTTCTATATTCTCTATTCTATATTCTATATGCTGTGTTCTACATTCTATATTCTGAATTGTAAATTGAGGTTTCTGTATTCTATATTCTAAATTCTGTGTCCTGCATTCCATTTTCTAAATTCTGGTTTCTATATTCTCTATTCTATTTTCTGAGTTGTATATTCTATATTCTATATTCTATATTCAGTATTCTGAATTCTATATTCTAAATTTTGTGTTCTACATCCGTGTTCTAAATTCTGGGTTCTAAATACTCTACTCTCTATTCTATACATTGTGTTCTTCATTCCATATTCTACATACCATATTCTGCATTCCGTATTCTATATTCTATATTCTGGGTTCTACATTCTATATTCTAAAAACTATATTCAGTCTTCTGTATTGTATATTCTAAATTCTTTGTTCTGCACTCCATTTCTTAATTCTTGGTTCTATATTCTCTATTCATTTCTATATTTTTTTGTTTACATTCTATATTGTACGTTCTATATTCTGCATTCCGTGTTTTATATTCTATATTATGTTTTCAACATTCTATATTCTAAATTCTATATTCAGTATTCTGAATTCTATATTCTAAATTCTGTGTTCTGCATTCCATGTTCTAAATTCTGGGTTCTATATTTTCTATACTATATTCTATATTCTGTGTTGTATATTGTATATTCTAAATTCTATATTCATTATTCTGTATTCTATATTCTTAATTCTGTGTTCTACATTCTATATTCTGAATTCTATATTCAGTATTCTGTGTTCTATATTCTTAATTCTCTGTTCTTCATTCCATGTTCTAAGTTCTGGGTCCTATACTCTCTATTTTATATTCTATATTTGTATTCTGCATTCTATATTCTACATAGTATATTCTGCATTCCGTATCCTATATTCTATATTCTATGTTCTACATTCTAAATTCTAAAATCTATATTCAGTATTCTGTATTCTATAGTATAAATTCTCTGTTCTGCATTCCATTACTAAATTGAGGTTTCTATATTCTCTATTCTATGTTATATATTTGGGTCGTTCATTCTATATTCTACGTCCTATATTCTGCCATCCGTATTTTATATTCTATATTGTTTGTTCTATATTCTATATTCTAAATTCTATATTCAGTATTTTGTATTCTATATTCTAATTTGTGTGTTCTGCATTCCATGTACTAAATTCTGGGTTCTCTATTCTCTATTCTCTATTCTGTGTTTACATTCTATATTCTAAATTCTATATTCAGTATTCTGTATTCTATATTCTAAATTCTGTGTTCTGCTTTCCTTTTTATAAATTCTATATTCAGTACTGTGCATTCTATATTCTAAATTCTGTGTTCTGCATTCTATTTTCTAAATTCTATATTCATTATTCTGTATATTATATTCTAAAATCTGTGCTCTGCATTCCATGTTCTAAATTCTGGGTTCTGTATTGTTTTCCATATTCTATATACTGTGTTCTTCATTCTATATTCTGTATTGTATATTATTTATGTCGTATTATATATTCTGTGTTCTTCATTCTATATCTGTATTGTATATTCTGCATTCCGTATTCTATATTCTGTATTCTGTGTTCTACATTTTATACTCTAAATTCTATATTCAGTATCCTGTATTGTATATTCCAAATTCTGTGTTCTGCATTGTATGTTCTAAACTTTGGGTTCTGTATTCTGTATTCCATATTCTATATTTTGTGTTCTATAGTCTATATTTGGTATTCAATATTCTGCATTCCGTATTCTATATTCTATATCCTGTGTTCTAAATTCTATACTCAGTATTCTGTGTTTTATTTTCTAAATTCTGTGTTCTGCATTCCATGTTCTAAATTCTGGGTTTTATATTCACTATTGTATATACTACATTCTGTGTGCTACATTCTATATTATAAATTCTATATTCAGTATTCTGTATTCTATATCCTAAATTCTGTGTTTACATTCTATATTCTAAATTGCATATTCAGTATGCTGTATTCTATATTCTAAATTATGAGTTCTGCTTTCCATGTTCCAAAATCTGGCTTCAATATTTTCCTTGCTATTTTTTTTTCTGTTTTCTACATTATATATTCTAAATTATTTATTCAGTATTATGTATTTTATATTCTATATTCTATGTCCTACATAGAATTTTTTAATTGTTTATAAAATATTCCGTATATTATGTTCTAACTTCTGTGTTCTATATTCTCTTTTCTATTTACTATATTCTGTGTTCTACATTCTATATTGTAAATTTTATATTCAGCATTCTGTATTCTATATTCTAAATTCTGTGTTCTACATTCTATATTCTATATTCAGTATAATGTATTCTATATTCTAAATTCTGTGTTCTGCATCACATGTTCAAAATTCTCGATACTATACTCTCTATTGTATATTCTATATTCTATATACTGTGTTCTACATTCTATATTCTAAAATCTATATTAATTAATGTGTATTCTATAGTCTTAATTCTGTGTTCTGCATTCAAAGTTCTAAATTCTGTGTTCTATATTCTGTTTTCCATATTTTAATACTGTGTTCTACATTCTATATTCTAAATTCTATATTCAGTATTATATATTCTATAATCTAAATTCTGTGTTCTGCATTCCATGTTCTAAATTCTCTATTCTCTATTCTGTGTTCTACTTTCTATATTCTTAATTATATATTTTGTATTCAGTATTCTATATTCTAAATTCTGTGTTCTGCATTCCATGTTCTAAATTCTGGTTTCTACACTCTCTATTCTATATACTATATTGTGTGTTTTTCATTCTAGATTTTACATACAATATTTTGCATTCCGTATACTATATTCTATATTCTGTGTTCTACATTCTATATTCTAAATCCTATATTCAGCGTTCTGTATTCTATATTCTAAATTATGTGTTCTGCATTCCATATTTAAATTCTGGGTTCTATATTCTGTTTCCATATTTTATATTCTGTGTTCTTCATTCTATATTCTGTATTCTATATTCTGCATTCAGTATTCTGCATTATATATTCTGTGTTCTACCTTCTATTTTCAAAATTCTATATTCAGTATTCTGTATTATATATTCTAAATTCTGTGTTCTGCATCCATGTTGTAAATTGTCTTTTCTATATTCTGTATTCTGTGTTCTTCTTTCTATATTCTTAATTCTATATTTAGTATTTTGTATTCTATATTATTAATTCTGTTCTCTGCATTCAATTTCTAAATTCTGGGTTCTATATTCTCTTTTATATATTCTATATACTGTGTTCTTCATTCTAGATCCTTCATACTAAATTTTGAATTCCGTATTCTATATTATATATTCTAAATTCTATATTCCGTATTCTGTATTCTATATTCTAAATTCTGTGTTTTGTATTCCATGTTGTATATTCTGGCTTCTATATTCTTTATTCTATATTCTAAATTCTGTGTTCTGCATTCCATGTTGTAAATTCTATATTCAGTATTCTGTATTCTATATTCTATATTCTGTGTTCTGCATTCTATATTCTAAATTCTATATTTGGTATTCTGTATTCTATATTCTTAATTCTGTGATCTGGTTTCCATGTTCTAAATTCTGGGTTCTATATTCTCTATTCTATATTCTAAATTTTGTGCATTTCATTCTATATTCTACAATCTATATTCTGTATTAGGTATTCTATATTCTTTTTTTCCGTGTTCTACATTCCATATTCTAAATTCTATATGCACTATTCTGTATTCTATATTCTGAATTCTGTGTTCTGCATTCCATGTTCTAAATTCTGGGTTCTATACACTTTATTCTATATTCTATATTCTGTGTTCTACATTATATATTCTAAATTCCATATTCAGTGTTCTGTATTGTATATTCTAAATTCTGGGTTCTGATTCCATGTACTAAATTCTGGGTTCTACATTATATATTCTATTTTCTATTTTCTGTGTTTTACATTTTATATTCTAAATTCTATATTCAGAAATCTGTATTCCATATTCTAAATTCTGTGTTCTTCATTCTATATTCAAAATTCTATATTCAGTATTCTGTATTGTATGTTCTAAATACCGTGTTCTGCATTCAATGTTCTAAATTCTGAGTTCTGCATTCCATGTTCTTAGGTCTGGTATCTATATTCTATATTCTATATTCTGTGTTCTACATTCAATATTCTAAATTCTATATTCAGTATTCTGTATTGTATATTCTAAATTCTGTGTTCTGCATACCATGTTCAAATTTCGGGGTTCTGTATTCTGTTTCCATATTTTATATTCTGAGTTCTAATTTCTATATTCTGTATACTATATTCTGCATTATGTATTCTATATTCTATATTTTGTGTTCTACCTTCTATATTCTAAATTTTATACTCAGTATTCTTTATTCTATTTTCTAAATTTTGGGTTCTGCATTCCATGTTCTAAATCCTATATTCAGTATTCTGTATTCTATATTCTAAATTCTGTGTTTCGCATTCTATGTTCTAAATTCTATATTCAGTATTCTGTATTATAAATTCTAAATTCTGTGTTCTGCATTCCATGTTGTAAATACTGGGTTGACTATTCTGTTTTCCATATTGTATAATCTGTGTTCTACATTCTATATTCTGTATTCTATATTCTGCATTCCGTATTCCATATTCTATATTCTGTGTTTTACATTCTATATTCTAAATTCTATATTCTGTATTCCGTATTCTATATTCTGAACTCTGTGTTCTACATTCTATATTCTAAATTCTATATTCAGTGGTCTGTATTCTATATTCTAAATTCTGTGTTCTGCATTACATGCTCTAAATTTTGGCTTCTATATTCTCTATTCTATATTCTATATGCTGTGTTCTACATTCTATATTCTGAATTGTAAATTGAGGTTTCTGTATTCTATATTCTAAATTCTGTGTCCTGCATTCCATTTTCTAAATTCTGGTTTCTATATTCTCTATTCTATTTTCTGAGTTGTATATTCTATATTCTATATTCTATATTCAGTATTCTGAATTCTATATTCTAAATTTTGTGTTCTACATCCGTGTTCTAAATTCTGGGTTCTAAATACTCTACTCTCTATTCTATACATTGTGTTCTTCATTCCATATTCTACATACCATATTCTGCATTCCGTATTCTATATTCTATATTCTGGGTTCTACATTCTATATTCTAAAAACTATATTCAGTCTTCTGTATTGTATATTCTAAATTCTTTGTTCTGCACTCCATTTCTTAATTCTTGGTTCTATATTCTCTATTCATTTCTATATTTTTTTGTTTACATTCTATATTGTACGTTCTATATTCTGCATTCCGTGTTTTATATTCTATATTATGTTTTCAACATTCTATATTCTAAATTCTATATTCAGTATTCTGAATTCTATATTCTAAATTCTGTGTTCTGCATTCCATGTTCTAAATTCTGGGTTCTATATTTTCTATACTATATTCTATATTCTGTGTTGTATATTGTATATTCTAAATTCTATATTCATTATTCTGTATTCTATATTCTTAATTCTGTGTTCTACATTCTATATTCTGAATTCTATATTCAGTATTCTGTGTTCTATATTCTTAATTCTCTGTTCTTCATTCCATGTTCTAAGTTCTGGGTCCTATACTCTCTATTTTATATTCTATATTTGTATTCTGCATTCTATATTCTACATAGTATATTCTGCATTCCGTATCCTATATTCTATATTCTATGTTCTACATTCTAAATTCTAAAATCTATATTCAGTATTCTGTATTCTATAGTATAAATTCTCTGTTCTGCATTCCATTACTAAATTGAGGTTTCTATATTCTCTATTCTATGTTATATATTTGGGTCGTTCATTCTATATTCTACGTCCTATATTCTGCCATCCGTATTTTATATTCTATATTGTTTGTTCTATATTCTATATTCTAAATTCTATATTCAGTATTTTGTATTCTATATTCTAATTTGTGTGTTCTGCATTCCATGTACTAAATTCTGGGTTCTCTATTCTCTATTCTCTATTCTGTGTTTACATTCTATATTCTAAATTCTATATTCAGTATTCTGTATTCTATATTCTAAATTCTGTGTTCTGCTTTCCTTTTTATAAATTCTATATTCAGTACTGTGCATTCTATATTCTAAATTCTGTGTTCTGCATTCTATTTTCTAAATTCTATATTCATTATTCTGTATATTATATTCTAAAATCTGTGCTCTGCATTCCATGTTCTAAATTCTGGGTTCTGTATTGTTTTCCATATTCTATATACTGTGTTCTTCATTCTATATTCTGTATTGTATATTATTTATGTCGTATTATATATTCTGTGTTCTTCATTCTATATCTGTATTGTATATTCTGCATTCCGTATTCTATATTCTGTATTCTGTGTTCTACATTTTATACTCTAAATTCTATATTCAGTATCCTGTATTGTATATTCCAAATTCTGTGTTCTGCATTGTATGTTCTAAACTTTGGGTTCTGTATTCTGTATTCCATATTCTATATTTTGTGTTCTATAGTCTATATTTGGTATTCAATATTCTGCATTCCGTATTCTATATTCTATATCCTGTGTTCTAAATTCTATACTCAGTATTCTGTGTTTTATTTTCTAAATTCTGTGTTCTGCATTCCATGTTCTAAATTCTGGGTTTTATATTCACTATTGTATATACTACATTCTGTGTGCTACATTCTATATTATAAATTCTATATTCAGTATTCTGTATTCTATATTCTAAATTCTGTGTTTACATTCTATATTCTAAATTGCATATTCAGTATGCTGTATTCTATATTCTAAATTATGAGTTCTGCTTTCCATGTTCCAAAATCTGGCTTCAATATTTTCCTTGCTATTTTTTTTTCTGTTTTCTACATTATATATTCTAAATTATTTATTCAGTATTATGTATTTTATATTCTATATTCTATGTCCTACATAGAATTTTTTAATTGTTTATAAAATATTCCGTATATTATGTTCTAACTTCTGTGTTCTATATTCTCTTTTCTATTTACTATATTCTGTGTTCTACATTCTATATTGTAAATTTTATATTCAGCATTCTGTATTCTATATTCTAAATTCTGTGTTCTACATTCTATATTCTATATTCAGTATAATGTATTCTATATTCTAAATTCTGTGTTCTGCATCACATGTTCAAAATTCTCGATACTATACTCTCTATTGTATATTCTATATTCTATATACTGTGTTCTACATTCTATATTCTAAAATCTATATTAATTAATGTGTATTCTATAGTCTTAATTCTGTGTTCTGCATTCAAAGTTCTAAATTCTGTGTTCTATATTCTGTTTTCCATATTTTAATACTGTGTTCTACATTCTATATTCTAAATTCTATATTCAGTATTATATATTCTATAATCTAAATTCTGTGTTCTGCATTCCATGTTCTAAATTCTCTATTCTCTATTCTGTGTTCTACTTTCTATATTCTTAATTATATATTTTGTATTCAGTATTCTATATTCTAAATTCTGTGTTCTGCATTCCATGTTCTAAATTCTGGTTTCTACACTCTCTATTCTATATACTATATTGTGTGTTTTTCATTCTAGATTTTACATACAATATTTTGCATTCCGTATACTATATTCTATATTCTGTGTTCTACATTCTATATTCTAAATCCTATATTCAGCGTTCTGTATTCTATATTCTAAATTATGTGTTCTGCATTCCATATTTAAATTCTGGGTTCTATATTCTGTTTCCATATTTTATATTCTGTGTTCTTCATTCTATATTCTGTATTCTATATTCTGCATTCAGTATTCTGCATTATATATTCTGTGTTCTACCTTCTATTTTCAAAATTCTATATTCAGTATTCTGTATTATATATTCTAAATTCTGTGTTCTGCATCCATGTTGTAAATTGTCTTTTCTATATTCTGTATTCTGTGTTCTTCTTTCTATATTCTTAATTCTATATTTAGTATTTTGTATTCTATATTATTAATTCTGTTCTCTGCATTCAATTTCTAAATTCTGGGTTCTATATTCTCTTTTATATATTCTATATACTGTGTTCTTCATTCTAGATCCTTCATACTAAATTTTGAATTCCGTATTCTATATTATATATTCTAAATTCTATATTCCGTATTCTGTATTCTATATTCTAAATTCTGTGTTTTGTATTCCATGTTGTATATTCTGGCTTCTATATTCTTTATTCTATATTCTAAATTCTGTGTTCTGCATTCCATGTTGTAAATTCTATATTCAGTATTCTGTATTCTATATTCTATATTCTGTGTTCTGCATTCTATATTCTAAATTCTATATTTGGTATTCTGTATTCTATATTCTTAATTCTGTGATCTGGTTTCCATGTTCTAAATTCTGGGTTCTATATTCTCTATTCTATATTCTAAATTTTGTGCATTTCATTCTATATTCTACAATCTATATTCTGTATTAGGTATTCTATATTCTTTTTTTCCGTGTTCTACATTCCATATTCTAAATTCTATATGCACTATTCTGTATTCTATATTCTGAATTCTGTGTTCTGCATTCCATGTTCTAAATTCTGGGTTCTATACACTTTATTCTATATTCTATATTCTGTGTTCTACATTATATATTCTAAATTCCATATTCAGTGTTCTGTATTGTATATTCTAAATTCTGGGTTCTGATTCCATGTACTAAATTCTGGGTTCTACATTATATATTCTATTTTCTATTTTCTGTGTTTTACATTTTATATTCTAAATTCTATATTCAGAAATCTGTATTCCATATTCTAAATTCTGTGTTCTTCATTCTATATTCAAAATTCTATATTCAGTATTCTGTATTGTATGTTCTAAATACCGTGTTCTGCATTCAATGTTCTAAATTCTGAGTTCTGCATTCCATGTTCTTAGGTCTGGTATCTATATTCTATATTCTATATTCTGTGTTCTACATTCAATATTCTAAATTCTATATTCAGTATTCTGTATTGTATATTCTAAATTCTGTGTTCTGCATACCATGTTCAAATTTCGGGGTTCTGTATTCTGTTTCCATATTTTATATTCTGAGTTCTAATTTCTATATTCTGTATACTATATTCTGCATTATGTATTCTATATTCTATATTTTGTGTTCTACCTTCTATATTCTAAATTTTATACTCAGTATTCTTTATTCTATTTTCTAAATTTTGGGTTCTGCATTCCATGTTCTAAATCCTATATTCAGTATTCTGTATTCTATATTCTAAATTCTGTGTTTCGCATTCTATGTTCTAAATTCTATATTCAGTATTCTGTATTATAAATTCTAAATTCTGTGTTCTGCATTCCATGTTGTAAATACTGGGTTGACTATTCTGTTTTCCATATTGTATAATCTGTGTTCTACATTCTATATTCTGTATTCTATATTCTGCATTCCGTATTCCATATTCTATATTCTGTGTTTTACATTCTATATTCTAAATTCTATATTCTGTATTCCGTATTCTATATTCTGAACTCTGTGTTCTACATTCTATATTCTAAATTCTATATTCAGTGGTCTGTATTCTATATTCTAAATTCTGTGTTCTGCATTACATGCTCTAAATTTTGGCTTCTATATTCTCTATTCTATATTCTATATGCTGTGTTCTACATTCTATATTCTGAATTGTAAATTGAGGTTTCTGTATTCTATATTCTAAATTCTGTGTCCTGCATTCCATTTTCTAAATTCTGGTTTCTATATTCTCTATTCTATTTTCTGAGTTGTATATTCTATATTCTATATTCTATATTCAGTATTCTGAATTCTATATTCTAAATTTTGTGTTCTACATCCGTGTTCTAAATTCTGGGTTCTAAATACTCTACTCTCTATTCTATACATTGTGTTCTTCATTCCATATTCTACATACCATATTCTGCATTCCGTATTCTATATTCTATATTCTGGGTTCTACATTCTATATTCTAAAAACTATATTCAGTCTTCTGTATTGTATATTCTAAATTCTTTGTTCTGCACTCCATTTCTTAATTCTTGGTTCTATATTCTCTATTCATTTCTATATTTTTTTGTTTACATTCTATATTGTACGTTCTATATTCTGCATTCCGTGTTTTATATTCTATATTATGTTTTCAACATTCTATATTCTAAATTCTATATTCAGTATTCTGAATTCTATATTCTAAATTCTGTGTTCTGCATTCCATGTTCTAAATTCTGGGTTCTATATTTTCTATACTATATTCTATATTCTGTGTTCTATATTGTATATTCTAAATTCTATATTCATTATTCTGTATTCTATATTCTTAATTCTGTGTTCTACATTCTATATTCTGAATTCTATATTCAGTATTCTGTGTTCTATATTCTTAATTCTCTGTTCTTCATTCCATGTTCTAAGTTCTGGGTCCTATACTCTCTATTTTATATTCTATATTTGTATTCTGCATTCTATATTCTACATAGTATATTCTGCATTCCGTATCCTATATTCTATATTCTATGTTCTACATTCTAAATTCTAAAATCTATATTCAGTATTCTGTATTCTATAGTATAAATTCTCTGTTCTGCATTCCATTACTAAATTGAGGTTTCTATATTCTCTATTCTATGTTATATATTTGGGTCGTTCATTCTATATTCTACGTCCTATATTCTGCCATCCGTATTTTATATTCTATATTGTTTGTTCTATATTCTATATTCTAAATTCTATATTCAGTATTTTGTATTCTATATTCTAATTTGTGTGTTCTGCATTCCATGTACTAAATTCTGGGTTCTCTATTCTCTATTCTCTATTCTGTGTTTACATTCTATATTCTAAATTCTATATTCAGTATTCTGTATTCTATATTCTAAATTCTGTGTTCTGCTTTCCTTTTTATAAATTCTATATTCAGTACTGTGCATTCTATATTCTAAATTCTGTGTTCTGCATTCTATTTTCTAAATTCTATATTCATTATTCTGTATATTATATTCTAAAATCTGTGCTCTGCATTCCATGTTCTAAATTCTGGGTTCTGTATTGTTTTCCATATTCTATATACTGTGTTCTTCATTCTATATTCTGTATTGTATATTATTTATGTCGTATTATATATTCTGTGTTCTTCATTCTATATCTGTATTGTATATTCTGCATTCCGTATTCTATATTCTGTATTCTGTGTTCTACATTTTATACTCTAAATTCTATATTCAGTATCCTGTATTGTATATTCCAAATTCTGTGTTCTGCATTGTATGTTCTAAACTTTGGGTTCTGTATTCTGTATTCCATATTCTATATTTTGTGTTCTATAGTCTATATTTGGTATTCAATATTCTGCATTCCGTATTCTATATTCTATATCCTGTGTTCTAAATTCTATACTCAGTATTCTGTGTTTTATTTTCTAAATTCTGTGTTCTGCATTCCATGTTCTAAATTCTGGGTTTTATATTCACTATTGTATATACTACATTCTGTGTGCTACATTCTATATTATAAATTCTATATTCAGTATTCTGTATTCTATATTCTAAATTCTGTGTTTACATTCTATATTCTAAATTGCATATTCAGTATGCTGTATTCTATATTCTAAATTATGAGTTCTGCTTTCCATGTTCCAAAATCTGGCTTCAATATTTTCCTTGCTATTTTTTTTTCTGTTTTCTACATTATATATTCTAAATTATTTATTCAGTATTATGTATTTTATATTCTATATTCTATGTCCTACATAGAATTTTTTAATTGTTTATAAAATATTCCGTATATTATGTTCTAACTTCTGTGTTCTATATTCTCTTTTCTATTTACTATATTCTGTGTTCTACATTCTATATTGTAAATTTTATATTCAGCATTCTGTATTCTATATTCTAAATTCTGTGTTCTACATTCTATATTCTATATTCAGTATAATGTATTCTATATTCTAAATTCTGTGTTCTGCATCACATGTTCAAAATTCTCGATACTATACTCTCTATTGTATATTCTATATTCTATATACTGTGTTCTACATTCTATATTCTAAAATCTATATTAATTAATGTGTATTCTATAGTCTTAATTCTGTGTTCTGCATTCAAAGTTCTAAATTCTGTGTTCTATATTCTGTTTTCCATATTTTAATACTGTGTTCTACATTCTATATTCTAAATTCTATATTCAGTATTATATATTCTATAATCTAAATTCTGTGTTCTGCATTCCATGTTCTAAATTCTCTATTCTCTATTCTGTGTTCTACTTTCTATATTCTTAATTATATATTTTGTATTCAGTATTCTATATTCTAAATTCTGTGTTCTGCATTCCATGTTCTAAATTCTGGTTTCTACACTCTCTATTCTATATACTATATTGTGTGTTTTTCATTCTAGATTTTACATACAATATTTTGCATTCCGTATACTATATTCTATATTCTGTGTTCTACATTCTATATTCTAAATCCTATATTCAGCGTTCTGTATTCTATATTCTAAATTATGTGTTCTGCATTCCATATTTAAATTCTGGGTTCTATATTCTGTTTCCATATTTTATATTCTGTGTTCTTCATTCTATATTCTGTATTCTATATTCTGCATTCAGTATTCTGCATTATATATTCTGTGTTCTACCTTCTATTTTCAAAATTCTATATTCAGTATTCTGTATTATATATTCTAAATTCTGTGTTCTGCATCCATGTTGTAAATTGTCTTTTCTATATTCTGTATTCTGTGTTCTTCTTTCTATATTCTTAATTCTATATTTAGTATTTTGTATTCTATATTATTAATTCTGTTCTCTGCATTCAATTTCTAAATTCTGGGTTCTATATTCTCTTTTATATATTCTATATACTGTGTTCTTCATTCTAGATCCTTCATACTAAATTTTGAATTCCGTATTCTATATTATATATTCTAAATTCTATATTCCGTATTCTGTATTCTATATTCTAAATTCTGTGTTTTGTATTCCATGTTGTATATTCTGGCTTCTATATTCTTTATTCTATATTCTAAATTCTGTGTTCTGCATTCCATGTTGTAAATTCTATATTCAGTATTCTGTATTCTATATTCTATATTCTGTGTTCTGCATTCTATATTCTAAATTCTATATTTGGTATTCTGTATTCTATATTCTTAATTCTGTGATCTGGTTTCCATGTTCTAAATTCTGGGTTCTATATTCTCTATTCTATATTCTAAATTTTGTGCATTTCATTCTATATTCTACAATCTATATTCTGTATTAGGTATTCTATATTCTTTTTTTCCGTGTTCTACATTCCATATTCTAAATTCTATATGCACTATTCTGTATTCTATATTCTGAATTCTGTGTTCTGCATTCCATGTTCTAAATTCTGGGTTCTATACACTTTATTCTATATTCTATATTCTGTGTTCTACATTATATATTCTAAATTCCATATTCAGTGTTCTGTATTGTATATTCTAAATTCTGGGTTCTGATTCCATGTACTAAATTCTGGGTTCTACATTATATATTCTATTTTCTATTTTCTGTGTTTTACATTTTATATTCTAAATTCTATATTCAGAAATCTGTATTCCATATTCTAAATTCTGTGTTCTTCATTCTATATTCAAAATTCTATATTCAGTATTCTGTATTGTATGTTCTAAATACCGTGTTCTGCATTCAATGTTCTAAATTCTGAGTTCTGCATTCCATGTTCTTAGGTCTGGTATCTATATTCTATATTCTATATTCTGTGTTCTACATTCAATATTCTAAATTCTATATTCAGTATTCTGTATTGTATATTCTAAATTCTGTGTTCTGCATACCATGTTCAAATTTCGGGGTTCTGTATTCTGTTTCCATATTTTATATTCTGAGTTCTAATTTCTATATTCTGTATACTATATTCTGCATTATGTATTCTATATTCTATATTTTGTGTTCTACCTTCTATATTCTAAATTTTATATTCAGTATTCTTTATTCTATTTTCTAAATTTTGGGTTCTGCATTCCATGTTCTAAATCCTATATTCAGTATTCTGTATTCTATATTCTAAATTCTGTGTTTCGCATTCTATGTTCTAAATTCTATATTCAGTATTCTGTATTATAAATTCTAAATTCTGTGTTCTGCATTCCATGTTGTAAATACTGGGTTGACTATTCTGTTTTCCATATTGTATAATCTGTGTTCTACATTCTATATTCTGTATTCTATATTCTGCATTCCGTATTCCATATTCTATATTCTGTGTTTTACATTCTATATTCTAAATTCTATATTCTGTATTCCGTATTCTATATTCTGAACTCTGTGTTCTACATTCTATATTCTAAATTCTATATTCAGTGGTCTGTATTCTATATTCTAAATTCTGTGTTCTGCATTACATGCTCTAAATTTTGGCTTCTATATTCTCTATTCTATATTCTATATGCTGTGTTCTACATTCTATATTCTGAATTGTAAATTGAGGTTTCTGTATTCTATATTCTAAATTCTGTGTCCTGCATTCCATTTTCTAAATTCTGGTTTCTATATTCTCTATTCTATTTTCTGAGTTGTATATTCTATATTCTATATTCTATATTCAGTATTCTGAATTCTATATTCTAAATTTTGTGTTCTACATCCGTGTTCTAAATTCTGGGTTCTAAATACTCTACTCTCTATTCTATACATTGTGTTCTTCATTCCATATTCTACATACCATATTCTGCATTCCGTATTCTATATTCTATATTCTGGGTTCTACATTCTATATTCTAAAAACTATATTCAGTCTTCTGTATTGTATATTCTAAATTCTTTGTTCTGCACTCCATTTCTTAATTCTTGGTTCTATATTCTCTATTCATTTCTATATTTTTTTGTTTACATTCTATATTGTACGTTCTATATTCTGCATTCCGTGTTTTATATTCTATATTATGTTTTCAACATTCTATATTCTAAATTCTATATTCAGTATTCTGAATTCTATATTCTAAATTCTGTGTTCTGCATTCCATGTTCTAAATTCTGGGTTCTATATTTTCTATACTATATTCTATATTCTGTGTTCTATATTGTATATTCTAAATTCTATATTCATTATTCTGTATTCTATATTCTTAATTCTGTGTTCTACATTCTATATTCTGAATTCTATATTCAGTATTCTGTGTTCTATATTCTTAATTCTCTGTTCTTCATTCCATGTTCTAAGTTCTGGGTCCTATACTCTCTATTTTATATTCTATATTTGTATTCTGCATTCTATATTCTACATAGTATATTCTGCATTCCGTATCCTATATTCTATATTCTATGTTCTACATTCTAAATTCTAAAATCTATATTCAGTATTCTGTATTCTATAGTATAAATTCTCTGTTCTGCATTCCATTACTAAATTGAGGTTTCTATATTCTCTATTCTATGTTATATATTTGGGTCGTTCATTCTATATTCTACGTCCTATATTCTGCCATCCGTATTTTATATTCTATATTGTTTGTTCTATATTCTATATTCTAAATTCTATATTCAGTATTTTGTATTCTATATTCTAATTTGTGTGTTCTGCATTCCATGTACTAAATTCTGGGTTCTCTATTCTCTATTCTCTATTCTGTGTTTACATTCTATATTCTAAATTCTATATTCAGTATTCTGTATTCTATATTCTAAATTCTGTGTTCTGCTTTCCTTTTTATAAATTCTATATTCAGTACTGTGCATTCTATATTCTAAATTCTGTGTTCTGCATTCTATTTTCTAAATTCTATATTCATTATTCTGTATATTATATTCTAAAATCTGTGCTCTGCATTCCATGTTCTAAATTCTGGGTTCTGTATTGTTTTCCATATTCTATATACTGTGTTCTTCATTCTATATTCTGTATTGTATATTATTTATGTCGTATTATATATTCTGTGTTCTTCATTCTATATCTGTATTGTATATTCTGCATTCCGTATTCTATATTCTGTATTCTGTGTTCTACATTTTATACTCTAAATTCTATATTCAGTATCCTGTATTGTATATTCCAAATTCTGTGTTCTGCATTGTATGTTCTAAACTTTGGGTTCTGTATTCTGTATTCCATATTCTATATTTTGTGTTCTATAGTCTATATTTGGTATTCAATATTCTGCATTCCGTATTCTATATTCTATATCCTGTGTTCTAAATTCTATACTCAGTATTCTGTGTTTTATTTTCTAAATTCTGTGTTCTGCATTCCATGTTCTAAATTCTGGGTTTTATATTCACTATTGTATATACTACATTCTGTGTGCTACATTCTATATTATAAATTCTATATTCAGTATTCTGTATTCTATATTCTAAATTCTGTGTTTACATTCTATATTCTAAATTGCATATTCAGTATGCTGTATTCTATATTCTAAATTATGAGTTCTGCTTTCCATGTTCCAAAATCTGGCTTCAATATTTTCCTTGCTATTTTTTTTTCTGTTTTCTACATTATATATTCTAAATTATTTATTCAGTATTATGTATTTTATATTCTATATTCTATGTCCTACATAGAATTTTTTAATTGTTTATAAAATATTCCGTATATTATGTTCTAACTTCTGTGTTCTATATTCTCTTTTCTATTTACTATATTCTGTGTTCTACATTCTATATTGTAAATTTTATATTCAGCATTCTGTATTCTATATTCTAAATTCTGTGTTCTACATTCTATATTCTATATTCAGTATAATGTATTCTATATTCTAAATTCTGTGTTCTGCATCACATGTTCAAAATTCTCGATACTATACTCTCTATTGTATATTCTATATTCTATATACTGTGTTCTACATTCTATATTCTAAAATCTATATTAATTAATGTGTATTCTATAGTCTTAATTCTGTGTTCTGCATTCAAAGTTCTAAATTCTGTGTTCTATATTCTGTTTTCCATATTTTAATACTGTGTTCTACATTCTATATTCTAAATTCTATATTCAGTATTATATATTCTATAATCTAAATTCTGTGTTCTGCATTCCATGTTCTAAATTCTCTATTCTCTATTCTGTGTTCTACTTTCTATATTCTTAATTATATATTTTGTATTCAGTATTCTATATTCTAAATTCTGTGTTCTGCATTCCATGTTCTAAATTCTGGTTTCTACACTCTCTATTCTATATACTATATTGTGTGTTTTTCATTCTAGATTTTACATACAATATTTTGCATTCCGTATACTATATTCTATATTCTGTGTTCTACATTCTATATTCTAAATCCTATATTCAGCGTTCTGTATTCTATATTCTAAATTATGTGTTCTGCATTCCATATTTAAATTCTGGGTTCTATATTCTGTTTCCATATTTTATATTCTGTGTTCTTCATTCTATATTCTGTATTCTATATTCTGCATTCAGTATTCTGCATTATATATTCTGTGTTCTACCTTCTATTTTCAAAATTCTATATTCAGTATTCTGTATTATATATTCTAAATTCTGTGTTCTGCATCCATGTTGTAAATTGTCTTTTCTAAATTCTGTATTCTGTGTTCTTCTTTCTATATTCTTAATTCTATATTTAGTATTTTGTATTCTATATTATTAATTCTGTTCTCTGCATTCAATTTCTAAATTCTGGGTTCTATATTCTCTTTTATATATTCTATATACTGTGTTCTTCATTCTAGATCCTTCATACTAAATTTTGAATTCCGTATTCTATATTATATATTCTAAATTCTATATTCCGTATTCTGTATTCTATATTCTAAATTCTGTGTTTTGTATTCCATGTTGTATATTCTGGCTTCTATATTCTTTATTCTATATTCTAAATTCTGTGTTCTGCATTCCATGTTGTAAATTCTATATTCAGTATTCTGTATTCTATATTCTATATTCTGTGTTCTGCATTCTATATTCTAAATTCTATATTTGGTATTCTGTATTCTATATTCTTAATTCTGTGATCTGGTTTCCATGTTCTAAATTCTGGGTTCTATATTCTCTATTCTATATTCTAAATTTTGTGCATTTCATTCTATATTCTACAATCTATATTCTGTATTAGGTATTCTATATTCTTTTTTTCCGTGTTCTACATTCCATATTCTAAATTCTATATGCACTATTCTGTATTCTATATTCTGAATTCTGTGTTCTGCATTCCATGTTCTAAATTCTGGGTTCTATACACTTTATTCTATATTCTATATTCTGTGTTCTACATTCTATATTCTAAATTCCATATTCAGTGTTCTGTATTGTATATTCTAAATTCTGGGTTCTGATTCCATGTACTAAATTCTGCGTTCTACATTATATATTCTATTTTCTATTTTCTGTGTTTTACATTTTATATTCTAAATTCTATATTCAGAAATCTGTATTCCATATTCTAAATTCTGTGTTCTTCATTCTATATTCAAAATTCTATATTCAGTATTCTGTATTGTATGTTCTAAATACCGTGTTCTGCATTCAATGTTCTAAATTCTGAGTTCTGCATTCCATGTTCTTAGGTCTGGTATCTATATTCTATATTCTATATTCTGTGTTCTACATTCTACATTCTAAATTCTATATTCAGTATTATTTAATCTATATTCTTAATTCTGTGTTCTGCATAGCATGTTCTTTATTCTGGATTCTATATTCTGTATTCTACATTCTATATTCTGTGTTCTACATTCTATATTCTAAATTCTATATTCAGTATTCTTTATTCTATATTCTAAATTCGGTGTTCTACATTCTATATTCTAAATAGTATATTCAGTATTCTGTATTCTATATTCTAAATTCTGTGTTCAGCATTCCATGTTCTGAATTCTGATTTGTGTATTCTGTTTCCATATTCTATATTCTGTGTTCTACATTGTATATTATAAATTCTATGTTCAGTGTTCTGTAATCTATATTCTTAATTCTGTGTTCTGCATTCCATGTTCTAATTTCTCTATTCTATATTTTATGTTCTACATTCTATATTCTGTATTCAATATTCTGCATTCCGTATTCTAAATTCTATTTCTGTGTTCTACATTCAAAATTCTGGGTTCTGCATTCCATGTTCTAAATTATGAGTTCTGTATTCTTCATTCTCTATTCTTTATTCTGTGTTCTGCATTCTCTATTCTACATTCTCTATTCTGTATTCTATATTCTACATTCTGTGTTCTGCATTCAATGTTCTAAATTCTGGTTTCTGTATTCTGTATTCTATAGTCTGTTTTGTACATTCTAAAGTATACATTCTATATTCTGTATTCTGTACTCTATATTCTAAATTCAGTGTTCTGAATTCTACGTTCTAAACTCTGGGTTCTGTATTCTGTTTTCTATATTCTATATTCTGTGTTCTACATTCTATATTCTACATTCTATTCCTTTATTCTATATTATGTATTGTGTGTTCTGAATTCCATGTTCTGAACTCTGCGTTCTGTATGCTGTATTCCATATTCTGTGTTTTGAATTCTATGTTCTAAATTCTATATTCAGCATTCTGTAATCTAAAGTCTTAATTCTGTGTTCTGCATTCTATGGTCTAAATTCTGGGTTCTGTATTCTGTTTTCCATATTCCATATTCTGTGTTCTATATTCTATATTCTGTATTCCGTATTCAATATTCTATACTCTGTGTTCTACATTCTATATTCTGCATAATGTATTCAGTATACTGTATTCTATATTCTAAATTATGTGTTCGGCACCCATGTTCTAAATTCCGGGTTCTATATTTTCTTATCTATATTCTATATTCTGTGTTCTATATTCTACATTCTAAATTCTATATTCACTATTCTGTATTTTATATTCTTTATTTAGTGTTCTACATTCTATATTCTAAGTTCTATATTCAATATTCTGTATTGTATATTCTTAATTCTATGTTCTGCATTCCAGGTTCTAAGTTCTGTGTTCTATTCTCTCTAGTATATATTCTATATTTGTGTTCTTCATTCTACATTCTACAAAGTATATTCTGCATTCCGTATTCTATATTCTATATTGTATGTTCTACATTCTATATTCTAAAATATTTATTCAGTTTTCTGAATTCTATATTCTAAATTCTCTGTTCTGCATTCCATTTCTAAATTCTGGTTGCTATATTCTCTATTCTCTATTCTATATTTTGTGTTCTTCATTCTATATTCTACCTTCTTTATTCTGCATTCCGTATTTTATATTCTATATTCTGTGTTCTATTTCTATATTCTAAATTCTATATTCACTATTTTGTATTCTATATTATAATTTTTGTGATCTGCATTCCATGTTCTAAATTCTGGGTTCTATATTCTCTATTCTATGTTATATATTCTGTGTTCTACATTCTATATTCTAAATTCTATATTCAGTATTGTTTATTCTATGTTCTAAATTGTGTGTCTGAATTCTATGTTCTAAATTCTATATTCAGTATTCTGTATATCATATTCTAAATTCTGTGTTCTGCAATCCATGTTCTAAATTCTGGTTTCTGTAATCTGTTTTCCATTTTTTATATTCTGTGTTCTTCATTCTATATTCTGTATTGTATATTCTTTATGCTGTATTCTCTATTCTGTGTTTTTCATTCTATATTCTGTATTCTATATTCTGCATTCCGTATACTATATTCTATATTCTGTGTTCTACTTTCTATACTCTAAATTCTATATTCAGTATTCTGTATTCTATATTCCAAATTCTGTGTTCTGCAATCCATGTTCTAAATTCTGGTTTCTGTATTCTGTTTTCCATTTTTTATATTCTGTGTTCTACATTCTATATTTTGTATTGTATATTCTTTATGCCGTATTCTCTATTCTGAGTTTTTCATTCTATATTCTGTATTCCATATTCTGCATTCCGTATTCTATATTCTATATTCTGTGTTCTACATTCTGTACTCTAAATTCTATATTCAGTTTTCTCTATTCTATATTCAAAATTCTGTGTTCTACATTGTATATTCTAAATTCTATATTCTATATTCAAAATTCTGTGTTCTTCATTCCGTGTTCTAAATTTTGGGTTCTCTATTCTCTATTCTATATTCTATATTCTGTGTTCTTCATTCTATATTCTACATTCTATATTCAGCATTCCGTATTCTATATTCTATATACTGTGTTCTACATTCTATATTCAAAATTCTATATTCATTATCCTGTATTCTATATTCTAAATTGTGTGCTTTGAATTCCATGTTCTAAATTCTGGGTTCTATATTCTCTATTATATATTCTATAATTTTTGTTCTTCATTCTATATTGTACATTCTATATTCTGCATTCCGTGTTATATATTCTATATTATGTTTTCTACATTCTATATTCTAAATTCTATATTCAGTATTCTGTATTCTATAATCTAAATTCTGTGTTCTGATTCATTTTTTAAATTCTGGGTTCTAAATTCTCTTTTATATATTCTATATTATGTGTTCTTACTTCTTTATTCTGCATTCTATATTCTGCATTCTGTATTTATGTTCTATATTCTGTGTTCTACATCTACTTTCTAAATTCTATATTTTGTATTCTGTATTCAATATTCTACATTCTGTGTTCTGCATTCTATGTTCTAAATTCTGGGTTCTGTATACTGTTTTCCATATTCTATATTCTGTGTTCTATATTCTATATTCTGTATTCTATATCCTGCATTCCGTATTCTATACTCTATATTCTGTGTTCTTCATTCTATTATCCAAATTCTATATTCAGTATTCTGTATTCTATATTCTAAATTCTGTGTTCTGCATTCCATGTTCTAAATTCTGTGTTCTACATTGTCTATTCTATATTCTATATTCTGTGTTCTACATTCAATATTCTAAATTCTATATTCAGTATTCTGTATTGTATATTCTAAATTCTGTGTTCTGCATACCATGTTCAAATTTCGGGGTTCTGTATTCTGTTTCCATATTTTATATTCTGAGTTCTAATTTCTATATTCTGTATACTATATTCTGCATTATGTATTCTATATTCTATATGTTGTGTTCTACATTCTATATTCTAAATTTTATATTCAGTATTCTTTATTCTATTTTCTAAATTCTGGGTTCTGCATTCCATGTTCTAAATCCTATATTCAGTATTCTGTATTCTATATTCTAAATTCTGTGTTCCGCATTCTATGTTCTAAATTCTATATTCAGTATTCTGTATTATAAATTCTAAATTCTGTGTTCTGCATTCCATGTTGTAAATACTGGGTTGACTATTCTGTTTTCCATATTGTATAATCTGTGTTCTACATTCTATATTCTGTATTCTATATTCTGCATTCCGTATTCCATATTCTATATTCTGTGTTTTACATTCTATATTCTAAATTCTATATTCTGTATTCCGTATTCTATATTCTGAACTCTGTGTTCTACATTCTATATTCTAAATTCTATATTCAGTGGTCTGTATTCTATATTCTAAATTCTGTGTTCTGCATTACATGCTCTAAATTTTGGCTTCTATATTCTCTATTCTATATTCTATATGCTGTGTTCTACATTCTATATACTGAATTGTATATTGAGGTTTCTGTATTCTATATTCTAAATTCTGTGTCCTGCATTCCATTTTCTAAATTCTGGTTTCTATATTCTCTATTCTATTTTCTGAGTTGTATATTCTATATTCTATATTCTGTATTCAGTATTCTGAATTCTATATTCTAAATTTTGTGTTCTACATCCGTGTTCTAAATACTGGGTTCTATATTCTCTATTCTCTATTCTATACATTGTGTTCTTCATTCCAAATTCTACATAGCATATTCTGCATTCCGTATTCTATATTCTATATTCTGGGTTCTACATTCTATATTCTAAAAACTATATTCAGTCTTCTGTATTGTATATTCTAAATTCTTTGTTCTGCACTCCATTTCTTAATTCTGGGTTCTATATTCTCTATTCATTTCTATATTTTTTGTTTATATTCTATATTGTACGTTCTATATTCAGCATTCCGTGTTTTATATTCTATATTATGTTTTCAACATTCTATATTCTAAATTCTATATTCAGTATTCTGAATTCTATATTCTAAATTCTGTGTTCTGCATTCCATGTTCTAAATTCTGGGTTCTATATTTTCTATACTATATTCTATATTCTGTGTTCTATATTGTATATTCTAAATTCTATATTCATTATTCTTTATTCTATATTCTTAATTCTGTGTTCTACATTCTATATTCTAAATTCTATATTCAGTATTCTGTATTCTATATTCTTAATTCTCTGTTCTTCATTCCATGTTCTAAGTTCTGGGTCCTATACTCTCTATTTTATATTCTATATTTGTATTCTGCATTCTATATTCTACATAGTATATTCTGCATTCCGTATCCTATATTCTATATTCTATGTTCTACATTCTAAATTCTAAAATCTATATTCAGTATTCTGTATTCTATAGTATAAATTCTCTGTTCTGCATTCCATTACTAAATTGAGGTTTCTATATTCTCTATTCTATGTTATATATTTGGGTTGTTCATTCTATATTCTACGTCCTATATTCTGCCATCCATATTTTATATTCTATATTGTTTGTTCTATATTCTATATTCTAAATTCTATATTCAGTATTTTGTATTCTATATTCTAATTTGTGTGTTCTGCATTCCATGTACTAAATTCTGGGTTCTCTATTCTCTATTCTCTATTCTGTGTTTACATTCTATATTCTAAATTCTGTGTTTACATTCTATATTCTAAATTGCATATTCATTATGCTGTATTTTATATTCTAAATTCTGAGTTCTGCTTTCCATGTTCCTAAATCTGGCTTCAATATTTTCCTTGCTATTTTTTTTTCTGTTTTCTACATTATATATTCTAAATTATTTATTCAGTATTATGTGTTTTATATTCTATATTCTATGTCCTACATAGAATTTTTTATTTGTTTATAAAATATTCCGTATATTATGTTCTAAATTCTGTGTTCTATATTCTCTTTTCTATTTTCTATATTCTGTGTTCTACATTCTATATTGTAAATTTTATATTCAGCATTCTGTATTCTATATTCTAAAATCTGTCTTCTACATTCTATATTCTATATTCAGTATAATGTATTCTATATTCTAAATTCTGTGTTCTGCATCACATGTTCAAAATTCTCGATACTATACTCTCTATTGTATATTCTATATTCTATATACTGTGTTCTACATTCTATATTCTAAAATCTATATTAATTAATGTGTATTCTATAGTCTTAATTCTGTGTTCTGCATTCAAAGTTCTAAATTCTGGGTTCTATATTCTGTTTTCCATATTTTAATACTGTGTTCTACATTCTATATTCTAAATTCTATATTCAGTATTATATATTCTATAATCTAAATTCTGTGTTCTGCATTCCATGTTCTAAATTCTCTATTCTATATTCTGTGTTCTACTTTCTATATTCTTAATTATATATCTTGTATTCAGTATTCTATATCCTAAATACTGTGTTCTGCATTCCATGTTCTAAATACTGGTTTCTACATTCTCTATTCTATATTCTATATTGTGTGATTTTCATTCTAGATTTTACATACAATATTTTGCATTCCGTATACTATATTCTATATTCCGTGTTCTACATTCTATATTCTAAATTCTATATTCAGCATTCCGTATTCTATATTCTAAATTCTCTGTTCTGCATTCCATGTTCTAAATTCTAGTTTCCATATCCTCTTTTCTATATTCTATATCCTGTGTTCCACATTCTATAGTCTAAATCCTATATTCAGCGTTCTGTATACTATATTCTAAATTATGTGTTCTGCATTCCATGTTGTAAATTGTCTTTTCTATATTCTGTATTCTGTGTTCTTCTTTCTATATTCTAAATTCTATATTTAGTATTTTGTATTCTATATTATTAATTCTGTTCTCTGCATTCAATTTCTAAATTCTGGGTTCTATATTCTCTTTTATATATTCTATATACTGTGTTCTTCATTCTAGATCCTTCATACTAAATTTTGAATTCCGTATTCTATATTATATATTCTAAATTCTATATTCCATATTCTGTATTCTATATTCTAAATTCTGTGTTTTGTATTCCATGTTGTATATTCTGGCTTCTATATTCTTTATTCTATATTCTAAATTCTGTGTTCTGCATTCCATGTTGTAAATTCTATATTCAGTATTCTGTATTCTATATTCTATATTCTGTGTTCTGCATTCTATATTCTAAATTCTATATTTGGTATTCTGTATTCTATATTCTTACTTCTGTGATCTGGTTTCCATGTTCTAAATTCTGGTTTCTATATTTTCTATTCTATATTCTAAATTTTGTGCATTTCATTCTATATTCTTCAATCTATATTATGTATTAGGTATTCTATATTCTTTTTTTCCGTGTTCTACATTCCATATTCTAAATTCTATATGCACTATTCTGTATTCTATATTCTGAATTCTTTGTTCTGCATTCCATGTTCTAAATTCTGGGTTGTATACACTTTATTCTATATTCTATATTCTGTGTTCTACATTCTATATTCTAAATTCCATATTCAGTGTTCTGTATTGT
Source organism: Vicugna pacos (assembly GCF_048564905.1). Lineage (NCBI taxonomy): Eukaryota > Metazoa > Chordata > Mammalia > Artiodactyla > Camelidae > Vicugna > Vicugna pacos. The sequence goes on along the minus strand of NW_027328741.1, from coordinate 69,856,602 downwards.
ATATTCTAAATTCTGGGTTCTGATTCCATGTACTAAATTCTGGGTTCTACATTCTCTATTCTATTTTCTATATTCTGTGTTTTACATTTTATATTCTAAATTCTATATTCAGTAATCTGTATTCCATATTCTAAATTCTGTGTTCTTCATTCTATATTCAAAATTCTATATTCAGTATTATGTATTGTATGTTCTAAATACCGTGTTCTGCATTCAATGTTCTAAATTCTGTGTTCTGCATTCCATGTTCTTAGGTCTGGGATCTATATTCTATATTCTATATTCTGTGTTCTACATTCTACATTCTAAATTCTATATTCAGTATTATTTAATCTATATTCTTAATTCTGTGTTCTGCATAGCATGTTCTTTATTCTGGATTCTACATTCTGTATTCTACATTCTATATTCTGTGTTCTACATTCTATATTCTAAATTCTATATTCAGTATTCTTTATTGTATATTCTAAATTCGGTGTTCTACATTCTATATTCTAAATAGTATATTCAGTATTCTGTATTCTATATTCTAAATTCTGTGTTCAGCATTCCATGTTCTGAATTCTGATTTCTGTATTCTGTTTCCATATTCTATATTCTGTGTTCTACATTGTATATTATAAATTCTATGTTCAGTGTTCTGTAATCTATATTCTTAATTCTGTGTTCTGCATTCCATGTTCTAATTTCTCTATTCTATATTTTGTGTTCTACATTCTATATTCTGTATTCAATATTCTGCATTCCGTATTCTAAATTCTATTTCTGTGTTCTACATTCAAAATTCTGGGTTCTGCATTCCATGTTCTATATTCTGGGTTCTGTATTCTTCATTCTCTATTCTTTATTCTGTGTTCTGCATTCTCTATTCTACATTCTCTATTCTGTATTCTATATTCTACATTCTGTGTTCTGCATTCAATGTTCTAAATTCTGGTTTCTGTATTCTGTATTCTATAGTCTGTTTTGTACATTCTAAAGTATACATTCTATATTCTGTATTCTGTACTCTATATTCTAAATTCAGTGTTCTGAATTCTACGTTCTAAACTCTGGGTTCTGTATTCTGTTTTCTATATTCTATATTCTGTGTTATACATTCTATATTCAACATTCTGTATACTGTATTCTATATACTAAATTCTGTTTTCTGAATTCCATGTTCTAAATAATGTGTTCTGCATTGTGTATTCTATATTCTATAATCTGTGTTGTATATTCTGTGTTATACATTCTATATTCAGTATTCAATATTCTAAAATCTAAACTCTGTGTTCTGAATTCCATGTTCTAAATTCTGTGTTCTGTAGTCTGTATTCTGAATTCCATATTCTCTTACTACATCCAGTATTCTACATTCTATATTCTGTATTCTGTATACAATATTCCATATACTGTGTTCAACAATGTAAATTCTATATTCTATATTCTGTATTCTGCACTCTATATTCTAAATTCTGTGTTCTGAATTACAACTTGTATAATCAAGTTTCTGCATTCTGTATTCTATATTCTATATTCTGTGTTCTACATTCTGTATTCTACATTGTATATTATGTATTCTGTATACTATATTCTATATTATGCGTTCTGATTCCCATGTTCTAAATTCTGGGTTCTGTGTTCCGTAATCTGTATTCAATATTCTGTGTTCTACATTCTGTATTGTACATTCTATATACTGTATTCTATATTATAATTTCTGTGTACAACATTCTATATACCACATAATATTTCGGTATACTTTATTATATATTCTGTGTTCTGAATTCCTTGTTCTAAATTCTGCATACTGCATTCTGTATTCTATATTCTATATTCTGTGTTCTACATTCTATATTCTACATTCTATTCCTTTATTCTATATTATGTATTGTGTGTTTTGAATTCCATGTTCTGAATCCTGCGTTCTGTATGCTGTATTCCATATTCTGTGTTTTGAATTCTATGTTCTAAATTCTATATTCAGCATTCTGTAATCTAAAGTCTTAATTCTGTGTTCTGCATTCTATGGTCTAAATTCTGGGTTCTGTATTCTGTTTCCCATATTCCATATTCTGTGTTCTATATTCTATATTCTGTATTCCGTATTCTATATTCTATACTCTGTGTTCTACATTCTAAATTCTGCATACTGTATTCAGTATACTGTATTCTATATTCTAAATTCTGTGTTCTGCACCCATGTTCTAAATTCTGGGTTCTATATTTTCTTATCTATATTCTATATTCTGTGTTCTACATTCTATATTCTACATTCTATTCCTTTATTCTATATTATGTATTGTGTGTTCTGAATTCCATGTTCTGAATTCTGCGTTCTGTATGCTGTATTCCATATTCTGTGTTTTGAATTCTATGTTCTAAATTCTATATTCAGCATTCTGTAATCTAAAGTCTTAATTCTGTGTTCTGCATTCTATGGTCTAAATTCTGGGTTCTGTATTCTGTTTTCCATATTCCATATTCTGTGTTCTATATTCTATATTCTGTATTCCGTATTCTATATTCTATACTCTGTGTTCTACATTCTATATTCTGCATAATGTATTCAGTATACTGTATTCTATGTTCTAAATTCTGTGTTCGGCACCCATGTTCTAAATTCTGGGTTCTATATTTTCTTATCTATATTCTATATTCTGTGTTCTATATTCTACATTCTAAATTCTATATTCAGTATTCTGTATTTTATATTCTTTATTTAGTGTTCTACATTCTATATTCTAAGTTCTATATTCAATATTCTGTATTCTATATTCTTAATTCTATGTTCTGCATTCCAGGTTCTAAGTTCTGAGTTCTATTCTCTCTAGTATATATTCTATATTTGTGTTCTTAGTTCTACATTATACAAAGTATTTTCTGCATTCCGTATTCTTTATTCTATATTGTATGTTCTACATTCTATATTCTAAAATATTTATTCAGTTTTCTGAATTCTATATTCTAAATTCTCTGTTCTGCATTCCATTTCTAGATTCTGGTTGCTATATTCTCTATTCTATATTCTTCATTTTGTGTTCTTCATTCTATATTCTACCTTCTTTATTCTGCATTCCGTATTTTATATTCTATATTATGTGTTCTACTTCTATATTCTAAATTCTATATTCACTATTTTGTATTCTATATTATAATTTTTGTGATCTGCATTCCATGTTCTAAATTCTGGGTTCTATATTCTCTATTCTATGTTATATATTCTGTGTTCTACATTCTATATTCTAAATTCTATACTCAGTATTGTTTATTCTATGTTCTAAATTCTGTGTCTGAATTCCATGTTCTAAATTCTATATTCAGTATTCTGTATATCATATTCTAAATTCTGTGTTCTGCAATCCATGTTCTAAATTCTGGTTTCTGTAATCTGTTTTCCATTTTTTATATTCTGTGTTCTTCATTCTATATTCTGTATTGTATATTCTTTATGCTGTATTCTCTATTCTGAGTTTTTCATTCTATATTCTGTATTGTATATTCTGCATTCCGTATTCTATATTCTATATTCTGTGTTCTAATTTCTATACTCTGAATTCTATATTCTATATTCCAAATTCTGTGTTCTGCAATCCATGTTCTAAATTCTGGTTTCTGTATTCTGTTTTCCATTTTTTATATTCTGTGTTCTACATTCTATATTGTGTATTGTATATTCTTTATGCCGTATTCTCTATTCTGAGTTTTTCATTCTATATTCTGTATTCCATATTCTGCATTCCGTATTCTATATTCTATATACTGGGTTCTACATTCTATATTCAAAATTCTATATTCATTATCCTGTATTCTATATTCTAAATTGTGTGCTTTGAATTCCATGTTCTAAATTCTGGGTTCTATATTCTCTATTATATATTCTATAATTTTTGTTCTTCATTCTATCTTGTACATTCTATATTCTGCATTCCGTGTTATATATTCTATATTATGTTTTCTACATTCTATATTCTAAATTCTATATTCAGTATTCTGTATTCTATAATCTAAATTCTGTGTTCTGATTCAATTTTTAAATTCTGGGTTCTAAATTCTCTTTTATATATTCTATATTTTGTGTTCTTAGTTCTTTATTCTGCATTCTATATTCTGCATTCTGTATTTAAGTTCTATATTCTGTGTTCTACATCTACTTTCTAAATTCTATATTCTGTATTCTATATTCAGTATTCTACATTCTGTGTTCTGCATTCTATGTTCTAAATTCTGGGTTCTGTATACTGTTTTCCATATTCTATATTCTGTGTTCTATATTCTATATTCTGTATTCTATATTCTGCATTCCGTATTCTATACTCTATATTCTGTGTTCTTCATTCTATATTCAAAATTCTATATTCATTATCCTTTATTCTATATTCTAAATTGTGTGCTTTGAATTCCATGTTCTAAATTCTGGGTTCTATATTCTCTATTATATATTCTATAATTTTTGTTCTTCATTCTATATTGTACATTCTATATTCTGCATTCCGTGTTATATATTCTATATTATGTTTTCTACATTCTATATTCTAAATTCTATATTCAGTATTCTGTATTCTATAATCTAAATTCTGTGTTCTGATTCAATTTTTAAATTCTGGGTTCTAAATTCTCTTTTATATATTCTATATTTTGTGTTCTTACTTCTTTATTCTGCATTCTATATTCTGCATTCTGTATTTATGTTCTATATTCTGTGTTCTACATCTACTTTCTAAATTCTATATTCTGTATTCTGTATTCAATATTCTACATTCTGTGTTCTTCATTCTATGTTCTAAATTCTGGGTTCTGTATACTGTTTTCCATATTCTATATTCTGTGTTCTATATTCTATATTCTGTATTCTATATTCTGCATTCCGTATTCTATAATCTATATTCTGTGTTCTTCATTCTATTATCCAAATTCTATATTCAGTATTCTGTATTCTATATTCTAAATTCTGTGTTCTGCATTCCATATTCTAAATTCTGTGTTCTACATTGTCTATTCTATATTCTTTATTCTGTGTTCTACATTCAATATTCTAAATTCTATATTCAGTATTCTGTATTGTATATTCTAAATTCTGTGTTCTGCATACCATGTTCAAATTTCGGGGTTCTGTATTCTGTTTCCATATTTTATATTCTGAGTTCTAATTTCTATATTCTGTATACTATATTCTGCATTATGTATTCTATATTCTATATGATGTGTTCTACATTCTATATTCTAAATTTTATATTCAGTATTCTTTATTCTATTTTCTAAATTCTGGGTTCTGCATTCCATGTTCTAAATCCTATATTCAGTATTCTGTATTCTATATTTTAAATTCTGTGTTCCGCATTCTATGTTCTAAATTCTATATTCAGTATTCTGTATTATAAATTCTAAATTCTGTGTTCTGCATTCCATGTTGTAAATACTGGGTTGACTATTCTGTTTTCCATATTGTATAATCTGTGTTCTACATTCTATATTCTGTATTCTATATTCTGCATTCCGTATTCCATATTCTATATTCTGTGTTTTACATTCTATATTCTAAATTCTATAATCTGTATTCCGTATTCTATATTCTGAACTCTGTGTTCTACATTCTATATTCTAAATTCTATATTCAGTGGTCTGTATTCTATATTCTAAATTCTGTGTTCTGCATTACATGCTCTAAATTTTGGCTTCTATATTCTCTATTCTATATTCTATATGCTGTGTTCTACATTCTATATTCTGAATTGTATATTTAGGTTTCTGTATTCTATATTCTAAATTCTGTGTCCTGCATTCCATTTTCTAAATTCTGGTTTCTATATTTTCTATTCTCTATTCTATACATTGTGTTCTTCATTCCAAATTCTACATACCATATTCTGCATTCCGTATTCTATATTCTATATTCTGGGTTCTACATTCTATATTCTAAAAACTATATTCAGTCTTCTGTATTGTATATTCTAAATTCTTTGTTCTGCACTCCATTTCTTAATTCTGGGTTCTATATTCTCTATTCATTTCTATATTTTTTGTTTACATTCTATATTGTACGTTCTATATTCTGCATTCCGTGTTTTATATTCTATATTATGTTTTCAACATTCTATATTCTAAATTCTATATTCAGTATTCTGAATTCTATATTCTAAATTCTGTGTTCTGCATTCCATGTTCTAAATTCTGGGTTCTATATATTCTATACTATATTCTATATTCTGTGTTCTATATTGTATATTCTAAATTCTATATTCATTATTCTGTATTCTATATTATTAATTCTGTGTTCTACATTCTATATTCTAAATTCTATATTCAGTATTCTGTATCCTATATTCTTAATTCTCTGTTCTTCATTCCATGTTCTAAGTTCTGGGTCCTATACTCTCTATTTTATATTCTATATTTGTATTCTGCATTCTATATTCTACATAGTATATTCTGCATTCCGTATCCTATATTCTATATTCTATGTTCTACATTCTAAATTCTAAAATCGATATTCAGTATTCTGTATTCTATAGTATAAATTCTCTGTTCTGCATTCCATTACTAAATTGAGGTTTCTATATTCTCTATTCTATGTTATATATTTGGGTCGTTCATTCTATATTCTACGTCGTATATTCTGCCATCCATATTTTATATTCTATATTGTTTGTTCTATATTCTATATTCTAAATTCTATATTCAGTATTTTGTATTCTATATTCTAATTTGTGTGTTCTGCATTCCATGTACTAAATTCTGGGTTCTCTATTCTCTATTCTCTATTCTGTGTTTACATTCTATATTCTAAATTCTGTGTTTACATTCTATATTCTAAATTGCATATTCATTATGCTGTATTCTATATTCTAAATTCTGAGTTCTGCTTTCCATGTTCCAAAATATGGCTTCAATATTTTCATTGCTATTTTTTTTTCTGTTTTCTACATTATATATTCTAAATTATTTATTCAGTATTATGTATTTTATATTCTATATTCTATGTCCTACATAGAATTTTTTAATTGTTTATAAAATATTCCGCATATTATGTTCTAAATTCTGTGTTCTACATTCTCTTTTCTATTTTCTATATTCTGTGTTCTACATTCTATATTGTAAATTTTATATTCAGCATTCTGTATTCTATATTCTAAATTCTGTCTTCTACATTCTATATTCTATATTCAGTATAATGTATTCTATATTCTAAATTCTGTGTTCTGCATCACATGTTCAAAATTCTCGATACTATACTCTCTATTGTATATTCTATATTCTATATACTGTGTTCTACATTCTATATTCTAAAATCTATATTAATTAATGTGTATTCTATAGTCTTAATTCTGTGTTCTGCATTCAAAGTTCTAAATTCTGGGTTCTATATTCTGTTTTCCATATTTTAATACTGTGTTCTACATTCTATATTCTAAATTCTATATTCATTATTATATATTCTATAATCTAAATTCTGTGTTCTGCATTCCATGTTCTAAATTCTCTATTCTATATTCTGTGTTCTACTTTCTATATTCTTAATTATATATTTTGTATTCAGTATTCTATATCCTAAATTCTGTGTTCTGCATTCAAAGTTCTAAATTCTGGGTTCTATATTCTGTTTTCCATATTTTAATACTGTGTTCTACATTCTATATTCTAAATTCTATATTCATTATTATATATTCTATAATCTAAATTCTGTGTTCTGCATTCCATGTTCTAAATTCTCTATTCTATATTCTGTGTTCTACTTTCTATATTCTTAATTATATATTTTGTATTCAGTATTCTATATCCTAAATTCTGTGTTCTGCATTCCATGTTCTAAATACTGGTTTCTACATTCTCTATTCTATATTCTATATTGTGTTTTTCATTCTAGATTTTACATACAATATTTTGCATTCCGTATACTATATTCTATATTCTGTGTTCTACTTTCTATATTCTAAATTCTATATTCAGCATTCCGTATTCTATATTCTAAATTCTCTGTTCTGCATTCCATGTTCTAAATTCTGGTTTCTATATCCTCTTTTCTATATTCTATATCCTGTGTTCCACATTCTATAGTCTAAATCCTATATTCAGCGTTCTGTATTCTATATTCTAAATTATGTGTTCTGCATTCCATATTTAAATTCTGGGTTCTATATTCTGTTTCCATATTTTATATTCTGTGTTCTACATTCTATATTCTGTATTCTATATTCTGCATTCAGTATTCTGCATTATATATTCTGTGTTCTACCTTCTATTTTCAAAATTCTATATTCAGTATTCTGTATTCTATATTCTAAATTCTGTGTTCTGCATTCCATGTTGTAAATTGTCTTTTCTATATTCTGTATTCTGTGTTCTTCTTTCTATATTCTAAATTCTATATTTAGTATTTTGTATTCTATATAATTAATTCTGTTCTCTGCATTCAATTTCTAAATTCTGGGTTCTATATTCTCTTTTATATATTCTATATACTGTGTTCTTCATTCTAGATCCTTCATACTAAATTTTGAATTCCGTATTCTATATTATATATTCTAAATTCTATACTCCGTATTCTGTATTCCATATTCTAAATTCTGTGTTTTGTATTCCATGTTGTATATTCTGGCTTCTATATTCTTTATTCTATATTCTAAATTCTGTGTTCTGCATTCCATGTTGTAAATTCTATATTCAGTATTCTGTATTCTATATTCTATATTCTGTGTTCTGCATTCTATATTCTAAATTCTATATTTGGTATTCTGTATTCTATATTCTTAATTCTGTGATCTGGTTTCCATGTTCTAAATTCTGGTTTCTATATTTTCTATTCTATATTCTAAATTTTGTGCATTTCATTCTATATTCTTCAATCTATATTATGTATTAGGTATTCTATATTCTTTTTTTCCGTGTTCTACATTCCATATTCTAAATTCTATATGCACTATTCTGTATTCTATATTCTGAATTCTTTGTTCTGCATTCCATGTTCTAAATTCTGGGTTCTATACACTTTATTCTATATTCTATATTCTGTGTTCTACATTCTATATTCTAAATTCCATATTCAGTGTTCTGTATTGTATATTCTAAATTCTGGGTTCTGATTCCATGTACTAAATTCTGGGTTCTACATTCTCTATTCTATTTTCTATATTCTGTGTTTTAAATTTTATATTCTAAATTCTATATTCAGTAATCTGTATTCCATATTCTAAATTCTGTGTTCTTCATTCTATATTCAAAATTCTATATTCAGTATTCTGTATTGTATGTTCTAAATACCGTGTTCTGCATTCAATGTTCTAAATTCTGTGTTCTGCATTCCATGTTCTTAGGTCTGGGATCTATATTCTATATTCTATATTCTGTGTTCTACATTCTACATTCTAAATTCTATATTCAGTATTATTTAATCTATATTCTTAATTCTGTGTTCTGCATAGCATGTTCTTTATTCTGGATTCTACATTCTGTATTCTACATTCTATATTCTGTGTTCTACATTCTATATTCTAAATTCTATATTCAGTATTCTTTATTGTATATTCTAAATTCGGTGTTCTACATTCTATATTCTAAATAGTATATTCAGTATTCTGTATTCTATATTCTAAATTCTGTGTTCAGCATTCCATGTTCTGAATTCTGATTTGTGTATTCTGTTTCCATATTCTATATTCTGTGTTCTACATTGTATATTATAAATTCTATGTTCAGTGTTCTGTAATCTATATTCTTAATTCTGTGTTCTGCATTCCATGTTCTAATTTCTCTATTCTATATTTTGTGTTCTACATTCTATATTCTGTATTCAATATTCTGCATTCCGTATTCTAAATTCTATTTCTGTGTTCTACATTCAAAATTCTGGGTTCTGCATTCCATGTTCTATATTCTGGGTTCTGTATTCTTCATTCTCTATTCTTTATTCTGTGTTCTGCATTCTCTATTCTACATTCTCTATTCTGTATTCTATATTCTACATTCTGTGTTCTGCATTCAATGTTCTAAATTCTGGTTTCTGTATTCTGTATTCTATAGTCTGTTTTGTACATTCTAAAGTATACATTCTATATTCTGTATTCTGTACTCTATATTCTAAATTCAGTGTTCTGAATTCTACGTTCTAAACTCTGGGTTCTGTATTCTGTTTTCTATATTCTATATTCTGTGTTATACATTCTATATTCAACATTCTGTATACTGTATTCTATATACTAAATTCTGTTTTCTGAATTCCATGTTCTAAATAATGTGTTCTGCATTGTGTATTCTATATTCTATAATCTGTGTTGTATATTCTGTGTTATACATTCTATATTCAGTATTCAATATTCTAAAATCTAAACTCTGTGTTCTGAATTCCATGTTCTAAATTCTGTGTTCTGTAGTCTGTATTCTGAATTCCATATTCTCTTACTACATCCAGTATTCTACATTCTATATTCTGTATTCTGTATACAATATTCCATATACTGTGTTCAACAATGTAAATTCTATATTCTATATTCTGTATTCTGCACTCTATATTCTAAATTCTGTGTTCTGAATTACAACTTGTATAATCAAGTTTCTGCATTCTGTATTCTATATTCTATATTCTGTGTTCTACATTCTGTATTCTACATTGTATATTATGTATTCTGTATACTATATTCTATATTATGCGTTCTGATTCCCATGTTCTAAATTCTGGGTTCTGTGTTCCGTAATCTGTATTCAATATTCTGTGTTCTACATTCTGTATTGTACATTCTATATACTGTATTCTATATTATAATTTCTGTGTACAACATTCTATATACCACATAATATTTCGGTATACTTTATTATATATTCTGTGTTCTGAATTCCTTGTTCTAAATTCTGCATACTGCATTCTGTATTCTATATTCTATATTCTGTGTTCTACATTCTATATTCTACATTCTATTCCTTTATTCTATATTATGTATTGTGTGTTCTGAATTCCATGTTCTGAATCCTGCGTTCTGTATGCTGTATTCCATATTCTGTGTTTTGAATTCTATGTTCTAAATTCTATATTCAGCATTCTGTAATCTAAAGTCTTAATTCTGTGTTCTGCATTCTATGGTCTAAATTCTGGGTTCTGTATTCTGTTTCCCATATTCCATATTCTGTGTTCTATATTCTATATTCTGTATTCCGTATTCTATATTCTATACTCTGTGTTCTACATTCTAAATTCTGCATACTGTATTCAGTATACTGTATTCTATATTCTAAATTCTGTGTTCTGCACCCATGTTCTAAATTCTGGGTTCTATATTTTCTTATCTATATTCTATATTCTGTGTTCTACATTCTATATTCTACATTCTATTCCTTTATTCTATATTATGTATTGTGTGTTCTGAATTCCATGTTCTGAATTCTGCGTTCTGTATGCTGTATTCCATATTCTGTGTTTTGAATTCTATGTTCTAAATTCTATATTCAGCATTCTGTAATCTAAAGTCTTAATTCTGTGTTCTGCATTCTATGGTCTAAATTCTGGGTTCTGTATTCTGTTTTCCATATTCCATATTCTGTGTTCTATATTCTATATTCTGTATTCCGTATTCTATATTCTATACTCTGTGTTCTACATTCTATATTCTGCATAATGTATTCAGTATACTGTATTCTATGTTCTAAATTCTGTGTTCGGCACCCATGTTCTAAATTCTGGGTTCTATATTTTCTTATCTATATTCTATATTCTGTGTTCTATATTCTACATTCTAAATTCTATATTCAGTATTCTGTATTTTATATTCTTTATTTAGTGTTCTACATTCTATATTCTAAGTTCTATATTCAATATTCTGTATTCTATATTCTTAATTCTATGTTCTGCATTCCAGGTTCTAAGTTCTGAGTTCTATTCTCTCTAGTATATATTCTATATTTGTGTTCTTAATTCTACATTATACAAAGTATTTTCTGCATTCCGTATTCTTTATTCTATATTGTATGTTCTACATTCTATATTCTAAAATATTTATTCAGTTTTCTGAATTCTATATTCTAAATTCTCTGTTCTGCATTCCATTTCTAGATTCTGGTTGCTATATTCTCTATTCTATATTCTTCATTTTGTGTTCTTCATTCTATATTCTACCTTCTTTATTCTGCATTCCGTATTTTATATTCTATATTATGTGTTCTACTTCTATATTCTAAATTCTATATTCACTATTTTGTATTCTATATTATAATTTTTGTGATCTGCATTCCATGTTCTAAATTCTGGGTTCTATATTCTCTATTCTATGTTATATATTCTGTGTTCTACATTCTATATTCTAAATTCTATACTCAGTATTGTTTATTCTATGTTCTAAATTCTGTGTCTGAATTCCATGTTCTAAATTCTATATTCAGTATTCTGTATATCATATTCTAAATTCTGTGTTCTGCAATCCATGTTCTAAATTCTGGTTTCTGTAATCTGTTTTCCATTTTTTATATTCTGTGTTCTTCATTCTATATTCTGTATTGTATATTCTTTATGCTGTATTCTCTATTCTGAGTTTTTCATTCTATATTCTGTATTGTATATTCTGCATTCCGTATTCTATATTCTATATTCTGTGTTCTAATTTCTATACTCTGAATTCTATATTCTATATTCCAAATTCTGTGTTCTGCAATCCATGTTCTAAATTCTGGTTTCTGTATTCTGTTTTCCATTTTTTATATTCTGTGTTCTACATTCTATATTGTGTATTGTATATTCTTTATGCCGTATTCTCTATTCTGAGTTTTTCATTCTATATTCTGTATTCCATATTCTGCATTCCGTATTCTATATTCTATATACTGGGTTCTACATTCTATATTCAAAATTCTATATTCATTATCCTATATTCTATATTCTAAATTGTGTGCTTTGAATTCCATGTTCTAAATTCTGGGTTCTATATTCTCTATTATATATTCTATAATTTTTGTTCTTCATTCTATCTTGTACATTCTATATTCTGCATTCCGTGTTATATATTCTATATTATGTTTTCTACATTCTATATTCTAAATTCTATATTCAGTATTCTGTATTCTATAATCTAAATTCTGTGTTCTGATTCAATTTTTAAATTCTGGGTTCTAAATTCTCTTTTATATATTCTATATTTTGTGTTCTTAGTTCTTTATTCTGCATTCTATATTCTGCATTCTGTATTTAAGTTCTATATTCTGTGTTCTACATCTACTTTCTAAATTCTATATTCTGTATTCTATATTCAGTATTCTACATTCTGTGTTCTGCATTCTATGTTCTAAATTCTGGGTTCTGTATACTGTTTTCCATATTCTATATTCTGTGTTCTATATTCTATATTCTGTATTCTATATTCTGCATTCCGTATTCTATACTCTATATTCTGTGTTCTTCATTCTATATTCAAAATTCTATATTCATTATCCTTTATTCTATATTCTAAATTGTGTGCTTTGAATTCCATGTTCTAAATTCTGGGTTCTATATTCTCTATTATATATTCTATAATTTTTGTTCTTCATTCTATATTGTACATTCTATATTCTGCATTCCGTGTTATATATTCTATATTATGTTTTCTACATTCTATATTCTAAATTCTATATTCAGTATTCTGTATTCTATAATCTAAATTCTGTGTTCTGATTCAATTTTTAAATTCTGGGTTCTAAATTCTCTTTTATATATTCTATATTTTGTGTTCTTACTTCTTTATTCTGCATTCTATATTCTGCATTCTGTATTTATGTTCTATATTCTGTGTTCTACATCTACTTTCTAAATTCTATATTCTGTATTCTGTATTCAATATTCTACATTCTGTGTTCTTCATTCTATGTTCTAAATTCTGGGTTCTGTATACTGTTTTCCATATTCTATATTCTGTGTTCTATATTCTATATTCTGTATTCTATATTCTGCATTCCGTATTCTATAATCTATATTCTGTGTTCTTCATTCTATTATCCAAATTCTATATTCAGTATTCTGTATTCTATATTCTAAATTCTGTGTTCTGCATTCCATGTTCTAAATTCTGTGTTCTACATTGTCTATTCTATATTCTTTATTCTGTGTTCTACATTCAATATTCTAAATTCTATATTCAGTATTCTGTATTGTATATTCTAAATACTGTGTTCTGCATACCATGTTCAAATTTCGGGGTTCTGTATTCTGTTTCCATATTTTATATTCTGAGTTCTAATTTCTATATTCTGTATACTATATTCTGCATTATGTATTCTATATTCTATATGATGTGTTCTACATTCTATATTCTAAATTTTATATTCAGTATTCTTTATTCTATTTTCTAAATTCTGGGTTCTGCATTCCATGTTCTAAATCCTATATTCAGTATTCTGTATTCTATATTCTAAATTCTGTGTTCCGCATTCTATGTTCTAAATTCTATATTCAGTATTCTGTATTATAAATTCTAAATTCTGTGTTCTGCATTCCATGTTGTAAATACTGGGTTGACTATTCTGTTTTCCATATTGTATAATCTGTGTTCTACATTCTATATTCTGTATTCTATATTCTGCATTCCGTATTCCATATTCTATATTCTGTGTTTTACATTCTATATTCTAAATTCTATAATCTGTATTCCGTATTCTATATTCTGAACTCTGTGTTCTACATTCTATATTCTAAATTCTATATTCAGTGGTCTGTATTCTATATTCTAAATTCTGTGTTCTGCATTACATGCTCTAAATTTTGGCTTCTATATTCTCTATTCTATATTCTATATGCTGTGTTCTACATTCTATATTCTGAATTGTATATTTAGGTTTCTGTATTCTATATTCTAAATTCTGTGTCCTGCATTCCATTTTCTAAATTCTGGTTTCTATATTTTCTATTCTCTATTCTATACATTGTGTTCTTCATTCCAAATTCTACATACCATATTCTGCATTCCGTATTCTATATTCTATATTCTGGGTTCTACATTCTATATTCTAAAAACTATATTCAGTCTTCTGTATTGTATATTCTAAATTCTTTGTTCTGCACTCCATTTCTTAATTCTGGGTTCTATATTCTCTATTCATTTCTATATTTTTTGTTTACATTCTATATTGTACGTTCTATATTCTGCATTCCGTGTTTTATATTCTATATTATGTTTTCAACATTCTATATTCTAAATTCTATATTCAGTATTCTGAATTCTATATTCTAAATTCTGTGTTCTGCATTCCATGTTCTAAATTCTGGGTTCTATATTTTCTATACTATATTCTATATTCTGTGTTCTATATTGTATATTCTAAATTCTATATTCATTATTCTGTATTCTATATTATTAATTCTGTGTTCTACATTCTATATTCTAAATTCTATATTCAGTATTCTGTATCCTATATTCTTAATTCTCTGTTCTTCATTCCATGTTCTAAGTTCTGGGTCCTATACTCTCTATTTTATATTCTATATTTGTATTCTGCATTCTATATTCTACATAGTATATTCTGCATTCCGTATCCTATATTCTATATTCTATGTTCTACATTCTAAATTCTAAAATCGATATTCAGTATTCTGTATTCTATAGTATAAATTCTCTGTTCTGCATTCCATTACTAAATTGAGGTTTCTATATTCTCTATTCTATGTTATATATTTGGGTCGTTCATTCTATATTCTACGTCGTATATTCTGCCATCCATATTTTATATTCTATATTGTTTGTTCTATATTCTATATTCTAAATTCTATATTCAGTATTTTGTATTCTATATTCTAATTTGTGTGTTCTGCATTCCATGTACTAAATTCTGGGTTCTCTATTCTCTATTCTCTATTCTGTGTTTACATTCTATATTCTAAATTCTGTGTTTACATTCTATATTCTAAATTGCATATTCATTATGCTGTATTCTATATTCTAAATTCTGAGTTCTGCTTTCCATGTTCCAAAATATGGCTTCAATATTTTCCTTGCTATTTTTTTTTCTGTTTTCTACATTATATATTCTAAATTATTTATTCAGTATTATGTATTTTATATTCTATATTCTATGTCCTACATAGAATTTTTTAATTGTTTATAAAATATTCCGCATATTATGTTCTAAATTCTGTGTTCTACATTCTCTTTTCTATTTTCTATATTCTGTGTTCTACATTCTATATTGTAAATTTTATATTCAGCATTCTGTATTCTATATTCTAAATTCTGTCTTCTACATTCTATATTCTATATTCAGTATAATGTATTCTATATTCTAAATTCTGTGTTCTGCATCACATGTTCAAAATTCTCGATACTATACTCTCTATTGTATATTCTATATTCTATATACTGTGTTCTACATTCTATATTCTAAAATCTATATTAATTAATGTGTATTCTATAGTCTTAATTCTGTGTTCTGCATTCAAAGTTCTAAATTCTGGGTTCTATATTCTGTTTTCCATATTTTAATACTGTGTTCTACATTCTATATTCTAAATTCTATATTCAGTATTATATATTCTATAATCTAAATTCTGTGTTCTGCATTCCATGTTCTAAATTCTCTATTCTATATTCTGTGTTCTACTTTCTATATTCTTAATTATATATTTTGTATTCAGTATTCTATATCCTAAATTCTGTGTTCTGCATTCAAAGTTCTAAATTCTGGGTTCTATATTCTGTTTTCCATATTTTAATACTGTGTTCTACATTCTATATTCTAAATTCTATATTCATTATTATATATTCTATAATCTAAATTCTGTGTTCTGCATTCCATGTTCTAAATTCTCTATTCTATATTCTGTGTTCTACTTTCTATATTCTTAATTATATATTTTGTATTCAGTATTCTATATCCTAAATTCTGTGTTCTGCATTCCATGTTCTAAATACTGGTTTCTACATTCTCTATTCTATATTCTATATTGTGTTTTTCATTCTAGATTTTACATACAATATTTTGCATTCCGTATACTATATTCTATATTCTGTGTTCTACTTTCTATATTCTAAATTCTATATTCAGCATTCCGTATTCTATATTCTAAATTCTCTGTTCTGCATTCCATGTTCTAAATTCTGGTTTCTATATCCTCTTTTCTATATTCTATATCCTGTGTTCCACATTCTATAGTCTAAATCCTATATTCAGCGTTCTGTATTCTATATTCTAAATTATGTGTTCTGCATTCCATATTTAAATTCTGGGTTCTATATTCTGTTTCCATATTTTATATTCTGTGTTCTACATTCTATATTCTGTATTCTATATTCTGCATTCAGTATTCTGCATTATATATTCTGTGTTCTACCTTCTATTTTCAAAATTCTATATTCAGTATTCTGTATTCTATATTCTAAATTCTGTGTTCTGCATTCCATGTTGTAAATTGTCTTTTCTATATTCTGTATTCTGTGTTCTTCTTTCTATATTCTAAATTCTATATTTAGTATTTTGTATTCTATATTATTAATTCTGTTCTCTGCATTCAATTTCTAAATTCTGGGTTCTATATTCTCTTTTATATATTCTATATACTGTGTTCTTCATTCTAGATCCTTCATACTAAATTTTGAATTCCGTATTCTATATTATATATTCTAAATTCTATACTCCGTATTCTGTATTCCATATTCTAAATTCTGTGTTTTGTATTCCATGTTGTATATTCTGGCTTCTATATTTTTATTCTATATTCTAAATTCTGTGTTCTGCATTCCATGTTGTAAATTCTATATTCAGTATTCTGTATTCTATATTCTATATTCTGTGTTCTGCATTCTATATTCTAAATTCTATATTTGGTATTCTGTATTCTATATTCTTAATTCTGTGATCTGGTTTCCATGTTCTAAATTCTGGTTTCTATATTTTCTATTCTATATTCTAAATTTTGTGCATTTCATTCTATATTCTTCAATCTATATTATGTATTAGGTATTCTATATTCTTTTTTTCCGTGTTCTACATTCCATATTCTAAATTCTATATGCACTATTCTGTATTCTATATTCTGAATTCTTTGTTCTGCATTCCATGTTCTAAATTCTGGGTTCTATACACTTTATTCTATATTCTATATTCTGTGTTCTACATTCTATATTCTAAATTCCATATTCAGTGTTCTGTATTGTATATTCTAAATTCTGGGTTCTGATTCCATGTACTAAATTCTGGGTTCTACATTCTCTATTCTATTTTCTATATTCTGTGTTTTACATTTTATATTCTAAATTCTATATTCAGTAATCTGTATTCCATATTCTAAATTCTGTGTTCTTCATTCTATATTCAAAATTCTATATTCAGTATTCTGTATTGTATGTTCTAAATACCGTGTTCTGCATTCAATGTTCTAAATTCTGTGTTCTGCATTCCATGTACTTAGGTCTGGGATCTATATTCTATATTCTATATTCTGTGTTCTACATTCTATATTCTAAATTCCATATTCAGTGTTCTGTATTGTATATTCTAAATTCTGGGTTCTGATTCCATGTACTAAATTCTGGGTTCTACATTCTCTATTCTATTTTCTATATTCTGTGTTTTACATTTTATATTCTAAATTCTATATTCAGTAATCTGTATTCCATATTCTAAATTCTGTGTTCTTCATTCTATATTCAAAATTCTATATTCAGTATTCTGTATTGTATGTTCTAAATACCGTGTTCTGCATTCAATGTTCTAAATTCTGTGTTCTGCATTCCATGTACTTAGGTCTGGGATCTATATTCTATATTCTATATTCTGTGTTCTACATTCTACATTCTAAATTCTATATTCAGTATTATTTAATCTATATTCTTAATTCTGTGTTCTGCATAGCATGTTCTTTATTCTGGATTCTACATTCTGTATTCTACATTCTATATTCTGTGTTCTACATTCTATATTCTAAATTCTATATTCAGTATTCTTTATTGTATATTCTAAATTCGGTGTTCTGCATTCTATATTCTAAATAGTATATTCAGTATTCTGTATTCTATATTCTAAATTCTGTGTTCAGCATTCCATGTTCTGAATTCTGATTTCTGTATTCTGTTTCCATATTCTATATTCTGTGTTCTACATTGTATATTATAAATTCTATGTTCAGTGTTCTGTAATCTATATTCTTAATTCTGTGTTCTGCATTCCATGTTCTAATTTCTCTATTCTATATTTTGTGTTCTACATTCTATATTCTGTATTCAATATTCTGCATTCCGTATTCTAAATTCTATTTCTGTGTTCTACATTCAAAATTCTGGATTCTGCATTCCATGTTCTATATTCTGGGTTCTGTATTCTTCATTCTCTATTCTTTATTCTGTGTTCTGCATTCTCTATTCTACATTCTCTATTCTGTATTCTATATTCTACATTCTGTGTTCTGCATTCAATGTTCTAAATTCTGGTTTCTGTATTCTGTATTCTATAGTCTGTTTTGTACATTCTAAAGTATACATTCTATATTCTGTATTCTGTACTCTATATTCTAAATTCAGTGTTCTGAATTCTACGTTCTAAACTCTGGGTTCTGTATTCTGTTTTCTATATTCTATATTCTGTGTTATACATTCTATATTCAACATTCTGTATACTGTATTCTATATACTAAATTCTGTTTTCTGAATTCCATGTTCTAAATAATGTGTTCTGCATTGTGTATTCTATATTCTATAATCTGTATTGTATATTCTGTGTTATACATTCTATATTCAGTATTCAATATTCTAAAATCTAAACTCTGTGTTCTGAATTCCATGTACTAAATTCTGTGTTCTGTAGTCTGTATTCTGAATTCCATATTCTCTTACTACATCCAGTATTCTACATTCTATATTCTGTATTCTGTATACAATATTCCATATACTGTGTTCAACAATGTAAATTCTATATTCTATATTCTGTATTCTGCACTCTATATTCTAAATTCTGTGTTCTGAATTACAACTTGTATAATCAAGTTTCTGCATTCTGTATTCTATATTCTATATTCTGTGTTCTACATTCTGTATTCTACATTGTATATTATGTATTCTGTATACTATATTCTATATTATGCGTTCTGATTCCCATGTTCTAAATTCTGGGTTCTGTGTTCCGTAATCTGTATTCAATATTCTGTGTTCTACATTCTGTATTGTACATTCTATATACTGTATTCTATATTATAATTTCTGTGTACAACATTCTATATACCACATAATATTTCGGTATACTTTATTATATATTCTGTGTTCTGAATTCCTTGTTCTAAATTCTGCATACTGCATTCTGTATTCTATATTCTATATTCTGTGTTCTACATTCTATATTCTACATTCTATTCCTTTATTCTATATTATGTATTGTGTGTTGTGAATTCCATGTTCTGAATCCTGCGTTCTGTATGCTGTATTCCATATTCTGTGTTTTGAATTCTATGTTCTAAATTCTATATTCAGCATTCTGTAATCTAAAGTCTTAATTCTGTGTTCTGCATTTTATGGTCTAAATTCTGGGTTCTGTATTCTGTTTCCCATATTCCATATTCTGTGTTCTATATTCTATATTCTGTATTCCGTATTCTATATTCTATACTCTGTGTTCTACATTCTAAATTCTGCATACTGTATTCAGTATACTGTATTCTATATTCTAAATTCTGTGTTCTGCACCCATGTTCTAAATTCTGGGTTCTATATTTTCTTATCTATATTCTATATTCTGTGTTCTACATTCTATATTCTACATTCTATTCCTTTATTCTATATTATGTATTGTGTGTTCTGAATTCCATGTTCTGAATTCTGCGTTCTGTATGCTGTATTCCATATTCTGTGTTTTGAATTCTATGTTCTAAATTCTATATTCAGCATTCTGTAATCTAAAGTCTTAATTCTGTGTTCTGCATTCTATGGTCTAAATTCTGGGTTCTGTATTCTGTTTTCCATATTCCATATTCTGTGTTCTATATTCTATATTCTGTATTCCGTATTCTATATTCTATACTCTGTGTTCTACATTCTATATTCTGCATAATGTATTCAGTATACTGTATTCTATGTTCTAAATTCTGTGTTCGGCACCCATGTTCTAAATTCTGGGTTCTATATTTTCTTATCTATATTCTATATTCTGTGTTCTATATTCTACATTCTAAATTCTATATTCAGTATTCTGTATTTTATATTCTTTATTTAGTGTTCTACATTCTATATTCTAAGTTCTATATTCAATATTCTGTATTCTATATTCTTAATTCTATGTTCTGCATTCCAGGTTCTAAGTTCTGTGTTCTATTCTCTCTAGTATATATTCTATATTTGTGTTCTTCATTCTACATTCTACAAATTATATTCTGCATTCCGTATTCTATATTCTATATTGTATGTTCTACATTCTATATTCTAAAATATTTATTCAGTTTTCTGAATTCTATATTCTAAATTCTCTGTTCTGCATTCCATTTCTAAATTCTGGTTGCTATATTCTCTATTCTATATTCTATATTTTGTGTTCTTCATTCTATATTCTACCTTCTTTATTCTGCATTCCGTATTTTATATTCTATATTCTGTGTTCTATTTCTATATTCTAAATTCTATATTCACTATTTTGTATTCTATATTATAATTTTTGTGATCTGCATTCCATGTTCTAAATTCTGGGTTCTATATTCTCTATTCTATGTTATATATTCTGTGTTCTACATTCTATATTCTAAATTCTATATTCAGTATTGTTTATTCTATGTTCTAAATTCTGTGTCTGAATTCTATGTTCTAAATTCTATATTCAGTATTCTGTATATCATATTCTAAATTCTGTGTTCTGCAATCCATGTTCTAAATTCTGGTTTCTGTAATCTGTTTTCCATTTTTTATATTCTGTGTTCTTCATTCTATATTCTGTATTGTATATTCTTTATGCTGTATTCTCTATTCTGTGTTTTTTATTCTATATTCTGTATTCTATATTCTGCATTCCGTATTCTATATTCTATATTCTGTGTTCTACTTTCTATACTCTAAATTCTATATTCAGTATTCTGTATTCTATATTCCAAATTCTGGGTTCTGCAATCCATGTTCTAAATTCTGGTTTCTGTATTCTGTTTTCCATTTTTTATATTCTGTGTTCTACATTCTATATTGTGTATTGTATATTCTTTATGCCGTATTCTCTATTCTGAGTTTTTCATTCTATATTCTGTATTCCATATTCTGCATTCCGTATTCTATATTTTATATTCTGTGTTCTACATTCTGTACTCTAAATTCTATATTCAGTTTTCTCTATTCTATATTCAAAATTCTGTGTTCTACATTGTATATTCTAAATTCTATATTCTATAATCAAAATTCTGTGTTCTTCGTTCCGTGTTCTAAATTCTGGGTTCTATATTCTCTATTCTATATTCTATATTCTGTGTTCTTCATTCTATATTCTACATTCTATATTCTGCATTCCGTATTCTATATTCTATATAATGTGTTCTACATTCTATATTCAAAATTCTATATTCATTACCCTGTATTCTATATTCTAAATTGTGTGCTTTGTATTCCATGTTCTAAATTCTGGGTTCTATATTCTTTATTATATATTCTATATTTTTTGTCCTTCATTCTATATTGTACGTTCTATATTCTGCATTCCGTGTTATATATTCTATATTATGTTTTCTACATTCTATATTCTAAATTCTATATTCAGTATTCTGTATTCTATAATCTAAATTCTGTGTTCTGATTCAATTTTTAAATTCTGGTTTCTAAATTCTCTTTTATATATTCTATATTTTGTGTTCTTAGTTCTTTATTCTGCATTCTATATTCTGCATTCTGTATTTATTTTCTATATTCTGTGTTCTACATCCACATTCTAAATTCTATATTCTGTATTCTGTATTCAATATTCTACATTCTGTGTTCTGCATTCTATGTTCTAAATTCTGGATTCTGTATACTGTTTTCCATATTCTATATTCTGTGTTCTATATTCTATATTCTGTATTCTATATTCTGCATTCCGTATTCTATACTCTATATTCTGTGTTCTTCATTCTATTATCCAAATTCTATATTCAGTATTCTGTATTCTATATTCTAAATTCTGTGTTCTGCATTTCATGTTCTAAATTCTTTGTTCTATATTGTCTATTCTATATTCTATATTCTGTGTTCTACATTCAATATTCTAAATTCTATATTCAGTATTCTGTATTGTATATTCTAAATTCTGTGTTCTGCATACCATGTTCAAATTTCGGGGTTCTGTATTCTGTTTCCATATTTTATATTCTGTGTTCTAATTTCTATATTCTGTATACTATATTCTGCATTATGTATTCTATATTCTATATTTTGTGTTCTACATTCTATATTCTAAATTTTATATTCAGTATTCTTTATTCTATTTTCTAAATTCTGGGTTCTGCATTCCATGTTCTAAATCCTATATTCAGTATTCTGTATTCTATATTCTAAATTCTGTGTTCCGCATTCTATGTTCTAAATTCTATATTCAGTGCTCTGTATTATAAATTCTAAATCCTGTGTTCTGTATTCCATGTTGTAAATACTGGGTATTCTATTCTGTTTTCCATATTGTATAATCTGTGTTCTACATTCTATATTCTGTATTCTATATTCTGCATTCCGTATTCCATATTCTATATTCTGTGTTTTACATTCTATATTCTAAATTCTATATTCTGTATTCCATATTCTATATTCTGAACTCTGTGTTCTACATTCTATATTCTAAATTCTATATTCTGTGGTCTGTATTCTATATTCTAAATTCTGTGTCCTGCATTCCATTTTCTAAATTCTGATTTCAATATTCTCTATTGTATTTTCTGAGTTGTATATTCTATATTTAAATTCTATATTCAGCATTCCGTATTCTATATTTTAAATTCTCTGTTCTGCATTCCATGTTCTAAATTCTGGTTTCTATATCCTCTTTTCTATATTCTATATCCTGTGTTCCACATTCTATAGTCAAAATCCTATATTCAGCGTTCTGTATTCTATATTCTAAATTATGTGTTCTGCATTCCATATTTAAATTCTGGGTTCTATATTCTGTTTTCCATATTTTATATTCTGTGTTCTAAATTCTATATTCTGTATTCTATTTTCTGCATTCAATATTCTGCATTATATATTCTGTGTTCTACCTTCTATTTTCAAAATTCTATATTCAGTATTCTGTATTCTATATTCTAAATTCTGTGTTCTGCATTCCATGTTGTAAATTGTCTTTTCTATATTCTGTATTCTGTGTTCTTCTTTCTATATTCTAAATTCTATATTTAGTATTTTGTATTCTATATTATTAATTCTGTTCTCTGCATTCAATTTCTAAATTCTGGGTTCAATATTCTCTTTTATATATTCTACATACTGTGTTCTTCATTCTAGATCCTTCATACTAAATTTTGAATTCCGTATTCTATATTCTATATTCTGTGTTCTAAATTCTATATTCTAAATTCTATATTCCGTATTCTGTATTCTATATTCTAAATTCTGTGTTTTGTATTCCATGTTGTATATTCTGGCTTCTATATTCTTTATTCTATATTCTAAATTCTGTGTTCTGCATTCCATGTTGTAAATTCTATATTCAGTATTCTGTATTCTATATTCTATATTCTGTGTTCTGCATTCTATATTCTAAATTCTATATTTGGTATTCTGTATTCTATATTCTTAATTCTGTGATCTGGTTTCCATGTTCTAAATTCTGGGTTCTATATTCTCTATTCTATATTCTAAATTTTGTGCATTTCATTCTATATTCTACGATCTATATTCTGTATTAGGTATTCTATATTCTTTTTTTCCGTGTTCTACATTCCATATTCTAAATTCTATATGCACTATTCTGTATTCTATATTCTGAATTCTGTGTTCTGCATTCCATGTTCTAAATTCTGGGTTCTATACACTTTATTCTATATTCTATATTCTGTGTTCTACATTCTATATTCTAAATTCCATATTCAGTGTTCTGTATTGTATATTCTAAATTCTGGGTTCTGATTCCATGTACTAAATTCTGGGTTCTACATTCTCTATTCTATTTTCTATATTCTGTGTTTTACATTTTATATTCTAAATTCTATATTCAGTAATCTGTATTCCATATTCTAAATTCTGTGTTCTTCATTCTATATTCAAAATTCTATATTCAGTATTCTGTATTGTATGTTCTAAATACCGTGTTCTGCATTCAATGTTCTAAATTCTGTGTTCTGCATTCCATGTTCTTAGGTCTGGGATCTATAATCTATATTCTATATTCTGTGTTCTACATTCTACATTCTAAATTCTTTATTCAGTATTATTTAATCTATATTCTTAATTCTGTGTTCTGCATAGCATGTTCTTTATTCTGGATTGTATATTCTGTATTCTACATTCTAAATTCTGTGTTCTACATTCTATATTCTAAATTCTATATTCAGTATTCTTTATTCTATATTCTAAATTCGGTGTTCTACATTCTATATTCTAAATAGTATATTCAGTATTCTGTATTCTATATTCTAAATTCTGTGTTCAGCATTCCATGTTCTGAATTCTGATTTCTGTATTCTGTTTCCATATTCTATATTCTGTGTTCTACATTGTATATTATAAATTCTATGTTCAGTGTTCTGTAATCTATATTCTTAATTCTGTGTTCTGCATTCCATGTTCTAATTTCTCTATTCTATATTTTGTGTTCTACATTCTATATTCTGTATTCAATATTCTGCATTCCGTATTCTAAATTCTATTTCTGTGTTCTACATTCAAAATTCTGGGTTCTGCATTCCATGTTCTATATTCTGGGTTCTGTATTCTTCATTCTCTATTCTTTATTCTGTGTTCTGCATTCTCTATTCTACATTCTCTATTCTGTATTCTATATTCTACATTCTGTGTTCTGCATTCAATGTTTTAAATTCTGGTTTCTGTATTCTGTATTCTATAGTCTGTTTTGTACATTCTAAAGTATACATTCTATATTCTGTATTCTGTACTCTATATTCTAAATTCAGTGTTCTGAATTCTACGTTCTAAACTCTGGGTTCTGTATTCTGTTTTCTATATTCTATATTCTGTGTTATACATTCTATATTCAACATTCTGTATACTGTATTCTATATACTAAATTCTGTTTTCTGAATTCCATGTTCTAAATAATGTGTTCTGCATTGTGTATTCTATATTCTATAATCTGTGTTGTATATTCTGTGTTATACATTCTATATTCAGTATTCAATATTCTAAAATCTAAACTCTGTGTTCTGAATTCCATGTTCTAAATTCTGTGTTATGTAGTCTGTATTCTGAATTCCATATTCTCTTACTACATCCAGTATTCTACATTCTATATTCTGTATTCTGTATACAATATTCCATATACTGTGTTCAACAATGTAAATTCTATATTCTATATTCTGTATTCTGCACTCTATATTCTAAATTCTGTGTTCTGAATTACAACTTGTATAATCAAGTTTCTGCATTCTGTATTCTATATTCTATATTCTGTGTTCTACATTCTGTATTCTACATTGTATATTATGTATTCTGTATACTATATTCTATATTATGCGTTCTGATTCCCATGTTCTAAATTCTGGGTTCTGTGTTCCGTAATCTGTATTCAATATTCTGTGTTCTACATTCTGTATTGTACATTCTATATACTGTATTCTATATTATAATTTCTGTGTACAACATTCTATATACCACATAATATTTCGGTATACTTTATTATATATTCTGTGTTCTGAATTCCTTGTTCTAAATTCTGCATACTGCATTCTGTATTCTATATTCTATATTCTGTGTTCTACATTCTATATTCTACATTCTATTCCTTTATTCTATATTATGTATTGTGTGTTCTGAATTCCATGTTCTGAATCCTGCGTTCTGTATGCTGTATTCCATATTCTGTGTTTTGAATTCTATGTTCTAAATTCTATATTCAGCATTCTGTAATCTAAAGTCTTAATTCTGTGTTCTGCATTCTATGGTCTAAATTCTGGGTTCTGTATTCTGTTTCCCATATTCCATATTCTGTGTTCTATATTCTATATTCTGTATTCCGTATTCTATATTCTATACTCTGTGTTCTACATTCTATATTCTGCATACCGTATTCAGTATACTGTATTCTATATTCTAAATTCTGTGTTCTGCACCCATGTTCTAAATTCTGGGTTCTATATTTTCTTATCTATATTCTATATTCTGTGTTCTACATTCTATATTCTACATTCTATTCCTTTATTCTATATTATGTATTGTGTGTTCTGAATTCCATGTTCTGAATTCTGCGTTCTGTATGCTGTATTCCATATTCTGTGTTTTGAATTCTATGTTCTAAATTCTATATTCAGCATTCTGTAATCTAAAGTCTTAATTCTGTGTTCTGCATTCTATGGTCTAAATTCTGGGTTCTGTATTCTGTTTTCCATATTCCATATTCTGTGTTCTATATTCTATATTCTGTATTCCGTATTCTATATTCTATACTCTGTGTTCTACATTCTATATTCTGCATAATGTATTCAGTATACTGTATTCTATGTCCTAATTCTGTGTTCAGCACCCATGTTCTAAATTCTGGGTTCTATATTTTCTTATCTATATTCTATATTCTGTGTTCTATATTCTACATTCTAAATTCTATATTCAGTATTCTGTATTTTATATTCTTTATTTAGTGTTCTACATTCTATATTCTAAGTTCTATATTCAATATTCTGTATTCTATATTCTTAATTCTATGTTCTGCATTCCAGGTTCTAAGTTCTGTGTTCTATTCTCTCTAGTATATATTCTATATTTGTGTTCTTCATTCTACATTCTACAAAGTATATTCTGCATTCCGTATTCTATATTCTATATTGTATGTTCTACATTCTATATTCTAAAATATTTATTCAGTTTTCTGAATTCTATATTCTAAATTCTCTGTTCTGCATTCCATTTCTAAATTCTGGTTGCTATATTCTCTATTCTCTATTCTATATTTTGTGTTCTTCATTCTATATTCTACCTTCTTTATTCTGCATTCCGTATTTTATATTCTATATTCTGTGTTCTATTTCTATATTCTAAATTCTATATTCACTATTTTGTATTCTATATTATAATTTTTGTGATCTGCATTCCATGTTCTAAATTCTGGGTTCTATATTCTCTATTCTATGTTATATATTCTGTGTTCTACATTCTATATTCTAAATTCTATATTCAGTATTGTTTATTCTATGTTCTAAATTCTGTGTCTGAATTCTATGTTCTAAATTCTATATTCAGTATTCTGTATATCATATTCTAAATTCTGTGTTCTGCAATCCATGTTCTAAATTCTGGTTTCTGTAATCTGTTTTCCATTTTTTATATTCTGTGTTCTTCATTCTATATTCTGTATTGTATATTCTTTATGCTGTATTCTCTATTCTGTGTTTTTCATTCTATATTCTGTATTCTATATTCTGCATTCCGTATTCTATATTCTATATTCTGTGTTCTACTTTCTATACTCTAAATTCTATATTCAGTATTCTGTATTCTATATTCCAAATTCTGGGTTCTGCAATCCATGTTCTAAATTCTGGTTTCTGTATTCTGTTTTCCATTTTTTATATTCTGTGTTCTACATTCTATATTGTGTATTGTATATTCTTTATGCCGTATTCTCTATTCTGAGTTTTTCATTCTATATTCTGTATTCCATATTCTGCATTCCGTATTCTATATTTTATATTCTGTGTTCTACATTCTGTACTCTAAATTCTATATTCAGTTTTCTCTATTCTATATTCAAAATTCTGTGTTCTACATTGTATATTCTAAATTCTATATTCTATAATCAAAATTCTGTGTTCTTCGTTCCGTGTTCTAAATTCTGGGTTCTATATTCTCTATTCTATATTCTATATTCTGTGTTCTTCATTCTATATTCTACATTCTATATTCTGCATTCCGTATTCTATATTCTATATACTGTGTTCTACATTCTATATTCAAAATTCTATATTCATTATCCTGTATTCTATATTCTAAATTGTGTGCTTTGAATTCCATGTTCTAAATTCTGGGTTCTATATTCTTTATTATATATTCTATATTTTTTGTTCTTCATTCTATATTGTACGTTCTATATTCTGCATTCCGTGTTATATATTCTATATTATGTTTTCTACATTCTATATTCTAAATTCTATATTCAGTATTCTGTATTCTATAATCTAAATTCTGTGTTCTGATTCAATTTTTAAATTCTGGGTTCTAAATTCTCTTTTATATATTCTATATTTTGTGTTCTTAGTTCTTTATTCTGCATTCTATATTCTGCATTCTGTATTTATGTTCTATATTCTGTGTTCTACATCTACTTTCTAAATTCTATATTCTGTATTCTGTATTCAATATTCT
The DNA here is from genome assembly GCF_048564905.1 of Vicugna pacos. NCBI lineage: Eukaryota > Metazoa > Chordata > Mammalia > Artiodactyla > Camelidae > Vicugna > Vicugna pacos. Next base: position 69,827,224 of record NW_027328741.1, on the reverse strand, counting down.
ACATTCTGTGTTCTGCATTCTATGTTCTAAATTCTGGGTTCTGTATACTGTTTTCCATATTCTATATTCTGTGTTCTATATTCTATATTCTGTATTCTATATTCTGCATTCCGTATTCTATACTCTATATTCTGTGTTCTTCATTCTATTATCCAAATTCTATATTCAGTATTCTGTATTCTATATTCTAAATTCTGTGTTCTGCATTTCATGTTCTAAATTCTTTGTTCTATATTGTCTATTCTATATTCTATATTCTGTGTTCTACATTCAATATTCTAAATTCTATATTCAGTATTCTGTATTGTATATTCTAAATTCTGTGTTCTGCATACCATGTTCAAATTTCGGGGTTCTGTATTCTGTTTCCATATTTTATATTCTGTGTTCTAATTTCTATATTCTGTATACTATATTCTGCATTATGTATTCTATATTCTATATTTTGTGTTCTACATTCTATATTCTAAATTTTATATTCAGTATTCTTTATTCTATTTTCTAAATTCTGGGTTCTGCATTCCATGTTCTAAATCCTATATTCAGTATTCTGTATTCTATATTCTAAATTCTGTGTTCCGCATTCTATGTTCTAAATTCTATATTCAGTGCTCTGTATTATAAATTCTAAATCCTGTGTTCTGTATTCCATGTTGTAAATACTGGGTATTCTATTCTGTTTTCCATATTGTATAATCTGTGTTCTACATTCTATATTCTGTATTCTATATTCTGCATTCCGTATTCCATATTCTATATTCTGTGTTTTACATTCTATATTCTAAATTCTATATTCTGTATTCCATATTCTATATTCTGAACTCTGTGTTCTACATTCTATATTCTAAATTCTATATTCTGTGGTCTGTATTCTATATTCTAAATTCTGTGTCCTGCATTCCATTTTCTAAATTCTGATTTCTATATTCTCTATTGTATTTTCTGAGTTGTATATTCTATATTCTAAATTCTATATTCAGCATTCCGTATTCTATATTTTTAATTCTCTGTTCTGCATTCCATGTTCTAAATTCTGGTTTCTATATCCTCTTTTCTATATTCTATATCCTGTGTTCCACATTCTATAGTCTAAATCCTATATTCAGCGTTCTGTATTCTATATTCTAAATTATGTGTTCTGCATTCCATATTTAAATTCTGGGTTCTATATTCTGTTTTCCATATTTTATATTCTGTGTTCTACATTCTATATTCTGTATTCTATTTTCTGCATTCAATATTCTGTATTATATATTCTGTGTTCTACCTTCTATTTTCAAAATTCTATATTCAGTATTCTGTATTCTATATTCTAAATTCTGTGTTCTGCATTCCATGTTGTAAATTGTCTTTTCTATATTCTGTATTCTGTGTTCTTCTTTCTATATTCTAAATTCTATATTTAGTATTTTGTATTCTATATTATTAATTCTGTTCTCTGCATTCAATTTCTAAATTCTGGGTTCTATATTCTCTTTTATATATTCTATATACTGTGTTCTTCATTCTAGATCCTTCATACTAAATTTTGAATTCCGTATTCTATATTATATATTCTAAATTCTATATTCCGTATTCTGTATTCTATATTCTAAATTCTGAGTTTTGTATTCCATGTTGTATATTCTGGCTTCTATATTCTTTATTCTATATTCTAAATTCTGTGTTCTGCATTCCATGTTGTAAATTCTATAATCAGTATTCTGTATTCTATATTCTATATTCTGTGTTCTGCATTCTATATTCTAAATTCTATATTTGGTATTCTGTATTCTATATTCTTAATTCTGTGATCTGGTTTCCATGTTCTAAATTCTGGGTTCTATATTCTCTATTCTATATTCTAAATTTTGTGCATTTCATTCTATATTCTACGATCTATATTCTGTATTAGGTATTCTATATTCTTTTTTTCCGTGTTCTACATTCCATATTCTAAATTCTATATGCACTATTCTGTATTCTATATTCTGAATTCTGTGTTCTGCATTCCATGTTCTAAATTCTGGGTTCTATACACTTTATTCTATATTCTATATTCTGTGTTCTACATTCTATATTCTAAATTCCATATTCAGTGTTCTGTATTGTATATTCTAAATTCTGGGTTCTGATTCCATGTACTAAATTCTGGGTTCTACATTCTCTATTCTATTTTCTATATTCTGTGTTTTACATTTTATATTCTAAATTCTATATTCAGTAATCTGTATTCCATATTCTAAATTCTGTGTTCTTCATTCTATATTCAAAATTCTATATTCAGTATTCTGTATTGTATGTTCTAAATACCGTGTTCTGCATTCAATGTTCTAAATTCTGTGTTCTGCATTCCATGTTCTTAGGTCTGGGATCTATAATCTATATTCTATATTCTGTGTTCTACATTCTACATTCTAAATTCTTTATTCAGTATTATTTAATCTATATTCTTAATTCTGTGTTCTGCATAGCATGTTCTTTATTCTGGATTGTATATTCTGTATTCTACATTCTAAATTCTGTGTTCTACATTCTATATTCTAAATTCTATATTCAGTATTCTTTATTCTATATTCTAAATTCGGTGTTCTACATTCTATATTCTAAATAGTATATTCAGTATTCTGTATTCTATATTCTAAATTCTGTGTTCAGCATTCCATGTTCTGAATTCTGATTTCTGTATTCTGTTTCCATATTCTATATTCTGTGTTCTACATTGTATATTATAAATTCTATGTTCAGTGTTCTGTAATCTATATTCTTAATTCTGTGTTCTGCATTCCATGTTCTAATTTCTCTATTCTATATTTTGTGTTCTACATTCTATATTCTGTATTCAATATTCTGCATTCCGTATTCTAAATTCTATTTCTGTGTTCTACATTCAAAATTCTGGGTTCTGCATTCCATGTTCTATATTCTGGGTTCTGTATTCTTCATTCTCTATTCTTTATTCTGTGTTCTGCATTCTCTATTCTACATTCTCTATTCTGTATTCTATATTCTACATTCTGTGTTCTGCATTCAATGTTTTAAATTCTGGTTTCTGTATTCTGTATTCTATAGTCTGTTTTGTACATTCTAAAGTATACATTCTATATTCTGTATTCTGTACTCTATATTCTAAATTCAGTGTTCTGAATTCTACGTTCTAAACTCTGGGTTCTGTATTCTGTTTTCTATATTCTATATTCTGTGTTATACATTCTATATTCAACATTCTGTATACTGTATTCTATATACTAAATTCTGTTTTCTGAATTCCATGTTCTAAATAATGTGTTCTGCATTGTGTATTCTATATTCTATAATCTGTGTTGTATATTCTGTGTTATACATTCTATATTCAGTATTCAATATTCTAAAATCTAAACTCTGTGTTCTGAATTCCATGTTCTAAATTCTGTGTTCTGTAGTCTGTATTCTGAATTCCATATTCTCTTACTACATCCAGTATTCTACATTCTATATTCTGTATTCTGTATACAATATTCCATATACTGTGTTCAACAATGTAAATTCTATATTCTATATTCTGTATTCTGCACTCTATATTCTAAATTCTGTGTTCTGAATTACAACTTGTATAATCAAGTTTCTGCATTCTGTATTCTATATTCTATATTCTGTGTTCTACATTCTGTATTCTACATTGTATATTATGTATTCTGTATACTATATTCTATATTATGCGTTCTGATTCCCATGTTCTAAATTCTGGGTTCTGTGTTCCGTAATCTGTATTCAATATTCTGTGTTCTACATTCTGTATTGTACATTCTATATACTGTATTCTATATTATAATTTCTGTGTACAACATTCTATATACCACATAATATTTCGGTATACTTTATTATATATTCTGTGTTCTGAATTCCTTGTTCTAAATTCTGCATACTGCATTCTGTATTCTATATTCTATATTCTGTGTTCTACATTCTATATTCTACATTCTATTCCTTTATTCTATATTATGTATTGTGTGTTCTGAATTCCATGTTCTGAATCCTGCGTTCTGTATGCTGTATTCCATATTCTGTGTTTTGAATTCTATGTTCTAAATTCTATATTCAGCATTCTGTAATCTAAAGTCTTAATTCTGTGTTCTGCATTCTATGGTCTAAATTCTGGGTTCTGTATTCTGTTTCCCATATTCCATATTCTGTGTTCTATATTCTATATTCTGTATTCCGTATTCTATATTCTATACTCTGTGTTCTACATTCTATATTCTGCATACCGTATTCAGTATACTGTATTCTATATTCTAAATTCTGTGTTCTGCACCCATGTTCTAAATTCTGGGTTCTATATTTTCTTATCTATATTCTATATTCTGTGTTCTACATTCTATATTCTACATTCTATTCCTTTATTCTATATTATGTATTGTGTGTTCTGAATTCCATGTTCTGAATTCTGCGTTCTGTATGCTGTATTCCATATTCTGTGTTTTGAATTCTATGTTCTAAATTCTATATTCAGCATTCTGTAATCTAAAGTCTTAATTCTGTGTTCTGCATTCTATGGTCTAAATTCTGGGTTCTGTATTCTGTTTTCCATATTCCATATTCTGTGTTCTATATTCTATATTCTGTATTCCGTATTCTATATTCTATACTCTGTGTTCTACATTCTATATTCTGCATAATGTATTCAGTATACTGTATTCTATGTCCTAATTCTGTGTTCAGCACCCATGTTCTAAATTCTGGGTTCTATATTTTCTTATCTATATTCTATATTCTGTGTTCTATATTCTACATTCTAAATTCTATATTCAGTATTCTGTATTTTATATTCTTTATTTAGTGTTCTACATTCTATATTCTAAGTTCTATATTCAATATTCTGTATTCTATATTCTTAATTCTATGTTCTGCATTCCAGGTTCTAAGTTCTGTGTTCTATTCTCTCTAGTATATATTCTATATTTGTGTTCTTCATTCTACATTCTACAAAGTATATTCTGCATTCCGTATTCTATATTCTATATTGTATGTTCTACATTCTATATTCTAAAATATTTATTCAGTTTTCTGAATTCTATATTCTAAATTCTCTGTTCTGCATTCCATTTCTAAATTCTGGTTGCTATATTCTCTATTCTCTATTCTATATTTTGTGTTCTTCATTCTATATTCTACCTTCTTTATTCTGCATTCCGTATTTTATATTCTATATTCTGTGTTCTATTTCTATATTCTAAATTCTATATTCACTATTTTGTATTCTATATTATAATTTTTGTGATCTGCATTCCATGTTCTAAATTCTGGGTTCTATATTCTCTATTCTATGTTATATATTCTGTGTTCTACATTCTATATTCTAAATTCTATATTCAGTATTGTTTATTCTATGTTCTAAATTCTGTGTCTGAATTCTATGTTCTAAATTCTATATTCAGTATTCTGTATATCATATTCTAAATTCTGTGTTCTGCAATCCATGTTCTAAATTCTGGTTTCTGTAATCTGTTTTCCATTTTTTATATTCTGTGTTCTTCATTCTATATTCTGTATTGTATATTCTTTATGCTGTATTCTCTATTCTGTGTTTTTCATTCTATATTCTGTATTCTATATTCTGCATTCCGTATTCTATATTCTATATTCTGTGTTCTACTTTCTATACTCTAAATTCTATATTCAGTATTCTGTATTCTATATTCCAAATTCTGGGTTCTGCAATCCATGTTCTAAATTCTGGTTTCTGTATTCTGTTTTCCATTTTTTATATTCTGTGTTCTACATTCTATATTGTGTATTGTATATTCTTTATGCCGTATTCTCTATTCTGAGTTTTTCATTCTATATTCTGTATTCCATATTCTGCATTCCGTATTCTATATTTTATATTCTGTGTTCTACATTCTGTACTCTAAATTCTATATTCAGTTTTCTCTATTCTATATTCAAAATTCTGTGTTCTACATTGTATATTCTAAATTCTATATTCTATAATCAAAATTCTGTGTTCTTCGTTCCGTGTTCTAAATTCTGGGTTCTATATTCTCTATTCTATATTCTATATTCTGTGTTCTTCATTCTATATTCTACATTCTATATTCTGCATTCCGTATTCTATATTCTATATACTGTGTTCTACATTCTATATTCAAAATTCTATATTCATTATCCTGTATTCTATATTCTAAATTGTGTGCTTTGAATTCCATGTTCTAAATTCTGGGTTCTATATTCTTTATTATATATTCTATATTTTTTGTTCTTCATTCTATATTGTACGTTCTATATTCTGCATTCCGTGTTATATATTCTATATTATGTTTTCTACATTCTATATTCTAAATTCTATATTCAGTATTCTGTATTCTATAATCTAAATTCTGTGTTCTGATTCAATTTTTAAATTCTGGGTTCTAAATTCTCTTTTATATATTCTATATTTTGTGTTCTTAGTTCTTTATTCTGCATTCTATATTCTGCATTCTGTATTTATGTTCTATATTCTGTGTTCTACATCTACTTTCTAAATTCTATATTCTGTATTCTGTATTCAATATTCTACATTCTGTGTTCTGCATTCTATGTTCTAAATTCTGGGTTCTGTATACTGTTTTCCATATTCTATATTCTGTGTTCTATATTCTATATTCTGTATTCTATATTCTGCATTCCGTATTCTATACTCTATATTCTGTGTTCTTCATTCTATTATCCAAATTCTATATTCAGTATTCTGTATTCTATATTCTAAATTCTGTGTTCTGCATTTCATGTTCTAAATTCTTTGTTCTATATTGTCTATTCTATATTCTATATTCTGTGTTCTACATTCAATATTCTAAATTCTATATTCAGTATTCTGTATTGTATATTCTAAATTCTGTGTTCTGCATACCATGTTCAAATTTCGGGGTTCTGTATTCTGTTTCCATATTTTATATTCTGTGTTCTAATTTCTATATTCTGTATACTATATTCTGCATTATGTATTCTATATTCTATATTTTGTGTTCTACATTCTATATTCTAAATTTTATATTCAGTATTCTTTATTCTATTTTCTAAATTCTGGGTTCTGCATTCCATGTTCTAAATCCTATATTCAGTATTCTGTATTCTATATTCTAAATTCTGTGTTCCGCATTCTATGTTCTAAATTCTATATTCAGTGCTCTGTATTATAAATTCTAAATCCTGTGTTCTGTATTCCATGTTGTAAATACTGGGTATTCTATTCTGTTTTCCATATTGTATAATCTGTGTTCTACATTCTATATTCTGTATTCTATATTCTGCATTCCGTATTCCATATTCTATATTCTGTGTTTTACATTCTATATTCTAAATTCTATATTCTGTATTCCATATTCTATATTCTGAACTCTGTGTTCTACATTCTATATTCTAAATTCTATATTCTGTGGTCTGTATTCTATATTCTAAATTCTGTGTCCTGCATTCCATTTTCTAAATTCTGATTTCTATATTCTCTATTGTATTTTCTGAGTTGTATATTCTATATTCTAAATTCTATATTCAGCATTCCGTATTCTATATTTTTAATTCTCTGTTCTGCATTCCATGTTCTAAATTCTGGTTTCTATATCCTCTTTTCTATATTCTATATCCTGTGTTCCACATTCTATAGTCTAAATCCTATATTCAGCGTTCTGTATTCTATATTCTAAATTATGTGTTCTGCATTCCATATTTAAATTCTGGGTTCTATATTCTGTTTTCCATATTTTATATTCTGTGTTCTACATTCTATATTCTGTATTCTATTTTCTGCATTCAATATTCTGTATTATATATTCTGTGTTCTACCTTCTATTTTCAAAATTCTATATTCAGTATTCTGTATTCTATATTCTAAATTCTGTGTTCTGCATTCCATGTTGTAAATTGTCTTTTCTATATTCTGTATTCTGTGTTCTTCTTTCTATATTCTAAATTCTATATTTAGTATTTTGTATTCTATATTATTAATTCTGTTCTCTGCATTCAATTTCTAAATTCTGGGTTCTATATTCTCTTTTATATATTCTATATACTGTGTTCTTCATTCTAGATCCTTCATACTAAATTTTGAATTCCGTATTCTATATTATATATTCTAAATTCTATATTCCGTATTCTGTATTCTATATTCTAAATTCTGAGTTTTGTATTCCATGTTGTATATTCTGGCTTCTATATTCTTTATTCTATATTCTAAATTCTGTGTTCTGCATTCCATGTTGTAAATTCTATATTCAGTATTCTGTATTCTATATTCTATATTCTGTGTTCTGCATTCTATATTCTAAATTCTATATTTGGTATTCTGTATTCTATATTCTTAATTCTGTGATCTGGTTTCCATGTTTTAAATTCTGGGTTCTATATTCTCTATTCTATATTCTAAATTTTGTGCATTTAATTCTATATTCTACAATCTATATTCTGTATTAGGTATTCTATATTCTTTTTTTCCGTGTTCTACATTCCATATTCTAAATTCTATATGCACTATTCTGTATTCTATATTCTGAATTCTTTGTTCTGCATTCCATGTTCTAAATTCTGGGTTCTATACACTTTATTCTATATTCTATATTCTGTGTTCTTCATTCTATATTCTAAATTCCATATTCAGTGTTCTGTATTGTATATTCTAAATTCTGGGTTCTGATTCCATGTACTAAATTCTGGGTTCTACATTCTCTATTCTATTTTCTATATTCTGTGTTTTACATTTTATATTCTAAATTCTATATTCAGTAATCTGTATTCCATATTCTAAATTCTGTGTTCTTCATTCTATATTCAAAATTCTATATTCAGTATCCTGTATTGTATGTTCTAAATACCGTGTTCTGCATTCAATGTTCTAAATTCTGTGTTCTGCATTCCATGTTCTTAGGTCTGGGATCTATATTCTATATTCTATATTCTGTGTTCTACATTCTACATTCTAAATTCTATATTCAGTATTATTTAATCTATATTCTTAATTCTGTGTTCTGCATAGCATGTTCTTTATTCTGGATTCTACATTCTGTATTCTACATTCTATATTCTGTGTTCTACATTCTATATTCTAAATTCTATATTCAGTATTCTTTATTGTATATTCTAAATTCGGTGTTCTACATTCTATATTCTAAATAGTATATTCAGTATTCTGTATTCTATATTCTAAATTCTGTGTTCAGCATTCCATGTTCTGAATTCTGATTTCTGTATTCTGTTTCCATATTCTATATTCTGTGTTCTACATTGTATATTATAAATTCTATGTTCAGTGTTCTGTAATCTATATTCTTAATTCTGTGTTCTGCATTCCATGTTCTAATTTCTCTATTCTATATTTTGTGTTCTACATTCTATATTCTGTATTCAATATTCTGCATTCCGTATTCTAAATTCTATTTCTGTGTTCTACATTCAAAATTCTGGGTTCTGCATTCCATGTTCTATATTCTGGGTTCTGTATTCTTCATTCTCTATTCTTTATTCTGTGTTCTGCATTCTCTATTCTACATTCTCTATTCTGTATTCTATATTCTACATTCTGTGTTCTGCATTCAATGTTCTAAATTCTGGTTTCTGTATTCTGTATTCTATAGTCTGTTTTGTACATTCTAAAGTATACATTCTATATTCTGTATTCTGTACTCTATATTCTAAATTCAGTGTTCTGAATTCTACGTTCTAAACTCTGGGTTCTGTATTCTGTTTTCTATATTCTATATTCTGTGTTATACATTCTATATTCAACATTCTGTATACTTTATTCTATATACTAAATTCTGTTTTCTGAATTCCATGTTCTAAATAATGTGTTCTGCATTGTGTATTCTATATTCTATAATCTGTGTTGTATATTCTGTGTTATACATTCTATATTCAGTATTCAATATTCTAAAATCTAAACTCTGTGTTCTGAATTCCATGTTCTAAATTCTGTGTTCTGTAGTCTGTATTCTGAATTCCATATTCTCTTACTACATCCAGTATTCTACATTCTATATTCTGTATTCTGTATACAATATTCCATATACTGTGTTCAACAATGTAAATTCTATATTCTATATTCTGTATTCTGCACTCTATATTCTAAATTCTGTGTTCTGAATTACAACTTGTATAATCAAGTTTCTGCATTCTGTATTCTATATTCTATATTCTGTGTTCTACATTCTGTATTCTACATTGTATATTATGTATTCTGTATACTATATTCTATATTATGCGTTCTGATTCCCATGTTCTAAATTCTGGGTTCTGTGTTCCGTAATCTGTATTCAATATTCTGTGTTCTACATTCTGTATTGTACATTCTATATACTGTATTCTATATTATAATTTCTGTGTACAACATTCTATATACCACATAATATTTCGGTATACTTTATTATATATTCTGTGTTCTGAATTCCTTGTTCTAAATTCTGCATACTGCATTCTGTATTCTATATTCTATATTCTGTGTTCTACATTCTATATTCTACATTCTATTCCTTTATTCTATATTATGTATTGTGTGTTCTGAATTCCATGTTCTGAATCCTGCGTTCTGTATGCTGTATTCCATATTCTGTGTTTTGAATTCTATGTTCTAAATTCTATATTCAGCATTCTGTAATCTATAGTCTTAATTCTGTGTTCTGCATTCTATGGTCTAAATTCTGGGTTCTGTATTCTGTTTCCCATATTCCATATTCTGTGTTCTATATTCTATATTCTGTATTCCGTATTCTATATTCTATACTCTGTGTTCTACATTCTATATTCTGCATACCGTATTCAGTATACTGTATTCTATATTCTAAATTCTGTGTTCTGCACCCATGTTCTAAATTCTGGGTTCTATATTTTCTTATCTATATTCTATATTCTGTGTTCTACATTCTATATTCTACATTCTATTCCTTTATTCTATATTATGTATTGTGTGTTCTGAATTCCATGTTCTGAATTCTGCGTTCTGTATGCTGTATTCCATATTCTGTGTTTTGAATTCTATGTTCTAAATTCTATATTCAGCATTCTGTAATCTAAAGTCTTAATTCTGTGTTCTGCATTCTATGGTCTAAATTCTGGGTTCTGTATTCTGTTTTCCATATTCCATATTCTGTGTTCTATATTCTATATTCTGAATTCCGTATTCTATATTCTATACTCTGTGTTCTACATTCTATATTCTGCATAATGTATTCAGTATACTGTATTCTATGTCCTAATTCTGTGTTCGGCACCCATGTTCTAAATTCTGGGTTCTATATTTTCTTATCTATATTCTATATTCTGTGTTCTATATTCTACATTCTAAATTCTATATTCAGTATTCTGTATTTTATATTCTTTATTTAGTGTTCTACATTCTATATTCTAAGTTCTATATTCAATATTCTGTATTCTATATTCTTAATTCTATGTTCTGCATTCCAGGTTCTAAGTTCTGTGTTCTATTCTCTCTAGTATATATTCTATATTTGTGTTCTTCATTCTACATTCTACAAAGTATATTCTGCATTCCGTATTCTATATTCTATATTGTATGTTCTACATTCTATATTCTAAAATATTTATTCAGTTTTCTGAATTCTATATTCTAAATTCTCTGTTCTGCATTCCATTTCTAAATTCTGGTTGCTATATTCTCTATTCTATATTCTATATTTTGTGTTCTTCATTCTATATTCTACCTTCTTTATTCTGCATTCCGTATTTTATATTCTATATTCTGTGTTTATTTCTATATTCTAAATTCTATATTCACTATTTTGTATTCTATATTATAATTTTTGTGATCTGCATTCCATGTTCTAAATTCTGGGTTCTATATTCTCTATTCTATGTTATATATTCTGTGTTCTACATTCTATATTCTAAATTCTATATTCAGTATTGTTTATTCTATGTTCTAAATTCTGTGTCTGAATTCTATGTTCTAAATTCTATATTCAGTATTCTGTATATCATATTCTAAATTCTGTGTTCTGCAATCCATGTTCTAAATTCTGGTTTCTGTAATCTGTTTTCCATTTTTTATATTCTGTGTTCTTCATTCTATATTCTGTATTGTATATTCTTTATGCTGTATTCTCTATTCTGTGTTTTTCATTCTATATTCTGTATTCTATATTCTGCATTCCGTATTCTATATTCTATATTCTGTGTTCTAATTTCTATACTCTAAATTCTATATTCAGTATTCTGTATTCTATATTCCAAATTCTGGGTTCTGCAATCCATGTTCTAAATTCTGGTTTCTGTATTCTGTTTTCCATTTTTTATATTCTGTGTTCTACATTCTATATTGTGTATTGTATATTCTTTATGCCGTATTCTCTATTCTGAGTTTTTCATTCTATATTCTGTATTCCATATTCTGCATTCCGTATTCTATATTTTATATTCTGTGTTCTACATTCTGTACTCTAAATTCTATATTCAGTTTTCTCTATTCTATATTCAAAATTCTGTGTTCTACATTGTATATTCTAAATTCTATATTCTATAATCAAAATTCTGTGTTCTTCGTTCCGTGTTCTAAATTCTGGGTTCTATATTCTCTATTCTATATTCTATATTCTGTGTTCTTCATTCTATATTCTACATTCTATATTCTGCATTCCGTATTCTATATTCTATATACTGTGTTCTACATTCTATATTCAAAATTCTATATTCATTATCCTGTATTCTATATTCTAAATTGTGTGCTTTGAATTCCATGTTCTAAATTCTGGGTTCTATATTCTCTATTATATATTCTATATTTTTTGTTCTTCATTCTATATTGTACGTTCTATATTCTGCATTCCGTGTTATATATTATATATTATGTTTTCTACATTCTATATTCTAAATTCTATATTCAGTATTCTGTATTCTATAATCTAAATTCTGTGTTCTGATTCAATTTTTAAATTCTGGGTTCTAAATTCTCTTTTATATATTCTATATTTTGTGTTCTTAGTTCTTTATTCTGCATTCTGTATTCTGCATTCTGTATTTATGTTCTATATTCTGTGTTCTACATCTACTTTCTAAATTCTATATTCTGTATTCTGTATTCAATATTCTACATTCTGTGTTCTGCATTCTATGTTCTAAATTCTGGGTTCTGTATACTGTTTTCCATATTCTATATTCTGTGTTCTATATTCTATATTCTGTATTCTATATTCTGCATTCCGTATTCTATACTCTATATTCTGTGTTCTTCATTCTATTATCCAAATTCTATATTCAGTATTCTGTATTCTATATTCTAAATTCTGTGTTCTGCATTTCATGTTCTAAATTCTGTGTTCTATATTGTCTATTCTATATTCTATATTCTGTGTTCTACATTCAATATTCTAAATTCTATATTCAGTATTCTGTATTGTATATTCTAAATTCTGTGTTCTGCATACCATGTTCAAATTTCGGGGTTCTGTATTCTGTTTCCATATTTTATATTCTGTGTTCTAATTTCTATATTCTGTATACTATATTCTGCATTATGTATTCTATATTCTATATTTTGTGTTCTACATTCTATATTCTAAATTTTATATTCAGTATTCTTTATTCTATTTTCTAAATTCTGGGTTCTGCATTCCATGTTCTAAATCCTATATTCAGTATTCTGTATTCTATATTCTAAATTCTGTGTTCCGCATTCTATGTTCTAAATTCTATATTCAGTGCTCTGTATTATAAATTCTAAATCCTGTGTTCTTTATTCCATGTTGTAAATACTGGGTATTCTATTCTGTTTTCCATATTGTATAATCTGTGTTCTACATTCTATATTCTGTATTCTATATTCTGCATTCCGTATTCCATATTCTATATTCTGTGTTTTACATTCTATATTCTAAATTCTATATTCTGTATTCCATATTCTATATTCTGAACTCTGTGTTCTACATTCTATATTCTAAATTCTATATTCTGTGGTCTGTATTCTATATTCTAAATACTGTGTCCTGCATTCCATTTTCTAAATTCTGATTTCTATATTCACTATTGTATTTTCTGAGTTGTATATTCTATATTCTAAATTCTATATTCAGCATTCCGTATTCTATTTTTTTAATTCTCTGTTCTGCATTCCATGTTCTAAATTCTGGTTTCTATATCCTCTTTTCTATATTCTATATCCTGTGTTCCACATTCTATAGTCTAAATCCTATATTCAGCGTTCTGTATTCTATATTCTAAATTATGTGTTCTGCATTCCATATTTAAATTCTGGGTTCAATATTCTGTTTTCCTTATTTTATATTCTGTGTTCTACATTCTATATTCTGTATTCTATTTTCTGCATTCAATATTCTGCATTATATATTCTGTGTTCTACCTTCTATTTTCAAAATTCTATATTCAGTATTCTGTATTCTATATTCTAAATTCTGTGTTCTGCATTCCATGTTGTAAATTGTCTTTTCTATATTCTGTATTCTGTGTTCTTCTTTCTATATTCTAAATTCTATATTTAGTATTTTGTATTCTATATTATTAATTCTGTTCTCTGCATTCAATTTCTAAATTCTGGGTTCTATATTCTCTTTTATATATTCTATATACTGTGTTCTTCATTCTAGATCCTTCATACTAAATTTTGAATTCCGTATTCTATATTATATATTCTAAATTCTATATTCCGTATTCTGTATTCTATATTCTAAATTCTGAGTTTTGTATTCCATGTTGTATATTCTGGCTTCTATATTCTTTATTCTATATTCTAAATTCTGTGTTCTGCATTCCATGTTGTAAATTCTATATTCAGTATTCTGTATTCTATATTCTATATTCTGTGTTCTGCATTCTATATTCTAAATTCTATATTTGGTATTCTGTATTCTATATTCTTAATTCTGTGATCTGGTTTCCATGTTCTAAATTCTGGGTTCTATATTCTCTATTCTATATTCTAAATTTTGTGCATTTCATTTTATATTCTACAATCTATATTCTGTATTAGGTATTCTATATTCTTTTTTTCCGTGTTCTACATTCCATATTCTAAATTCTATATGCACTATTCTGTATTCTATATTCTGAATTCTTTGTTCTGCATTCCATGTTCTAAATTCTGGGTTCTATACACTTTATTCTATATTCTATATTCTGTGTTCTACATTCTATATTCTAAATTCCATATTCAGTGTTCTGTATTGTATATTCTAAATTCTGGGTTCTGATTCCATGTACTAAATTCTGGGTTCTACATTCTCTATTCTATTTTCTATATTCTGTGTTTTACATTTTATATTCTAAATTCTATATTCAGTAATCTGTATTCCATATTCTAAATTCTGTGTTCTTCATTCTATATTCAAAATTCTATATTCAGTATTCTGTATTGTATGTTCTAAATACCGTGTTCTGCATTCAATGTTCTAAATTCTGTGTTCTGCATTCCATGTTCTTAGGTCTGGGATCTATATTCTATATTCTATATTCTGTGTTCTACATTCTACATTCTAAATTCTATATTCAGTATTATTTAATCTATATTCTTAATTCTGTGTTCTGCATAGCATGTTCTTTATTCTGGATTCTACATTCTGTATTCTACATTCTATATTCTGTGTTCTACATTCTATATTCTAAATTCTATATTCAGTATTCTTTATTGTATATTCTAAATTCGGTGTTCTACATTCTATATTCTAAATAGTATATTCAGTATTCTGTATTCTATATTCTAAATTCTGTGTTCAGCATTCCATGTTCTGAATTCTGATTTCTGTATTCTGTTTCCATATTCTATATTCTGTGTTCTACATTGTATATTATAAATTCTATGTTCAGTGTTCTGTAATCTATATTCTTAATTCTGTGTTCTGCATTCCATGTTCTAATTTCTCTATTCTATATTTTGTGTTCTACATTCTATATTCTGTATTCAATATTCTGCATTCCGTATTCTAAATTCTATTTCTGTGTTCTACATTCAAAATTCTGGGTTCTGCATTCCATGTTCTATATTCTGGGTTCTGTATTCTTCATTCTCTATTCTTTATTCTGTGTTCTGCATTCTCTATTCTACATTCTCTATTCTGTATTCTATATTCTACATTCTGTGTTCTGCATTCAATGTTTTAAATTCTGGTTTCTGTATTCTGTATTCTATAGTCTGTTTTGTACATTCTAAAGTATACATTCTATATTCTGTATTCTGTACTCTATATTCTAAATTCAGTGTTCTGAATTCTACGTTCTAAACTCTGGGTTCTGTATTCTGTTTTCTATATTCTATATTCTGTGTTATACATTCTATATTCAACATTCTGTATACTGTATTCTATATACTAAATTCTGTTTTCTGAATTCCATGTTCTAAATAATGTGTTCTGCATTGTGTATTCTATATTCTATAATCTGTGTTGTATATTCTGTGTTATACATTCTATACTCAGTATTCAATATTCTAAAATCTAAACTCTGTGTTCTGAATTCCATGTTCTAAATTCTGTGTTCTGTAGTCTGTATTCTGAATTCCATATTCTCTTACTACATCCAGTATTCTACATTCTATATTCTGTATTCTGTATACAATATTCCATATACTGTGTTCAACAATGTAAATTCTATATTCTATATTCTGTATTCTGCACTCTATATTCTAAATTCTGTGTTCTGAATTACAACTTGTATAATCAAGTTTCTGCATTCTGTATTCTATATTCTATATTCTGTGTTCTACATTCTGTATTCTACATTGTATATTATGTATACTGTATACTATATTCTATATTATGCGTTCTGATTCCCATGTTCTAAATTCTGGGTTCTGTGTTCCGTAATCTGTATTCAATATTCTGTGTTCTACATTCTGTATTGTACATTCTATATACTGTATTCTATATTATAATTTCTGTGTACAACATTCTATATACCACATAATATTTCGGTATACTTTATTATATATTCTGTGTTCTGAATTCCTTGTTCTAAATTCTGCATACTGCATTCTGTATTCTATATTCTATATTCTGTGTTCTACATTCTATATTCTATATTCTATTCCTTTATTCTATATTATGTATTGTGTGTTCTGAATTCCATGTTCTGAATCCTGCGTTCTGTATGCTGTATTCCATATTCTGTGTTTTGAATTCTATGTTCTAAATTCTATATTCAGCATTCCGTATTCTATTTTTTTAATTCTCTGTTCTGCATTCCATGTTCTAAATTCTGGTTTCTATATCCTCTTTTCTATATTCTATATCCTGTGTTCCACATTCTATAGTCTAAATCCTATATTCAGCGTTCTGTATTCTATATTCTAAATTATGTGTTCTGCATTCCATATTTAAATTCTGGGTTCAATATTCTGTTTTCCTTATTTTATATTCTGTGTTCTACATTCTATATTCTGTATTCTATTTTCTGCATTCAATATTCTGCATTATATATTCTGTGTTCTACCTTCTATTTTCAAAATTCTATATTCAGTATTCTGTATTCTATATTCTAAATTCTGTGTTCTGCATTCCATGTTGTAAATTGTCTTTTCTATATTCTGTATTCTGTGTTCTTCTTTCTATATTCTAAATTCTATATTTAGTATTTTGTATTCTATATTATTAATTCTGTTCTCTGCATTCAATTTCTAAATTCTGGGTTCTATATTCTCTTTTATATATTCTATATACTGTGTTCTTCATTCTAGATCCTTCATACTAAATTTTGAATTCCGTATTCTATATTATATATTCTAAATTCTATATTCCGTATTCTGTATTCTATATTCTAAATTCTGAGTTTTGTATTCCATGTTGTATATTCTGGCTTCTATATTCTTTATTCTATATTCTAAATTCTGTGTTCTGCATTCCATGTTGTAAATTCTATATTCAGTATTCTGTATTCTATATTCTATATTCTGTGTTCTGCATTCTATATTCTAAATTCTATATTTGGTATTCTGTATTCTATATTCTTAATTCTGTGATCTGGTTTCCATGTTCTAAATTCTGGGTTCTATATTCTCTATTCTATATTCTAAATTTTGTGCATTTCATTTTATATTCTACAATCTATATTCTGTATTAGGTATTCTATATTCTTTTTTTCCGTGTTCTACATTCCATATTCTAAATTCTATATGCACTATTCTGTATTCTATATTCTGAATTCTTTGTTCTGCATTCCATGTTCTAAATTCTGGGTTCTATACACTTTATTCTATATTCTATATTCTGTGTTCTACATTCTATATTCTAAATTCCATATTCAGTGTTCTGTATTGTATATTCTAAATTCTGGGTTCTGATTCCATGTACTAAATTCTGGGTTCTACATTCTCTATTCTATTTTCTATATTCTGTGTTTTACATTTTATATTCTAAATTCTATATTCAGTAATCTGTATTCCATATTCTAAATTCTGTGTTCTTCATTCTATATTCAAAATTCTATATTCAGTATTCTGTATTGTATGTTCTAAATACCGTGTTCTGCATTCAATGTTCTAAATTCTGTGTTCTGCATTCCATGTTCTTAGGTCTGGGATCTATATTCTATATTCTATATTCTGTGTTCTACATTCTACATTCTAAATTCTATATTCAGTATTATTTAATCTATATTCTTAATTCTGTGTTCTGCATAGCATGTTCTTTATTCTGGATTCTACATTCTGTATTCTACATTCTATATTCTGTGTTCTACATTCTATATTCTAAATTCTATATTCAGTATTCTTTATTGTATATTCTAAATTCGGTGTTCTACATTCTATATTCTAAATAGTATATTCAGTATTCTGTATTCTATATTCTAAATTCTGTGTTCAGCATTCCATGTTCTGAATTCTGATTTCTGTATTCTGTTTCCATATTCTATATTCTGTGTTCTACATTGTATATTATAAATTCTATGTTCAGTGTTCTGTAATCTATATTCTTAATTCTGTGTTCTGCATTCCATGTTCTAATTTCTCTATTCTATATTTTGTGTTCTACATTCTATATTCTGTATTCAATATTCTGCATTCCGTATTCTAAATTCTATTTCTGTGTTCTACATTCAAAATTCTGGGTTCTGCATTCCATGTTCTATATTCTGGGTTCTGTATTCTTCATTCTCTATTCTTTATTCTGTGTTCTGCATTCTCTATTCTACATTCTCTATTCTGTATTCTATATTCTACATTCTGTGTTCTGCATTCAATGTTTTAAATTCTGGTTTCTGTATTCTGTATTCTATAGTCTGTTTTGTACATTCTAAAGTATACATTCTATATTCTGTATTCTGTACTCTATATTCTAAATTCAGTGTTCTGAATTCTACGTTCTAAACTCTGGGTTCTGTATTCTGTTTTCTATATTCTATATTCTGTGTTATACATTCTATATTCAACATTCTGTATACTGTATTCTATATACTAAATTCTGTTTTCTGAATTCCATGTTCTAAATAATGTGTTCTGCATTGTGTATTCTATATTCTATAATCTGTGTTGTATATTCTGTGTTATACATTCTATACTCAGTATTCAATATTCTAAAATCTAAACTCTGTGTTCTGAATTCCATGTTCTAAATTCTGTGTTCTGTAGTCTGTATTCTGAATTCCATATTCTCTTACTACATCCAGTATTCTACATTCTATATTCTGTATTCTGTATACAATATTCCATATACTGTGTTCAACAATGTAAATTCTATATTCTATATTCTGTATTCTGCACTCTATATTCTAAATTCTGTGTTCTGAATTACAACTTGTATAATCAAGTTTCTGCATTCTGTATTCTATATTCTATATTCTGTGTTCTACATTCTGTATTCTACATTGTATATTATGTATACTGTATACTATATTCTATATTATGCGTTCTGATTCCCATGTTCTAAATTCTGGGTTCTGTGTTCCGTAATCTGTATTCAATATTCTGTGTTCTACATTCTGTATTGTACATTCTATATACTGTATTCTATATTATAATTTCTGTGTACAACATTCTATATACCACATAATATTTCGGTATACTTTATTATATATTCTGTGTTCTGAATTCCTTGTTCTAAATTCTGCATACTGCATTCTGTATTCTATATTCTATATTCTGTGTTCTACATTCTATATTCTATATTCTATTCCTTTATTCTATATTATGTATTGTGTGTTCTGAATTCCATGTTCTGAATCCTGCGTTCTGTATGCTGTATTCCATATTCTGTGTTTTGAATTCTATGTTCTAAATTCTATATTCAGCATTCTGTAATCTAAAGTCTTAATTCTGTGTTCTGCATTCTATGGTCTAAATTCTGGGTTCTGTATTCTGTTTCCCATATTCCATATTCTGTGTTCTATATTCTATATTCTGTATTCCGTATTCTATATTCTATACTCTGTGTTCTACATTCTAAATTCTGCATACTGTATTCAGTATACTGTATTCTATATTCTAAATTCTGTGTTCTGCACCCATGTTCTAAATTCTGGGTTCTATATTTTCTTATCTATATTCTATATTCTGTGTTCTACATTCTATATTCTACATTCTATTCCTTTATTCTATATTATGTATTGTGTGTTCTGAATTCCATGTTCTGAATTCTGCGTTCTGTATGCTGTATTCCATATTCTGTGTTTTGAATTCTATGTTCTAAATTCTATATTCAGCATTCTGTAATCTAAAGTCTTAATTCTGTGTTCTGCATTCTATGGTCTAAATTCTGGGTTCTGTATTCTGTTTTCCATATTCCATATTCTGTGTTCTATATTCTATATTCTGTATTCCGTATTCTATATTCTATACTCTGTGTTCTACATTCTATATTCTGCATAATGTATTCAGTATACTGTATTCTATGTTCTAAATTCTGTGTTCGGCACCCATGTTCTAAATTCTGGGTTCTATATTTTCTTATCTATATTCTATATTCTGTGTTCTATATTCTACATTCTAAATTCTATATTCAGTATTCTGTATTTTATATTCTTTATTTAGTGTTCTACATTCTATATTCTAAGTTCTATATTCAATATTCTGTATTCTATATTCTTAATTCTATGTTCTGCATTCCAGGTTCTAAGTTCTGTGTTCTATTCTCTCTAGTATATATTCTATATTTGTGTTCTTCATTCTACATTCTACAAAGTATATTCTGCATTCCGTATTCTATATTCTATATTGTATGTTCTACATTCTATATTCTAAAATATTTATTCAGTTTTCTGAATTCTATATTCTAAATTCTCTGTTCTGCATTCCATTTCTAAATTCTGGTTGCTATATTCTCTATTCTATATTCTATATTTTGTGTTCTTCATTCTATATTCTACCTTCTTTATTCTGCATTCCGTATTTTATATTCTATATTCTGTGTTCTATTTCTATATTCTAAATTCTATATTCACTATTTTGTATTCTATATTATAATTTTTGTGATCTGCATTCCATGTTCTAAATTCTGGGTTCTATATTCTCTATTCTATGTTATATATTCTGTGTTCTACATTCTATATTCTAAATTCTATATTCAGTATTGTTTATTCTATGTTCTAAATTCTGTGTCTGAATTCTATGTTCTAAATTCTATATTCAGTATTCTGTATATCATATTCTAAATTCTGTGTTCTGCAATCCATGTTCTAAATTCTGGTTTCTGTAATCTGTTTTCCATTTTTTATATTCTGTGTTCTTCATTCTATATTCTGTATTGTATATTCTTTATGCTGTATTCTCTATTCTGTGTTTTTCATTCTATATTCTGTATTCTATATTCTGCATTCCGTATTCTATATTCTATATTCTGTGTTCTAATTTCTATACTCTAAATTCTATATTCAGTATTCTGTATTCTATATTCCAAATTCTGGGTTCTGCAATCCATGTTCTAAATTCTGGTTTCTGTATTCTGTTTTCCATTTTTTATATTCTGTGTTCTACATTCTATATTGTGTATTGTATATTCTTTATGCCGTATTCTCTATTCTGAGTTTTTCATTCTATATTCTGTATTCCATATTCTGCATTCCGTATTCTATATTTTATATTCTGTGTTCTACATTCTGTACTCTAAATTCTATATTCAGTTTTCTCTATTCTATATTCAAAATTCTGTGTTCTACATTGTATATTCTAAATTCTATATTCTATAATCAAAATTCTGTGTTCTTCGTTCCGTGTTCTAAATTCTGGGTTCTATATTCTCTATTCTATATTCTATATTCTGTGTTCTTCATTCTATATTCTACATTCTATATTCTGCATTCCGTATTCTATATTCTATATACTGTGTTCTACATTCTATATTCAAAATTGTATATTCATTACCCTGTATTCTATATTCTAAATTGTGTGCTTTGAATTCCATGTTCTAAATTCTGGGTTCTATATTCTTTATTATATATTCTATATTTTTTGTTCTTCATTCTATATTGTACGTTCTATATTCTGCATTCCGTGTTATATATTCTATATTATGTTTTCTACATTCTATATTCTAAATTCTATATTCAGTATTCTGTATTCTATAATCTAAATTCTGTGTTCTGATTCAATTTTTAAATTCTGGGTTCTAAATTCTCTTTTATATATTCTATATTTTGTGTTCTTAGTTCTTTATTCTGCATTCTATATTCTGCATTCTGTATTTATGTTCTATATTCTGTGTTCTACATCTACTTTCTAAATTCTATATTTTGTATTCTGTATTGAATATTCTACATTCTGTGTTCTGCATTCTATGTTCTAAATTCTGGATTCTGTATACTGTTTTCCATATTCTATATTCTGTGTTCTATATTCTATATTCTGTATTCTATATTCTGCATTCCGTATTCTATACTCTATATTCTGTGTTCTTCATTCTATTATCCAAATTCTATATTCAGTATTCTGTATTCTATATTCTAAATTCTGTGTTCTGCATTTCATGTTCTAAATTCTTTGTTCTATATTGTCTATTCTATATTCTATATTCTGTGTTCTACATTCAATATTCTAAATTCTATATTCAGTATTCTGTATTGTATATTCTAAATTCTGTGTTCTGCATACCATGTTCAAATTTCGGGGTTCTGTATTCTGTTTCCTTATTTTATATTCTGTGTTCTAATTTCTATATTCTGTATACTATATTCTGCATTATGTATTCTACATTCTATATTTTGTGTTCTACATTCTATATTCTAAATTTTATATTCAGTATTCTTTATTCTATTTTCTAAATTCTGGGTTCTGCATTCCATGTTCTAAATCCTATATTCAGTATTCTGTATTCTATATTCTAAATTCTGTGTTCCGCATTCTATGTTCTAAATTCTATATTCAGTGCTCTGTATTATAAATTCTAAATCCTGTGTTCTGTATTCCATGCTGTAAATACTGGGTATTCTATTCTGTTTTCCATATTGTATAATCTGTGTTCTACATTCTATATTCTGTATTCTATATTCTGCATTCCGTATTCCATATTCTATATTCTGTGTTTTACATTCTATATTCTAAATTCTATATTCTGTATTCCATATTCTATATTCTGAACTCTGTGTTCTACATTCTATATTCTAAATTCTATATTCTGTGGTCTGTATTCTATATTCTAAATTCTGTGTCCTGCATTCCATTTTCTAAATTCTGATTTCTATATTCTCTATTGTATTTTCTGAGTTGTATATTCTATATTCTAAATTCTATATTCAGCATTCCGTATTCTATATTTTAAATTCTCTGTTCTGCATTCCATGTTCTAAATTCTGGTTTCTATATCCTCTTTTCTATATTCTATATCCTGTGTTCCACATTCTATAGTCTAAATCCTATATTAGGCGTTCTGTATTCTATATTCTAAATTATGTGTTCTGCATTCCATATTTAAATTCTGGGTTCTATATTCTGTTTTCCATATTTTATATTCTGTGTTCTACATTCTATATTCTGTATTCTATTTTCTGCATTCAATTTTCTGCATTATATATTCTGTGTTCTACCTTCTATTTTCAAAATTCTATATTCAGTATTCTGTATTCTATATTCTAAATTCTGTGTTCTGCATTCCATGTTGTAAATTGTCTTTTCTATATTCTGTATTCTGTGTTCTTCTTTCTATATTCTAAATTCTATATTTAGTATTTTGTATTCTATATTATTAATTCTGTTCTCTGCATTCAATTTCTAAATTCTGGGTTCAATATTCTCTTTTATATATTCTACATACTGTGTTCTTCATTCTAGATCCTTCATACTAAATTTTGAATTCCGTATTCTATATTCTATATTCTGTGTTCTAAATTCTTTATTCTAAATTCTATATTCTGTATTTTGTATTCTATATTCTAAATTCTGTGTTTTGTATTCCATATTGTATATTCTGGCTTCTATATTCTTTATTCTATATTCTAAATTCTGTGTTCTGCATTCCATGTTGTAAATTCTATATTCAGTATTCTGTATTCTATATTCTATATTCTGTGTTCTGCATTCTATATTCTAAATTCTATATTTGGTATTCTGTATTCTATATTCTTAATTCTGTGATCTGGTTTCCATGTTCTAAATTCTGGGTTCTATATTCTCTATTCTATATTCTAAATTTTGTGCATTTCATTCTATATTCTACGATCTATATTCTGTATTAGGTATTCTATATTCTTTTTTTCCGTGTTCTACATTCCATATTCTAAATTCTATATGCACTATTCTGTATTCTATATTCTGAATTCTGTGTTCTGCATTCCATGTTCTAAATTCTGGGTTCTATACACTTTATTCTATATTCTATATTCTGTGTTCTACATTCTATATTCTAAATTCCATATTCAGTGTTCTGTATTGTATATTCTAAATTCTGGGTTCTGATTCCATGTACTAAATTCTGGGTTCTACATTCTCTATTCTATTTTCTATATTCTGTGTTTTACATTTTATATTCTAAATTCTATATTCAGTAATCTGTATTCCATATTCTAAATTCTGTGTTCTTCATTCTATATTCAAAATTCTATATTCAGTATTCTGTATTGTATGTTCTAAATACCGTGTTCTGCATTCAATGTTCTAAATTCTGTGTTCTGCATTCCATGTTCTTAGGTCTGGGATCTATAATCTATATTCTATATTCTGTGTTCTACATTCTACATTCTAAATTCTTTATTCAGTATTATTTAATCTATATTCTTAATTCTGTGTTCTGCATAGCATGTTCTTTATTCTGGATTCTATATTCTGTATTCTACATTCTAAATTCTGTGTTCTACATTCTATATTCTAAATTCTATATTCAGTATTCTTTATTCTATATTCTAAATTCGGTGTTCTACATTCTATATTCTAAATAGTATATTCAGTATTCTGTATTCTATATTCTAAATTCTGTGTTCAGCATTCCATGTTCTGAATTCTGATTTCTGTATTCTGTTTCCATATTCTATATTCTGTGTTCTACATTGTATATTATAAATTCTATGTTCAGTGTTCTGTAATCTATATTAATTCTGTGTTCTGCATTCCATGTTCTAATTTCTCTATTCTATATTTTGTGTTCTACATTCTATATTCTGTATTCAATATTCTGCATTCCGTATTCTAAATTCTATTTCTGTGTTCTACATTCAAAATTCTGGGTTCTGCATTCCATGTTCTAAATTCTGGGTTCTGTATTCTTCATTCTCTGTTCTTTATTCTGTGTTCTGCATTCTCTATTCTACATTCTCTATTCTGTATTCTATATTCTACATTCTGTGTTCTGCATTCAATGTTCTAAATTCTGGTTTCTGTATTCTGTATTCTATAGTCTGTTTTGTACATTCTAAAGTATACATTCTATATTCTGTATTCTGTGCTCTATATTCTAAATTCAGTGTTCTGAATTCTACGTTCTAAACTCTGGGTTCTGTATTCTGTTTTCTATATTCTATATTCTGTGTTATACATTCTATATTCAACATTCTGTATACTGTATTCTATATACTAAATTCTGTTTTCTGAATTCCATGTTCTTAATAATGTGTTCTGCATTGTGTATTCTATATTCTATAATCTGTGTTGTATATTCTGTGTTATACATTCTATACTCAGTATTCAATATTCTAAAATCTAAACTCTGTGTTCTGAATTCCATGTTTTAAATTCTGTGTTCTGTAGTCTGTATTCTGAATTCCATATTCTCTTACTACATCCAGTATTCTACATTCTATATTCTGTATTCTGTATACAATATTCCATATACTGTGTTCAACAATGTAAATTCTATATTCTATATTCTGTATTCTGCACTCTATATTCTAAATTCTGTGTTCTGAATTACAACTTGTATAGTCAAGTTTCTGCATTCTGTATTCTATATTCTATATTCTGTGTTCTACATTCTGTATTGTACATTCTATATACTGTATTCTATATTATAAATTCTGTGTACAACATTCTATATACCACATAATATTTCGGTATACTTTATTATATATTCTGTGTTCTGAATTCCTTGTTCTAAATTCTGCATACTGCATTCTGTTTTCTATATTCTATATTCTGTGTTCTACATTCTATATTCTGCATTCTATTCCTTTATTCTATATTATGTATTGTGTGTTCTGAATTCCATGTTCTGAATCCTGCGTTCTGTATGCTGTATTCCATATTCTGTGTTTTGAATTCTATGTTCTAAATTCTATATTCAGCATTCTGTAATCTAAAGTCTTAATTCTGTGTTCTGCATTCTATGGTCTAAATTCTGGGTTCTGTATTCTATATTCAATATTCTATATTGTGTGCTCTTCATTCTATATTCTACATTCTATATTCTAAATTCTATATTGTGTATTCCAAATTCTGTGTTCTGCATTTCATATTCTAAATTCTGGGTTATGTATTCTGTATTCCATATTTTATATTTTGTGTTCTATATTCTATATTTGGTATTCTATATTCTGCATTCCGTATTCTATATTCTATATCCTGTGTTCTAAATCCTATATTCAGTATTCTGTATTTTATTTTCTAAATTCTGTGTTCTGCATTCCATGTTCTAAATTCTGGGTTCTATATTCTCTATTCTATATAGTATATTCTGTGTGCTACATTCTATATTCTAAATTCTATATTCATTATTCTGTATTCAATATTCTAAATTCTGTGTTCTGCATTCCATGTCCTAATTCTACATTCAGTATTCTGTATTCTATATTCTAAATTTTGGGTTATGCATTCTATGTTGTAAATTCTATATTAAGTATTCTGTATTCTGTTTTCTAAATTCTGTGTTCTGCAATCCATGTTTTAAATTCTGGGTTCTGTATTTTGTTTTACATTTTTTATATTTTGTGTTGTACATTCTATATTCTGTATTCAATATTCTGCATTCTGTATTCTAAATTGTATTTCTGTGTTCTACATTCTAAATTCTGTGTTCTGCATTCCATGTTCTAAATTCAATATTCAGTATTCTGTATTGTATATTCTAAATTCTGTGTTCTGCATTCTATGTTCTAAATTCTATATTCAGTATTCTGTATTCTATATTCTATATTCTGTGTTCTGCATTCCATGTTCTAAATTCTGGGTTCTGTATTCTCTTTTCCATATTCTATATTCTGTTTTCTACATTCTATATTCTGTATTCTATATTCTGCATTCCGTATTCTTTAATCTATATTCTGTGTTCTACATTCTGTACTCTAAATTCTATATTCAGTATTCTCTATTCTATATTCAAAATTCTGTGTTCTACATTGTATATTGTAAATTCTATATTCTATATTCAAAATTCTGTGTTCTTCATTCCGTGTTCTAAATTCTGTTTTCTATATTCTCTATCCTATATTGTGTGTTCTTCATTCTATATTCTACATTCTATATTCTAAATTCTATATTCTGTATTCCAAATTCTGTGTTCTGCATTTCATATTCTAAATTCTGGGTTATGTATTCTGTATTCCATATTTTATATTTTGTTTTCTATATTCTATATTTGGTATTCTATATTCTGCATTCCGTATTCTTTATTCTATATCCTGTGTTCTAAATCCTATATTCAGTATTCTGTATTTTATTTTCTAAATTCTGTGTTCTGCATTCCATGTTCTAAATTCTGTGTTCTATATTCTTTTTTCCATATTCTAGATTCAGTGTTCTATATTCTATATTCTGTATTCTGTATTCTGCATTCCGTATTCTACAATGTATATTCTGTGTTCTAAATTTTATTTTCCAAATTCTATATGTAGTATTCTGTATTGTATATTCTATATGCTGTTTTCTAAATTCTGTATTCTAAATTCTATATTCTTTATTCTAAATTCTGTGTTCTGCATACCGTGTTCAAAATTCTGTGTTCTATATTCTCTATTCTGTATTCTATAATTTGTGTTCTTCATTCTATATTCTATATCCTATATTCTGCATTCAGTTGTCTATATTGTATATTCTGTGTTTTACATTCTATATTCTAAATTCTATATTCAGTATTCTGTTTTATATATTCTAAATTCTGTGTCCTGTGTTCTATGTTCTAAATTCTGGCTTCTATATTCTCCAGTCTATATTCTATATTTTGTGAACTCCATTCTTATTTCTACATTCTTTATTCTGCATTCCATATTCTATATTATATATTCTGTGTTCTACATTCTATATTCTAAATTCTATATTCCTTATTCCGTAGTATATATTCTATATTCTATGTTCTGCATTGTATATTCTAAATTCTACATTCAGTAATCTGTATTCTAAATACTAAATTCTGTGTTCTGCATTTCATGTTCTAAATTCTGTGTTCTATATTCTCTTTTCTATATTCTATATTCTGTGTCCTTCATTCAATATTCTAAATTCTATATTCAGTATTCTCTATTCTATATTCTAAATTCTGTGTTCTGCATACCATGTTCGTATTTCGGGATTCTGTATTCTGTTTCCATATTTTACATTCTGTGTTCTAAACTCTATATTCTGTATAATATATTCTGCATTATGTATTCAATATTGTATATTTTGTGTTCTAAATTCTCTATTCTAAATTCTATAATCTATATTCTAAATTCCGTGTTCTTTATTCCGTGTTCTTAATTCTGGGTTCTATAATCTCTTTTCTATATTCTGTATTCTGTGTTCGACATTCAATATTCTAAATTCTATATTTAGTATTCTCAATTCTATATTCAAAATTCTGTGTTCTACATGCTATATTCTAAATTCTATATTCTATATTCAAAATTCTGTATTCTTCATTCCGTGTTCTAAATTCTGGTTTCTATATACTCTATTCTATATTCTATATTCTGTGTTCTTCATTCTATATTCTATATTCTATATTCTGCATTCCGTATTCTATATTCTATATACTGTGTTCTACATTCTATATTCAAAATTCTATATTCATTATCCTGTATTCTATATTCTAAATTCTGTGCTTTGAATTCCATGTTCTAAATTCTGGGTTCTATATTCTCTATTATATATTCTATATTTTTTGTTCTTCATTCTATATTGTACGTTCTATATTCTGCATTCCTTGTGATATATTCTATATTATGTTTTCTACATTCTATATTCTAAATTCTATATTCAGTATTCTGTATTCTATAATCTAAATTCTGTGTTCTGATTCAATTTTTAAATTCTGGGTTCTAAATTCTCTTTTATATATTCTATATTTTGTGTTCTTAGTTCTTTATTCCGCATTCTATATTCTGCATTCTGTATTTATGTTCTATATTCTGTGTTCTACATCTACTTTCTATATTCTATATTCTGTATTCTGTATTCAATATTCAACATTCTGTGTTCTGCATTCTATGTTCTTAATTCTTGTTTCTGTATACTGTTTTCCATATTCTATATTCTGTGTTCTATATTCTATATTCTGTATTCTATATTCTGCATTCCGTATTCTATACTCTATATTCTGTGTTCTTCATTCTATTATCCAAATTCTATATTCAGTATTCTGTATTCTATATTCTAAATTCTGTGTTCTGCATACCATGTTCAAATTTCGGGGTTCTGTATTCTGTTTCCATATTTTATATTCTGTGTTCTAATTTCTATATTCTGTATACTATATTCTGCATTATGTAGTCTATATTCTATATTTTGTGTTCTACATTCTATATTCTAAATTTTATATTCAGTATTCTTTATTCTATTTTCTAAATTCTGGGTTCTGCATTCCATGTTCTAAATCCTATATTCAGTATTCTCTCTTCTATATTCTAAATTCTGTGTTCCGCATTCTATGTTCTAAATTCTATATTCAGTATTCTGTATTATAAATTCTAAATTATGTGTTCTGCATTCCATGTTGTAAATACTGGGTTGTCTATTCTGTTTTCCATATAGTATATTCTGTGTTCTACATTCTATATTCTGTATTCTATATTCTGCATTCCGTATTCCATATTCTATATTCTGTGATTTACATTCTATATCCTAAATTCTATATTCTGTATTCCGTATTCTATATTCTGAACTCTGTGTTCTACATTCTATATTCTAAATTCTATATTCAGTGTTCTGTATTCTATATTCTTAATTCTGTGTTCTGCATTATATGCTCTAAATTTTGGCTTCTATATTCTCTATTCTATATTCTTAATTCTGTGTTCTACATTCTATATTCTAAATTCTATATTCAGTATTCTGTATTCTATATACTTAATTCTCTGTTCTTCATTCCATGTTCCAAATTCTGGGTCCTATACTCTCTATTATATATTCTATATTTGTGTTCTGCATTCTATATTCTACATAGTATATTCTGCATTCCGTATCCTATATTCTATATTCTATGTTCTACATTCTAAATTCTAAAATATATATTCAGTATTCTGTATTCTATAGTATAAATTCTCTGTTCTGCGTTCCGTTTCTAAATTGTGGTTTCTATATTCTCTATTCTATATTATATATTTGGGTCGTTCATTCTATATTCTACGTCCTATATTCTGCCATCCGTATTTTATATTCTATATTCTTTGTTCTATATTCTATATTCTAAATTCTATATTCAGTATTTTGTATTCTATATTCTAATTTGTGTGTTCTGCATTCCATGTACTAAATTCTGGGTTCTCTATTCTCTATTCTACATTCTGTGTTTACATTCTATATTCTAAATTCCATATTCAGTATTCTGTATTCTATATTCTAAATTCTGTGTTCTGCTTTCCTTTTTATAAATTCTATATTCAGTACTGTGCATTCTATATTCTAAATTCTGTGTTCTGCATTCTATTTTCTAAATTCTATATTCATTATTCTGTATATTATATTCTAAAATCTGTGTTCTGCATTCCATGTTCTAAATTCTGTGTTCTGTATTGTTTTCCATATTCTATATACTGTGTTCTTCATTCTATATTCTGTATTGTATATTATTTATGCCGTATTTTATATTCTGTGTTCTTCATTCTATATTCTGTATTCTATATTCTGCATTCCGTATTCTATATTCTATATTCTGTGTTCTACATTTTATACACTAAATTCTATATTCAGTATTCTGTATTGTATATTTCAAATTCTGTGTTCTGCATTGTATGTTCTAAACTTTGGGTTTTGTATTCTGTATTCCATATTCTATATTTTGTGTTCTATAGTCTATATTTGGTATTCAATATTCTGCATTCCGTATTCTATATTCTATATCCTGTGTTCTAAATTCTATATTCAGTATTCTGTGTTTTATTTTCTAAATTCTGTGTTCTGCATTTCATATTTAATTTCTGGGTTCTATATTCTGTTTTCCATATTTTATATTCTGTGTTCTATATTCTATATTCTGTATTCTATATTCTGCATTCAGTATTCTGCATTATATATTCTGTGTTCTACCTTCTATTTTCAAAATTCTATATTCAGTATTCTGTATTCTATATTCTAAATTCTGTGTTCTGCATTCCATGTTGTAAATTGTCTTTTCTATATTCTGTATTCTGTGTTCTTCTTTCTATATTCTAAATTCTATATTTAGTATTTTGTATTCTATATTATTAATTCTGTTCTCTGCATTCAATTTCTAAATTCTGGGTTCTATATTCTCTTTTATATATTCTATATACTGTGTTCTTCATTCTAGATCCTTCATACTAAATTTTGAATTCCGTATTCTATATTATATATTCTAAATTCTATATTCCATATTCTGTATTCTATATTATAAATTCTGTGTTTTGTATTCCATATTGTATATTCTGGCTTCTATATTCTTTATTCTATATTCTAAATTCTGTGTTCTGCATTCCATGTTGTAAATTCTATATTCAGTATTCTGTATTCTATATTCTATATTCTGTGTTCTGCATTCTATATTCTAAATTCTATATTTGGTATTCTGTATTCTATATTCTTAATTCTGTGATCTGGTTTCCATGTTCTAAATTCTGGGTTCTATATTCTCTATTCTATATTCTAAATTTTGTGCATTTCATCCTATATTCTACAATCTATATTCTGTATTAGGTATTCTATATTCTTTTTTTCCGTGTTCTACATTCCATATTCTAAATTCTATATGCACTATTCTGTATTCTATATTCTGAATTCTGTGTTCTGCATTCCATGTTCTAAATTCTGGGTTCTATACACTTTATTCTATATTCTATATTCTGTGTTCTACATTCTATATTCTAAATTCCATATTCAGTGTTCTGTATTGTATATTCTAAATTCTGGGTTCTGATTCCATGTACTAAATTCTGGGTTCTACATTCTCTATTCTATTTTCTATATTCTGTGTTTTACATTTTATATTCTAAATTCTATATTCAGTAATCTGTATTCCATATTCTAAATTTTGTGTTCTTCATTCTATATTCAAAATTCTATATTCAGTATTCTGTATTGTATGTTCTAAATACCGTGTTCTGCATTCAAAGTTCTAAATTCTGTGTTCTGCATTCCATGTTCTTAGGTCTGGGATCTATATTCTATATTCTATATTCTGTGTTCTACATTCTACATTCAAAATTCTATATTCAGTATTATTTAATCTATATTCTTAATTCTGTGTTCTGCATAGCATGTTCTTTATTCTGGATTCTACATGCTGTATTCTACATTCTATATTCTGTGTTCTACATTCTATATTCTAAATTCTATATTCAGTATTCTTTATTCTATATTCTAAATTCGGTGTTCTACATTCTATATTCTAAATAGTATATTCAGTATTCTGTATTCTATATTCTAAATTCTGTGTTCAGCATTCCATGTTCTGAATTCTGATTTCTGTATTCTGTTTCCATATTCTATATTCTGTGTTCTACATTGTATATTATAAATTCTATGTTCAGTGTTCTGTAATCTATATTCTTAATTCTGTGTTCTGCATTCCATGTTCTAATTTCTCTATTCTATATTTTGTGTTCTACATTCTATATTCTATATTCAATATTCTGCATTCCGTATTCTAAATTCTATTTCTGTGTTCTACATTCAAAATTCTGGGTTCTGCATTCCATGTTCTAAATTCTGGGTTCTGTATTCTTCATTCTCTATTCTTTATTCTGTGTTCTGCATTCTCTATTCTACATTCTCTATTCTGTATTCTATATTCTACATTCTGTGTTCTGCATTCAATGTTCTAAATCCTGGTTTCTGTATTCTGTATTCTATAGTCTGCTTTGTACATTCTAAAGTATACATTCTATATTCTGTATTCTGTACTCTATATTCTAAATTCAGTGTTCTGAATTCTACATTCTATACTCTGGGTTCTGTATTCTGTTTTCTATATTCTATATTCTGTGTTATACATTCTATATTCAACATTCTGTATACTGTATTCTATATACTACATTCTGTTTTCTGAATTCCATGTTCTAAATAATGTGTTCTGCATTGTGTATTCTATATTCTATAATCTGTGTTGTATATTCTGTGTTATACATTCTATATTCAGTATTCAATATTCTAAAATCTAAACTCTGTGTTCTGAATTCCATGTTCTAAATTCTGTGTTCTGTAGTCTGTATTCTGAATTCCATATTCTCTTACTACATCCAGTATTCTACATTCTATATTCTGTATTCTGTATACAATATTCCATATACTGTGTTCAACAATGTAAATTCTATATTCTATATTCTGTATTCTGCACTCTATATTCTAAATTCTGTGTTCTGAATTACAACTTGTATAATCAAGTTTCTGCATTCTGTATTCTATATTCTATATTCTGTGTTCTACATTCTGTATTCTACATTGTATATTATGTATTCTGTATACTATATTCTATATTATGCGTTCTGATTCCCATGTTCTAAATTCTGGGTTCTGTATTCCGTAATCTGTATTCAATATTCTGTGTTCTACATTCTGTATTGTACATTCTATATACTGTATTCTATATTATAAATTCTGTGTACAACATTCTATATACCACATAATATTTCGGTATACTTTATTATATATTCTGTGTTCTGAATTCCTTGTTCTAAATTCTGCATACTGCATTCTGTATTCTATATTCTATATTCTGTGTTCTACATTCTATATTCTACATTCTATTCCTTTATTCTATATTATGTATTGTGTGTTCTGAATTCCATGTTCTGAATCCTGCGTTCTGTATGCTGTATTCCATATTCTGTGTTTTGAATTCTATGTTCTAAATTCTATATTCAGCATTCTGTAATCTAAAGTCTTAATTCTGTGTTCTGCATTCTATGGTCTAAATTCTGGGTTCTGTATTCTGTTTTCCATATTCCATATTCTGTGTTCTATATTCTATATTATGTATTCCGTATTCTATATTCTATACTCTGTGTTCTACATTCTATATTCTGCATACTGTATTCAGTATACTGTATTCTATATTCTAAATTCTGTGTTCTGCACCCATGTTCTAAATTCTGGGTTCTATATTTTCTTATCTATATTCTATATTCTGTTTTCTATATTCTACATTCTAAATTCTATATTCAGTATTCTGTGTTTTATATTCTTTATTAAGTGTTCTACATTCTATATTCTAATTTCTATATTCAATATTCTGTATTCTATATTCTTAATTCTATGTTCTGCATTCCGGGTTCTAAGTTCTGTGTTCTATTCTCTCTAGTATATATTCTATATTTTTGTTCTTCATTCTACATTCTACAAAGTATATTCTGCATTCTGTATTCTATATTCTACATTCTATGTTCTACATTCTATATTCTAAAATATTTATTCAGTTTTCTGAATTCTATATTCTAAATTCTCTGTTCTGCATTCCATTTCTAAATTCTGGTTGCTATATTCTCTATTCTATATTCTATATTTTGTGTTCTTCATTCTATATTATACCTTCTTTATTCTGCATTCCGTATTTTATATTCTATATTCTGTGTTCTATTTCTATATTCTAAATTCTATATTCACTATTTTGTATTCTATATTATAATTTTTGTGATCTGCATTCCATGTTCTAAATTCTGGGTTCTATATTCTCTATTCTATGTTATATATTCTGTGTTCTACATTCTATATTCTAAATTCTATATTCAGTATTGTTTATTCTATGTTCTAAATTCTGTGTCTGAATCCTATGTTCTAAATTCTATATTCAGTATTCTGTATATCATATTCTAAATTCTGTGTTCTGCAATCCATGTTCTAAATTCTGGTTTCTGTAATCTGTTTTCCATTTTTTATATTCTGTGTTCTTCATTCTATATTCTGTATTGTATATTCTTTATGCTGTATTCTCTATTCTGTGTTTTTCATTCTATATTCTGTACTCTATATTCTGCATTCCGTATTCTATATTCTATATTCTGTGTTCTAATTTCTATACTCTAAATTCTATATTCAGTATTCTGTATTCTATATTCCAAATTCTGTGTTCTGCAATCCATGTTCTAAATTCTGGTTTCTGTATTCTGTTTTCCATTTTTTATATTCTGTGTTCTACATTCTATATTGTGTATTGTATATTCTTTATGCCGTATTCCCTATTCTGAGTTTTTCATTCTATATTCTGTATTCCATATTCTGCATTCCGTATTCAATATTTTATATTCGGTGTTCTACATTCTGTACTCTAAATTCTATATTCAGTTTTCTCTATTCTATATTCAAAATTCTGTGTTCTACATTGTATATTCTAAATTCTATATTCAATATTGTTTATTCTATGTTCTAAATTCTGTGTCTGAATTCTATGTTCTAAATTCTATATTCTGTATTCTGTATTCAATATTCTACATTCTGTGTTCTGCATTCTATGTTCTAAATTCTGGGTTCTGTATACTGTTTTCCATATTCTATATTCTGTGTTCTATATTCTATATTCTGTATTCTATATTCTGCATTCCGTATTCTATACTCTATATTCTTTGTTCTTCATTCTATTATTCAAATTCTATATTCAGTATTCTGTATTGTATATTCTAAATTCTGTGTTCTGCATACCATGTTCAAATTTCGGGGTTCTGTATTCTGTTTCCATATTTTATATTCTGTGTTCTAATTTCTATATTCTGTATACTATATTCTGCATTATGTATTCTATATTCTATATTTTGTGTTCTACATTCTATATTCTAAATTTTATATTCAGTATTCTTTATTCTATTTTCTAAATTCTGGGTTCTGCATTCCGTGTTCTAAATCCTATATTCAGTATTCTGTATTCTATATTCTAAATTCTGTGTTCCGCATTCTATGTTCTAAATTCTATATTCAGTATAATGTATTATAAATTCTAAATTCTGTGTTCTGCAATGCATGTTGTAAATACTGGGTTGTCTATTCTGTTTTCCATATTGTATAATCTGTGTTCTACATTCTATATTCTGTATTCTATATTCTGCATTCCGTATTCCATATTCTATATTCTGTGTTTTATATTCTATATCCTAAATTCTATATTCTGTATTCCGTATTCTATATTCTGAACTCTGTGTTCTACATTCTATATTCTAAATTCTATATTCAGTGGTCTGTATTCTATATTCTAAATTCTGTGTTCTGCATTACATGCTCTAAATTTTGGCTTCTATATTCTCTATTCTCTATTCTATATGCTGTGTTCTGCATTCTATATTCTGAATTGTATATTGAGGTGTCTGTATTCTATATTCTAAATTCTGTGTCCTGCATTCCATTTTCTAAATTCTGGTTTCTATATTCTCTATTCTATTTTCTGAATTGTATATTCTATATTCTAAATTCTATAATCAGTATTCTGAATACTATATTCTAAATTTTGTGTTCTAAATCCGTGTTCTAAATTCTGGGTTCTATATTCTCTATTCTATATTCTATACATTGGGTTCTTCATTCCATATTCTACATACGTTATTCTGCATTCCGTATTCTATATTCTATATTCTGGGTTCTACATTCTATATTCTAAAAACTATATTCAGTCTTCTGTATTGTATATTCTAAATTCTTTGTTCTGCACTCCATTTCTTAATTCTGGGTTCTATATTCTCTATTCATTTCTATATTTTTTGTTTACATTCTATATTGTACGTTCTATATTCTGCATTCCGTGTTTTATATTCTATATTATGTTTTCAACATTCTATATTCAAAATTCTATATTCAGTATTCTGAATTCTATATTCTAAATTCTGTGTTCTGCATTCCATTTTCTAAATTCTGGTTTCTGTATTCTGTATTCTATAGTCTGTTTTGTACATTCTAAAGTATACATTCTATATTCTGTATTATGTGCTCTATATTCTAAATTCAGTGTTCTGAATTCTACGTTCTAAACTCTGGGTTCTGTATTCTGTTTTCTATATTCTATATTCTGTGTTATACATTCTATATTCAACATTCTGTATAATGTATTCTATATACTAAATTCTGTTTTCTGAATTCCATGTTCTAAATAATGTGTTCTGCATTGTGTATTCTATATTCTATAATCTGTGTTGTATATTCTGTGTTATACATTCTATATTCAGTATTCAATATTCTAAAATCTAAACTCTGTGTTCTGAATTCCATGTTCTAAATTCTGTGTTCTGTAGTCTGTATTCAGAATTCCATATTCTCTTACTACATCCAGTATTCTACATTCTATATTCTGTATTCTGTATACAATATTCCATATACTGTGTTCAACAATGTAAATTCTATATTCTATATTCTGTATTCTGCACTCTATATTCTAAACTCTGTGTTCTGAATTACAACTTGTATAATCAAGTTTCTGCATTCTGTATTCTATATTCTATATTCTGTGTTCTACATTCTGTATTCTACATTGTATATTATGTATTCTGTATACTATATTCTATATTATGCGTTCTGATTCCCATGTTCTAAATTCTGGGTTCTGTATTCCGTAATCTGTATTCAATATTCTGTGTTCTACATTCTGTATTGTACATTCTATATACTGTATTCTATATTATAAATTCTGTGTACAACATTCTATATACCACATAATATTTCGGTATACTTTATTATATATTCTGTGTTCTGAATTCCTTGTTCTAAATTCTGCATACTGCATTCTGTATTCTATATTCTATATTCTGTGTTCTACATTCTATATTCTACATTCTATTCCTTTATTCTATATTATGTATTGTGTGTTCTGAATTCCATGTTCTGAATCCTGCGTTCTGTATGCTGTATTCCATATTCTGTGTTTTGAATTCTATGTTCTAAATTCTATATTCAGCATTCTGTAATCTAAAGTCTTAATTCTGTGTTCTGCATTCTATGGTCTAAATTCTGGGTTCTGTATTCTGTTTTCCATATTCCATATTCTGTGTTCTATATTCTATATTATGTATTCCGTATTCTATATTCTATACTCTGTGTTCTACATTCTATATTCTGCATACTGTATTCAGTATACTGTATTCTATATTCTAAATTCTGTGTTCTGCACCCATGTTCTAAATTCTGGGTTCTATATTTTCTTATCTATATTCTATATTCTGTTTTCTATATTCTACATTCTAAATTCTATATTCAGTATTCTGTGTTTTATATTCTTTATTAAGTGTTCTACATTCTATATTCTAATTTCTATATTCAATATTCTGTATTCTATATTCTTAATTCTATGTTCTGCATTCCGGGTTCTAAGTTCTGTGTTCTATTCTCTCTAGTATATATTCTATATTTGTGTTCTTCATTCTACATTCTACAAAGTATATTCTGCATTCTGTATTCTATATTCTACATTCTATGTTCTACATTCTATATTCTAAAATATTTTTTCAGTTTTCTGAATTCTATATTCTAAATTCTCTGTTCTGCATTCCATTTCTAAATTCTGGTTGCTATATTCTCTATTCTATATTCTATATTTTGTGTTCTTCATTCTATATTCTACTTTCTTTATTCTGCATTCCGTATTTTATATTCTATATTCTGTGTTCTATTTCTATATTCTAAATTCTATATTCACTATTTTGTATTCTATATTATAATTTTTGTGATCTGCATTCCATGTTCTAAATTCTGGGTTCTATATTCTCTATTCTATGTTATATATTCTGTGTTCTACATTCTATATTCTAAATTCTATATTCAGTATTGTTTATTCTATGTTCTAAATTCTGTGTCTGAATT
This sequence comes from Vicugna pacos, assembly GCF_048564905.1. Lineage (NCBI taxonomy): Eukaryota > Metazoa > Chordata > Mammalia > Artiodactyla > Camelidae > Vicugna > Vicugna pacos. Next base: position 69,787,788 of record NW_027328741.1, on the reverse strand, counting down.
CTATGTTCTAAATTCTATATTCAGTATTCTGTATATCATATTCTAAATTCTGTGTTCTGCAATCCATGTTCTAAATTCTGGTTTCTGTAATCTGTTTTCCATTTTTTATATTCTGTGTTCTTCATTCTATATTCTGTATTGTATATTCTTTATGCTGTATTCTCTATTCTGTGTTTTTCATTCTATATTCTGTACTCTATATTCTGCATTCCGTATTCTATATTCTATATTCTGTGTTCTAATTTCTATACTCTAAATTCTATATTCAGTATTCTGTATTCTATATTCCAAATTCTGTGTTCTGCAATCCATGTTCTAAATTCTGGTTTCTGTATTCTGTTTTCCATTTTTTATATTCTGTGTTCTACATTCTATATTGTGTATTGTATATTCTTTATGCCGTATTCCCTATTCTGAGTTTTTCATTCTATATTCTGTATTCCATATTCTGCATTCCGTATTCAATATTTTATATTCTGTGTTCTACATTCTGTACTCTAAATTCTATATTCAGTTTTCTCTATTCTATATTCAAAATTCTGTGTTCTACATTGTATATTCTAAATTCTATATTCAATATTGTTTATTCTATGTTCTTAATTCTGTGTCTGAATTCTATGTTCTAAATTCTATATTCTGTATTCTGTATTCAATATTCTACATTCTGTGTTCTGCATTCTATGTTCTAAATTCTGGGTTCTGTATACTGTTTTCCATATTCTATATTCTGTGTTCTATATTCTATATTCTGTATTCTATATTCTGCATTCCGTATTCTATACTCTATATTCTTTGTTCTTCATTCTATTATTCAAATTCTATATTCAGTATTCTGTATTGTATATTCTAAATTCTGTGTTCTGCATACCATGTTCAAATTTCGGGGTTCTGTATTCTGTTTCCATATTTTATATTCTGTGTTCTAATTTCTATATTCTGTATACTATATTCTGCATTATGTATTCTATATTCTATATTTTGTGTTCTACATTCTATATTCTAAATTTTATATTCAGTATTCTTTATTCTATTTTCTAAATTCTGGGTTCTGCATTCCATGTTCTAAATCCTATATTCAGTATTCTGTATTCTATATTCTAAATTCTGTGTTCCGCATTCTATGTTCTAAATTCTATATTCAGTATTCTGTATTATAAATTCTAAATTCTGTGTTCTGCAATGCATGTTGTAAATACTGGGTTGTCTATTCTGTTTTCCATATTGTATAATCTGTGTTCTACATTCTATATTCTGTATTCTATATTCTGCATTCCGTATTCCATATTCTATATTCTGTGTTTTACATTCTATATCCTAAATTCTATATTCTGTATTCCGTATTCTATATTCTGAACTCTGTGTTCTACATTCTATATTCTAAATTCTATATTCAGTGGTCTGTATTCTATATTCTAAATTCTGTGTTCTGCATTACATGCTCTAAATTTTGGCTTCTATATTCTCTATTCTCTATTCTATATGCTGTGTTCTGCATTCTATATTCTGAATTGTATATTGAGGTGTCTGTATTCTATATTCTAAATTCTGTGTCCTGCATTCCATTTTCTAAATTCTGGTTTCTATATTCTCTATTCTATTTTCTGAATTGTATATTCTATATTCTAAATTCTATAATCAGTATTCTGAATACTATATTCTAAATTTTGTGTTCTAAATCCGTGTTCTAAATTCTGGGTTCTATATTCTCTATTCTATATTCTATACATTGGGTTCTTCATTCCATATTCTACATACGTTATTCTGCATTCCGTATTCTATATTCTATATTCTGGGTTCTACATTCTATATTCTAAAAACTATATTCAGTCTTCTGTATTGTATATTCTAAATTCTTTGTTCTGCACTCCATTTCTTAATTCTGGGTTCTATATTCTCTATTCATTTCTATATTTTTTGTTTACATTCTATATTGTACGTTCTATATTCTGCATTCCGTGTTTTATATTCTATATTATGTTTTCAACATTCTATATTCAAAATTCTATATTCAGTATTCTGAATTCTATATTCTAAATTCTGTGTTCTGCATTCCATTTTCTAAATTCTGGTTTCTGTATTCTGTATTCTATAGTCTGTTTTGTACATTCTAAAGTATACATTCTATATTCTGTATTATGTGCTCTATATTCTAAATTCAGTGTTCTGAATTCTACGTTTTAAACTCTGGGTTCTGTATTCTGTTTTCTATATTCTATATTCTGTGTTATACATTCTATATTCAACATTCTGTATAATGTATTCTATATACTAAATTCTGTTTTCTGAATTCCATGTTCTAAATAATGTGTTCTGCATTGTGTATTCTATATTCTATAATCTGTGTTGTATATTCTGTGTTATACATTCTATATTCAGTATTCAATATTCTAAAATCTAAACTCTGTGTTCTGAATTCCATGTTCTAAATTCTGTGTTCTGTAGTCTGTATTCAGAATTCCATATTCTCTTACTACATCCAGTATTCTACATTCTATATTCTGTATTCTGTATACAATATTCCATATACTGTGTTCAACAATGTAAATTCTATATTCTATATTCTGTATTCTGCACTCTATATTCTAAACTCTGTGTTCTGAATTACAACTTGTATAATCAAGTTTCTGCATTCTGTATTCTATATTCTATATTCTGTGTTCTACATTCTGTATTCTACATTGTATATTATGTATTCTGTATACTATATTCTATATTATGCGTTCTGATTCCCATGTTCTAAATTCTGGGTTCTGTATTCCGTAATCTGTATTCAATATTCTGTGTTCTACATTCTGTATTGTACATTCTATATACTGTATTCTATATTATAAATTCTGTGTACAACATTCTATATACCACATAATATTTCGGTATACTTTATTATATATTCTGTGTTCTGAATTCCTTGTTCTAAATTCTGCATACTGCATTCTGTATTCTATATTCTATATTCTGTGTTCTACATTCTATATTCTACATTCTATTCCTTTATTCTATATTATGTATTGTGTGTTCTGAATTCCATGTTCTGAATCCTGCGTTCTGTATGCTGTATTCCATATTCTGTGTTTTGAATTCTATGTTCTAAATTCTATATTCAGCATTCTGTAATCTAAAGTCTTAATTCTGTGTTCTGCATTCTATGGTCTAAATTCTGGGTTCTGTATTCTGTTTTCCATATTCCATATTCTGTGTTCTATATTCTATATTATGTATTCCGTATTCTATATTCTATACTCTGTGTTCTACATTCTATATTCTGCATACTGTATTCAGTATACTGTATTCTATATTCTAAATTCTGTGTTCTGCACCCATGTTCTAAATTCTGGGTTCTATATTTTCTTATCTATATTCTATATTCTGTTTTCTATATTCTACATTCTAAATTCTATATTCAGTATTCTGTGTTTTATATTCTTTATTAAGTGTTCTACATTCTATATTCTAATTTCTATATTCAATATTCTGTATTCTATATTCTTAATTCTATGTTCTGCATTCCGGGTTCTAAGTTCTGTGTTCTATTCTCTCTAGTATATATTCTATATTTGTGTTCTTCATTCTACATTCTACAAAGTATATTCTGCATTCTGTATTCTATATTCTACATTCTATGTTCTACATTCTATATTCTAAAATATTTTTTCAGTTTTCTGAATTCTATATTCTAAATTCTCTGTTCTGCATTCCATTTCTAAATTCTGGTTGCTATATTCTCTATTCTATATTCTATATTTTGTGTTCTTCATTCTATATTCTACTTTCTTTATTCTGCATTCCGTATTTTATATTCTATATTCTGTGTTCTATTTCTATATTCTAAATTCTATATTCACTATTTTGTATTCTATATTATAATTTTTGTGATCTGCATTCCATGTTCTAAATTCTGGGTTCTATATTCTCTATTCTATGTTATATATTCTGTGTTCTACATTCTATATTCTAAATTCTATATTCAGTATTGTTTATTCTATGTTCTAAATTCTGTGTCTGAATTCTATGTTCTAAATTCTATATTCAGTATTCTGTATATCATATTCTAAATTCTGTGTTCTGCAATCCATGTTCTAAATTCTGGTTTCTGTAATCTGTTTTCCATTTTTTATATTCTGTGTTCTTCATTCTATATTCTGTATTGTATATTCTTTATGCTGTATTCTCTATTCTGTGTTTTTCATTCTATATTCTGTACTCTATATTCTGCATTCCGTATTCTATATTCTATATTCTGTGTTCTAATTTCTATACTCTAAATTCTATATTCAGTATTCTGTATTCTATATTCCAAATTCTGTGTTCTGCAATCCATGTTCTAAATTCTGGTTTCTGTATTCTGTTTTCCATTTTTTATATTCTGTGTTCTACATTCTATATTGTGTATTGTATATTCTTTATGCCGTATTCCCTATTCTGAGTTTTTCATTCTATATTCTGTATTCCATATTCTGCATTCCGTATTCAATATTTTATATTCGGTGTTCTACATTCTGTACTCTAAATTCTATATTCAGTTTTCTCTATTCTATATTCAAAATTCTGTGTTCTACATTGTATATTCTAAATTCTATATTCAATATTGTTTATTCTATGTTCTAAATTCTGTGTCTGAATTCTATGTTCTAAATTCTATATTCTGTATTCTGTATTCAATATTCTACATTCTGTGTTCTGCATTCTATGTTCTAAATTCTGGGTTCTGTATACTGTTTTCCATATTCTATATTCTGTGTTCTATATTCTATATTCTGCATTCCGTATTCTATACTCTATATTCTTTGTTCTTCATTCTATTATTCAAATTCTATATTCAGTATTCTGTATTGTATATTCTAAATTCTGTGTTCTGCATACCATGTTCAAATTTCGGGGTTCTGTATTCTGTTTCCATATTTTATATTCTGTGTTCTAATTTCTATATTCTGTATACTATATTCTGCATTATGTATTCTATATTCTATATTTTGTGTTCTACATTCTATATTCTAAATTTTATATTCAGTATTCTTTATTCTATTTTCTAAATTCTGGGTTCTGCATTCCGTGTTCTAAATCCTATATTCAGTATTCTGTATTCTATATTCTAAATTCTGTGTTCCGCATTCTATGTTCTAAATTCTATATTCAGTATAATGTATTATAAATTCTAAATTCTGTGTTCTGCAATGCATGTTGTAAATACTGGGTTGTCTATTCTGTTTTCCATATTGTATAATCTGTGTTCTACATTCTATATTCTGTATTCTATATTCTGCATTCCGTATTCCATATTCTATATTCTGTGTTTTATATTCTATATCCTAAATTCTATATTCTGTATTCCGTATTCTATATTCTGAACTCTGTGTTCTACATTCTATATTCTAAATTCTATATTCAGTGGTCTGTATTCTATATTCTAAATTCTGTGTTCTGCATTACATGCTCTAAATTTTGGCTTCTATATTCTCTATTCTCTATTCTATATGCTGTGTTCTGCATTCTATATTCTGAATTGTATATTGAGGTGTCTGTATTCTATATTCTAAATTCTGTGTCCTGCATTCCATTTTCTAAATTCTGGTTTCTATATTCTCTATTCTATTTTCTGAATTGTATATTCTATATTCTAAATTCTATAATCAGTATTCTGAATACTATATTCTAAATTTTGTGTTCTAAATCCGTGTTCTAAATTCTGGGTTCTATATTCTCTATTCTATATTCTATACATTGGGTTCTTCATTCCATATTCTACATACGTTATTCTGCATTCCGTATTCTATATTCTATATTCTGGGTTCTACATTCTATATTCTAAAAACTATATTCAGTCTTCTGTATTGTATATTCTAAATTCTTTGTTCTGCACTCCATTTCTTAATTCTGGGTTCTATATTCTCTATTCATTTCTATATTTTTTGTTTACATTCTATATTGTACGTTCTATATTCTGCATTCCGTGTTTTATATTCTATATTATGTTTTCAACATTCTATATTCAAAATTCTATATTCAGTATTCTGAATTCTATATTCTAAATTCTGTGTTCTGCATTCCATTTTCTAAATTCTGGTTTCTGTATTCTGTATTCTATAGTCTGTTTTGTACATTCTAAAGTATACATTCTATATTCTGTATTATGTGCTCTATATTCTAAATTCAGTGTTCTGAATTCTACGTTCTAAACTCTGGGTTCTGTATTCTGTTTTCTATATTCTATATTCTGTGTTATACATTCTATATTCAACATTCTGTATAATGTATTCTATATACTAAATTCTGTTTTCTGAATTCCATGTTCTAAATAATGTGTTCTGCATTGTGTATTCTATATTCTATAATCTGTGTTGTATATTCTGTGTTATACATTCTATATTCAGTATTCAATATTCTAAAATCTAAACTCTGTGTTCTGAATTCCATGTTCTAAATTCTGTGTTCTGTAGTCTGTATTCAGAATTCCATATTCTCTTACTACATCCAGTATTCTACATTCTATATTCTGTATTCTGTATACAATATTCCATATACTGTGTTCAACAATGTAAATTCTATATTCTATATTCTGTATTCTGCACTCTATATTCTAAACTCTGTGTTCTGAATTACAACTTGTATAATCAAGTTTCTGCATTCTGTATTCTATATTCTATATTCTGTGTTCTACATTCTGTATTCTACATTGTATATTATGTATTCTGTATACTATATTCTATATTATGCGTTCTGATTCCCATGTTCTAAATTCTGGGTTCTGTGTTCCGTAATCTGTATTCAATATTCTGTGTTCTACATTCTGTATTGTACATTCTATATACTGTATTCTATATTATAAATTCTGTGTACAACATTCTATATACCACATAATATTTCGGTATACTTTATTATATATTCTGTGTTCTGAATTCCTTGTTCTAAATTCTGCATACTGCATTCTGTATTCTATATTCTATATTCTGTGTTCTACATTCTATATTCTACATTCTATTCCTTTATTCTATATTATGTATTGTGTGTTCTGAATTCCATGTTCTGAATCCTGCGTTCTGTATGCTGTATTCCATATTCTGTGTTTTGAATTCTATGTTCTAAATTCTATATTCAGCATTCTGTAATCTAAAGTCTTAATTCTGTGTTCTGCATTCTATGGTCTAAATTCTGGGTTCTGTATTCTGTTTTCCATATTCCATATTCTGTGTTCTATATTCTATATTATGTATTCCGTATTCTATATTCTATACTCTGTGTTCTACATTCTATATTCTGCATACTGTATTCAGTATACTGTATTCTATATTCTAAATTCTGTGTTCTGCACCCATGTTCTAAATTCTGGGTTCTATATTTTCTTATCTATATTCTATATTCTGTTTTCTATATTCTACATTCTAAATTCTATATTCAGTATTCTGTGTTTTATATTCTTTATTAAGTGTTCTACATTCTATATTCTAATTTCTATATTCAATATTCTGTATTCTATATTCTTAATTCTATGTTCTGCATTCCGGGTTCTAAGTTCTGTGTTCTATTCTCTCTAGTATATATTCTATATTTGTGTTCTTCATTCTACATTCTACAAAGTATATTCTGCATTCTGTATTCTATATTCTACATTCTATGTTCTACATTCTATATTCTAAAATATTTTTTCAGTTTTCTGAATTCTATATTCTAAATTCTCTGTTCTGCATTCCATTTCTAAATTCTGGTTGCTATATTCTCTATTCTATATTCTATATTTTGTGTTCTTCATTCTATATTCTACTTTCTTTATTCTGCATTCCGTATTTTATATTCTATATTCTGTGTTCTATTTCTATATTCTAAATTCTATATTCACTATTTTGTATTCTATATTATAATTTTTGTGATCTGCATTCCATGTTCTAAATTCTGGGTTCTATATTCTCTATTCTATGTTATATATTCTGTGTTCTACATTCTATATTCTAAATTCTATATTCAGTATTGTTTATTCTATGTTCTAAATTCTGTGTCTGAATTCTATGTTCTAAATTCTATATTCAGTATTCTGTATATCATATTCTAAATTCTGTGTTCTGCAATCCATGTTCTAAATTCTGGTTTCTGTAATCTGTTTTCCATTTTTTATATTCTGTGTTCTTCATTCTATATTCTGTATTGTATATTCTTTATGCTGTATTCTCTATTCTGTGTTTTTCATTCTATATTCTGTACTCTATATTCTGCATTCCGTATTCTATATTCTATATTCTGTGTTCTAATTTCTATACTCTAAATTCTATATTCAGTATTCTGTATTCTATATTCCAAATTCTGTGTTCTGCAATCCATGTTCTAAATTCTGGTTTCTGTATTCTGTTTTCCATTTTTTATATTCTGTGTTCTACATTCTATATTGTGTATTGTATATTCTTTATGCCGTATTCCCTATTCTGAGTTTTTCATTCTATATTCTGTATTCCATATTCTGCATTCCGTATTCAATATTTTATATTCTGTGTTCTACATTCTGTACTCTAAATTCTATATTCAGTTTTCTCTATTCTATATTCAAAATTCTGTGTTCTACATTGTATATTCTAAATTCTATATTCAATATTGTTTATTCTATGTTCTTAATTCTGTGTCTGAATTCTATGTTCTAAATTCTATATTCTGTATTCTGTATTCAATATTCTACATTCTGTGTTCTGCATTCTATGTTCTAAATTCTGGGTTCTGTATACTGTTTTCCATATTCTATATTCTGTGTTCTATATTCTATATTCTGTATTCTATATTCTGCATTCCGTATTCTATACTCTATATTCTTTGTTCTTCATTCTATTATTCAAATTCTATATTCAGTATTCTGTATTGTATATTCTAAATTCTGTGTTCTGCATACCATGTTCAAATTTCGGGGTTCTGTATTCTGTTTCCATATTTTATATTCTGTGTTCTAATTTCTATATTCTGTATACTATATTCTGCATTATGTATTCTATATTCTATATTTTGTGTTCTACATTCTATATTCTAAATTTTATATTCAGTATTCTTTATTCTATTTTCTAAATTCTGGGTTCTGCATTCCATGTTCTAAATCCTATATTCAGTATTCTGTATTCTATATTCTAAATTCTGTGTTCCGCATTCTATGTTCTAAATTCTATATTCAGTATTCTGTATTATAAATTCTAAATTCTGTGTTCTGCAATGCATGTTGTAAATACTGGGTTGTCTATTCTGTTTTCCATATTGTATAATCTGTGTTCTACATTCTATATTCTGTATTCTATATTCTGCATTCCGTATTCCATATTCTATATTCTGTGTTTTACATTCTATATCCTAAATTCTATATTCTGTATTCCGTATTCTATATTCTGAACTCTGTGTTCTACATTCTATATTCTAAATTCTATATTCAGTGGTCTGTATTCTATATTCTAAATTCTGTGTTCTGCATTACATGCTCTAAATTTTGGCTTCTATATTCTCTATTCTCTATTCTATATGCTGTGTTCTGCATTCTATATTCTGAATTGTATATTGAGGTGTCTGTATTCTATATTCTAAATTCTGTGTCCTGCATTCCATTTTCTAAATTCTGGTTTCTATATTCTCTATTCTATTTTCTGAATTGTATATTCTATATTCTAAATTCTATAATCAGTATTCTGAATACTATATTCTAAATTTTGTGTTCTAAATCCGTGTTCTAAATTCTGGGTTCTATATTCTCTATTCTATATTCTATACATTGGGTTCTTCATTCCATATTCTACATACGTTATTCTGCATTCCGTATTCTATATTCTATATTCTGGGTTCTACATTCTATATTCTAAAAACTATATTCAGTCTTCTGTATTGTATATTCTAAATTCTTTGTTCTGCACTCCATTTCTTAATTCTGGGTTCTATATTCTCTATTCATTTCTATATTTTTTGTTTACATTCTATATTGTACGTTCTATATTCTGCATTCCGTGTTTTATATTCTATATTATGTTTTCAACATTCTATATTCAAAATTCTATATTCAGTATTCTGAATTCTATATTCTAAATTCTGTGTTCTGCATTCCATTTTCTAAATTCTGGTTTCTGTATTCTGTATTCTATAGTCTGTTTTGTACATTCTAAAGTATACATTCTATATTCTGTATTATGTGCTCTATATTCTAAATTCAGTGTTCTGAATTCTACGTTTTAAACTCTGGGTTCTGTATTCTGTTTTCTATATTCTATATTCTGTGTTATACATTCTATATTCAACATTCTGTATAATGTATTCTATATACTAAATTCTGTTTTCTGAATTCCATGTTCTAAATAATGTGTTCTGCATTGTGTATTCTATATTCTATAATCTGTGTTGTATATTCTGTGTTATACATTCTATATTCAGTATTCAATATTCTAAAATCTAAACTCTGTGTTCTGAATTCCATGTTCTAAATTCTGTGTTCTGTAGTCTGTATTCAGAATTCCATATTCTCTTACTACATCCAGTATTCTACATTCTATATTCTGTATTCTGTATACAATATTCCATATACTGTGTTCAACAATGTAAATTCTATATTCTATATTCTGTATTCTGCACTCTATATTCTAAACTCTGTGTTCTGAATTACAACTTGTATAATCAAGTTTCTGCATTCTGTATTCTATATTCTATATTCTGTGTTCTACATTCTGTATTCTACATTGTATATTATGTATTCTGTATACTATATTCTATATTATGCGTTCTGATTCCCATGTTCTAAATTCTGGGTTCTGTGTTCCGTAATCTGTATTCAATATTCTGTGTTCTACATTCTGTATTGTACATTCTATATACTGTATTCTATATTATAAATTCTGTGTACAACATTCTATATACCACATAATATTTCGGTATACTTTATTATATATTCTGTGTTCTGAATTCCTTGTTCTAAATTCTGCATACTGCATTCTGTATTCTATATTCTATATTCTGTGTTCTACATTCTATATTCTACATTCTATTCCTTTATTCTATATTATGTATTGTGTGTTCTGAATTCCATGTTCTGAATCCTGCGTTCTGTATGCTGTATTCCATATTCTGTGTTTTGAATTCTATGTTCTAAATTCTATATTCAGCATTCTGTAATCTAAAGTCTTAATTCTGTGTTCTGCATTCTATGGTCTAAATTCTGGGTTCTGTATTCTGTTTTCCATATTCCATATTCTGTGTTCTATATTCTATATTATGTATTCCGTATTCTATATTCTATACTCTGTGTTCTACATTCTATATTCTGCATACTGTATTCAGTATACTGTATTCTATATTCTAAATTCTGTGTTCTGCACCCATGTTCTAAATTCTGGGTTCTATATTTTCTTATCTATATTCTATATTCTGTGTTCTACATTCTATATTCTACATTCTATTCCTTTATTCTATATTATGTATTGTGTGTTCTGAATTCCATGTTCTGAATTCTGCGTTCTGTATGCTGTATTCCATATTCTGTGTTTTGAATTCTATGTTCTAAATTCTATATTCAGCATTCTGTAATCTAAAGTCTTAATTCTGTGTTCTGCATTCTATGGTCTAAATTCTGGGTTCTGTATTCTGTTTTCCATATTCCATATTCTGTGTTCTATATTCTATATTATGTATTCCGTATTCTATATTCTATACTCTGTGTTCTACATTCTATATTCTGCATACTGTATTCAGTATACTGTATTCTATATTCTAAATTCTGTGTTCTGCACCCATGTTCTAAATTCTGGGTTCTATATTTTCTTATCTATATTCTATATTCTGTTTTCTATATTCTACATTCTAAATTCTATATTCAGTATTCTGTGTTTTATATTCTTTATTAAGTGTTCTACATTCTATATTCTAATTTCTATATTCAATATTCTGTATTCTATATTCTTAATTCTATGTTCTGCATTCCGGGTTCTAAGTTCTGTGTTCTATTCTCTCTAGTATATATTCTATATTTGTGTTCTTCATTCTACATTCTACAAAGTATATTCTGCATTCTGTATTCTATATTCTACATTCTATGTTCTACATTCTATATTCTAAAATATTTTTTCAGTTTTCTGAATTCTATATTCTAAATTCTCTGTTCTGCATTCCATTTCTAAATTCTGGTTGCTATATTCTCTATTCTATATTCTATATTTTGTGTTCTTCATTCTATATTCTACTTTCTTTATTCTGCATTCCGTATTTTATATTCTATATTCTGTGTTCTATTTCTATATTCTAAATTCTATATTCACTATTTTGTATTCTATATTATAATTTTTGTGATCTGCATTCCATGTTCTAAATTCTGGGTTCTATATTCTCTATTCTATGTTATATATTCTGTGTTCTACATTCTATATTCTAAATTCTATATTCAGTATTGTTTATTCTATGTTCTAAATTCTGTGTCTGAATTCTATGTTCTAAATTCTATATTCAGTATTCTGTATATCATATTCTAAATTCTGTGTTCTGCAATCCATGTTCTAAATTCTGGTTTCTGTAATCTGTTTTCCATTTTTTATATTCTGTGTTCTTCATTCTATATTCTGTATTGTATATTCTTTATGCTGTATTCTCTATTCTGTGTTTTTCATTCTATATTCTGTACTCTATATTCTGCATTCCGTATTCTATATTCTATATTCTGTGTTCTAATTTCTATACTCTAAATTCTATATTCAGTATTCTGTATTCTATATTCCAAATTCTGTGTTCTGCAATCCATGTTCTAAATTCTGGTTTCTGTATTCTGTTTTCCATTTTTTATATTCTGTGTTCTACATTCTATATTGTGTATTGTATATTCTTTATGCCGTATTCCCTATTCTGAGTTTTTCATTCTATATTCTGTATTCCATATTCTGCATTCCGTATTCAATATTTTATATTCTGTGTTCTACATTCTGTACTCTAAATTCTATATTCAGTTTTCTCTATTCTATATTCAAAATTCTGTGTTCTACATTGTATATTCTAAATTCTATATTCAATATTGTTTATTCTATGTTCTTAATTCTGTGTCTGAATTCTATGTTCTAAATTCTATATTCTGTATTCTGTATTCAATATTCTACATTCTGTGTTCTGCATTCTATGTTCTAAATTCTGGGTTCTGTATACTGTTTTCCATATTCTATATTCTGTGTTCTATATTCTATATTCTGTATTCTATATTCTGCATTCCGTATTCTATACTCTATATTCTTTGTTCTTCATTCTATTATTCAAATTCTATATTCAGTATTCTGTATTGTATATTCTAAATTCTGTGTTCTGCATACCATGTTCAAATTTCGGGGTTCTGTATTCTGTTTCCATATTTTATATTCTGTGTTCTAATTTCTATATTCTGTATACTATATTCTGCATTATGTATTCTATATTCTATATTTTGTGTTCTACATTCTATATTCTAAATTTTATATTCAGTATTCTTTATTCTATTTTCTAAATTCTGGGTTCTGCATTCCATGTTCTAAATCCTATATTCAGTATTCTGTATTCTATATTCTAAATTCTGTGTTCCGCATTCTATGTTCTAAATTCTATATTCAGTATTCTGTATTATAAATTCTAAATTCTGTGTTCTGCAATGCATGTTGTAAATACTGGGTTGTCTATTCTGTTTTCCATATTGTATAATCTGTGTTCTACATTCTATATTCTGTATTCTATATTCTGCATTCCGTATTCCATATTCTATATTCTGTGTTTTACATTCTATATCCTAAATTCTATATTCTGTATTCCGTATTCTATATTCTGAACTCTGTGTTCTACATTCTATATTCTAAATTCTATATTCAGTGGTCTGTATTCTATATTCTAAATTCTGTGTTCTGCATTACATGCTCTAAATTTTGGCTTCTATATTCTCTATTCTCTATTCTATATGCTGTGTTCTGCATTCTATATTCTGAATTGTATATTGAGGTGTCTGTATTCTATATTCTAAATTCTGTGTCCTGCATTCCATTTTCTAAATTCTGGTTTCTATATTCTCTATTCTATTTTCTGAATTGTATATTCTATATTCTAAATTCTATAATCAGTATTCTGAATACTATATTCTAAATTTTGTGTTCTAAATCCGTGTTCTAAATTCTGGGTTCTATATTCTCTATTCTATATTCTATACATTGGGTTCTTCATTCCATATTCTACATACGTTATTCTGCATTCCGTATTCTATATTCTATATTCTGGGTTCTACATTCTATATTCTAAAAACTATATTCAGTCTTCTGTATTGTATATTCTAAATTCTTTGTTCTGCACTCCATTTCTTAATTCTGGGTTCTATATTCTCTATTCATTTCTATATTTTTTGTTTACATTCTATATTGTACGTTCTATATTCTGCATTCCGTGTTTTATATTCTATATTATGTTTTCAACATTCTATATTCAAAATTCTATATTCAGTATTCTGAATTCTATATTCTAAATTCTGTGTTCTGCATTCCATTTTCTAAATTCTGGTTTCTGTATTCTGTATTCTATAGTCTGTTTTGTACATTCTAAAGTATACATTCTATATTCTGTATTATGTGCTCTATATTCTAAATTCAGTGTTCTGAATTCTACGTTTTAAACTCTGGGTTCTGTATTCTGTTTTCTATATTCTATATTCTGTGTTATACATTCTATATTCAACATTCTGTATAATGTATTCTATATACTAAATTCTGTTTTCTGAATTCCATGTTCTAAATAATGTGTTCTGCATTGTGTATTCTATATTCTATAATCTGTGTTGTATATTCTGTGTTATACATTCTATATTCAGTATTCAATATTCTAAAATCTAAACTCTGTGTTCTGAATTCCATGTTCTAAATTCTGTGTTCTGTAGTCTGTATTCAGAATTCCATATTCTCTTACTACATCCAGTATTCTACATTCTATATTCTGTATTCTGTATACAATATTCCATATACTGTGTTCAACAATGTAAATTCTATATTCTATATTCTGTATTCTGCACTCTATATTCTAAACTCTGTGTTCTGAATTACAACTTGTATAATCAAGTTTCTGCATTCTGTATTCTATATTCTATATTCTGTGTTCTACATTCTGTATTCTACATTGTATATTATGTATTCTGTATACTATATTCTATATTATGCGTTCTGATTCCCATGTTCTAAATTCTGGGTTCTGTGTTCCGTAATCTGTATTCAATATTCTGTGTTCTACATTCTGTATTGTACATTCTATATACTGTATTCTATATTATAATTTCTGTGTACAACATTCTATATACCACATAATATTTCGGTATACTTTATTATATATTCTGTGTTCTGAATTCCTTGTTCTAAATTCTGCATACTGCATTCTGTATTCTATATTCTATATTCTGTGTTCTACATTCTATATTCTACATTCTATTCCTTTATTCTATATTATGTATTGTGTGTTCTGAATTCCATGTTCTGAATCCTGCGTTCTGTATGCTGTATTCCATATTCTGTGTTTTGAATTCTATGTTCTAAATTCTATATTCAGCATTCTGTAATCTAAAGTCTTAATTCTGTGTTCTGCATTCTATGGTCTAAATTCTGGGTTCTGTATTCTGTTTCCCATATTCCATATTCTGTGTTCTATATTCTATATTATGTATTCCGTATTCTATATTCTATACTCTGTGTTCTACATTCTATATTCTGCATACTGTATTCAGTATACTGTATTCTATATTCTAAATTCTGTGTTCTGCACCCATGTTCTAAATTCTGGGTTCTATATTTTCTTATCTATATTCTATATTCTGTGTTCTACATTCTATATTCTACATTCTATTCCTTTATTCTATATTATGTATTGTGTGTTCTGAATTCCATGTTCTGAATTCTGCGTTCTGTATGCTGTATTCCATATTCTGTGTTTTGAATTCTATGTTCTAAATTCTATATTCAGCATTCTGTAATCTAAAGTCTTAATTCTGTGTTCTGCATTCTATGGTCTAAATTCTGGGTTCTGTATTCTGTTTTCCATATTCCATATTCTGTGTTCTATATTCTATATTATGTATTCCGTATTCTATATTCTATACTCTGTGTTCTACATTCTATATTCTGCATACTGTATTCAGTATACTGTATTCTATATTCTAAATTCTGTGTTCTGCACCCATGTTCTAAATTCTGGGTTCTATATTTTCTTATCTATATTCTATATTCTGTTTTCTATATTCTACATTCTAAATTCTATATTCAGTATTCTGTGTTTTATATTCTTTATTAAGTGTTCTACATTCTATATTCTAATTTCTATATTCAATATTCTGTATTCTATATTCTTAATTCTATGTTCTGCATTCCGGGTTCTAAGTTCTGTGTTCTATTCTCTCTAGTATATATTCTATATTTGTGTTCTTCATTCTACATTCTACAAAGTATATTCTGCATTCTGTATTCTATATTCTACATTCTATGTTCTACATTCTATATTCTAAAATATTTTTTCAGTTTTCTGAATTCTATATTCTAAATTCTCTGTTCTGCATTCCATTTCTAAATTCTGGTTGCTATATTCTCTATTCTATATTCTATATTTTGTGTTCTTCATTCTATATTCTACTTTCTTTATTCTGCATTCCGTATTTTATATTCTATATTCTGTGTTCTATTTCTATATTCTAAATTCTATATTCACTATTTTGTATTCTATATTATAATTTTTGTGATCTGCATTCCATGTTCTAAATTCTGGGTTCTATATTCTCTATTCTATGTTATATATTCTGTGTTCTACATTCTATATTCTAAATTCTATATTCAGTATTGTTTATTCTATGTTCTAAATTCTGTGTCTGAATTCTATGTTCTAAATTCTATATTCAGTATTCTGTATATCATATTCTAAATTCTGTGTTCTGCAATCCATGTTCTAAATTCTGGTTTCTGTAATCTGTTTTCCATTTTTTATATTCTGTGTTCTTCATTCTATATTCTGTATTGTATATTCTTTATGCTGTATTCTCTATTCTGTGTTTTTCATTCTATATTCTGTACTCTATATTCTGCATTCCGTATTCTATATTCTATATTCTGTGTTCTAATTTCTATACTCTAAATTCTATATTCAGTATTCTGTATTCTATATTCCAAATTCTGTGTTCTGCAATCCATGTTCTAAATTCTGGTTTCTGTATTCTGTTTTCCATTTTTTATATTCTGTGTTCTACATTCTATATTGTGTATTGTATATTCTTTATGCCGTATTCCCTATTCTGAGTTTTTCATTCTATATTCTGTATTCCATATTCTGCATTCCGTATTCAATATTTTATATTCTGTGTTCTACATTCTGTACTCTAAATTCTATATTCAGTTTTCTCTATTCTATATTCAAAATTCTGTGTTCTACATTGTATATTCTAAATTCTATATTCAATATTGTTTATTCTATGTTCTTAATTCTGTGTCTGAATTCTATGTTCTAAATTCTATATTCTGTATTCTGTATTCAATATTCTACATTCTGTGTTCTGCATTCTATGTTCTAAATTCTGGGTTCTGTATACTGTTTTCCATATTCTATATTCTGTGTTCTATATTCTATATTCTGTATTCTATATTCTGCATTCCGTATTCTATACTCTATATTCTTTGTTCTTCATTCTATTATTCAAATTCTATATTCAGTATTCTGTATTGTATATTCTAAATTCTGTGTTCTGCATACCATGTTCAAATTTCGGGGTTCTGTATTCTGTTTCCATATTTTATATTCTGTGTTCTAATTTCTATATTCTGTATACTATATTCTGCATTATGTATTCTATATTCTATATTTTGTGTTCTACATTCTATATTCTAAATTTTATATTCAGTATTCTTTATTCTATTTTCTAAATTCTGGGTTCTGCATTCCATGTTCTAAATCCTATATTCAGTATTCTGTATTCTATATTCTAAATTCTGTGTTCCGCATTCTATGTTCTAAATTCTATATTCAGTATTCTGTATTATAAATTCTAAATTCTGTGTTCTGCAATGCATGTTGTAAATACTGGGTTGTCTATTCTGTTTTCCATATTGTATAATCTGTGTTCTACATTCTATATTCTGTATTCTATATTCTGCATTCCGTATTCCATATTCTATATTCTGTGTTTTACATTCTATATCCTAAATTCTATATTCTGTATTCCGTATTCTATATTCTGAACTCTGTGTTCTACATTCTATATTCTAAATTCTATATTCAGTGGTCTGTATTCTATATTCTAAATTCTGTGTTCTGCATTACATGCTCTAAATTTTGGCTTCTATATTCTCTATTCTCTATTCTATATGCTGTGTTCTGCATTCTATATTCTGAATTGTATATTGAGGTGTCTGTATTCTATATTCTAAATTCTGTGTCCTGCATTCCATTTTCTAAATTCTGGTTTCTATATTCTCTATTCTATTTTCTGAATTGTATATTCTATATTCTAAATTCTATAATCAGTATTCTGAATACTATATTCTAAATTTTGTGTTCTAAATCCGTGTTCTAAATTCTGGGTTCTATATTCTCTATTCTATATTCTATACATTGGGTTCTTCATTCCATATTCTACATACGTTATTCTGCATTCCGTATTCTATATTCTATATTCTGGGTTCTACATTCTATATTCTAAAAACTATATTCAGTCTTCTGTATTGTATATTCTAAATTCTTTGTTCTGCACTCCATTTCTTAATTCTGGGTTCTATATTCTCTATTCATTTCTATATTTTTTGTTTACATTCTATATTGTACGTTCTATATTCTGCATTCCGTGTTTTATATTCTATATTATGTTTTCAACATTCTATATTCAAAATTCTATATTCAGTATTCTGAATTCTATATTCTAAATTCTGTGTTCTGCATTCCATTTTCTAAATTCTGGTTTCTGTATTCTGTATTCTATAGTCTGTTTTGTACATTCTAAAGTATACATTCTATATTCTGTATTATGTGCTCTATATTCTAAATTCAGTGTTCTGAATTCTACGTTTTAAACTCTGGGTTCTGTATTCTGTTTTCTATATTCTATATTCTGTGTTATACATTCTATATTCAACATTCTGTATAATGTATTCTATATACTAAATTCTGTTTTCTGAATTCCATGTTCTAAATAATGTGTTCTGCATTGTGTATTCTATATTCTATAATCTGTGTTGTATATTCTGTGTTATACATTCTATATTCAGTATTCAATATTCTAAAATCTAAACTCTGTGTTCTGAATTCCATGTTCTAAATTCTGTGTTCTGTAGTCTGTATTCAGAATTCCATATTCTCTTACTACATCCAGTATTCTACATTCTATATTCTGTATTCTGTATACAATATTCCATATACTGTGTTCAACAATGTAAATTCTATATTCTATATTCTGTATTCTGCACTCTATATTCTAAACTCTGTGTTCTGAATTACAACTTGTATAATCAAGTTTCTGCATTCTGTATTCTATATTCTATATTCTGTGTTCTACATTCTGTATTCTACATTGTATATTATGTATTCTGTATACTATATTCTATATTATGCGTTCTGATTCCCATGTTCTAAATTCTGGGTTCTGTGTTCCGTAATCTGTATTCAATATTCTGTGTTCTACATTCTGTATTGTACATTCTATATACTGTATTCTATATTATAATTTCTGTGTACAACATTCTATATACCACATAATATTTCGGTATACTTTATTATATATTCTGTGTTCTGAATTCCTTGTTCTAAATTCTGCATACTGCATTCTGTATTCTATATTCTATATTCTGTGTTCTACATTCTATATTCTACATTCTATTCCTTTATTCTATATTATGTATTGTGTGTTCTGAATTCCATGTTCTGAATCCTGCGTTCTGTATGCTGTATTCCATATTCTGTGTTTTGAATTCTATGTTCTAAATTCTATATTCAGCATTCTGTAATCTAAAGTCTTAATTCTGTGTTCTGCATTCTATGGTCTAAATTCTGGGTTCTGTATTCTGTTTCCCATATTCCATATTCTGTGTTCTATATTCTATATTCTGTATTCCGTATTCTATATTCTATACTCTGTGTTCTACATTCTATATTCTGCATACCGTATTCAGTATACTGTATTCTATATTCTAAATTCTGTGTTCTGCACCCATGTTCTAAATTCTGGGTTCTATATTTTCTTATCTATATTCTATATTCTGTTTTCTATATTCTACATTCTAAATTCTATATTCAGTATTCTGTGTTTTATATTCTTTATTAAGTGTTCTACATTCTATATTCTAATTTCTATATTCAATATTCTGTATTCTATATTCTTAATTCTATGTTCTGCATTCCGGGTTCTAAGTTCTGTGTTCTATTCTCTCTAGTATATATTCTATATTTGTGTTCTTCATTCTACATTCTACAAAGTATATTCTGCATTCTGTATTCTATATTCTACATTCTATGTTCTACATTCTATATTCTAAAATATTTTTTCAGTTTTCTGAATTCTATATTCTAAATTCTCTGTTCTGCATTCCATTTCTAAATTCTGGTTGCTATATTCTCTATTCTATATTCTATATTTTGTGTTCTTCATTCTATATTCTACTTTCTTTATTCTGCATTCCGTATTTTATATTCTATATTCTGTGTTCTATTTCTATATTCTAAATTCTATATTCACTATTTTGTATTCTATATTATAATTTTTGTGATCTGCATTCCATGTTCTAAATTCTGGGTTCTATATTCTCTATTCTATGTTATATATTCTGTGTTCTACATTCTATATTCTAAATTCTATATTCAGTATTGTTTATTCTATGTTCTAAATTCTGTGTCTGAATTCTATGTTCTAAATTCTATATTCAGTATTCTGTATATCATATTCTAAATTCTGTGTTCTGCAATCCATGTTCTAAATTCTGGTTTCTGTAATCTGTTTTCCATTTTTTATATTCTGTGTTCTTCATTCTATATTCTTAATTCTATATTCAGTGGTCTGTATTCTATATTCTAAATTCTGTGTTCTGCATTACATGCTCTAAATTTTGGCTTCTATATTCTCTATTCTATATTCTATATGCTGTGTTCTACATTCTATATTCTGAATTGTATATAGAGGTGTCTGTATTCTATATTCTAAATTCTGTGTCCTGCATTCCATTTTCTAAATTCTGGTTTCTATATTCTCTATTCTATTTTCTGGGTTGTATATTATATATTCTAAATTCTATAATCAGTATTCTGAATTCTATATTCTAAATTTTGTGTTCTAAATCCGTGTTCAAATTCTGGGTTCTATATTCTCTATTCTATATTCTATACATTGGGTTCTTCATTCCATATTCTACATACCATATTCTGCATTCCGTATTCTATATTCTATATTCTGGGTTCTACATTCTATATTCTAAAATATATATTCAGTTTTCTGAATTCTATATTCTAAATTCTCTGTTCTGCATTCCATTTCTAAATTCTGGTTGCTATATTCTCTATTCTATATTCTATATTTTGTGTTCTTCATTCTATATTCTATCTTCTTTATTCTGCATTCCGTATTTTATATTCTATATTCTGTGTTCTATTTCTATATTCTAAATTCTATATTCACTATTTTGTATTCTATATTATAATTTTTGTGATCTGCATTCCATGTTCTAAATTCTGGGTTCTATATTCTCTATTCTATGTTATATATTCTGTGTTCTTCATTCTATATTCTTAATTCTATATTCAGTATTGTTTATTCTATGTTCTAAATTCTGTGTCTGAATTCTATGTTCAAAATTCTATATTCAGTATTCTGTATATCATATTCTATATTCTGTGTTCTGCAATCCATGTTCTAAATTCTGGTTTGTGTAATCTGTTTTCCATTTTTTATATTCTGTGTTCTTCATTCTATATTCTGTATTGTATATTCTTTATGCTGTTTTCTCTATTCTGTGTTTTTCATTCTATATTCTGTATTCTATATTCTGCATTCCGTATTCTATATTCTATATTCTGTGTTCTAATTTCTATACTCAAAATTCTATATTCAGTATTCTGTATTCTATATTCCAAATTCAGGGTTCTGCAATCCATGTTCTAAATTCTGGATTCTGTATTCTGTTTTCCATATTCTATATTCTGTTTTCTACATTCAATATTCTGTATTCTATATTCTGCATTCCGTATTCTTTAATCTATAGTCTGTGTTCTACATTCTGTACTCTAAATTCTATATTCAGTATTCTCAATTCTATATTCAAAATTCTGTGTTCTACATTGTATATTCTAAATTCTATATTCTATATTCAAAATTCTGTGTTCTTAATTCCGTGTTCTAAATTCTGGGTTCTATATTCTCTATTCTATATTCTATATTGTGTGCTCTTCATTCTATATTCTACATTCTATATTCTAAATTCTATATTCTATATTCCAAATTCTGTGTTCTGCATTTCATATTTTAAATTCTGGGTTATTTATTCTGTATTCCAAATTTTATATTTTGTGTTCTATATTCTATATTTGGTATTCTATATTCTGCATTCCGTTTTCTATATTCTATATCCTGTGTTCTAAATTCTATATTGAGTATTCTGTATTTTATATTCTAAATTCTGTGTTCTGCATTCCATGTTCTAAATTCTGGGTTCTATATTCTCTATTCTATATACTGTATTATGTGTGCTACATTCTATATTCTAAATTCTATAATCATTATTCTGTATTCAATATTCTAAATTCTGTGTTCTGCATTCCATGTTCTAAATTCTACATTCAGTATTCTGTATTCTATATTCTAAATTCTGGGTTCTGCATTCCATGTTGTAAATACTGGGTTGTCTATTCTGTTTTCCATATTGTATAATCTGTGTTCTACATTCTATATTCTGTATTCTATATTCTGCATTCCGTATTCCATATTCTATATTCTGTGTTTTACATTCTATATTCTAAATTCTATATTCTGTATTCCGTATTCTATATTATGAACTCTGTGTTCTACATTCTATATTCTAAATTCTATATTCAGTGGTCTGTATTCTATATTCTAAATTCTGTGTTCTGCATTACATGCTTTAAATTTTGGCTTCTATATTCTCTATTCTATATTCTATATGCTGTGTTCTACATTCTATAATCTGAATTGTATATAGAGGTGTCTGTATTCTATATTCTATATTCTGTGTCCTGCATTCCATTTTCTAAATTCTGGTTTCTATATTCTCTATTCTATTTTCTGAGTTGTATATTCTATATTCTATATTCTATATTCAGTATTCTGAATTCTATATTCTAAATTTTGTGTTCTACATCCGTGTTCTAAATTCTGGGTTCTATATTCTCTATTCTATATTCTATACATTGGGTTCTTCATTCCATATTCTACATACGTTATTCTGCATTCCGTATTCTATATTCTATATTCTGTGTTCTACATTCTATATTCTAAAAACTATATTCAGTCTTCTGTATTGTATATTCTAAATTCTTTGTTCTGCACTCCATTTCTTAATTCTGGGTTCTATATTCTCTATTCATTTCTATATTTTTTGTTTACATTCTATATTGTACGTTCTATATTCTGCATTCCGTGTTTTATATTCTATATTATGTTTTCAACATTCTATATTCAAAATTCTATATTCAGTATTCTGAATTCTATATTCTAAATTCTGTGTTCTGCATTCCATGTTCTAAATTCTGGTTTCTGTATTCTGTATTCTATAGTCTGTTTTGTACATTCTAAAGTATACATTCTTTATTCTGTATTATGTGCTCTATATTCTAATTTCAGTGTTCTGAATTCTACGTTCTAAACTCTGGGTTCTGTATTCTGTTTTCTATATTCTATATTCTGTGTTATACATTCTATATTCAACATTCTGTATAATGTATTCTATATACTAAATTCTGTTTTCTGAATTCCATGTTCTAAATAATGTGTTCTGCATTGTGTATTCTATATTCTATAATCTGTGTTGTATATTCTGTGTTATACATTCTATATTCAGTATTCAATATTCTAAAATCTAAACTCTGTGTTCTGAATTCCATGTTCTAAATTCTGTGTTCTGTAGTCTGTATTCAGAATTCCATATTCTCTTACTACATCCAGTATTCTACATTCTATATTCTGTATTCTGTATACAATATTCCATATACTGTGTTCAACAATGTAAAATCTATATTCTATATTCTGTATTCTGCACTCTATATTCTAAAGTCTGTGTTCTGAATTACAACTTGTATAATCAAGTTTCTGCATTCTGTATTCTATATTCTATATTCTGTTTTCTACATTCTGTATTCTACATTGTATATTATGTATTCTGTATACTATATTCTATAATATGCGTTCTGATTTCCATGTTATAATTTCTGGGTTCTGTATTCCGTAATCTGTATTCAATATTCTGTGTTCTACATTCTGTATTGTACATTCTATATACTGTATTCTATTTTATAAATTCTGTGTACAACATTCTATATACCACATAATATTTCGGTATACTTTATTATATATTCTGTGTTCTGAATTCCTTGTTCTAAATTCTGCATACTGCATTCTGTATTCTATATTCTCTATTCTGTGTTCTACATTCTATATTCTACATTCTATTCCTTTATTCTATATTATGTATTGTGTGTTCTGAATTCCAAGTTCTGAATCCTGCGTTCTGTATGCTGTATTCCATATTCTGTGTTTTGAATTCTATGTTCTAAATTCTATATTCAGCATGCTGTAAACTAAAGCCTTAATTCTGTGTTCTGCATTCTATGGTCTAAATTCTGGGTTCTGTATTCTGTTTTCCATATTCCATATTCTGTGTTCTATATTCTATATTCTGTATTCCGTATTCTATATTCTATACTCTGTGTTCTACATTCTATATTCTGCATACGGTATTGAGTATACTGTATTCTATATTCTAAATTCTGTGTTCTGCACCCATGTTCTAAATTCTGGGTTCTATATTTTCTTATCTATATTCTATATTCTGTGTTCTATATTCTACATTCTAAATTCTATATTCAGTATTCTGTATTTTATATTCTTTATTAAGTGTTCTACATTCTATATTCTAAGTTCTATATTTAATATTCTGTATTCTATATTCTTAATTCTATGTTCTGCATTCCGGGTTCTAAGTTCTGTGTTCTATTCTCTCTAGTATATATTCTATATTTGTGTTCTTCATTCTACATTCTACAAAGTATATTCTGTATTCCGTATTCTATATTCTATATTCTATGTTCTACATTCTATATTCTAAAATATTTATTCAGTTTTCTGAATTCTATATTCTCAATTCTCTGTTCTGCATTCCATTTCTTAATTCTGGTTGCTATATTCTCTATTCTATATTCTTTATTTTGTGTTCTTCATTCTATATTCTACCTTCTTTATTCTGCATTCCGTATTTTATATTCTATATTCTGTGTTCTATTTCTATATTCTAAATTCTATATTCACTATTTTGTATTCTATATTATAATTTTTGTGATCTGCATTCCATGTTCTAAATTCTGGGTTCTATATTCTCTATTCTATGTTATATATTCTGTGTTCTACATTCTATATTCTAAATTCTATATTCAGTATTGTTTATTCTATGTTCTAAATTGTGTGTCTGAATTCTATGTTCTAAATTCTATATTCAGTATTCTGTATATCATATTCTAAATGCTGTGTTCTGCAATCCATGTTCTAAATTCTGGTTTCTGTAATCTGTTTTCCATTTTTTATATTCTGTGTTCTTCATTCTATATTCTGTATTGTATATTCTTTATGCTGTATTCTCTATTCTGTGTTTTTCATTCTATATTCTGTATTCTATATTCTGCATTCCGTATTCTATATTCTATATTCTGTGTTCTAATTTCTATACTCAAAATCCTATATTCAGTATTCTGTATTCTATATTCCAAATTCTGTGTTCTGCAATCCATGTTCTAAATTCTGATTTCTGTATTCTGTTTTCCATATTCTATATTCTGTTTTCTACATTCAATATTCTGTATTCTATATTCTGCATTCCGTATTCTTTAATCTATAGTCTGTGTTCTACATTCTGTACTCTAAATTCTATATTCAGTATTCTCAATTCTATATTCAAAATTCTGTGTTCTACATTGTATATTCTAAATTCTATATTCTATATTCAAAATTCTGTGTTCTTAATTCCGTGTTCTAAACTCTGGGTTCTATATTCTCTATTCTATATTCTATATTGTGTGCTCTTCATTCTATATTCTACATTCTATATTCTAAATTCTATATTCTATATTCCAAATTCTGTGTTCTGCATTTCATATTC
Organism: Vicugna pacos; assembly: GCF_048564905.1. Classification (NCBI taxonomy): domain Eukaryota; kingdom Metazoa; phylum Chordata; class Mammalia; order Artiodactyla; family Camelidae; genus Vicugna; species Vicugna pacos. The sequence continues at coordinate 69,761,494 of NW_027328741.1, read as the reverse complement.
TAAATTCTGGGTTATGTATTCTGTATTCCATATTTTATATTTTGTGTTCTATATTCTATATTTGGTATTCTATATTCTGCATTCCATATTCTATATTCTATATCCTGTGTTCTAAATTCTATATTCAGTATTCTGTATTTTATTTTCTAAATTCTGTGTTCTGCATTACATGTTCTAAATTCTGGGTTCTATATTCTCTATTCTATATACTGTATTCTGTGTGCTACATTCTATATTCTAAATTCTATAATCATTATTCTGTATTCAATATTCTAAATTCTGTGTTCTGCATTCCATGTTCTAAATTCTACATTCAGTATTCTGTATTCTATATTCTAAATTCTGGATTCTGCATTCTATATTGTAAACTCTATATTAAGTATTCTGTATTCTATTTTCTAAATTCTGTGTTCTGCAATCCATGTTTTAAATTCTGGGTTCTGTATTTTGTTTTACATATTTTATATTTTGTGTTGTACATTCTATATTCTGTATTCAATATTCTGCATTCTGTATTCTAAATTGTATTTCTGTGTTCTACATTCTAAATTCTGTGTTCTGCATTCCATGTTCTAAATTCAATATTCAGTATTCTGTATTCTATATTCTAAATTCTGTGTTCTGCATTCTATGTTCTAAATTCTATATTCAGTATTCTGTATTCTATATTCTATATTCTGTGTTCTGCATTCCATGTTCTAAATTCTGGGTTCTGTATTCTCTTTTCCATATTCTTTATTCTGTTTTCTACATTCTATATTCTGTATTCTATATTCTGCATTCCGTATTCTTTAATCTATATTCTGTGTTCTACATTCTGTTCTCTAAATTCTATATTCAGTATTCTCTATTCTATATTTAAAATTCTGTGTTCTACATTGTATATTGTAAATTCTATATTCTATATTCAAAATTCTGTGTTCTTCATTCCGTGTTCTAAATTCTGTTTTCTATATTCTCTATCCTATATTGTGTGTTCTTCATTCTATATTCTACATTCTATATTGTATATTCCAAATTCTGTGTTCTGCATTTCATATTCTAAATTCTGGGTTATGTATTCTGTATTCCATATTTTATATTTTGTTTTCTATATTCTATATTTGGTATTCTATATTCTGCATTCCGTATTCTATATTCTATATACTGTGTTCTAAATCCTATATTCAGTATTCTGTATTTTATTTTCTAAATTCTGTGTTCTGCATTCCATGTTCTAAATTCTGTGTTCTATATTCTTTTTTGCATATTCTAGATTCAGTGTTCTATATTCTATATTCTGTATTCTGTATTCTGCATTCCGTATTCTACAATGTATATTCTGTGTTCTAAACTTTATTTTCCAAATTCTATATGTAGTATTCTGTATTGTATATTCTATATGCTGTTTTCTAAATTCTGTATTCTAAATTCTATATTCTTTATTCTAAATTCTGTGTTCTGCATACCGTGTTCAAAATTCTGTGTTCTATATTCTCTATACTGTATTCTATAATTTGTGTTCTTCATTCTATATTCTGTATCCTATATTCTGCATTCAGTTGTCTATATTGTATATTCTGTGTTTTACATTCTATATTCTAAATTCTATATTCAGTATTCTGTTTTATATATTCTAAATTCTGTGTTCTGTATTCTATGTTCTAAATTCTGGCTTCTATATTCTCCAGTCTATATTCTATATTTTGTGAACTCCATTCTTATTTCTACATTCTTTATTCTGCATTCCATATTCTATATTATATATTCTGTGTTCTACATTCTATATTCTAAATTCTATATTCCTTATTCCGTAGTATATATTCTATATTCTATGTTCTGCATTGTATATTCTTAATTCTACATTCAGTAATCTGTATTCTAAATACTAAATTCTGTGTTCTGCATTTCATGTTCTAAATTCTGTGTTCTATATTCTCTTTTCTATATTCTATATTCTGTGTCCTTCATTCAATATTCTAAATTCTATATTCAGTATTCTCTATTCTATATTCTAAATTCTGTGTTCTGCATAGCATGTTCGTATTTCGGGATTCTGTATTCTGTTTCCATATTTTATATTCTGTGTTCTAAATTCTATAATCTGTATAATATATTCTGCATTATGTATTCAATATTGTATATTTTGTGTTCTACATTCTATATTCTAAATTCTATAATCTATATTCTAAATTCTGTGTTCTTTATTCCGTGTTCTTAATTCTGGGTTCTATAATCTCTTTTCTATATTCTATATTCTGTGTTCGACATTCAATATTCTAAATTCTATATTTAGTATTCTCAATTCTATATTCAAAATTCTGTGTTCTACATGCTATATTCTAAATTCTATATTCTATATTCAAAATTCTGTATTCTTCATTCCGTGTTCTAAATTCTGGGTTCTATATTCTCTATTCTATATTCTATATTCTGTGTTCTTCATTCTATATTCTACATTCTATATTCTGCATTCCGTATTCTATATTCTATATACTGTGTTCTACATTCTATATTCAAAATTCTATATTCATTATCCTGTATTCTATATTCTAAATTCTGTGCTTTGAATTCCATGTTTTAAATTCTGGGTTCTATATTCTCTATTATATATTCTATATTTTTTGTTCTTCATTCTATATTGTACGTTCTATATTCTGCATTCCGTGTGATATATTCTATATTATGTTTTCTACATTCTATATTCTAAATTCTATATTCAGTATTCTGTATTCTATAATCTAAATTCTGTGTTCTGATTCAATTTTTAAATTCTGGGTTCTAAATTCTCTTTTATATATTCTATATTTTGTGTTCTTAGTTCTTTATTCTGCATTCTATATTCTGCATTCTGTATTTATGTTCTATATTCTGTGTTCTACATCTACTTTCTAAATTCTATATTCTGTATTCTGTATTCAATATTCTACATTCTGTGTTCTGCATTATATGTTCTAAATTCTGGGTTCTGTATACTGTTTTCCATATTCTATATTCTGTGTTCTTTATTCTATATTCTGTATTCTATATTCTGCATTTCGTATTCTATACTCTATATTCTGTGTTCTTCATTCTATTATCCAAATTCTATATTCAGTATTCTGTATTCTATATTCTAAATTCTGAGTTCTGCATTCCATGTTCTAAATACTGTGTTCTATATTGTCTATTCTATATTCTATATTCTGTGTTCTACATTCAATATTCTAAATTCTATATTCAGTATTCTGTATTGTATATTCTAAATTCTGTGTTCTGCATACCATGTTCAAATTTCGGGGTTCTGTATTCTGTTTCCATATTTTATATTCTGTGTTCTAATTTCTATATTCTGTATGCTATATTCTGAATTATGTATTCTATATTCTATATTTTGTGTTCTACATTCTATATTCTAAATTTTATATTCAGTATTCTTTATTCTATTTTCTAAATTCTGGGTTCTGCATTCCATGTTCTAAATCCTATATTCAGTATTCTGTATTCTATATTCTAAATTCTGTGTTCCGCATTCTATGTTCTAAATTCTATATTCAGTATTCTATATTATAAATTCTAAATTCTGTGTTCTGCATTCCATGTTGTAAATACTGGGTTGTCTATTCTGTTTTCCATATTGTATAATCTGTGTTCTACATTCTATATTCTGTATTCTATATCCTGCATTCCGTATTCCATATTCTATATTCTGTGTTTTACATTCTATATTCTAAATTCTATATTCTGTATTCCGTATTCTATATTCTGAACTCTGTGTTCTACATTCTATATTCTTAATTCTATATTCAGTGGTCTGTATTCTATATTCTAAATTCTGTGTTCTGCATTACATTCTCTAAATTTTGGCTTCTATATTCTCTATTCTATATTCTATATGCTGTGTTCTACATTCTATATTCTGAATTGTATATTGAGGTTTCTGTATTCTATATTCTAAATTCTGTGTCCTGCATTCCATTTTCTAAATTCTGGTTTCTATATTCTCTATTCTATTTTCTGAGTTGTAAATTCTATATTCTATTTCAATATTCAGTATTCTGAATTCTATATTCTTAATTTTGTGTTCTACATCCGTGTTCTAAATTCTGGGTTCTATATTCTCTATTCTATAATCTATACATTGTGTTCTTCATTTCATATTCTACATTCCATATTCTATATTCTAAATTCTGTGTTCTACATTCTATATTCTAAAAACTTTATTCAGTCTTCTGTATTGTATATTCTAAATTCTTTGTTCTGCACTCCATTTCTTAATTCTGGGTTCTATATTCTCTATTCATTTCTATATTTTTTGTTTACATCCTATATTGTACGTTCTATATTCTGCATTCCGTGCTTTACACTCTATATTATGTTTTCAACATTCTATATTCTAAATTCTATATTCAGTATTCTGAATTCTATATTCTAAATTCTGTGTTCTGCATTCCATGTTCTAAATTCTGGGTTCTATATTTTCTATACTATATTCTATATTCTATGTTCTATATTGTATATTCTAAATTCTATATTCATTATTCTCTATTCTATATTCTTAATTCTGTGTTCTACATTTTATATTCTAAATTCTATATTCAGTATTCTGTATTCTATATTCTTAATTCTCTGTTCTTCATTCCATGTTCTAAGTTCTGGGTCCTATACTCTCTATTATATATTCTATATTTGTGTTCTGCATTCTATATTCTACATAGTATATTCTGCATTCCCTATCCTATATTCTATATTCTATGTTCTACATTCTAAATTCTAAAATCTATTTTCAGTATTCTGTATTCTATAGTATAATTTCTCTGTTCTGCATTACATTACTAAATTGTGGTTTCTATATTCTCTATTCTATATTATATATTTGGGTCTTTCATTCTATATTCTACGTCCTATATTCTTCCATCCGTATTTTATATTCTATATTGTTTGTTCTATATTCTATATTCTAAATTCTATATTGAGTATTTTGTATTCTATATTCTAATTTGTGTGTTCTGCATTCCATGTACTAAATTCTGGGTTCTCTATTCTCTATTCTCTATTCTGTGTTTACATTCTATATTCTAAATTCTATATTCAGTATTCTGTATTCTATATTCTAAATTCTGTGTTCTGCTTTCCTTTTTATAAATTCTATATTCAGTACTGTGCATTCTATATTCTAAATTCTGTGTTATGCATTCTATTTTCTAAATTCTATATTCATTATTCTGTATATTATATTCTAAAATCTGTGTTCTGCATTCCATGTTCTAAATTCTGGGTTCTGTATTGTTTTCCATATTCTATATACTATGTTCTTCATTCTATATACTGTATTGTATATTATTTATGCCGTATTATATATTCTGTGTTCTTCATTATATATTCTGTATTCTATATTCTGCATTCCGTATTCTATATTCTATATTCTGAGTTCTTCATTTTATACTCTAAATTCTATATTCAGTATTCTGTAATGTATATTCCAAATTCTGTGTTCTGCATTGTATATTCTAAACTTTGGGTTCTGTATTCTGTATTCCATATTCTATATTTTGTGTTCTATAGTCTATAATTGGTATTCAATATTCTGTATTCCGTATTCTATATTCTATATCCTGTGTTCTAAATTCTATATTCACTATTCTGTGTTTTATTTTCTAAATTCTTTGTTCTGCATTCCATGTTCTAAATTCTGGGTTTTATATTCACTATTGTATATACTACATTCTGTGTGCTACATTCTATATTATAAATTCTATATTCAGTATTCTGTATTCTATATTCTAAATTCTGTGTTTACATTCTATATTCTAAATTGCATATTCAGTATGCTGTATTCAATATTCTAAATTCTGAGTTCTGCTTTCCATGTTCCAAAATCTGGCTTCAATATTTTCCTTGCTATTTTTTTTTTGTTGTCTACATTATATATTCTAAATTATTTATTCAGTATTATGTATTTTATATTCTATAATCTATGTCCTACATAGAATTTTTTAATTGTTTATAAAATACTCCGTATATTATGTTCTTAATTCTGTGTTCTATATTCTCTTTTCTATTTTCTATATTCTGTGTTCTACATTCTATATTGTAAATTTTATATTCAGCATTCTGTATTCTATATTCTAAATTCTGTGTTCTACATTCTATATTCTATATTATATGTTCAGTATAATGTATTCTATAATCTAAATTCTGTGTTCTGCATTCCATGTTCTAAATTCTCTATTCTATATTCTGTGTTCTACTTTCTATATTCTTAATTATAAGTTTTGTATTCAGTATTCTATATTCTTAATTCTGTGTTCTGCATTCCATGTTCCAAATTCTGGTTTCTACATTCTCTATTCTATATTCTATATTGTGTGTTTTTCATTCAAGATTTTACATAGAATATTTTGCATTCCGTATACTATATTCTATATTCTGTGTTCTACATACTATATTCTAAATTCTATATTCAGCATTCCGTATTCTATATTCTAAATTCTCGGTTCCGCATTCCATGTTCTAAATTCTGGTTTCTATATCCTCTTTTCTATATTCTATATCCTGTGTTCCACATTCTATATTCTAAATCCTATATTCAGCGTTCTGTATTCTATATTCTAAATTATGTGTTCTGCATTCCATATTTAAATTCTGGGTTCTATATTCTGTTTTCCATATTTTATATTCTGTGTTCTACATTCTATATTCTTTATTCTATATTCTGCATTCAGTATTCTGCATTAAATATTCTGTGTTCTACCTTCTATTTTCAACATTCTATATTCAGTATTCTGTATTCTATATTCTAAATTCTGTGTTCTGCATTCCATGTTGTAAATTGTCTTTTCTATATTCTGTATTCTGTGTTCTTCTTTCTATATTCTAAATTCTATATTTAGTATTTTGTATTCTATATTATTAATTCTGTTCTCTGCATTCAATTTCTAAATTCTGGGTTCTATATTCTCTTTTATATATTCTATATACTGTGTTCTTCATTCTAGATCCTTCATACTAAATTTTGAATTCCGTATTCTATATTCTATATTCTGTGTTCTAAATTCTATATTCTAAATTCTATATTCCGTATTCTGTATTCTATATTCTAAATTCTGTGTTTTGTATTCCATGTTGTATATTCTGGCTTCTATATTCTTTATTCTATATTCTAAATTCTGTGTTCTGCATTCCATGTTGTAAATTCTATATTCAGTATTCTGTATTCTATATTCTATATTCTGTGTTCTGCATTCTATATTCTAAATTCTATATTTGGTATTCTGTATTCTATATTCTTAATTCTGTGATCTGGTTTCCATGTTCTAAATTCTGGGTTCTATATTCTCTATTCTATATTCTTAATTTTGTGCATTTCATTCTATATTCTAGAAACTATATTCTGTATTAGGTATTCTATATTCTTTTTTTCCGTGTTCTACATTCCATATTCTAAATTCTATATGCACTATTCTGTATTCTATATTCTGAATTCTGTGTTCTGCATTCCATGTTCTAAATTCTGGGTTCTATACACTTTATTCTATATTCTATATTCTGTGTTCTACATTCTATATTCTAAATTCCATATTCAGTGTTCTGTATTGTATATTCTAAATTCTGCGTTCTGATTCCATGTACTAAATTCTGGGTTCTACATTCTCTATTCTATTTTCTATATTCTGTGTTTTACATTTTATATTCTAAATTCTATATTCAGTAATCTGTATTCCATATTCTAAATTCTGTGTTCTTCATTCTATATTCAAAATTCTATATTCAGTATTCTGTATTGTATGTTCTAAATACCGTGTTCTGCATTCAATGTTCTAAATTCTGTGTTCTGCATTCCATGTTCTTAGGTCTGGGATCTATAATCTATATTCTATATTCTGTGTTCTACATTCTACATTCTAAATTCTATATTCAGTATTATTTAATCTATATTCTTAATTCTGTGTTCTGCATAGCATGGTCTTTATTCTGGATTCTATATTCTGTATTCTACATTCTAAATTCTGTGTTCTACATTCCATTTTCTAAATTCTATATTCAGTATTCTTTATTCTATATTCTAAATTCGGTGTTCTACATTCTATATTCTAAATAGTATATTCAGTATTCTGTATTCTATATTCTAAATTCTATGTTCAGCATTCCATGTTCTGAATTCTGATTTCTGTATTCTGATTCCATATTCTATATTCTGTGTTCTACATTTTATATTATAAATTCTATGTTCAGTGTTCTGTAATCTATATTCTTAATTCTGTGTTCTGCATTCCATGTTCTAATTTCTCTATTCTATATTTTGTGTTCTACATTCTATATTCTGTATTCAATATTCTGCATTCCGTATTCTAAATTCTATTTCTGTGTTCTACATTCTAAATTCTGCGTTCTGCATTCCATGTTCTAAATTCTGGGTTCTGTATTATTCATTCTCTATCCTTTATTCTGTGTTCTGCATTCTCTTTCCTACATTCTCTATTCTGCATTCTATATTCTACATTCTGTGTTCTGCATTCAATGTTCTAAATTCTGGTTTCTGTATTCTGTATTCTACAGTCTGTTTTGTACATTCTAAAGTATACATTCTATATTCTGTATTATGTGCTCTTTATTCTAAATTCAGTGTTCTGAATTCTACGTTCTAAACTCTGGGTTCTGTATTCTGTTTTCTATATTCTATATTCTGTGTTATACATTCTATATTCAACATTCTGTATACTGTATTCTATATACTAAATTCTGTTTTCTGAATTCCATGTTCTAAATAATGTGTTCTGCATTGTGTATTCTATATTCTATAATCTGTGTTGTATATTCTGTGTTATACATTCTATATTCAGTATTCAATATTCTAAAATCTAAACTCTGTGTTCTGAATTCCATGTTCTAAATTCTGTGTTCTGTAGTCTGTATTCTGAATTCCATATTCTCTTACTACATCCAGTATTCTACATTCTATATTCTGTATTCTGTATACAATATTCCATATACTGTGTTCAACAATGTAAATTCTATATTCTATATTCTGTATTCTGCACTCTATATTCTAAATTCTGTGTTCTGAATTACAACTTGTATAATCAAGTTTCTGCATTCTGTATTCTATATTCTATATTCTGTGTTCTACATTCTGTATTCTACATTGTATATTATGTATTCTGTATACTATATTCTATATTATGCGTTCTGATTTCCATGTTCTAAATTCTGGGTTCTGTATTCTGTAATCTGTATTCAATATTCTGTGTTCTACATTCTGTATTGTACATTCTATATACTCTATTCTATATTATAAATTCTGTGTACAACATTCTATATACCACATAATATTTCGGTATACTTTATTATATATTCTGTGTTCTGAATTCCTTGTTCTAAATTCTGCATACTGCATTCTGTATTCTATATTCTCTATTCTGTGTTCTACATTCTATATTCTACATTCTATTCCTTTATTCTATATTATGTATTGTGTGTTCTGAATTCCATGTTCTGAATCCTGCGTTCTGTATGCTGTATTCCATATTCTGTGTTTTGAATTCTATGTTCTAAATTCTATATTCAGCATTCTGTAATCTAAAGTCTTAATTCTGTGTTCTGCATTCTATGGTCTAAATTCTGGGTTCTGTATTCTGTTTTCCATATTCCATATTCTGTGTTCTATATTCTATATTATGTATTCCGTATTCTATATTCTATACTCTGTGTTCTACATTCTATATTCTGCATACTGTATTCAGTATACTGTATTCTATATTCTAAATTCTGTGTTCTGCACCCATGTTCTAAATTCCGGTTTCTATATTTTCTTATCTATATTCTATATTCTGTGTTCTATATTCTACATTCTAAATTCTATATTCAGTATTCTGTATTTTATATTCTTTATTAAGTGTTCTACATTCTATATTCTAAGTTCTATATTCAATATACTGTATTCTATATTCTTAATTCTATGTTCTGCATTCCGGGTTCTAAGTTCTGTGTTCTATTCTCTCTAATATATATTCTATATTTGTGTTCTTCATTCTACATTCTACAAAGTATATTCTGCATTCCGTATTCTATATTCTATATTCTATGTTCTACATTCTATATTCTAAAATATTTATTCAGTTTTCTGAATTCTATATTCTAAATTCTCTGTTCTGCATTCCATTTCTAAATTCTGGTTGCTATATTCTCTATTCTATATTCTATATTTTGTGTTCTTCATTCTATATTCTACCTTCTTTATTCTGCATTCCGTAATTTATATTCTATATTCTGTGTAGTATTTCTATATTCTCAATTCTATATTCACTATTTTGTATTCTATATTATAATTTTTGTGATCTGCATTCCATGTTCTAAATTCTGTGTTCTATATTCTCTATTCTATGTTATATATTCTATGTTCTACATTCTATATTGTAAATTCTATATTCAGTAATGTTTATTCTATGTTCTAAATTCTGTGTCTGAATTCTATGTTCTAAATTCTATATTCAGTATTCTGTATATCATATTCTAAATTCTGTGTTCTGCAATCCATGTTCTAAATTGTGGTTTCTGTAATCTGTTTTCCAATTTATATATTCTGTGTTCTTCATTCTATATTGTGTATTGTATATTCTTTATGCCGTATTCTCTATTCTGAGTTTTTCATTCTACATTCTGTATTCCATATTCTGCATTCCGTATTCTATATTCTATATTCTGTGTTCTACATTCTGTACTCTAAATTCTATATTCAGTTTTCTCTATTCTATATTCAAAATTCTGTGTTCTACATTGTATATTCTAAATTCTATATTCTATATTCAAAATACTGTGTTCTTCATTCCGTGTTCTAAATTCTGGGTTCTATATTCTCTATTCTATATTCTATATTCTGTGTTCTTAATTCTATATTCTACATTCTATATTCTGCATTCCGTATTCTGTATTCTATATTCTGTGTTCTATATTCTATATTCAAATTTCTATATTCATTATCCTGTATTCTATATTCTAAATTGTGTGCTTTGAATTCCATGTTCTAAATTCTGGTTTCTATATTCTCTATTATATATTCTATATTTTTTGTTCTTCATTCTATATTGTACGTTCTATATTCTGCATTCCGTGTTATATATTCTATATTATGTTTTCTACATTCTATATTCTAAATTCTATATTCAGTATTCTTTATTCTATATTCTAAATTCGGTGTTCTACATTCTATATTCTAAATAGTATATTCAGTATTCTGTATTCTATATTCTAAATTCTGTGTTCAGCATTCCATGTTCTGAATTCTGATTTCTGTATTCTGTTTCCATATTCTATATTCTGTGTTCTACATTGTATATTATAAATTCTATGTTCTGTGTTCTGTAATCTATATTCTTAATTCTGTGTTCTGCATTCCATGTTCTAATTTCTCTATTCTATATTTTGTGTTCTACATTCAATATTCTGTATTCAATATTCTGCATTCCGTATTCTAAATTCTATTTCTGTGTTCTACATTCAAAATTCTGGTTTCTGCATTCCATGTTCTAAATTCTGGGTTCTGTATTCTTCATTCTCTATTCTTTATTCTGTGTTCTGCATTCTCTATTCTACATTCTCTATTCTGTATTCTATATTCTACATTCTGTGTTCTGCATTCAATGTTCTAAATTCTGGTTTCTGTATTCTGTATTCTATAGTCTGTTTTGTACCTTCTAAAGTATACTTTCTATATTCTGTATTCTGTACACTATATTCTAAATTCAGTGTTCTGAATTCTACGTTCTAAACTCTGGGTTCTGTATTCTGTTTTCTATATTCTATATTCTGTGTTATACATTCTATATTCAACATTCTGTATACTGTATTCTATATACTAAATTCTGTTTTCTGAATTCCATGTTCTAAATAATGTGTTCTGCATTGTGTATTCTATATTCTATAATCTGTGTTGTATATTCTGTGTTATACATTCTATATTCAGTATTCAATATTCTAAAATCTAAACTCTGTGTTCTGAATTCCATGTTCTAAATTCTGTGTTCTGTAGTCTGTATTCTGAATTCCATATTCTCTTACTACATCCAGTATTCTACATTCTATATTCTGTATTCTGTATACAATATTCCATAAACTGTGTTCAACAATGTAAATTCTATATTCTATATTCTGTATTCTGCACTCTATATTCTAAATTCTGTGTTCTGAATTACAACTTGTATAATCAAGTTTCTGCATTCTGTATTCTATATTCTATATTCTGTGTTCTACATTCTGTATTCTACATTGTATATTATGTATTCTGTATACTATATTCTATATTATGCGTGCTGATTCCCATGTTCTAAATTCTGGGTTCTGTATTCCGTAATCTGTATTCAATATTCTGTGTTCTACATTCTGTATTGTACCTTCTATATACTGTATTCTATATTATAAATTCTGTGTACAACATTCTATATACCACATAATATTTCGGTATACTTTATTATATATTCTGTGTTCTGAATTCCTTGTTCTAAATTCTGCATACTGCATTCTGTATTCTATATTCTATATTCTGTGTTCTACATTCTATATTCTACATTCTATACCTTTATTCTATATTATGTATTGTTTGTTCTGAATTTATTCTATGTTCTAAATTCTCTGTCTGAATTCTATGTTCTAAATTCTATATTCAGTATTCTGTATTCTATATTCCAAATTCTGGGTTCTGCAATCCATGTTCTAAATTCTGTTTTCTGTATTCTGTTTTCCATTTTTTATATTCTGTGTTCTTCATTCTATATTGTGTATTGTATATTCTTTATGCCGTATTCTCTATTCTGAGTTTTTCATTCTACATTCTGTATTCCATATTCTGCATTCCGTATTCTATATTCTATATTCTGTGTTCTACATTCTGTACTCTAAATTCTATATTCAGTTTTCTCTATTCTATATTCAAAATTCTGTGTTCTACATTGTATATTCTTAATTCTATATTCTATATTCAAAATTCTGTGTTCTTTGTTCCGTGTTCTAAATTCTGGGTTCTATATTCTCTATTCTATATTCTATATTCTGTGTTCTTCATTCTATATTCTACATTCTATATTCTGCATTCCGTATTCTATATTCTATATACTGTGTTCTACATTCTATATTCAAAATTCTATATTCATTATCCTGTATTCTATATTCTAAATTGTGTGCTTTGAATTCCATGTTCTAAATTCTGGGTTCTATATTCTCTATTATATATTCTATATTTTTTGTTCTTCATTCTATATTGTACGTTCTATATTCTGCATTCCGTGTTATATATTCTATATTATTTTTTCTACATTCTATATTCTAAATTCTATATTCAGTATTCTGTATTCTATAATCTAAATTCTGTGTTCTGATTCAATTTTTAAATTCTGGGTTCTAAATTCTCTTTTATATATTCTATATTTTGTGTTCTTAGTTCTTTATTCTGCATTCTATATTCTGCATTCTGTATTTATGTTCTATATTCTGTGTTCTACATCTACTTTCTTAATTCTATATTCTGTATTCTGTATTCAATATTCTACATTCTGTGTTCTGCATTCTATGTTCTAAATTCTGGGTTCTGTATACTGTTTTCGATATTCTATATTCTGTGTTCTATATTCTATATTCTGTATTCTATATTCTGCATTCCGTATTCTATACTCTATATTCTGTGTTCTTCATTCTTTTATCCAAATTCTATATTCAGTATTCTGTATTCTATATTCTAAATTCTGTGTTCTGCATTTCATGTTCTAAATTCTGTGTTCTATATTGTCTATTCTATATTCTATATTCTGTGTTCTACATTCAATATTCTAAATTCTATATTCAGTATTCTGTATTGTATATTCTAAATTCTGTGTTCTGCATACCATGTTCAAATTTCGGGGTTCTGTATTCTGTTTCCATATTTTATATTCTGTGTTCTAATTTCTATATTCTGTATACTATATTCTGCATTATGTATTCTATATTCTATATTTTGTGTTCTACATTCTATATTGTAAATTTTATATTCAGTATTCTTTATTCTATTTTCTAAATTCTGGGTTCTGCATTCCATGTTCTAAATCCTATATTCAGTATTCTGTATTCCATATTCTAAATTCTGTGTTCCGCATTCTATGTTCTAAATTCTATATTCAGTGCTCTGTATTATAAATTCTAAATCCTGTGTTCTGTATTCCATGTTGTAAATACTGGGTTTTCTATTCTGTTTTCCATATTGTATAATCTGTGTTCTACATTCTATATTCTGTATTCTATATTCTGCATTCCGTATTCCATATTCTATATTCTGTGTTTTACATTCTATATTCTAAAGTCTATATTCTGTATACCATATTCTATATTCTGAACTCTGTGTTCTACATTCTATATTCTAAATTCTATATTCTGTGGTCTGTATTCTATATTCTAAATTCTGTGTCCTGCATTCAATTTTCTAAATTCTGATTTCTATATTTTCTATTGTATTTTCTGAGTTGTATATTCTATATTCTAAATTCTATATTCAGCATTCCATATTCTATATTTTAAATTCTTTGTTCTGCATTCCATGTTCTAAATTCTGGTTTCTATATCCTCTTTTCTATATTCTATATCCTGTGTTCCACATTCTATATTCTAAATCCTATATTCAGCGTTCTGTATTCTATATTCTAAATTATGTGTTCTGCATTCCATATTTAAATTCTGGGTTCTATATTCTGTTTTCCATATTTTATATTCTGTGTTCTACATTCTATCTTCTGTATTCTATTTTCTGCATTCAATATTCTGCATTATATATTCTGTGTTCTACCTTCTATTTTCAAAATTCTATATTCAGTATTCTGTATTCTATATTCTAAATTCTGTGTTCTGCATTCCATGTTGTAAATTGTCTTTTCTATATTCTGTATTCTGTGTTCTTCTTTCTATATTCTAAATTCTATATTTAGTATTTTGTATTCTATATTATTAATTCTGTTCTCTGCATTCAATTTCTAAATTCTGGGTTCTATATTCTCTTTTATATATTCTATATACTGTGTTCTTCATTCTAGATCCTTCATACTAAATTTTGAATTCCGTATTCTATATTCTATATTCTGTGTTCTAAATTCTATATTCTAAATTCTATATTCCGTATTTTGTATTCTATATTCTAAATTCTGTGTTTTGTATTCCATGTTTATATTCTGGCTTCTATATTCTTTATGCTATATTCTAAATTCTGTGTTCTGCATTCCATGTTGTAAATTCTATATTCAGTATTCTGTATTCTATATTCTATATTCTGTGTTCTGCATTCTATATTCTAAATTCTATATTTGGTATTCTGTATTCTATATTCTTAATTCTGTGATCTGGTTTCCATGTTCTAAATTCTGGGTTCTATATTCTCTATTCTATATTCTAAATTTTGTGCATTTCATTCTATATTCTACAATCTATATTCTGTATTAGGTATTCTATATTCTTTTTTTCCGTGTTCTACATTCCATATTCTAAATTCTATATGCACTATTCTGTATTCTATATTCTGAATTCTGTGTTCTGCATTCCATGTTCTAAATTCTGGGTTCTATACACTTTATTCTATATTCTATATTCTGTGTTCTACATTCTATATTCTAAATTCCATATTCAGTGTTCTGTATTGTATATTCTAAATTCTGGGTTCTGATTCCATGTACTAAATTCTGGGTTCTACATTCTCTATTCTATTTTCTATATTCTGTGTTTTACATTTTATATTCTAAATTCTATATTCATTAATCTGTATTCCATATTCTAAATTCTGTGTTCTTCATTCTATATTCAAAATTCTATATTCAGTATTCTGTATTGTATGTTCTAAATACCGTGTTCTGCATTCAATGTTCTAAATTCTGTGTTCTGCATTCCATGTTCTTAGGTCTGGGATCTATAATCTATATTCTATATTCTGTGTTCTACATTCTACATTCTAAATTCTATATTCAGTATTATTTAATCTATATTCTTAATTCTGTGTTCTGCATAGCATGTTCTTTATTCTGGATTCTATATTCTGTATTCTACATTCTAAATTCTGTGTTCTACATTCTATATTCTAAATTCTATATTCAGTATTCTTTATTCTATATTCTAAATTCGGTGTTCTACATTCTATATTCTAAATATTATATTCAGTATTCTGTATTCTATATTCTAAATTCTGTGTTCAGCATTCCATGTTCTGAATTCTGATTTCTGTATTCTGTTTCCATATTCTATATTCTGTGTTCTACATTGTATATTATAAATTCTATGTTCAGTGTTCTGTAATCTATATTCTTAATTCTGTGTTCTGCATTCCATGTTCTAATTTCTCTATTCTATATTTTGTGTTCTACATTCTATATTCTGTATTCAATATTCTGCATTCCGTATTCTAAATTCTATTTCTGTGTTCTACATTCAAAATTCTGGTTTCTGCATTCCATGTTCTAAATTCTGGGTTCTGTATTCTTCATTCTCTATTCTTTATTCTGTGTTCTGCATTCTCTATTCTACATTCTCTATTCTGTATTCTATATTCTACATTCTGTGTTCTGCATTCAATGTTCTAAATTCTGGTTTCTGTATTCTGTATTCTATAGTCTGTTTTGTACATTCTAAAGTATACATTCTATATTCTGTATTATGTGCTCTATATTCTAAATTCAGTGTTCTGAATTCTAAGTTCTAAACTCTGGGTTCTGTATTCTGTTTTCTATATTCTATATTCTGTGTTATACATTCTATATTCAAAATTCTGTATACTGTATTCTATATACTAAATTCTGTTTTCTGAATTCCATGTTCTAAATAATGTGTTCTGCATTGTGTATTCTATATTCTATAATCTGTGTTTTATATTCTGTGTTATACATTCTATATTCAGTATTCAATATTCTAAAATCTAAACTCTGTGTTCTGAATTCCATGTTCTAAATTCTGTGTTCTGTAGTCTGTATTCTGAATTCCATATTCTCTTACTACATCCAGTATTCTACATTCTATATTCTGTATTCTGTATACAATATTCCATATATTGTGTTCAACAATGTAAATTCTATATTCTATATTCTGTATTCTGCACTCTATATTCTAAATTCTGTGTTCTGAATTACAACTTGTATAATCAAGTTTCTGCATTCTGTATTCTATATTCTATATTCTGTGTTCTACATTCTGTATTCTACATTGTATATTATGTATTCTGTATACTATATTCTATATTATGCGTTCTGATTTCCATGTTCTATATTCTGGGTTCTGTATTCCATAATCTGTATTCAATATTCTGTGTTCTACATTCTGTATTGTACATTCTATATACTGTATTCTATATTATAAATTCTGTGTACAACATTCTATATACCACATAATATTTCGGTATACTTTATTATATATTCTGTGTTCTGAATTCCTTGTTCTAAATTCTGCATACTGCATTCTGTATTCTATATTCTATATTCTGTGTTCTACATTCTATATTCTGCATTCTATTCCTTTATTCTATATTATGTATTGTGTGTTCTGAATTCCATGTTCTGAATCCTGCGTTCTGTATGCTGTATTCCATATTCTGTGTTTTGAATTCTATGTTCTAAATTCTATATTCAGCATTCTGTAATCTAAAGTCTTAATTCTGTGTTCTGCATTCTATGGTCTAAATTCTGGGTTCTGTATTCTCTATTCTCTATTCTATATTGTGTGCTCTTCATTCTATATTCTACATTCTATATTCTAAATTCTATATTCTGTATTCCAAATTCTGTGTTCTGCATTTCATATTCTAAATTCTGGGTTATGTATTCTGTATTCCATATTTTATATTTTGTTTTCTATATTCTATATTTGGTATTCTATATTCTGCATTCCGTATTCTATATTCTATATCCTGTGTTCTAAATCCTATATTCAGTATTCTGAATTTTATTTTCTAAATTCTGTGTTCTGCATTCCATGTTCAAAATTCTGGGTTCTATATTCTCTATTCTATATACTATATTCTGTGTGCTGCATTCTATATTCTATTTCTATATTCATTATTCTGTATTCAATATTCTAAATTCTGTGTTATGCATTCCATGTTCTAAATTCTACATTCAGTATTCTGTATTCTATATTCTAAATTCTGGGTTCTGCATTCTATGTTGTAAACTCTATATTAAGTATTCTGTATTCTATTGTCTAAATTCTGTGTTCTGCAATCCATGTTTTAAATTCTGGGTTCTGTATTTTGTTTTACATATTTTATATTTTGTGTTGTACATTCTATATTCTGTTTTCAATATTCTGCATTCTGTATTCTAAATTGTATTTCTGTGTTCTACATTCTAAATTCTGTGTTCTGCATTCCATGTTCTAAATTCAATATTCAGTATTCTGTATTCTATATTCTAAATTCTGTGTTCTGCATTCTATGTTCTAAATTCTATATTCAGTATTCTGTATTCTATATTCTATATTCTGTGTTCTGCATTCCATGTTGTAAATTCTGTGTTCTGTATTCTCTTTTCCATATTCTATATTCTGTTTTCTACATTCTATATTCTGTATTCTATATTCTGCATTCCGTATTCTTTAATCTATATTCTGTGTTCTACATTCTGTACTCTAAATTCTATATTCAGTATTCTCTATTCTATATTCAAAATTCTGTGTTCTGCATTGTATATTGTAAATTCTATATTCTATATTCAAAATTCTGTGTTCTTCATTCCGTGTTCTAAATTCTGGGTTCTATATTCTCTATCCTATATTGTGTGTTCTTCATTCTATATTCTACATTCTATATTCTAAATTCTATATTGTATATTCCAAATTCTGTGTTCTGCATTTCATATTCTAAATTTGGGTTATGTATTCTGTATTCCATATTTTATATTTTGTTTTCTATATTCTATATTTGGTATTCTATATTCTGCATTCCGTATTCTATATTCTATATCCTGTGTTCTAAATCCTATATTCAGTATTCTGTATTTTATTTTCTAAATTCTGTGCTCTGCATTCCATGTTCTAAATTCTGTGTTCTATATTATTTTTTCCATATTCTAGATTCAGTGTTCTATATTCTATATTCTGTATTCTGTATTCTGCATTCCGTATTCTACAACGTATATTCTGTGTTCTAAATTTTATTTTCCAAATTCTATATGTAGTATTCTGTATTGTATATTCTATATGCTGTTTTCTAAATTCTCTATTCTAAATTCTATATTCTTTATTCTAAATTCTGTGTTCTGCATACCGTGTTCAAAATTCTGTGTTCTATATTCTCTATTCTGTATTCTATAATTTGTGTTCTTCATTCTATATTCTATATCCTATATTCTGCATTCAGTTGTCTATATTGTATATTCTGTGTTCTACATTCTATATTCTAAATTCTATATTCAGTATTCTGTTTTATATATTCTAAATTCTGTGTTCTGTATTCTATGTTCTAAATTCTGGCTTCTATATTCTCCAGTCTATATTCTATATTTTGTGAAATCCATTCTTATTTCTACATTCTTTATTCTGCATTCCATATTCTATATTATATATTCTGTGTTCTACATTCTATATTCTAAATCCTATATTCCTTATTCCGTAGTATATATTCTATATTCTATGTTCTGCATTGTATATTCTAAATTCTACATTCAGTAATCTGTATTCTAAGTACTAAATTCTGTGTTCTGCATTTCATGTTCTAAATTCTGTGTTCTATATTCTCTTTACTATATTCTATATTCTGTGTCCTTCATTCAATATTCTAAATTCTATATTCAGTATTCTCTATGCTATATTCTAAATTCTGTGTTCTGCATACAATGTTCGTATTTCGGGATTCTGTATTCTGTTTCCATATTTTACATTCTGTGCTCTAAACTCTATATTCTGTATAATATATTCTGCATTATGTATTCAATATTGTATATTTTGTGTTCTACATTCTATATTCTAAATTCTATAATCTATATTCTAAATTCTGTGTTCTTTATTCCGTGTTCTTAATTCTGGGTTCTATAATCTCTTTTCTATATTCTATATTCTGTGTTCGACATTCAATATTCTAAATTCTATATTTAGTATTCTCAATTCTATATTCAAAATTCTGTGTTCTACATGCTATATTCTAAATTCTATATTCTATATTCAAAATTCTGTATTCTTCATTCCGTGTTCTAAATTCTGGGTTCTATATTCTCTATTCTATATTCTATATTCTGTGTTCTTCATTCTATATTCTACATTCTATATTCTGCATTCCGTATTCTATATTCTATATCCTGTGTTCTACATTCTATATTCAAAATTCTATATTCATTATCCTGTATTCTATATTCTAAATTCTGTGCTTTGAATTCCCTGTTCTAAATTCTGGGTTCTATATTCTCTATTATATATTCAAATTTTTTGTTCTTCATTCTATATTGTACGTTCTATATTCTGCATTCCGTGTGATATATTCTATATTATGTTTTCTACATTCTATATTCTAAATTCTATATTCAGTATTCTGTATTCTATAATCTAAATTCTGTGTTCTGATTCAATTTTTAAATTCTGGGTTCTAAATTCTCTTTTATATATTCTATATTTTGTGTTCTTAGTTCTTAATTCTGCATTCTATATTCTGCATTCTGTATTTATGTTCTATATTCTGTGTTCTACATCTACATTCTATATACTATATTCTGTATTCTGTATTCAATATTCTACATTCTGTGTTCTACATCCTATGTTCTAAATTCTGGTTTCTGTATACTGTTTTCCATATTCTATATTCTGTGTTCTATATTCTATATTCTGTATTCTATATTCTGCATTCCGTATTCTATACTCTATATTCTGTGTTCTTCATTCTATTATCCAAATTCTATATTCAGTATTCTGTATTCTATATTCTAAATTCTGTGTTCTGCATACCATGTTCAAATTTCGGGGTTCTGTATTCTGTTTCCATATTCTATATTCTGTATTCTAATTTCTATATTCTGTATACTATATTCTGCATTATGTATTCTATATTCTATATTTTGTGTTCTACATTCTATATTCTAAATTTTATATTCAGTATCCTTTATTCTATTTTCTAAATTCTGGGTTCTGCATTTCATGTTCTAAATCCTATATTCAGTATTCTCTATTCTATATTCTAAATTCTGTGTTCCGCATTCTATGTTCTAAATTCTATATTCAGTATTCTGTATTATAAATTCTAAATTCTGTGTTCTGCATTCCATGTTGTAAATACTGGGTTGTCTATTCTGTTTTCCATATAGTATAATCTGTGTTCTACATTCTATATTCTGTATTCTATATTCTGCATTCCGTATTCCATAATCTATATTCTTTGATTTACATTCTATATCCTAAATTTTATATTCTGTATTCCGTATTCTATATTCTGAATTCTGTGTTCTACATTCTATATTCTAAATTCTATATTCAGTGATCTGTATTCTATATTCTAAATTCTGTGTTCTGCATTACATGCTCTAAATTTTGGCTTCTATATTCTCTATTCTATATTCTATATGCTGTGTTCTACATTCTATATTCTGAATTGTATATAGAGGTTTCTGTATTCTATATTCTTAATTCTGTTTTCTACATTCTATATTCTAAATTCTATATTCAGTATTCTGCATTCTATATACTTAATTTTCTGTTCTTCATTCCATGTTCCAAGTTCTGGGTCCAATACTCTCTATTATATATTCTATATTTGTGTTCTGCATTCTATATTCTACATAGTATATTCTGCATTCCGTATCCTATATTCTATACTCTATGTTCTACATTCTAAATTCTAAAATCTATATTAAGTATTCTGTATTCTATAGTATAAATTCTCTGTTCTGCGTTCCGTTTCTAAATTGTGGTTTCTATATTCTCTATTCTATATTATATATTTGGGTCGTTCATTCTATATTCTACGTCCTATATTCTGCCATCCGTATTTTATATTCTATATTGTTTGTTCTATATTCTATATTCTAAATTCTATATTCAGTATTTTGTATTCTATATTCTAATTTGTGTGTTCTGCATTCCATGTAGTAAATTCTGGGTTCTCTATTCTCTATTCTATATTCTGTGTTTACATTCTATATTCTAAATTCCATATTCAGTATTCTGTATTCTATATTCTAAATTCTGTGTTCTGCTTTCCTTTTTATAAATTCTATATTCAGTACTGTGCATTCTATATTCTAAATTCTGTGTTCTGCATTCTATTTTCTAAATTCTATATTCATTATTCTGTATATTATATTCTAAAATCTGTGTTCTGCATTCCATGTTCTAAATTCAGGGTTCTGTATTGTTTTCCATATTCTATATACTGTGTTCTTCATTCTATATTCTGTATTGTATATTATTTATGCCGTATTTTATATTCTGTGTTCTTCATTCTATATTCTGTATTCTATATTCTGCATTCCGTATTCTATATTCTATATTCTGTGTTCTACATTTTATACACTAAATTCTATATTCAGTATTCTGTATTGTATATTCCAAATTCTGTGTTCTGCATTGTATGTTCTAAACTTTGGGTTCTGTATTCTGTATTCCATATTCTATATTTTGTGTTCTATAGTCTATATTTGGTATTCAATATTCTGCATTCCGTATTCTATATTCTATATCCTGTGTTCTAAATTCTATATTCAGTATTCTGTGTTTTATTTTCTAAATTCTGTGTTCTGCATTCCATGTTCTAAATTCTGCGTTTTATATTCACTATTGTATATACTACATTCTGTGTGCTACATTCTATATTATAAATTCTATATTCAGTATTCCGTATTCTATATTCTAAATTCTGTGTGTACATTCTATATTCTTAATTGCATATTCAGTATGCTGTATTCTATATTCTAAATTCTGAGTTCTGCTTTCCATGTTCCAAAATCTGGCTTCAATATTTTCCTTACTATTTTTTTTTCTGTTCTATACATTATATATTCTAAATTATTTATTCAGTATGATGTATTTTATATTCTATATTCTATGTCCTACATAGAATTTTTTAATTGTTTATAAAATATTCCGTATATTATGTTCTAAATTCTGTGTTCTATATTCTCTTTTCTATTTTCTATATTCTGTGTTTTACATTCTATATTGTAAATTTTATATTCAGCATTCTGTATTCTATATTCTAAATTCTGTGTTCTACATTCTATATTCTATATTCAGTATAATGTATTCTATATTCTAAATTCTGTGTTCTGCATCACATGTTCAAAATTCTCGATACTATACTCTCTATTGTATATTCTATATTCTATATACTGTGTTCTTCATTCTATATTCTAAAATCTATATTAATTAATGGGTATTCTATAGTCTTAATTCTGTGTTCTGCATTCAAATTTCTAAATTCTGGGTTCTATATTCTGTTTTCCATATTTTAATACTGTGTTCTACATTCTATATTCTAAATTCTATATTCAGTATTATATATTCTATAATCTAAATTCTGTGTTCTGCATTCCATGTTCTAAATTCTCTATTCTA
Organism: Vicugna pacos; assembly: GCF_048564905.1. Taxonomy (NCBI): domain Eukaryota; kingdom Metazoa; phylum Chordata; class Mammalia; order Artiodactyla; family Camelidae; genus Vicugna; species Vicugna pacos. The sequence continues at coordinate 69,738,016 of NW_027328741.1, read as the reverse complement.
TATTCTGTGTTCTTCTTTCTATATTTTTAATTATATATTTTGTATTCAGTATTCTATATCCTAAATTCTGTGTTCTGCATTCCATGTTCTAAATACTGGTTTCTACATTCTCTATTCTATATTCTATATTGTGTGTTTTTCATTCTAGATTTTACATACAATATTTTGCATTCCGTATACTATATTCTATATTCTGTGTTCTACATTCTATATTCTAAATTCTATATTCAGCATTCCGTATTCTATATTCTAAATTCTCTGTTCTGCATTCCATGCTCTAAATTCTGGTTTCCATATCCTCTTTTCTATATTCTATATCCTGTGTTCCACATTCTATAGTCTAAATCCTATATTCAGCGTTCTGTATTCTATATTCTAAATTATGTGTTCTGCATTCCATATTTAAATTCTGGGTTCTATATTCTGTTTCCATATTTTATATTCTGTGTTCTACATTCTATATTCTGTATTCTATATTCTGCATTCAGTATTCTGAATTATATATTCTGTGTTCTACCTTCTATTTTCAAAATTCTATATTCAGTATTCTGTATTCTATATTCTAAATTCTGTGTTCTGCATTCCATGTTGTAAATTGTCTTTTCTATATTCTGTATTCTGTGTTCTTCTTTCTATATTCTAAATTCTATATTTAGTATTTTGTATTCTATATTATTAATTCTGTTCTCTGCATTCAATTTCTAAATTCTGGGTTCTATATTCTCTTTTATATATTCTATATACTGTGTTCTTCATTCTAGATCCTTCATACTAAATTTTGAATTCCGTATTCTATATTATATATTCTAAATTCTATATTCCGTATTCTGTATTCTATATTCTAAATTCTGTGTTTTGTATTTCATGTTGTATATTCTGGCTTCTATATTCTTTATTCTATATTCTAAATTCTGTGTTCTGCATTCCATGTTGTAAATTCTATATTCAGTATTCTGTATTCTATATTCTATATTCTGTGTTCTGCATTCTATATTCTAAATTCTATATTTGGTATTCTGTATTCTATATTCTTAATTCTGTGTTCTGGTTTCCATGTTCTAAATTCTGGGTTCTATATTCCCTATTCTATATTCTAAATTTTGTGCATTTCATTCTATATTCTACAATCTATATTCTGTATTATTTATTCTATATTCTTTTTTTCCGTGTTCTACATTCCATATTCTAAATTCTATATGCACTATTCTGTATTCTATATTCTGAATTCTGTGTTCTGCATTCCATGTTCTAAATTCTGGGTTCTATACACTTTATTCTATATTCTATATTCTGTGATCTTCATTCTATATTCTAAATTCCATATTCAGTGTTCTGTATTGTATATTCTAAATTCTGGGTTCTGATTCCATGTACTAAATTCTGGGTTCTACATTCTCTATTCTATTTTCTATATTCTGTGTTTTACATTTTATATTCTAAATTCTATATTCAGTAATCTGTATTCCATATTCTAAATTCTGTGTTCTTCATTCTATATTCAAAATTCTATATTCAGTATTCTGTATTGTATGTTCTAAATACCGTGTTCTGCATTCAATGTTCTAAATTCTGTGTTCTGCATTCCATGTTCTTAGGTCTGGGATCTATATTCTATATTCTATATTCTGTGTTCTACATTCTACATTCTAAATTCTATATTCAGTATTATTTAATCTATATTCTTAATTCTGTGTTCTGCATAGCATGTTCTTTATTCTGGATTCTACATTCTGTATTCTACATTCTATATTCTGTGTTCTACATTCTATATTCTAAATTCTATATTCAGTATTCTTTATTCTATATTCTAAATTCGGTGTTCTACATTCTATATTCTAAATAGTATATTCAGTATTCTGTATTCTATATTCTAAATTCTGTGTTCAGCATTCCATGTTCTGAATTCTGATTTCTGTATTCTGTTTCCATATTCTATATTCTGTGTTCTACATTGTATATTATAAATTCTATGTTCAGTGTTCTGTAATCTATATTCTTAATTCTGTGTTCTGCATTCCATGTTCTAATTTCTCTATTCTATATTTTGTGTTCTACATTCTATATTCTGTATTCAATATTCTGCATTCCGTATTCTAAATTCTATTTCTGTGTTCTACATTCAAAATTCTGGGTTCTGCATTCCATGTTCTATATTCTGGGTTCTGTATTCTTCATTCTCTATTCTTTATTCTGTGTTCTGCATTCTCTATTCTGTATTCTATATTCTACATTCTGTGTTCTGCATTCAATGTTCTAAATTCTGGTTTCTGTATTCTGTATTCTATAGTCTGTTTTGTACATTCTAAAGTATACTTTCTATATTCTGTATTCTGTACTCTATATTCTAAATTCAGTGTTCTGAATTCTACGTTCTAAACTCTGGGTTCTGTATTCTGTTTTCTATATTCTATATTCTGTGTTATACATTCTATATTCAACATTCTGTATACTGTATTCTATATACTAAATTCTGTTTTCTGAATTCCATGTTCTAAATAATGTGTTCTGCATTGTGTATTCTATATTCTATAATCTGTGTTGTATATTCTGTGTTATACATTCTATATTCAGTATTCAATATTCTAAAATCTAAACTCTGTGTTCTGAATTCCATGTTCTAAATTCTGTGTTCTGTAGTCTGTATTCTGAATTCCATATTCTCTTACTACATCCAGTATTCTACATTCTATATTCTGTATTCTGTATACAATATTCCATATACTGTGTTCAACAATGTAAATTCTATATTCTATATTCTGTATTCTGCACTCTATATTCTAAATTCTGTGTTCTGAATTACAACTTGTATAATCAAGTTTCTGCATTCTGTATTCTATATTCTATATTCTGTGTTCTACATTCTGTATTCTACATTGTATATTATGTATTCTGTATACTATATTCTATATTATGCGTGCTGATTCCCATGTTCTAAATTCTGGGTTCTGTGTTCCGTAATCTGTATTCAATATTCTGTGTTCTACATTCTGAATTGTACATTCTATATACTGTATTCTATATTATAATTTCTGTGTACAACATTCTATATACCACATAATATTTCGGTATACTTTATTATATATTCTGTGTTCTGAATTCCTTGTTCTAAATTCTGCATACTGCATTCTGTATTCTATATTCTCTATTCTGTGTTCTACATTCTATATTCTACATTCTATTCCTTTATTCTATATTATGTATTGTGTGTTCTGAATTCCATGTTCTGAATCCTGCGTTCTGTATGCTGTATTCCATATTCTGTGTTTTGAATTCTATGTTCTAAATTCTATATTCAGCATTCTGTAATCTAAAGTCTTAATTATGTGTTCTGCATTCTATGGTCTAAATTCTGTGTTCTGTATTCTGTTTCCCATATTCCATATTCTGTGTTCTATATTCTATATTCTGTATTCCGTATTCTATATTCTATACTCTGTGTTCTACATTCTATATTCTGCATACTGTATTCAGTATACTGTATTCTATATTCTAAATTCTGTGTTCTGCACCCATGTTCTAAATTCTGGGTTCTATATTTTCTTATCTATATTCTATATTCTGTGTTCTACATTCTATATTCTAAATTCTATTCCTTTATTCTATATTATGTATTGTGTGTTCTGAATTCCATGTTCTGAATTCTGCGTTCTGTATGCTGTATTCCATATTCTGTGTTTTGAATTCTATGTTCTAAATTCTATATTCAGCATTCTCTAATCTAAAGTCTTAATTCTGTGTTCTGCATTCTATGGTCTAAATTCTGGGTTCTGTATTCTGTTTTCCATATTCCATATTCTGTGTTCTATATTCTATATTCTGTATTCCGTATTCTATATTCTATACTCTGTGTTCTACATTCTATATTCTGCATACTGTATTCAGTATACTGTATTCTATATTCTAAATTCTGTGTTCTGCACCCATGTTCTAAATTCTGGGTTCTATATTTTCTTATCTATATTCTATATTCTGTTTTCTATATTCTAAATTCTAAATTCTATATTCAGTATTCTGTGTTTTATATTCTTTATTAAGTGTTCTACATTCTATATTCTAAGTTCTATATTCAATATTCTGTATTCTATATTCTTAATTCTATGTTCTGCATTCCGGGTTCTAAGTTTTGTGTTCTATTCTCTCTAGTATATATTCTATATTTGTGTTCTTCATTCTACATTCTACAAAGTATATTCTGCAATCTGTATTCTATATTCTACATTCTATGTTCTACATTCTATATTCTAAAATATTTATTCAGTTTTCTGAATTCTATATTCTAAATTCTCTGTTCTGCATTCCATTTCTAAATTCTGGTTGCTATATTCTCTATTCTATATTCTATATTTTGTGTTCTTCATTCTATATTCTACCTTCTTTATTCTGCATTCCGTATTTTATATTCTATATTCTGTGTTCTATTTCTATATTCTAAATTCTATATTCACTATTTTGTATTCTATATTATAATTTTTGTGATCTGCATTCCATGTTCTAAATTCTGGGTTCTATATTCTCTATTCTATGTTATATATTCTGTGTTCTACATTCTATATTCTAAATTCTATATTCAGTATTGTTTATTCTATGTTCTAAATTCTGTGTCTGAATTCTATGTTCTAAATTCTATATTCAGTATTCTGTATATCATATTCTAAATTCTGTGTTCTGCAATCCATGTTCTAAATTCTGGTTTCTGTAATCTGTTTTTGATTTTTTATATTTTGTGTTCTTCATTCTATATTCTGTAGTGTATATTCTTTATGCTGTATTCTCTATTCTGTGTTTTTCATTCTATATTCTGTATTCTATATTCTGCATTCCGTATTCTATATTCTATATTCTGTGTTCTAATTTCTATACTCTAAATTCTATATTCAGTATTGTTTATTCTATGTTCTAAATTCTGTGTCTGAATTCTATGTTCTAAATTCTATATTCTGTATTCTGTATTCAATATTCTACATTCTGTGTTCTGCATTCTATGTTCTAAATTCTGGGTTCTGTATACTGTTTTCCATATTCTATATTCTGTGTTCTGTATTCTATATTCTGTATTCTATATTCTGCATTCCGTATTCTATACTCTATATTCTTTGTTCTTCATTCTATTATTCAAATTCTATATTCAGTATTCTGTATTGTATATTCTAAATTCTGTGTTCTGCATACCATGTTCAAATTTCGGGGTTCTGTATTCTGTTTCCATATTTTATATTCTGTGTTCTAATTTCTATATTCTGTATACTATATTCTGCATTATGTATTCTATATTCTATATTTTGTGTTCTACATTCTATATTCTAAATTTTATATTCAGTATTCTTTATTCTATTTTCTAAATTCTGGGTTCTGCATTCCATGTTCTAAATCCTATATTCAGTATTCTGTATACTATATTCTAAATTCTGTGTTCCGCATTCTATGTTCTAAATTCTATATTCAGTATTCTGTATTATAAATTCTAAATTCTGTGTTCTGCAATCCATGTTGTAAATACTGGGTTGTCTATTCTGTTTTCCATATTGTATAATCTGTGTTCTACATTCTATATTCTGTATTCTATATTCTGCATTCCGTATTCCATATTCTATATTCTGTGTTTTACATTCTATATCCTAAATTCTATATTCTGTATTCCGTATTCTATATTCTGAACTCTGTGTTCTACATTCTATATTCTAAATTCTATATTCAGTGGTCTGTATTCTATATTCTAAATTCTGTGTTCTGCATTACATGCTCTAAATTTTGGCTTCTATATTCTCTATTCTATATTCTATATGCTGTGTTCTACATTCTATATTCTGAATTGTATATAGAGGTGTCTGTATACTATATTCTAAATTCTGTGTTCTGCATTCCATTTTCTAAATTCTGGTTTCTATATTCTCTATTCTATTTTCTGAGTTGTATATTCTATATTCTAAATTCTATAATCAGTATTCTGAATTCTATATTCTAAATTTTGTGTTCTAAATCCGTGTTCTAAATTCTGGGTTCTATATTCTCTATTCTCTATTCTATACATTGGGTTCTTCATTCCATATTCTACATACCATATTCTGCATTCCGTATTCTATATTCTATATTCTGGGTTCTACATTCTATATTCTAAAAACTATATTCAGTCTTCTGTATTGTATATTCTAAATTCTTTGTTCTGCACTCCATTTCTTAATTCTGGGTTCTATATTCTCTATTCATTTCTATATTTTTTGTTTACATTCTATATTGTACGTTCTATATTCTGCATTCCGTGTTTTATATTCTATATTATGTTTTCAACATTCTATATTCTAAATTCTATATTCAGTATTCTGAATTCTATATTCTAAATTCTGTGTTCTGCATTCCATTTTCTAAATTCTGGTTTCTGTATTCTGTATTCTATATTCTGTTTTGTACATTCTAAAGTATACATTCTATATTCTGTATTATGTGCTCTATATTCTAAATTCAGTGTTCTGAATTCTACGTTCTACACTCTGGGTTCTGTATTCTGTTTTCTATATTCTATATTCTGTGTTATACATTCTATATTCAACATTCTGTATACTGTATTCTATATACTAAATTCTGTTTTCTGAATTCCATGTTCTAAATAATGTGTTCTGCATTGTGTATTCTATATTCTATAATCTGTGTTGTATATTCTGTGTTATACATTCTATATTCAGTATTCAATATTCTAAAATCTAAACTCTGTGTTCTGAATTCCATGTTCTAAATTCTGTGTTCTGTAGTCTGTATTCAGAATTCCATATTCTCTTACTACATCCAGTATTCTACATTCTATATTCTGTATTCTGTATACAAAATTCCATATACTGTGTTCAACAATGTAAATTCTATATTCTATATTCTGTATTCTGCACTCTATATTCTAAATTCTGTGTTCTGAATTACAACTTGTATAATCAAGTTTCTGCATTCTGTATTCTATATTCTATATTCTGTGTTCTACATTCTGTATTCTACATTGTATATTATGTAGTCTGTATACTATATTCTATATTATGCGTTCTGATTTCCATGTTCTAAATTCTGGGTTCTGTATTCCGTAATCTGTATTCAATATTCTGTGTTCTACATTCTGTATTGTACATTCTATATACTGTATTCTATATTATAAATTCTGTGTACAACATTCTATATACCACATAATATTTCGGTATACTTTATTATATGTTCTGTGTTCTGAATTCCTTGTTCTAAATTCTGCATACTGCATTCTGTATTCTATATTCTATATTCTGTGTTCTACATTCTATATTCTACATTCTATTCCTTTATCCTATATTATGTATTGTGTGTTCTGAATTCCATGTTCTGAATCCTGCGTTCTGTATGCTGTATTCCATATTCTGTGTTTTGAATTCTATGTTCTAAATTCTATATTCAGCATTCTGTAATCTAAAGTCTTAATTCTGTGTTCTGCATTCTATGGTCTAAATTCTGGGTTCTGTATTCTGTTTTCCATATTCCATATTCTGTGTTCTATATTCTATATTATGTATTCCGTATTCTATATTCTATACTCTGTGTTCTACATTCTATATTCTGCATACTGTTTTCAGTATACTGTATAATATATTCTAAATTCTGTGTTCTGCATCCATGTTCTAAATTCCGGGTTCTATATTTTCTTATCTATATTCTATATTCTGTGTTCTATATTCTACATTCTAAATTCTATATTCAGTATTCTGTATTTTATATTCTTTATTAAGTGTTCTACATTCTATATTCTAAGTTCTATATTCAATATTCTGTATTCTATATTCTTAATTCTATGTTCTGCATTCCGGGTTCTAAGTTCTGTGTTCTATTCTCTCTTGTATATATTCTATATTTGTGTTCTTCATTCTACATTCTACAAAGTATATTCTGCATTCCGTATTCTATATTCTATATTCTATGTTCTACATTCTATATTCTAAAATATATATTCAGTTTTCTGAATTCTATATTCTAAATTCTCTGTTCTGCATTCCATTTCTAAATTCTGGTTGCTATATTCTCTATTCTATATTCTATATTTTGTGTTCTTCATTCTATATTCTACCTTCTTTATTCTGCATTCCGTATTTTATATTCTATATTCTGTGTTCTATTTCTATATTCTAAATTCTATATTCACTATTTTGTATTCTATATTATAATTTTTGTGATCTGCATTCCATGTTCTAAATTCTGGGTTCTATATTCTCTATTCTATGTTATATATTCTGTGTTCTTCATTCTATATTCTAAATTCTATATTCAGTATTGTTTATTCTATGTTCTAAATTGTGTGTCTGAATTCTATGTTCTAAATTCTATATTCAGTAGTCTGTATATCATATTCTAAATGCTGTGTTCTGCAATCCATGTTCTAAATACTGGTTTCTGTAATCTGTTTTCCATTTTTTATATTCTGTGTTCTTCATTCTATATTCTGTATTGTATATTCTTTATGCTGTATTCTCTATTCTGTGTTTTTCATTCTATATTCTGTATTCTATATTCTGCATTCCGTATTCTATATTCTATATTCTGTGTTCTAATTTCTATACTCAAAATCCTATATTCAGTATTCTGTATTCTATATTCCAAATTCTGTGTTCTGCAATCCATGTTCTAAATTCTGATTTCTGTATTCTGTTTTCCATATTCTATATTCTGTTTTCTACATTCAATATTCTGTATTCTATATTCTGCATTCCGTATTCTTTAATCTATAGTCTGTGTTCTACATTCTGTACTCTAAATTCTATATTCAGTATTCTCAATTCTATATTCAAAATTCTGTGTTCTACATTGTATATTCTAAATTCTATATTCTATATTCAAAATTCTGTGTTCTTAATTCCGTGTTCTAAATTCTGGGTTCTATATTCTCTATTCTATATTCTATATTGTGTGCTCTTCATTCTATATTCTACATTCTATATTCTAAATTCTATATTCTATATTCCAAATTCTGTGTTCTGCATTTCATATTCTAAATTCTGGGTTATGTATTCTGTATTCCATATTTTATATTTTGTGTTCTATATTCTATATTTGGTATTCTATATTCTGCATTCCGTATTCTATATTCTATATCCTGTGTTCTAAATCCTATATTCAGTATTCTGTATTTTATTTTCTAAATTCTGTGTTCTGCATTCCATGTTCTAAATTCTGGGTTCTATATTCTCTATTCTATATACTGTATTCTGTGTGCTACATTCTATATTCTAAATTCTATAATCATTATTCTGTATTCAATATTCTAAATTCTGTGTTCTGCATTCCATGTTCTAAATTCTACATTCAGTATTCTGTATTCTATATTCTAAATTCTGGGTTCTGCATTCTATATTGTAAACTCTATATTAAGTATTCTGTATTCTATTTTCTAAATTCTGTGTTCTGCAATCCATGTTTTAAATTCTGGGTTCTGTATTTTGTTTTACATATTTTATATTTTGTGTTGTACATTCTATATTCTGTATTCAATATTCTGCATTCTGTATTCTAAATTGTATTTCTGTGTTCTACATTCTAAATTCTGTGTTCTGCATTCCATGTTCTAAATTCAATATTCAGTATTCTGTATTCTATATTCTAAATTATGTGTTCTGCATTCTATGTTCTAAATTCTATATTCAGTATTCTGTATTCTATATTCTATATTCTGTGTTCTGCATTCCATGTTCTAAATTCTGGGTTCTGTATTCTCTTTTCCATATTCTTTATTCTGTTTTCTACATTCTATATTCTGTATTCTATATTCTGCATTCCGTATTCTTTAATCTATATTCTGTGTTCTACATTCTGTTCTCTAAATTCTATATTCAGTATTCTCTATTCTATATTTAAAATTCTGTGTTCTACATTGTATATTGTAAATTCTATATTCTATATTCAAAATTCTGTGCTCTTCATTCCGTGTTCTAAATTCTGTTTTCTATATTCTCTATCCTATATTGTGTGTTCTTCATTCTATATTCTACATTCTATATTGTATATTCCAAATTCTGTGTTCTGCATTTCATATTCTAAATTCTGGGTTATGTATTCTGTATTCCATATTTTATATTTTGTTTTCTATATTCTATATTTGGTATTCTATATTCTGCATTCCGTATTCTATATTCTATATCCTGTGTTCTAAATCCTATATTCAGTATTCTGTATTTTATTTTCTAAATTCTGTGTTCTGCATTCCATGTTCTAAATTCTGTGTTCTATATTCTTTTTTCCATATTCTAGATTCAGTGTTCTATATTCTATATTCTGTATTCTGTATTCTGCATTCCGTATTCTACAATGTATATTCTGTGTTCTAAACTTTATTTTCCAAATTCTATATGTAGTATTCTGTATTGTATATTCTATATGCTGTTTTCTAAATTCTGTATTCTAAATTCTATATTCTTTATTCTAAATTCTGTGTTCTGCATACCGTGTTCAAAATTCTGTGTTCTATATTCTCTATACTGTATTCTATAATTTGTGTTCTTCATTCTATATTCTGTATCCTATATTCTGCATTCAGTTGTCTATATTGTATATTCTGTGTTTTACATTCTATATTCTAAATTCTATATTCAGTATTCTGTTTTATATATTCTAAATTCTGTGTTCTGTATTCTATGTTCTAAATTCTGGCTTCTATATTCTCCAGTCTATATTCTATATTTTGTGAACTCCATTCTTATTTCTACATTCTTTATTCTGCATTCCATATTCTATATTATATATTCTGTGTTCTACATTCTATATTCTAAATTCTATATTCCTTATTCCGTAGTATATATTCTATATTCTATGTTCTGCATTGTATATTCTAAATTCTACATTCAGTAATCTGTATTCTAAATACTAAATTCTGTGTTCTGCATTTCATGTTCTAAATTCTGTGTTCTATATTCTCTTTTCTATATTCTATATTCTGTGTCCTTCATTCAATATTCTAAATTCTATATTCAGTATTCTCTATTCTATATTCTAAATTCTGTGTTCTGCATAGCATGTTCGTATTTCGGGATTCTGTATTCTGTTTCCATATTTTACATTCTGTGTTCTAAATTCTATAATCTGTATAATATATTCTGCATTATGTATTCAATATTGTATATTTTGTGTTCTACATTCTATATTCTAAATTCTATAATCTATATTCTAAATTCTGTGTTCTTTATTCCGTGTTCTTAATTCTGGGTTCTATAATCTCTTTTCTATATTCTATATTCTGTGTTCGACATTCAATATTCTAAATTCTATATTTAGTATTCTCAATTCTATATTCAAAATTCTGTGTTCTACATGCTATATTCTAAATTCTATATTCTATATTCAAAATTCTGTATTCTTCATTCCGTGTTCTAAATTCTGGGTTCTATATTCTCTATTCTATATTCTATATTCTGTGTTCTTCATTCTATATTCTACATTCTATATTCTGCATTCCGTATTCTATATTCTATATACTGTGTTCTACATTCTATATTCAAAATTCTATATTCATTATCCTGTATTCTATATTCTAAATTCTGTGCTTTGAATTCCATGTTTTAAATTCTGGGTTCTATATTCTCTATTATATATTCTATATTTTTTGTTCTTCATTCTATATTGTACGTTCTATATTCTGCATTCCGTGTGATATATTCTATATTATGTTTTCTACATTCTATATTCTAAATTCTATATTCAGTATTCTGTATTCTATAATCTAAATTCTGTGTTCTGATTCAATTTTTAAATTCTGGGTTCTAAATTCTCTTTTATATATTCTATATTTTGTGTTCTTAGTTCTTTATTCGGCATTCTATATTCTGCATTCTGTATTTATGTTCTATATTCTGTGTTCTACATCTACTTTCTAAATTCTATATTCTGTATTCTGTATTCAATATTCTACATTCTGTGTTCTGCATTATATGTTCTAAATTCTGGGTTCTGTATACTGTTTTCCATATTCTATATTCTGTGTTCTTTATTCTATATTCTGTATTCTATATTCTGCATTTCGTATTCTATACTCTATATTCTGTGTTCTTCATTCTATTATCCAAATTCTATATTCAGTATTCTGTATTCTATATTCTAAATTCTGTGTTCTGCATTCCATGTTCTAAATACTGTGTTCTATATTGTCTATTCTATATTCTATATTCTGTGTTCTACATTCAATATTCTAAATTCTATATTCAGTATTCTGTATTGTATATTCTAAATTCTGTGTTCTGCATACCATGTTCAAATTTCGGGGTTCTGTATTCTGTTTCCATATTTTATATTCTGTGTTCTAATTTCTATATTCTGTATGCTATATTCTGAATTATGTATTCTATATTCTATATTTTGTGTTCTACATTCTATATTCTAAATTTTATATTCAGTATTCTTTATTCTATTTTCTAAATTCTGGGTTCTGCATTCCATGTTCTAAATCCTATATTCAGTATTCTGTATTCTATATTCTAAATTCTGTGTTCCGCATTCAATGTTCTAAATTCTATATTCAGTATTCTATATTATAAATTCTAAATTCTGTGTTCTGCATTCCATGTTGTAAATACTGGGTTGTCTATTCTGTTTTCCATATTGTATAATCTGTGTTCTACATTCTATATTCTGTATTCTATATTCTGCATTCCGTATTCCATATTCTATATTCTGTGTTTTACATTCTATATTCTAAATTCTATATTCTGTATTCCGTATTCTATATTCTGAACTCTGTGTTCTACATTCTATATTCTTAATTCTATATTCAGTGGTCTGTATTCTATATTCTAAATTCTGTGTTCTGCATTACATTCTCTAAATTTTGGCTTCTATATTCTCTATTCTATATTCTATATGCTGTGTTCTACATTCTATATTCTGAATTGTATATTGAGGTTTCTGTATTCTATATTCTAAATTCTGTGTCCTGCATTCCATTTTCTAAATTCTGGTTTCTATATTCTCTATTCTATTTTCTGAGTTGTAAATTCTATATTCTATTTCAATATTCAGTATTCTGAATTCTATATTCTTAATTTTGTGTTCTACATCCGTGTTCTAAATTCTGGGTTCTATATTCTCTATTCTATAATCTATACATTGTGTTCTTCATTTCATATTCTACATTCCATATTCTATATTCTAAATTCTGTGTTCTACATTCTATATTCTAAAAACTATATTCAGTCTTCTGTATTGTATATTCTAAATTCTTTGTTCTGCACTCCATTTCTTAATTCTGTGTTCTATATTCTCTATTCATTTCTATATTTTTTGTTTACATTCTATATTGTACGTTCTATATTCTGCATTCCGTGCTTTACACTCTATATTATGTTTTCAACATTCTATATTCTAAATTCTATATTCAGTATTCTGAATTCTATATTCTAAATTCTGTGTTCTGCATTCCATGTTCTAAATTCTGGGTTCTATATTTTCTATACTATATTCTATATTCTATGTTCTATATTGTATATTCTAAATTCTATATTCATTATTCTTTATTCTATATTCTTAATTCTGTGTTCTACATTCTATATTCTAAATTCTATATTCAGTATTCTGTATTCTATATTCTTAATTCTCTGTTCTTCATTCCATGTTCTAAGTTCTGGGTCCTATACTCTCTATTATATATTCTATATTTGTGTTCTGCATTCTATATTCTACATAGTATATTCTGCATTCCCTATCCTATATTCTATATTCTATGTTCTACATTCTAAATTCTAAAATCTATTTTCAGTATTCTGTATTCTATAGTATAATTTCTCTGTTCTGCATTACATTACTAAATTGTGGTTTCTATATTCTCTATTCTATATTATATATTTGGGTCTTTCATTCTATATTCTACGTCCTATATTCTTCCATCCGTATTTTATATTCTATATTGTTTGTTCTATATTCTATATTCTAAATTCTATATTGAGTATTTTGTATTCTATATTCTAATTTGTGTGTTCTGCATTCCATGTACTAAATTCTGGGTTCTCTATTCTCTATTCTCTATTCTGTGTTTACATTCTATATTCTAAATTCTATATTCAGTATTCTGTATTCTATATTCTAAATTCTGTGTTCTGCTTTCCTTTTTTATAAATTCTATATTCAGTACTGTGCATTCTATATTCTAAATTCTGTGTTATGCATTCTATTTTCTAAATTCTATATTCATTATTCTGTATATTATATTCTAAAATCTGTGTTCTGCATTCCATGTTCTAAATTCTGGGTTCTGTATTGTTTTCCATATTCTATATACTGTGTTCTTCATTCTATATTCTGTATTGTATATTATTTATGCCGTATTATATATTCTGTGTTCTTCATTATATATTCTGTATTCTATATTCTGCATTCCGTATTCTATATTCTATATTCTGAGTTCTTCATTTTATACTCTAAATTCTATATTCAGTATTCTGTAATGTATATTCCAAATTCTGTGTTCTGCATTGTATGTTCTAAACTTTGGGTTCTGTATTCTGTATTCCATATTCTATATTTTGTGTTCTATAGTCTATAATTGGTATTCAATATTCTGTATTCCGTATTCTATATTCTATATCCTGTGTTCTAAATTCTATATTCACTATTCTGTGTTTTATTTTCTAAATTCTGTGTTCTGCATTCCATGTTCTAAATTCTGGGTTTTATATTCACTATTGTATATACTACATTCTGTGTGCTACATTCTATATTATAAATTCTATATTCAGTATTCTGTATTCTATATTCTAAATTCTGTGTTTACATTCTATATTCTAAATTGCATATTCAGTATGCTGTATTCAATATTCCAAATTCTGAGTTCTGCTTTCCATGTTCCAAAATCTGGCTTCAATATTTTCCTTGCTATTTTTTTTTTGTTGTCTACATTATATATTCTAAATTATTTATTCAGTATTATGTATTTTATATTCTATAATCTATGTCCTACATAGAATTTTTTAATTGTTTATAAAATATTCCGTATATTATGTTCTTAATTCTGTGTTCTATATTCTCTTTTCTATTTTCTATATTCTGTGTTCTACATTCTATATTGTAAATTTTATATTCAGCATTCTGTATTCTATATTCTAAATTCTGTGTTCTACATTCTATATTCTATATTCTATATTCAGTATAATGTATTCTATAATCTAAATTCTGTGTTCTGCATTCCATGTTCTAAATTCTCTATTCTATATTCTGTGTTCTACTTTCTATATTCTTAATTATAAGTTTTGTATTCAGTATTCTATATTCTTAATTCTGTGTTCTGCATTCCATGTTCCAAATTGTGGTTTCTACATTCTCTATTCTATATTCTATATTGTGTGTTTTTCATTCAAGATTTTACATAGAATATTTTGCATTCCGTATACTATATTCTATATTCTGTGTTCTACATACTATATTCTAAATTCTATATTCAGCATTCCGTATTCTATATTCTAAATTCTCGGTTCCGCATTCCATGTTCTAAATTCTGGTTTCTATATCCTCTTTTCTATATTCTATATCCTGTGTTCCACATTCTGTAGTCTAAATCCTATATTCAGCGTTCTGTATTCTATATTCTAAATTATGTGTTCTGCATTCCATATTTAAATTCTGGGTTCCATATTCTGTTTTCCATATTTTATATTCTGTGTTCTACATTCTATATTCTGTATTCTATATTCTGCATTCAGTATTCTGCATTAAATATTCTGTGTTCTACCTTCTATTTTCAACATTCTATATTCAGTATTCTGTATTCTATATTCTAAATTCTGTGTTCTGCATTCCATGTTGTAAATTGTCTTTTCTATATTCTGTATTCTGTGTTCTTCTTTCTATATTCTAAATTCTATATTTAGTATTTTGTATTCTATATTATTAATTCTGTTCTCTGCATTCAATTTCTAAATTCTGGGTTCTATATTCTCTTTTATATATTCTATATACTGTGTTCTTCATTCTAGATCCTTCATACTAAATTTTGAATTCCGTATTCTATATTCTATATTCTGTGTTCTAAATTCTATATTCTAAATTCTATATTCCGTATTCTGTATTCTATATTCTAAATTCTGTGTTTTGTATTCCATGTTGTATATTCTGGCTTCTATATTCTTTATTCTATATTCTAAATTCTGTGTTCTGCATTCCATGTTGTAAATTCTATATTCAGTATTCTGTATTCTATATTCTATATTCTGTGTTCTGCATTCTATATTCTAAATTCTATATTTGGTATTCTGTATTCTATATTCTTAATTCTGTGATCTGGTTTCCATGTTCTAAATTCTGGGTTCTATATTCTCTATTCTATATTCTAAATTTTGTGCATTTCATTCTATATTCTAGAAACTATATTCTGTATTAGGTATTCTATATTCTTTTTTTCCGTGTTCTACATTCCATATTCTAAATTCTATATGCACTATTCTGTATTCTATATTCTGAATTCTGTGTTCTGCATTCCATGTTCTAAATTCTGGGTTCTATACACTTTATTCTATATTCTATATTCTGTGTTCTACATTCTATATTCTAAATTCCATATTCAGTGTTCTGTATTGTATATTCTAAATTCTGCGTTCTGATTCCATGTACTAAATTCTGGGTTCTACATTCTCTATTCTATTTTCTATATTCTGTGTTTTACATTTTATATTCTAAATTCTATATTCAGTAATCTGTATTCCATATTCTAAATTCTGTGTTCTTCATTCTATATTCAAAATTCTATATTCAGTATTATGCATTGTATGTTCTAAATACCGTGTTCTGCATTCAATGTTCTAAATTCTGTGTTCTGCATTCCATGTTCTTAGGTCTGGGATCTCTAATCTATATTCTATATTCTGGGTTCTACATTCTACATTCTAAATTCTATATTCAGTATTATTTAATCTATATTCTTAATTCTGTGTTCTGCATAGCATGGTCTTTATTCTGGATTCTATATTCTGTATTCTACATTCTAAATTCTGTGTTCTACATTCCATATTCTAAATTCTATATTCAGTATACTTTATTCTATATTCTAAATTCGGTGTTCTACATTCTATATTCTAAATAGTATATTCAGTATTCTGTATTCTATATTCTAAATTCTGTGTTCAGCATTCCATGTTCTGAATTCTGATTTCTGTATTCTGTTTCCATATTCTATATTCTGTGTTCTACATTGTATATTATAAATTCTATGTTCAGTGTTCTGTAATCTATATTCTTAATTCTGTGTTCTGCATTCCATGTTCTAATTTCTCTATTCTATATTTTGTGTTCTACATTCTATATTCTGTATTAAATATTCTGCATTCCGTATTCTAAATTCTATTTCTGTGTTCTACATTCTAAATTCTGCGTTCTGCATTCCATGTTCTAAATTCTGGGTTCTGTATTCTTCATTCTCTATCCTTTATTCTGTGTTCTGCATTCTCTTTTCTACATTCTCTATTCTGTATTCTATATTCTACATTCTGTGTTCTGCATTCAATGTTCTAAATTCTGGTTTCTGTATTCTGTATTCTATAGTCTGTTTTGTACATTCTAAAGTATACATTCTATATTCTGTATTATGTGCTCTTTATTCTAAATTCAGTGTTCTGAATTCTACGTTCTAAACTCTGGGTTCTGTATTCTGTTTTCTATATTCTTTATTCTGTGTTATATATTCTATATTCAACATTCTGTATACTGTATTCTATATACTAAATTCTGTTTTCTGAATTCCATGTTCTAAATAATGTGTTCTGCATTGTGTATTCTATATTGTATAATCTGTGTTGTATATTCTGTGTTATACATTCTATATTCAGTATTCAATATTCTAAAATCTAAACTCTGTGTTCTGAATTCCATGTTCTAAATTCTGTGTTCTGTAGTCTGTATTCTGAATTCCATATTCTCTTACTACATCCAGTATTCTACATTCTATATTCTGTATTCTGTATACAATATTCCATATACTGTGTTCAACAATGTAAATTCTATATTCTATATTCTGTATTCTGCACTCTATATTCTAAATTCTGTGTTCTGAATTACAACTTGTATAATCAAGTTTCTGCATTCTGTATTCTATATTCTATATTCTGTGTTCTACATTCTGTATTCTACATTGTATATTATGTATTCTGTATAATATATTCTATATTATGCGTTCTGATTTCCATGTTCTAAATTCTGGGTTCTGTATTCCGTAATCTGTATTCAATATTCTGTGTTCTACATTCTGTATTGTACATTCTATATACTCTATTCTATATTATAAATTCTGTGTACAACATTCTATATACCACATAATATTTCGGTATACTTTATTATATATTCTGTGTTCTGAATTCCATGTTCTGAATTCTGCGTTCTGTATGCTGTATTCCATATTCTGTGTTTTGAATTCTATGTTCTAAATTCTATATTCAGCATTCTGTAATCTAAAGTCTTAATTCTGTGTTCTGCATTCTATGGTCTAAATTCTGGGTTCTGTATTCTGTTTTCCATATTGCATATTCTGTGTTCTATATTCTATATTCTGTATTCCGTATTCTATATTCTATACTCTGTGTTCTACATTCTATATTCTGCATAATGTATTCAGTATACTGTATTCTATGTTCTAAATTCTGTGTTCGGCACCCATGTTCTAAATTCTGGGTTCTATATTTTCTTATCTATATTCTATATTCTGTGTTCTATATTCTACATTCTAAATTCTATATTCAGTATTCTGTATTTTATATTCTTTATTTAGTGTTCTGCATTCTATTTTCTAAGTTCTATATTCAATATTCTGTATTCTATATTCTTAATTCTATGTTCTGCATTCCAGGTTCTAAGTTCTGTGTTCTATTCTCTCTAGTATATATTCTATATTTGTGTTCTTCATTCTACATTCTACAAAGTATATTCTGCATTCCGTACTCTATATTCTATATTGTATGTTCTACATTCTATATTCTAAAATATTTATTCAGTTTTCTGAATTCTATATTCTAAATTCTCTGTTCTGCATTCCATTTCTAAATTCTGGTTGCTGTATTCTCTATTCTATATTCTATATTTTGTGTTCTTCATTCTATATTCTACCTTCTTTATTCGGCATTCCGTATTTTATATTCTATATTCTGTGTTCTATTTCTATATTCTAAATTCTATATTCACTATTTTGTATTCTATATTATAATTTTTGTGATCTGCATTCCATGTTCTAAATTCTGGGTTCTATATTCTCTATTCTATGTTATATATTCTGTGTTCTACATTCTATATTCTAAATTCTATATTCAGTATTGTTTATTCTATGTTCTAAATTCTGTGTCTGAATTCAATGTTCTAAATTCTATATTCAGTATTCTGTATATCATATTCTAAATTCTGTGTTCTGCAATCCATGTTCTAAATTCTGGTTTCTGTAATCTGTTTTCCATTTTTTATATTCTGTGTTCTTCATTCTATATTCTGTATTGTATATTCTTTATGCTGTATTCTCTATTCTGTGTTTTTCATTCTATATTCTGTATTCTATATACTGCATTCCGTATTCTATATTCTATATTCTGTGTTCTACTTTCTATACCCTAAATTCTATATTCAGTGTTCTGTATTCTATATTCCAAATTCTGGGTTCTGCAATCCATGTTCTAAATTCTGGTTTCTGTATTCTGTTTTCCATTTTTTATATTCTGTGTTCTACATTCTATATTGTGTATTGTATATTCTTTATGCTGTATTCTCTATTCTGAGTTTTTCATTCTATATTCTGTATTCCATATTCTGCATTCCGTATTCTATATTCTATATTCTGTGTTCTACATTCTGTACTCTAAATTCTATATTCAGTTTTCTCTATTCTATATTCAAAATTCTGTGTTCTACATTGTATATTCTTAATTCTATATTCTATATTCAAAATTCTGTGTTCTTTGTTCCGTGTTCTAAATTCTGGGTTCTATATTCTCTATTCTATATTCTATATTCTGTGTTCTTCATTCTATATTCTACATTCTATATTCTGCATTCCGTATTCTATATTCTATATACTGTGTTCTACATTCTATATTCAAAATTCTATATTCATTATCCTGTATTCTATATTCTAAATTGTGTGCTTTGAATTCCATGTTCTAAATTCTGGGTTCTATATTCTCTATTATATATTCTATATTTTTTGTTCTTCATTCTATATTGTACGTTCTATATTCTGCATTCCGTGTTATATATTCTATATTATGTTTTCTACATTCTATATTCTAAATTCTATATTCAGTATTCTGTATTCTATAATCTAAATTCTGTGTTCTGATTCAATTTTTAAATTCTGGGTTCTAAATTCTCTTTTATATATTCTATATTTTGTGTTCTTAGTTCTTTATTCTGCATTCTATATTCTGCATTCTGTATTTATGTTCTATATTCTGTGTTCTACATCTACTTTCTAAATTCTATATTCTGTATTCTGTATTCAATATTCTACATTCTGTGTTCTGCATTCTATGTTCTAAATTCTGGGTTCTGTATACTGTTTTCCATATTCTATATTCTGTGTTCTATATTCAATATTCTGTATTCTATATTCTGCATTCCGTATTCTATACTCTATATTCTGTGTTCTTCATTCTTTTATCCAAATTCTATATTCAGTATTCTGTATTCTATATTCTAAATTCTGTGTTCTGCATTTCATGTTCTAAATTCTGTGTTCTATATTGTCTATTCTATATTCTATATTCTGTGTTCTACATTCAATATTCTAAATTCTATATTCAGTATTCTGTATTGTATATTCTAAATTCTGTGTTCTGCATACCATGTTCAAATTTCGGGGTTCTGTATTCTGTTTCCATATTTTATATTCTGTGTTCTAATTTCTAAATTCTGTATACTATATTCTGCATTATGTATTCTATATTCTATATTTTGTGTTCTACATTCTATATTCTAAATTTTATATTCAGTATTCTTTATTCTATTTTCTAAATTCTGGGTTCTGCATTCCATGTTCTAAATCCTATATTCAGTATTCTGTATTCTATATTCTAAATTCTGTGTTCCGCATTCTATGTTCTAAATTCTATATTCAGTGCTCTGTATTATAAATTCTAAATCCTGTGTTCTGTATTCCATGTTGTAAATACTGGGTTTTCTATTCTGTTTTCCATATTGTATAATCTGTGTTCTACATTCTATATTCTGTATTCTATATTCTGCATTCCGTATTCCATATTCTATATTCTGTGTTTTACATTCTATATTCTAAAGTCTATATTCTGTATACCATATTCTATATTCTGAACTCTGTGTTCTACATTCTATATTCTAAATTCTATATTCTGTGGTCTGTATTCTATATTCTAAATTCTGTGTCCTGCATTCAATTTTCTAAATTCTGATTTCTATATTTTCTATTGTATTTTCTGAGTTGTATATTCTATATTCTAAATTCTATATTCAGCATTCCGTATTCTATATTTTAAATTCTTTGTTCTGCATTCCATGTTCTAAATTCTGGTTTCTATATCCTCTTTTCTATATTCTATGTCCTGTGTTCCACATTCTATATTCTAAATCCTATATTCAGCGTTCTGTATTCTATATTCTAAATTATGTGTTCTGCATTCCATATTTAAATTCTGGGTTCTATATTCTGTTTTCCATATTTTATATTCTGTGTTCTACATTCTATATTCTGTATTCTATTTTCTGCATTCAATATTCTGCATTATATATTCTGTGTTCTACCTTCTATTTTCAAAATTCTATATTCAGTATTCTGTATTCTATATTCTAAATTCTGTGTTCTGCATTCCATGTTGTAAATTGTCTTTTCTATATTCTGTATTCTGTGTTCTTCTTTCTATATTCTAAATTCTATATTTAGTATTTTGTATTCTATATTATTAATTCTGTTCTCTGCATTCAATTTCTAAATTCTGGGTTCTATATTCTCTTTTATATATTCTATATACTGTGTTCTTCATTCTAGATCCTTCATACTAAATTTTGAATTCCGTATTCTATATTCTATATTCTGTGTTCTAAATTCTATATTCTAAATTCTATATTCCGTATTTTGTATTCTATATTCTAAATTCTGTGTTTTGTATTCCATGTTGTATATTCTGGCTTCTATATTCTTTATTCTATATTCTAAATTCTGTGTTCTGCATTCCATGTTGTAAATTCTATATTCAGTATTCTGTATTCTATATTCTATATTCTGTGTTCTGCATTCTATATTCTAAATTCTATATTTGGTATTCTGTATTCTATATTCTTAATTCTGTGATCTGGTTTCCATGTTCTAAATTCTGGGTTCTATATTCTCTATTCTATATTCTAAATTTTGTGCATTTCATTCTATATTCTACGATCTATATTCTGTATTAGGTATTCTATATTCTTTTTTTCCGTGTTCTACATTCCATATTCTAAATTCTATATGCACTATTCTGTATTCTATATTCTGAATTCTGTGTTCTGCATTCCATGTTCTAAATTCTGGGTTCTATACACTTTATTCTATATTCTATATTCTGTGTTCTACATTCTATATTCTAAATTCCATATTCAGTGTTCTGTATTGTATATTCTAAATTCTGGGTTCTGATTCCATGTACTAAATTCTGGGTTCTACATTCTCTATTCTATTTTCTATATTCTGTGTTTTACATTTTATATTCTAAATTCTATATTCAGTAATCTGTATTCCATATTCTAAATTCTGTGTTCTTCATTCTATATTCAAAATTCAATATTCAGTATTCTGTATTGTATGTTCTAAATACCGTGTTCTGCATTCAGTGTTCTAAATTCTGTGTTCTGCATTCCATGTTCTTAGGTCTGGGATCTATAATCTATATTCTATATTCTGTGTTCTACATTCTACATTCTAAATTCTATATTCAGTATTATTTAATCTATATTCTTAATTCTGTGTTCTGCATAGCATGTTCTTTATTCTGGATTCTATATTCTGTATTCAACATTCTAAATTCTGTGTTCTACATTCTATATTCTAAATTCTATATTCAGTATTCTTTATTCTATATTCTAAATTCGGTGTTCTACATTCTATATTCTAAAAAGTATATTCAGTATTCTGTATTCTATATTCTAAATTCTGTGTTCAGCATTCCATGTTCTGAATTCTGATTTCTGTATTCTGTTTCCATATTCTATATTCTGTGTTCTACATTGTATATTATAAATTCTATGTTCAGTGTTCTGTAATCTATATTCTTAATTCTGTGTTCTGCATTCCATGTTCTAATTTCTCTATTCTATATTTTGTGTTCTACATTCTATATTCTGTATTCAATATTCTGCATTCCGTATTCTAAATTCTATTTCTGTGTTCTACATTCAAAATTCTGGTTTCTGCATTCCATGTTCTAAATTCAGGGTTCTGTATTCTTCATTCTCTATTCTTTATTCTGTGTTCTGCATTCTCTATTCTACATTCTCTATTCTGTATTCTATATTCTACATTCTGTGTTCTGCATTCAATGTTCTAAATTCTGGTTTCTGTATTCTGTATTCTATAGTCTGTTTTGTACATTCTAAAGTATACATTCTATATTCTGTATTATGTGCTCTATATTCTAAATTCAGTGTTCTGAATTCTACGTTCTAAACTCTGGGTTCTGTATTCTGTTTTCTATATTCTATATTCTGTGTTATACATTCTATATTCAACATTCTGTATACTGTATTCTATATACTAAATTCTGTTTTCTGAATTCCATGTTCTAAATAATGTGTTCTGCATTGTGTATTCTATATTCTATAATCTGTGTTGTATATTCTGTGTTATACATTCTATATTCAGTATTCAATATTCTAAAATCTAAACTCTGTGTTCTGAATTCCATGTTCTAAATTCTGTGTTCTGTAGTCTGTATTCTGAATTCCATATTCTCTTACTACATCCAGTATTCTACATTCTATATTCTGTATTCTGTATACAATATTCCATATACTGTGTTCAACAATGTAAATTCTATATTCTATATTCTGTATTCTGCACTCTATATTCTAAATTCTGTGTTCTGAATTACAACTTGTATAATCAAGTTTCTGCATTCTGTATTCTATATTCTATATTCTGTGTTCTACATTCTATATTCTACATTCTATTCCTTTATTCTATATTATGTATTGTGTGTTCTGAATTCCATGTTCTGAATCCTGCGTTCTGTATGCTGTATTCCATATTCTGTGTTTTGAATTCTATGTTCTAAATTCTATATTCAGCATTCTGTAATCTAAAGTCTTAATTCTGTGTTCTGCATTCTATGGTCTAAATTCTGGGTTCTGTATTCTGTTTCCCATATTCCATATTCTGTGTTCTATATTCTATATTCTGTATTCCGTATTCTATATTCTATACTCTGTGTTCTACATTCTATATTCTGCATACCGTATTCAGTATACTGTATTCTATATTCTAAATTCTGTGTTCTGCACCCATGTTCTAAATTCTGGGTTCTATATTTTCTTATCTATATTCTATATTCTGTGTTCTACATTCTATATTCTACATTCTATTCCTTTATTCTATATTATGTATTGTGTGTTCTGAATTCCATGTTCTGAATTCTGCGTTCTGTATGCTGTATTCCATATTCTGTGTTTTGAATTCTATGTTCTAAATTCTATATTCAGCATTCTGTAATCTAAAGTCTTAATTCTGTGTTCTGCATTCTATGGTCTAAATTCTGGGTTCTGTATTCTGTTTTCCATATTCCATATTCTGTGTTCTATATTCTATATTCTGTATTCCGTATTCTATATTCTATACTCTGTGTTCTACATTCTATATTCTGCATAATGTATTCAGTATACTGTATTCTATGTCCTAATTCTGTGTTCGGCACCCATGTTCTAAATTCTGGGTTCTATATTTTCTTATCTATATTCTATATTCTGTGTTCTATATTCTACATTCTAAATTCTATATTCAGTATTCTGTATTTTATATTCTTTATTTAGTGTTCTACATTCTATATTCTAAGTTCTATATTCAATATTCTGTATTCTATATTCTTAATTCTATGTTCTGCATTCCAGGTTCTAAGTTCTGTGTTCTATTCTCTCTAGTATATATTCTATATTTGTGTTCTTCATTCTACATTCTACAAAGTATATTCTGCATTCTGTATTCTATATTCTATATTGTATGTTCTACATTCTATATTCTAAAATATTTATTCAGTTTTCTGAATTCTATATTCTAAATTCTCTGTTCTGCATTCCATTTCTAAATTCTGGTTGCTATATTCTCTATTCTCTATTCTATATTTTGTGTTCTTCATTCTATATTCTACCTTCTTTATTCTGCATTCCGTATTTTATATTCTATATTCTGTGTTCTATTTCTATATTCTAAATTCTATATTCACTATTTTGTATTCTATATTATAATTTTTGTGATCTGCATTCCATGTTCTAAATTCTGGGTTCTATATTCTCTATTCTATGTTATATATTCTGTGTTCTACATTCTATATTCTAAATTCTATATTCAGTATTGTTTATTCTATGTTCTAAATTCTGTGTCTGAATTCTATGTTCTAAATTCTATATTCAGTATTCTGTATATCATATTCTAAATTCTGTGTTCTGCAATCCATGTTCTAAATTCTGGTTTCTGTAATCTGTTTTCCATTTTTTATATTCTGTGTTCTTCATTCTATATTCTGTATTGTATATTCTTTATGCTGTATTCTCTATTCTGTGTTTTTCATTCTATATTCTGTATTCTATATTCTGCATTCCGTATTCTATATTCTATATTCTGTGTTCTAATTTCTATACTCTAAATTCTATATTCAGTATTCTGTATTCTATATTCCAAATTCTGGGTTCTGCAATCCATGTTCTAAATTCTGGTTTCTGTATTCTGTTTTCCATTTTTTATATTCTGTGTTCTACATTCTATATTGTGTATTGTATATTCTTTATGCCGTATTCTCTATTCTGAGTTTTTCATTCTATATTCTGTATTCCATATTCTGCATTCCGTATTCTATATTTTATATTCTGTGTTCTACATTCTGTACTCTAAATTCTATATTCAGTTTTCTCTATTCTATATTCAAAATTCTGTGTTCTACATTGTATATTCTAAATTCTATATTCTATAATCAAAATTCTGTGTACTTCGTTCCGTGTTCTAAATTCTGGGTTCTATATTCTCTATTCTATATTCTATATTCTGTGTTCTTCATTGTATATTCTACATTCTATATTCTGCATTCCGTATTCTATATTCTATATACTGTGTTCTACATTCTATATTCAAAATTCTATATTCATTACCCTGTATTCTATATTCTAAATTGTGTGCTTTGAATTCCATGTTCTAAATTCTGGGTTCTATATTCTTTATTATATATTCTATATTTTTTGTTCTTCATTCTATATTGTACGTTCTATATTCTGCATTCCGTGTTATATATTCTATATTATGTTTTCTACATTCTATATTCTAAATTCTATATTCAGTATTCTGTATTCTATAATCTAAATTCTGTGTTCTGATTCAATTTTTAAATTCTGGGTTCTAAATTCTCTTTTATATATTCTATATTTTGTGTTCTTAGTTCTTTATTCTGCATTCTATATTCTGCATTCTGTATTTATGTTCTATATTCTGTGTTCTACATCTACATTCTAAATTCTATATTCTGTATTCTGTATTCAATATTCTACATTCTGTGTTCTGCATTCTATGTTCTAAATTCTGGATTCTGTATACTGTTTTCCATATTCTATATTCTGTGTTCTATATTCTATATTCTGTATTCTATATTCTGCATTCCGTATTCTATACTCTATATTCTGTGTTCTTCATTCTATTATCCAAATTCTATATTCAGTATTCTGTATTCTATATTCTAAATTCTGTGTTCTGCATTTCATGTTCTAAATTCTTTGTTCTATATTGTCTATTCTATATTCTATATTCTGTGTTCTACATTCAATATTCTAAATTCTATATTCAGTATTCTGTATTGTATATTCTAAATTCTGTGTTCTGCATACCATGTTCAAATTTCGGGGTTCTGTATTCTGTTTCCATATTTTATATTCTGTGTTCTAATTTCTATATTCTGTATACTATATTCTGCATTATGTATTCTATATTCTATATTTTGTGTTCTACATTCTATATTCTAAATTTTATATTCAGTATTCTTTATTCTATTTTCTAAATTCTGGGTTCTGCATTCCATGTTCTAAATCCTATATTCAGTATTCTGTATTCTATATTCTAAATTCTGTGTTCCGCATTCTATGTTCTAAATTCTATATTCAGTGCTCTGTATTATAAATTCTAAATCCTGTGTTCTGTATTCCATGTTGTAAATACTGGGTATTCTATTCTGTTTTCCATATTGTATAATCTGTGTTCTACATTCTATATTCTGTATTCTATATTCTGCATTCCGTATTCCATATTCTATATTCTGTGTTTTACATTCTATATTCTAAATTCTATATTCTGTATTCCATATTCTATATTCTGAACTCTGTGTTCTACATTCTATATTCTAAATTCTATATTCTGTGGTCTGTATTCTATATTCTAAATTCTGTGTCCTGCATTCCATTTTCTAAATTCTGATTTCTATATTCTCTATTGTATTTTCTGAGTTGTATATTCTATATTCTAAATTCTATATTCAGCATTCCGTATTCTATATATTAAATTCTCTGTTCTGCATTCCATGTTCTAAATTCTGGTTTCTATATCCTCTTTTCTATATTCTATATCCTGTGTTCCACATTCTATAGTCTAAATCCTATATTCAGCGTTCTGTATTCTATATTCTAAATTATGTGTTCTGAATACCATATTTAAATTCTGGGTTCTATATTCTGTTTTCCATATTTTATATTCTGTGTTCTACATTCTATATTCTGTATTCAATTTTCTGCATTCAATATTCTGCATTATATATTCTGTGTTCTACCTTCTATTTTCAAAATTCTATATTCAGTATTCTGTATTCTATATTCTAAATTCTGTGTTCTGCATTCCATGTTGTAAATTGTCTTTTCTATATTCTGTATTCTGTGTTCTTCTTTCTATATTCTAAATTCTATATTTAGTATTTTGTATTCTATATTATTAATTCTGTTCTCTGCATTCAATTTCTAAATTCTGGGTTCAATATTCTCTTTTATATATTCTACATACTGTGTTCTTCATTCTAGATCCTTCATACTAAATTTTCAATTCCGTATTCTATATTCAATATTCTGTGTTCTAAATTCTATATTCTAAATTCTATATTCTGTATTTTGTATTCTATATTCTAAATTCTGTGTTCTGCATACCATGTTCAAATTTCGGGGTTCTGTATTCTGTTTCCATATTTTATATTCTGTGTTCTAATTTCTATATTCTGTATACTATATTCTGCATTATGTATTCTATATTCTATATTTTGTGTTCTACATTCTATATTCTAAATTTTATATTCAGTATTCTTTATTCTATTTTCTAAATTCTGGGTTCTGCATTCCATGTTCTAAATCCTATATTCAGTATTCTGTATTCTATATTCTAAATTCTGTGTTCCGCATTCTATGTTCTAAATTCTATATTCAGTGCTCTGTATTATAAATTCTAAATCCTGTGTTCTGTATTCCATGTTGTAAATACTGGGTATTCTATTCTGTTTTCCATATTGTATAATCTGTGTTCTACATTCTATATTCTGTATTCTATATTCTGCATTCCGTATTCCATATTCTATATTCTGTGTTTTACATTCTATATTCTAAATTCTATATTCTGTATTCCATATTCAATATTCTGAACTCTGTGTTCTACATTCTATATTCTAAATTCTATATTCTGTGGTCTGTATTCTATATTCTAAATTCTGTGTCCTGCATTCCATTTTCTAAATTCTGATTTCTATATTCTCTATTGTATTTTCTGAGTTGTATATTCTATATTCTAAATTCTATATTCAGCATTCCGTATTCTATATATTAAATTCTCTGTTCTGCATTCCATGTTCTAAATTCTGGTTTCTATATCCTCTTTTCTATATTCTATATCCTGTGTTCCACATTCTATAGTCTAAATCCTATATTCAGCGTTCTGTATTCTATATTCTAAATTATGTGTTCTGAATACCATATTTAAATTCTGGGTTCTATATTCTGTTTTCCATATTTTATATTCTGTGTTCTACATTCTATATTCTGTATTCTATTTTCTGCATTCAATATTCTGCATTATATATTCTGTGTTCTACCTTCTATTTTCAAAATTCTATATTCAGTATTCTGTATTCTATATTCTAAATTCTGTGTTCTGCTTTCCATGTTGTAAATTGTCTTTTCTATATTCTGTATTCTGTGTTCTTCTTTCTATATTCTAAATTCTATATTTAGTATTTTGTATTCTATATTATTAATTCTGTTCTCTGCATTCAATTTCTAAATTCTGGGTTCAATATTCTCTTTTATATATTCTACATACTGTGTTCTTCATTCTAGATCCTTCATACTAAATTTTGAATTCCGTATTCTATATTCAATATTCTGTGTTCTAAATTCTATATTCTAAATTCTATATTCTGTATTTTGTATTCTATATTCTAAATTCTGTGTTTTGTATTCCATGTTGTATATTCTGGCTTCTATATTCTTTATTCTATATTCTAAATTCTGTGTTCTGCATTCCATGTTGTAAATTCTATATTCAGTATTCTGTATTCTATATTCTATATTCTGTGTTCTGCATTCTATATTCTAAATTCTATATTTGGTATTCTGTATTCTATATTCTTAATTCTGTGATCTGGTTTCCATGTTCTAAATTCTGGGTTCTATATTCTCTATTCTATATTCTAAATTTTGTGCATTTCATTCTATATTCTACGATCTATATTCTGTATTAGGTATTCTATATTCTTTTTTTCCGTGTTCTACATTCCATATTCTAAATTCTATATGCACTATTCTGTATTCTATATTCTGAATTCTGTGTTCTGCATTCCATGTTCTAAATTCTGGGTTCTATACACTTTATTCTATATTCTATATTCTGTGTTCTACATTCTATATTCTAAATTCCATATTCAGTGTTCTGTATTGTATATTCTAAATTCTGGGTTCTGATTCCATGTACTAAATTCTGGGTTCTACATTCTCTATTCTATTTTCTATATTCTGTGTTTTACATTTTATATTCTAAATTCTATATTCAGTAATCTGTATTCCATATTCTAAATTCTGTGTTCTTCATTCTATATTCAAAATTCTATATTCAGTATTCTGTATTGTATGTTCTAAATACCGTGTTCTGCATTCAATGTTCTAAATTCTGTGTTCTGCATTCCATGTTCTTAGGTCTGGGATCTATAATCTATATTCTATATTCTGTGTTCTACATTCTACATTCTAAATTCTATATTCAGTATTATTTAATCTATATTCTTAATTCTGTGTTCTGCATAGCATGTTCTTTATTCTGGATTCTATATTCTGTATTCTACATTCTAAATTCTGTGTTCTACATTCTATATTCTAAATTCTATATTCAGTATTCTTTATTCTATATTCTAAATTCGGTGTTCTACATTCTATATTCTAAATAGTATATTCAGTATTCTGTATTCTATATTCTAAATTCTGTGTTCAGCATTCCATGTTCTGAATTCTGATTTCTGTATTCTGTTTCCATATTCTATATTCTGTGTTCTACATTGTATATTATAAATTCTATGTTCAGTGTTCTGTAATCTATATTCTTAATTCTGTGTTCTGCATTCCATGTTCTAATTTCTCTATTCTATATTTTGTGTTCTACATTCTATATTCTGTATTCAATATTCTGCATTCCGTATTCTAAATTCTATTTCTGTGTTCTACATTCTAAATTCTGCGTTCTGCATTCCATGTTCTAAATTCTGGGTTCTGTATTCTTCATTCTCTATTCTTTATTCTGTGTTCTGCATTCTCTATTCTACATTCTCTATTCTGTATTCTATATTCTACATTCTGTGTTCTGCATTCAATGTTCTAAATTCTGGTTTCTGTATTCTGTATTCTATAGTCTGTTTTGTACATTCTAAAGTATACATTCTATATTCTGTATTCTGTGCTCTATATTCTAAATTCAGTGTTCTGAATTCTACGTTCTAAACTCTGGGTTCTGTATTCTGTTTTCTATATTCTATATTCTGAGTTCTACATTCTATATTCTAAATTCTATATTCCTTATTCCGTAGTATATATTCTATATTCTATGTTCTGCATTGTATATTCTAAATTCTACATTCAGTAATCTGTATTCTAAATACTAAATTCTGTGTTCTGCATTTCATGTTCTAAATTCTGTGTTCTATATTCTCTTTCTATATTCTGTATTCTGTGTCCTTCATTCAATATTCTAAATTCTATATTCAGTATTCTCTATTCTATATTCTAAATTCTGTGTTCTGCATACCATGTTCGTATTTCGGGATTCTGTATTCTGTTTCCATATTTTACATTCTGTGTTCTAAACTCTATATTCTGTATAATATATTCTGCATTATGTATTCAATATTGTATATTTTGTGTTCTACATTCTCTATTCTAAATTCTATAATCTATATTCTAAATTCCGTGTTCTTTATTCCGTGTTCTTAATTCTGGGTTCTATAATCTCTTTTCTATATTCTATATTCTGTGTTCGACATTCAATATTCTAAATTCTATATTTAGTATTCTCAATTCTACATTCAAAATTCTGTGTTCTACATGCTATATTCTAAATTCTATATTCTATATTCAAAATTCTGTATTCTTCATTCCGTGTTCTAAATTCTGGGTTCTATATTCTCTATTCTATATTCTATATTCTGTGTTCTTCATTCTATATTCTACATTTTATATTCTGCATTCCGTATTCTACATTCTATATACTGTGTTCTACATTCTATATTCAAAATTCTATATTCATTATCCTGTATTCTATATTCTAAATTCTGTGCTTTGAATTCCATGTTCTAAATTCTGTGTTCTATATTCTCTATTATATATTCTATATTTTTTGTTCTTCATTCTATATTGTACGTTCTATATTCTGCATTCCGTGTGATATATTCTATATTATGTTTTCTACATTCTATATTCTAAATTCTATATTCAGTATTCTGTATTCTATAATCTAAATTCTGTGTTCTGATTCAATTTTTAAATTCTGGGTTCTAAATTCTCTTTTATATATTCTATATTTTGTGTTCTTAGTTCTTAATTCTGCATTCTATATTCTGCATTCTGTATTTATGTTCTATATTCTGTGTTCTACATCTACTTTCTATATTCTATATTCTGTATTCTGTATTCAATATTCTACATTCTGTGTTCTGCATTCTATGTTCTAAATTCTGGTTTCTGTATACTGTTTTCCATATTCTATATTCTGTGTTCTATATTCTATATTCTGTATTCTATATTCTGCATTCCGTATTCTATACTCTATATTCTGTGTTCTTCATTCTATTATCCAAATTCTATATTCAGTATTCTGTATTCTATATTCTAAATTCTGTGTTCTGCATACCATGTTCAAATTTCGGGGTTCTGTATTCTGTTTCCATATTTTATATTCTGTGTTCTAATTTCTATATTCTGTATACTATATTCTGCATTATGTATTCCATATTCTATATTCTGTGATTTACATTCTATATCCTAAATTCTATATTCTGTATTCCGTATTCTATATTCTGAACTCTGTGTTCTACATTCTATATTCTAAATTCTATATTCAGTGGTCTGTATTCTATATTCTAAATTCTGTGTTCTGCATTACATGCTCTAAATTTTGGCTTCTATATTCTCTATTCTATATTCTATTTTCTGTGTTCTACATTCTATATTCTGAATTGTATATAGAGGTTTCTGTATTCTATATTCTTAATTCTGTGTTCTACATTCTATATTCTAAATTCTATATTCAGTATTCTGTATTCTATATACTTAATTCTCTGTTCTTCATTCCAAGTTCCAAATTCTGGGTCCTATACTCTCTATTATATATTCTATATTTGTGTTCTGCATTCTATATTCTACATAGTATATTCTGCATTCCGTATCCTATATTCTATATTCTATGTTCTACATTCTAAATTCTAAAATGTATATTCAGTATTCTGTATTCTATAGTATAAATTCTCTGTTCTGCGTTCCGTTTCTAAATTGTGGTTTCTATATTCTCTATTCTATATTATATATTTGGGTCGTTCATTCTATATTCTACGTCCTATATTCTGCCATCCGTATTTTATATTCTATATTGTTTGTTCTATATTCTATATTCTAAATTCTATATTCAGTATTTTGTATTCTATATTCTAATTTGTGTGTTCTGCATTCCATGTACTAAATTCTGGGTTCTCTATTCTCTATTCTACATTCTGTGTTTACATTCTATATTCTAAATTCCATATTCAGTATTCTGTATTCTATATTCTAAATTCTGTGTTCTGCTTTCCTTTTTATAAATTCTATATTCAGTACTGTGCATTCTATATTCTAAATTCTGTGTTCTGCATTCTATTTTCTAAATTCTATATTCATTATTCTGTATATTATATTCTAAAATCTGTGTTCTGCATTCCATATTCTAAATTCTGGGTTCTGTATTGTTTTCCATATTCTATATACTGTGTTCTTCATTGTATATTCTGTATTGTATATTATTTATGCCGTATTTTATATTCTGTGTTCTTCATTCTATATTCTGTATTCTATATTCTGCATTCCGTATTCTATATTCTATATTCTGTGTTCTACATTTTATACACTAAATTCTATATTCAGTATTCTGTATTGTATATTCCAAATTCTGTGTTCTGCATTGTATGTTCTAAACTTTGGGTTCTGTATTCTGTATTCCATATTCTATATTTTGTGTTCTATAGTCTATATTTGGTATTCAATATTCTGCATTCCGTATTCTATATTCTATATCCTGTGTTCTAAATTCTATATTCAGTATTCTGTGTTTTATTTTCTAAATTCTGTGTTCTGCATTCCATATTTAAATTCTGGGTTCTATATTCTGTTTTCCATATTTTATATTCTGTGTTCTTTATTCTATATTCTGTATTCTATATTCTGCATTCAGTATTCTGCATTATATATTCTGTGTTCTACCTTCTATTTTCAAAATTCTATATTCAGTATTCTGTATTCTATATTCTAAATTCTGTGTTCTGCATTCCATGTTGTAAATTGTCTTTTCTATATTCTGTATTCTGTGTTCTTCTTTCTATATTCTAAATTCTATATTTAGTATTTTGTATTCTATATTATTAATTCTGTTCTCTGCATTCAATTTCTAAATTCTGGGTTCTATATTCTCTTTTATATATTCTATATACTGTGTTCTTCATTCTAGATCCTTCATACTAAATTTTGAATTCCGTATTCTATATTATATATTCTAAATTCTATATTCCATATTCTGTATTCTATATTATAAATTCTGTGTTTTGTATTCCATGTTGTATATTCTGGCTTCTATATTCTTTATTCTATATTCTAAATTCTGTGTTCTGCATTCCATGTTGTAAATTCTATATTCAGTATTCTGTATTCTATATTCTATATTCTGTGTTCTGCATTCTATATTCTAAATTCTATATTTGGTATTCTGTATTCTATATTTTTAATTCTGTGATCTGGTTTCCATGTTCTAAATTCTGGGTTCTATATTCTCTATTCTATATTCTAAATTTTGTGCATTTCATCCTATATTCTACAATCTATATTCTGTATTAGGTATTCTATATTCTTTTTTTCCGTGTTCAACATTCCATATTCTAAATTCTATATGCACTATTCTGTATTCTATATTCTGAATTCTGTGTTCTGCATTCCATGTTCTAAATTCTGGGTTCTATACACTTTATTCTATATTCTATATTCTGTGTTCTACATTCTATATTCTAAATTCCATATTCAGTGTTCTGTATTGTATATTCTAAATTCTGGGTTCTGATTCCATGTACTAAATTCTGGGTTCTACATTCTCTATTCTATTTTCTATATTCTGTGTTTTACATTTTATATTCTAAATTCTATATTCAGTAATCTGTATTCCATATTCTAAATTTTGTGTTCTTCATTCTATATTCAAAATTCTATATTCAGTATTCTGTATTGTATGTTCTAAATACCGTGTTCTGCATTCAATGTTCTAAATTCTGTGTTCTGCATTCCATGTTCTTAGGTCTGGGATCTATATTCTATATTCTATATTCTGTGTTCTACATTCTACATTCAAAATTCTATATTCAGTATTATTTAATCTATATTCTTAATTCTGTGTTCTGCATAGCATGTTCTTTATTCTGGATTCTACATGCTGTATTCTACATTCTATATTCTGTGTTCTACATTCTATATTCTAAATTCTATATTCAGTATTCTTTATTCTATATTCTAAATTCGGTGTTCTACATTCTATATTCTAAATAGTATATTCAGTATTCTGTATTCTATATTCTAAATTCTGTGTTCAGCATTCCATGTTCTGAATTCTGATTTCTGTATTCTGTTTCCATATTCTATATTCTGTGTTCTACATTGTATATTATAAATTCTATGTTCAGTGTTCTGTAATCTATATTCTTAATTCTGTGTTCTGCATTCCATGTTCTAATTTCTCTATTCTATATTTTGTGTTCTACATTCTATATTCTATATTCAATATTCTGCATTCCGTATTCTAAATTCTATTTCTGTGTTCTACATTCAAAATTCTGTGTTCTGCATTCCATTTTCTAAATTCTGGGTTGTGTATTCTTCATTCTCTATTCTTTATTCTGTGTTCTGCATTCTCTATTCTACATTCTCTATTCTGTATTCTATATTCTACATTCTGTGTTCTGCATTCAATGTTCTAAATTCTGGTTTCTGTATTCTGTATTCTATAGTCTGCTTTGTACATTCTAAAGTATACATTCTATATTCTGTATTCTGTACTCTATATTCTAAATTCAGTGTTCTGAATTCTACATTCTATACTCTGGGTTCTGTATTCTGTTTTCTATATTCTATATTCTGTGTTATACATTCTATATTCAACATTCTGTATACTGTATTCTATATACTAAATTCTGTTTTCTGAATTCCATGTTCTAAATAATGTGTTCTGCATTGTGTATTCTATATTCTATAATCTGTGTTGTATATTCTGTGTTATACATTCTATATTCAGTATTCAATATTCTAAAATCTAAACTCTGTGTTCTGAATTCCATGTTCTAAATTCTGTGTTCTGTAGTCTGTATTCTGAATTCCATATTCTCTTACTACATCCAGTATTCTACATTCTATATTCTGTATTCTGTATACAATATTCCATATACTGTGTTCAACAATGTAAATTCTATATTCTATATTCTGTATTCTGCACTCTATATTCTAAATTCTGTGTTCTGAATTACAACTTGTATAATCAAGTTTCTGCATTCTGTATTCTATATTCTATATTCTGTGTTCTACATTCTGTATTCTACATTGTATATTATGTATTCTGTATACTATATTCTATATTATGCGTTCTGATTCCCATGTTCTAAATTCTGGGTTCTGTATTCCGTAATCTGTATTCAATATTCTGTGTTCTACATTCTGTATTGTACATTCTATATACTGTATTCTATATTATAAATTCTGTGTACAAATTTCTATATACCACATAATATTTCGGTATACTTTATTATATATTCTGTGTTCTGAATTCCTTGTTCTAAATTCTGCATACTGCATTCTGTATTCTATATTCTATATTCTGTGTTCTACATTCTATATTCTACATTCTATTCCTTTATTCTATATTATGTATTGTGTGTTCTGAATTCCATGTTCTGAATCCTGCGTTCTGTATGCTGTATTCCATATTCTGTGTTTTGAATTCTATGTTCTAAATTCTATATTCAGCATTCTGTAATCTAAAGTCTTAATTCTGTGTTCTGCATTCTATGGTCTAAATTCTGGGTTCTGTATTCTGTTTTCCATATTCCATATTCTGTGTTCTATATTCTATATTATGTATTCCGTATTCTATATTCTATACTCTGTGTTCTACATTCTATATTCTGCATACTGTATTCAGTATACTGTATTCTATATTCTAAATTCTGTGTTCTGCACCCATGTTCTAAATTCTGGGTTCTATATTTTCTTATCTATATTCTATATTCTGTTTTCTATATTCTACATTCTAAATTCTATATTCAGTATTCTGTGTTTTATATTCTTTATTAAGTGTTCTACATTCTATATT
This sequence comes from Vicugna pacos, assembly GCF_048564905.1. NCBI lineage: Eukaryota > Metazoa > Chordata > Mammalia > Artiodactyla > Camelidae > Vicugna > Vicugna pacos. The sequence continues at coordinate 69,700,734 of NW_027328741.1, read as the reverse complement.
CTAATTTCTATATTCAATATTCTGTATTCTATATTCTTAATTCTATGTTCTGCATTCCGGGTTCTAAGTTCTGTGTTCTATTCTCTCTAGTATATATTCTATATTTTTGTTCTTCATTCTACATTCTACAAAGTATATTCTGCATTCTGTATTCTATATTCTACATTCTATGTTCTACATTCTATATTCTAAAATATTTATTCAGTTTTCTGAATTCTATATTCTAAATTCTCTGTTCTGCATTCCATTTCTAAATTCTGGTTGCTATATTCTCTATTCTATATTCTATATTTTGTGTTCTTCATTCTATATTATACCTTCTTTATTCTGCATTCCGTATTTTATATTCTATATTCTGTGTTCTATTTCTATATTCTAAATTCTATATTCACTATTTTGTATTCAATATTATAATTTTTGTGATCTGCATTCCATGTTCTAAATTCTGGGTTCTATATTCTCTATTCTATGTTATATATTCTGTGTTCTACATTCTATATTCTAAATTCTATATTCAGTATTGTTTATTCTATGTTCTAAATTCTGTGTCTGAATCCTATGTTCTAAATTCTATATTTAGTATTCTGTATATCATATTCTAAATTCTGTGTTCTGCAATCCATGTTCTAAATTCTGGTTTCTGTAATCTGTTTTTCATTTTTTATATTCTGTGTTCTTCATTCTATATTCTGTATTGTATATTCTTTATGCTGTATTCTCTATTCTGTGTTTTTCATTCTATATTCTGTATTCTATATTCTGCATTCCGTATTCTATATTCTATATTCTGTGTTGTAATTTCTATACTCTAAATTCTATATTCAGTATTCTGTATTCTATATTCCAAATTCTGTGTTCTGCAATCCATGTTCTAAATTCTGGTTTCTGTATTCTGTTTTCCATTTTTTATATTCTGTGTTCTACATTCTATATTGTGTATTGTATATTCTTTATGCCGTATTCTCTATTCTGAGTTTTTCATTGTACATTCTGTATTCCATATTCTGCATTCCGTATTCTATATTCTATATTCTGTGTTCTACATTCTGTACTCTAAATTCTATATTCAGTTTTCTCTATTCTATATTCAAAATTCTGTGTTCTACATTATATATTCTAAATTCTATATTCTATACTCAAAATTCTGTGTTCTTCATTCCGTGTTCTGAATTCTGGGTTCTATATTCTCTATTCTATATTCTATATTGTGTGCTCTTCATTCTATATTCTACATTCTATATTCTAAATTCTATATTCTATATTCCAAATTCTGTGTTCTGCATTTCATATTCTAAATTCTGGGTTATGTATTCTGTATTCCATATTTTATATTTTGTGTTCTATATTCTATATTTGGTATTCTATATTCTGCATTCCGTATTCTATATTCTATATCCTGTGTTCTAAATCGTATATTCAGTATTCTGTATTTTATTTTCTAAATTCTGTGTTCTGCATTCCATGTTCTAAATTCTGGGTTCTATATTCTCTATTCTATATACTATATTCTGTGTGCTACATTCTATATTCTATTTCTATATTCATTATTCTGTATTCAATATTCTAATTTCTGTGTTCTGCATTCCATGTTCTAAATTCTACATTCAGTATTCTGTATTCTATATTCTATATTCTGGGTTCTGCATTCTATGTTGTAAACTCTATATTAAGAATTCTGTATTCTATTTTCTAAATTCTGTGTTCTGCAATCCATGTTTTAAATTCTGGGTTCTGTATTTTGTTTTACATATTTTATATTTTGTGTTGTACATTCTATATTCTGTATTCAATATTCTGCATTCTGTATTCTAAATTGTATTTCTGTGTTCTACATTCTAAATTCTGTGTTCTGCATTCCATGTTCTAAATTCAATATTCAGTATTCTGTATTCTATATTCTAAATTCTGTGTTCTGCATTCTATGTTCTAAATTCTATATTCAGTATTCTGTATTCTATATTCTATATTCTGTGTTCTGCATTCCATATTCTAAATTCTGGGTTCTGTATTCTATTTTCCATATTCTATATTCTGTTTTCTACATTCTATATTCTGTATTCTATATTCTGCATTCCGTATTCTTTAATCTATATTCTGTGTTCTACATTCTGTTCTCTAAATTCTATATTCAGTATTCTCTATTCTATATTCAAAATTCTGTGTTCTACATTGTATATTGTAAATTCTATATTCTATATTCAAAATTCTGTGTTCTTCATTCCGTGTTCTAAATTCTGTTTTCTATATTCTCTATCCTATATTGTGTGTTCTTCATTCTATATTCTACATTCTATATTCTAAATTCTATATTGTATATTCCAAATTCTGTGTTCTGCATTTCATATTCTAAATTCTGGGTTATGTATTCTGTATTCCATATTTTATATTTTGTTTTCTATATTCTATATTTGGTATTCTATATTCTGCATTCCGTATTCTATATTCTATATCCTGTGTTCTAAATCCTATATTCAGTATTCTGTATTTTATTTTCTAAATTCTGTGTTCTGCATTCCATGTTCTAAATTCTGTGTTCTATATTCTTTTTTCCATATTCTAGATTCAGTGTTCTATATTCTATATTCTGTATTCTGTATTCTGCATTCCGTATTCTACAACGTATATTCTGTTTTCTAAATTTTATTTTCCAAATTCTATATGTAGTATTCTGTATTGTATATTCTATATGCTGTTTTCTAAATTCTGTATTCTAAATTCTATATTCTTTATTCAAATTCTGTGTTCTGCATACCGTGTTCAAAATTCTGTGTTCTATATTCTCTATTCTGTATTCTATAATTTGTGTTCTTCATTCTATATTCTATATCCTATATTCTGCATTCAGTTGTCTATATTGTATATTCTGTGTTCTACATTCTATATTCTAAATTCTATATTCAGTATTCTGTTTTATATATTCTAAATTCTGTGTTCTGTATTCTATGTTCTAAATTCTGGCTTCTATATTCTCCAGTCTATATTCTATATTTTGTGAACTCCATTCTTATTTCTACATTCTTTATTCTGCATTCCATATTCTATATTATATATTCTGTGTTCTACATTCTATATTCTAAATTCTATATTCCTTATTCCGTAGTATATATTCTATATTTTATGTTCTGCATTGTATATTCTAAATTCTACATTGAGTAATCTGTATTCTAAATACTAAATTCTGTGTTCTGCATTTCATGTTCTAAATTCTGTGTTCTATATTCCCTTTTCTATATTCTATATTCTGTGTCCTTCATTCAATATTCTAAATTCTATATTCAGTATTCTCTATTCTATATTCTAAATTCTGTGTTCTGCATAAAATGTTCGTATTGCGGGATTCTGTGTTCTGTTTCCATATTTTACACTCTGTGTTCTAAATCCTATATTCTGTATAATAAATTCTGCATTATGTATTCAATATTGTATATTTTATATTCTACATTCTATATTCTAAATTCTATAATCTATATTCTAAATTCTGTGTTCTTTATTCCGTGTTCTTAATTCTGGGTTCTATAATCTCTTTTCTATATTCTATATTCTGTGTTCGACATTCAATATTCTTAGTTCTATATTTAGTATTCTCAATTCTATATTCAAACTTCTGTGTTCTACATGCTATATTCTAAATTCTATATTCTATATTCAAAATTCTGTATTCTTCATTCCGTGTTCTAAATTCTGGGTTCTATATTCTCTATTCTATATTCTATATTCTGTTTTCCTCATTCTATATTCTACATTCTATATTCTGCATTCCGTATTCTATATTCTATATACTGTGTTCTACATTCTATATTCAAAATTCTATATTCATTATCCTGTATTCTATATTCTAAATTCTGTGCTTTGAATTCCATGTTCTAAATTCTGGGTTCTATATTCTCTATTATATATTCTATATTTTTTGTTCTTCATTCTATATTGTACGTTCTATATTCTGCATTCCGTGTGATATATTCTATATTATGTTTTCTACATTCTATATTCTAAATTCTATATTCAGTATTCTGTATTCTATAATCTAAATTCTGTGTTCTGATTCAATATTTAAATTCTGGGTTCTAAATTCTCTTTTATATATTCTATATTTTGTGTTCTTAGTTCTTTATTCTGCATTCTATATTCTGCATTCTGTATTTATGTTCTATATTCTGTGATCTAAGTCTACTTTCTAAATTCTATATTCTGTATTCTGTATTCAATATTCTACATTCTGTGTTCTGCATTCTATGTTCTAAATTCTGGGTTCTGTATACTGTTTTCCATATTCTATATTCTGTGTTCTATATTCTATATTCTGTATTCTATATTCTGCATTCCGTATTCTATACTCTATATTCTTTGTTCTTCATTCTATTATTCAAATTCTATATTCAGTATTCTGTATTGTATATTCTAAATTCTGTGTTCTGCATACCATGTTCAAATTTCGGGGTTCTGTATTCTGTTTCCATATTTTATATTCTGTGTTCTAATTTCTATATTCTGTATACTATATTCTGCATTATGTATTCTATATTCTATATTTTGTGTTCTACATTCTATATTCTAAATTTTATATTCAGTATTCTTTATTCTATTTTCTAAATTCTGGGTTCTGCATTCCATGTTCTAAATCCTATATTCAGTATTCTCTCTTCTATATTCTAAATTCTGTGTTCCGCATTCTATGTTCTAAATTCTATATTCAGTATTCTGTATTATAAATTCTAAATTCTGTGTTCTGCATTCCATGTTGTAAATACTGGGTTTTCTATTCTGTTTTCCATATTGTATAATCTGTGTTCTACATTCTATATTCTGTATTCTATATTCTGCATTCCGTATTCCATATTCTATATTCTGTGTTTTACATTCTATATCCTAAATTCTATATTCTGTATTCCGTATTCTATATTCTGAACTCTGTGTTCTACATTCTATATTCTAAATTCTATATTCAGTGGTCTGTATTCTATATTCTAAATTCTGTGTTCTGCATTACATGCTCTAAATTTTGGCTTCTATATTCTCTATTCTCTATTCTATATGCTGTGTTCTGCATTCTATATTCTGAATTGTATATTGAGGTGTCTGTATTCTATATTCTAAATTCTGTGTCCTGCATTCCATTTTCTAAATTCTGGTTTCTATATTCTCTATTCTATTTTCTGAGTTGTATATTCTATATTCTAAATTCTATAATCGGTATTCTGAATTCTATATTCTAAATTTTGTGTTCTAAATCCGTGTTCTAAATTCTGGGTTCTATATTCTCTATTCTATATTCTATACATTGGGTTCTTCATTCCATATTCTACATACCTTATTCTGCATTCCGTATTCTATATTCTATATCCTGGGTTCTACATTCTATATTCTAAAAACTATATTCAGTCTTCTGTATTGTATATTCTAAATTCTTTGTTCTGCACTCCATTTCTTAATTCTGGGTTCTATATTCTCTATTCATTTCTATATTTTTTGTTTACATTCTATATTGTACGTTCTATATTCTGCATTCCTTGTTATATTCTATATTATGTTTTCAACATTCTATATTCTAAATTCTATATTCAGTATTCTGAATTCTATATTCTAAATTCTGTGTTCTGCATTCCATTTTCTAAATTCTGGTTTCTGTATTCTGTATTCTATAGTCTGTTTTGTACATTCTAAAGTATACATTCTATATTCTGTATTATGTGCTCTATATTCTAAATTCAGTGTTCTGAATTCTACGTTCTAAACTCTGGGTTCTGTATTCTGTTTTCTATATTCTATATTCTGTGTTATACATTCTATATTCAACATTCTGTATAATGTATTCTATATACTAAATTCTGTTTTCTGAATTCCATGTTCTAAATAATGTGTTCTGCATTGTGTATTCTATATTCTATAATCTGTGTTGTATATTCTGTGTTATACATTCTATATTCAGTATTCAATATTCTAAAATCTAAACTCTGTGTTCTGAATTCCATGTTCTAAATTCTGTGTTCTGTAGTCTGTATTCAGAATTCCATATTCTCTTACTACATCCAGTATTCTACATTCTATATTCTGTATTCTGTATACAATATTCCATATACTGTGTTCAACAATGTAAATTCTATATTCTATATTCTGTATTCTGCACTCTATATTCTAAACTCTGTGTTCTGAATTACAACTTGTATAATCAAGTTTCTGCATTCTGTATTCTATATTCTATATTCTGTGTTCTACATTCTGTATTCTACATTGTATATTATGTATTCTGTATACTATATTCTATATTATGCGTTCTGATTCCCATGTTCTAAATTCTCTGTTCTGTATTCCGTAATCTGTATTCAATATTCTGTGTTCTACATTCTATATTGTACATTCTATATACTGTATTCTATATTATAAATTCTGTGTACAACATTCTATATACCACATAATATTTCGGTATACTTTATTATATATTCTGTGTTCTGAATTCCTTGTTCTAAATTCTGCATACTGCATTCTGTATTCTATATTCTATATTCTGTGTTCTACATTCTATATTCTACATTCTATTTCTTTATTCTATATTATGTATTGTGTGTTCTGAATTCCATGTTCTGAATCCTGCGTTCTGTATGCTGTATTCCATATTCTGTGTTTTGAATTCTATGTTCTAAATTCTATATTCAGCATTCTGTAATCTAAAGTCTTAATTCTGTGTTCTGCATTCTATGGTCTAAATTCTGGGTTCTGTATTCTGTTTTCCATATTCCATATTCTGTGTTCTATATTCTATATTATGTATTCCGTATTCTATATTCTATACTCTGTGTTCTACATTCTATATTCTGCATACTGTATTCAGTATACTGTATTCTATATTCTAAATTCTGTGTTCTGCACCCATGTTCTAAATTCTGGGTTCTATATTTTCTTATCTATATTCTATATTCTGTTTTCTATATTCTACATTCTAAATTCTATATTCAGTATTCTGTGTTTTATATTCTTTATTAAGTGTTCTACATTCTATATTCTAATTTCTATATTCAATATTCTGTATTCTATATTCTTAATTCTATGTTCTGCATTCCGGGTTCTAAGTTCTGTGTTCTATTCTCTATAGTATATATTCTATATTTGTGTTCTTCATTCTACATTCTACAAAGTATATTCTGCATTCTGTATTCTATATTCTACATTCTATGTTCTACATTCTATATTCTAAAATATTTTTTCAGTTTTCTGAATTCTATATTCTAAATTCTCTGTTCTGCATTCCATTTCTAAATTCTGGTTGCTATATTCTCTATTCTATATTCTATATTTTGTGTTCTTCATTCTATATTCTACCTTCTTTATTCTGCATTCCGTATTTTATATTCTATATTCTGTGTTCTATTTCTATATTCTAAATTCTATATTCACTATTTTGTATTCTATATTATAATTTTTGTGATCTGCATTCCATGTTCTAAATTCTGGGTTCTATATTCTCTATTCTATGTTATATATTCTGTGTTCTACATTCTATATTGTGTATTGTATATTCTTTATGCCGTATTCTCTATTCTGAGTTTTTCATTGTACATTCTGTATTCCATATTCTGCATTCCGTATTCTATATTCTATATTCTGTGTTCTACATTCTGTACTCTAAATTCTATATTCAGTTTTCTCTATTCTATATTCAAAATTCTGTGTTCTACATTATATATTCTAAATTCTATATTCTATACTCAAAATTCTGTGTTCTTCATTCCGTGTTCTAAATTCTGGGTTCTATATTCTCTATTCTATATTCTATATTGTGTGCTCTTCATTCTATATTCTACATTCTATATTCTAAATTCTATATTCTATATTCCAAATTCTGTGTTCTGCATTTCATATTCTATATTCTGGGTTATGTATTCTGTATTCCATATTTTATATTTTGTGTTCTATATTCTATATTTGGTATTCTATATTCTGCATTCCGTATTCTATATTCTATATCCTGTGTTCTAAATCGTATATTCAGTATTCTGTATTTTATTTTCTAAATTCTGTGTTCTGCATTCCATGTTCTAAATTCTGGGTTCTATATTCTCTATTCTATATACTATATTCTGTGTGCTACATTCTATATTCTATTTCTATATTCATTATTCTGTATTCAATATTCTAATTTCTGTGTTCTGCATTCCATGTTCTAAATTCTACATTCAGTATTCTGTATTCTATATTCTATATTCTGGGTTCTGCATTCTATGTTGTAAACTCTATATTAAGAATTCTGTATTCTATTTTCTAAATTCTGTGTTCTGCAATCCATGTTTTAAATTCTGGGTTCTGTATTTTGTTTTACATATTTTATATTTTGTGTTGTACATTCTATATTCTGTATTCAATATTCTGCATTCTGTATTCTAAATTGTATTTCTGTGTTCTACATTCTAAATTCTGTGTTCTGCATTCCATGTTCTAAATTCAATATTCAGTATTCTGTATTCTATATTCTAAATTCTGTGTTCTGCATTCTATGTTCTAAATTCTATATTCAGTATTCTGTATTCTATATTCTATATTCTGTGTTCTGCATTCCATATTCTAAATTCTGGGTTCTGTATTCTATTTTCCATATTCTATATTCTGTTTTCTACATTCTATATTCTGTATTCTATATTCTGCATTCCGTATTCTTTAATCTATATTCTGTGTTCTACATTCTGTTCTCTAAATTCTATATTCAGTATTCTCTATTCTATATTCAAAATTCTGTGTTCTACATTGTATATTGTAAATTCTATATTCTATATTCAAAATTCTGTGTTCTTCATTCCGTGTTCTAAATTCTGTTTTCTATATTCTCTATCCTATATTGTGTGTTCTTCATTCTATATTCTACATTCTATATTCTAAATTCTATATTGTATATTCCAAATTCTGTGTTCTGCATTTCATATTCTAAATTCTGGGTTATGTATTCTGTATTCCATATTTTATATTTTGTTTTCTATATTCTATATTTGGTATTCTATATTCTGCATTCCGTATTCTATATTCTATATCCTGTGTTCTAAATCCTATATTCAGTATTCTGTATTTTATTTTCTAAATTCTGTGTTCTGCATTCCATGTTCTAAATTCTGTGTTCTATATTCTTTTTTCCATATTCTAGATTCAGTGTTCTATATTCTATATTCTGTATTCTGTATTCTGCATTCCGTATTCTACAACGTATATTCTGTTTTCTAAATTTTATTTTCCAAATTCTATATGTAGTATTCTGTATTGTATATTCTATATGCTGTTTTCTAAATTCTGTATTCTAAATTCTATATTCTTTATTCTAAATTCTGTGTTCTGCATACCGTGTTCAAAATTCTGTGTTCTATATTCTCTATTCTGTATTCTATAATTTGTGTTCTTCATTCTATATTCTATATCCTATATTCTGCATTCAGTTGTCTATATTGTATATTCTGTGTTCTACATTCTATATTCTAAATTCTATATTCAGTATTCTGTTTTATATATTCTAAATTCTGTGTTCTGTATTCTATGTTCTAAATTCTGGCTTCTATATTCTCCAGTCTATATTCTATATTTTGTGAACTCCATTCTTATTTCTACATTCTTTATTCTGCATTCCATATTCTATATTATATATTCTGTGTTCTACATTCTATATTCTAAATTCTATATTCCTTATTCCGTAGTATATATTCTATATTTTATGTTCTGCATTGTATATTCTAAATTCTACATTGAGTAATCTGTATTCTAAATTCTAAATTCTGTGTTCTGCATTTCATGTTCTAAATTCTGTGTTCTATATTCCCTTTTCTATATTCTATATTCTGTGTCCTTCATTCAATATTCTAAATTCTATATTCAGTATTCTCTATTCTATATTCTAAATTCTGTGTTCTGCATAAAATGTTCGTATTGCGGGATTCTGTGTTCTGTTTCCATATTTTACATTCTGTGTTCTAAATCCTATATTCTGTATAATATATTCTGCATTATGTATTCAATATTGTATATTTTATATTCTACATTCTATATTCTAAATTCTATAATCTATATTCTAAATTCTGTGTTCTTTATTCCGTGTTCTTAATTCTGGGTTCTATAATCTCTTTTCTATATTCTATATTCTGTGTTCGACATTCAATATTCTAAGTTCTATATTTAGTATTCTCAATTCTATATTCAAACTTCTGTGTTCTACATGCTATATTCTAAATTCTATATTCTATATTCAAAATTCTGTATTCTTCATTCCGTGTTCTAAATTCTGGGTTCTATATTCTCTATTCTATATTCTATATTCTGTTTTCTTCATTCTATATTCTACATTCTATATTCTGCATTCCGTATTCTATATTCTATATACTGTGTTCTACATTCTATATTCAAAATTCTATATTCATTATCCTGTATTCTATATTCTAAATTCTGTGCTTTGAATTCCATGTTCTAAATTCTGGGTTCTATATTCTCTATTATATATTCTATATTTTTTGTTCTTCATTCTATATTGTACGTTCTATATTCTGCATTCCGTGTGATATATTCTATATTATGTTTTCTACATTCTATATTCTAAATTCTATATTCAGTATTCTGTATTCTATAATCTAAATTCTGTGTTCTGATTCAATATTTAAATTCTGGGTTCTAAATTCTCTTTTATATATTCTATATTTTGTGTTCTTAGTTCTTTATTCTGCATTCTATATTCTGCATTCTGTATTTATGTTCTATATTCTGTGATCTAAGTCTACTTTCTAAATTCTATATTCTGTATTCTGTATTCAATATTCTACATTCTGTGTTCTGCATTCTATGTTCTAAATTCTGGGTTCTGTATACTGTTTTCCATATTCTATATTCTGTGTTCTATATTCTATATTCTGTATTCTATATTCTGCATTCCGTATTCTATACTCTATATTCTTTGTTCTTCATTCTATTATTCAAATTCTATATTTAGTATTCTGTATTGTATATTCTAAATTCTGTGTTCTGCATACCATGTTCAAATTTCGGGGTTCTGTATTCTGTTTCCATATTTTATATTCTGTGTTCTAATTTCTATATTCTGTATACTATATTCTGCATTATGTATTCTATATTCTATATTTTGTGTTCTACATTCTATATTCTAAATTTTATATTCAGTATTCTTTATTCTATTTTCTAAATTCTGGGTTCTGCATTCCATGTTCTAAATCCTATATTCAGTATTCTGTATTCTATATTCTAAATTCTGTGTTCCGCATTCTATGTTCTAAATTCTATATTCAGTATTCTGTATTATAAATTCTAAATTCTGTGTTCTGCATTCCATGTTGTAAATACTGGGTTGTCTATTCTGTTTTCCATATTGTATAATCTGTGTTCTACATTCTATATTCTGTATTCTATATTCTGCATTCCGTATTCCATATTCTATATTCTGTGTTTTACATTCTATATCCTAAATTCTATATTCTGTATTCCGTATTCTATATTCTGAACTCTGTGTTCTACATTCTATATTCTAAATTCTATATTCAGTGGTCTGTATTCTATATTCTAAATTCTGTGTTCTGCATTACATGCTCTAAATTTTGGCTTCTATATTCTCTATTCTCTATTCTATATGCTGTGTTCTGCATTCTATATTCTGAATTGTATATTGAGGTGTCTGTATTCTATATTCTAAATTCTGTGTCCTGCATTCCATTTTCTAAATTCTGGTTTCTATATTCTCTATTCTATTTTCTGAGTTGTATATTCTATATTCTAAATTCTATAATCAGTATTCTGAATTCTATATTCTAAATTTTGTGTTCTAAATCCGTGTTCTAAATTCTGGGTTCTATATTCTCTATTCTATATTCTATACATTGGGTTCTTCATTCCATATTCTACATACCTTATTCTGCATTCCGTATTCTATATTCTATATTCTGGGTTCTACATTCTATATTCTAAAAACTATATTCAGTCTTCTGTATTGTATATTCTAAATTCTTTGTTCTGCACTCCATTTCTTAATTCTGGGTTCTATATTCTCTATTCATTTCTATATTTTTTGTTTACATTCTATATTGTACGTTCTATATTCTGCATTCCGTGTTATATTCTATATTATGTTTTCAACATTCTATATTCTAAATTCTATATTCAGTATTCTGAATTCTATATTCTAAATTCTGTGTTCTGCATTCCATTTTCTAAATTCTGGTTTCTGTATTCTGTATTCTATAGTCTGTTTTGTACATTCTAAAGTATACATTCTATATTCTGTATTATGTGCTCTATATTCTAAATTCAGTGTTCTGAATTCTACGTTCTAAACTCTGGGTTCTGTATTCTGTTTTCTATATTCTATATTCTGTGTTATACATTCTATATTCAACATTCTGTATAATGTATTCTATATACTAAATTCTGTTTTCTGAATTCCATGTTCTAAATAATGTGTTCTGCATTGTGTATTCTATATTCTATAATCTGTGTTGTATATTCTGTGTTATACATTCTATATTCAGTATTCAATATTCTAAAATCTAAACTCTGTGTTCTGAATTCCATGTTCTAAATTCTGTGTTCTGTATTCTATGTTCTAAATTCTGGCTTCTATATTCTCCAGTCTATATTCTATATTTTGTGAACTCCATTCTTATTTCTACATTCTTTATTCTGCATTCCATATTCTATATTATATATTCTGTGTTCTACATTCTATATTCTAAATTCTATATTCCTTATTCCGTAGTATATATTCTATATTCTATGTTCTGCATTGTATATTCTAAATTCTACATTCAGTAAACTGTATTCTAAATACTAAATTCTGTGTTCTGCATTTCATGTTCTAAATTCTGTGTTCTATATTCTCTTTTCTATATTCTATATTCTGTGTCCTTCATTCAATATTCTAAATTCTATATTCAGTATTCTCTATCCTATATTCTAAATTCTGTGTTCTGCATAGCATGTTCGTATTTCTGGATTCTGTATTCTGTTTCCATATTTTACATTCTGTGTTCTAAATTCTATAATCTGTATAATATATTCTGCATTATGTATTCAATATTGTATATTTTGTGTTCTACATTCTATATTCTAAATTCTGTAATCTATATTCTAAATTCTGTGTTCTTTATTCCGTGTTCTTAATTCTGGGTTCTATAATCTCTCTTCTATATTCTATATTCTGTGTTCGACATTCAATATTCTAAATTCTATATTTAGTATTCTCAATTCTATATTCAAAATTCTGTGTTCTACATGCTATATTCTAAATTCTATATTCTATATTCAAAATTCTGTATTCTTCATTCCGTGTTCTAAATTCTGGGTTCTATATTCTCTATTCTATATTCTATATTCTGTGTTCTTCATTCTATATTCTACATTCTATTTTCTGCATTCCGTATTCTATATTCTATATACTGTGTTCTACATTCTATATTCAAAATTCTATATTCATTATCCTGTATTCTATATTCTAAATTCTGTGCTTTGAATTCCATGTTCTAAATTCTGGGTTCTATATTCTCTATGATATATTCTATATTTTTTGTTCTTCATTCTATATTGTACGTTCTATATTCTGCATTCCGTGTGATATATTCTATATTATGTTTTCTACATTCTATATTCTAAATTCTATATTCAGTATTCTGTATTCTATAATCTACATTCTGTGTTCTGATTCAATTTTTAAATTCTGGGTTCTAAATTCTCTTTTATATATTCTATATTTTGTGTTCTTAGTTCTTTATTCTGCATTCTATATTCTGCATTCTGTATTTATGTTCTATATTCTGTGTTCTACATCTACTTTCTAAATTCTATATTCTGTATTCTGTATTCAATATTCTACATTCTGTGTTCTGCATTATATGTTCTAAATTCTGGGTTCTGTATACTGTTTTCCATATTCTATATTCTGTGTTCTTTATTCTATATTCTGTATTCTATATTCTGCATTTCGTATTCTATACTCTATATTCTGTGTTCTTCATTCTATTATCCAAATTCTATATTCAGTATCCTGTATTCTATATTCTAAATTCTGTGTTCTGCATTCCATGTTCTAAATACTGTGTTCTATATTGTCTATTCTATATTCTATATTCTGTGTTCTACATTCAATATTCTAAATTCTATATTCAGTATTCTGTATTGTATATTCTAAATTCTGTGTTCTGCATACCATGTTCAAATTTCGGGGTTCTGTATTCTGTTTCCATATTTTATATTCTGTGTTCTAATTTCTATATTCTGTATGTTATATTCGGAATTATGTATTCTATATTCTATATGTTGTGTTCTACATTCTATATTCTAAATTTTATATTCAGTATTCTTTATTCTATTTTCTAAATTCTGGGTTCTTCATTCCATGTTCTAAATCCTATATTCAGTATTCTGTATTCTATATTCTAAATTCTGTGTTCCGCATTCTATGTTCTAAATTCTATATTCAGTATTCTGTATTATAAATTCTAAATTCTGTGTTCTGCATTCCATGTTGTAAATACTGGGTTGTCTATTCTGTTTTCCATATTGTATAATCTGTGTTCTACATTCTATATTCTGTATTCTATATTCTGCATTCCGTATTCCATATTCTATATTCTGTGTTTTACATTCTATATTCTAAATTCTATATTCTGTATTCCGTATTCTATATTCTGAACTCTGTGTTCTACATTCTATATTCTAAATTCTATATTCAGTGGTCTGTATTCTATATTCTAAATTCTGTGTTCTGCATTACATTCTCTAAATTTTGGCTTCTATATTCTCTATTCTATATTCTATATGCTGTGTTCTACATTCTATATTCTGAATTGTATATTGAGGTTTCTGTATTCTTTATTCTAAATTCTGTGTCCTGCATTCCATTTTCTAAATTCTGGTTTCTATATTCTCTATTCTATTTTCTGAGTTGTAAATTCTATATTCTATTTCAATATTCAGTAATCTGAATTCTATATTCTTAATTTTGTGTTCTACATCCGTGTTCTAAATTCTGGGTTCTATATTCTCTATTCTATAATCTATACATTGTGTTCTTCATTTCATATTCTACATTCCATAATCTGCATTCCGTATTCTATATTCTAAATTCTGTGTTCTACATTCTATATTCTAAAAACTATATTCAGTCTTCTGTATTGTATATTCTAAATTCTTTGTTCTGCACACCATTTCTTAATTCTGGGTTCTATATTCTCTATTCATTTCTATATTTTTTGTTTACATTCTATATTGTACGTTCTATATTCTGCATTCCGTGCTTTACACTCTATATTATGTTTTCAACATTCTATATTCTAAATTCTATATTCAGTATTCTGAATTCTATATTCTAAATTCTGTGTTCTGCATTCCATGTTCTAAATTCTGGGTTCTATATTTTCTATACTATATTCTATATTCTATGTTCTATATTGTATATTCTAAATTCTATATTCATTATTCTGTATTCTATATTCTTAATTCTGTGTTCTACATTCTATATTCTAAATTCTATATTCAGTATTCTGTATTCTATATTCTTAATTCTCTGTTCTTCATTCCATGTTCTAAGTTCTGGGTCCTATACTCTCTATTATATATTCTATATTTGTGTTCTGCATTCTATATTCTACATAGTATATTCTGCATTCCCTATCCTATATTCTATATTCTATGTTCTACATTCTAAATTCTAAAATCTATTTTCAGTATTCTGTATTCTATAGTATAATTTCTCTGTTCTGCATTACATTACTAAATTGTGGTTTCTATATTCTCTATTCTATATTATATATTTGGGTCTTTCATTCTATATTCTACGTCCTATATTCTTCCATCCGTATTTTATATTCTATATTGTTTGTTCTATATTCTATATTCTAAATTCTATATTGAGTATTTTGTATTCTATATTCTAATTTGTGTGTTCTGCATTCCATGTACTAAATTCTGGGTTCTCTATTCTCTATTCTCTATTCTGTGTTTACATTCTATATTCTAAATTCTATATTCAGTATTCTGTATTCTATATTCTAAATTCTGTGTTCTGCTTTCCTTTTTATAAATTCTATATTCAGTACTGTGCATTCTATATTCTAAATTCTGTGTTATGCATTCTATTTTCTAAATTCTATATTCATTATTCTGTATATTATATTCTAAAATCTGTGTTCTGCATTCCATGTTCTAAATTCTGGGTTCTGTATTGTTTTCCATATTCTATATACTGTGTTCTTCATTCTATATTCTGTATTGTATATTATTTATGCCGTATTATATATTCTGTGTTCTTCATTATATATTCTGTATTCTATATTCTGCATTCCGTATTCTATATTCTATATTCTGAGTTCTTCATTTTATACTCTAAATTCTATATTCAGTATTCTGTAATGTATATTCCAAATTCTGTGTTCTGCATTGTATGTTCTAAACTTTGGGTTCTGTATTCTGTATTCCATATTCTATATTTTGTGTTCTATAGTCTATAATTGGTATTCAATATTCTGTATTCCGTATTCTATATTCTATATCCTGTGTTCTAAATTCTATATTCACTATTCTGTGTTTTATTTTCTAAATTCTGTGTTCTGCATTCCATGTTCTAAATTCTGGGTTTTATATTCACTATTGTATATACTACATTCTGTGTGCTACATTCTATATTATAAATTCTATATTCAGTATTCTGTATTCTATATTCTAAATTCTGTGTTTACATTCTATATTCTAAATTGCATATTCAGTATGCTGTATTCAATATTCTAAATTCTGAGTTCTGCTTTCCATGTTCCAAAATCTGGCTTCAATATTTTCCTTGCTATTTTTTTTTTGTTGTCTACATTATATATTCTAAATTATTTATTCAGTATTATGTATTTTATATTCTATAATCTATGTCCTACATAGAATTTTTTAATTGTTTATAAAATACTCCGTATATTATGTTCTTAATTCTGTGTTCTATATTCTCTTTTCTATTTTCTATATTCTGTGTTCTACATTCTATATTGTAAATTTTATATTCAGCATTCTGTATTCTATATTCTAAATTCTGTGTTCTACATTCTATATTCTATATTCTATATTCAGTATAATGTATTCTATAATCTAAATTCTGTGTTCTGCATTCCATGTTCTAAATTCTCTATTCTATATTCTGTGTTCTACTTTCTATATTCTTAATTATAAGTTTTGTATTCAGTATTCTATATTCTTAATTCTGTGTTCTGCATTCCATGTTCCAAATTCTGGTTTCTACATTCTCTATTCTATATTCTATATTGTGTGTTTTTCATTCAAGATTTTACATAGAATATTTTGCATTCCGTATACTATATTCTATATTCTGTGTTCTACATACTATATTCTAAATTCTATATTCAGCATTCCGTATTCTATATTCTAAATTCTCGGTTCCGCATTCCATGTTCTAAATTCTGGTTTCTATATCCTCTTTTCTATATTCTATATCCTGTGTTCCACATTCTATAGTCTTAATCCTATATTCAGCGTTCTGTATTCTATATTCTAAATTATGTGTTCTGCATTCCATATTTAAATTCTGGGTTCTATATTCTGTTTTCCATATTTTATATTCTGTGTTCTACATTCTATATTCTTTATTCTATATTCTGCATTCAGTATTCTGCATTAAATATTCTGTGTTCTACCTTCTATTTTCAACATTCTATATTCAGTATTCTGTATTCTATATTCTAAATTCTGTGTTCTGCATTCCATGTTGTAAATTGTCTTTTCTATATTCTGTATTCTGTGTTCTTCTTTCTATATTCTAAATTCTATATTTAGTATTTTGTATTCTATATTATTAATTCTGTTCTCTGCATTCAATTTCTAAATTCTGGGTTCTATATTCTCTTTTATATATTCTATATACTGTGTTCTTCATTCTAGATCCTTCATACTAAATTTTGAATTCCGTATACTATATTCTATATTCTGTGTTCTAAATTCTATATTCTAAATTCTATATTCCGTATTCTGTATTCTATATTCTAAATTCTGTGTTTTGTATTCCATGTTGTATATTCTGGCTTCTATATTCTTTATTCTATATTCTAAATTCTGTGTTCTGCATTCCATGTTGTAAATTCTATATTCAGTATTCTGTATTCTATATTCTATATTCTGTGTTCTGCATTCTATATTCTAAATTCTATATTTGGTATTCTGTATTCTATATTCTTAATTCTGTGATCTGGTTTCCATGTTCTAAATTCTGGGTTCTATATTCTCTATTCTATATTCTTAATTTTGTGCATTTCATTCTATATTCTAGAAACTATATTCTGTATTAGGTATTCTATATTCTTTTTTTCCGTGTTCTACATTCCATATTCTAAATTCTATATGCACTATTCTGTATTCTATATTCTGAATTCTGTGTTCTGCATTCCATGTACTAAATTCTGGGTTCTCTATTCTCTATTCTCTATTCTGTGTTTACATTCTATATTCTAAATTCTATATTCAGTATTCTGTATTCTATATTCTAAATTCTGTGTTCTGCTTTCCTTTTTATAAATTCTATATTCAGTACTGTGCATTCTATATTCTAAATTCTGTGTTATGCATTCTATTTTCTAAATTCTATATTCATTATTCTGTATATTATATTCTAAAATCTGTGTTCTGCATTCCATGTTCTAAATTCTGGGTTCTGTATTGTTTTCCATATTCTATATACTGTGTTCTTCATTCTATATTCTGTATTGTATATTATTTATGCCGTATTATATATTCTGTGTTCTTCATTATATATTCTGTATTCTATATTCTGCATTCCGTATTCTATATTCTATATTCTGAGTTCTTCATTTTATACTCTAAATTCTATATTCAGTATTCTGTAATGTATATTCCAAATTCTGTGTTCTGCATTGTATGTTCTAAACTTTGGGTTCTGTATTCTGTATTCCATATTCTATATTTTGTGTTCTATAGTCTATAATTGGTATTCAATATTCTGTATTCCGTATTCTATATTCTATATCCTGTGTTCTAAATTCTATATTCACTATTCTGTGTTTTATTTTCTAAATTCTGTGTTCTGCATTCCATGTTCTAAATTCTGGGTTTTATATTCACTATTGTATATACTACATTCTGTGTGCTACATTCTATATTATAAATTCTATATTCAGTATTCTGTATTCTATATTCTAAATTCTGTGTTTACATTCTATATTCTAAATTGCATATTCAGTATGCTGTATTCAATATTCTAAATTCTGAGTTCTGCTTTCCATGTTCCAAAATCTGGCTTCAATATTTTCCTTGCTATTTTTTTTTTGTTGTCTACATTATATATTCTAAATTATTTATTCAGTATTATGTATTTTATATTCTATAATCTATGTCCTACATAGAATTTTTTAATTGTTTATAAAATACTCCGTATATTATGTTCTTAATTCTGTGTTCTATATTCTCTTTTCTATTTTCTATATTCTGTGTTCTACATTCTATATTGTAAATTTTATATTCAGCATTCTGTATTCTATATTCTAAATTCTGTGTTCTACATTCTATATTCTATATTCTATATTCAGTATAATGTATTCTATAATCTAAATTCTGTGTTCTGCATTCCATGTTCTAAATTCTCTATTCTATATTCTGTGTTCTACTTTCTATATTCTTAATTATAAGTTTTGTATTCAGTATTCTATATTCTTAATTCTGTGTTCTGCATTCCATGTTCCAAATTCTGGTTTCTACATTCTCTATTCTATATTCTATATTGTGTGTTTTTCATTCAAGATTTTACATAGAATATTTTGCATTCCGTATACTATATTCTATATTCTGTGTTCTACATACTATATTCTAAATTCTATATTCAGCATTCCGTATTCTATATTCTAAATTCTCGGTTCCGCATTCCATGTTCTAAATTCTGGTTTCTATATCCTCTTTTCTATATTCTATATCCTGTGTTCCACATTCTATAGTCTTAATCCTATATTCAGCGTTCTGTATTCTATATTCTAAATTATGTGTTCTGCATTCCATATTTAAATTCTGGGTTCTATATTCTGTTTTCCATATTTTATATTCTGTGTTCTACATTCTATATTCTTTATTCTATATTCTGCATTCAGTATTCTGCATTAAATATTCTGTGTTCTACCTTCTATTTTCAACATTCTATATTCAGTATTCTGTATTCTATATTCTAAATTCTGTGTTCTGCATTCCATGTTGTAAATTGTCTTTTCTATATTCTGTATTCTGTGTTCTTCTTTCTATATTCTAAATTCTATATTTAGTATTTTGTATTCTATATTATTAATTCTGTTCTCTGCATTCAATTTCTAAATTCTGGGTTCTATATTCTCTTTTATATATTCTATATACTGTGTTCTTCATTCTAGATCCTTCATACTAAATTTTGAATTCCGTATACTATATTCTATATTCTGTGTTCTAAATTCTATATTCTAAATTCTATATTCCGTATTCTGTATTCTATATTCTAAATTCTGTGTTTTGTATTCCATGTTGTATATTCTGGCTTCTATATTCTTTATTCTATATTCTAAATTCTGTGTTCTGCATTCCATGTTGTAAATTCTATATTCAGTATTCTGTATTCTATATTCTATATTCTGTGTTCTGCATTCTATATTCTAAATTCTATATTTGGTATTCTGTATTCTATATTCTTAATTCTGTGATCTGGTTTCCATGTTCTAAATTCTGGGTTCTATATTCTCTATTCTATATTCTTAATTTTGTGCATTTCATTCTATATTCTAGAAACTATATTCTGTATTAGGTATTCTATATTCTTTTTTTCCGTGTTCTACATTCCATATTCTAAATTCTATATGCACTATTCTGTATTCTATATTCTGAATTCTGTGTTCTGCATTCCATGTTCTAAATTCTGGGTTCTATACACTTTATTCTATATTCTATATTCTGTGTTCTACATTCTATATTCTAAATTCCATATTCAGTGTTCTGTATTGTATATTCTAAATTCTGCGTTCTGATTCCATGTACTAAATTCTGGGTTCTACATTCTCTATTCTATTTTCTATATTCTGTGTTTTACATTTTATATTCTAAATTCTATATTCAGTAATCTGTATTCCATATTCTAAATTCTGTGTTCTTCATTCTATATTCAAAATTCTATATTCAGTATTCTGTATTGTAAGTTCTAAATACCGTGTTCTGCATTCAATGTTCTAAATTCTGTGTTCTGCATTCCATGTTCTTAGGTCTGGGATCTATAATCTATATTCTATATTCTGTGTTCTACATTCTACATTCTAAATTCTATATTCAGTATTATTTAATCTATATTCTTAATTCTGTGTTCTGCATAGCATGGTCTTTATTCTGGATTCTATATTCTGTATTCTACATTCTAAATTCTGTGTTCTACATTCCATTTTCTAAATTCTATATTCAGTATTCTTTATTCTATATTCTAAATTCGGTGTTCTACATTCTATATTCTAAATAGTATATTCAGTATTCTGTATTCTATATTCTAAATTCTGTGTTCAGCATTCCATGTTCTGAATTCTGATTTCTGTATTCTGATTCCATATTCTATATTCTGTGTTCTACATTGTATATTATAAATTCTATGTTCAGTGTTCTGTAATCTATATTCTTAATTCTGTGTTCTGCATTCCATGTTCTAATTTCTCTATTCTATATTTTGTGTTCTACATTCTATATTCTGTATTCAATATTCTGCATTCCGTATTCTAAATTCTATTTCTGTGTTCTACATTCTAAATTCTGCGTTCTGCATTCCATGTTCTAAATTCTGGGTTCTGTATTCTTCATTCTCTATCCTTTATTCTGTGTTCTGCATTCTCTTTCCTACATTCTCTATTCTGCATTCTATATTCTACATTCTGTGTTCTGCATTCAATGTTCTAAATTCTGGTTTCTGTATTCTGTATTCTACAGTCTGTTTTGTACATTCTAAAGTATACATTCTATATTCTGTATTATGTGCTCTTTATTCTAAATTCAGTGTTCTGAATTCTACGTTCTAAACTCTGGGTTCTGTATTCTGTTTTCTATATTCTATATTCTGTGTTATACATTCTATATTCAACATTCTGTATACTGTATTCTATATACTAAATTCTGTTTTCTGAATTCCATGTTCTAAATAATGTGTTCTGCATTGTGTATTCTATATTCTATAATCTGTGTTGTATATTCTGTGTTATACATTCTATATTCAGTATTCAATATTCTAAAATCTAAACTCTGTGTTCTGAATTCCATGTTCTAAATTCTGTGTTCTGTAGTCTGTATTCTGAATTCCATATTCTCTTACTACATCCAGTATTCTACATTCTATATTCTGTATTCTGTATACAATATTCCATATACTGTGTTCAACAATGTAAATTCTATATTCTATATTCTGTATTCTGCACTCTATATTCTAAATTCTGTGTTCTGAATTACAACTTGTATAATCAAGTTTCTGCATTCTGTATTCTATATTCTATATTCTGTGTTCTACATTCTGTATTCTACATTGTATATTATGTATTCTGTATACTATATTCTATATTATGCGTTCTGATTTCCATGTTCTAAATTCTGGGTTCTGTATTCTGTAATCTGTATTCAATATTCTGTGTTCTACATTCTGTATTGTACATTCTATATACTCTATTCTATATTATAAATTCTGTGTACAACATTCTATATACCACATAATATTTCGGTATACTTTATTATATATTCTGTGTTCTGAATTCCTTGTTCTAAATTCTGCATACTGCATTCTGTATTCTATATTCTCTATTCTGTGTTCTACATTCTATATTCTACATTCTATTCCTTTATTCTATATTATGTATTGTGTGTTCTGAATTCCATGTTCTGAATCCTGCGTTCTGTATGCTGTATTCCATATTCTGTGTTTTGAATTCTATGTTCTAAATTCTATATTCAGCATTCTGTAATCTAAAGTCTTAATTCTGTGTTCTGCATTCTATGGTCTAAATTCTGGGTTCTGTATTCTGTTTTCCATATTCCATATTCTGTGTTCTATATTCTATATTATGTATTCCGTATTCTATATTCTATACTCTGTGTTCTACATTCTATATTCTGCATACTGTATTCAGTATACTGTATTCTATATTCTAAATTCTGTGTTCTGCACCCATGTTCTAAATTCCCGTTTCTATATTTTCTTATCTATATTCTATATTCTGTGTTCTATATTCTACATTCTAAATTCTATATTCAGTATTCTGTATTTTATATTCTTTATTAAGTGTTCTACATTCTATATTCTAAGTTCTATATTCAATATACTGTATTCTATATTCTTAATTCTATGTTCTGCATTCCGGGTTCTAAGTTCTGTGTTGTATACTCTCTAATATATATTCTATATTTGTGTTCTTCATTCTACATTCTACAAAGTATATTCTGCATTCCGTATTCTATATTCTATATTCTATGTTCTACATTCTAAATTCTAAAATCTATTTTCAGTATTCTGTATTCTATAGTATAATTTCTCTGTTCTGCATTACATTACTAAATTGTGGTTTCTATATTCTCTATTCTATATTATATATTTGGGTCTTTCATTCTATATTCTACGTCCTATATTCTTCCATCCGTATTTTATATTCTATATTGTTTGTTCTATATTCTATATTCTAAATTCTATATTGAGTATTTTGTATTCTATATTCTAATTTGTGTGTTCTGCATTCCATGTACTAAATTCTGGGTTCTCTATTCTCTATTCTCTATTCTGTGTTTACATTCTATATTCTAAATTCTATATTCAGTATTCTGTATTCTATATTCTAAATTCTGTGTTCTGCTTTCCTTTTTATAAATTCTATATTCAGTACTGTGCATTCTATATTCTAAATTCTGTGTTATGCATTCTATTTTCTAAATTCTATATTCATTATTCTGTATATTATATTCTAAAATCTGTGTTCTGCATTCCATGTTCTAAATTCTGGGTTCTGTATTGTTTTCCATATTCTATATACTGTGTTCTTCATTCTATATTCTGTATTGTATATTATTTATGCCGTATTATATATTCTGTGTTCTTCATTATATATTCTGTATTCTATATTCTGCATTCCGTATTCTATATTCTATATTCTGAGTTCTTCATTTTATACTCTAAATTCTATATTCAGTATTCTGTAATGTATATTCCAAATTCTGTGTTCTGCATTGTATGTTCTAAACTTTGGGTTCTGTATTCTGTATTCCATATTCTATATTTTGTGTTCTATAGTCTATAATTGGTATTCAATATTCTGTATTCCGTATTCTATATTCTATATCCTGTGTTCTAAATTCTATATTCACTATTCTGTGTTTTATTTTCTAAATTCTGTGTTCTGCATTCCATGTTCTAAATTCTGGGTTTTATATTCACTATTGTATATACTACATTCTGTGTGCTACATTCTATATTATAAATTCTATATTCAGTATTCTGTATTCTATATTCTAAATTCTGTGTTTACATTCTATATTCTAAATTGCATATTCAGTATGCTGTATTCAATATTCTAAATTCTGAGTTCTGCTTTCCATGTTCCAAAATCTGGCTTCAATATTTTCCTTGCTATTTTTTTTTTGTTGTCTACATTATATATTCTAAATTATTTATTCAGTATTATGTATTTTATATTCTATAATCTATGTCCTACATAGAATTTTTTAATTGTTTATAAAATACTCCGTATATTATGTTCTTAATTCTGTGTTCTATATTCTCTTTTCTATTTTCTATATTCTGTGTTCTACATTCTATATTGTAAATTTTATATTCAGCATTCTGTATTCTATATTCTAAATTCTGTGTTCTACATTCTATATTCTATATTCTATATTCAGTATAATGTATTCTATAATCTAAATTCTGTGTTCTGCATTCCATGTTCTAAATTCTCTATTCTATATTCTGTGTTCTACTTTCTATATTCTTAATTATAAGTTTTGTATTCAGTATTCTATATTCTTAATTCTGTGTTCTGCATTCCATGTTCCAAATTCTGGTTTCTACATTCTCTATTCTATATTCTATATTGTGTGTTTTTCATTCAAGATTTTACATAGAATATTTTGCATTCCGTATACTATATTCTATATTCTGTGTTCTACATACTATATTCTAAATTCTATATTCAGCATTCCGTATTCTATATTCTAAATTCTCGGTTCCGCATTCCATGTTCTAAATTCTGGTTTCTATATCCTCTTTTCTATATTCTATATCCTGTGTTCCACATTCTATAGTCTAAATCCTATATTCAGCGTTCTGTATTCTATATTCTAAATTATGTGTTCTGCATTCCATATTTAAATTCTGGGTTCTATATTCTGTTTTCCATATTTTATATTCTGTGTTCTACATTCTATATTCTTTATTCTATATTCTGCATTCAGTATTCTGCATTAAATATTCTGTGTTCTACCTTCTATTTTCAACATTCTATATTCAGTATTCTGTATTCTATATTCTAAATTCTGTGTTCTGCATTCCATGTTGTAAATTGTCTTTTCTATATTCTGTATTCTGTGTTCTTCTTTCTATATTCTAAATTCTATATTTAGTATTTTGTATTCTATATTATTAATTCTGTTCTCTGCATTCAATTTCTAAATTCTGGGTTCTATATTCTCTTTTATATATTCTATATACTGTGTTCTTCATTCTAGATCCTTCATACTAAATTTTGAATTCCGTATTCTATATTCTATATTCTGTGTTCTAAATTCTATATTCTAAATTCTATATTCCGTATTCTGTATTCTATATTCTAAATTCTGTGTTTTGTATTCCATGTTGTATATTCTGGCTTCTATATTCTTTATTCTATATTCTAAATTCTGTGTTCTGCATTCCATGTTGTAAATTCTATATTCAGTATTCTGTATTCTATATTCTATATTCTGTGTTCTGCATTCTATATTCTAAATTCTATATTTGGTATTCTGTATTCTATATTCTTAATTCTGTGATCTGGTTTCCATGTTCTAAATTCTGGGTTCTATATTCTCTATTCTATATTCTTAATTTTGTGCATTTCATTCTATATTCTAGAAACTATATTCTGTATTAGGTATTCTATATTCTTTTTTTCCGTGTTCTACATTCCATATTCTAAATTCTATATGCACTATTCTGTATTCTATATTCTGAATTCTGTGTTCTGCATTCCATGTTCTAAATTCTGGGTTCTATACACTTTATTCTATATTCTATATTCTGTGTTCTACATTCTATATTCTAAATTCCATATTCAGTGTTCTGTATTGTATATTCTAAATTCTGCGTTCTGATTCCATGTACTAAATTCTGGGTTCTACATTCTCTATTCTATTTTCTATATTCTGTGTTTTACATTTTATATTCTAAATTCTATATTCAGTAATCTGTATTCCATATTCTAAATTCTGTGTTCTTCATTCTATATTCAAAATTCTATATTCAGTATTCTGTATTGTATGTTCTAAATACCGTGTTCTGCATTCAATGTTCTAAATTCTGTGTTCTGCATTCCATGTTCTTAGGTCTGGGATCTATAATCTATATTCTATATTCTGTGTTCTACATTCTACATTCTAAATTCTATATTCAGTATTATTTAATCTATATTCTTAATTCTGTGTTCTGCATAGCATGGTCTTTATTCTGGATTCTATATTCTGTATTCTACATTCTAAATTCTGTGTTCTAAATTCCATTTTCTAAATTCTATATTCAGTATTCTTTATTCTATATTCTAAATTCGGTGTTCTACATTCTATATTCTAAATAGTATATTCAGTATTCTGTATTCTATATTCTAAATTCTGTGTTCAGCATTCCATGTTCTGAATTCTGATTTCTGTATTCTGATTCCATATTCTATATTCTGTGTTCTACATTGTATATTATAAATTCTATGTTCAGTGTTCTGTAATCTATATTCTTAATTCTGTGTTCTGCATTCCATGTTCTAATTTCTCTATTCTATATTTTGTGTTCTACATTCTATATTCTGTATTCAATATTCTGCATTCCGTATTCTAAATTCTATTTCTGTGTTCTACATTCTAAATTCTGCGTTCTGCATTCCATGTTCTAAATTCTGGGTTCTGTATTCTTCATTCTCTATCCTTTATTCTGTGTTCTGCATTCTCTTTCCTACATTCTCTATTCTGCATTCTATATTCTACATTCTGTGTTCTGCATTCAATGTTCTAAATTCTGGTTTCTGTATTCTGTATTCTACAGTCTGTTTTGTACATTCTAAAGTATACATTCTATATTCTGTATTATGTGCTCTTTATTCTAAATTCAGTGTTCTGAATTCTACGTTCTAAACTCTGGGTTCTGTATTCTGTTTTCTATATTCTATATTCTGTGTTATACATTCTATATTCAACATTCTGTATACTGTATTCTATATACTAAATTCTGTTTTCTGAATTCCATGTTCTAAATAATGTGTTCTGCATTGTGTATTCTATATTCTATAATCTGTGTTGTATATTCTGTGTTATACATTCTATATTCAGTATTCAATATTCTAAAATCTAAACTCTGTGTTCTGAATTCCATGTTCTAAATTCTGTGTTCTGTAGTCTGTATTCTGAATTCCATATTCTCTTACTACATCCAGTATTCTACATTCTATATTCTGTATTCTGTATACAATATTCCATATACTGTGTTCAACAATGTAAATTCTATATTCTATATTCTGTATTCTGCACTCTATATTCTAAATTCTGTGTTCTGAATTACAACTTGTATAATCAAGTTTCTGCATTCTGTATTCTATATTCTATATTCTGTGTTCTACATTCTGTATTCTACATTGTATATTATGTATTCTGTATACTATATTCTATATTATGCGTTCTGATTTCCATGTTCTAAATTCTGGGTTCTGTATTCTGTAATCTGTATTCAATATTCTGTGTTCTACATTCTGTATTGTACATTCTATATACTCTATTCTATATTATAAATTCTGTGTACAACATTCTATATACCACATAATATTTCGGTATACTTTATTATATATTCTGTGTTCTGAATTCCTTGTTCTAAATTCTGCATACTGCATTCTGTATTCTATATTCTCTATTCTGTGTTCTACATTCTATATTCTACATTCTATTCCTTTATTCTATATTATGTATTGTGTGTTCTGAATTCCATGTTCTGAATCCTGCGTTCTGTATGCTGTATTCCATATTCTGTGTTTTGAATTCTATGTTCTAAATTCTATATTCAGCATTCTGTAATCTAAAGTCTTAATTCTGTGTTCTGCATTCTATGGTCTAAATTCTGGGTTCTGTATTCTGTTTTCCATATTCCATATTCTGTGTTCTATATTCTATATTATGTATTCCGTATTCTATATTCTATACTCTGTGTTCTACATTCTATATTCTGCATACTGTATTCAGTATACTGTATTCTATATTCTAAATTCTGTGTTCTGCACCCATGTTCTAAATTCCGGTTTCTATATTTTCTTATCTATATTCTATATTCTGTGTTCTATATTCTACATTCTAAATTCTATATTCAGTATTCTGTATTTTATATTCTTTATTAAGTGTTCTACATTCTATATTCTAAGTTCTATATTCAATATACTGTATTCTATATTCTTAATTCTATGTTCTGCATTCCGGGTTCTAAGTTCTGTGTTCTATTCTCTCTAATATATATTCTATATTTGTGTTCTTCATTCTACATTCTACAA
The DNA here is from genome assembly GCF_048564905.1 of Vicugna pacos. NCBI lineage: Eukaryota > Metazoa > Chordata > Mammalia > Artiodactyla > Camelidae > Vicugna > Vicugna pacos. The sequence continues at coordinate 69,671,983 of NW_027328741.1, read as the reverse complement.
AGTATATTCTGCATTCCGTATTCTATATTCTATATTCTTTGTTCTACATTCTAAATTCTAAAATCTATTTTCAGTATTCTGTATTCTATAGTATAATTTCTCTGTTCTGCATTACATTACTAAATTGTGGTTTCTATATTCTCTATTCTATATTATATATTTGGGTCTTTCATTCTATATTCTACGTCCTATATTCTTCCATCCGTATTTTATATTCTATATTGTTTGTTCTATATTCTATATTCTAAATTCTATATTGAGTATTTTGTATTCTATATTCTAATTTGTGTGTTCTGCATTCCATGTACTAAATTCTGGGTTCTCTATTCTCTATTCTCTATTCTGTGTTTACATTCTATATTCTAAATTCTATATTCAGTATTCTGTATTCTATATTCTAAATTCTGTGTTCTGCTTTCCTTTTTATAAATTCTATATTCAGTACTGTGCATTCTATATTCTAAATTCTGTGTTATGCATTCTATTTTCTAAATTCTATATTCATTATTCTGTATATTATATTCTAAAATCTGTGTTCTGCATTCCATGTTCTAAATTCTGGGTTCTGTATTGTTTTCCATATTCTATATACTGTGTTCTTCATTCTATATTCTGTATTGTATATTATTTATGCCGTATTATATATTCTGTGTTCTTCATTATATATTCTGTATTCTATATTCTGCATTCCGTATTCTATATTCTATATTCTGAGTTCTTCATTTTATACTCTAAATTCTATATTCAGTATTCTGTAATGTATATTCCAAATTCTGTGTTCTGCATTGTATGTTCTAAACTTTGGGTTCTGTATTCTGTATTCCATATTCTATATTTTGTGTTCTATAGTCTATAATTGGTATTCAATATTCTGTATTCCGTATTCTATATTCTATATCCTGTGTTCTAAATTCTATATTCACTATTCTGTGTTTTATTTTCTAAATTCTGTGTTCTGCATTCCATGTTCTAAATTCTGGGTTTTATATTCACTATTGTATATACTACATTCTGTGTGCTACATTCTATATTATAAATTCTATATTCAGTATTCTGTATTCTATATTCTAAATTCTGTGTTTACATTCTATATTCTAAATTGCATATTCAGTATGCTGTATTCAATATTCTAAATTCTGAGTTCTGCTTTCCATGTTCCAAAATCTGGCTTCAATATTTTCCTTGCTATTTTTTTTTTGTTGTCTACATTATATATTCTAAATTATTTATTCAGTATTATGTATTTTATATTCTATAATCTATGTCCTACATAGAATTTTTTAATTGTTTATAAAATACTCCGTATATTATGTTCTTAATTCTGTGTTCTATATTCTCTTTTCTATTTTCTATATTCTGTGTTCTACATTCTATATTGTAAATTTTATATTCAGCATTCTGTATTCTATATTCTAAATTCTGTGTTCTACATTCTATATTCTATATTCTATATTCAGTATAATGTATTCTATAATCTAAATTCTGTGTTCTGCATTCCATGTTCTAAATTCTCTATTCTATATTCTGTGTTCTACTTTCTATATTCTTAATTATAAGTTTTGTATTCAGTATTCTATATTCTTAATTCTGTGTTCTGCATTCCATGTTCCAAATTCTGGTTTCTACATTCTCTATTCTATATTCTATATTGTGTGTTTTTCATTCAAGATTTTACATAGAATATTTTGCATTCCGTATACTATATTCTATATTCTGTGTTCTACATACTATATTCTAAATTCTATATTCAGCATTCCGTATTCTATATTCTAAATTCTCGGTTCCGCATTCCATGTTCTAAATTCTGGTTTCTATATCCTCTTTTCTATATTCTATATCCTGTGTTCCACATTCTATAGTCTAAATCCTATATTCAGCGTTCTGTATTCTATATTCTAAATTATGTGTTCTGCATTCCATATTTAAATTCTGGGTTCTATATTCTGTTTTCCATATTTTATATTCTGTGTTCTACATTCTATATTCTTTATTCTATATTCTGCATTCAGTATTCTGCATTAAATATTCTGTGTTCTACCTTCTATTTTCAACATTCTATATTCAGTATTCTGTATTCTATATTCTAAATTCTGTGTTCTGCATTCCATGTTGTAAATTGTCTTTTCTATATTCTGTATTCTGTGTTCTTCTTTCTATATTCTAAATTCTATATTTAGTATTTTGTATTCTATATTATTAATTCTGTTCTCTGCATTCAATTTCTAAACTCTGGGTTCTATATTCTCTTTTATATATTCTATATACTGTGTTCTTCATTCTAGATCCTTCATACTAAATTTTGAATTCCGTATTCTATATTCTATATTCTGTGTTCTAAATTCTATATTCTAAATTCTATATTCCGTATTCTGTATTCTATATTCTAAATTCTGTGTTTTGTATTCCATGTTGTATATTCTGGCTTCTATATTCTTTATTCTATATTCTAAATTCTGTGTTCTGCATTCCATGTTGTAAATTCTATATTCAGTATTCTGTATTCTATATTCTATATTCTGTGTTCTGCATTCTATATTCTAAATTCTATATTTGGTATTCTGTATTCTATATTCTTAATTCTGTGATCTGGTTTCCATGTTCTAAATTCTGGGTTCTATATTCTCTATTCTATATTCTTAATTTTGTGCATTTCATTCTATATTCTACAATCTATATTCTGTATTAGGTATTCTATATTCTTTTTTTCCGTGTTCTACATTCCATATTCTAAATTCTATATGCACTATTCTGTATTCTATATTCTGAATTCTGTGTTCTGCATTCCATGTTCTAAATTCTGGGTTCTATACACTTTATTCTATATTCTATATTCTGTGTTCTACATTCTATATTCTAAATTCCATATTCAGTGTTCTGTATTGTATATTCTAAATTCTGCGTTCTGATTCCATGTACTAAATTCTGGGTTCTACATTCTCTATTCTATTTTCTATATTCTGTGTTTTACATTTTATATTCTAAATTCTATATTCAGTAATCTGTATTCCATATTCTAAATTCTGTGTTCTTCATTCTATATTCAAAATTCTATATTCAGTATTCTGTATTGTAAGTTCTAAATACCGTGTTCTGCATTCAATGTTCTAAATTCTGTGTTCTGCATTCCATGTTCTTAGGTCTGGGATCTATAATCTATATTCTATATTCTGTGTTCTACATTCTACATTCTAAATTCTATATTCAGTATTATTTAATCTATATTCTTAATTCTGTGTTCTGCATAGCATGGTCTTTATTCTGGATTCTATATTCTGTATTCTACATTCTAAATTCTGTGTTCTACATTCCATTTTCTAAATTCTATATTCAGTATTCTTTATTCTATATTCTAAATTCGGTGTTCTACATTCTATATTCTAAATAGTATATTCAGTATTCTGTATTCTATATTCTAAATTCTGTGTTCAGCATTCCATGTTCTGAATTCTGATTTCTGTATTCTGATTCCATATTCTATATTCTGTGTTCTACATTGTATATTATAAATTCTATGTTCAGTGTTCTGTAATCTATATTCTTAATTCTGTGTTCTGCATTCCATGTTCTAATTTCTCTATTCTATATTTTGTGTTCTACATTCTATATTCTGTATTCAATATTCTGCATTCCGTATTCTAAATTCTATTTCTGTGTTCTACATTCTAAATTCTGCGTTCTGCATTCCATGTTCTAAATTCTGGGTTCTGTATTCTTCATTCTCTATCCTTTATTCTGTGTTCTGCATTCTCTTTCCTACATTCTCTATTCTGCATTCTATATTCTACATTCTGTGTTCTGCATTCAATGTTCTAAATTCTGGTTTCTGTATTCTGTATTCTACAGTCTGTTTTGTACATTCTAAAGTATACATTCTATATTCTGTATTATGTGCTCTTTATTCTAAATTCAGTGTTCTGAATTCTACGTTCTAAACTCTGGGTTCTGTATTCTGTTTTCTATATTCTATATTCTGTGTTATACATTCTATATTCAACATTCTGTATACTGTATTCTATATACTAAATTCTGTTTTCTGAATTCCATGTTCTAAATAATGTGTTCTGCATTGTGTATTCTATATTCTATAATCTGTGTTGTATATTCTGTGTTATACATTCTATATTCAGTATTCAATATTCTAAAATCTAAACTCTGTGTTCTGAATTCCATGTTCTAAATTCTGTGTTCTGTAGTCTGTATTCTGAATTCCATATTCTCTTACTACATCCAGTATTCTACATTCTATATTCTGTATTCTGTATACAATATTCCATATACTGTGTTCAACAATGTAAATTCTATATTCTATATTCTGTATTCTGCACTCTATATTCTAAATTCTGTGTTCTGAATTACAACTTGTATAATCAAGTTTCTGCATTCTGTATTCTATATTCTATATTCTGTGTTCTACATTCTGTATTCTACATTGTATATTATGTATTCTGTATACTATATTCTATATTATGCGTTCTGATTTCCATGTTCTAAATTCTGGGTTCTGTATTCTGTAATCTGTATTCAATATTCTGTGTTCTACATTCTGTATTGTACATTCTATATACTCTATTCTATATTATAAATTCTGTGTACAACATTCTATATACCACATAATATTTCGGTATACTTTATTATATATTCTGTGTTCTGAATTCCTTGTTCTAAATTCTGCATACTGCATTCTGTATTCTATATTCTCTATTCTGTGTTCTACATTCTATATTCTACATTCTATTCCTTTATTCTATATTATGTATTGTGTGTTCTGAATTCCATGTTCTGAATCCTGCGTTCTGTATGCTGTATTCCATATTCTGTGTTTTGAATTCTATGTTCTAAATTCTATATTCAGCATTCTGTAATCTAAAGTCTTAATTCTGTGTTCTGCATTCTATGGTCTAAATTCTGGGTTCTGTATTCTGTTTTCCATATTCCATATTCTGTGTTCTATATTCTATATTATGTATTCCGTATTCTATATTCTATACTCTGTGTTCTACATTCTATATTCTGCATACTGTATTCAGTATACTGTATTCTATATTCTAAATTCTGTGTTCTGCACCCATGTTCTAAATTCCGGTTTCTATATTTTCTTATCTATATTCTATATTCTGTGTTCTATATTCTACATTCTAAATTCTATATTCAGTATTCTGTATTTTATATTCTTTATTAAGTGTTCTACATTCTATATTCTAAGTTCTATATTCAATATACTGTATTCTATATTCTTAATTCTATGTTCTGCATTCCGGGTTCTAAGTTCTGTGTTGTATTCTCTCTAATATATATTCTATATTTGTGTTCTTCATTCTACATTCTACAAAGTATATTCTGCATTCCGTATTCTATATTCTATATTCTATGTTCTACATTCTAAATTCTAAAATCTATTTTCAGTATTCTGTATTCTATAGTATAATTTCTCTGTTCTGCATTACATTACTAAATTGTGGTTTCTATATTCTCTATTCTATATTATATATTTGGGTCTTTCATTCTATATTCTACGTCCTATATTCTTCCATCCGTATTTTATATTCTATATTGTTTGTTCTATATTCTATATTCTAAATTCTATATTGAGTATTTTGTATTCTATATTCTAATTTGTGTGTTCTGCATTCCATGTACTAAATTCTGGGTTCTCTATTCTCTATTCTCTATTCTGTGTTTACATTCTATATTCTAAATTCTATATTCAGTATTCTGTATTCTATATTCTAAATTCTGTGTTCTGCTTTCCTTTTTATAAATTCTATATTCAGTACTGTGCATTCTATATTCTAAATTCTGTGTTATGCATTCTATTTTCTAAATTCTATATTCATTATTCTGTATATTATATTCTAAAATCTGTGTTCTGCATTCCATGTTCTAAATTCTGGGTTCTGTATTGTTTTCCATATTCTATATACTGTGTTCTTCATTCTATATTCTGTATTGTATATTATTTATGCCGTATTATATATTCTGTGTTCTTCATTATATATTCTGTATTCTATATTCTGCATTCCGTATTCTATATTCTATATTCTGAGTTCTTCATTTTATACTCTAAATTCTATATTCAGTATTCTGTAATGTATATTCCAAATTCTGTGTTCTGCATTGTATGTTCTAAACTTTGGGTTCTGTATTCTGTATTCCATATTCTATATTTTGTGTTCTATAGTCTATAATTGGTATTCAATATTCTGTATTCCGTATTCTATATTCTATATCCTGTGTTCTAAATTCTATATTCACTATTCTGTGTTTTATTTTCTAAATTCTGTGTTCTGCATTCCATGTTCTAAATTCTGGGTTTTATATTCACTATTGTATATACTACATTCTGTGTGCTACATTCTATATTATAAATTCTATATTCAGTATTCTGTATTCTATATTCTAAATTCTGTGTTTACATTCTATATTCTAAATTGCATATTCAGTATGCTGTATTCAATATTCTAAATTCTGAGTTCTGCTTTCCATGTTCCAAAATCTGGCTTCAATATTTTCCTTGCTATTTTTTTTTTTGTTGTCTACATTATATATTCTAAATTATTTATTCAGTATTATGTATTTTATATTCTATAATCTATGTCCTACATAGAATTTTTTAATTGTTTATAAAATACTCCGTATATTATGTTCTTAATTCTGTGTTCTATATTCTCTTTTCTATTTTCTATATTCTGTGTTCTACATTCTATATTGTAAATTTTATATTCAGCATTCTGTATTCTATATTCTAAATTCTGTGTTCTACATTCTATATTCTATATTCTATATTCAGTATAATGTATTCTATAATCTAAATTCTGTGTTCTGCATTCCATGTTCTAAATTCTCTATTCTATATTCTGTGTTCTACTTTCTATATTCTTAATTATAAGTTTTGTATTCAGTATTCTATATTCTTAATTCTGTGTTCTGCATTCCATGTTCCAAATTCTGGTTTCTACATTCTCTATTCTATATTCTATATTGTGTGTTTTTCATTCAAGGTTTTACATAGAATATTTTGCATTCCGTATACTATATTCTATATTCTGTGTTCTACATACTATATTCTAAATTCTATATTCAGCATTCCGTATTCTATATTCTAAATTCTCGGTTCCGCATTCCATGTTCTAAATTCTGGTTTCTATATCCTCTTTTCTATATTCTATATCCTGTGTTCCACATTCTATAGTCTAAATCCTATATTCAGCGTTCTGTATTCTATATTCTAAATTATGTGTTCTGCATTCCATATTTAAATTCTGGGTTCTATATTCTGTTTTCCATATTTTATATTCTGTGTTCTACATTCTATATTCTTTATTCTATATTCTGCATTCAGTATTCTGCATTAAATATTCTGTGTTCTACCTTCTATTTTCAACATTCTATATTCAGTATTCTGTATTCTATATTCTAAATTCTGTGTTCTGCATTCCATGTTGTAAATTGTCTTTTCTATATTCTGTATTCTGTGTTCTTCTTTCTATATTCTAAATTCTATATTTAGTATTTTGTATTCTATATTATTAATTCTGTTCTCTGCATTCAATTTCTAAATTCTGGGTTCTATATTCTCTTTTATATATTCTATATACTGTGTTCTTCATTCTAGATCCTTCATACTAAATTTTGAATTCCGTATTCTATATTCTATATTCTGTGTTCTAAATTCTATATTCTAAATTCTATATTCCGTATTCTGTATTCTATATTCTAAATTCTGTGTTTTGTATTCCATGTTGTATATTCTGGCTTCTATATTCTTTATTCTATATTCTAAATTCTGTGTTCTGCATTCCATGTTGTAAATTCTATATTCAGTATTCTGTATTCTATATTCTATATTCTGTGTTCTGCATTCTATATTCTAAATTCTATATTTGGTATTCTGTATTCTATATTCTTAATTCTGTGATCTGGTTTCCATGTTCTAAATTCTGGGTTCTATATTCTCTATTCTATATTCTTAATTTTGTGCATTTCATTCTATATTCTAGAAACTATATTCTGTATTAGGTATTCTATATTCTTTTTTTCCGTGTTCTACATTCCATATTCTAAATTCTATATGCACTATTCTGTATTCTATATTCTGAATTCTGTGTTCTGCATTCCATGTTCTAAATTCTGGGTTCTATACACTTTATTCTATATTCTATATTCTGTGTTCTACATTCTATATTCTAAATTCCATATTCAGTGTTCTGTATTGTATATTCTAAATTCTGCGTTCTGATTCCATGTACTAAATTCTGGGTTCTACATTCTCTATTCTATTTTCTATATTCTGTGTTTTACATTTTATATTCTAAATTCTATATTCAGTAATCTGTATTCCATATTCTAAATTCTGTGTTCTTCATTCTATATTCAAAATTCTATATTCAGTATTCTGTATTGTATGTTCTAAATACCGTGTTCTGCATTCAATGTTCTAAATTCTGTGTTCTGCATTCCATGTTCTTAGGTCTGGGATCTATAATCTATATTCTATATTCTGTGTTCTACATTCTACATTCTAAATTCTATATTCAGTATTATTTAATCTATATTCTTAATTCTGTGTTCTGCATAGCATGGTCTTTATTCTGGATTCTATATTCTGTATTCTACATTCTAAATTCTGTGTTCTACATTCCATTTTCTAAATTCTATATTCAGTATTCTTTATTCTATATTCTAAATTCGGTGTTCTACATTCTATATTCTAAATAGTATATTCAGTATTCTGTATTCTATATTCTAAATTCTGTGTTCAGCATTCCATGTTCTGAATTCTGATTTCTGTATTCTGATTCCATATTCTATATTCTGTGTTCTACATTGTATATTATAAATTCTATGTTCAGTGTTCTGTAATCTATATTCTTAATTCTGTGTTCTGCATTCCATGTTCTAATTTCTCTATTCTATATTTTGTGTTCTACATTCTATATTCTGTATTCAATATTCTGCATTCCGTATTCTAAATTCTATTTCTGTGTTCTACATTCTAAATTCTGCGTTCTGCATTCCATGTTCTAAATTCTGGGTTCTGTATTCTTCATTCTCTATCCTTTATTCTGTGTTCTGCATTCTCTTTCCTACATTCTCTATTCTGCATTCTATATTCTACATTCTGTGTTCTGCATTCAATGTTCTAAATTCTGGTTTCTGTATTCTGTATTCTACAGTCTGTTTTGTACATTCTAAAGTATACATTCTATATTCTGTATTATGTGCTCTTTATTCTAAATTCAGTGTTCTGAATTCTACGTTCTAAACTCTGGGTTCTGTATTCTGTTTTCTATATTCTATATTCTGTGTTATACATTCTATATTCAACATTCTGTATACTGTATTCTATATACTAAATTCTGTTTTCTGAATTCCATGTTCTAAATAATGTGTTCTGCATTGTGTATTCTATATTCTATAATCTGTGTTGTATATTCTGTGTTATACATTCTATATTCAGTATTCAATATTCTAAAATCTAAACTCTGTGTTCTGAATTCCATGTTCTAAATTCTGTGTTCTGTAGTCTGTATTCTGAATTCCATATTCTCTTACTACATCCAGTATTCTACATTCTATATTCTGTATTCTGTATACAATATTCCATATACTGTGTTCAACAATGTAAATTCTATATTCTATATTCTGTATTCTGCACTCTATATTCTAAATTCTGTGTTCTGAATTACAACTTGTATAATCAAGTTTCTGCATTCTGTATTCTATATTCTATATTCTGTGTTCTACATTCTGTATTCTACATTGTATATTATGTATTCTGTATACTATATTCTATATTATGCGTTCTGATTTCCATGTTCTAAATTCTGGGTTCTGTATTCTGTAATCTGTATTCAATATTCTGTGTTCTACATTCTGTATTGTACATTCTATATACTCTATTCTATATTATAAATTCTGTGTACAACATTCTATATACCACATAATATTTCGGTATACTTTATTATATATTCTGTGTTCTGAATTCCTTGTTCTAAATTCTGCATACTGCATTCTGTATTCTATATTCTCTATTCTGTGTTCTACATTCTATATTCTACATTCTATTCCTTTATTCTATATTATGTATTGTGTGTTCTGAATTCCATGTTCTGAATCCTGCGTTCTGTATGCTGTATTCCATATTCTGTGTTTTGAATTCTATGTTCTAAATTCTATATTCAGCATTCTGTAATCTAAAGTCTTAATTCTGTGTTCTGCATTCTATGGTCTAAATTCTGGGTTCTGTATTCTGTTTTCCATATTCCATATTCTGTGTTCTATATTCTATATTATGTATTCCGTATTCTATATTCTATACTCTGTGTTCTACATTCTATATTCTGCATACTGTATTCAGTATACTGTATTCTATATTCTAAATTCTGTGTTCTGCACCCATGTTCTAAATTCCGGTTTCTATATTTTCTTATCTATATTCTATATTCTGTGTTCTATATTCTACATTCTAAATTCTATATTCAGTATTCTGTATTTTATATTCTTTATTAAGTGTTCTACATTCTATATTCTAAGTTCTATATTCAATATACTGTATTCTATATTCTTAATTCTATGTTCTGCATTCCGGGTTCTAAGTTCTGTGTTCTATTCTCTCTAATATATATTCTATATTTGTGTTCTTCATTCTACATTCTACAAAGTATATTCTGCATTCCGTATTCTATATTCTATATTCTATGTTCTACATTCTATATTCTAAAATATTTATTCAGTTTTCTGAATTCTATATTCTAAATTCTCTGTTCTGCATTCCATTTCTAAATTCTGGTTGCTATATTCTCTATTCTATATTCTATATTTTGTGTTCTTCATTCTATATTCTACCTTCTTTATTCTGCATTCCGTAATTTATATTCTATATTCTGTGTAGTATTTCTATATTCTCAATTCTATATTCACTATTTTGTATTCTATATTATAATTTTTGTGATCTGCATTCCATGTTCTAAATTCTGTGTTCTATATTCTCTATTCTATGTTATATATTCTATGTTCTACATTCTATATTGTAAATTCTATATTCAGTAATGTTTATTCTATGTTCTAAATTCTGTGTCTGAATTCTATGTTCTAAATTCTATATTCAGTATTCTGTATATCATATTCTAAATTCTGTGTTCTGCAATCCATGTTCTAAATTGTGGTTTCTGTAATCTGTTTTCCAATTTATATATTCTGTGTTCTTCATTCTATATTGTGTATTGTATATTCTTTATGCCGTATCCTCTATTCTGAGTTTTTCATTCTACATTCTGTATTCCATATTCTGCATTCCGTATTCTATATTCTATATTCTGTGTTCTACATTCTGTACTCTAAATTCTATATTCAGTTTTCTCTATTCTATATTCAAAATTCTGTGTTCTACATTGTATATTCTATATTCTATATTCTATATTCAAAATACTGTGTTCTTCATTCCGTGTTCTAAATTCTGGGTTCTATATTCTCTATTCTATATTCTATATTCTGTGTTCTTAATTCAATATTCTACATTCTATATTCTGCATTCCGTATTCTGTATTCTATATTCTGTGTTCTATAGTCTATATTCAAATTTCTATATTCATTATCCTGTATTCTATATTCTAAATTGTGTGCTTTGAATTCCATGTTCTAAATTCTGGTTTCTATATTCTCTATTATATATTCTATATTTTTTGTTCTTCATTCTATATTGTACGTTCTATATTCTGCATTCCGTGTTATATATTCTATATTATGTTTTCTACATTCTATATTCTAAATTCTATATTCAGTATTCTTTATTCTATATTCTAAATTCGGTGTTCTACATTCTATATTCTAAATAGTATATTCAGTATTCTGTATTCTATATTCTAAATTCTGTGTTCAGCATTCCATGTTCTGAATTCTGATTTCTGTATTCTGTTTCCATATTCTATATTCTGTGTTCTACTTTGTATATTATAAATTCTATGTTCTGTGTTCTGTAATCTATATTCTTAATTCTGTGTTCTGCATTCCATGTTCTAATTTCTCTATTCTATATTTTGTGTTCTACATTCAATATTCTGTATTCAATATTCTGCATTCCGTATTCTAAATTCTATTTCTGTGTTCTACATTCAAAATTCTGGTTTCTGCATTCCATGTTCTAAATTCTGGGTTCTGTATTCTTCATTCTCTATTCTTCATTCTGTGTTCTGCATTCTCTATTCTACATTCTCTATTCTGTATTCTATATTCTACATTCTGTGTTCTGCATTCAATGTTCTAAATTCTGGTTTCTGTATTCTGTATTCTATAGTCTGTTTTGTACATTCTAAAGTATACTTTCTATATTCTGTATTCTGTACACTATATTCTAAATTCAGTGTTCTGAATTCTACGTTCTAAACTCTGGGTTCTGTATTCTGTTTTCTATATTCTATATTCTGTGTTATACATTCTATATTCAACATTCTGTATACTGTATTCTATATACTAAATTCTGTTTTCTGAATTCCATGTTCTAAATAATGTGTTCTGCATTGTGTATTCTATATTCTATAATCTGTGTTGTATATTCTGTGTTATACATTCTATATTCAGTATTCAATATTCTAAAATCTAAACTCTGTGTTCTGAATTCCATGTTCTAAATTCTGTGTTCTGTAGTCTGTATTCTGAATTCCATATTCTCTTACTACATCCAGTATTCTACATTCTATATTCTGTATTCTGTATACAATATTCCATATACTGTGTTCAACAATGTAAATTCTATATTCTATATTCTGTATTCTGCACTCTATATTCTAAATTCTGTGTTCTGAATTACAACTTGTATAATCAAGTTTCTGCATTCTGTATTCTATATTCTATATTCTGTGTTCTACATTCTGTATTCTACATTGTATATTATGTATTCTGTATACTATATTCTATATTATGCGTGCTGATTCCCATGTTCTAAATTCTGGGTTCTGTATTCCGTAATCTGTATTCAATATTCTGTGTTCTACATTCTGTATTGTACCTTCTATATACTGTATTCTATATTATAAATTCTGTGTACAACATTCTATATACCACATAATATTTCGGTATACTTTATTATATATTCTGTGTTCTGAATTCCTTGTTCTAAATTCTGCATACTGCATTCTGTATTCTATATTCTATATTCTGTGTTCTACATTCTAAATTCTACATTCTATACCTTTATTCTATATTATGTATTGTGTGTTCTGAATTTATTCTATGTTCTAAATTCTCTGTCTGAATTCTATGTTCTAAATTCTATATTCAGTATTCTGTATTCTATATTCCAAATTCTGGGTTCTGCAATCCATGTTCTAAATTCTGGTTTCTGTATTCTGTTTTCCATTTTTTATATTCTGTGTTCTTCATTCTATATTGTGTATTGTATATTCTTTATGCCGTATTCTCTATTCTGAGTTTTTCATTCTACATTCTGTATTCCATATTCTGCATTCCGTATTCTATATTCTATATTCTGTGTTCTACATTCTGTACTCTAAATTCTATATTCAGTTTTCTCTATTCTATATTCAAAATTCTGTGTTCTACATTGTATATTCTTAATTCTATATTCTATATTCAAAATTCTGTGTTCTTTGTTCCGTGTTCTAAATTCTGGGTTCTATATTCTCTATTCTATATTCTATATTCTGTGTTCTTCATTCTATATTCTACATTCTATATTCTGCATTCCGTATTCTATATTCTATATACTGTGTTCTACATTCTATATTCAAAATTCTATATTCATTATCCTGTATTCTATATTCTAAATTGTGTGCTTTGAATTCCATGTTCTAAATTCTGGGTTCTATTTTCTCTATTATATATTCTATATTTTTTGTTCTTCATTCTATATTGTACGTTCTATATTCTGCATTCCGTGTTATATATTCTATATTATTTTTTCTACATTCTATATTCTAAATTCTATATTCAGTATTCTGTATTCTATAATCTAAATTCTGTGTTCTGATTCAATTTTTAAATTCTGGCTTCTAAATTCTCTTTTATATATTCTATATTTTGTGTTCTTAGTTCTTTATTCTGCATTCTATATTCTGCATTCTGTATTTATGTTCTATATTCTGTGTTCTACATCTACTTTCTAAATTCTATATTCTGTATTCTGTATTCAATATTCTACATTCTGTGTTCTGCATTCTATGTTCTAAATTCTGGGTTCTGTATACTGTTTTCGATATTCTATATTCTGTGTTCTATATTCTATATTCTGTATTCTATATTCTGCATTCCGTATTCTATACTCTATATTCTGTGTTCTTCATTCTTTTATCCAAATTCTATATTCAGTATTCTGTATTCTATATTCTAAATTCTGTGTTCTGCATTTCATGTTCTAAATTCTGTGTTCTATATTGTCTATTCTATATTCTATATTCTGTGTTCTACATTCAATATTCTAAATTCTATATTCAGTATTCTGTATTGTATATTCTAAATTCTGTGTTCTGCATACCATGTTCAAATTTCGGGGTTCTGTATTCTGTTTCCATATTTTATATTCTGTGTTCTAATTTCTATATTCTGTATACTATATTCTGCATTATGTATTCTATATTCTATATTTTGTGTTCTACATTCTATATTCTAAATTTTATATTCAGTATTCTTTATTCTATTTTCTAAATTCTGGGTTCTGCATTCCATGTTCTAAATCCTATATTCAGTATTCTGTATTCTATATTCTAAATTCTGTGTTCCGCATTCTATGTTCTAAATTCTATATTCAGTGCTCTGTATTATAAATTCTAAATCCTGTGTTCTGTATTCCATGTTGTAAATACTGGGTTTTCTATTCTGTTTTCCATATTGTATAATCTGTGTTCTACATTCTATATTCTGTATTCTATATTCTGCATTCCGTATTCCATATTCTATATTCTGTGTTTTACATTCTATATTCTAAATTCTATATTCTGTATACCATATTCTATATTCTGAACTCTGTGTTCTACATTCTATATTCTAAATTCTATATTCTGTGGTCTGTATTCTATATTCTAAATTCTGTGTCCTGCATTCAATTTTCTAAATTCTGATTTCTATATTTTCTATTGTATTTTCTGAGTTGTATATTCTATATTCTAAATTCTATATTCAGCATTCCGTATTCTATATTTTAAATTCTTTGTTCTGCATTCCATGTTCTAAATTCTGGTTTCTATATCCTCTTTTCTATATTCTATATCCTGTGTTCCACATTCTATATTCTAAATCCTATATTCAGCGTTCTGTATTCTATATTCTAAATTATGTGTTCTGCATTCCATATTTAAATTCTGGGTTCTATATTCTGTTTTCCATATTTTATATTCTGTGTTCTACATTCTATATTCTGTATTCTATTTTCTGCATTCAATATTCTGCATTATATATTCTGTGTTCTACCTTCTATTTTCAAAATTCTATATTCAGTATTCTGTATTCTATATTCTAAATTCTGTGTTCTGCATTCCATGTTGTAAATTGTCTTTTCTATATTCTGTATTCTGTGTTCTTCTTTCTATATTCTAAATTCTATATTTAGTATTTTGTATTCTATATTATTAATTCTGTTCTCTGCATTCAATTTCTAAATTCTGGGTTCTATATTCTCTTTTATATATTCTATATACTGTGTTCTTCATTCTAGATCCTTCATACTAAATTTTGAATTCCGTATTCTATATTCTATATTCTGTGTTCTAAATTCTATATTCTAAATTCTATATTCCGTATTTTGTATTCTATATTCTAAATTCTGTGTTTTGTATTCCATGTTGTATATTCTGGCTTCTATATTCTTTATGCTATATTCTAAATTCTGTGTTCTGCATTCCATGTTGTAAATTCTATATTCAGTATTCTGTATTCTATATTCTATATTCTGTGTTCTGCATTCTATATTCTAAATTCTATATTTGGTATTCTGTATTCTATATTCTTAATTCTGTGATCTGGTTTCCATGTTCTAAATTCTGGGTTCTATATTCTCTATTCTATATTCTAAATTTTGTGCATTTCATTCTATATTCTACAATCTATATTCTGTATTAGGTATTCTATATTCTTTTTTTCCGTGTTCTACATTCCATATTCTAAATTCTATATGCACTATTCTGTATTCTATATTCTGAATTCTGTGTTCTGCATTCCATGTTCTAAATTCTGGGTTCTATACACTTTATTCTATATTCTATATTCTGTGTTCTACATTCTATATTCTAAATTCCATATTCAGTGTTCTGTATTGTATATTCTAAATTCTGGGTTCTGATTCCATGTACTAAATTCTGGGTTCTACATTCTCTATTCTATTTTCTATATTCTGTGTTTTACATTTTATATTCTAATTTCTATATTCAGTAATCTGTATTCCATATTCTAAATTCTGTGTTCTTCATTCTATATTCAAAATTCTATATTCAGTATTCTGTATTGTATGTTCTAAATACCGTGTTCTGCATTCAATGTTCTAAATTCTGTGTTCTGCATTCCATGTTCTTAGGTCTGGGATCTATAATCTATATTCTATATTCTGTGTTCTACATTCTACATTCTAAATTCTATATTCAGTATTATTTAATCTATATTCTTAATTCTGTGTTCTGCATAGCATGTTCTTTATTCTGGATTCTATATTCTGTATTCTACATTCTAAATTCTGTGTTCTACATTCTATATTCTAAATTCTATATTCAGTATTCTGTATTCTATATTCTAAATTCGGTGTTCTACATTCTATATTCTAAATATTATATTCAGTATTCTGTATTCTATATTCTAAATTCTGTGTTCAGCATTCCATGTTCTGAATTCTGATTTCTGTATTCTGTTTCCATATTCTATATTCTGTGTTCTACATTGTATATTATAAATTCTATGTTCAGTGTTCTGTAATCTATATTCTTAATTCTGTGTTCTGCATTCCATGTTCTAATTTCTCTATTCTATATTTTGTGTTCTACATTCTATATTCTGTATTCAATATTCTGCATTCCGTATTCTAAATTCTATTTCTGTGTTCTACATTCAAAATTCTGGTTTCTGCATTCCATGTTCTAAATTCTGGGTTCTGTATTCTTCATTCTCTATCCTTTATTCTGTGTTCTGCATTCTCTTTCCTACATTCTCTATTCTGCATTCTATATTCTACATTCTGTGTTCTGCATTCAATGTTCTAAATTCTGGTTTCTGTATTCTGTATTCTACAGTCTGTTTTGTACATTCTAAAGTATACATTCTATATTCTGTATTATGTGCTCTTTATTCTAAATTCAGTGTTCTGAATTCTACGTTCTAAACTCTGGGTTCTGTATTCTGTTTTCTATATTCTATATTCTGTGTTATACATTCTATATTCAACATTCTGTATACTGTATTCTATATACTAAATTCTGTTTTCTGAATTCCATGTTCTAAATAATGTGTTCTGCATTGTGTATTCTATATTCTATAATCTGTGTTGTATATTCTGTGTTATACATTCTATATTCAGTATTCAATATTCTAAAATCTAAACTCTGTGTTCTGAATTCCATGTTCTAAATTCTGTGTTCTGTAGTCTGTATTCTGAATTCCATATTCTCTTACTACATCCAGTATTCTACATTCTATATTCTGTATTCTGTATACAATATTCCATATACTGTGTTCAACAATGTAAATTCTATATTCTATATTCTGTATTCTGCACTCTATATTCTAAATTCTGTGTTCTGAATTACAACTTGTATAATCAAGTTTCTGCATTCTGTATTCTATATTCTATATTCTGTGTTCTACATTCTGTATTCTACATTGTATATTATGTATTCTGTATACTATATTCTATATTATGCGTTCTGATTTCCATGTTCTAAATTCTGGGTTCTGTATTCTGTAATCTGTATTCAATATTCTGTGTTCTACATTCTGTATTGTACATTCTATATACTCTATTCTATATTATAAATTCTGTGTACAACATTCTATATACCACATAATATTTCGGTATACTTTATTATATATTCTGTGTTCTGAATTCCTTGTTCTAAATTCTGCATACTGCATTCTGTATTCTATATTCTCTATTCTGTGTTCTACATTCTATATTCTACATTCTATTCCTTTATTCTATATTATGTATTGTGTGTTCTGAATTCCATGTTCTGAATCCTGCGTTCTGTATGCTGTATTCCATATTCTGTGTTTTGAATTCTATGTTCTAAATTCTATATTCAGCATTCTGTAATCTAAAGTCTTAATTCTGTGTTCTGCATTCTATGGTCTAAATTCTGGGTTCTGTATTCTGTTTTCCATATTCCATATTCTGTGTTCTATATTCTATATTATGTATTCCGTATTCTATATTCTATACTCTGTGTTCTACATTCTATATTCTGCATACTGTATTCAGTATACTGTATTCTATATTCTAAATTCTGTGTTCTGCACCCATGTTCTAAATTCCGGTTTCTATATTTTCTTATCTATATTCTATATTCTGTGTTCTATATTCTACATTCTAAATTCTATATTCAGTATTCTGTATTTTATATTCTTTATTAAGTGTTCTACATTCTATATTCTAAGTTCTATATTCAATATACTGTATTCTATATTCTTAATTCTATGTTCTGCATTCCGGGTTCTAAGTTCTGTGTTCTATTCTCTCTAATATATATTCTATATTTGTGTTCTTCATTCTACATTCTACAAAGTATATTCTGCATTCCGTATTCTATATTCTATATTCTATGTTCTACATTCTAAATTCTAAAATCTATTTTCAGTATTCTGTATTCTATAGTATAATTTCTCTGTTCTGCATTACATTACTAAATTGTGGTTTCTATATTCTCTATTCTATATTATATATTTGGGTCTTTCGTTCTATATTCTACGTCCTATATTCTTCCATCCGTATTTTATATTCTATATTGTTTGTTCTATATTCTATATTCTAAATTCTATATTGAGTATTTTGTATTCTATATTCTAATTTGTGTGTTCTGCATTCCATGTACTAAATTCTGGGTTCTCTATTCTCTATTCTCTATTCTGTGTTTACATTCTATATTCTAAATTCTATATTCAGTATTCTGTATTCTATATTCTAAATTCTGTGTTCTGCTTTCCTTTTTATAAATTCTATATTCAGTACTGTGCATTCTATATTCTAAATTCTGTGTTATGCATTCTATTTTCTAAATTCTATATTCATTATTCTGTATATTATATTCTAAAATCTGTGTTCTGCATTCCATGTTCTAAATTCTGGGTTCTGTATTGTTTTCCATATTCTATATACTGTGTTCTTCATTCTATATTCTGTATTGTATATTATTTATGCCGTATTATATATTCTGTGTTCTTCATTATATATTCTGTATTCTATATTCTGCATTCCGTATTCTATATTCTATATTCTGAGTTCTTCATTTTATACTCTAAATTCTATATTCAGTATTCTGTAATGTATATTCCAAATTCTGTGTTCTGCATTGTATGTTCTAAACTTTGGGTTCTGTATTCTGTATTCCATATTCTATATTTTGTGTTCTATAGTCTATAATTGGTATTCAATATTCTGTATTCCGTATTCTATATTCTATATCCTGTGTTCTAAATTCTATATTCACTATTCTGTGTTTTATTTTCTAAATTCTGTGTTCTGCATTCCATGTTCTAAATTCTGGGTTTTATATTCACTATTGTATATACTACATTCTGTGTGCTACATTCTATATTATAAATTCTATATTCAGTATTCTGTATTCTATATTCTAAATTCTGTGTTTACATTCTATATTCTAAATTGCATATTCAGTATGCTGTATTCAATATTCTAAATTCTGAGTTCTGCTTTCCATGTTCCAAAATCTGGCTTCAATATTTTCCTTGCTATTTTTTTTTTGTTGTCTACATTATATATTCTAAATTATTTATTCAGTATTATGTATTTTATATTCTATAATCTATGTCCTACATAGAATTTTTTAATTGTTTATAAAATACTCCGTATATTATGTTCTTAATTCTGTGTTCTATATTCTCTTTTCTATTTTCTATATTCTGTGTTCTACATTCTATATTGTAAATTTTATATTCAGCATTCTGTATTCTATATTCTAAATTCTGTGTTCTACATTCTATATTCTATATTCTATATTCAGTATAATGTATTCTATAATCTAAATTCTGTGTTCTGCATTCCATGTTCTAAATTCTCTATTCTATATTCTGTGTTCTACTTTCTATATTCTTAATTATAAGTTTTGTATTCAGTATTCTATATTCTTAATTCTGTGTTCTGCATTCCATGTTCCAAATTCTGGTTTCTACATTCTCTATTCTATATTCTATATTGTGTGTTTTTCATTCAAGATTTTACATAGAATATTTTGCATTCCGTATACTATATTCTATATTCTGTGTTCTACATACTATATTCTAAATTCTATATTCAGCATTCCGTATTCTATATTCTAAATTCTCGGTTCCACATTCCATGTTCTAAATTCTGGTTTCTATATCCTCTTTTCTATATTCTATATCCTGTGTTCCACATTCTATAGTCTAAATCCTATATTCAGCGTTCTGTATTCTATATTCTAAATTATGTGTTCTGCATTCCATATTTAAATTCTGGGTTCTATATTCTGTTTTCCATATTTTATATTCTGTGTTCTACATTCTATATTCTTTATTCTATATTCTGCATTCAGTATTCTGCATTAAATATTCTGTGTTCTACCTTCTATTTTCAACATTCTATATTCAGTATTCTGTATTCTATATTCTAAATTCTGTGTTCTGCATTCCATGTTGTAAATTGTCTTTTCTATATTCTGTATTCTGTGTTCTTCTTTCTATATTCTAAATTCTATATTTAGTATTTTGTATTCTATATTATTAATTCTGTTCTCTGCATTCAATTTCTAAATTCTGGGTTCTATATTCTCTTTTATATATTCTATATACTGTGTTCTTCATTCTAGATCCTTCATACTAAATTTTGAATTCCGTATTCTATATTCTATATTCTGTGTTCTAAATTCTATATTCTAAATTCTATATTCCGTATTCTGTATTCTATATTCTAAATTCTGTGTTTTGTATTCCATGTTGTATATTCTGGCTTCTATATTCTTTATTCTATATTCTAAATTCTGTGTTCTGCATTCCATGTTGTAAATTCTATATTCAGTATTCTGTATTCTATATTCTATATTCTGTGTTCTGCATTCTATATTCTAAATTCTATATTTGGTATTCTGTATTCTATATTCTTAATTCTGTGATCTGGTTTCCATGTTCTAAATTCTGGGTTCTATATTCTCTATTCTATATTCTTAATTTTGTGCATTTCATTCTATATTCTACAATCTATATTCTGTATTAGGTATTCTATATTCTTTTTTTCCGTGTTCTACATTCCATATTCTAAATTCTATATGCACTATTCTGTATTCTATATTCTGAATTCTGTGTTCTGCATTCCATGTTCTAAATTCTGGGTTCTATACACTTTATTCTATATTCTATATTCTGTGTTCTACATTCTATATTCTAAATTCCATATTCAGTGTTCTGTATTGTATATTCTAAATTCTGCGTTCTGATTCCATGTACTAAATTCTGGGTTCTACATTCTCTATTCTATTTTCTATATTCTGTGTTTTACATTTTATATTCTAAATTCTATATTCAGTAATCTGTATTCCATATTCTAAATTCTGTGTTCTTCATTCTATATTCAAAATTCTATATTCAGTATTCTGTATTGTATGTTCTAAATACCGTGTTCTGCATTCAATGTTCTAAATTCTGTGTTCTGCATTCCATGTTCTTAGGTCTGGGATCTATAATCTATATTCTATATTCTGTGTTCTACATTCTACATTCTAAATTCTATATTCAGTATTATTTAATCTATATTCTTAATTCTGTGTTCTGCATAGCATGGTCTTTATTCTGGATTCTATATTCTGTATTCTACATTCTAAATTCTGTGTTCTAAATTCCATTTTCTAAATTCTATATTCAGTATTCTTTATTCTATATTCTAAATTCGGTGTTCTACATTCTATATTCTAAATAGTATATTCAGTATTCTGTATTCTATATTCTAAATTCTGTGTTCAGCATTCCATGTTCTGAATTCTGATTTCTGTATTCTGATTCCATATTCTATATTCTGTGTTCTACATTGTATATTATAAATTCTATGTTCAGTGTTCTGTAATCTATATTCTTAATTCTGTGTTCTGCATTCCATGTTCTAATTTCTCTATTCTATATTTTGTGTTCTACATTCTATATTCTGTATTCAATATTCTGCATTCCGTATTCTAAATTCTATTTCTGTGTTCTACATTCTAAATTCTGCGTTCTGCATTCCATGTTCTAAATTCTGGGTTCTGTATTCTTCATTCTCTATCCTTTATTCTGTGTTCTGCATTCTCTTTCCTACATTCTCTATTCTGCATTCTATATTCTACATTCTGTGTTCTGCATTCAATGTTCTAAATTCTGGTTTCTGTATTCTGTATTCTACAGTCTGTTTTGTACATTCTAAAGTATACATTCTATATTCTGTATTATGTGCTCTTTATTCTAAATTCAGTGTTCTGAATTCTACGTTCTAAACTCTGGGTTCTGTATTCTGTTTTCTATATTCTATATTCTGTGTTATACATTCTATATTCAACATTCTGTATACTGTATTCTATATACTAAATTCTGTTTTCTGAATTCCATGTTCTAAATAATGTGTTCTGCATTGTGTATTCTATATTCTATAATCTGTGTTGTATATTCTGTGTTATACATTCTATATTCAGTATTCAATATTCTAAAATCTAAACTCTGTGTTCTGAATTCCATGTTCTAAATTCTGTGTTCTGTAGTCTGTATTCTGAATTCCATATTCTCTTACTACATCCAGTATTCTACATTCTATATTCTGTATTCTGTATACAATATTCCATATACTGTGTTCAACAATGTAAATTCTATATTCTATATTCTGTATTCTGCACTCTATATTCTAAATTCTGTGTTCTGAATTACAACTTGTATAATCAAGTTTCTGCATTCTGTATTCTATATTCTATATTCTGTGTTCTACATTCTGTATTCTACATTGTATATTATGTATTCTGTATACTATATTCTATATTATGCGTTCTGATTTCCATGTTCTAAATTCTGGGTTCTGTATTCTGTAATCTGTATTCAATATTCTGTGTTCTACATTCTGTATTGTACATTCTATATACTCTATTCTATATTATAAATTCTGTGTACAACATTCTATATACCACATAATATTTCGGTATACTTTATTATATATTCTGTGTTCTGAATTCCTTGTTCTAAATTCTGCATACTGCATTCTGTATTCTATATTCTCTATTCTGTGTTCTACATTCTATATTCTACATTCTATTCCTTTATTCTATATTATGTATTGTGTGTTCTGAATTCCATGTTCTGAATCCTGCGTTCTGTATGCTGTATTCCATATTCTGTGTTTTGAATTCTATGTTCTAAATTCTATATTCAGCATTCTGTAATCTAAAGTCTTAATTCTGTGTTCTGCATTCTATGGTCTAAATTCTGGGTTCTGTATTCTGTTTTCCATATTCCATATTCTGTGTTCTATATTCTATATTATGTATTCCGTATTCTATATTCTATACTCTGTGTTCTACATTCTATATTCTGCATACTGTATTCAGTATACTGTATTCTATATTCTAAATTCTGTGTTCTGCACCCATGTTCTAAATTCCGGTTTCTATATTTTCTTATCTATATTCTATATTCTGTGTTCTATATTCTACATTCTAAATTCTATATTCAGTATTCTGTATTTTATATTCTTTATTAAGTGTTCTACATTCTATATTCTAAGTTCTATATTCAATATACTGTATTCTATATTCTAAATTCTATGTTCTGCATTCCGGGTTCTAAGTTCTGTGTTCTATTCTCTCTAATATATATTCTATATTTGTGTTCTTCATTCTACATTCTACAAAGTATATTCTGCATTCCGTATTCTATATTCTATATTCTTTGTTCTACATTCTAAATTCTAAAATCTATTTTCAGTATTCTGTATTCTATAGTATAATTTCTCTGTTCTGCATTACATTACTAAATTGTGGTTTCTATATTCTCTATTCTATATTATATATTTGGGTCTTTCATTCTATATTCTACGTCCTATATTCTTCCATCCGTATTTTATATTCTATATTGTTTGTTCTATATTCTATATTCTAAATTCTATATTGAGTATTTTGTATTCTATATTCTAATTTGTGTGTTCTGCATTCCATGTACTAAATTCTGGGTTCTCTATTCTCTATTCTCTATTCTGTGTTTACATTCTATATTCTACATTCTATATTCAGTATTCTGTATTCTATATTCTAAATTCTGTGTTCTGCTTTCCTTTTTATAAATTCTATATTCAGTACTGTGCATTCTATATTCTAAATTCTGTGTTATGCATTCTATTTTCTAAATTCTATATTCATTATTCTGTATATTATATTCTAAAATCTGTGTTCTGCATTCCATGTTCTAAATTCTGGGTTCTGTATTGTTTTCCATATTCTATATACTGTGTTCTTCATTCTATATTCTGTATTGTATATTATTTATGCCGTATTATATATTCTGTGTTCTTCATTATATATTCTGTATTCTATATTCTGCATTCCGTATTCTATATTCTATATTCTGAGTTCTTCATTTTATACTCTAAATTCTATATTCAGTATTCTGTAATGTATATTCCAAATTCTGTGTTCTGCATTGTATGTTCTAAACTTTGGGTTCTGTATTCTGTATTCCATATTCTATATTTTGTGTTCTATAGTCTATAATTGGTATTCAATATTCTGTATTCCGTATTCTATATTCTATATCCTGTGTTCTAAATTCTATATTCACTATTCTGTGTTTTATTTTCTAAATTCTGTGTTCTGCATTCCATGTTCTAAATTCTGGGTTTTATATTCACTATTGTATATACTACATTCTGTGTGCTACATTCTATATTATAAATTCTATATTCAGTATTCTGTATTCTATATTCTAAATTCTGTGTTTACATTCTATATTCTAAATTGCATATTCAGTATGCTGTATTCAATATTCTAAATTCTGAGTTCTGCTTTCCATGTTCCAAAATCTGGCTTCAATATTTTCCTTGCTATTTTTTTTTTGTTGTCTACATTATATATTCTAAATTATTTATTCAGTATTATGTATTTTATATTCTATAATCTATGTCCTACATAGAATTTTTTAATTGTTTATAAAATACTCCGTATATTATGTTCTTAATTCTGTGTTCTATATTCTCTTTTCTATTTTCTATATTCTGTGTTCTACATTCTATATTGTAAATTTTATATTCAGCATTCTGTATTCTATATTCTAAATTCTGTGTTCTACATTCTATATTCTATATTCTATATTCAGTATAATGTATTCTATAATCTAAATTCTGTGTTCTGCATTCCATGTTCTAAATTCTCTATTCTATATTCTGTGTTCTACTTTCTATATTCTTAATTATAAGTTTTGTATTCAGTATTCTATATTCTTAATTCTGTGTTCTGCATTCCATGTTCCAAATTCTGGTTTCTACATTCTCTATTCTATATTCTATATTGTGTGTTTTTCATTCAAGATTTTACATAGAATATTTTGCATTCCGTATACTATATTCTATATTCTGTGTTCTACATACTATATTCTAAATTCTATATTCAGCATTCCGTATTCTATATTCTAAATTCTCGGTTCCGCATTCCATGTTCTAAATTCTGGTTTCTATATCCTCTTTTCTATATTCTATATCCTGTGTTCCACATTCTATAGTCTAAATCCTATATTCAGCGTTCTGTATTCTATATTCTAAATTATGTGTTCTGCATTCCATATTTAAATTCTGGGTTCTATATTCTGTTTTCCATATTTTATATTCTGTGTTCTACATTCTATATTCTTTATTCTATATTCTGCATTCAGTATTCTGCATTAAATATTCTGTGTTCTACCTTCTATTTTCAACATTCTATATTCAGTATTCTGTATTCTATATTCTAAATTCTGTGTTCTGCATTCCATGTTGTAAATTGTCTTTTCTATATTCTGTATTCTGTGTTCTTCTTTCTATATTCTAAATTCTATATTTAGTATTTTGTATTCTATATTATTAATTCTGTTCTCTGCATTCAATTTCTAAATTCTGGGTTCTATATTCTCTTTTATATATTCTATATACTGTGTTCTTCATTCTAGATCCTTCATACTAAATTTTGAATTCCGTATTCTATATTCTATATTCTGTGTTCTAAATTCTATATTCTAAATTCTATATTCCGTATTCTGTATTCTATATTCTAAATTCTGTGTTTTGTATTCCATGTTGTATATTCTGGCTTCTATATTCTTTATTCTATATTCTAAATTCTGTGTTCTGCATTCCATGTTGTAAATTCTATATTCAGTATTCTGTATTCTATATTCTATATTCTGTGTTCTGCATTCTATATTCTAAATTCTATATTTGGTATTCTGTATTCTATATTCTTAATTCTGTGATCTGGTTTCCATGTTCTAAATTCTGGGTTCTATATTCTCTATTCTATATTCTTAATTTTGTGCATTTCATTCTATATTCTAGAAACTATATTCTGTATTAGGTATTCTATATTCTTTTTTTCCGTGTTCTACATTCCATATTCTAAATTCTATATGCACTATTCTGTATTCTATATTCTGAATTCTGTGTTCTGCATTCCATGTTCTAAATTCTGGGTTCTATACACTTTATTCTATATTCTATATTCTGTGTTCTACATTCTATATTCTAAATTCCATATTCAGTGTTCTGTATTGTATATTCTAAATTCTGCGTTCTGATTCCATGTACTAAATTCTGGGTTCTACATTCTCTATTCTATTTTCTATATTCTGTGTTTTACATTTTATATTCTAAATTCTATATTCAGTAATCTGTATTCCATATTCTAAATTCTGTGTTCTTCATTCTATATTCAAAATTCTATATTCAGTATTCTGTATTGTAAGTTCTAAATACCGTGTTCTGCATTCAATGTTCTAAATTCTGTGTTCTGCATTCCATGTTCTTAGGTCTGGGATCTATAATCTATATTCTATATTCTGTGTTCTACATTCTACATTCTAAATTCTATATTCAGTATTATTTAATCTATATTCTTAATTCTGTGTTCTGCATAGCATGGTCTTTATTCTGGATTCTATATTCTGTATTCTACATTCTAAATTCTGTGTTCTACATTCCATTTTCTAAATTCTATATTCAGTATTCTTTATTCTATATTCTAAATTCGGTGTTCTACATTCTATATTCTAAATAGTATATTCAGTATTCTGTATTCTATATTCTAAATTCTGTGTTCAGCATTCCATGTTCTGAATTCTGATTTCTGTATTCTGATTCCATATTCTATATTCTGTGTTCTACATTGTATATTATAAATTCTATGTTCAGTGTTCTGTAATCTATATTCTTAATTCTGTGTTCTGCATTCCATGTTCTAATTTCTCTATTCTATATTTTGTGTTCTACATTCTATATTCTGTATTCAATATTCTGCATTCCGTATTCTAAATTCTATTTCTGTGTTCTACATTCTAAATTCTGCGTTCTGCATTCCATGTTCTAAATTCTGGGTTCTGTATTCTTCATTCTCTATCCTTTATTCTGTGTTCTGCATTCTCTTTCCTACATTCTCTATTCTGCATTCTATATTCTACATTCTGTGTTCTGCATTCAATGTTCTAAATTCTGGTTTCTGTATTCTGTATTCTACAGTCTGTTTTGTACATTCTAAAGTATACATTCTATATTCTGTATTATGTGCTCTTTATTCTAAATTCAGTGTTCTGGATTCTACGTTCTAAACTCTGGGTTCTGTATTCTGTTTTCTATATTCTATATTCTGTGTTATACATTCTATATTCAACATTCTGTATACTGTATTCTATATACTAAATTCTGTTTTCTGAATTCCATGTTCTAAATAATGTGTTCTGCATTGTGTATTCTATATTCTATAATCTGTGTTGTATATTCTGTGTTATACATTCTATATTCAGTATTCAATATTCTAAAATCTAAACTCTGTGTTCTGAATTCCATGTTCTAAATTCTGTGTTCTGTAGTCTGTATTCTGAATTCCATATTCTCTTACTACATCCAGTATTCTACATTCTATATTCTGTATTCTGTATACAATATTCCATATACTGTGTTCAACAATGTAAATTCTATATTCTATATTCTGTATTCTGCACTCTATATTCTAAATTCTGTGTTCTGAATTACAACTTGTATAATCAAGTTTCTGCATTCTGTATTCTATATTCTATATTCTGTGTTCTACATTCTGTATTCTACATTGTATATTATGTATTCTGTATACTATATTCTATATTATGCGTTCTGATTTCCATGTTCTAAATTCTGGGTTCTGTATTCTGTAATCTGTATTCAATATTCTGTGTTCTACATTCTGTATTGTACATTCTATATACTCTATTCTATATTATAAATTCTGTGTACAACATTCTATATACCACATAATATTTCGGTATACTTTATTATATATTCTGTGTTCTGAATTCCTTGTTCTAAATTCTGCATACTGCATTCTGTATTCTATATTCTCTATTCTGTGTTCTACATTCTATATTCTACATTCTATTCCTTTATTCTATATTATGTATTGTGTGTTCTGAATTCCATGTTCTGAATCCTGCGTTCTGTATGCTGTATTCCATATTCTGTGTTTTGAATTCTATGTTCTAAATTCTATATTCAGCATTCTGTAATCTAAAGTCTTAATTCTGTGTTCTGCATTCTATGGTCTAAATTCTGGGTTCTGTATTCTGTTTTCCATATTCCATATTCTGTGTTCTATATTCTATATTATGTATTCCGTATTCTATATTCTATACTCTGTGTTCTTCATTCTATATTCTGCATACTGTATTCAGTATACTGTATTCTATATTCTAAATTCTGTGTTCTGCACCCATGTTCTAAATTCCGGTTTCTATATTTTCTTATCTATATTCTATATTCTGTGTTCTATATTCTACATTCTAAATTCTATATTCAGTATTCTGTATTTTATATTCTTTATTAAGTGTTCTACATTCTATATTCTAAGTTCTATATTCAATATACTGTATTCTATATTCTTAATTCTATGTTCTGCATTCCGGGTTCTAAGTTCTGTGTTCTATTCTCTCTAATATATATTCTATATTTGTGTTCTTCATTCTACATTCTACAAAGTATATTCTGCATTCCGTATTCTATATTCTATATTCTATGTTCTACATTCTATATTCTAAAATATTTATTCAGTTTTCTGAATTCTATATTCTAAATTCTCTGTTCTGCATTCCATTTCTAAATTCTGGTTGCTATATTCTCTATTCTATATTCTATATTTTGTGTTCTTCATTCTATATTCTACCTTCTTTATTCTGCATTCCGTAATTTATATTCTATATTCTGTGTAGTATTTCTATATTCTCTATTCTATATTCACTATTTTGTATTCTATATTATAATTTTTGTGATCTGCATTCCATGTTCTAAATTCTGTGTTCTATATTCTCTATTCTATGTTATATATTCTATGTTCTACATTCTATATTGTAAATTCTATATTCAGTAATGTTTATTCTATGTTCTAAATTCTGTGTCTGAATTCTATGTTCTAAATTCTATATTCAGTATTCTGTATATCATATTCTAAATTCTGTGTTCTGCAATCCATGTTCTAAATTGTGGTTTCTGTAATCTGTTTTCCAATTTATATATTCTGTGTTCTTCATTCTATATTGTGTATTGTATATTCTTTATGCCGTATCCTCTATTCTGAGTTTTTCATTCTACATTCTGTATTCCATATTCTGCATTCCGTATTCTATATTCTATATTCTGTGTTCTACATTCTGTACTCTAAATTCTATATTCAGTTTTCTCTATTCTATATTCAAAATTCTGTGTTCTACATTGTATATTCTAAATTCTATATTCTATATTCAAAATACTGTGTTCTTCATTCCGTGTTCTAAATTCTGGGTTCTATATTCTCTATTCTATATTCTATATTCTGTGTTCTTAATTCTATATTCTACATTCTATATTCTGCATTCCGTATTCTGTATTCTATATTCTGTGTTCTATATTCTATATTCAAATTTCTATATTCATTATCCTGTATTCTATATTCTAAATTGTGTGCTTTGAATTCCATGTTCTAAATTCTGGTTTCTATATTCTCTATTATATATTCTATATTTTTTGTTCTTCATTCTATATTGTACGTTCTATATTCTGCATTCCGTGTTATATATTCTATATTATGTTTTCTACATTCTATATTCTAAATTCTATATTCAGTATTCTTTATTCTATATTCTAAATTCGGTGTTCTACATTCTATATTCTAAATAGTATATTCAGTATTCTGTATTCTATATTCTAAATTCTGTGTTCAGCATTCCATGTTCTGAATTCTGATTTCTGTATTCTGTTTCCATATTCTATATTCTGTGTTCTACTTTGTATATTATAAATTCTATGTTCTGTGTTCTGTAATCTATATTCTTAATTCTGTGTTCTGCATTCCATGTTCTAATTTCTCTATTCTATATTTTGTGTTCTACATTCAATATTCTGTATTCAATATTCTGCATTCCGTATTCTAAATTCTATTTCTGTGTTCTACATTCAAAATTCTGGTTTCTGCATTCCATGTTCTAAATTCTGGGTTCTGTATTCTTCATTCTCTATTCTTCATTCTGTGTTCTGCATTCTCTATTCTACATTCTCTATTCTGTATTCTATATTCTACATTCTGTGTTCTGCATTCAATGTTCTAAATTCTGGTTTCTGTATTCTGTATTCTATAGTCTGTTTTGTACATTCTAAAGTATACTTTCTATATTCTGTATTCTGTACACTATATTCTAAATTCAGTGTTCTGAATTCTACGTTCTAAACTCTGGGTTCTGTATTCTGTTTTCTATATTCTATATTCTGTGTTATACATTCTATATTCAACATTCTGTATACTGTATTCTATATACTAAATTCTGTTTTCTGAATTCCATGTTCTAAATAATGTGTTCTGCATTGTGTATTCTATATTCTATAATCTGTGTTGTATATTCTGTGTTATACATTCTATATTCAGTATTCAATATTCTAAAATCTAAACTCTGTGTTCTGAATTCCATGTTCTAAATTCTGTGTTCTGTAGTCTGTATTCTGAATTCCATATTCTCTTACTACATCCAGTATTCTACATTCTATATTCTGTATTCTGTATACAATATTCCATATACTGTGTTCAACAATGTAAATTCTATATTCTATATTCTGTATTCTGCACTCTATATTCTAAATTCTGTGTTCTGAATTACAACTTGTATAATCAAGTTTCTGCATTCTGTATTCTATATTCTATATTCTGTGTTCTACATTCTGTATTCTACATTGTATATTATGTATTCTGTATACTATATTCTATATTATGCGTGCTGATTCCCATGTTCTAAATTCTGGGTTCTGTATTCCGTAATCTGTATTCAATATTCTGTGTTCTACATTCTGTATTGTACCTTCTATATACTGTATTCTATATTATAAATTCTGTGTACAACATTCTATATACCACATAATATTTCGGTATACTTTATTATATATTCTGTGTTCTGAATTCCTTGTTCTAAATTCTGCATACTGCATTCTGTATTCTATATTCTATATTCTGTGTTCTACATTCTAAATTCTACATTCTATACCTTTATTCTATATTATGTATTGTGTGTTCTGAATTTATTCTATGTTCTAAATTCTCTGTCTGAATTCTATGTTCTAAATTCTATATTCAGTATTCTGTATTCTATATTCCAAATTCTGGGTTCTGCAATCCATGTTCTAAATTCTGGTTTCTGTATTCTGTTTTCCATTTTTTATATTCTGTGTTCTTCATTCTATATTGTGTATTGTATATTCTTTATGCCGTATTCTCTATTCTGAGTTTTTCATTCTACATTCTGTATTCCATATTCTGCATTCCGTATTCTATATTCTATATTCTGTGTTCTACATTCTGTACTCTAAATTCTATATTCAGTTTTCTCTATTCTATATTCAAAATTCTGTGTTCTACATTGTATATTCTTAATTCTATATTCTATATTCAAAATTCTGTGTTCTTTGTTCCGTGTTCTAAATTCTGGGTTCTATATTCTCTATTCTATATTCTATATTCTGTGTTCTTCATTCTATATTCTACATTCTATATTCTGCATTCCGTATTCTATATTCTATATACTGTGTTCTACATTCTATATTCAACATTCTATATTCATTATCCTGTATTCTATATTCTAAATTGTGTGCTTTGAATTCCATGTTCTAAATTCTGGGTTCTATATTCTCTATTATATATTCTATATTTTTTGTTCTTCATTCTATATTGTACGTTCTATATTCTGCATTCCGTGTTATATATTCTATATTATTTTTTCTACATTCTATATTCTAAATTCTATATTCAGTATTCTGTATTCTATAATCTAAATTCTGTGTTCTGATTCAATTTTTAAATTCTGGGTTCTAAATTCTCTTTTATATATTCTATATTTTGTGTTCTTAGTTCTTTATTCTGCATTCTATATTCTGCATTCTGTATTTATGTTCTATATTCTGTGTTCTACATCTACTTTCTAAATTCTATATTCTGTATTCTGTATTCAATATTCTACATTCTGTGTTCTGCATTCTATGTTCTAAATTCTGGGTTCTGTATACTGTTTTCGATATTCTATATTCTGTGTTCTATATTCTATATTCTGTATTCTATATTCTGCATTCCGTATTCTATACTCTATATTCTGTGTTCTTCATTCTTTTATCCAAATTCTATATTCAGTATTCTGTATTCTATATTCTAAATTCTGTGTTCTGCATTTCATGTTCTAAATTCTGTGTTCTATATTGTCTATTCTATATTCTATATTCTGTGTTCTACATTCAATATTCTAAATTCTATATTCAGTATTCTGTATTGTATATTCTAAATTCTGTGTTCTGCATACCATGTTCAAATTTCGGGGTTCTGTATTCTGTTTCCATATTTTATATTCTGTGTTCTAATTTCTATATTCTGTATACTATATTCTGCATTATGTATTCTATATTCTATATTTTGTGTTCTACATTCTATATTCTAAATTTTATATTCAGTATTCTTTATTCTATTTTCTAAATTCTGGGTTCTGCATTCCATGTTCTAAATCCTATATTCAGTATTCTGTATTCTATATTCTAAATTCTGTGTTCCGCATTCTATGTTCTAAATTCTATATTCAGTGCTCTGTATTATAAATTCTAAATCCTGTGTTCTGTATTCCATGTTGTAAATACTGGGTTTTCTATTCTGTTTTCCATATTGTATAATCTGTGTTCTACATTCTATATTCTGTATTCTATATTCTGCATTCCGTATTCCATATTCTATATTCTGTGTTTTACATTCTATATTCTAAATTCTATATTCTGTATACCATATTCTATATTCTGAACTCTGTGTTCTACATTCTATATTCTAAATTCTATATTCTGTGGTCTGTATTCTATATTCTAAATTCTGTGTCCTGCATTCAATTTTCTAAATTCTGATTTCTATATTTTCTATTGTATTTTCTGAGTTGTATATTCTATATTCTAAATTCTATATTCAGCATTCCGTATTCTATATTTTAAATTCTTTGTTCTGCATTCCATGTTCTAAATTCTGGTTTCTATATCCTCTTTTCTATATTCTATATCCTGTGTTCCACATTCTATATTCTAAATCCTATATTCAGCGTTCTGTATTCTATATTCTAAATTATGTGTTCTGCATTCCATATTTAAATTCTGGGTTCTATATTCTGTTTTCCATATTTTATATTCTGTGTTCTACATTCTATATTCTGTATTCTATTTTCTGCATTCAATATTCTGCATTATATATTCTGTGTTCTACCTTCTATTTTCAAAATTCTATATTCAGTATTCTGTATTCTATATTCTAAATTCTGTGTTCTGCATTCCATGTTGTAAATTGTCTTTTCTATATTCTGTATTCTGTGTTCTTCTTTCTATATTCTAAATTCTATATTTAGTATTTTGTATTCTATATTATTAATTCTGTTCTCTGCATTCAATTTCTAAATTCTGGGTTCTATATTCTCTTTTATATATTCTATATACTGTGTTCTTCATTCTAGATCCTTCATACTAAATTTTGAATTCCGTATTCTATATTCTATATTCTGTGTTCTAAATTCTATATTCTAAATTCTATATTCCGTATTTTGTATTCTATATTCTAAATTCTGTGTTTTGTATTCCATGTTGTATATTCTGGCTTCTATATTCTTTATGCTATATTCTAAATTCTGTGTTCTGCATTCCATGTTGTAAATTCTATATTCAGTATTCTGTATTCTATATTCTATATTCTGTGTTCTGCATTCTATATTCTAAATTCTATATTTGGTATTCTGTATTCTATATTCTTAATTCTGTGATCTGGTTTCCATGTTCTAAATTCTGGGTTCTATATTCTCTATTCTCTATTCTAAATTTTGTGCATTTCATTCTATATTCTACAATCTATATTCTGTATTAGGTATTCTATATTCTTTTTTTCCGTGTTCTACATTCCATATTCTAAATTCTATATGCACTATTCTGTATTCTATATTCTGAATTCTGTGTTCTGCATTCCATGTTCTAAATTCTGGGTTCTATACACTTTATTCTATATTCTATATTCTGTGTTCTACATTCTATATTCTAAATTCCATATTCAGTGTTCTGTATTGTATATTCTAAATTCTGGGTTCTGATTCCATGTACTAAATTCTGGGTTCTACATTCTCTATTCTATTTTCTATATTCTGTGTTTTACATTTTATATTCTAATTTCTATATTCAGTAATCTGTATTCCATATTCTAAATTCTGTGTTCTTCATTCTATATTCAAAATTCTATATTCAGTATTCTGTATTGTATGTTCTAAATACCGTGTTCTGCATTCAATGTTCTAAATTCTGTGTTCTGCATTCCATGTTCTTAGGTCTGGGATCTATAATCTATATTCTATATTCTGTGTTCTACATTCTACATTCTAAATTCTATATTCAGTATTATTTAATCTATATTCTTAATTCTGTGTTCTGCATAGCATGGTCTTTATTCTGGATTCTATATTCTGTATTCTACATTCTAAATTCTGTGTTCTACATTCTATATTCTAAATTCTATATTCAGTATTCTGTATTCTATATTCTAAATTCGGTGTTCTACATTCTATATTCTAAATATTATATTCAGTATTCTGTATTCTATATTCTAAATTCTGTGTTCAGCATTCCATGTTCTGAATTCTGATTTCTGTATTCTGTTTCCATATTCTATATTCTGTGTTCTACATTGTATATTATAAATTCTATGTTCAGTGTTCTGTAATCTATATTCTTAATTCTGTGTTCTGCATTCCATGTTCTAATTTCTCTATTCTATATTTTGTGTTCTACATTCTATATTCTGTATTCAATATTCTGCATTCCGTATTCTAAATTCTATTTCTGTGTTCTACATTCAAAATTCTGGTTTCTGCATTCCATGTTCTAAATTCTGGGTTCTGTATTCTTCATTCTCTATCCTTTATTCTGTGTTCTGCATTCTCTTTCCTACATTCTCTATTCTGCATTCTATATTCTACATTCTGTGTTCTGCATTCAATGTTCTAAATTCTGGTTTCTGTATTCTGTATTCTACAGTCTGTTTTGTACATTCTAAAGTATACATTCTATATTCTGTATTATGTGCTCTTTATTCTAAATTCAGTGTTCTGAATTCTACGTTCTAAACTCTGGGTTCTGTATTCTGTTTTCTATATTCTATATTCTGTGTTATACATTCTATATTCAACATTCTGTATACTGTATTCTATATACTAAATTCTGTTTTCTGAATTCCATGTTCTAAATAATGTGTTCTGCATTGTGTATTCTATATTCTATAATCTGTGTTGTATATTCTGTGTTATACATTCTATATTCAGTATTCAATATTCTAAAATCTAAACTCTGTGTTCTGAATTCCATGTTCTAAATTCTGTGTTCTGTAGTCTGTATTCTGAATTCCATATTCTCTTACTACATCCAGTATTCTACATTCTATATTCTGTATTCTGTATACAATATTCCATATACTGTGTTCAACAATGTAAATTCTATATTCTATATTCTGTATTCTGCACTCTATATTCTAAATTCTGTGTTCTGAATTACAACTTGTATACTCAAGTTTCTGCATTCTGTATTCTATATTCTATATTCTGTGTTCTACATTCTGTATTCTACATTGTATATTATGTATTCTGTATACTATATTCTATATTATGCGTTCTGATTTCCATGTTCTAAATTCTGGGTTCTGTATTCTGTAATCTGTATTCAATATTCTGTGTTCTACATTCTGTATTGTACATTCTATATACTCTATTCTATATTATAAATTCTGTGTACAACATTCTATATACCACATAATATTTCGGTATACTTTATTATATATTCTGTGTTCTGAATTCCTTGTTCTAAATTCTGCATACTGCATTCTGTATTCTATATTCTCTATTCTGTGTTCTACATTCTATATTCTACATTCTATTCCTTTATTCTATATTATGTATTGTGTGTTCTGAATTCCATGTTCTGAATCCTGCGTTCTGTATGCTGTATTCCATATTCTGTGTTTTGAATTCTATGTTCTAAATTCTATATTCAGCATTCTGTAATCTAAAGTCTTAATTCTGTGTTCTGCATTCTATGGTCTAAATTCTGGGTTCTGTATTCTGTTTTCCATATTCCATATTCTGTGTTCTATATTCTATATTATGTATTCCGTATTCTATATTCTATACTCTGTGTTCTACATTCTATATTCTGCATACTGTATTCAGTATACTGTATTCTATATTCTAAATTCTGTGTTCTGCACCCATGTTCTAAATTCCGGTTTCTATATTTTCTTATCTATATTCTATATTCTGTGTTCTATATTCTACATTCTAAATTCTATATTCAGTATTCTGTATTTTATATTCTTTATTAAGTGTTCTACATTCTATATTCTAAGTTCTATATTCAATATACTGTATTCTATATTCTTAATTCTATGTTCTGCATTCCGGGTTCTAAGTTCTGTGTTGTATTCTCTCTAATATATATTCTATATTTGTGTTCTTCATTCTACATTCTACAAAGTATATTCTGCATTCCGTATTCTATATTCTATATTCTATGTTCTACATTCTAAATTCTAAAATCTATTTTCAGTATTCTGTATTCTATAGTATAATTTCTCTGTTCTGCATTACATTACTAAATTGTGGTTTCTATATTCTCTATTCTATATTATATATTTGGGTCTTTCATTCTATATTCTACGTCCTATATTCTTCCATCCGTATTTTATATTCTATATTGTTTGTTCTATATTCTATATTCTAAATTCTATATTGAGTATTTTGTATTCTATATTCTAATTTGTGTGTTCTGCATTCCATGTACTAAATTCTGGGTTCTCTATTCTCTATTCTCTATTCTGTGTTTACATTCTATATTCTAAATTCTATATTCAGTATTCTGTATTCTATATTCTAAATTCTGTGTTCTGCTTTCCTTTTTATAAATTCTATATTCAGTACTGTGCATTCTATATTCTAAATTCTGTGTTATGCATTCTATTTTCTAAATTCTATATTCATTATTCTGTATATTATATTCTAAAATCTGTGTTCTGCATTCCATGTTCTAAATTCTGGTTTCTGTATTGTTTTCCATATTCTATATACTGTGTTCTTCATTCTATATTCTGTATTGTATATTATTTATGCCGTATTATATATTCTGTGTTCTTCATTATATATTCTGTATTCTATATTCTGCATTCCGTATTCTATATTCTATATTCTGAGTTCTTCATTTTATACTCTAAATTCTATATTCAGTATTCTGTAATGTATATTCCAAATTCTGTGTTCTGCATTGTATGTTCTAAACTTTGGGTTCTGTATTCTGTATTCCATATTCTATATTTTGTGTTCTATAGTCTATAATTGGTATTCAATATTCTGTATTCCGTATTCTATATTCTATATCCTGTGTTCTAAATTCTATATTCACTATTCTGTGTTTTATTTTCTAAATTCTGTGTTCTGCATTCCATGTTCTAAATTCTGGGTTTTATATTCACTATTGTATATACTACATTCTGTGTGCTACATTCTATATTATAAATTCTATATTCAGTATTCTGTATTCTATATTCTAAATTCTGTGTTTACATTCTATATTCTAAATTGCATATTCAGTATGCTGTATTCAATATTCTAAATTCTGAGTTCTGCTTTCCATGTTCCAAAATCTGGCTTCAATATTTTCCTTGCTATTTTTTTTTTGTTGTCTACATTATATATTCTAAATTATTTATTCAGTATTATGTATTTTATATTCTATAATCTATGTCCTACATAGAATTTTTTAATTGTTTATAAAATACTCCGTATATTATGTTCTTAATTCTGTGTTCTATATTCTCTTTTCTATTTTCTATATTCTGTGTTCTACATTCTATATTGTAAATTTTATATTCAGCATTCTGTATTCTATATTCTAAATTCTGTGTTCTACATTCTATATTCTATATTCTATATTCAGTATAATGTATTCTATAATCTAAATTCTGTGTTCTGCATTCCATGTTCTAAATTCTCTATTCTATATTCTGTGTTCTACTTTCTATATTCTTAATTATAAGTTTTGTATTCAGTATTCTATATTCTTAATTCTGTGTTCTGCATTCCATGTTCCAAATTCTGGTTTCTACATTCTCTATTCTATATTCTATATTGTGTGTTTTTCATTCAAGATTTTACATAGAATATTTTGCATTCCGTATACTATATTCTATATTCTGTGTTCTACATACTATATTCTAAATTCTATATTCAGCATTCCGTATTCTATATTCTAAATTCTCGGTTCCGCATTCCATGTTCTAAATTCTGGTTTCTATATCCTCTTTTCTATATTCTATATCCTGTGTTCCACATTCTATAGTCTAAATCCTATATTCAGCGTTCTGTATTCTATATTCTAAATTATGTGTTCTGCATTCCATATTTAAATTCTGGGTTCTATATTCTGTTTTCCATATTTTATATTCTGTGTTCTACATTCTATATTCTTTATTCTATATTCTGCATTCAGTATTCTGCATTAAATATTCTGTGTTCTACCTTCTATTTTCAACATTCTATATTCAGTATTCTGTATTCTATATTCTAAATTCTGTGTTCTGCATTCCATGTTGTAAATTGTCTTTTCTATATTCTGTATTCTGTGTTCTTCTTTCTATATTCTAAATTCTATATTTAGTATTTTGTATTCTATATTATTAATTCTGTTCTCTGCATTCAATTTCTAAATTCTGGGTTCTATATTCTCTTTTATATATTCTATATACTGTGTTCTTCATTCTAGATCCTTCATACTAAATTTTGAATTCCGTATTCTATATTCTATATTCTGTGTTCTAAATTCTATATTCTAAATTCTATATTCCGTATTCTGTATTCTATATTCTAAATTCTGTGTTTTGTATTCCATGTTGTATATTCTGGCTTCTATATTCTTTATTCTATATTCTAAATTCTGTGTTCTGCATTCCATGTTGTAAATTCTATATTCAGTATTCTGTATTCTATATTCTATATTCTGTGTTCTGCATTCTATATTCTAAATTCTATATTTGGTATTCTGTATTCTATATTCTTAATTCTGTGATCTGGTTTCCATGTTCTAAATTCTGGGTTCTATATTCTCTATTCTATATTCTTAATTTTGTGCATTTCATTCTATATTCTAGAAACTATATTCTGTATTAGGTATTCTATATTTTTTTTTCCGTGTTCTACATTCCATATTCTAAATTCTATATGCACTATTCTGTATTCTATATTCTGAATTCTGTGTTCTGCATTCCATGTTCTAAATTCTGGGTTCTATACACTTTATTCTATATTCTATATTCTGTGTTCTACATTCTATATTCTAAATTCCATATTCAGTGTTCTGTATTGTATATTCTAAATTCTGCGTTCTGATTCCATGTACTAAATTCTGGGTTCTACATTCTCTATTCTATTTTCTATATTCTGTGTTTTACATTTTATATTCTAAATTCTATATTCAGTAATCTGTATTCCATATTCTAAATTCTGTGTTCTTCATTCTATATTCAAAATTCTATATTCAGTATTCTGTATTGTATGTTCTAAATACCGTGTTCTGCATTCAATGTTCTAAATTCTGTGTTCTGCATTCCATGTTCTTAGGTCTGGGATCTATAATCTATATTCTATATTCTGTGTTCTACATTCTACATTCTAAATTCTATATTCAGTATTATTTAATCTATATTCTTAATTCTGTGTTCTGCATAGCATGGTCTTTATTCTGGATTCTATATTCTGTATTCTACATTCTAAATTCTGTGTTCTAAATTCCATTTTCTAAATTCTATATTCAGTATTCTTTATTCTATATTCTAAATTCGGTGTTCTACATTCTATATTCTAAATAGTATATTCAGTATTCTGTATTCTATATTCTAAATTCTGTGTTCAGCATTCCATGTTCTGAATTCTGATTTCTGTATTCTGATTCCATATTCTATATTCTGTGTTCTACATTGTATATTATAAATTCTATGTTCAGTGTTCTGTAATCTATATTCTTAATTCTGTGTTCTGCATTCCATGTTCTAATTTCTCTATTCTATATTTTGTGTTCTACATTCTATATTCTGTATTCAATATTCTGCATTCCGTATTCTAAATTCTATTTCTGTGTTCTACATTCTAAATTCTGCGTTCTGCATTCCATGTTCTAAATTCTGGGTTCTGTATTCTTCATTCTCTATCCTTTATTCTGTGTTCTGCATTCTCTTTCCTACATTCTCTATTCTGCATTCTATATTCTACATTCTGTGTTCTGCATTCAATGTTCTAAATTCTGGTTTCTGTATTCTGTATTCTACAGTCTGTTTTGTACATTCTAAAGTATACATTCTATATTCTGTATTATGTGCTCTTTATTCTAAATTCAGTGTTCTGAATTCTACGTTCTAAACTCTGGGTTCTGTATTCTGTTTTCTATATTCTATATTCTGTGTTATACATTCTATATTCAACATTCTGTATACTGTATTCTATATACTAAATTCTGTTTTCTGAATTCCATGTTCTAAATAATGTGTTCTGCATTGTGTATTCTATATTCTATAATCTGTGTTGTATATTCTGTGTTATACATTCTATATTCAGTATTCAATATTCTAAAATCTAAACTCTGTGTTCTGAATTCCATGTTCTAAATTCTGTGTTCTGTAGTCTGTATTCTGAATTCCATATTCTCTTACTACATCCAGTATTCTACATTCTATATTCTGTATTCTGTATACAATATTCCATATACTGTGTTCAACAATGTAAATTCTATATTCTATATTCTGTATTCTGCACTCTATATTCTAAATTCTGTGTTCTGAATTACAACTTGTATAATCAAGTTTCTGCATTCTGTATTCTATATTCTATATTCTGTGTTCTACATTCTGTATTCTACATTGTATATTATGTATTCTGTATACTATATTCTATATTATGCGTTCTGATTTCCATGTTCTAAATTCTGGGTTCTGTATTCTGTAATCTGTATTCAATATTCTGTGTTCTACATTCTGTATTGTACATTCTATATACTCTATTCTATATTATAAATTCTGTGTACAACATTCTATATACCACATAATATTTCGGTATACTTTATTATATATTCTGTGTTCTGAATTCCTTGTTCTAAATTCTGCATACTGCATTCTGTATTCTATATTCTCTATTCTGTGTTCTACATTCTATATTCTACATTCTATTCCTTTATTCTATATTATGTATTGTGTGTTCTGAATTCCATGTTCTGAATCCTGCGTTCTGTATGCTGTATTCCATATTCTGTGTTTTGAATTCTATGTTCTAAATTCTATATTCAGCATTCTGTAATCTAAAGTCTTAATTCTGTGTTCTGCATTCTATGGTCTAAATTCTGGGTTCTGTATTCTGTTTTCCATATTCCATATTCTGTGTTCTATATTCTATATTATGTATTCCGTATTCTATATTCTATACTCTGTGTTCTACATTCTATATTCTGCATACTGTATTCAGTATACTGTATTCTATATTCTAAATTCTGTGTTCTGCACCCATGTTCTAAATTCCGGTTTCTATATTTTCTTATCTATATTCTATATTCTGTGTTCTATATTCTACATTCTAAATTCTATATTCAGTATTCTGTATTTTATATTCTTTATTAAGTGTTCTACATTCTATATTCTAAGTTCTATATTCAATATACTGTATTCTATATTCTTAATTCTATGTTCTGCATTCCGGGTTCTAAGTTCTGTGTTCTATTCTCTCTAATATATATTCTATATTTGTGTTCTTCATTCTACATTCTACAAAGTATATTCTGCATTCCGTATTCTATATTCTATATTCTTTGTTCTACATTCTAAATTCTAAAATCTATTTTCATTATTCTGTATTCTATAGTATAATTTCTCTGTTCTGCATTACATTACTAAATTGTGGTTTCTATATTCTCTATTCTATATTATATATTTGGGTCTTTCATTCTATATTCTACGTCCTATATTCTTCCATCCGTATTTTATATTCTATATTGTTTGTTCTATATTCTATATTCTAAATTCTATATTGAGTATTTTGTATTCTATATTCTAATTTGTGTGTTCTGCATTCCATGTACTAAATTCTGGGTTCTCTATTCTCTATTCTCTATTCTGTGTTTACATTCTATATTCTACATTCTATATTCAGTATTCTGTATTCTATATTCTAAATTCTGTGTTCTGCTTTCCTTTTTATAAATTCTATATTCAGTACTGTGCATTCTATATTCTAAATTCTGTGTTATGCATTCTATTTTCTAAATTCTATATTCATTATTCTGTATATTATATTCTAAAATCTGTGTTCTGCATTCCATGTTCTAAATTCTGGGTTCTGTATTGTTTTCCATATTCTATATACTGTGTTCTTCATTCTATATTCTGTATTGTATATTATTTATGCCGTATTATATATTCTGTGTTCTTCATTATATATTCTGTATTCTATATTCTGCATTCCGTATTCTATATTCTATATTCTGAGTTCTTCATTTTATACTCTAAATTCTATATTCAGTATTCTGTAATGTATATTCCAAATTCTGTGTTCTGCATTGTATGTTCTAAACTTTGGGTTCTGTATTCTGTATTCCATATTCTATATTTTGTGTTCTATAGTCTATAATTGGTATTCAATATTCTGTATTCCGTATTCTATATTCTATATCCTGTGTTCTAAATTCTATATTCACTATTCTGTGTTTTATTTTCTAAATTCTGTGTTCTGCATTCCATGTTCTAAATTCTGGGTTTTATATTCACTATTGTATATACTACATTCTGTGTGCTACATTCTATATTATAAATTCTATATTCAGTATTCTGTATTCTATATTCTAAATTCTGTGTTTACATTCTATATTCTAAATTGCATATTCAGTATGCTGTATTCAATATTCTAAATTCTGAGTTCTGCTTTCCATGTTCCAAAATCTGGCTTCAATATTTTCCTTGCTATTTTTTTTTTGTTGTCTACATTATATATTCTAAATTATTTATTCAGTATTATGTATTTTATATTCTATAATCTATGTCCTACATAGAATTTTTTAATTGTTTATAAAATACTCCGTATATTATGTTCTTAATTCTGTGTTCTATATTCTCTTTTCTATTTTCTATATTCTGTGTTCTACATTCTATATTGTAAATTTTATATTCAGCATTCTGTATTCTATATTCTAAATTCTGTGTTCTACATTCTATATTCTATATTCTATATTCAGTATAATGTATTCTATAATCTAAATTCTGTGTTCTGCATTCCATGTTCTAAATTCTCTATTCTATATTCTGTGTTCTACTTT
The DNA here is from genome assembly GCF_048564905.1 of Vicugna pacos. Classification (NCBI taxonomy): domain Eukaryota; kingdom Metazoa; phylum Chordata; class Mammalia; order Artiodactyla; family Camelidae; genus Vicugna; species Vicugna pacos. Next base: position 69,627,696 of record NW_027328741.1, on the reverse strand, counting down.
CTATATTCTTAATTATAAGTTTTGTATTCAGTATTCTATATTCTTAATTCTGTGTTCTGCATTCCATGTTCCAAATTCTGGTTTCTACATTCTCTATTCTATATTCTATATTGTGTGTTTTTCATTCAAGATTTTACATAGAATATTTTGCATTCCGTATACTATATTCTATATTCTGTGTTCTACATACTATATTCTAAATTCTATATTCAGCATTCCGTATTCTATATTCTAAATTCTCGGTTCCGCATTCCATGTTCTAAATTCTGGTTTCTATATCCTCTTTTCTATATTCTATATCCTGTGTTCCACATTCTATAGTCTAAATCCTATATTCAGCGTTCTGTATTCTATATTCTAAATTATGTGTTCTGCATTCCATATTTAAATTCTGGGTTCTATATTCTGTTTTCCATATTTTATATTCTGTGTTCTACATTCTATATTCTTTATTCTATATTCTGCATTCAGTATTCTGCATTAAATATTCTGTGTTCTACCTTCTATTTTCAACATTCTATATTCAGTATTCTGTATTCTATATTCTAAATTCTGTGTTCTGCATTCCATGTTGTAAATTGTCTTTTCTATATTCTGTATTCTGTGTTCTTCTTTCTATATTCTAAATTCTATATTTAGTATTTTGTATTCTATATTATTAATTCTGTTCTCTGCATTCAATTTCTAAATTCTGGGTTCTATATTCTCTTTTATATATTCTATATACTGTGTTCTTCATTCTAGATCCTTCATACTAAATTTTGAATTCCGTATTCTATATTCTATATTCTGTGTTCTAAATTCTATATTCTAAATTCTATATTCCGTATTCTGTATTCTATATTCTAAATTCTGTGTTTTGTATTCCATGTTGTATATTCTGGCTTCTATATTCTTTATTCTATATTCTAAATTCTGTGTTCTGCATTCCATGTTGTAAATTCTATATTCAGTATTCTGTATTCTATATTCTATATTCTGTGTTCTGCATTCTATATTCTAAATTCTATATTTGGTATTCTGTATTCTATATTCTTAATTCTGTGATCTGGTTTCCATGTTCTAAATTCTGGGTTCTATATTCTCTATTCTATATTCTTAATTTTGTGCATTTCATTCTATATTCTAGAAACTATATTCTGTATTAGGTATTCTATATTCTTTTTTTCCGTGTTCTACATTCCATATTCTAAATTCTATATGCACTATTCTGTATTCTATATTCTGAATTCTGTGTTCTGCATTCCATGTTCTAAATTCTGGGTTCTATACACTTTATTCTATATTCTATATTCTGTGTTCTACATTCTATATTCTAAATTCCATATTCAGTGTTCTGTATTGTATATTCTAAATTCTGCGTTCTGATTCCATGTACTAAATTCTGGGTTCTACATTCTCTATTCTATTTTCTATATTCTGTGTTTTACATTTTATATTCTAAATTCTATATTCAGTAATCTGTATTCCATATTCTAAATTCTGTGTTCTTCATTCTATATTCAAAATTCTATATTCAGTATTCTGTATTGTAAGTTCTAAATACCGTGTTCTGCATTCAATGTTCTAAATTCTGTGTTCTGCATTCCATGTTCTTAGGTCTGGGATCTATAATCTATATTCTATATTCTGTGTTCTACATTCTACATTCTAAATTCTATATTCAGTATTATTTAATCTATATTCTTAATTCTGTGTTCTGCATAGCATGGTCTTTATTCTGGATTCTATATTCTGTATTCTACATTCTAAATTCTGTGTTCTACATTCCATTTTCTAAATTCTATATTCAGTATTCTTTATTCTATATTCTAAATTCGGTGTTCTACATTCTATATTCTAAATAGTATATTCAGTATTCTGTATTCTATATTCTAAATTCTGTGTTCAGCATTCCATGTTCTGAATTCTGATTTCTGTATTCTGATTCCATATTCTATATTCTGTGTTCTACATTGTATATTATAAATTCTATGTTCAGTGTTCTGTAATCTATATTCTTAATTCTGTGTTCTGCATTCCATGTTCTAATTTCTCTATTCTATATTTTGTGTTCTACATTCTATATTCTGTATTCAATATTCTGCATTCCGTATTCTAAATTCTATTTCTGTGTTCTACATTCTAAATTCTGCGTTCTGCATTCCATGTTCTAAATTCTGGGTTCTGTATTCTTCATTCTCTATCCTTTATTCTGTGTTCTGCATTCTCTTTCCTACATTCTCTATTCTGCATTCTATATTCTACATTCTGTGTTCTGCATTCAATGTTCTAAATTCTGGTTTCTGTATTCTGTATTCTACAGTCTGTTTTGTACATTCTAAAGTATACATTCTATATTCTGTATTATGTGCTCTTTATTCTAAATTCAGTGTTCTGGATTCTACGTTCTAAACTCTGGGTTCTGTATTCTGTTTTCTATATTCTATATTCTGTGTTATACATTCTATATTCAACATTCTGTATACTGTATTCTATATACTAAATTCTGTTTTCTGAATTCCATGTTCTAAATAATGTGTTCTGCATTGTGTATTCTATATTCTATAATCTGTGTTGTATATTCTGTGTTATACATTCTATATTCAGTATTCAATATTCTAAAATCTAAACTCTGTGTTCTGAATTCCATGTTCTAAATTCTGTGTTCTGTAGTCTGTATTCTGAATTCCATATTCTCTTACTACATCCAGTATTCTACATTCTATATTCTGTATTCTGTATACAATATTCCATATACTGTGTTCAACAATGTAAATTCTATATTCTATATTCTGTATTCTGCACTCTATATTCTAAATTCTGTGTTCTGAATTACAACTTGTATAATCAAGTTTCTGCATTCTGTATTCTATATTCTATATTCTGTGTTCTACATTCTGTATTCTACATTGTATATTATGTATTCTGTATACTATATTCTATATTATGCGTGCTGATTCCCATGTTCTAAATTCTGGGTTCTGTATTCCGTAATCTGTATTCAATATTCTGTGTTCTACATTCTGTATTGTACCTTCTATATACTGTATTCTATATTATAAATTCTGTGTACAACATTCTATATACCACATAATATTTCGGTATACTTTATTATATATTCTGTGTTCTGAATTCCTTGTTCTAAATTCTGCATACTGCATTCTGTATTCTATATTCTATATTCTGTGTTCTACATTCTAAATTCTACATTCTATACCTTTATTCTATATTATGTATTGTGTGTTCTGAATTCCATGTTCTGAATCCTGCGTTCTGTATGCTGTATTCCATATTCTGTGTTTTGAATTCTATGTTCTAAATTCTATATTCAGCATTCTGTAATCTAAAGTCTTAATTCTGTGTTCTGCATTCTATGGTCTAAATTCTGGGTTCTGTATTCTGTTTTCCATATTCCATATTCTGTGTTCTATATTCTATATTATGTATTCCGTATTCTATATTCTATACTCTGTGTTCTACATTCTATATTCTGCATACTGTATTCAGTATACTGTATTCTATATTCTAAATTCTGTGTTCTGCACCCATGTTCTAAATTCCGGTTTCTATATTTTCTTATCTATATTCTATATTCTGTGTTCTATATTCTACATTCTAAATTCTATATTCAGTATTCTGTATTTTATATTCTTTATTAAGTGTTCTACATTCTATATTCTAAGTTCTATATTCAATATACTGTATTCTATATTCTTAATTCTATGTTCTGCATTCCGGGTTCTAAGTTCTGTGTTCTATTCTCTCTAATATATATTCTATATTTGTGTTCTTCATTCTACATTCTACAAAGTATATTCTGCATTCCGTATTCTATATTCTATATTCTATGTTCTACATTCTATATTCTAAAATATTTATTCAGTTTTCTGAATTCTATATTCTAAATTCTCTGTTCTGCATTCCATTTCTAAATTCTGGTTGCTATATTCTCTATTCTATATTCTATATTTTGTGTTCTTCATTCTATATTCTACCTTCTTTATTCTGCATTCCGTAATTTATATTCTATATTCTGTGTAGTATTTCTATATTCTCAATTCTATATTCACTATTTTGTATTCTATATTATAATTTTTGTGATCTGCATTCCATGTTCTAAATTCTGTGTTCTATATTCTCTATTCTATGTTATATATTCTATGTTCTACATTCTATATTGTAAATTCTATATTCAGTAATGTTTATTCTATGTTCTAAATTCTGTGTCTGAATTCTATGTTCTAAATTCTATATTCAGTATTCTGTATATCATATTCTAAATTCTGTGTTCTGCAATCCATGTTCTAAATTGTGGTTTCTGTAATCTGTTTTCCAATTTATATATTCTGTGTTCTTCATTCTATATTGTGTATTGTATATTCTTTATGCCGTATCCTCTATTCTGAGTTTTTCATTCTACATTCTGTATTCCATATTCTGCATTCCGTATTCTATACTCTATATTCTGTGTTCTACATTCTGTACTCTAAATTCTATATTCAGTTTTCTCTATTCTATATTCAAAATTCTGTGTTCTACATTGTATATTCTAAATTCTATATTCTATATTCAAAATACTGTGTTCTTCATTCCGTGTTCTAAATTCTGGGTTCTATATTCTCTATTCTATATTCTATATTCTGTGTTCTTAATTCTATATTCTACATTCTATATTCTGCATTCCGTATTCTGTATTCTATATTCTGTGTTCTATATTCTATATTCAAATTTCTATATTCATTATCCTGTATTCTATATTCTAAATTGTGTGCTTTGAATTCCATGTTCTAAATTCTGGTTTCTATATTCTCTATTATATATTCTATATTTTTTGTTCTTCATTCTATATTGTACGTTCTATATTCTGCATTCCGTGTTATATATTCTATATTATGTTTTCTACATTCTATATTCTAAATTCTATATTCAGTATTCTTTATTCTATATTCTAAATTCGGTGTTCTACATTCTATATTCTAAATAGTATATTCAGTATTCTGTATTCTATATTCTAAATTCTGTGTTCAGCATTCCATGTTCTGAATTCTGATTTCTGTATTCTGTTTCCATATTCTATATTCTGTGTTCTACTTTGTATATTATAAATTCTATGTTCTGTGTTCTGTAATCTATATTCTTAATTCTGTGTTCTGCATTCCATGTTCTAATTTCTCTATTCTATATTTTGTGTTCTACATTCAATATTCTGTATTCAATATTCTGCATTCCGTATTCTAAATTCTATTTCTGTGTTCTACATTCAAAATTCTGGTTTCTGCATTCCATGTTCTAAATTCTGGGTTCTGTATTCTTCATTCTCTATTCTTCATTCTGTGTTCTGCATTCTCTATTCTACATTCTCTATTCTGTATTCTATATTCTACATTGTGTGTTCTGCATTCAATGTTCTAAATTCTGGTTTCTGTATTCTGTATTCTATAGTCTGTTTTGTACATTCTAAAGTATACTTTCTATATTCTGTATTCTGTACACTATATTCTAAATTCAGTGTTCTGAATTCTACGTTCTAAACTCTGGGTTCTGTATTCTGTTTTCTATATTCTATATTCTGTGTTATACATTCTATATTCAACATTCTGTATACTGTATTCTATATACTAAATTCTGTTTTCTGAATTCCATGTTCTAAATAATGTGTTCTGCATTGTGTATTCTATATTCTATAATCTGTGTTGTATATTCTGTGTTATACATTCTATATTCAGTATTCAATATTCTAAAATCTAAACTCTGTGTTCTGAATTCCATGTTCTAAATTCTGTGTTCTGTAGTCTGTATTCTGAATTCCATATTCTCTTACTACATCCAGTATTCTACATTCTATATTCTGTATTCTGTATACAATATTCCATATACTGTGTTCAACAATGTAAATTCTATATTCTATATTCTGTATTCTGCACTCTATATTCTAAATTCTGTGTTCTGAATTACAACTTGTATAATCAAGTTTCTGCATTCTGTATTCTATATTCTATATTCTGTGTTCTACATTCTGTATTCTACATTGTATATTATGTATTCTGTATACTATATTCTATATTATGCGTGCTGATTCCCATGTTCTAAATTCTGGGTTCTGTATTCCGTAATCTGTATTCAATATTCTGTGTTCTACATTCTGTATTGTACCTTCTATATACTGTATTCTATATTATAAATTCTGTGTACAACATTCTATATACCACATAATATTTCGGTATACTTTATTATATATTCTGTGTTCTGAATTCCTTGTTCTAAATTCTGCATACTGCATTCTGTATTCTATATTCTATATTCTGTGTTCTACATTCTAAATTCTACATTCTATACCTTTATTCTATATTATGTATTGTGTGTTCTGAATTTATTCTATGTTCTAAATTCTCTGTCTGAATTCTATGTTCTAAATTCTATATTCAGTATTCTGTATTCTATATTCCAAATTCTGGGTTCTGCAATCCATGTTCTAAATTCTGGTTTCTGTATTCTGTTTTCCATTTTTTATATTCTGTGTTCTTCATTCTATATTGTGTATTGTATATTCTTTATGCCGTATTCTCTATTCTGAGTTTTTCATTCTACATTCTGTATTCCATATTCTGCATTCCGTATTCTATATTCTATATTCTGTGTTCTACATTCTGTACTCTAAATTCTATATTCAGTTTTCTCTATTCTATATTCAAAATTCTGTGTTCTACATTGTATATTCTTAATTCTATATTCTATATTCAAAATTCTGTGTTCTTTGTTCCGTGTTCTAAATTCTGGGTTCTATATTCTCTATTCTATATTCTATATTCTGTGTTCTTCATTCTATATTCTACATTCTATATTCTGCATTCCGTATTCTATATTCTATATACTGTGTTCTACATTCTATATTCAACATTCTATATTCATTATCCTGTATTCTATATTCTAAATTGTGTGCTTTGAATTCCATGTTCTAAATTCTGGGTTCTATATTCTCTATTATATATTCTATATTTTTTGTTCTTCATTCTATATTGTACGTTCTATATTCTGCATTCCGTGTTATATATTCTATATTATTTTTTCTACATTCTATATTCTAAATTCTATATTCAGTATTCTGTATTCTATAATCTAAATTCTGTGTTCTGATTCAATTTTTAAATTCTGGGTTCTAAATTCTCTTTTATATATTCTATATTTTGTGTTCTTATTTCTTTATTCTGCATTCTATATTCTGCATTCTGTATTTATGTTCTATATTCTGTGTTCTACATCTACTTTCTAAATTCTATATTCTGTATTCTGTATTCAATATTCTACATTCTGTGTTCTGCATTCTATGTTCTAAATTCTGGGTTCTGTATACTGTTTTCGATATTCTATATTCTGTGTTCTATATTCTATATTCTGTATTCTATATTCTGCATTCCGTATTCTATACTCTATATTCTGTGTTCTTCATTCTTTTATCCAAATTCTATATTCAGTATTCTGTATTCTATATTCTAAATTCTGTGTTCTGCATTTCATGTTCTAAATTCTGTGTTCTATATTGTCTATTCTATATTCTATATTCTGTGTTCTACATTCAATATTCTAAATTCTATATTCAGTATTGTGTATTGTATATTCTAAATTCTGTGTTCTGCATACCATGTTCAAATTTCGGGGTTCTGTATTCTGTTTCCATATTTTATATTCTGTGTTCTAATTTCTATATTCTGTATACTATATTCTGCATTATGTATTCTATATTCTATATTTTGTGTTCTACATTCTATATTCTAAATTTTATATTCAGTATTCTTTATTCTATTTTCTAAATTCTGGGTTCTGCATTCCATGTTCTAAATCCTATATTCAGTATTCTGTATTCTATATTCTAAATTCTGTGTTCCGCATTCTATGTTCTAAATTCTATATTCAGTGCTCTGTATTATAAATTCTAAATCCTGTGTTCTGTATTCCATGTTGTAAATACTGGGTTTTCTATTCTGTTTTCCATATTGTATAATCTGTGTTCTACATTCTATATTCTGTATTCTATATTCTGCATTCCGTATTCCATATTCTATATTCTGTGTTTTACATTCTATATTCTAAATTCTATATTCTGTATACCATATTCTATATTCTGAACTCTGTGTTCTACATTCTATATTCTAAATTCTATATTCTGTGGTCTGTATTCTATATTCTAAATTCTGTGTCCTGCATTCAATTTTCTAAATTCTGATTTCTATATTTTCTATTGTATTTTCTGAGTTGTATATTCTATATTCTAAATTCTATATTCAGCATTCCGTATTCTATATTTTAAATTCTTTGTTCTGCATTCCATGTTCTAAATTCTGGTTTCTATATCCTCTTTTCTATATTCTATATCCTGTGTTCCACATTCTATATTCTAAATCCTATATTCAGCGTTCTGTATTCTATATTCTAAATTATGTGTTCTGCATTCCATATTTAAATTCTGGGTTCTATATTCTGTTTTCCATATTTTATATTCTGTGTTCTACATTCTATATTCTGTATTCTATTTTCTGCATTCAATATTCTGCATTATATATTCTGTGTTCTACCTTCTATTTTCAAAATTCTATATTCAGTATTCTGTATTCTATATTCTAAATTCTGTGTTCTGCATTCCATGTTGTAAATTGTCTTTTCTATATTCTGTATTCTGTGTTCTTCTTTCTATATTCTAAATTCTATATTTAGTATTTTGTATTCTATATTATTAATTCTGTTCTCTGCATTCAATTTCTAAATTCTGGGTTCTATATTCTCTTTTATATATTCTATATACTGTGTTCTTCATTCTAGATCCTTCATACTAAATTTTGAATTCCGTATTCTATATTCTATATTCTGTGTTCTAAATTCTATATTCTAAATTCTATATTCCGTATTTTGTATTCTATATTCTAAATTCTGTGTTTTGTATTCCATGTTGTATATTCTGGCTTCTATATTCTTTATGCTATATTCTAAATTCTGTGTTCTGCATTCCATGTTGTAAATTCTATATTCAGTATTCTGTATTCTATATTCTATATTCTGTGTTCTGCATTCTATATTCTAAATTCTATATTTGGTATTCTGTATTCTATATTCTTAATTCTGTGATCTGGTTTCCATGTTCTAAATTCTGGGTTCTATATTCTCTATTCTATATTCTAAATTTTGTGCATTTCATTCTATATTCTACAATCTATATTCTGTATTAGGTATTCTATATTCTTTTTTTCCGTGTTCTACATTCCATATTCTAAATTCTATATGCACTATTCTGTATTCTATATTCTGAATTCTGTGTTCTGCATTCCATGTTCTAAATTCTGGGTTCTATACACTTTATTCTATATTCTATATTCTGTGTTCTACATTCTATATTCTAAATTCCATATTCAGTGTTCTGTATTGTATATTCTAAATTCTGGGTTCTGATTCCATGTACTAAATTCTGGGTTCTACATTCTCTATTCTATTTTCTATATTCTGTGTTTTACATTTTATATTCTAATTTCTATATTCAGTAATCTGTATTCCATATTCTAAATTCTGTGTTCTTCATTCTATATTCAAAATTCTATATTCAGTATTCTGTATTGTATGTTCTAAATACCGTGTTCTGCATTCAATGTTCTAAATTCTGTGTTCTGCATTCCATGTTCTTAGGTCTGGGATCTATAATCTATATTCTATATTCTGTGTTCTACATTCTACATTCTAAATTCTATATTCAGTATTATTTAATCTATATTCTTAATTCTGTGTTCTGCATAGCATGGTCTTTATTCTGGATTCTATATTCTGTATTCTACATTCTAAATTCTGTGTTCTACATTCTATATTCTAAATTCTATATTCAGTATTCTGTATTCTATATTCTAAATTCGGTGTTCTACATTCTATATTCTAAATATTATATTCAGTATTCTGTATTCTATATTCTAAATTCTGTGTTCAGCATTCCATGTTCTGAATTCTGATTTCTGTATTCTGTTTCCATATTCTATATTCTGTGTTCTACATTGTATATTATAAATTCTATGTTCAGTGTTCTGTAATCTATATTCTTAATTCTGTGTTCTGCATTCCATGTTCTAATTTCTCTATTCTATATTTTGTGTTCTACATTCTATATTCTGTATTCAATATTCTGCATTCCGTATTCTAAATTCTATTTCTGTGTTCTACATTCAAAATTCTGGTTTCTGCATTCCATGTTCTAAATTCTGGGTTCTGTATTCTTCATTCTCTATCCTTTATTCTGTGTTCTGCATTCTCTTTCCTACATTCTCTATTCTGCATTCTATATTCTACATTCTGTGTTCTGCATTCAATGTTCTAAATTCTGGTTTCTGTATTCTGTATTCTACAGTCTGTTTTGTACATTCTAAAGTATACATTCTATATTCTGTATTATGTGCTCTTTATTCTAAATTCAGTGTTCTGAATTCTACGTTCTAAACTCTGGGTTCTGTATTCTGTTTTCTATATTCTATATTCTGTGTTATACATTCTATATTCAACATTCTGTATACTGTATTCTATATACTAAATTCTGTTTTCTGAATTCCATGTTCTAAATAATGTGTTCTGCATTGTGTATTCTATATTCTATAATCTGTGTTGTATATTCTGTGTTATACATTCTATATTCAGTATTCAATATTCTAAAATCTAAACTCTGTGTTCTGAATTCCATGTTCTAAATTCTGTGTTCTGTAGTCTGTATTCTGAATTCCATATTCTCTTACTACATCCAGTATTCTACATTCTATATTCTGTATTCTGTATACAATATTCCATATACTGTGTTCAACAATGTAAATTCTATATTCTATATTCTGTATTCTGCACTCTATATTCTAAATTCTGTGTTCTGAATTACAACTTGTATACTCAAGTTTCTGCATTCTGTATTCTATATTCTATATTCTGTGTTCTACATTCTGTATTCTACATTGTATATTATGTATTCTGTATACTATATTCTATATTATGCGTTCTGATTTCCATGTTCTAAATTCTGGGTTCTGTATTCTGTAATCTGTATTCAATATTCTGTGTTCTACATTCTGTATTGTACATTCTATATACTCTATTCTATATTATAAATTCTGTGTACAACATTCTATATACCACATAATATTTCGGTATACTTTATTATATATTCTGTGTTCTGAATTCCTTGTTCTAAATTCTGCATACTGCATTCTGTATTCTATATTCTCTATTCTGTGTTCTACATTCTATATTCTACATTCTATTCCTTTATTCTATATTATGTATTGTGTGTTCTGAATTCCATGTTCTGAATCCTGCGTTCTGTATGCTGTATTCCATATTCTGTGTTTTGAATTCTATGTTCTAAATTCTATATTCAGCATTCTGTAATCTAAAGTCTTAATTCTGTGTTCTGCATTCTATGGTCTAAATTCTGGGTTCTGTATTCTGTTTTCCATATTCCATATTCTGTGTTCTATATTCTATATTATGTATTCCGTATTCTATATTCTATACTCTGTGTTCTACATTCTATATTCTGCATACTGTATTCAGTATACTGTATTCTATATTCTAAATTCTGTGTTCTGCACCCATGTTCTAAATTCCGGTTTCTATATTTTCTTATCTATATTCTATATTCTGTGTTCTATATTCTACATTCTAAATTCTATATTCAGTATTCTGTATTTTATATTCTTTATTAAGTGTTCTACATTCTATATTCTAAGTTCTATATTCAATATACTGTATTCTATATTCTTAATTCTATGTTCTGCATTCCGGGTTCTAAGTTCTGTGTTGTATTCTCTCTAATATATATTCTATATTTGTGTTCTTCATTTTACATTCTACAAAGTATATTCTGCATTCCGTATTCTATATTCTATATTCTATGTTCTACATTCTAAATTCTAAAATCTATTTTCAGTATTCTGTATTCTATAGTATAATTTCTCTGTTCTGCATTACATTACTAAATTGTGGTTTCTATATTCTCTATTCTATATTATATATTTGGGTCTTTCATTCTATATTCTACGTCCTATATTCTTCCATCCGTATTTTATATTCTATATTGTTTGTTCTATATTCTATATTCTAAATTCTATATTGAGTATTTTGTATTCTATATTCTAATTTGTGTGTTCTGCATTCCATGTACTAAATTCTGGGTTCTCTATTCTCTATTCTCTATTCTGTGTTTACATTCTATATTCTAAATTCTATATTCAGTATTCTGTATTCTATATTCTAAATTCTGTGTTCTGCTTTCCTTTTTATAAATTCTATATTCAGTACTGTGCATTCTATATTCTAAATTCTGTGTTATGCATTCTATTTTCTAAATTCTATATTCATTATTCTGTATATTATATTCTAAAATCTGTGTTCTGCATTCCATGTTCTAAATTCTGGGTTCTGTATTGTTTTCCATATTCTATATACTGTGTTCTTCATTCTATATTCTGTATTGTATATTATTTATGCCGTATTATATATTCTGTGTTCTTCATTATATATTCTGTATTCTATATTCTGCATTCCGTATTCTATATTCTATATTCTGAGTTCTTCATTTTATACTCTAAATTCTATATTCAGTATTCTGTAATGTATATTCCAAATTCTGTGTTCTGCATTGTATGTTCTAAACTTTGGGTTCTGTATTCTGTATTCCATATTCTATATTTTGTGTTCTATAGTCTATAATTGGTATTCAATATTCTGTATTCCGTATTCTATATTCTATATCCTGTGTTCTAAATTCTATATTCACTATTCTGTGTTTTATTTTCTAAATTCTGTGTTCTGCATTCCATGTTCTAAATTCTGGGTTTTATATTCACTATTGTATATACTACATTCTGTGTGCTACATTCTATATTATAAATTCTATATTCAGTATTCTGTATTCTATATTCTAAATTCTGTGTTTACATTCTATATTCTAAATTGCATATTCAGTATGCTGTATTCAATATTCTAAATTCTGAGTTCTGCTTTCCATGTTCCAAAATCTGGCTTCAATATTTTCCTTGCTATTTTTTTTTTGTTGTCTACATTATATATTCTAAATTATTTATTCAGTATTATGTATTTTATATTCTATAATCTATGTCCTACATAGAATTTTTTAATTGTTTATAAAATACTCCGTATATTATGTTCTTAATTCTGTGTTCTATATTCTCTTTTCTATTTTCTATATTCTGTGTTCTACATTCTATATTGTAAATTTTATATTCAGCATTCTGTATTCTATATTCTAAATTCTGTGTTCTACATTCTATATTCTATATTCTATATTCAGTATAATGTATTCTATAATCTAAATTCTGTGTTCTGCATTCCATGTTCTAAATTCTCTATTCTATATTCTGTGTTCTACTTTCTATATTCTTAATTATAAGTTTTGTATTCAGTATTCTATATTCTTAATTCTGTGTTCTGCATTCCATGTTCCAAATTCTGGTTTCTACATTCTCTATTCTATATTCTATATTGTGTGTTTTTCATTCAAGATTTTACATAGAATATTTTGCATTCCGTATACTATATTCTATATTCTGTGTTCTACATACTATATTCTAAATTCTATATTCAGCATTCCGTATTCTATATTCTAAATTCTCGGTTCCGCATTCCATGTTCTAAATTCTGGTTTCTATATCCTCTTTTCTATATTCTATATCCTGTGTTCCACATTCTATAGTCTAAATCCTATATTCAGCGTTCTGTATTCTATATTCTAAATTATGTGTTCTGCATTCCATATTTAAATTCTGGGTTCTATATTCTGTTTTCCATATTTTATATTCTGTGTTCTACATTCTATATTCTTTATTCTATATTCTGCATTCAGTATTCTGCATTAAATATTCTGTGTTCTACCTTCTATTTTCAACATTCTATATTCAGTATTCTGTATTCTATATTCTAAATTCTGTGTTCTGCATTCCATGTTGTAAATTGTCTTTTCTATATTCTGTATTCTGTGTTCTTCTTTCTATATTCTAAATTCTATATTTAGTATTTTGTATTCTATATTATTAATTCTGTTCTCTGCATTCAATTTCTAAATTCTGGGTTCTATATTCTCTTTTATATATTCTATATACTGTGTTCTTCATTCTAGATCCTTCATACTAAATTTTGAATTCCGTATTCTATATTCTATATTCTGTGTTCTAAATTCTATATTCTAAATTCTATATTCCGTATTCTGTATTCTATATTCTAAATTCTGTGTTTTGTATTCCATGTTGTATATTCTGGCTTCTATATTCTTTATTCTATATTCTAAATTCTGTGTTCTGCATTCCATGTTGTAAATTCTATATTCAGTATTCTGTATTCTATATTCTATATTCTGTGTTCTGCATTCTATATTCTAAATTCTATATTTGGTATTCTGTATTCTATATTCTTAATTCTGTGATCTGGTTTCCATGTTCTAAATTCTGGGTTCTATATTCTCTATTCTATATTCTAAATTTTGTGCATTTCATTCTATATTCTACAATCTATATTCTGTATTAGGTATTCTATATTCTTTTTTTCCGTGTTCTACATTCCATATTCTAAATTCTATATGCACTATTCTGTATTCTATATTCTGAATTCTGTGTTCTGCATTCCATGTTCTAAATTCTGGGTTCTATACACTTTATTCTATATTCTATATTCTGTGTTCTACATTCTATATTCTAAATTCCATATTCAGTGTTCTGTATTGTATATTCTAAATTCTGCGTTCTGATTCCATGTACTAAATTCTGGGTTCTACATTCTCTATTCTATTTTCTATATTCTGTGTTTTACATTTTATATTCTAAATTCTATATTCAGTAATCTGTATTCCATATTCTAAATTCTGTGTTCTTCATTCTATATTCAAAATTCTATATTCAGTATTCTGTATTGTATGTTCTAAATACCGTGTTCTGCATTCAATGTTCTAAATTCTGTGTTCTGCATTCCATGTTCTTAGGTCTGGGATCTATAATCTATATTCTATATTCTGTGTTCTACATTCTACATTCTAAATTCTATATTCAGTATTATTTAATCTATATTCTTAATTCTGTGTTCTGCATAGCATGGTCTTTATTCTGGATTCTATATTCTGTATTCTACATTCTAAATTCTGTGTTCTAAATTCCATTTTCTAAATTCTATATTCAGTATTCTTTATTCTATATTCTAAATTCGGTGTTCTACATTCTATATTCTAAATAGTATATTCAGTATTCTGTATTCTATATTCTAAATTCTGTGTTCAGCATTCCATGTTCTGAATTCTGATTTCTGTATTCTGATTCCATATTCTATATTCTGTGTTCTACATTGTATATTATAAATTCTATGTTCAGTGTTCTGTAATCTATATTCTTAATTCTGTGTTCTGCATTCCATGTTCTAATTTCTCTATTCTATATTTTGTGTTCTACATTCTATATTCTGTATTCAATATTCTGCATTCCGTATTCTAAATTCTATTTCTGTGTTCTACATTCTAAATTCTGCGTTCTGCATTCCATGTTCTAAATTCTGGGTTCTGTATTCTTCATTCTCTATCCTTTATTCTGTGTTCTGCATTCTCTTTCCTACATTCTCTATTCTGCATTCTATATTCTACATTCTGTGTTCTGCATTCAATGTTCTAAATTCTGGTTTCTGTATTCTGTATTCTACAGTCTGTTTTGTACATTCTAAAGTATACATTCTATATTCTGTATTATGTGCTCTTTATTCTAAATTCAGTGTTCTGAATTCTACGTTCTAAACTCTGGGTTCTGTATTCTGTTTTCTATATTCTATATTCTGTGTTATACATTCTATATTCAACATTCTGTATACTGTATTCTATATACTAAATTCTGTTTTCTGAATTCCATGTTCTAAATAATGTGTTCTGCATTGTGTATTCTATATTCTATAATCTGTGTTGTATATTCTGTGTTATACATTCTATATTCAGTATTCAATATTCTAAAATCTAAACTCTGTGTTCTGAATTCCATGTTCTAAATTCTGTGTTCTGTAGTCTGTATTCTGAATTCCATATTCTCTTACTACATCCAGTATTCTACATTCTATATTCTGTATTCTGTATACAATATTCCATATACTGTGTTCAACAATGTAAATTCTATATTCTATATTCTGTATTCTGCACTCTATATTCTAAATTCTGTGTTCTGAATTACAACTTGTATAATCAAGTTTCTGCATTCTGTATTCTATATTCTATATTCTGTGTTCTACATTCTGTATTCTACATTGTATATTATGTATTCTGTATACTATATTCTATATTATGCGTTCTGATTTCCATGTTCTAAATTCTGGGTTCTGTATTCTGTAATCTGTATTCAATATTCTGTGTTCTACATTCTGTATTGTACATTCTATATACTCTATTCTATATTATAAATTCTGTGTACAACATTCTATATACCACATAATATTTCGGTATACTTTATTATATATTCTGTGTTCTGAATTCCTTGTTCTAAATTCTGCATACTGCATTCTGTATTCTATATTCTCTATTCTGTGTTCTACATTCTATATTCTACATTCTATTCCTTTATTCTATATTATGTATTGTGTGTTCTGAATTCCATGTTCTGAATCCTGCGTTCTGTATGCTGTATTCCATATTCTGTGTTTTGAATTCTATGTTCTAAATTCTATATTCAGCATTCTGTAATCTAAAGTCTTAATTCTGTGTTCTGCATTCTATGGTCTAAATTCTGGGTTCTGTATTCTGTTTTCCATATTCCATATTCTGTGTTCTATATTCTATATTATGTATTCCGTATTCTATATTCTATACTCTGTGTTCTACATTCTATATTCTGCATACTGTATTCAGTATACTGTATTCTATATTCTAAATTCTGTGTTCTGCACCCATGTTCTAAATTCCGGTTTCTATATTTTCTTATCTATATTCTATATTCTGTGTTCTATATTCTACATTCTAAATTCTATATTCAGTATTCTGTATTTTATATTCTTTATTAAGTGTTCTACATTCTATATTCTAAGTTCTATATTCAATATACTGTATTCTATATTCTTAATTCTATGTTCTGCATTCCGGGTTCTAAGTTCTGTGTTCTATTCTCTCTAATATATATTCTATATTTGTGTTCTTCATTCTACATTCTACAAAGTATATTCTGCATTCCGTATTCTATATTCTATATTCTTTGTTCTACATTCTAAATTCTAAAATCTATTTTCAGTATTCTGTATTCTATAGTATAATTTCTCTGTTCTGCATTACATTACTAAATTGTGGTTTCTATATTCTCTATTCTATATTATATATTTGGGTCTTTCATTCTATATTCTACGTCCTATATTCTTCCATCCGTATTTTATATTCTATATTGTTTGTTCTATATTCTATATTCTAAATTCTATATTGAGTATTTTGTATTCTATATTCTAATTTGTGTGTTCTGCATTCCATGTACTAAATTCTGGGTTCTCTATTCTCTATTCTCTATTCTGTGTTTACATTCTATATTCTAAATTCTATATTCAGTATTCTGTATTCTATATTCTAAATTCTGTGTTCTGCTTTCCTTTTTATAAATTCTATATTCAGTACTGTGCATTCTATATTCTAAATTCTGTGTTATGCATTCTATTTTCTAAATTCTATATTCATTATTCTGTATATTATATTCTAAAATCTGTGTTCTGCATTCCATGTTCTAAATTCTGGGTTCTGTATTGTTTTCCATATTCTATATACTGTGTTCTTCATTCTATATTCTGTATTGTATATTATTTATGCCGTATTATATATTCTGTGTTCTTCATTATATATTCTGTATTCTATATTCTGCATTCCGTATTCTATATTCTATATTCTGAGTTCTTCATTTTATACTCTAAATTCTATATTCAGTATTCTGTAATGTATATTCCAAATTCTGTGTTCTGCATTGTATGTTCTAAACTTTGGGTTCTGTATTCTGTATTCCATATTCTATATTTTGTGTTCTATAGTCTATAATTGGTATTCAATATTCTGTATTCCGTATTCTATATTCTATATCCTGTGTTCTAAATTCTATATTCACTATTCTGTGTTTTATTTTCTAAATTCTGTGTTCTGCATTCCATGTTCTAAATTCTGGGTTTTATATTCACTATTGTATATACTACATTCTGTGTGCTACATTCTATATTATAAATTCTATATTCAGTATTCTGTATTCTATATTCTAAATTCTGTGTTTACATTCTATATTCTAAATTGCATATTCAGTATGCTGTATTCAATATTCTAAATTCTGAGTTCTGCTTTCCATGTTCCAAAATCTGGCTTCAATATTTTCCTTGCTATTTTTTTTTTGTTGTCTACATTATATATTCTAAATTATTTATTCAGTATTATGTATTTTATATTCTATAATCTATGTCCTACATAGAATTTTTTAATTGTTTATAAAATACTCCGTATATTATGTTCTTAATTCTGTGTTCTATATTCTCTTTTCTATTTTCTATATTCTGTGTTCTACATTCTATATTGTAAATTTTATATTCAGCATTCTGTATTCTATATTCTAAATTCTGTGTTCTACATTCTATATTCTATATTCTATATTCAGTATAATGTATTCTATAATCTAAATTCTGTGTTCTGCATTCCATGTTCTAAATTCTCTATTCTATATTCTGTGTTCTACTTTCTATATTCTTAATTATAAGTTTTGTATTCAGTATTCTATATTCTTAATTCTGTGTTCTGCATTCCATGTTCCAAATTCTGGTTTCTACATTCTCTATTCTATATTCTATATTGTGTGTTTTTCATTCAAGATTTTACATAGAATATTTTGCATTCCGTATACTATATTCTATATTCTGTGTTCTACATACTATATTCTAAATTCTATATTCAGCATTCCGTATTCTATATTCTAAATTCTCGGTTCCGCATTCCATGTTCTAAATTCTGGTTTCTATATCCTCTTTTCTATATTCTATATCCTGTGTTCCACATTCTATAGTCTAAATCCTATATTCAGCGTTCTGTATTCTATATTCTAAATTATGTGTTCTGCATTCCATATTTAAATTCTGGGTTCTATATTCTGTTTTCCATATTTTATATTCTGTGTTCTACATTCTATATTCTTTATTCTATATTCTGCATTCAGTATTCTGCATTAAATATTCTGTGTTCTACCTTCTATTTTCAACATTCTATATTCAGTATTCTGTATTCTATATTCTAAATTCTGTGTTCTGCATTCCATGTTGTAAATTGTCTTTTCTATATTCTGTATTCTGTGTTCTTCTTTCTATATTCTAAATTCTATATTTAGTATTTTGTATTCTATATTATTAATTCTGTTCTCTGCATTCAATTTCTAAATTCTGGGTTCTATATTCTCTTTTATATATTCTATATACTGTGTTCTTCATTCTAGATCCTTCATACTAAATTTTGAATTCCGTATTCTATATTCTATATTCTGTGTTCTAAATTCTATATTCTAAATTCTATATTCCGTATTCTGTATTCTATATTCTAAATTCTGTGTTTTGTATTCCATGTTGTATATTCTGGCTTCTATATTCTTTATTCTATATTCTAAATTCTGTGTTCTGCATTCCATGTTGTAAATTCTATATTCAGTATTCTGTATTCTATATTCTATATTCTGTGTTCTGCATTCTATATTCTAAATTCTATATTTGGTATTCTGTATTCTATATTCTTAATTCTGTGATCTGGTTTCCATGTTCTAAATTCTGGGTTCTATATTCTCTATTCTATATTCTTAATTTTGTGCATTTCATTCTATATTCTAGAAACTATATTCTGTATTAGGTATTCTATATTCTTTTTTTCCGTGTTCTACATTCCATATTCTAAATTCTATATGCACTATTCTGTATTCTATATTCTGAATTCTGTGTTCTGCATTCCATGTTCTAAATTCTGGGTTCTATACACTTTATTCTATATTCTATATTCTGTGTTCTACATTCTATATTCTAAATTCCATATTCAGTGTTCTGTATTGTATATTCTAAATTCTGCGTTCTGATTCCATGTACTAAATTCTGGGTTCTACATTCTCTATTCTATTTTCTATATTCTGTGTTTTACATTTTATATTCTAAATTCTATATTCAGTAATCTGTATTCCATATTCTAAATTCTGTGTTCTTCATTCTATATTCAAAATTCTATATTCAGTATTCTGTATTGTAAGTTCTAAATACCGTGTTCTGCATTCAATGTTCTAAATTCTGTGTTCTGCATTCCATGTTCTTAGGT
Organism: Vicugna pacos; assembly: GCF_048564905.1. Taxonomy (NCBI): domain Eukaryota; kingdom Metazoa; phylum Chordata; class Mammalia; order Artiodactyla; family Camelidae; genus Vicugna; species Vicugna pacos. The sequence goes on along the minus strand of NW_027328741.1, from coordinate 69,607,385 downwards.
CTGGGATCTATAATCTATATTCTATATTCTGTGTTCTACATTCTACATTCTAAATTCTATATTCAGTATTATTTAATCTATATTCTTAATTCTGTGTTCTGCATAGCATGGTCTTTATTCTGGATTCTATATTCTGTATTCTACATTCTAAATTCTGTGTTCTACATTCCATTTTCTAAATTCTATATTCAGTATTCTTTATTCTATATTCTAAATTCGGTGTTCTACATTCTATATTCTAAATAGTATATTCAGTATTCTGTATTCTATATTCTAAATTCTGTGTTCAGCATTCCATGTTCTGAATTCTGATTTCTGTATTCTGATTCCATATTCTATATTCTGTGTTCTACATTGTATATTATAAATTCTATGTTCAGTGTTCTGTAATCTATATTCTTAATTCTGTGTTCTGCATTCCATGTTCTAATTTCTCTATTCTATATTTTGTGTTCTACATTCTATATTCTGTATTCAATATTCTGCATTCCGTATTCTAAATTCTATTTCTGTGTTCTACATTCTAAATTCTGCGTTCTGCATTCCATGTTCTAAATTCTGGGTTCTGTATTCTTCATTCTCTATCCTTTATTCTGTGTTCTGCATTCTCTTTCCTACATTCTCTATTCTGCATTCTATATTCTACATTCTGTGTTCTGCATTCAATGTTCTAAATTCTGGTTTCTGTATTCTGTATTCTACAGTCTGTTTTGTACATTCTAAAGTATACATTCTATATTCTGTATTATGTGCTCTTTATTCTAAATTCAGTGTTCTGAATTCTACGTTCTAAACTCTGGGTTCTGTATTCTGTTTTCTATATTCTATATTCTGTGTTATACATTCTATATTCAACATTCTGTATACTGTATTCTATATACTAAATTCTGTTTTCTGAATTCCATGTTCTAAATAATGTGTTCTGCATTGTGTATTCTATATTCTATAATCTGTGTTGTATATTCTGTGTTATACATTCTATATTCAGTATTCAATATTCTAAAATCTAAACTCTGTGTTCTGAATTCCATGTTCTAAATTCTGTGTTCTGTAGTCTGTATTCTGAATTCCATATTCTCTTACTACATCCAGTATTCTACATTCTATATTCTGTATTCTGTATACAATATTCCATATACTGTGTTCAACAATGTAAATTCTATATTCTATATTCTGTATTCTGCACTCTATATTCTAAATTCTGTGTTCTGAATTACAACTTGTATAATCAAGTTTCTGCATTCTGTATTCTATATTCTATATTCTGTGTTCTACATTCTGTATTCTACATTGTATATTATGTATTCTGTATACTATATTCTATATTATGCGTTCTGATTTCCATGTTCTAAATTCTGGGTTCTGTATTCTGTAATCTGTATTCAATATTCTGTGTTCTACATTCTGTATTGTACATTCTATATACTCTATTCTATATTATAAATTCTGTGTACAACATTCTATATACCACATAATATTTCGGTATACTTTATTATATATTCTGTGTTCTGAATTCCTTGTTCTAAATTCTGCATACTGCATTCTGTATTCTATATTCTCTATTCTGTGTTCTACATTCTATATTCTACATTCTATTCCTTTATTCTATATTATGTATTGTGTGTTCTGAATTCCATGTTCTGAATCCTGCGTTCTGTATGCTGTATTCCATATTCTGTGTTTTGAATTCTATGTTCTAAATTCTATATTCAGCATTCTGTAATCTAAAGTCTTAATTCTGTGTTCTGCATTCTATGGTCTAAATTCTGGGTTCTGTATTCTGTTTTCCATATTCCATATTCTGTGTTCTATATTCTATATTATGTATTCCGTATTCTATATTCTATACTCTGTGTTCTACATTCTATATTCTGCATACTGTATTCAGTATACTGTATTCTATATTCTAAATTCTGTGTTCTGCACCCATGTTCTAAATTCCGGTTTCTATATTTTCTTATCTATATTCTATATTCTGTGTTCTATATTCTACATTCTAAATTCTATATTCAGTATTCTGTATTTTATATTCTTTATTAAGTGTTCTACATTCTATATTCTAAGTTCTATATTCAATATACTGTATTCTATATTCTTAATTCTATGTTCTGCATTCCGGGTTCTAAGTTCTGTGTTCTATTCTCTCTAATATATATTCTATATTTGTGTTCTTCATTCTACATTCTACAAAGTATATTCTGCATTCCGTATTCTATATTCTATATTCTTTGTTCTACATTCTAAATTCTAAAATCTATTTTCAGTATTCTGTATTCTATAGTATAATTTCTCTGTTCTGCATTACATTACTAAATTGTGGTTTCTATATTCTCTATTCTATATTATATATTTGGGTCTTTCATTCTATATTCTACGTCCTATATTCTTCCATCCGTATTTTATATTCTATATTGTTTGTTCTATATTCTATATTCTAAATTCTATATTGAGTATTTTGTATTCTATATTCTAATTTGTGTGTTCTGCATTCCATGTACTAAATTCTGGGTTCTCTATTCTCTATTCTCTATTCTGTGTTTACATTCTATATTCTAAATTCTATATTCAGTATTCTGTATTCTATATTCTAAATTCTGTGTTCTGCTTTCCTTTTTATAAATTCTATATTCAGTACTGTGCATTCTATATTCTAAATTCTGTGTTATGCATTCTATTTTCTAAATTCTATATTCATTATTCTGTATATTATATTCTAAAATCTGTGTTCTGCATTCCATGTTCTAAATTCTGGGTTCTGTATTGTTTTCCATATTCTATATACTGTGTTCTTCATTCTATATTCTGTATTGTATATTATTTATGCCGTATTATATATTCTGTGTTCTTCATTATATATTCTGTATTCTATATTCTGCATTCCGTATTCTATATTCTATATTCTGAGTTCTTCATTTTATACTCTAAATTCTATATTCAGTATTCTGTAATGTATATTCCAAATTCTGTGTTCTGCATTGTATGTTCTAAACTTTGGGTTCTGTATTCTGTATTCCATATTCTATATTTTGTGTTCTATAGTCTATAATTGGTATTCAATATTCTGTATTCCGTATTCTATATTCTATATCCTGTGTTCTAAATTCTATATTCACTATTCTGTGTTTTATTTTCTAAATTCTGTGTTCTGCATTCCATGTTCTAAATTCTGGGTTTTATATTCACTATTGTATATACTACATTCTGTGTGCTACATTCTATATTATAAATTCTATATTCAGTATTCTGTATTCTATATTCTAAATTCTGTGTTTACATTCTATATTCTAAATTGCATATTCAGTATGCTGTATTCAATATTCTAAATTCTGAGTTCTGCTTTCCATGTTCCAAAATCTGGCTTCAATATTTTCCTTGCTATTTTTTTTTGTTGTCTACATTATATATTCTAAATTATTTATTCAGTATTATGTATTTTATATTCTATAATCTATGTCCTACATAGAATTTTTTAATTGTTTATAAAATACTCCGTATATTATGTTCTTAATTCTGTGTTCTATATTCTCTTTTCTATTTTCTATATTCTGTGTTCTACATTCTATATTGTAAATTTTATATTCAGCATTCTGTATTCTATATTCTAAATTCTGTGTTCTACATTCTATATTCTATATTCTATATTCAGTATAATGTATTCTATAATCTAAATTCTGTGTTCTGCATTCCATGTTCTAAATTCTCTATTCTATATTCTGTGTTCTACTTTCTATATTCTTAATTATAAGTTTTGTATTCAGTATTCTATATTCTTAATTCTGTGTTCTGCATTCCATGTTCCAAATTCTGGTTTCTACATTCTCTATTCTATATTCTATATTGTGTGTTTTTCATTCAAGATTTTACATAGAATATTTTGCATTCCGTATACTATATTCTATATTCTGTGTTCTACATACTATATTCTAAATTCTATATTCAGCATTCCGTATTCTATATTCTAAATTCTCGGTTCCGCATTCCATGTTCTAAATTCTGGTTTCTATATCCTCTTTTCTATATTCTATATCCTGTGTTCCACATTCTATAGTCTAAATCCTATATTCAGCGTTCTGTATTCTATATTCTAAATTATGTGTTCTGCATTCCATATTTAAATTCTGGGTTCTATATTCTGTTTTCCATATTTTATATTCTGTGTTCTACATTCTATATTCTTTATTCTATATTCTGCATTCAGTATTCTGCATTAAATATTCTGTGTTCTACCTTCTATTTTCAACATTCTATATTCAGTATTCTGTATTCTATATTCTAAATTCTGTGTTCTGCATTCCATGTTGTAAATTGTCTTTTCTATATTCTGTATTCTGTGTTCTTCTTTCTATATTCTAAATTCTATATTTAGTATTTTGTATTCTATATTATTAATTCTGTTCTCTGCATTCAATTTCTAAATTCTGGGTTCTATATTCTCTTTTATATATTCTATATACTGTGTTCTTCATTCTAGATCCTTCATACTAAATTTTGAATTCCGTATTCTATATTCTATATTCTGTGTTCTAAATTCTATATTCTAAATTCTATATTCCGTATTCTGTATTCTATATTCTAAATTCTGTGTTTTGTATTCCATGTTGTATATTCTGGCTTCTATATTCTTTATTCTATATTCTAAATTCTGTGTTCTGCATTCCATGTTGTAAATTCTATATTCAGTATTCTGTATTCTATATTCTATATTCTGTGTTCTGCATTCTATATTCTAAATTCTATATTTGGTATTCTGTATTCTATATTCTTAATTCTGTGATCTGGTTTCCATGTTCTAAATTCTGGGTTCTATATTCTCTATTCTATATTCTTAATTTTGTGCATTTCATTCTATATTCTAGAAACTATATTCTGTATTAGGTATTCTATATTCTTTTTTTCCGTGTTCTACATTCCATATTCTAAATTCTATATGCACTATTCTGTATTCTATATTCTGAATTCTGTGTTCTGCATTCCATGTTCTAAATTCTGGGTTCTATACACTTTATTCTATATTCTATATTCTGTGTTCTACATTCTATATTCTAAATTCCATATTCAGTGTTCTGTATTGTATATTCTAAATTCTGCGTTCTGATTCCATGTACTAAATTCTGGGTTCTACATTCTCTATTCTATTTTCTATATTCTGTGTTTTACATTTTATATTCTAAATTCTATATTCAGTAATCTGTATTCCATATTCTAAATTCTGTGTTCTTCATTCTATATTCAAAATTCTATATTCAGTATTCTGTATTGTAAGTTCTAAATACCGTGTTCTGCATTCAATGTTCTAAATTCTGTGTTCTGCATTCCATGTTCTTAGGTCTGGGATCTATAATCTATATTCTATATTCTGTGTTCTACATTCTACATTCTAAATTCTATATTCAGTATTATTTAATCTATATTCTTAATTCTGTGTTCTGCATAGCATGGTCTTTATTCTGGATTCTATATTCTGTATTCTACATTCTAAATTCTGTGTTCTACATTCCATTTTCTAAATTCTATATTCAGTATTCTTTATTCTATATTCTAAATTCGGTGTTCTACATTCTATATTCTAAATAGTATATTCAGTATTCTGTATTCTATATTCTAAATTCTGTGTTCAGCATTCCATGTTCTGAATTCTGATTTCTGTATTCTGATTCCATATTCTATATTCTGTGTTCTACATTGTATATTATAAATTCTATGTTCAGTGTTCTGTAATCTATATTCTTAATTCTGTGTTCTGCATTCCATGTTCTAATTTCTCTATTCTATATTTTGTGTTCTACATTCTATATTCTGTATTCAATATTCTGCATTCCGTATTCTAAATTCTATTTCTGTGTTCTACATTCTAAATTCTGCGTTCTGCATTCCATGTTCTAAATTCTGGGTTCTGTATTCTTCATTCTCTATCCTTTATTCTGTGTTCTGCATTCTCTTTCCTACATTCTCTATTCTGCATTCTATATTCTACATTCTGTGTTCTGCATTCAATGTTCTAAATTCTGGTTTCTGTATTCTGTATTCTACAGTCTGTTTTGTACATTCTAAAGTATACATTCTATATTCTGTATTATGTGCTCTTTATTCTAAATTCAGTGTTCTGAATTCTACGTTCTAAACTCTGGGTTCTGTATTCTGTTTTCTATATTCTATATTCTGTGTTATACATTCTATATTCAACATTCTGTATACTGTATTCTATATACTAAATTCTGTTTTCTGAATTCCATGTTCTAAATAATGTGTTCTGCATTGTGTATTCTATATTCTATAATCTGTGTTGTATATTCTGTGTTATACATTCTATATTCAGTATTCAATATTCTAAAATCTAAACTCTGTGTTCTGAATTCCATGTTCTAAATTCTGTGTTCTGTAGTCTGTATTCTGAATTCCATATTCTCTTACTACATCCAGTATTCTACATTCTATATTCTGTATTCTGTATACAATATTCCATATACTGTGTTCAACAATGTAAATTCTATATTCTATATTCTGTATTCTGCACTCTATATTCTAAATTCTGTGTTCTGAATTACAACTTGTATAATCAAGTTTCTGCATTCTGTATTCTATATTCTATATTCTGTGTTCTACATTCTGTATTCTACATTGTATATTATGTATTCTGTATACTATATTCTATATTATGCGTTCTGATTTCCATGTTCTAAATTCTGGGTTCTGTATTCTGTAATCTGTATTCAATATTCTGTGTTCTACATTCTGTATTGTACATTCTATATACTCTATTCTATATTATAAATTCTGTGTACAACATTCTATATACCACATAATATTTCGGTATACTTTATTATATATTCTGTGTTCTGAATTCCTTGTTCTAAATTCTGCATACTGCATTCTGTATTCTATATTCTCTATTCTGTGTTCTACATTCTATATTCTACATTCTATTCCTTTATTCTATATTATGTATTGTGTGTTCTGAATTCCATGTTCTGAATCCTGCGTTCTGTATGCTGTATTCCATATTCTGTGTTTTGAATTCTATGTTCTAAATTCTATATTCAGCATTCTGTAATCTAAAGTCTTAATTCTGTGTTCTGCATTCTATGGTCTAAATTCTGGGTTCTGTATTCTGTTTTCCATATTCCATATTCTGTGTTCTATATTCTATATTATGTATTCCGTATTCTATATTCTATACTCTGTGTTCTACATTCTATATTCTGCATACTGTATTCAGTATACTGTATTCTATATTCTAAATTCTGTGTTCTGCACCCATGTTCTAAATTCCGGTTTCTATATTTTCTTATCTATATTCTATATTCTGTGTTCTATATTCTACATTCTAAATTCTATATTCAGTATTCTGTATTTTATATTCTTTATTAAGTGTTCTACATTCTATATTCTAAGTTCTATATTCAATATACTGTATTCTATATTCTTAATTCTATGTTCTGCATTCCGGGTTCTAAGTTCTGTGTTGTATTCTCTCTAATATATATTCTATATTTGTGTTCTTCATTCTACATTCTACAAAGTATATTCTGCATTCCGTATTCTATATTCTATATTCTATGTTCTACATTCTAAATTCTAAAATCTATTTTCAGTATTCTGTATTCTATAGTATAATTTCTCTGTTCTGCATTACATTACTAAATTGTGGTTTCTATATTCTCTATTCTATATTATATATTTGGGTCTTTCATTCTATATTCTACGTCCTATATTCTTCCATCCGTATTTTATATTCTATATTGTTTGTTCTATATTCTATATTCTAAATTCTATATTGAGTATTTTGTATTCTATATTCTAATTTGTGTGTTCTGCATTCCATGTACTAAATTCTGGGTTCTCTATTCTCTATTCTCTATTCTGTGTTTACATTCTATATTCTAAATTCTATATTCAGTATTCTGTATTCTATATTCTAAATTCTGTGTTCTGCTTTCCTTTTTATAAATTCTATATTCAGTACTGTGCATTCTATATTCTAAATTCTGTGTTATGCATTCTATTTTCTAAATTCTATATTCATTATTCTGTATATTATATTCTAAAATCTGTGTTCTGCATTCCATGTTCTAAATTCTGGGTTCTGTATTGTTTTCCATATTCTATATACTGTGTTCTTCATTCTATATTCTGTATTGTATATTATTTATGCCGTATTATATATTCTGTGTTCTTCATTATATATTCTGTATTCTATATTCTGCATTCCGTATTCTATATTCTATATTCTGAGTTCTTCATTTTATACTCTAAATTCTATATTCAGTATTCTGTAATGTATATTCCAAATTCTGTGTTCTGCATTGTATGTTCTAAACTTTGGGTTCTGTATTCTGTATTCCATATTCTATATTTTGTGTTCTATAGTCTATAATTGGTATTCAATATTCTGTATTCCGTATTCTATATTCTATATCCTGTGTTCTAAATTCTATATTCACTATTCTGTGTTTTATTTTCTAAATTCTGTGTTCTGCATTCCATGTTCTAAATTCTGGGTTTTATATTCACTATTGTATATACTACATTCTGTGTGCTACATTCTATATTATAAATTCTATATTCAGTATTCTGTATTCTATATTCTAAATTCTGTGTTTACATTCTATATTCTAAATTGCATATTCAGTATGCTGTATTCAATATTCTAAATTCTGAGTTCTGCTTTCCATGTTCCAAAATCTGGCTTCAATATTTTCCTTGCTATTTTTTTTTTGTTGTCTACATTATATATTCTAAATTATTTATTCAGTATTATGTATTTTATATTCTATAATCTATGTCCTACATAGAATTTTTTAATTGTTTATAAAATACTCCGTATATTATGTTCTTAATTCTGTGTTCTATATTCTCTTTTCTATTTTCTATATTCTGTGTTCTACATTCTATATTGTAAATTTTATATTCAGCATTCTGTATTCTATATTCTAAATTCTGTGTTCTACATTCTATATTCTATATTCTATATTCAGTATAATGTATTCTATAATCTAAATTCTGTGTTCTGCATTCCATGTTCTAAATTCTCTATTCTATATTCTGTGTTCTACTTTCTATATTCTTAATTATAAGTTTTGTATTCAGTATTCTATATTCTTAATTCTGTGTTCTGCATTCCATGTTCCAAATTCTGGTTTCTACATTCTCTATTCTATATTCTATATTGTGTGTTTTTCATTCAAGATTTTACATAGAATATTTTGCATTCCGTATACTATATTCTATATTCTGTGTTCTACATACTATATTCTAAATTCTATATTCAGCATTCCGTATTCTATATTCTAAATTCTCGGTTCCGCATTCCATGTTCTAAATTCTGGTTTCTATATCCTCTTTTCTATATTCTATATCCTGTGTTCCACATTCTATAGTCTAAATCCTATATTCAGCGTTCTGTATTCTATATTCTAAATTATGTGTTCTGCATTCCATATTTAAATTCTGGGTTCTATATTCTGTTTTCCATATTTTATATTCTGTGTTCTACATTCTATATTCTTTATTCTATATTCTGCATTCAGTATTCTGCATTAAATATTCTGTGTTCTACCTTCTATTTTCAACATTCTATATTCAGTATTCTGTATTCTATATTCTAAATTCTGTGTTCTGCATTCCATGTTGTAAATTGTCTTTTCTATATTCTGTATTCTGTGTTCTTCTTTCTATATTCTAAATTCTATATTTAGTATTTTGTATTCTATATTATTAATTCTGTTCTCTGCATTCAATTTCTAAATTCTGGGTTCTATATTCTCTTTTATATATTCTATATACTGTGTTCTTCATTCTAGATCCTTCATACTAAATTTTGAATTCCGTATTCTATATTCTATATTCTGTGTTCTAAATTCTATATTCTAAATTCTATATTCCGTATTCTGTATTCTATATTCTAAATTCTGTGTTTTGTATTCCATGTTGTATATTCTGGCTTCTATATTCTTTATTCTATATTCTAAATTCTGTGTTCTGCATTCCATGTTGTAAATTCTATATTCAGTATTCTGTATTCTATATTCTATATTCTGTGTTCTGCATTCTATATTCTAAATTCTATATTTGGTATTCTGTATTCTATATTCTTAATTCTGTGATCTGGTTTCCATGTTCTAAATTCTGGGTTCTATATTCTCTATTCTATATTCTTAATTTTGTGCATTTCATTCTATATTCTAGAAACTATATTCTGTATTAGGTATTCTATATTCTTTTTTTCCGTGTTCTACATTCCATATTCTAAATTCTATATGCACTATTCTGTATTCTATATTCTGAATTCTGTGTTCTGCATTCCATGTTCTAAATTCTGGGTTCTATACACTTTATTCTATATTCTATATTCTGTGTTCTACATTCTATATTCTAAATTCCATATTCAGTGTTCTGTATTGTATATTCTAAATTCTGCGTTCTGATTCCATGTACTAAATTCTGGGTTCTACATTCTCTATTCTATTTTCTATATTCTGTGTTTTACATTTTATATTCTAAATTCTATATTCAGTAATCTGTATTCCATATTCTAAATTCTGTGTTCTTCATTCTATATTCAAAATTCTATATTCAGTATTCTGTATTGTATGTTCTAAATACCGTGTTCTGCATTCAATGTTCTAAATTCTGTGTTCTGCATTCCATGTTCTTAGGTCTGGGATCTATAATCTATATTCTATATTCTGTGTTCTACATTCTACATTCTAAATTCTATATTCAGTATTATTTAATCTATATTCTTAATTCTGTGTTCTGCATAGCATGGTCTTTATTCTGGATTCTATATTCTGTATTCTACATTCTAAATTCTGTGTTCTAAATTCCATTTTCTAAATTCTATATTCAGTATTCTTTATTCTATATTCTAAATTCGGTGTTCTACATTCTATATTCTAAATAGTATATTCAGTATTCTGTATTCTATATTCTAAATTCTGTGTTCAGCATTCCATGTTCTGAATTCTGATTTCTGTATTCTGATTCCATATTCTATATTCTGTGTTCTACATTGTATATTATAAATTCTATGTTCAGTGTTCTGTAATCTATATTCTTAATTCTGTGTTCTGCATTCCATGTTCTAATTTCTCTATTCTATATTTTGTGTTCTACATTCTATATTCTGTATTCAATATTCTGCATTCCGTATTCTAAATTCTATTTCTGTGTTCTACATTCTAAATTCTGCGTTCTGCATTCCATGTTCTAAATTCTGGGTTCTGTATTCTTCATTCTCTATCCTTTATTCTGTGTTCTGCATTCTCTTTCCTACATTCTCTATTCTGCATTCTATATTCTACATTCTGTGTTCTGCATTCAATGTTCTAAATTCTGGTTTCTGTATTCTGTATTCTACAGTCTGTTTTGTACATTCTAAAGTATACATTCTATATTCTGTATTATGTGCTCTTTATTCTAAATTCAGTGTTCTGAATTCTACGTTCTAAACTCTGGGTTCTGTATTCTGTTTTCTATATTCTATATTCTGTGTTATACATTCTATATTCAACATTCTGTATACTGTATTCTATATACTAAATTCTGTTTTCTGAATTCCATGTTCTAAATAATGTGTTCTGCATTGTGTATTCTATATTCTATAATCTGTGTTGTATATTCTGTGTTATACATTCTATATTCAGTATTCAATATTCTAAAATCTAAACTCTGTGTTCTGAATTCCATGTTCTAAATTCTGTGTTCTGTAGTCTGTATTCTGAATTCCATATTCTCTTACTACATCCAGTATTCTACATTCTATATTCTGTATTCTGTATACAATATTCCATATACTGTGTTCAACAATGTAAATTCTATATTCTATATTCTGTATTCTGCACTCTATATTCTAAATTCTGTGTTCTGAATTACAACTTGTATAATCAAGTTTCTGCATTCTGTATTCTATATTCTATATTCTGTGTTCTACATTCTGTATTCTACATTGTATATTATGTATTCTGTATACTATATTCTATATTATGCGTTCTGATTTCCATGTTCTAAATTCTGGGTTCTGTATTCTGTAATCTGTATTCAATATTCTGTGTTCTACATTCTGTATTGTACATTCTATATACTCTATTCTATATTATAAATTCTGTGTACAACATTCTATATACCACATAATATTTCGGTATACTTTATTATATATTCTGTGTTCTGAATTCCTTGTTCTAAATTCTGCATACTGCATTCTGTATTCTATATTCTCTATTCTGTGTTCTACATTCTATATTCTACATTCTATTCCTTTATTCTATATTATGTATTGTGTGTTCTGAATTCCATGTTCTGAATCCTGCGTTCTGTATGCTGTATTCCATATTCTGTGTTTTGAATTCTATGTTCTAAATTCTATATTCAGCATTCTGTAATCTAAAGTCTTAATTCTGTGTTCTGCATTCTATGGTCTAAATTCTGGGTTCTGTATTCTGTTTTCCATATTCCATATTCTGTGTTCTATATTCTATATTATGTATTCCGTATTCTATATTCTATACTCTGTGTTCTACATTCTATATTCTGCATACTGTATTCAGTATACTGTATTCTATATTCTAAATTCTGTGTTCTGCACCCATGTTCTAAATTCCGGTTTCTATATTTTCTTATCTATATTCTATATTCTGTGTTCTATATTCTACATTCTAAATTCTATATTCAGTATTCTGTATTTTATATTCTTTATTAAGTGTTCTACATTCTATATTCTAAGTTCTATATTCAATATACTGTATTCTATATTCTTAATTCTATGTTCTGCATTCCGGGTTCTAAGTTCTGTGTTCTATTCTCTCTAATATATATTCTATATTTGTGTTCTTCATTCTACATTCTACAAAGTATATTCTGCATTCCGTATTCTATATTCTATATTCTTTGTTCTACATTCTAAATTCTAAAATCTATTTTCAGTATTCTGTATTCTATAGTATAATTTCTCTGTTCTGCATTACATTACTAAATTGTGGTTTCTATATTCTCTCTTCTATATTATATATTTGGGTCTTTCATTCTATATTCTACGTCCTATATTCTTCCATCCGTATTTTATATTCTATATTGTTTGTTCTATATTCTATATTCTAAATTCTATATTGAGTATTTTGTATTCTATATTCTAATTTGTGTGTTCTGCATTCCATGTACTAAATTCTGGGTTCTCTATTCTCTATTCTCTATTCTGTGTTTACATTCTATATTCTAAATTCTATATTCAGTATTCTGTATTCTATATTCTAAATTCTGTGTTCTGCTTTCCTTTTTATAAATTCTATATTCAGTACTGTGCATTCTATATTCTAAATTCTGTGTTATGCATTCTATTTTCTAAATTCTATATTCATTATTCTGTATATTATATTCTAAAATCTGTGTTCTGCATTCCATGTTCTAAATTCTGGGTTCTGTATTGTTTTCCATATTCTATATACTGTGTTCTTCATTCTATATTCTGTATTGTATATTATTTATGCCGTATTATATATTCTGTGTTCTTCATTATATATTCTGTATTCTATATTCTGCATTCCGTATTCTATATTCTATATTCTGAGTTCTTCATTTTATACTCTAAATTCTATATTCAGTATTCTGTAATGTATATTCCAAATTCTGTGTTCTGCATTGTATGTTCTAAACTTTGGGTTCTGTATTCTGTATTCCATATTCTATATTTTGTGTTCTATAGTCTATAATTGGTATTCAATATTCTGTATTCCGTATTCTATATTCTATATCCTGTGTTCTAAATTCTATATTCACTATTCTGTGTTTTATTTTCTAAATTCTGTGTTCTGCATTCCATGTTCTAAATTCTGGGTTTTATATTCACTATTGTATATACTACATTCTGTGTGCTACATTCTATATTATAAATTCTATATTCAGTATTCTGTATTCTATATTCTAAATTCTGTGTTTACATTCTATATTCTAAATTGCATATTCAGTATGCTGTATTCAATATTCTAAATTCTGAGTTCTGCTTTCCATGTTCCAAAATCTGGCTTCAATATTTTCCTTGCTATTTTTTTTTTGTTGTCTACATTATATATTCTAAATTATTTATTCAGTATTATGTATTTTATATTCTATAATCTATGTCCTACATAGAATTTTTTAATTGTTTATAAAATACTCCGTATATTATGTTCTTAATTCTGTGTTCTATATTCTCTTTTCTATTTTCTATATTCTGTGTTCTACATTCTATATTGTAAATTTTATATTCAGCATTCTGTATTCTATATTCTAAATTCTGTGTTCTACATTCTATATTCTATATTCTATATTCAGTATAATGTATTCTATAATCTAAATTCTGTGTTCTGCATTCCATGTTCTAAATTCTCTATTCTATATTCTGTGTTCTACTTTCTATATTCTTAATTATAAGTTTTGTATTCAGTATTCTATATTCTTAATTCTGTGTTCTGCATTCCATGTTCCAAATTCTGGTTTCTACATTCTCTATTCTATATTCTATATTGTGTGTTTTTCATTCAAGATTTTACATAGAATATTTTGCATTCCGTATACTATATTCTATATTCTGTGTTCTACATACTATATTCTAAATTCTATATTCAGCATTCCGTATTCTATATTCTAAATTCTCGGTTCCGCATTCCATGTTCTAAATTCTGGTTTCTATATCCTCTTTTCTATATTCTATATCCTGTGTTCCACATTCTATAGTCTAAATCCTATATTCAGCGTTCTGTATTCTATATTCTAAATTATGTGTTCTGCATTCCATATTTAAATTCTGGGTTCTATATTCTGTTTTCCATATTTTATATTCTGTGTTCTACATTCTATATTCTTTATTCTATATTCTGCATTCAGTATTCTGCATTAAATATTCTGTGTTCTACCTTCTATTTTCAACATTCTATATTCAGTATTCTGTATTCTATATTCTAAATTCTGTGTTCTGCATTCCATGTTGTAAATTGTCTTTTCTATATTCTGTATTCTGTGTTCTTCTTTCTATATTCTAAATTCTATATTTAGTATTTTGTATTCTATATTATTAATTCTGTTCTCTGCATTCAATTTCTAAATTCTGGGTTCTATATTCTCTTTTATATATTCTATATACTGTGTTCTTCATTCTAGATCCTTCATACTAAATTTTGAATTCCGTATTCTATATTCTATATTCTGTGTTCTAAATTCTATATTCTAAATTCTATATTCCGTATTCTGTATTCTATATTCTAAATTCTGTGTTTTGTATTCCATGTTGTATATTCTGGCTTCTATATTCTTTATTCTATATTCTAAATTCTGTGTTCTGCATTCCATGTTGTAAATTCTATATTCAGTATTCTGTATTCTATATTCTATATTCTGTGTTCTGCATTCTATATTCTAAATTCTATATTTGGTATTCTGTATTCTATATTCTTAATTCTGTGATCTGGTTTCCATGTTCTAAATTCTGGGTTCTATATTCTCTATTCTATATTCTTAATTTTGTGCATTTCATTCTATATTCTAGAAACTATATTCTGTATTAGGTATTCTATATTCTTTTTTTCCGTGTTCTACATTCCATATTCTAAATTCTATATGCACTATTCTGTATTCTATATTCTGAATTCTGTGTTCTGCATTCCATGTTCTAAATTCTGGGTTCTATACACTTTATTCTATATTCTATATTCTGTGTTCTACATTCTATATTCTAAATTCCATATTCAGTGTTCTGTATTGTATATTCTAAATTCTGCGTTCTGATTCCATGTACTAAATTCTGGGTTCTACATTCTCTATTCTATTTTCTATATTCTGTGTTTTACATTTTATATTCTAAATTCTATATTCAGTAATCTGTATTCCATATTCTAAATTCTGTGTTCTTCATTCTATATTCAAAATTCTATATTCAGTATTCTGTATTGTAAGTTCTAAATACCGTGTTCTGCATTCAATGTTCTAAATTCTGTGTTCTGCATTCCATGTTCTTAGGTCTGGGATCTATAATCTATATTCTATATTCTGTGTTCTACATTCTACATTCTAAATTCTATATTCAGTATTATTTAATCTATATTCTTAATTCTGTGTTCTGCATAGCATGGTCTTTATTCTGGATTCTATATTCTGTATTCTACATTCTAAATTCTGTGTTCTACATTCCATTTTCTAAATTCTATATTCAGTATTCTTTATTCTATATTCTAAATTCGGTGTTCTACATTCTATATTCTAAATAGTATATTCAGTATTCTGTATTCTATATTCTAAATTCTGTGTTCAGCATTCCATGTTCTGAATTCTGATTTCTGTATTCTGATTCCATATTCTATATTCTGTGTTCTACATTGTATATTATAAATTCTATGTTCAGTGTTCTGTAATCTATATTCTTAATTCTGTGTTCTGCATTCCATGTTCTAATTTCTCTATTCTATATTTTGTGTTCTACATTCTATATTCTGTATTCAATATTCTGCATTCCGTATTCTAATTTCTATTTCTGTGTTCTACATTCTAAATTCTGCGTTCTGCATTCCATGTTCTAAATTCTGGGTTCTGTATTCTTCATTCTCTATCCTTTATTCTGTGTTCTGCATTCTCTTTCCTACATTCTCTATTCTGCATTCTATATTCTACATTCTGTGTTCTGCATTCAATGTTCTAAATTCTGGTTTCTGTATTCTGTATTCTACAGTCTGTTTTGTACATTCTAAAGTATACATTCTATATTCTGTATTATGTGCTCTTTATTCTAAATTCAGTGTTCTGAATTCTACGTTCTAAACTCTGGGTTCTGTATTCTGTTTTCTATATTCTATATTCTGTGTTATACATTCTATATTCAACATTCTGTATACTGTATTCTATATACTAAATTCTGTTTTCTGAATTCCATGTTCTAAATAATGTGTTCTGCATTGTGTATTCTATATTCTATAATCTGTGTTGTATATTCTGTGTTATACATTCTATATTCAGTATTCAATATTCTAAAATCTAAACTCTGTGTTCTGAATTCCATGTTCTAAATTCTGTGTTCTGTAGTCTGTATTCTGAATTCCATATTCTCTTACTACATCCAGTATTCTACATTCTATATTCTGTATTCTGTATACAATATTCCATATACTGTGTTCAACAATGTAAATTCTATATTCTATATTCTGTATTCTGCACTCTATATTCTAAATTCTGTGTTCTGAATTACAACTTGTATAATCAAGTTTCTGCATTCTGTATTCTATATTCTATATTCTGTGTTCTACATTCTGTATTCTACATTGTATATTATGTATTCTGTATACTATATTCTATATTATGCGTTCTGATTTCCATGTTCTAAATTCTGGGTTCTGTATTCTGTAATCTGTATTCAATATTCTGTGTTCTACATTCTGTATTGTACATTCTATATACTCTATTCTATATTATAAATTCTGTGTACAACATTCTATATACCACATAATATTTCGGTATACTTTATTATATATTCTGTGTTCTGAATTCCTTGTTCTAAATTCTGCATACTGCATTCTGTATTCTATATTCTCTATTCTGTGTTCTACATTCTATATTCTACATTCTATTCCTTTATTCTATATTATGTATTGTGTGTTCTGAATTCCATGTTCTGAATCCTGCGTTCTGTATGCTGTATTCCATATTCTGTGTTTTGAATTCTATGTTCTAAATTCTATATTCAGCATTCTGTAATCTAAAGTCTTAATTCTGTGTTCTGCATTCTATGGTCTAAATTCTGGGTTCTGTATTCTGTTTTCCATATTCCATATTCTGTGTTCTATATTCTATATTATGTATTCCGTATTCTATATTCTATACTCTGTGTTCTACATTCTATATTCTGCATACTGTATTCAGTATACTGTATTCTATATTCTAAATTCTGTGTTCTGCACCCATGTTCTAAATTCCGGTTTCTATAATTTCTTATCTATATTCTATATTCTGTGTTCTATATTCTACATTCTAAATTCTATATTCAGTATTCTGTATTTTATATTCTTTATTAAGTGTTCTACATTCTATATTCTAAGTTCTATATTCAATATACTGTATTCTATATTCTTAATTCTATGTTCTGCATTCCGGGTTCTAAGTTCTGTGTTCTATTCTCTCTAATATATATTCTATATTTGTGTTCTTCATTCTACATTCTACAAAGTATATTCTGCATTCCGTATTCTATATTCTATATTCTATGTTCTACATTCTATATTCTAAAATATTTATTCAGTTTTCTGAATTCTATATTCTAAATTCTCTGTTCTGCATTCCATTTCTAAATTCTGGTTGCTATATTCTCTATTCTATATTCTATATTTTGTGTTCTTCATTCTATATTCTACCTTCTTTATTCTGCATTCCGTAATTTATATTCTATATTCTGTGTAGTATTTCTATATTCTCAATTCTATATTCACTATTTTGTATTCTATATTATAATTTTTGTGATCTGCATTCCATGTTCTAAATTCTGTGTTCTATATTCTCTATTCTATGTTATATATTCTATGTTCTACATTCTATATTGTAAATTCTATATTCAGTAATGTTTATTCTATGTTCTAAATTCTGTGTCTGAATTCTATGTTCTAAATTCTATATTCAGTATTCTGTATATCATATTCTAAATTCTGTGTTCTGCAATCCATGTTCTAAATTGTGGTTTCTGTAATCTGTTTTCCAATTTATATATTCTGTGTTCTTCATTCTATATTGTGTATTGTATATTCTTTATGCCGTATCCTCTATTCTGAGTTTTTCATTCTACATTCTGTATTCCATATTCTGCATTCCGTATTCTATATTCTATATTCTGTGTTCTACATTCTGTACTCTAAATTCTATATTCAGTTTTCTCTATTCTATATTCAAAATTCTGTGTTCTACATTGTATATTCTAAATTCTATATTCTATATTCAAAATACTGTGTTCTTCATTCCGTGTTCTAAATTCTGGGTTCTATATTCTCTATTCTATATTCTATATTCTGTGTTCTTAATTCTATATTCTACATTCTATATTCTGCATTCCGTATTCTGTATTCTATATTCTGTGTTCTATATTCTATATTCAAATTTCTATATTCATTATCCTGTATTCTATATTCTAAATTGTGTGCTTTGAATTCCATGTTCTAAATTCTGGTTTCTATATTCTCTATTATATATTCTATATTTTTTGTTCTTCATTCTATATTGTACGTTCTATATTCTGCATTCCGTGTTATATATTCTATATTATGTTTTCTACATTCTATATTCTAAATTCTATATTCAGTATTCTTTATTCTATATTCTAAATTCGGTGTTCTACATTCTATATTCTAAATAGTATATTCAGTATTCTGTATTCTATATTCTAAATTCTGTGTTCAGCATTCCATGTTCTGAATTCTGATTTCTGTATTCTGTTTCCATATTCTATATTCTGTGTTCTACATTGTATATTATAAATTCTATGTTCTGTGTTCTGTAATCTATATTCTTAATTCTGTGTTCTGCATTCCATGTTCTAATTTCTCTATTCTATATTTTGTGTTCTACATTCAATATTCTGTATTCAATATTCTGCATTCCGTATTCTAAATTCTATTTCTGTGTTCTACATTCAAAATTCTGGTTTCTGCATTCCATGTTCTAAATTCTGGGTTCTGTATTCTTCATTCTCTATTCTTCATTCTGTGTTCTGCATTCTCTATTCTACATTCTCTATTCTGTATTCTATATTCTACATTCTGTGTTCTGCATTCAATGTTCTAAATTCTGGTTTCTGTATTCTGTATTCTATAGTCTGTTTTGTACATTCTAAAGTATACTTTCTATATTCTGTATTCTGTACACTATATTCTAAATTCAGTGTTCTGAATTCTACGTTCTAAACTCTGGGTTCTGTATTCTGTTTTCTATATTCTATATTCTGTGTTATACATTCTATATTCAACATTCTGTATACTGTATTCTATATACTAAATTCTGTTTTCTGAATTCCATGTTCTAAATAATGTGTTCTGCATTGTGTATTCTATATTCTATAATCTGTGTTGTATATTCTGTGTTATACATTCTATATTCAGTATTCAATATTCTAAAATCTAAACTCTGTGTTCTGAATTCCATGTTCTAAATTCTGTGTTCTGTAGTCTGTATTCTGAATTCCATATTCTCTTACTACATCCAGTATTCTACATTCTATATTCTGTATTCTGTATACAATATTCCATATACTGTGTTCAACAATGTAAATTCTATATTCTATATTCTGTATTCTGCACTCTATATTCTAAATTCTGTGTTCTGAATTACAACTTGTATAATCAAGTTTCTGCATTCTGTATTCTATATTCTATATTCTGTGTTCTACATTCTGTATTCTACATTGTATATTATGTATTCTGTATACTATATTCTATATTATGCGTGCTGATTCCCATGTTCTAAATTCTGGGTTCTGTATTCCGTAAACTGTATTCAATATTCTGTGTTCTACATTCTGTATTGTACCTTCTATATACTGTATTCTATATTATAAATTCTGTGTACAACATTCTATATACCACATAATATTTCGGTATACTTTATTATATATTCTGTGTTCTGAATTCCTTGTTCTAAATTCTGCATACTGCATTCTGTATTCTATATTCTATATTCTGTGTTCTACATTCTAAATTCTACATTCTATACCTTTATTCTATATTATGTATTGTGTGTTCTGAATTTATTCTATGTTCTAAATTCTCTGTCTGAATTCTATGTTCTAAATTCTATATTCAGTATTCTGTATTCTATATTCCAAATTCTGGGTACTGCAATCCATGTTCTAAATTCTGGTTTCTGTATTCTGTTTTCCATTTTTTATATTCTGTGTTCTTCATTCTATATTGTGTATTGTATATTCTTTATGCCGTATTCTCTATTCTGAGTTTTTCATTCTACATTCTGTATTCCATATTCTGCATTCCGTATTCTATATTCTATATTCTGTGTTCTACATTCTGTACTCTAAATTCTATATTCAGTTTTCTCTATTCTATATTCAAAATTCTGTGTTCTACATTGTATATTCTTAATTCTATATTCTATATTCAAAATTCTGTGTTCTTTGTTCCGTGTTCTAAATTCTGGGTTCTATATTCTCTATTCTATATTCTATATTCTGTGTTCTTCATTCTATATTCTACATTCTATATTCTGCATTCCGTATTCTATATTCTATATACTGTGTTCTACATTCTATATTCAAAATTCTATATTCATTATCCTGTATTCTATATTCTAAATTGTGTGCTTTGAATTCCATGTTCTAAATTCTGGGTTCTATATTCTCTATTATATATTCTATATTTTTTGTTCTTCATTCTATATTGTACGTTCTATATTCTGCATTCCGTGTTATATATTCTATATTATGTTTTCTACATTCTATATTCTAAATTCTATATTCAGTATTCTGTATTCTATAATCTAAATTCTGTGTTCTGATTCAATTTTTAAATTCTGGGTTCTAAATTCTCTTTTATATATTCTATATTTTGTGTTCTTAGTTCTTTATTCTGCATTCTATATTCTGCATTCTGTATTTATGTTCTATATTCTGTGTTCTACATCTACTTTCTAAATTCTATATTCTGTATTCTGTATTCAATATTCTACATTCTGTGTTCTGCATTCTATGTTCTAAATTCTGGGTTCTGTATACTGTTTTCGATATTCTATATTCTGTGTTCTATATTCTATATTCTGTATTCTATATTCTGCATTCCGTATTCTATACTCTATATTCTGTGTTCTTCATTCTTTTATCCAAATTCTATATTCAGTATTCTGTATTCTATATTCTAAATTCTGTGTTCTGCATTTCATGTTCTAAATTCTGTGTTCTATATTGTCTATTCTATATTCTATATTCTGTGTTCTACATTCAATATTCTAAATTCTATATTCAGTATTCTGTATTGTATATTCTAAATTCTGTGTTCTGCATACCATGTTCAAATTTCGGGGTTCTGTATTCTGTTTCCATATTTTATATTCTGTGTTCTAATTTCTATATTCTGTATACTATATTCTGCATTATGTATTCTATATTCTATATTTTGTGTTCTACATTCTATATTCTAAATTTTATATTCAGTATTCTTTATTCTATTTTCTAAATTCTGGGTTCTGCATTCCATGTTCTAAATCCTATATTCAGTATTCTGTATTCTATATTCTAAATTCTGTGTTCCGCATTCTATGTTCTAAATTCTATATTCAGTGCTCTGTATTATAAATTCTAAATCCTGTGTTCTGTATTCCATGTTGTAAATACTGGGTTTTCTATTCTGTTTTCCATATTGTATAATCTGTGTTCTACATTCTATATTCTGTATTCTATATTCTGCATTCCGTATTCCATATTCTATATTCTGTGTTTTACATTCTATATTCTAAATTCTATATTCTGTATACCATATTCTATATTCTGAACTCTGTGTTCTACATTCTATATTCTAAATTCTATATTCTGTGGTCTGTATTCTATATTCTAAATTCTGTGTCCTGCATTCAATTTTCTAAATTCTGATTTCTATATTTTCTATTGTATTTTCTGAGTTGTATATTCTATATTCTAAATTCTATATTCAGCATTCCGTATTCTATATTTTAAATTCTTTGTTCTGCATTCCATGTTCTAAATTCTGGTTTCTATATCCTCTTTTCTATATTCTATATCCTGTGTTCCACATTCTATATTCTAAATCCTATATTCAGCGTTCTGTATTCTATATTCTAAATTATGTGTTCTGCATTCCATATTTAAATTCTGGGTTCTATATTCTGTTTTCCATATTTTATATTCTGTGTTCTACATTCTATATTCTGTATTCTATTTTCTGCATTCAATATTCTGCATTATATATTCTGTGTTCTACCTTCTATTTTCAAAATTCTATATTCAGTATTCTGTATTCTATATTCTAAATTCTGTGTTCTGCATTCCATGTTGTAAATTGTCTTTTCTATATTCTGTATTCTGTGTTCTTCTTTCTATATTCTAAATTCTATATTTAGTATTTTGTATTCTATATTATTAATTCTGTTCTCTGCATTCAATTTCTAAATTCTGGGTTCTATATTCTCTTTTATATATTCTATATACTGTGTTCTTCATTCTAGATCCTTCATACTAAATTTTGAATTCCGTATTCTATATTCTATATTCTGTGTTCTAAATTCTATATTCTAAATTCTATATTCCGTATTTTGTATTCTATATTCTAAATTCTGTGTTTTGTATTCCATGTTGTATATTCTGGCTTCTATATTCTTTATGCTATATTCTAAATTCTGTGTTCTGCATTCCATGTTGTAAATTCTATATTCAGTATTCTGTATTCTATATTCTATATTCTGTGTTCTGCATTCTATATTCTAAATTCTATATTTGGTATTCTGTATTCTATATTCTTAATTCTGTGATCTGGTTTCCATGTTCTAAATTCTGGGTTCTATATTCTCTATTCTATATTCTAAATTTTGTGCATTTCATTCTATATTCTACAATCTATATTCTGTATTAGGTATTCTATATTCTTTTTTTCCGTGTTCTACATTCCATATTCTGAATTCTATATGCACTATTCTGTATTCTATATTCTGAATTCTGTGTTCTGCATTCCATGTTCTAAATTCTGGGTTCTATACACTTTATTCTATATTCTATATTCTGTGTTCTACATTCTATATTCTAAATTCCATATTCAGTGTTCTGTATTGTATATTCTAAATTCTGGGTTCTGATTCCATGTACTAAATTCTGGGTTCTACATTCTCTATTCTATTTTCTATATTCTGTGTTTTACATTTTATATTCTAATTTCTATATTCAGTAATCTGTATTCCATATTCTAAATTCTGTGTTCTTCATTCTATATTCAAAATTCTATATTCAGTATTCTGTATTGTATGTTCTAAATACCGTGTTCTGCATTCAATGTTCTAAATTCTGTGTTCTGCATTCCATGTTCTTAGGTCTGGGATCTATAATCTATATTCTATATTCTGTGTTCTACATTCTACATTCTAAATTCTATATTCAGTATTATTTAATCTATATTCTTAATTCTGTGTTCTGCATAGCATGTTCTTTATTCTGGATTCTATATTCTGTATTCTACATTCTAAATTCTGTGTTCTACATTCTATATTCTAAATTCTATATTCAGTATTCTGTATTCTATATTCTAAATTCGGTGTTCTACATTCTATATTCTAAATATTATATTCAGTATTCTGTATTCTATATTCTAAATTCTGTGTTCAGCATTCCATGTTCTGAATTCTGATTTCTGTATTCTGTTTCCATATTCTATATTCTGTGTTCTACATTGTATATTATAAATTCTATGTTCAGTGTTCTGTAATCTATATTCTTAATTCTGTGTTCTGCATTCCATGTTCTAATTTCTCTATTCTATATTTTGTGTTCTACATTCTATATTCTGTATTCAATATTCTGCATTCCGTATTCTAAATTCTATTTCTGTGTTCTACATTCAAAATTCTGGTTTCTGCATTCCATGTTCTAAATTCTGGGTTCTGTATTCTTCATTCTCTATTCTTTATTCTGTGTTCTGCATTCTCTATTCTACATTCTCTATTCTGTATTCTATATTCTACATTCTGTGTTCTGCATTCAATGTTCTAAATTCTGGTTTCTGTATTCTGTATTCTATAGTCTGTTTTGTACATTCTAAAGTATACATTCTATATTCTGTATTATGTGCTCTATATTCTAAATTCAGTGTTCTGAATTCTACGTTCTAAACTCTGGGTTCTGTATTCTGTTTTCTATATTCTATATTCTGTGTTATACATTCTATATTCAACATTCTGTATACTGTATTCTATATACTAAATTCTGTTTTCTGAATTCCATGTTCTAAATAATGTGTTCTGCATTGTGTATTCTATATTCTATAATCTGTGTTGTATATTCTGTGTTATACATTCTATATTCAGTATTCAATATTCTAAAATCTAAACTCTGTGTTCTGAATTCCATGTTCTAAATTCTGTGTTCTGTAGTCTGTATTCTGAATTCCATATTCTCTTACTACATCCAGTATTCTACATTCTATATTCTGTATTCTGTATACAATATTCCATATACTGTGTTCAACAATGTAAATTCTATATTCTATATTCTGTATTCTGCACTCTATATTCTAAATTCTGTGTTCTGAATTACAACTTGTATAATCAAGTTTCTGCATTCTGTATTCTATATTCTATATTCTGTGTTCTACATTCTGTATTCTACATTGTATATTATGTATTCTGTATACTATATTCTATATTATGCGTTCTGATTTCCATGTTCTATATTCTGGGTTCTGTATTCCATAATCTGTATTCAATATTCTGTGTTCTACATTCTGTATTGTACATTCTATATACTGTATTCTATATTATAAATTCTGTGTACAACATTCTATATACCACATAATATTTCGGTATACTTTATTATATATTCTGTGTTCTGAATTCCTTGTTCTAAATTCTGCATACTGCATTCTGTATTCTATATTCTCTATTCTGTGTTCTACATTCTATATTCTGCATTCTATTCCTTTATTCTATATTATGTATTGTGTGTTCTGAATTCCATGTTCTGAATCCTGCGTTCTGTATGCTGTATTCCATATTCTGTGTTTTGAATTCTATGTTCTAAATTCTATATTCAGCATTCTGTAATCTAAAGTCTTAATTCTGTGTTCTGCATTCTATGGTCTAAATTCTGGGTTCTGTATTCTCTATTCTCTATTCTATATTGTGTGCTCTTCATTCTATATTCTACATTCTATATTCTAAATTCTATATTCTGTATTCCAAAATCTGTGTTCTGCATTTCATATTCTAAATTCTGGGTTATGTATTCTGTATTCCATATTTTATATTTTGTTTTCTATATTCTATATTTGGTATTCTATATTCTGCATTCCGTATTCTATATTCTATATCCTGTGTTCTAAATCCTATATTCAGTATTCTGTATTTTATTTTCTAAATTCTGTGTTCTGCATTCCATGTTCAAAATTCTGGGTTCTATATTCTCTATTCTATATACTATATTCTGTGTGCTGCATTCTATATTCTATTTCTATATTCATTATTCTGTATTCAATATTCTAAATTCTGTGTTATGCATTCCATGTTCTAAATTCTACATTCAGTATTCTGTATTCTATATTCTAAATTCTGGGTTCTGCATTCTATGTTGTAAACTCTATATTAAGTATTCTGTATTCTATTGTCTAAATTCTGTGTTCTGCAATCCATGTTTTAAATTCTGGGTTCTGTATTTTGTTTTACATATTTTATATTTTGTGTTGTACATTCTATATTCTGTTTTCAATATTCTGCATTCTGTATTCTAAATTGTATTTCTGTGTTCTACATTCTAAATTCTGTGTTCTGCATTCCATGTTCTAAATTCAATATTCAGTATTCTGTATTCTATATTCTAAATTCTGTGTTCTGCATTCTATGTTCTAAATTCTATATTCAGTATTCTGTATTCTATATTCTATATTCTGTGTTCTGCATTCCATGTTCTAAATTCTGTGTTCTGTATTCTCTTTTCCATATTCTATATTCTGTTTTCTACATTCTATATTCTGTATTCTATATTCTGCATTCCGTATTCTTTAATCTATATTCTGTGTTCTACATTCTGTACTCTAAATTCTATATTCAGTATTCTCTATTCTATATTCAAAATTCTGTGTTCTGCATTGTATATTGTAAATTCTATATTCTATATTCAAAATTCTGTGTTCTTCATTCCGTGTTCTAAATTCTGGGTTCTATATTCTCTATCCTATATTGTGTGTTCTTCATTCTATATTCTACATTCTATATTCTAAATTCTATATTGTATATTCCAAATTCTGTGTTCTGCATTTCATATTCTAAATTTGGGTTATGTATTCTGTATTCCATATTTTATATTTTGTTTTCTATATTCTATATTTGGTATTCTATATTCTGCATTCCGTATTCTATATTCTATATCCTGTGTTCTAAATCCTATATTCAGTATTCTGTATTTTATTTTCTAAATTCTGTGCTCTGCATTCCATGTTCTAAATTCTGTGTTCTATATTATTTTTTCCATATTCTAGATTCAGTGTTCTATATTCTATATTCTGTATTCTGTATTCTGCATTCCGTATTCTACAACGTATATTCTGTGTTCTAAATTTTATTTTCCAAATTCTATATGTAGTATTCTGTATTGTATATTCTATATGCTGTTTTCTAAATTCTCTATTCTAAATTCTATATTCTTTATTCTAAATTCTGTGTTCTGCATACCGTGTTCAAAATTCTGTGTTCTATATTCTCTATTCTGTATTCTATAATTTGTGTTCTTCATTCTATATTCTATATCCTATATTCTGCATTCAGTTGTCTATATTGTATATTCTGTGTTCTACATTCTATATTCTAAATTCTATATTCAGTATTCTGTTTTATATATTCTAAATTCTGTGTTCTGTATTCTATGTTCTAAATTCTGGCTTCTATATTCTCCAGTCTATATTCTATATTTTGTGAAATCCATTCTTATTTCTACATTCTTTTTTCTGCATTCCATATTCTATATTACATATTCTGTGTTCTACATTCTATATTCTAAATCCTATATTCCTTATTCCGTAGTATATATTCTATATTCTATGTTCTGCATTGTATATTCTAAATTCTACATTCAGTAATCTGTATTCTAAGTACTAAATTCTGTGTTCTGCATTTCATGTTCTAAATTCTGTGTTCTATATTCTCTTTTCTATATTCTATATTCTGTGTCCTTCATTCAATATTCTAAATTCTATATTCAGTATTCTCTATGCTATATTCTAAATTCTGTGTTCTGCATACCATGTTCGTATTTCGGGATTCTGTAGTCTGTTTCCATATTTTACATTCTGTGTTCTAAACTCTATATTCTGTATAATATATTCTGCATTATGTATTCAATATTGTATATTTTGTGTTCTACATTCTATATTCTAAATTCTATAATCTCTATTCTAAATTCTGTGTTCTTTATTCCGTGTTCTTAATTCTGGGTTCTATAATCTCTTTTCTATATTCTATATTCTGTGTTCGACATTCAATATTCTAAATTCTATATTTAGTATTCTCAATTCTATATTCAAAATTCTGTGTTCTACATGCTATATCCTAAATTCTATATTCTATATTCAAAATTCTGTATTCTTCATTCCGTGTTCTAAATTCTGGGTTCTATATTCTCTATTCTATATTCTATATTCTGTGTTCTTCATTCTATATTCTACATTCTATATTCTGCATTCCGTATTCTATATTCTATATACTGTGTTCTACATTCTATATTGAAAATTCTATATTCATTATCCTGTATTCTATATTCTAAATTCTGTGCTTTGAATTCCATGTTCTAAATTCTGGGTTCTATATTCTCTATTATATATTCTATATTTTTTGTTCTTCATTCTATATTGTACGTTCTATATTCTGCATTCCGTGTGATATATTCTATATTATGATTTCTACATTCTATATTCTAAATTCTATATTCAGTATTCTGTATTCTATAATCTAAATTCTGTGTTCTGATTCAATTTTTAAATTCTGGGTTCTAAATTCTCTTTTATATATTCTATATTTTGTGTTCTTAGTTCTTAATTCTGCATTCTATATTCTGCATTCTGTATTTATGTTCTATATTCTGTGTTCTACATCTACTTTCTATATACTATATTCTGTATTCTGTATTCAATATTCTACATTCTGTGTTCTACATCCTATGTTCTAAATTCTGGTTTCTGTATACTGTTTTCCATATTCTACATTCTGTGTTCTATATTCTATATTCTGTATTCTATATTCTGCATTCCGTATTCTATACTCTATATTCTGTGTTCTTCATTCTATTATCCAAATTCTATATTCAGTATTCTGTATTCTATATTCTAAATTCTGTGTTCTGCATACCATGTTCAAATTTCGGGGTTCTGTATTCTGTTTCCATATTCTATATTCTGTGTTCTAATTTCTATATTCTGTATACTATATTCTGCATTATGTATTCTATATTCTATATTTTGTGTTCTACATTCTATATTCTAAATTTTATATTCAGTATTATTTATTCTATTTTCTAAATTCTGGGTTCTGCATTTCATGTTCTAAATCCTATATTCAGTATTCTCTATTCTATATTCTAAATTCTGTGTTCCGCATTCTATGTTCTAAATTCTATATTCAGTATTCTGTATTATAAATTCTAAATTCTGTGTTCTGCATTCCATGTTGTAAATACTGGGTTGTCTATTCTGTTTTCCATATAGTATAATCTGTGTTCTACATTCTATATTCTGTATTCTATATTCTGCATTCCGTATTCCATATTCTATATTCTGTGATTTACATTCTATATCCTAAATTTTATATTCTGTATTCCGTATTCTATATTCTGAATTCTGTGTTCTACATTCTATATTCTAAATTCTATATTCAGTGGTCTGTATTCTATATTCTAAATTCTGTGTTCTGCTTTACATGCTCTAAATTTTGGCTTCTATATTCTCTATTCTATATTCTATATGCTGTGTTCTGCATTCTATATTCTGAATTGTATATAGAGGTTTCTGTATTCTATATTCTTAATTCTGTTTTCTACATTCTATATTCTAAATTCTATATTCAGTATTCTGCATTCTATATACTTAATTATCTGTTCTTCATTCCATGTTCCAAGTTCTGGGTCCTATACTCTCTATTTTATATTCTATATTTGTGTTCTGCATTCTATATTCTACATAGTATATTCTGCATTCCGTATCCTATATTCTATACTCTATGTTCTACATTCTAAATTCTAAAATCTATATTCAGTATTCTGTATTCTATAGTATAAATTCTCTGTTCTGCGTTCCGTTTCTAAATTGTGGTTTCTATATTCTCTATTCTATATTATATATTTGGGTCGTTCATTCTATATTCTACGTCCTATATTCTGCCATCCGTATTTTATATTCTATATTGTTTGTTCTATATTCTATATTCTAAATTCTATATTCAGTATTTTGTATTCTATATTCTAATTTGTGTGTTCTGCATTCCATGTACTAAATTCTGGGTTCTCTATTCTCTATTCTATATTCTGTGTTTACATTCTATATTCTAAATTCCATATTCAGTATTCTGTATTCTATATTCTAAATTCTGTGTTCTGCTTTCCTTTTTATAAATTCTATATTCAGTACTGTGCATTCTATATTCTAAATTCTGTGTTCTGCATTGTATTTTCTAAATTCTATATTCATTATTCTGTATATTATATTCTAAAATCTGTGTTCTGCATTCCATGTTCTAAATTCAGGGTTCTGTATTGTTTTCCATATTCTATATACTGTGTTCTTCATTCTATATTCTGTATTGTATATTATTTATGCCGTATTTTATATTCTGTGTTCTTCATTCTATATTCTGTATTCTATATTCTGCATTCCGTATTCTATATTCTATATTCTGTGTTCTACATTTTATACACTAAATTCTATATTCAGTATTCTGTATTGTATATTCCAAATTCTGTGTTCTGCATTGTATGTTCTAAACTTTGGGTCCTGTATTCTGTATTCCATATTCTATATTTTGTGTTCTATAGTCTATATTTGGTATTCAATATTCTGCATTCCGTATTCTATATTCTATACCCTGTGTTCTAAATTCTATATTCAGTATTCTGTGTTTTATTTTCTAAATTCTGTGTTCTGCATTCCATGTTCTAAATTCTGCGTTTTATATTCACTATTGTATATACTACATTCTGTGTGCTACATTCTATATTATAAATTCTATATTCAGTATTCCGTATTCTATATTCTAAATTCTGTGTTTACATTCTATATTCTAAATTGCATATTCAGTATGCTGTATTCTATATTCTAAATTCTGAGTTCTGCTTTCCATGTTCCAAAATCTGGCTTCAATATTTTCCTTACTATTTTTTTTTCTGTTCTCTACATTATATATTCTAAATTATTTATTCAGTATGATGTATTTTATATTCTATATTCTATGTCCTACATAGAATTTTTTAATTGTTTATAAAATATTCCGTATATTATGTTCTAAATTCTGTGTTCTATATTCTCTTTTCTATTTTCTATATTCTGTGTTCTACATTCTATATAGTAAATTTTATATTCAGCATTCTGTATTCTATATTCTAAATTCTGTGTTCTACATTCTATATTCTATATTCAGTATAATGTATTCTATATTCTAAATTCTGTGTTCTGCATCACATGTTCAAAATTCTCGATACTATACTCTCTATTGTATATTCTATATTCTATATACTGTGTTCTACATTCTATATTCTAAAATCTATATTAATTAATGGGTATTCTATAGTCTTAATTCTGTGTTCTGCATTCAAAGTTCTAAATTCTGGGTTCTATATTCTGTTTTCCATATTTTAATACTGTGTTCTACATTCTATATTCTAAATTCTATATTCAGTATTATATATTCTATAATCTAAATTCTGTGTTCTGCATTCCATGTTCTAAATTCTCTATTCTATATTCTGTGTTCTACTTTCTATATTTTTAATTATATATTTTGTATTCAGTATTCTATATCCTAAATTCTTTGTTCTGCATTCCATGTTCTAAATACTGGTTTCTGCATTCTCTATTCTATATTCTATATTGTGTGTTTTTCATTCTAGATTTTACATACAATATTTTGCATTCCGTATACTATATTCTATATTCTGTGTTCTACATTCTATATTCTAAATTCTATATTCAGCATTCCGTATTCTATATATTAAATTCTCTGTTCTGCATTCCATGTTCTAAATTCTGGTTTCCATATCCTCTTTTCTATATTCTATATCCTGTGTTCCACATTCTATAGTCTAAATCCTATATTCAGCGTTCTGTATTCTATATTCTAAATTATGTGTTCTGCATTCCATATTTAAATTCTGGGTTCTATATTCTGTTTCCATATTTTATATTCTGTGTTCTACATTCTATATTCTGTATTCTATATTCTGCATTCAGTATTCTGCATTATATATTCTGTGTTCTACCTTCTATTTTCAAAATTCTATATTCAGTATTCTGTATTCTATATTCTAAATTCTGTGTTCTGCATTCCATGTTGTAAATTGTCTTTTCTATATTCTGTATTCTGTGTTCTTCTTTCTATATTCTAAATTCTATATTTAGTATTTTGTATTCTATATTATTAATTCTGTTCTCTGCATTCAATTTCTAAATTCTGGGTTCTATATTCTCTTTTATATATTCTATATACTGTGTTCTTCATTCTAGATCCTTCATACTAAATTTTGAATTCCGTATTCTATATTATATATTCTAAAATCTATATTCCGTATTCTGTATTCTATATTCTAAATTCTGTGTTTTGTATTCCATGTTGTATATTCTGGCTTCTATATTCTTTATTCTATATTCTAAATTCTGTGTTCTGCATTCCATTTTGTAAATTCTATATTCAGTATTCTGTATTCTATATTCTATATTCTGTGTTCTGCATTCTATATTCTAAATTCTATATTTGGTATTCTGTATTCTATATTCTTAATTCTGTGTTCTGGTTTCCATGTTCTAAATTCTGGGTTCTATATTCCCTATTCTATATTCTAAATTTTGTGCATTTCATTCTATATTCTACAATCTATATTCTGTATTAGGTATTCTATATTCTTTTTTTCCGTGTTCTACATTCCATATTCTAAATTCTATATGCACTATTCTGTATTCTATATTCTGAATTCTGTGTTCTGCATTCCATGTTCTAAATTCTGGGTTCTATACACTTTATTCTATATTCTATATTCTGTGATCTTCATTCTATATTCTAAATTCCATATTCAGTGTTCTGTATTGTATATTCTAAATTCTGGGTTCTGATTCCATGTACTAAATTCTGGGTTCTACATTCTCTATTCTATTTTCTATATTCTGTGTTTTACATTTTATATTCTAAATTCTATATTCAGTAATCTGTATTCCATATTCTAAATTCTGTGTTCTTCATTCTATATTCAAAATTCTATATTCAGTATTCTGTATTGTATGTTCTAAATACCGTGTTCTGCATTCAATGTTCTAAATTCTGTGTTCTGCATTCCATGTTCTTAGGTCTGGGATCTATATTCTATATTCTATATTCTGTGTTCTACATTCTACATTCTAAATTCTATATTCAGTATTATTTAATCTATATTCTTAATTCTGTGTTCTGCATAGCATGTTCTTTATTCTGGATTCTACATTCTGTATTCTACATTCTATATTCTGTGTTCTACATTCTATATTCTAAATTCTATATTCAGTATTCTTTATTCTATATTCTAAATTCGGTGTTCTACATTCTATATTCTAAATAGTATATTCAGTATTCTGTATTCTATATTCTAAATTCTGTGTTCAGCATTCCATGTTCTGAATTCTGATTTCTGTATTCTGTTTCCATATTCTATATTCTGTGTTCTACATTGTATATTATAAATTCTATGTTCAGTGTTCTGTAATCTATATTCTTAATTCTGTGTTCTGCATTCCATGTTCTAATTTCTCTATTCTATATTTTGTGTTCTACATTCTATATTCTGTATTCAATATTCTGCATTCCGTATTCTAAATTCTATTTCTGTGTTCTACATTCAAAATTCTGGGTTCTGCATTCCATGTTCTATATTCTGGGTTCTGTATTCTTCATTCTCTATTCTTTATTCTGTGTTCTGCATTCTCTATTCTGTATTCTATATTCTACATTCTGTGTTCTGCATTCAATGTTCTAAATTCTGGTTTCTGTATTCTGTATTCTATAGTCTGTTTTGTACATTCTAAAGTATACTTTCTATATTCTGTATTCTGTAATCTATATTCTAAATTCAGTGTTCTGAATTCTACGTTCTAAACTCTGGGTTCTGTATTCTGTTTTCTATATTCTATATTCTGTGTTATACATTCTATATTCAACATTCTGTATACTGTATTCTATATACTAAATTCTGTTTTCTGAATTCCATGTTCTAAATAATGTGTTCTGCATTGTGTATTCTATATTCTATAATCTGTGTTGTATATTCTGTGTTATACATTCTATATTCACTATTCAATATTCTAAATTCTAAACTCTGTGTTCTGAATTCCATGTTCTAAATTCTGTGTTCTGTAGTCTGTATTCTGAATTCCATATTCTCTTACTACATCCAGTATTCTACATTCTATATTCTGTATTCTGTATACAATATTCCATATACTGTGTTCAACAATGTAAATTCTATATTCTATATTCTGTATTCTGCACTCTATATTCTAAATTCTGTGTTCTGAATTACAACTTGTATAATCAAGTTTCTGCATTCTGTATTCTATATTCTATATTCTGTGTTCTACATTCTGTATTCTACATTGTATATTATGTATTCTGTATACTATATTCTATATTATGCGTTCTGATTCCCATGTTCTAAATTCTGGGTTCTGTGTTCCGTAATCTGTATTCAATATTCTGTGTTCTACATTCTGTATTGTACATTCTATATACTGTATTCTATATTATAATTTCTGTGTACAACATTCTATATACCACATAATATTTCGGTATACTTTATTATATATTCTGTGTTCTGAATTCCTTGTTCTAAATTCTGCATACTGCATTCTGTATTCTATATTCTCTATTCTGTGTTCTACATTCTATATTCTACATTCTATTCCTTTACTCTATATTATGTATTGTGTGTTCTGAATTCCATGTTCTGAATCCTGCGTTCTGTATGCTGTATTCCATATTCTGTGTTTTGAATTCTATGTTCTAAATTCTATATTCAGCATTCTGTAATCTAAAGTCTTAATTCTGTGTTCTGCATTCTATGGTCTAAATTCTGGGTTCTGTATTCTGTTTTCCATATTCCATATTCTGTGTTCTATATTCTATATTATGTATTCCGTATTCTATATTCTATACTCTGTGTTCTACATTCTATATTCTGCATACTGTATTCAGTATACTGTATTCTATATTCTAAATTCTGTGTTCTGCACCCATGTTCTAAATTCCGGTTTCTATATTTTCTTATCTATATTCTATATTCTGTGTTCTATATTCTACATTCTAAATTCTATATTCAGTATTCTGTATTTTATATTCTTTATTAAGTGTTCTACATTCTATATTCTAAGTTCTATATTCAATATACTGTATTCTATATTCTTAATTCTATGTTCTGCATTCCGGGTTCTAAGTTCTGTGTTCTATTCTCTCTAATATATATTCTATATTTGTGTTCTTCATTCTACATTCTACAAAGTATATTCTGCATTCCGTATTCTATATTCTATATTCTATGTTCTACATTCTATATTCTAAAATATTTATTCAGTTTTCTGAATTCTATATTCTAAATTCTCTGTTCTGCATTCCATTTCTAAATTCTGGTTGCTATATTCTCTATTCTATATTCTATATTTTGTGTTCTTCATTCTATATTCTACCTTCTTTATTCTGCATTCCGTAATTTATATTCTATATTCTGTGTAGTATTTCTATATTCTCAATTCTATATTCACTATTTTGTATTCTATATTATAATTTTTGTGATCTGCATTCCATGTTCTAAATTCTGTGTTCTATATTCTCTATTCTATGTTATATATTCTATGTTCTACATTCTATATTGTAAATTCTATATTCAGTAATGTTTATTCTATGTTCTAAATTCTGTGTCTGAATTCTATGTTCTAAATTCTATATTCAGTATTCTGTATATCATATTCTAAATTCTGTGTTCTGCAATCCATGTTCTAAATTGTGGTTTCTGTAATCTGTTTTCCAATTTATATATTCTGTGTTCTTCATTCTATATTGTGTATTGTATATTCTTTATGCCGTATCCTCTATTCTGAGTTTTTCATTCTACATTCTGTATTCCATATTCTGCATTCCGTATTCTATATTCTATATTCTGTGTTCTACATTCTGTACTCTAAATTCTATATTCAGTTTTCTCTATTCTATATTCAAAATTCTGTGTTCTACATTGTATATTCTAAATTCTATATTCTATATTCAAAATACTGTGTTCTTCATTCCGTGTTCTAAATTCTGGGTTCTATATTCTCTATTCTATATTCTATATTCTGTGTTCTTAATTCTATATTCTACATTCTATATTCTGCATTCCGTATTCTGTATTCTATATTCTGTGTTCTATATTCTATATTCAAATTTCTATATTCATTATCCTGTATTCTATATTCTAAATTGTGTGCTTTGAATTCCATGTTCTAAATTCTGGTTTCTATATTCTCTATTATATATTCTATATTTTTTGTTCTTCATTCTATATTGTACGTTCTATATTCTGCATTCCGTGTTATATATTCTATATTATGTTTTCTACATTCTATATTCTAAATTCTATATTCAGTATACTTTATTCTATATTCTAAATTCGGTGTTCTACATTCTATATTCTAAATAGTATATTCAGTATTCTGTATTCTATATTCTAAATTCTGTGTTCAGCATTCCATGTTCTGAATTCTGATTTCTGTATTCTGTTTCCATATTCTATATTCTGTGTTCTACATTGTATATTATAAATTCTATGTTCTGTGTTCTGTAATCTATATTCTTAATTCTGTGTTCTGCATTCCATGTTCTAATTTCTCTATTCTATATTTTGTGTTCTACATTCAATATTCTGTATTCAATATTCTGCATTCCGTATTCTAAATTCTATTTCTGTGTTCTACATTCAAAATTCTGGTTTCTGCATTCCATGTTCTAAATTCTGGGTTCTGTATTCTTCATTCTCTATTCTTCATTCTGTGTTCTGCATTCTCTATTCTACATTCTCTATTCTGTATTCTATATTCTACATTCTGTGTTCTGCATTCAATGTTCTAAATTCTGGTTTCTGTATTCTGTATTCTATAGTCTGTTTTGTAGATTCTAAAGTATACTTTCTATATTCTGTATTCTGTACACTATATTCTAAATTCAGTGTTCTGAATTCTACGTTCTAAACTCTGGGTTCTGTATTCTGTTTTCTATATTCTATATTCTGTGTTATACATTCTATATTCAACATTCTGTATACTGTATTCTATATACTAAATTCTGTTTTCTGAATTCCATGTTCTAAATAATGTGTTCTGCATTGTGTATTCTATATTCTATAATCTGTGTTGTATATTCTGTGTTATACATTCTATATTCAGTATTCAATATTCTAAAATCTAAACTCTGTGTTCTGAATTCCATGTTCTAAATACTGGGTTGTCTATTCTGTTTTCCATATTGTATAATCTGTGTTCTACATTCTATATTCTGTATTCTATATTCTGCATTCCGTATTCCATATTCTATATTCTGTGTTTTACATTCTATATCCTAAATTCTATATTCTGTATTCCGTATTCTATATTCTGAACTCTGTGTTCTACATTCTATATTCTAAATTCTATATTCAGTGGTCTGTATTCTATATTCTAAATTCTGTGTTCTGCATTACATGCTCTAAATTTTGGCTTCTATATTCTCTATTCTATATTCTATATGCTGTGTTCTACATTCTATATTCTGAATTGTATATAGAGGTGTCTGTATTCTATATTCTAAATTCTGTGTCCTGCATTCCATTTTCTAAATTCTGGTTTCTATATTCTCTATTCTATTTTCTGAGTTGTATATTCTATATTCTAAATTCTATAATCAGTATTCTGAATTCTATATTCTAAATTTTGTGTTCTAAATCCGTGTTCTAAATTCTGGGTTCTATATTCTCTATTCTCTATTCTATACATTGGGTTCTTCATTCCATATTCTACATACCATATTCTGCATTCCGTATTCTATATTCTATATTCTGGGTTCTACATTCTATATTCTAAAAACTATATTCAGTCTTCTGTATTGTATATTCTAAATTCTTTGTTCTGCACTCCATTTCTTAATTCTGGGTTCTATATTCTCTATTCATTTCTATATTTTTTGTTTACATTCTATATTGTACGTTCTATATTCTGCATTCCGTGTTTTATATTCTATATTATGTTTTCAACATTCTATATTCTAAATTCTATATTCAGTATTCTGAATTCTATATTCTAAATTCTGTGTTCTGCATTCCATTTTCTAAATTCTGGTTTCTGTATTCTGTATTCTATAGTCTGTTTTGTACATTCTAAAGTATACATTCTATATTCTGTATTATGTGCTCTATATTCTAAATTCAGTGTTCTGAATTCAACGTTCTACACTCTGGGTTCTGTATTCTGTTTTCTATATTCTATATTCTGTGTTATACATTCTATATTCAACATTCTGTATACTGTATTCTATATACTAAATTCTGTTTTCTGAATTCCATGTTCTAAATAATGTGTTCTGCATTGTGTATTCTATATTCTATAATCTGTGTTGTATATTCTGTGTTATACATTCTATATTCAGTATTCAATATTCTAAAATCTAAACTCTGTGTTCTGAATTCCATGTTCTAAATTCTGTGTTCTGTAGTCTGTATTCAGAATTCCATATTCTCTTACTACATCCAGTATTCTACATTCTATATTCTGTATTCTGTATACAAAATTCCATATACTGTGTTCAACAATGTAAATTCTATATTCTATATTCTGTATTCTGCACTCTATATTCTAAACTCTGTGTTCTGAATTACAACTTGTATAATCAAGTTTCTGCATTCTGTATTCTATATTCTATATTCTGTGTTCTACATTCTGTATTCTACATTGTATATTATGTAGTCTGTATTCTATATTCTATATTATGCGTTCTGATTTCCATGTTCTAAATTCTGGGTTCTGTATTCCGTAATCTGTATTCAATATTCTGTGTTCTACATTCTGTATTGTACATTCTATATACTGTATTCTATATTATAAATTCTGTGTAGAACATTCTATATACCACATAATATTTCGGTATACTTTATTATATATTCTGTGTTCTGAATTCCTTGTTCTAAATTCTGCATACTGCATTCTGTATTCTATATTCTATATTCTGTGTTCTACATTCTATATTCTACATTCTATTCTTTATCCTATATTATGTATTGTGTGTTCTGAATTCCATGTTCTGAATCCTGCGTTCTGTATGCTGTATTCCATATTCTGTGTTTTGAATTCTATGTTCTAAATTCTATATTCAGCATTCTGTAATCTAAAGTCTTAATTCTGTGTTCTGCATTCTATGGTCTAAATTCTGGGTTCTGTATTCTGTTTTCCATATTCCATATTCTGTGTTCTATATTCTATATTATGTATTCCGTATTCTATATTCTATACTCTGTGTTCTACATTCTATATTCTGCATACTGTATTCAGTATACTGTATAATATATTCTAAATTCTGTGTTCTGCATCCATGTTCTAAATTCCGGGTTCTATATTTTCTTATCTATATTCTATATTCTGTGTTCTATATTCTACATTCTAAATTCTATATTCAGTATTCTGTATTTTATATTCTTTATTAAGTGTTCTACATTCTATATTCTAAGTTCTATATTCAATATTCTGTATTCTATATTCTTAATTCTATG
The DNA here is from genome assembly GCF_048564905.1 of Vicugna pacos. Classification (NCBI taxonomy): domain Eukaryota; kingdom Metazoa; phylum Chordata; class Mammalia; order Artiodactyla; family Camelidae; genus Vicugna; species Vicugna pacos. The sequence goes on along the minus strand of NW_027328741.1, from coordinate 69,567,691 downwards.
TTCTGCATTCCGGGTTCTAAGTTCTGTGTTCTATTCTCTCTTGTATATATTCTATATTTGTGTTCTTCATTCTACATTCTACAAAGTATATTCTGCATTCCGTATTCTATAATCTATATTCTATGTTCTACATTCTATATTCTAAAATATATATTCAGTTTTCTGAATTCTATATTCTAAATTCTCTGTTCTGCATTCCATTTCTAAATTCTGGTTGCTATATTCTCTATTCTATATTCTATATTTTGTGTTCTTCATTCTATATTCTACCTTCTTTATTCTGCATTCCGTATTTTATATTCTATATTCTGTGTTCTATTTCTATATTCTAAATTCTATATTCACTATTTTGTATTCTATATTATAATTTTTGTGATCTGCATTCCATGTTCTAAATTCTGGGTTCTATATTCTCTATTCTATGTTATATATTCTGTGTTCTTCATTCTATATTCTAAATTCTATATTCAGTATTGTTTATTCTATGTTCTAAATTGTGTGTCTGAATTCTATGTTCTAAATTCTATATTCAGTATTCTGTATATCATATTCTAAATGCTGTGTTCTGCAATCCATGTTCTAAATTCTGGTTTCTGTAATCTGTTTTCCATTTTTTATATTCTGTGTTCTTCATTCTATATTCTGTATTGTATATTCTTTATGCTGTATTCTCTATTCTTTGTTTTTCATTCTATATTCTGTATTCGATATTCTGCATTCCGTATTCTATATTCTATATTCTGTGTTCTAATTTCTATACTCAAAATCCTATATTCAGTATTCTGTATTCTATATTCCAAATTCTGTGTTCTGCAATCCATGTTCTAAATTCTGATTTCTGTATTCTGTTTTCCATATTCTATATTCTGTTTTCTACATTCAATATTCTGTATTCTATATTCTGCATTCCGTATTCTTTAATCTATAGTCTGTGTTCTACATTCTGTACTCTAAATTCTATATTCAGTATTCTCAATTCTATATTCAAAATTCTGTGTTCTACATTGTATATTCTAAATTCTATATTCTATATTCAAAATTCTGTGTTCTTAATTCCGTGTTCTAAATTCTGGGTTCTATATTCTCTATTCTATATTCTATATTGTGTGCTCTTCATTCTATATTCTACATTCTATATTCTAAATTCTATATTCTATATTCCAAATTCTGTGTTCTGCATTTCATATTCTAAATTCTGGGTTATGTATTCTGTATTCCATATTTTATATTTTGTGTTCTATATTCTATATTTGGTATTCTATATTCTGCATTCCGTATTCTATATTCTATATCCTGTGTTCTAAATTCTATATTCAGTATTCTGTATTTTATTTTCTAAATTCTGTGTTCTGCATTACATGTTCTAAATTCTGGTTTCTATATTCTCTATTCTATATACTGTATTCTGTGTGCTACATTCTATATTCTAAATTCTATAATCATTATTCTGTATTCAATATTCTAAATTCTGTGTTCTGCATTCCATGTTCTAAATTCTACATTCAGTATTCTGTATTCTATATTCTAAATTCTGGGTTCTGCATTCTATATTGTAAACTCTATATTAAGTATTCTGTATTCTATTTTCTAAATTCTGTGTTCTGCAATCCATGTTTTAAATTCTGGGTTCTGTATTTTGTTTTACATATTTTATATTTTGTGTTGTACATTCTATATTCTGTATTCAATATTCTGCATTCTCTATTCTAAATTGTATTTCTGTGTTCTACATTCTAAATTCTGTGTTCTGCATTCCATGTTCTAAATTCAATATTCAGTATTCTGTATTCTATATTCTAAATTCTGTGTTCTGCATTCTATGTTCTAAATTCTATATTCAGTATTCTGTATTCTATATTCTATATTCTGTGTTCTGCATTCCATGTTCTAAATTCTGGGTTCTGTATTCTCTTTTCCATATTCTATATTCTGTTTTCTACATTCTATATTCTGTATTCTATATTCTGCATTCCGTATTCTTTAATCTATATTCTGTGTTCTACATTCTGTTCTCTAAATTCTATATTCAGTATACTCTATTCTATATTTAAAATTCTGTGTTCTACATTGTATATTGTAAATTCTATATTCTATATTCAAAATTCTGTGTTCTTCATTCCGTGTTCTAAATTCTGTTTTCTATATTCTCTATCCTATATTGTGTGTTCTTCATTCTATATTTTACATTCTATATTGTATATTCCAAATTCTGTGTTCTGCATTTCATATTCTAAATTCTGGGTTATGTATTCTGTATTCCATATTTTATATTTTGTTTTCTATATTCTATATTTGGTATTCTATATTCTGCATTCCGTATTCTATATTCTATATACTGTGTTCTAAATCCTATATTCAGTATTCTGTATTTTATTTTCTAAATTCTGTGTTCTGCATTCCATGTTCTAAATTCTGTGTTCTATATTCTTTTTTCCATATTCTAGATTCAGTGTTCTATATTCTATATTCTGTATTCTGTATTCTGCATTCCGTATTCTACAATGTATATTCTGTGTTCTAAACTTTATTTTCCAAATTCTATATGTAGTATTCTGTATTGTATATTCTATATGCTGTTTTCTAAATTCTGTATTCTAAATTCTATATTCTTTATTCTAAATTCTGTGTTCTGCATACCGTGTTCAAAATTCTGTGTTCTATATTCTCTATTCTGTATTCTATAATTTGTGTTCTTCATTCTATATTCTATATCCTATATTCTGCATTCAGTTGTCTATATTGTATATTCTGTGTTCTACATTCTATATTCTAAATTCTATATTCAGTATTCTGTTTTATATATTCTAAATTCTGTGTTCTGTATTCTATGTTCTAAATTCTGGCTTCTATATTCTCCAGTCTATATTCTATATTTTGTGAACTCCATTCTTATTTCTACATTCTTTATTCTGCATTCCATATTCTATATTATATATTCTGTGTTCTACATTCTATATTCTAAATTCTATATTCCTTATTCCGTAGTATATATTCTATATTCTATGTTCTGTATTGTATATTCTAAATTCTACATTCAGTAATCTGTATTCTATATACTAAATTCTGTGTTCTGCATTTCATGTTCTACATTCTGTGTTCTATATTCTCTTTTCTATATTCTATATTCTGTGTCCTTCATTCAATATTCTAAATTCTATATTCAGTATTCTCTATTCTATATTCTAAATTCTGTGTTCTGCATAGCATGTTCGTATTTCGGGATTCTGTATTCTGTTTCCATATTTTACATTCTGTGTTCTAAATTCTATTATCTGTATAATATATTCTGCATTATGTATTCAATATTGTATATTTTGTGTTCTACATTCTATATTCTAAATTCTATAATCTATATTCTAAATTCTGTGTTCTTTATTCCGGGTTCTTAATTCTGGGTTCTATAATCTCTTTTCTATATTCTATATTCTGTGTTCGACATTCAATATTCTAAATTCTATATTTAGTATTCTCAATTCTATATTCAAAATTCTGTGTTCTACATGCTATATTCTAAATTCTATATTCTATATTCAAAATTCTGTATTCTTCATTCCGTGTTCTAAATTCTGGGTTCTATATTCTCTATTCTATATTCTATATTCTGTGTTCTTCATTCTATATTCTACATTCTATATTCTGCATTCCGTATTCTATATTCTATATACTGTGTTCTACATTCTATTTTCAAAATTCTATATTCATTATCCTGTATTCTATATTCTAAATTCTGTGCTTTGAATTCCATGTTCTAAATTCTGGGTTTTATATTCTCTATTATATATTCTATATTTTTTGTTCTTCATTCTATATTTTACTTTCTATGTTCTGCATTCCGTGTTATATATTCTATATTATGTTTTCTACATTCTATATTCTAAATTCTATATTCAGTATTCTGTATTCTATAATCTAAATTCTGTGTTCTGATTCAATTTTTAAATTCTGGGTTCTAAATTCTCTTTTATATATTCTATATTTTGTGTTCTAAGTTCTTTATTCTGCATTCTATATTCTGCATTCTGTATTTATGTTCTATATTCTGTGTTCTACATCTACTTTCTAAATTCTATATTCTGTATTCTGTATTCAATATTCTACATTCTGTGTTCTGCATTCTATGTTCTAAATTCTGGGTTCTGTATACTGTTTTCCATATTCTATATTCTGTGTTCTTTATTCTATATTCTGTATTCTATATTCTACATTTCGTATTCTATACTCTATATTCTGTGTTCTTCATTCTATTATCCAAATTCTATATTCAGTATTCTGTATTCTATATTCTAAATTCTGTGTTCTGCATTCCATGTTCTAAATACTGTGTTCTATATTGTCTATTCTATATTCTATATTCTGTGTTCTACATTCAATATTCTAAATTCTATATTCAGTATTCTGTATTGTATATTCTAAATTCTGTGTTCTGCATACCATGTTCAAATTTCGGGGTTCTGTATTCTGTTTCCATATTTTATATTCTGTGATCTAATTTCTATATTCTGTATGCTATATTCTGAATTATGTATTCTATATTCTATATTTTGTGTTCTACATTCTATATTCTTAATTTTATATTCAGTATTCTTTATTCTATTTTCTAAATTCTGGGTTCTACATTCCATGTTCTAAATCCTATATTCAGTATTCTGTATTCTATATTCGAAATTCTGTGTTCCGCATTCTATGTTCTAAATTCTATATTCAGTATTCTGTATAATAAATTCTAAATTCTGTGTTCTGCATTCCATGTTGTAAATACTGGGTTGTCTATTCTGTTTTCCATATTGTATAATCTGTGTTCTACATTCTATATTCTGTATTCTATATTCTGCATTCCGTATTCCATATTCTATATTCTGTGTTTTACATTCTATATTCTAAATTCTATATTCTGTATTCCGTATTCTATATTCTGAACTCTGTGTTCTACATTCTATATTCTAAATTCTATATTCAGTGGTCTGTATTCTATATTCTAAATTCTGTGTTCTGCATTACATGCTCTAAATTTTGGCTTCTATATTCTCTATTCTATATTCTATATGCTGTGTTCTACATTCTATATTCTGAATTGTATATTGAGGTTTCTGTATTCTATATTCTAAATTCTGTGTCCTGCATTCCATTTTCTAAATTCTGGTTTCTATATTCTCTATTCTATTTTCTGAGTTGTAAATTCTATATTCTATTTCAATATTCAGTATTCTGAATTCTATATTCTAAATTTTGTGTTCTACATCCGTGTTCTAAATTCTGGGTTATATATTCTCTATTCTATATTCTATACATTGTGTTCTTCATTTCATATTCTGCATTCCATATTCTGCATTCCGTATTCTATATTCTATATTCTGTGTTCTACATTCTATATTCTAAAAACTATATTCAGTCTTCTGTATTGTATATTCTAAATTCTTTGTTCTGCACTCCATTTCTTAATTCTGGGTTCTATATTCTCTATTCATTTCTATATTTTTTTTTACATTCTATATTGTACGTTCTATATTCGGCATTCCGTGCTTTACACTCTATATTATGTTTTCAAAATTCTATATTCTAAATTTTATATTCAGTATTCTGAATTCTATATTCTAAATTCTGTGTTCTGCATTCCATGTTCTAAATTCTGGGTTCTATATTTTCTATACTATATTCTATATTCTATGTTCTATATTGTATATTCTAAATTCTATATTCATTATTCTGTATTCTATATTCTTAATTCTGTGTTCTACATTCTATATTCTAAATTCTATATTCAGTATTCTGTATTCTATATTCTTAATTCTCTGTTCTTCATTCCATGTTCTAAGTTCTGGGTCCTATACTCTCTATTATATATTCTATATTTGTGTTCTGCATTCTATATTCTACATAGTATATTCTGCATTCCCTCTCCTATATTCTATATTCTATGTTCTACATTCTAAATTCTAAAATCTATTTTCAGTATTCTGTATTCTATAGTATAATTTCTCTGTTCTGCATTACATTACTAAATTGTGGTTTCTATATTCTCTATTCTATATTATATATTTGGGTCGTTCATTCTATATTCTACGTCCTATATTCTGCCATCCGTATTTTATATTCTATATTGTTTGTTCTATATTCTATATTCTAAATTCTATATTGAGTATTTTGTATTCTATATTCTAATTTGTGTGTTCTGCATTCCATGAACTAAATTCTGGGTTCTCTATTCTCTATTCTCTATTCTGTGTTTACATTCTATATTCTAAATTCTATATTCAGTATTCTTTATTCTATATTCTAAATTCTGTGTTCTGCTTTCCTTTTTATAAATTCTATATTCAGTACTGTGCATTCTATATTCTAAATTCTGTGTTCTGCATTCTATTTTCTAAATTCTATATTCATTATTCTGTATATTATATTCTAAAATCTGTGTTCTGCATTCCATGTTCTAAATTCTGGGTTCTGTATTGTTTTCCATATTCTATATACTGTGTTCTTCATTCTATATTCTGTATTGTATATTATTTATGCCGTATTATATATTCTGTGTTCTTCATTCTATATTCTGTATTCTATATTCTGCATTCCGTATTCTATATTCTATATTCTGAGTTCTACATTTTATACTCTAAATTCTATATTCAGTATTCTGTAATGTATATTCCAAATTCTGTGTTCTGCATTGTATGTTCTAAACTTTGGGTTCTGTATTCTGTATTCCATATTCTATATTTTGTGTTCTATAGTCTATATTTGGTATTCAATATTCTGCATTCCGTATTCTATATTCTATATCCTGTGTTCTAAATTCTATATTCACTATTCTGTGTTTTATTTTCTAAATTCTGTGTTCTGCATTCCATGTTCTAAATTCTGGGTTTTATATTCACTATTGTATATACTACATTCTGTGTGCTACATTCTATATTATAAATTCTATATTCAGTATTCTTTATTCTATATTCTAAATTCTGTGTTTACATTCTATATTCTAAATTGCATATTCAGTATGCTGTATTCAATATTCTAAATTCTGAGTTCTGCTTTCCATGTTCCAAAATCTGGCTTAAATATTTTCCTTGCTATTTTTTTTTCTGTTGTCCACATTATATATTCTAAATTATTTATTCAGTATTATGTATTTTATATTCTATAATCTATGTCCTACATAGAATTTTTTAATTGTTTATAAAATATTCCGTATATTATGTTCTTAATTCTGTGTTCTATATTCTCTTTTCTATTTTCTATATTCTGTGTTCTACATTCTATATTGTAAATTTTATATTCAGCATTCTGTATTCTATATTCTAAATTCTGTGTTCTACATTCTATATTCTATATTCTATATTCAGTATAATGTATTCTATAATCTAAATTCTGTGTTCTGCATTCCATGTTCTAAATTCTCTATTCTATATTCTGTGTTCTACTTTCTATATTCTTAATTATATATTTTGTATTCAGTATTCTATATTCTTAATTCTGTGTTCTGCATTCCATGTTCTAAATTCTGGTTTCTACATTCTCTATTCTATATTCTATATTGTGTGTTTTTCATTCTAGATTTTACATAGAATATTTTGCATTCCGTATACTATATTCTATATTCTGTGTTCTACATACTATATTCTAAATTCTATATTCAGCATTCCGTATTCTATATTCTAAATTCTCTGTTCTGCATTCCATGTTCTAAATTCTGGTTTCTATATCCTCTTTTCTATATTCTATATCCTGTGTTCCACATTCTATAGTCTAAATCCTATATTCAGCGTTCTGTATTCTATATTCTAAATTATGTGTTCTGCATTCCATATTTAAATTCTGGGTTCTATATTCTGTTTTCCATATTTTATATTCTGTGTTCTACATTCTATATTCTGTATTCTATATTCTGCATTCAGTATTCTGCATTAAATATTCTGTGTTCTACCTTCTATTTTCTATATTCTATATTCAGTATTCTGTATTCTATATTCTAAATATTGTGTTCTGCATTCCATGTTGTAAATTGTCTTTTCTATATTCTGTATTCTGTGTTCTTCTTTCTATATTCTAAATTCTATATTTAGTATTTTGTATTCTATATTATTAATTCTGTTCTCTGCATTCAATTTCTAAATTCTGGGTTCTATATTCTCTTTTATATATTCTATATACTGTGTTCTTCATTCTAGATCCTTCATACTAAATTTTGAATTCCGTATTCTATATTCTATATTCTGTGTTCTAAATTCTATATTCTAAATTCTGTGTTTTGTATTCCATGTTGTATATTCTGGCTTCTATATTCTTTATTCTATATTCTAAATTCTGTGTTCTGCATTCCATGTTGTAAATTCTATATTCAGTATTCTGTATTCTATATTCTATATTCTGTGTTCTGCATTCTATATTCTAAATTCTATATTTGGTATTCTGTATTCTATATTCTTAATTCTGTGATCTGGTTTCCATGTTCTAAATTCTGGGTTCTATATTCTCTATTCTATATTCTAAATTTTGTGCATTTCATTCTGTATTCTACAAACTATATTCTGTATTAGGTATTCTATATTCTTTTTTCCCGTGTTCTACATTCCATATTCTAAATTCTATATGCACTATTCTGTATTCTATATTCTGAATTCTGTGTTCTGCATTCCATGTTCTAAATTCTGGGTTCTATACATTTTATTATATATTCTATATTCTGTGTTCTACATTCTATATTCTAAATTCCATATTCAGTGTTCTGTATTGTATATTCTAAATTCTGGGTTCTGATTCCATGTACTAAATTCTGGGTTCTACATTCTCTATTCTATTTTCTATATTCTGTGTTTTACATTTTATATTCTAAATTCTATATTCAGTAATCTGTATTCCATATTCTAAATTCTGTGTTCTTCATTCTATATTCAAAATTCTATATTCATTATTCTGTATTGTATGTTCTAAATACCGTGTTCTGCATTCAATGTTCTAAATTCTGTGTTCTGCATTCCATGTTCTTAGGTCTGGGATCTATAATCTATATTCTATATTCTGTGTTCTACATTCTACATTCTAAATTCTATATTCAGTATTATTTAATCTATATTCTTAATTCTGTGTTCTGCATAGCATGTTCTTTATTCTGGATTCTATATTCAGTATTCTACATTCTAAATTCTGTGTTCTACATTCCATATTCTAAATTCTATATTCAGTATACTTTATTCTATATTCTAAATTCGGTGTTCTACATTCTATATTCTAAATAGTATATTCAGTATTCTGTATTCTATATTCTAAATTCTGTGTTCAGCATTCCATGTTCTGAATTCTGATTTCTGTATTCTGTTTCCATATTCTATATTCTGTGTTCTACATTGTATATTATAAATTCTATGTTCAGTGTTCTGTAATCTATATTCTTAATTCTGTGTTCTGCATTCCATGTTCTAATTTCTCTATTCTATATTTTGTGTTCTACATTCTATATTCTGTATTCAATATTCTGCATTCCGTATTCTAAATTCTATTTCTCTGTTCTACATTCTAAATTCTGGGTTCTGCATTCCATGTTCTAAATTCTGGGTTCTGTATTCTTCATTCTCTATTCTTTATTCTGTGTTCTGCATTCTCTATTCTACATTCTCTATTCTGTATTCTATATTCTACATTCTGTGTTCTGCATTCAATGTTCTAAATTCTGGTTTCTGTATTCTGTATTCTATAGTCTGTTTTGTACATTCTAAAGTATACATTCTATATTCTGTATTCTGTACTCTATATTCTAAATTCAGTGTTCTGAATTCTACGTTCTAAACTCTGGGTTCTGTATTCTGTTTTCTATATTCTATATTCTGTGTTATACATTCTATATTCAACATTCTGTATACTGTATTCTATATACTAAATTCTGTTTTCTGAATTCCATGTTCTAAATAATGTGTTCTGCATTGTGTATTCTATATTCTATAATCTGTGTTGTATATTCTGTGTTATACATTCTATATTCAGTATTCAATATTCTAAAATCTAAACTCTGTGTTCTGAATTCCATGTTCTAAATTCTGTGTTCTGTAGTCTGTATTCTGAATTCCATATTCTCTTACTACATCCAGTATTCTACATTCTATATTCTGTATTCTGTATACAATATTCCATATACTGTGTTCAACAATGTAAATTCTATATTCTATATTCTGTATTCTGCACTCTATATTCTAAATTCTGTGTTCTGAATTACAACTTGTATAATCAAGTTTCTGCATTCTGTATTCTATATTCTATATTCTGTGTTCTACATTCTGTATTCTACATTGTATATTATGTATTCTGTATACTATATTCTATATTATGCGTTCTGATTCCCATGTTCTAAATTCTGGGTTCTGTGTTCCGTAATCTGTATTCAATATTCTGTGTTCTACATTCTGTATTGTACATTCTATATACTGTATTCTATATTATAATTTCTGTGTACAACATTCTATATACCACATAATATTTCGGTATACTTTATTATATATTCTGTGTTCTGAATTCCTTGTTCTAAATTCTGCATACTGCATTCTGTATTCTATATTCTATATTCTGTGTTCTACATTCTATATTCTACATTCTATTCCTTTATTCTATATTATGTATTGTGTGTTCTGAATTCCATGTTCTGAATCCTGCGTTCTGTATGCTGTATTCCATATTCTGTGTTTTGTATTCTATGTTCTAAATTCTATATTCAGCATTCTGTAATCTAAAGTCTTAATTCTGTGTTCTGCATTCTATGGTCTAAATTCTGGGTTCTGTATTCTGTTTCCCATATTCCATATTCTGTGTTCTATATTCTATACTCTGTATTCCGTATTCTATATTCTATACTCTGTGTTCTACATTCTATATTCTGCATACTGTATTCAGTATACTGTATTCTATATTCTAAATTCTGTGTTCTGCACCCATGTTCTAAATTCTGGGTTCTATATTTTCTTATCTATATTCTATATTCTGTGTTCTACATTCTATATTCTACATTCTATTCCTTTATTCTATATTATGTATTGTGTGTTCTGAATTCCATGTTCTGAATTCTGCGTTCTGTATGCTGTATTCCATATTCTGTGTTTTGAATTCTATGTTCTAAATTCTATATTCAGCATTCTGTAATCTAAAGTCTTAATTCTGTGTTCTGCATTCTATGGTCTAAATTCTGGGTTCTGTATTCTGTTTTCCATATTCCATATTCTGTGTTCTATATTCTATATTCTGCATTCCGTATTCTATATTCTATACTCTGTGTTCTACATTCTATATTCTGCATAATGTATTCAGTACACTGTATTCTATATTCTAAATTCTGTGTTCGGCACCCATGTTCTAAATTCTGGGTTCTATATTTTCTTATCTATATTCTATATTCTGTGTTCTATATTCTACATTCTAAGTTCTATATTCAGTATTCTGTATTTTATATTCTTTATTAAGTGTTCTACATTCTATATTCTATGTTCTATATTCAATATTCTGTATTCTATATTCTTAATTCTATGTTCTGCATTCCAGGTTCTAAGTTCTGTGTTCTATTCTCTCTAGTATATATTCTATATTTGTGTTCTTCATTCTACATTCTACAAAGTATATTCTGCATTCCGTATTCTATATTCTTTATTGTATGTTCTACATTCTATATTCTAAAATATTTATTCAGTTTTCTGAATTCTATATTCTAAATTCTCTGTTCTGCATTCCATTTCTAAATTCTGGTTGCTATATTCTCTATTCTATATTCTATATTTTGTGTTCTTCATTCTATATTCTACCTTCTTTATTCTGCATTCCGTATTTTATATTCTATATTCTGTGTTCTATTTCTATATTCTAAATTCTATATTCACTATTTTGTATTCTATATTATAATTTTTGTGATCTGCATTCCATGTTCTAAATTCTGGGTTCTATATTCTCTATTCTATGTCATATATTCTGTGTTCTACATTCTATATTCTAAATTCTATATTCAGTATTGTTTATTCTATGTTCTAAATTCTGTGTCTGAATTCTATGTTCTAAATTCTATATTCAGTATTCTGTATATCATATTCTAAATTCTGTGTTCTGCAATTCATGTTCTAAATTCTGGTTTCTGTAATCTGTTTTCCATTTTTTATATTCTGTGTTCTTCATTCTATATTCTGTATTGTATATTCTTTATGCTGTATTCTTTATTCTGTGTTTTTCATTCTATATTCTGTATTCTATATTCTGCATTCCGTATTCTATATTCTATATTCTGTGTTCTACTTTCTATACTCTAAATTCTATATTAAGTATTCTGTATTCTATATTCCAAATTCTGTGTTCTGCAATTCATGTTCTTAATTCTGGTTTCTGTATCCTGTTTTCCATTTTTTATATTCTGTGTACTACATTCTATATTGTGTATTGTATATTCTTTATGCCGTATTCTCTATTCTGAGTTTTTCATTCTATATTCTGTATTCCATATTCTGCATTCCGTATTCTATATTCTATATTCTGTGTTCTACATTCTGTACTCTTAATTCTATATTCAGTTTTCTCTATTCTATATTCAAGATTCTGTGATCTACATTGTATATTCTAAATTCTATATTCTATATTCAAAATTCTGTGTTCTTTGTTCCGTGTTCTAAATTCTGGGTTCTATATTCTCTATTCTATATTCTATATTCTGAGTTCTTCATTCTATATTCTACATTCTATATTCTGCATTCCGTATTCTATATTCTTTATACTGTGTTCTACATTCTATATTCAAAATTCTATATTCATTATCCTGTATTCTATATTCTAAATTGTGTGCTTTGAATTCCATGTTCTAAATTCTGGGTTCTATATTCTCTATTATATATTCTATATTTTTTGTTCTTCATTCTATATTGTACGTTCTATATTCTGCATTCCGTGTTATATATTCTATATTATGTTTTCTACATTCTATATTCTAAATTCTATATTCAGTATTCTGTATTCTATAATCTAAATTCTGTGTTCTGATTCAATTTTTAAATTCTGGGTTCTAAATTCTCTTTTATATATTCTATATTTTGTGTTCTTAGTTCTTTATTCTGCATTCTATATTCTGCATTCTGTATTTATGTTCTATATTCTGTGTTCTACATCTACTTTCTAAATTCTATATTCTGTATTCTGTATTCAATATTCTACATTCTGTGTTCTGCATTCTATGTTCTAAATTCTGGGTTCTGTATACTGTTTTCCATATTCTATATTCTGTGTTCTATATTCTATATTATGTATTCTATATTCTGCATTCCGTATTCTATACTCTATATTCTGTGTTCTTCATTCTATTATCCAAATTCTATATTCAGTATTCTGTATTCTATATTCTAAATTCTGTGTTCTGCATTCCATATTCTAAATTCTGTCTTCTACATTGTCTATTCTATATTCTATATTCTGTGTTCTACATTCAATATTCTAAATTCTATATTCAGTATTATGTATTGTATATTCTAAATTCTGTGTTCTGCATACCATGTTCAAATTTCGGGGTTCTGTATTCTGTTTCCATATTTTATATTCTGAGTTCTAATTTCTATATTCTGTATACTATATTCTGCATTATGTATTCTATATTCTATATTTTGTGTTCTACATTCTATATTCTAAATTTTATATTCAGTATTCTTTATTCTATTTTCTAAATTCTGGGTTCTGCATTCCATGTTCTAAATCCTATATTCAGTATTCTGTATTATAAATTCTAAATTCTGTGTTCTGCATTCCATGTTGTAAATACTGGGTTGACTATTCTGTTTTCCATATTGTATAATCTGTGTTCTACATTCTATATTCTGTATTCTATATTCTGCATTCCGTATTCCATATCCTATATTCTGTGTTTTACCTTCTATATTCTAAATTCTATATTCTGTATTCCGTATTCTATATTCTGAACTCTGTGTTCTACATTCTATATCCTAAATTCTATATTCAGTGGTCTGTATTCTATATTGTAAATTCTGTGTTCTGCATTACATGCTCTAAATTTTGGCTTCTATATTCTCTATTCTATATTCTATATGCTGTGTTCTACATTCTATATTCTGAATTGTATATTGAGGTTTCTGTATTCAATATTCTAAATTCTGTGTCCTGCATTCCATTTTCTAAATTCTGGTTTCTATATTCTCTATTCTATTTTCTGAGTTGTATATTCTATATTCTATATTCTAGATTCAGTATTCTGAATTCTATATTCTAAATTTTGTGTTCTACATCCGTGTTCTAAATTCTGGGTTCTATATTCTCTATTCTCTATTCTATACATTGTGTTCTTCATTCCATATTCTACATACCATATTCTGCATTCCGTATTCTATATTCTATATTCTGGGTTCTACATTCTATATTCTAAAAACTATATTCTGTCTTCTGTATTGTATATTCTAAATTCTTTGTTCTGCACTCCATTTCTTAATTCTGGGTTCTATATTCTCTATTCATTTCTATATTTTTTATTTACATTCTATATTGTACGTTCTATATTCTGCATTCCGTGTTTTATATTCTATATTATGTTTTCAACATTCTATATTCTATATTCTATATTCAGTATTCTGAATTCTATATTCTAAATTCTGTGTTCTGCATTCCATGTTCTAAATTCTGTGTTCTATATTTTCTATACTATATTCTAAATTCTGTGTTCTATATTGTATATTCTAAATTCTATATTCATTATTCTGTATTCTATATTCTTAATTCTGTGTTCTACATTCTATATTCTAAATTCTATATTCATTATTCTGTATTCTATATTCTTAATTCTGTGTTCTACATTCTATATTCTAAATTCTATATTCAGTATTCTGTATTCTATATTCTTAATTCTCTGTTCTTCATTCCATGTTCTAAGTTCTGGGTCCTATACTCTGTATTTTATATTCTATATTTGTATTCTGCATTCTATATCTACATAGTATATTCTGCATTCCGTATCCTATATTCTATATTCTATGTTCTACATTCTAAATTCTAAAATCTATATTCAGTATTCTGTATTCTATAGTATAAATTCTCTGTTCTGCATTCCATTACTAAATTGAGTTTTCTATATTCTCTATTCTATGTTATATATTTGGGTCGTTCATTCTATATTCTACGTCCTATATTCTGCCATCCGTATTTTATATTCTATATTGTTTGTTCTATATTCTATATACTAAATTCTATATTCAGTATTTTGTATTCTATATTCTAATTTGTGTGTTCTGCATTCCATGTACTAAATTCTGGGTTCTCTATTCTCTATTCTCTATTCTGTGTTTACATTCTATATTCTGAATTCTATATTCAGCATTCTGTATTCTATATTCTAAATTCTGTGTTCTGCTTTCCTTTTTATAAATTCTATATTCATTATTCTGTATATTATATTCTAAAATCTGTGTTCTGCATTCCATGTTCTAAATTCTGGGTTCTGTATTGTTTTCCATATTCTATATACTGTGTTCTTCATTCTATATTCTGTATTGTATATTATTTATGTCGTATTATATATTCTGTGTTCTTCATTCTATATTCTGTATTTTATATTCTGCATTCCGTATTCTATATTCTATATTTTGTGTTTTACATTCTATATTCTAAATTCTATATTCTGTATTCCATATTCTATATTCTGAACTCTGTGTTATACATTCTATATTCTAAATTCTATATTCAGTATTCTGTATTGTATATTCCAAATTCTGTGTTCTGCATTGTATGTTCTAAACTTTGGGTTCTGTATTCTGTATTCCATATTTTATATTTTGTGTTCTATAGTCTATATTTGGTATTCAATATTCTGCATTCCGTATTCTATATTCTATATCCTGTGTTCTAAATTCTATACTCAGTATTCTGTGTTTTATTTTCTAAATTCTGTGTTCTGCATTCCATGTTCTAAATTCTGGGTTTTATATTCACTATTGTTTATACTACATTCTGTGTGCTACATTCTATATTATAAATTCTATATTCAGTATTCTGTATTCTATATTCTAAATTCTGTGTTTACATTCTATATTCTAAATTGCATATTCATTATGCTGTATTCTATATTCTAAATTCTGAGTTCTGCTTTCCATGTTCCAAAATCTGGCTTCAATATTTTCCTTGCTATTTTTTTTTCTGTTTTCTACATTATATATTCTAAATTATTTATTCAGTATTATGTATTTTATATTCTATATTCTATGTCCTACATAGAATTTTTTAATTGTTTATAAAATATTCCGTATATTATGTTCTAAATTCTGTGTTCTATATTCTCTTTTCTATTTTCTATATTCTGTGTTCTACATTCTATATTGTAAATTTTATATTCAGCATTCTGTATTCTATATTCTAAATTCTGTGTTCTACATTCTATATTCTATATTCAGTATAATGTATTCTATACTCTAAATTCTGTGTTCTGCATCACATGTTCAAAATTCTCGATACTATACTCTCTATTGTATATTCTATACTCTTTATACTGTGTTCTACATTCTATATTCTAAAATCTATATTAATTAATGTGTATTCTATAGTCTTAATTCTGTGTTCTGCATTCAAAGTTCTAAATTCTGGGTTCTATATTCTGTTTTCCATATTTTAATACTGTGTTCTACATTCTATATTCTAAATTCTATATTCAGTATTATATATTCTATAATCTAAATTCTGTGTTCTGCATTCCATGTTCTAAATTCTCTATTCTATATTCTGTGTTCTACTTTCTATATCCTTCATTATATATTTTGTATTCAGTATTCTATATCCTAAATTCTGTGTTCTGCACCCATGTTCTAAATTCTGGGTTCTATATTTTCCTATCTATATTCTATCTTCTGTGTTCTATATTCTACATTCTAAATTCTGTATTCAGTATTCTGTATTTTATATTCTTTATTAAGTGTTCTACATTCTTTATTCTAAGTTCTATATTCAATATTCTGTATTCTATATTCTTAATCCTATGTTCTGCATTCCAGGTTCTAAGTTCTGTGTTCTATTCTCTCTAGTATATATTCTATATTTGTGTTCTTCATTCTACATTCTACAAAGTATATTCTGCATTCCGTATTCTATATTCTATATTGTATGTTCTACATTCTATATTCTAAAATATTTATTCAGTTTTCTGAATTCTATATTCTAAATTCTCTGTTCTGCATTCCATTTCTAAATTCTGGTTGCTATATTCTCTATTCTATATTCTATATTTTGTGTTCTTCATTCTATATTCTACCTTCTTTATTCTGCATTCCGTATTTTATATTCTATATTCTGTGTTCTATTTCTATATTCTAAATTCTATATTCACTATTTTGTATTCTATATTATAATTTTTGTGATCTGCATTCCATGTTCTAAATTCTGGGTTCTATATTCTCTATTCTATGTTATATATTCTGTGTTCTACATTCTATATTCTAAATTCTATATTCAGTATTGTTTATTCTATGTTCTAAATTCTGTGTCTGAATTCTATGTTCTAAATTCTATATTCAGTATTCTGTATATCATATTCTAAATTCTGTGTTCTGCAATCCATGTTCTAAATTCTGGTTTCTGTAATCTGTTTTCCATTTTTTATATTCTGTGTTCTTCATTCTATATTCTGTATTGTATATTCTTTATGCTGTATTCTCTATTCTGTGTTATTCATTCTATATTCTGTATTCTATATTCTGCATTCCGTATTCTATATTCTATATTCTGTGTTCTACTTTCTATACTCTAAATTCTATATTAAGTATTCTGTATTCTATATTCCAAATTCTGGGTTCTGCCATCCATGTTCTAAATTCTGGTTTCTGTATTCTGTTTTCCATTTTTTATATTCTGTGTTCTACATTCTATATTGTGTATTGTATATTCTTTATGCCGTATTCTCTATTCTGAGTTTTTCATTCTATATTCTGTATTCCAATTCTGCATTCCGTATTCTATATTCTATATTCTGTGTTCTACATTCTGTACTCTTAATTCTATATTCATTTTTCTCTATTCTATATTCAAAATTCTGTGTTCTACATTGTATATTCTAAATTCTATATTCTATATTCAAAATTCTGTGTTCTTCGTTCCGTGTTCTAAATTCTGGGTTCTATATTCTCTATTCTATATTCTATATTCTGTGTTCTTCATTCTATATTCTACATTCTATATTCTGCATTCCGTATTCTATATTCTATATACTGTGTTCTACATTCTATATTCAAAATTCTATATTCATTATACTGTATTCTATATTCTAAATTGTGTGCTTTGAATTCCATGTTCTAAATTCTGGGTTCTATATTCTCTATAATATATTCTATATTTTTTGTTCTTCATTCTATATTGTACGTTCTATATTCTGCATTCCGTGTTATATATTCTATATTATGTTTTCTACATTCTATATTCTAAATTCTATATTCAGTATTCTGTATTCTATAATCTAAATTCTGTGTTCTGATTCAATTTTTAAATTCTGGGTTCTAAATTCTCTTTTATATATTCTATATTTTGTGTTCTTAGTTCTTTATTCTGCATTCTATATTCTGCATTCTGTATTTATGTTCTATATTCTGTGTTCTACATCTACTTTCTAAATTCTATATTCTGTATTCTGTATTCAATATTCTGCATTCTGTGTTCTGCATTCTATGTTCTAAATTCTGGGTTCTGTATACTGTTTTCCATATTCTATATTCTGTGTTCTATATTCTATATTCTGTATTCTATATTCTGCATTCCGTATTCTATACTCTATATTCTGTGTTCTTCATTCTATTATCCAAATTCTATATTCAGTATTCTGTATTCTATATTCTAAATTCTGTGTTCTGCATTTCATGTTCTAAATTCTGTGTTCTATATTGTCTATTCTATATTCTATATTCTGTGTTCTACATTCAATATTCTAAATTCTATATTCAGTATTCTGTATTGTATATTCTAAATTCTGTGTTCTGCATACCATGTTCAAGTTTCGGGGTTCTGTATTCTGTTTCCATATTTTATATTCTGTGTTCTAATTTCTATATTCTGTATACTATATTCTGCATTATGTATTCTATATTCTATATTTTGTGTTCTACATTCTATATTCTAAATTTTATATTCAGTATTCTTTATTCTATTTTCTAAATTCTGGGTTCTGCATTCCATGTTCTTAATCCTATATTCAGTATTCTGTATTCTATATTCTATATTCTGTGTTCCGCATTCTATGTTCTAAATTCTATATTAAGTGCTCTGTATTATAAATTCTAAATCCTGTGTTCTGTATTCCATGTTGTAAATACTGGGTTTTCTATTCTGTTTTCCATATTGTATAATCTGTGTTCTACATTCTATATTCTGTATTCTATATTCTGCATTCCGTATTCCATATTCTATATTCTGTGTTTTACATTCTATATTCTAAATTCTATATTCTGTATTCCATATTCTATATTCTGAACTCTGTGTTCTACATTCTATATTCTAAATTCTATATTCTGTGGTCTGTATTCTATATTCTAAATTCTTTGTCCTGCATTCCATTTTCTAAATTCTGATTTCTATATTCTCTATTGTATTTTCTGATTTGTATATTCTATATTCTAAATTCTATATTCAGCATTCCGTATTCTATATTTTAAATTCTCTGTTCTGCATTCCATGTTCTAAATTCTGGTTTCTATATCCTCTTTTCTACATTCTATATCCTGTGTTCCACATTCGATAGTCTAAATCCTATATTCAGCGTTCTGTATTCTATATTCTAAATTATGTGTTCTGCATTCCATATTTAAATTCTGGGTTCTATATTCTGTTTTCCATATTTTATATTCTGTGTTCTACATTCTATATTCTGTATTCTATTTTCTGCATTCAATATTCTGCATTATATATTCTGTGTTCTACCTTCTATTTTCAAAATTCTATATTCAGTATTCTGTATTCTATATTCTAAATTCTGTGTTCTGCATTCCATGTTGTAAATTGTCTTTTCTATATTCTGTATTCTGTGTTCTTCTTTCTATATTCTAAATTCTATATATAGTATTTTGTATTCTATATTATTAATTCTGTTCTCTGCATTCAATTTCTAAATTCTGGGTTCTATATTCTCTTTTTTATATTCTATATACTGTGTTCTTCATTCTTGATCCTTCATACTAAATTTTGAATTCCGTATTCTATATTCTATATTCTGTGTTCTAAATTCTATATTCTAAATTCTATATTCCCTATTTTGTATTCTATATTCTAAATTCTGTGTTTTGTATTCCATGTTGTATATTCTGGCTTCTATATTCTTTATTCTATATTCTAAATTCTGTGTTCTGCATTCCATGTTGTAAATTCTATATTCAGTATTCTGTATTCTATATTCTATATTCTGTGTTCTGCATTCTATATTCTAAATTCTATATTTGGTATTCTGTATTCTATATTCTTAATTCTGTGATCTGGTTTCCATGTTCTAAATTCTGGGTTCTATATTCTCTATTCTATATTCTAAATTTTGTGCATTTCATTCTATATTCTACAATATATATTCTGTATTAGGTATTCTATATTCTTTTTTTCCGTGTTCTACATTCCATATTCTTAATTCTATATGCACTATTCTGTATTCTATATTCTGAATTCTGTGTTCTGCATTCCATGTTCTAAATTCTGGGTTCTATACACTTTATTCTATATTCTATATTCTGTGTTCTACATTCTATATTCTAAATTCCATATTCAGTGTTCTGTATTGTATATTCTAAATTCTGGGTTCTGATTCCATGTACTAAATTCTGGGTTCTACATTCTCTATTCTATTTTCTATATTCTGTGTTTTACATTTTATATTCTAAATTCTATATTCAGTAATCTTTATTCTATATTCTAAATTCTGTGTTCTACATTCTATATTCTATATTCAGTATAATGTATTCTATATTCTAAATTCTGTGTTCTGCATCACATGTTCAAAATTCTCGATACTATACTCTCTATTGTATATTCTATATTCTATACACTGTGTTCTACATTCTATATTCTAAAATCTATATTAATTAATGTGTATTCTATAGTCTTAATTCTGTGTTCTGCATTCAAAGTTCTAAACTCTGGGTTCTATATTCTGTTTTCCATATTTTAATACTGTGTTCTACATTCTATATTCTAAATTCTATATTCAGTATTATATATTCTATAATCTAAATTCTGTGTTCTGCATTCCATGTTCTAAATTCTCTATTCTATATTCTGTGTTCTACTTTCTATATTCTTCAATATATATTTTGTATTCAGTATTCTATATCCTAAATTCTGTGTTCTGCATTCCATGATCTAAATTCTGGTTTCTACATTCTCTATTCTATATTCTATATTGTGGGTATTTAATTCTAGATTTTACATACAATATTTTGCATTCCGTATACTATATTCTATATTCTGTGTTCTACATTCTATATTCTAAATTCTATATTCAGCATTCCGTATTCTATATTCTAAATTCTCTGTTCTGCATTCCATGTTCTAAATTCTGGTTTCTATATCCTCTTTTCTATATTCTATATCCTGTGTTCCACATTCTATAGTCTACATCCTATATTCAGCGTTCTGTATTCTATATTCTAAATTATGTGTTCTGCATTCCATATTTAAATTCTGGGTTCTATATTCTGTTTCCATATTTTATATTCTGTGTTCTACATTCTATATTCTATATTCTATATTCTGCATTCAGTATTCTGCATTATATATTCTGTGTTCTACCTTCTATTTTCAAAATTCTATATTCAGTATTCTGTATTCTATATTCTAAATTCTGTGTTCTGCATTCCATGTTGTAAATTGCCTTTTCTATATTCTGTATTCTGTGTTCTTCTTTCTATATTCTAAATTCTATATTTAGTATTTTGTATTCTATATTATTAATTCTGTTCTCTGCATTCAATTTCTAAATTCTGGGTTCTATATTCTCTTTTATATATTCTATATACTGTGTTCTTCATTCTAGATCCTTCATACTAAATTTTGAATTCCGTATTCTATATTATATGTTCTAAATTCTATATTCCGTATTCTGTATTCTATATTCTAAATTCTGTGTTTTGTATTCCATGTTGTATATTCTGGCTTCTATATTCTTTATTCTATATTCTAAATTCTGTGTTCTGCATTCCATGTTGTAAATTCTATATTCAGTATTCTGTATTCTATATTCTATATTCTGTGTTCTGCATTCTATATTCTAAATTCTATATTTGGTATTCTGTATTCTATATTCTTAATTCTGTGATCTGGTTTCCATGTTCTAAATTCTGGGTTCTATATTCTCTATTCTATATTCTAAATTTTGTGCATTTCATTCTATATTCTACAATCTATATTCTGTATTAGGTATTCTATATTCTTTTTTTCCGTGTTCTACATTCCATATTTTAAATTCTATTTGAACTATTCTGTATTCTATAATCTGAATTCTGTGTTCTGCATTCCATGTTCTAAATTCTGGGTTCTATACACTTTATTCTATATTCTATATACTGTGTTCTACATTTTATATTCTAAATTCTATATTCAGTAATCTGTATTCCATATTCTAAATTCTGTGTTCTTCATTCTATATTCAAAATTCTATATTCAGTATTCTGTATTGTATGTTCTAAATACCGTGTTCTGCATTTAATGTTCTAAATTCTGTGTTCTGCATTCCATGTTCTTAGGTCTGGGATCTATATTCTATATTCTATATTCTGTGTTCTACATTCTACATTCTAAATTCTATATTCAGTATTATTTAATCTATATTCTTAATTCTGTGTTCTGCATAGCATGTTCTTTATTCTGGATTCTACGTTCTGTATTCTACATTCTATATTCTGTGTTCTACATTCTATATTCTAAATTCTATATTCAGTATTCTTTATTCTATATTCTAAATTCGGTGTTCTACATTCTACATTCTAAATAGTATATTCAGTATTCTGTATTCTATATTCTAAATTCTGTGTTCAGCATTCCATGTTCTGAATTCTGATTTCTGTATTCTGTTTCCATATTCTATATTCTGTGTTCTACATTGTATATTATAAATTCTATGTTCAGTGTTCTGTAATCTATATTCTTAATTCTGTGTTCTGCATTCCATGTTCTAATTTCTCTATTCTATATTTTGTGTTCTACATTCTATATTCTGTATTCAATATTCTGCATTCCGTATTCTAAATTCTATTTCTGCGTTCTACATTCAAAATTCTGGGTTCTGCATTCCATGTTCTAAATTCTGGGTTCTGTATTCTTCATTCTCTATTCTTTATTCTGTGTTCTGCATTCTCTATTCTACATTCTCTATTCTGTATTCTATATTCTACATTCTGTGTTCTGCATTCAATGTTCTAAATTCTGGTTTCTGTATTCTGTATTCTATAGTCTGTTTTGTACATTCTAAAGTATACATTCTATATTCTGTATTCTGTACTCTATATTCTAAATTCAGTGTTCTGAATTCTACGTTCTAAACTCTGGATTCTGTATTCTGTTTTCTATATTCTATATTCTGTGTTATACATTCTATATTCAACATTCTGTATACTGTATTCTATATACTAAATTCTGTTTTCTGAATTCCATGTTCTAAATAATGTGTTCTGCATTGTGTATTCTATATTCTATAATCTGTGTTGTATATTCTGTGTTATACATTCTATATTCAGTATTCAATATTCTAAAATCTAAACTCTGTGTTCTGAATTCCATGTTCTAAATTCTGTGTTCTGTAGTCTGTATTCTGAATTCCATATTCTCTTACTACATCCAGTATTCTACATTCTATATTCTGTATTCTGTATACAATATTCCATATACTGTGTTCAACAATGTAAATTCTATATTCTATATTCTGTATTCTGCACTCTATATTCAAAAATTCTGTGTTCTGAATTACAACTTGTATAATCAAGTTTCTGCATTCTGTATTCTATATTCTATATTCTGTGTTCTACATTCTGTATTCTACATTGTATATTATGTATTCTGTATACTATATTCTATATGATGCGTTCTGATTCCCATGTTCTAAATTCTGGGTTCTGTATTCCGTAATCTGTATTCAATATTCTGTGTTCTACATTCTGTATTGTACATTCTATATACTGTATTCTAAATTATAAATTCTGTGTACAACATTCTATATAACACATAATATTTCGGTATACTTTATTATATATTCTGTGTTCTGAATTCCTTGTTCTAAATTCTGCATACTGCATTCTGTATTCTATATTCTATATTCTGTGTTCTACATTCTATATTCTACATTCTATTCCTTTATTCTATATTATGTATTGTGTGTTCTGAATTCCATGTTCTGAATCCTGCGTTCTGTATGCTGTATTCCATATTCTGTGTTTTGAATTCTATGTTCTAAATTCTATATTCAGCATTCTGTAATCTAAAGTCTTAATTCTGTGTTCTGCATTCTATGGTCTAAATTCTGGGTTCTGTATTCTGTTTCCCATATTCCATATTCTGTGTTCTATATTCTATATTCTGTATTCCGTATTCTATATTCTATACTCTGTGTTCTACATTCTATATTCTGCATACTGTATTCAGTATACTGTATTCTATATTATAAATTCTGTGTTCTGCACCCATGTTCTAAATTCTGGATTCTATATTTTCTTATCTATATTCTATATTCTGTGTTCTACATTCTATATTCTACATTCTATTCCTTTATTCTATATTATGTATTGTGTGTTCTGAATTCCATGTTCTGAATTCTGCGTTCTGTATGCTGTATTCCATATTCTGTGTTTTGAATTCTATGTTCTATATTCTATATTCAGCATTCTGTAATCTAAAATCTTAATTCTGTGTTCTGCATTCTATGGTCTAAATTCTGGGTTCTGTATTCTGTTTTCCATATTCCATATTCTGTGTTCTATATTCTATATTCTGTATTCCGTATTCTATATTCTATACTCTGTGTTCTACATTCTATATTCTGCATAATGTATTCAGTATACTGTATTCTATATTCTAAATTCTGTGTTCGGCACCCATGTTCTAAATTCTGGGTTCTATATTTTCTTATCTATATTCTATATTCTGTGTTCTATACTCTACATTCTAAATTCTATATTCAGTATTCTGTATTTTATATTCTTTATTTAGTGTTCTACATTCTATATTCTAAGTTCTATATTCAATATTCTGTATTCTATATTCTTAATTCTATGTTCTGCATTCCAGGTTCAAAGTTCTGTGTTCTATTCTCTCTAGTATATATTCTATATTTGTGTTCTTCATTCTACATTCTACAAAGTATATTCTGCATTCCGTATTCTATATTATATATTGTATGATCTACATTCTATATTCTAAAATATTTATTCAGTTTTCTGAATTCTATATTCTAAATTCTCTGTTCTGCATTCCATTTCTAAATTCTGGTTGCTATATTCTCTATTCTATATTCTATATTTTGTGTTCTTCATTCTATATTCTACCTTCTTTATTCTGCATTCCATATTTTATATTCTATATTCTGTGTTCTATTTCTATATTCTAAATTCTATATTCACTATTTTGTATTCTATATTATAATTTTTGTGATCTGCATTCCATGTTCTAAATTCTGGGTTCTATATTCTCTATTCTATGTTATATATTCTGTGTTCTACATTCTATATACTAAATTCTATATTCAGTATTGTTTATTCTATGTTCTAAATTCTGTGTCTGAATTCTATGTTCTAAATTCTATATTCAGTATTCTGTATATCATATTCTAAATTCTGTGTTCTGCAATCCATGTTCTAAATTCTGGATTCTGTAATCTGTTTTCCATTTTTTATATTCTGTGTTCTTCATTCTATATTCTGTATTGTATATTCTTTATGCTGTATTCTCTATTCTGTGTTTTTCATTCTATATTCTGTATTCTATATTCTGCATTCCGTATTCTATATTCTATATACTGTGTTCTACATTCTATATTCAAAATTCTATATTCATTATCCTGTATTCTATATTCTAAATTCTGTGCTTTGAATTCCATGTTCTAAATTCTGGGGTCTATATTCTCTATTATATATTCTATATTTTTTGTTCTTCATTCTATATTGTACGTTCTATATTCTGCATTCCGTGTTATATATTCTATATTATGTTTTCTACATTCTATATTCTAAATTCTATATACAGTATTCTGTATTCTATAATCTAAATTCTGTGTTCTGATTCAATTTTTAAATTCTGGGTTCTAAATTCTCTTTTATATATTCTATATTTTGTGTTCTTAGTTCTTTATTCTGCATTCTATATTCTGCATTATGTATTTATGTTCTAAATTCTGTGTTCTACATCTACTTTCTAAATTCTATATTCTGTATTCTGTATTCAATATTCTACATTCTGTGTTCTGCATTCTATGTTCCAAATTCTGGGTTCTGTATACTGTTTTCCATATTCTATATTCTGTGTTCTATATTCTATATTCTGTATTCTATATTCTGCATTCCGTATTCTATACTCTATATTCTGTGTTCTTCATTCTATTATCCAAATTCTATATTCAGTATTCTGTATTCTATATTCTAAATTCTGTGTTCTGCATTTCATGTTCTAAATTCTGTGTTCTATATTGTCTATTCTATATTCTATATTCTGTGTTCTACATTCAATATTCTAAATTCTATATTCAGTATTCTGTATTGTATATTCTAAATTCTGTGTTCTGCATACCATGTTCAAATTTCGGGGTTCTGTATTCTGTTTCCATATTTTATATTCTGTGTTCTAATTTCTATATTCTGTATACTATATTCTGCATTATGTATTCTATATTCTATATTTTGTGTTCTACATTCTATATTCTAAATTTTATATTCAGTATTCTTTATTCTATTTTCTAAATTCTGGGTTCTGCATTCCATGTTCTAAATCCTATATTCAGTATTCTGTATTCTATATTCTAAATACTGTGTTCCGCATTCTATGTTCTAAATTCTATATTCAGTGTTCTGTATTATAAATTCTTAATTCTGTGTTCTGCATTCCATGTTGTATATACTGGGTTGTCTATTCTGTTTTCCATATTGTCTAATCTGTGTTCTACATTCTATATTCTGTATTCTATATTCTGCATTCCGTATTCCATATTCTATATTCTGTGTTTTACATTCTATATTCTAAATTCTATATTCTGTATTCCATATTCTATATTCTGAACTCTGTGTTCTACATTCTATATTCTAAATTCTATATTCTGTGGTCTGTATTCTATATTCTAAATTCTGTGTCCTGCATTCCATTTTCTAAATTCTGGTTCCTATATTCTCTATTCTATTTTCTGAGTTGTATATTCTATATTCTAAATTCTATATTCAGCATTCCGTATTCTATATTCTAAATTCTCTGTTCTGCATTCCATGTTCTAAATTCTGGTTTCTATATCCTCTTTTCTATATTCTATATCCTGTGTTCCACATTCTATAGTGTAAATCCTATATTCAGCGTTCTGTATTCTATATTCTAAATTATGTGTTCTGCAATCCATATTTAAATTCTGGGTTCTATATTCTGTTTTCCATATTTTATATTCTGTGTTCTACATTCTATATTCTGTATTCTATTTTCTGCATTTAGTATTCTGCATTATATATTCTATGTTCTACCTTCTATTTTCAAAATTCTATATTCAGTATTCTGTATTCTATATTCTAAATTCTGTGTTCTGCATTCCATGTTTTAAATTGTCTTTTCTATATTCTGTATTCTGTGTTCTTCTTTCTATATTCTAAATTCTATATTTAGTATTTTGTATTCTATATTATTAATTCTGTTCTCTGCATTCAATTTCTAAATTCTGGGTTCTATATTCTCTTTTATATATTCTATATACTGTGTTCTTCATTCTAGATCCTTCATACTAAATTTTGAATTCCGTATTCTATATTCTATATTCTGTGTTCTAAATTCTATATTCTAAATTCTATATTCCGTATTCTGTATTCTATATTCTAAATTCTGTGTTTTGTATTCCATGTTGTATATTCTGGCTTCTATATTCTTTATTCTATATTCTAAATTCTGTGTTCTGCATTCCATGTTGTAAATTCTATATTCAGTATTCTGTATTCTATATTCTATATTCTGTGTTCTGCATTCTATATTCTAAATTCTATATTTGGTATTCTGTATTCTAAATTCTTAATTCTGTGATCTGGTTTCCATGTTCTAAATTCTGGGTTCTATATTCTCTATTCTATATTCTAAATATTGTGCATTTCATTCTATATTCTACAATCTATATTCTGTATTAGGTATTCTATATTCTTATTTTCCGTGTTCTACATTCCATATTCTAAATTCTATATGCACTATGCTGTATTCTATATTCTGAATTCTGTGTTCTGCATTCCATGTTCTAAATTCTGGGTTCTATACACTTTATTCTATATTCTATATTCTGTGTTCTACATTCTATATTCTAAATTCCATATTCAGTGTTCTGTATTGTATATTCTAAATTCTGGGTTCTGATTGCATGTACTAAATTCTGGGTTCTACATTCTCTATTCTATTTTCTATATTCTGTGTTTTACATTTTATAATCTAAATTCTATATTCAGTAATCTGTATTCCATATTCTAAATTCTGTGTTCTTCATTCTATATTCAAAATTCTATATTCAGTATTCTGTATTGTATGTTCTAAATACCGTGTTCTGCATTCAATGTTCTAAATTCTGAGTTCTGCATTCCATGTTCTTAGGTCTGGGATCTATAATCTATATTCTATATTCTGTGTTCTACATTCTACATTCTAAATTCTATATTCAGTATTATTTAATCTATATTCTTAATTCTGTGTTCTGCATAGCATGTTCTTTATTCTGAATTCTATATTCTGTATTCTACATTCTAAATTCTGTGTTCTACATTCTATGTTCTAAATTCTATATTCAGTATCCTTTATTCTATATTCTAAATTCGGTGTTCTACATTCTATATTCTAAATAGTATATTCAGTATTCTGTATTCTATATTCTAAATTCTGTGTTCAGCATTCCATGTTCTGAATTCTGATTTCTGTATTCTGTTTCCATATTCTATATTCTGTGTTCTACATTGTATATTATAAATTCTATGTTCAGTGTTCTGTAATCTATATTCTTAATTCTGTGTTCTGCATTCCATGTTCTAATTTCTCTATTCTATATTTTGTGTTCTACATTCTATATTCTGTATTCAATATTCTGCATTCCGTATTCTAAATTCTATTTCTGTGTTCTACATTCTAAATTCTGGGTTCTGCATTCCATGTTCTAAATTCTGGGTTCTGTATTCTTCATTCTCTATCCTTTATTCTGTGTTCTGCATTCTCTTTTCTACATTCTCTATTCTGTATTCTATATTCTACATTCTGTGTTCTGCATTCAATGTTCTAAATTCTGGTTTCTGTATTCTGTATTCTATAGTCTGTTTTGTACATTCTAAAGTATACATTCTTTATTCTGTATTCTGTGCTCTATATTCTAAATTCAGTGTTCTGAATTCTACGTTCTAAACTCTGGGTTCTGTATTGTGTTTTCTATATTCTATATTCTGTGTTATACATTCTATATTCAAAATTCTGTATACTGTATTCTATATACTAAATTCTGTTTTCTGAATTCCATGTTCTAAATAATGTGTTCTGCATTGTGTATTCTATATTCTATAATCTGTGTTGTATATTCTGTGTTATACATTCTATATTCAGTATTCAATATTCTAAAATCTAAACTCTGTGTTCTGAATTCCATGTTCTAAATTCTGTGTTCTGTAGTCTGTATTCTGAATTCCATATTCTCTTACTACATCCAGTATTCTACATTCTATATTCTGTATTCTGTATACAATATTCCATATACTGTGTTCAACAATGTAAATTCTATATTCTATATTCTGTATTCTGCACTCTATATTCTAAATTCTGTGTTCTGAATTACAACTTGTATAATCAAGTTTCTGCATTCTGTATTCTATATTCTATATTCTGTGTTCTACATTCTGTATTCTACATTGTATATTATGTATTCTGTATACTATATTCTATATTATGCGTTCTGATTCCCATGTTCTAAATTCTGGGTTCTGTATTCCATAATCCGTATTCAATATTCTGTGTTCTACATTCTGTATTGTACATTCTATATACTCTATTCTATATTATAAATTCTGTGTACAACATTCTATATACCACATAATATTTCGGTATACTTTATTATATATTCTGTGTTCTGAATTCCTTGTTCTAAATTCTGCATACTGCATTCTGTATTCTAAATTCTATATTCTGTGTTCTACATTCTATATTCTGCATTCTATTCCTTTATTCTATATTATGTGTTGTGTGTTCTGAATTCCATGTTCTGAATCCTGCGTTCTGTATGCTGTATTCCATATTCTGTGTTTTGAATTCTATGTTCTAAATTCTATATTCAGCATTCTGTAATCTAAAGTCTTAATTCTGTGTTCTGCATTCTATGGTCTAAATTCTGGGTTCTGTATTCTCTATTCTATATTCTATATTGTGTGCTCTTCATTCTATATTCTACATTCTATATTCTAAATTCTATATTCTGTATTCCAAATTCTGTGTTCTGCATTTCATATTCTAAATTCTGGGTTATGTATTCTGTATTCCATATTTTATATTTTGTGTTCTATATTCTATATTTGGTATTCTATATTCTGCATTCCGTATTCTATATTCTATATCCTGTGTTCTAAATCCTATATTCAGTATTCTGTATTTTATATTCTAAATTCTGTGTTCTGCATTCCATGTTCTAAATTCTGGGTTCTATATTCTCTATTCTATATACTATATTCTGTGTGCTACATTCTATATTCTAAATTCTATATTCATTATTCTGTATTCAATATTCTAAATTCTGTGTTCTGCATTCCATGTTCTAAATTCTACATTCAGTATTCTGTATTCTATATTCTAAATTCTGGGTTCTGCATTCTATGTTGCAAACTCTATATTAAGTATTCTGTATTCTATTTTCTAAATACTGTGTTCTGCAATCCATGTTTTAAATTCTGGGTTCTGTATTTTATTTTACATATTTTATATTTTGTGTTGTACATTCTATATTCTGTATTCAATATTCTGCATTCTGTATTCTAAATTGTATTTCTGTGTTCTACATTCTAAATTCTGTGTTCTGCATTCCATGTTCTAAATTCAATATTCAGTATTCTGTATTCTATATTCTAAATTCTGTGTTCTGCATTCTATGTTCTAAATTCTATATTCAGTATTCTGTATTCTATATTCTATATTCTGTGTTCTGCATTCCATGTTCTAAATTCTGGGTTCTGTATTCTC
Organism: Vicugna pacos; assembly: GCF_048564905.1. Lineage (NCBI taxonomy): Eukaryota > Metazoa > Chordata > Mammalia > Artiodactyla > Camelidae > Vicugna > Vicugna pacos. Next base: position 69,536,332 of record NW_027328741.1, on the reverse strand, counting down.
TTTTCCATATTCTATATTCTGTTTTCTACATTCTATATTCTGTGTTCTATATTCTGCATTCCGTATTCTTTAATCTATATTCTGTGTTCTACATTCTGTACTCTAAATTCTATATACAGTATTCTCTATTCTATATTCAAAATTCTGTGTTCTACATTGTATATTGTAAATTCGATATTCTATATTCAAAATTCTGTGTTCTTCATTCCGTGTTCTAAATTCTGTTTTCTATATTCTCTATCCTATATTGTGTGTTCTTCATTCTATATTCTACATTCTATATTCTAAATTCTATATTGTATATTCCAAATTCTGTGTTCTGCATTTCATATTCTAAATTCTGGGTTATGTATTCTGTATTCCATATTTTATATTTTGTTTTCTATATTCTATATTTGGTATTCTATATTCTGCATTCCGTATTCTATATTCTATATACTGTGTTCTAAATCCTATATTCAGTATTCTGTATTTTATTTTCTAAATTCTGTGTTCTGCATTCCATGTTCTAAATTCTGTGTTCTATATTCTTTTTTCCATATTCTAGATTCAGTGTTCTATATTCTATATTCTGTATCCTGTATTCTGCATTCCGTATTCTACAATGTATATTCTGTGTTCTAAATTTTATTTTCCAAATTCTATATGTAGTATTCTGTATTGTATATTCTATATGCTGTTTTCTAAATTCTGTATTCTAAATTCTATTTTCTTTATTCTAAATTCTGTGTTCTGCATACCGTGTTCAAATTCTGTGTTCTATATTCTCTATTCTGTATTCTATAATTTGTGTTCTTCATTCTATATTCTATATCCTATATTCTGCATTCAGTTGTCTATATTGTATATTCTGTGTTCTACATTCTATATTCTAAATACTATATTCAGTATTCTGTTTTATATATTCTAAATTCTGTGTTCTGTGTTCTATGTTCTAAATTCTGGCTTCTATATTCTCCAGTCTATATTCTATATTTTGTGAACTCCATTCTTATTTCTACATTCTTTATTCTGCATTCCATATTCTATATTATATATTCTGTGTTCTACATTCTATATTCTAAATTCTATATTCCTTATTCCGTAGTATATATTCTATATTCTATGCTCTGCATTGTATATTCTAAATTCTACATTCAGTAATCTGTATTCTAAATACTAAATTCTGTGTTCTGCATTTCATGTTCTAAATTCTGGTTTCTATATCCTCTTTTCTATATTCTATATCCTGTGTTCCACATTCTATAGTCTAAATCCTATATTCAGCGTTCTGTATTCTATATTCTAAATTATGTGTTCTGCATTCCATATTTAAATTCTGGGTTCTATATTCTGTTTCCATATTTTATATTCTGTGTTCTACATTCTATATTCTATATTCTATATTCTGCATTCAGTATTCTGCATTATATATGCTGTGTTCTACCTTCTATTTTCAAAATTCTATATTCAGTATACTGTATTCTATATTCTAAATTCTGTGTTCTGCATTCCATGTTGTAAATTGTCTTTTCTATATTCTGTATTCTGTGTTCTTCTTTCTATATTCTAAATTCTATATTTAGTATTTTGTATTCTATATTATTAATTCTGTTCTCTGCATTCAATTTCTAAATTCTGGGTTCTATATTCTCTTTTATATATTCTATATACTGTGTTCTTCATTCTATATCCTTCATACTAAATTTTGAATTCCGTATTCTATATTATATGTTCTAAATTCTATATTCCGTATTCTGTATTCTATATTCTAAATTCTGTGTTTTGTATTCCATGTTGTATATTCTGGCTTCTATATTCTTTATTCTATATTCTAAATTCTGTGTTCTGCATTCCATGTTGTAAATTCTATATTCAGTATTCTGTATTCTATATTCTATATTCTGTGTTCTGCATTCTATATTCTAAATTCTATATTTGGTATTCTGTATTCTATATTCTTAATTCTGTGATCTGGTTTCCATGTTCTAAATTCTGGGTTCTATATTCTCTATTCTATATTGTAAATTTTGTGCATTTCATTCTATATTCTACAATCTATATTCTGTATTAGGTATTCTATATTCTTTTTTTCCGTGTTCTACATTCCATATTCTAAATTCTATTTGAACTATTCTGTATTCTATATTCTGAATTCTCTGTTCTGCATTCCATGTTCTAAATTCTGGGTTCTATACACTTTATTCTATATTCTATATTCTGTGTTCTACATTCTATATTCTAAATTCCATATTCAGTGTTCTGTATTGTATATTCTAAATTCTGGGTTCTGATTCCATGTACTAAATTCTGGGTTCTACATTCTCTATTCTATTTTCTATATTCTGTGTTTTACATTTTATATTCTAAATTCTATATTCAGTAATCTGTATTCCATATTCTAAATTCTGTGTTCTTCATTCTATATTCAAAATTCTATATTCAGTGTTCTGTATTGTATGTTCTAAATACCGTGTTCTGCATTCAATGTTCTAAATTCTGTGTTCTGCATTCCATGTTCTTAGGTCTGGGATCTATATTCTATATTCTATATTCTGTGTTCTACATTCTACATTCTAAATTCTATATTCAGTATTATTTAATCTATATTCTTAATTCTGTGTTCTGCATAGCATGTTCTTTATTCTGGATTCTACATTCTGTATTCTACATTCTATATTCTGTGTTCTACATTCTATATTCTAAATTCTATATTCAGTATTCTTTATTCTATATTCTAAATTCGGTGTTCTACATTCTACATTCTAAATAGTATATTCAGTATTCTATATTCTATATTTTAAATTCTGTGTTCAGCATTCCATGTTCTGAATTCTGATTTCTGTATTCTGTTTCCATATTCTATATTCTGTGTTCTACATTTTATATTATAAATTCTATGTTCAGTGTTCTGTAATCTATATTCTTAATTCTGTGTTCTGCATTCCATGTTCTAATTTCTCTATTCTATATTTTGTTTTCTACATTCTATATTCTGTATTCAATATTCTGCATTCCGTATTCTAAATTCTATTTCTGCGTTCTACATTCAAAATTCTGGGTTCTGCATTCCATGTTCTAAATTCTGGGTTCTGTATTCTTCATTCTCTATTCTTTATTCTGTGTTCTGCATTCTCTATTCTACATTCTCTATTCTGTATTCTATATTCTACATTCTGTGTTCTGCATTCAATGTTCTAAATTCTGGTTTCTGTATTCTGTATTCTATAGTCTGTTTTGTACATTCTAAAGTATACATTCTATATTCTGTATTCTGTACTCTATATTCTAAATTCAGTGTTCTGAATTCTACGTTCTAAACTCTGGATTCTGTATTCTGTTTTCTATATTCTATATTCTGTGTTATACATTCTATATTCAACATTCTGTATACTGTATTCTATATACTAAATTCTGTTTTCTGAATTCCATTTTCTAAATAATGTGTTCTGCATTGTGTATTCTATATTCTATAATCTGTGTTGTATATTCTGTGTTATACATTCTATATTCAGTATTCAATATTCTAAAATCTAAACTCTGTGTTCTGAATTCCATGTTCTAAATTCTGTGTTCTGTAGTCTGTATTCTGAATTCCATATTCTCTTACTACATCCAGTATTCTACATTCTATATTCTGTATTCTGTATACAATATTCCATATACTGTGTTCAACAATGTAAATTCTATATTCTATATTCTGTATTCTGCACTCTATATTCTAAATTCTGTGTTCTGAATTACAACTTGTATAATCAAGTTTCTGCATTCTGTATTCTATATTCTATATTCTGTGTTCTACATTCTGTATTCTACATTGTATATTATGTATTCTGTATACTATATTCTATATTATGCGTGCTGATTCCCATGTTCTAAATTCTGGGTTCTGTATTCCGTAATCTGTATTCAATATTCTGTGTTCTACATTCTGTATTGTACATTCTATATACTGTATTCTATATTATAAATTCTGTGTACAACATTCTATATACCACATAATATTTCGGTATACTTTATTATATATTCTGTGTTCTGAATTCCTTGTTCTAAATTCTGCATACTGCATTCTGTATTCTATATTCTATATTCTGTGTTCTACATTCTATATTCTACATTCTATTCCTTTATTCTATATTATGTATTGTGTGTTCTGAATTCCATGTTCTGAATCCTGCGTTCTGTATGCTGTATTCCATATTCTGTGTTTTGAATTCTATGTTCTAAATTCTATATTCAGCATTCTGTAATCTAAAGTCTTAATTCTGTGTTCTGCATTCTATGGTCTAAATTCTGGGTTCTGTATTCTGTTTCCCATATTCCATATTCTGTGTTCTATATTCTATATTCTGTATTCCGTATTCTATATTCTATACTCTGTGTTCTACATTCTATATTCTGCATACTGTATTCATTATACTGTATTCTATTTTCTAAATTCTGTGTTCTGCACCCATGTTCTAAATTCTGGGTTCTATATTTTCTTATCTATATTCTATATTCTGTGTCCTACATTCTATATACTACATTCTATTCCTTTATTCTATATTATGTATTGTGTGTTCTGAATTCCATGTTCTGAATTCTGCGTTCTGTATGCTGTATTCCATATTCTGTGTTTTGAATTCTATGTTCTAAATTCTATATTCAGCATTATGTAATCTAAAGTCTTAATTCTGTGTTCTGCATTCTATGGTCTAAATTCTGGGTTCTGTATTCTGTTTTCCATATTCCATATTCTGTGTTCTATATTCTATATTATGTATTCCGTATTCTATATTCTATACTCTGTGTTCTACATTCTATATTCTGCATACTGTATTCAGTATACTGTATTCTATATTCTAAATTCTGTGTTCGGCACCCATGTTCTAAATTCTGGGTTCTATATTTTCTTATCTATATTCTATATTCTGTGTTCTATACTCTACATTCTAAATTCTATATTCAGTATTCTGTATTTTATATTCTTTATTTAGTGTTCTACATTCTATATTCTAAGTTCTATATTCAATATTCTGTATTCTATATTCTTAATTCTATGTTCTGCATTCCAGGTTCTAAGTTCTGTGTTCTATTCTCTCTAGTATATATTCTATATTTGTGTTCTTCATTCTACATTCTACAAAGTATATTCTGCATTCCGTATTCTATATTCTATATTGTATGATCTACATTCTATATTCTAAAATATTTATTCAGTTTTCTGAATTCTATATTCTAAATTCTCTGTTCTGCATTCCATTTCTAAATTCTGGTTGCTATATTCTCTATTCTATATTCTATATTTTGTGTTCTTCATTCTATATTCTACCTTCTTTATTCTGCATTCCATATTTTATATTCTATATTCTGTGTTCTATTTCTATATTCTAAATTCTATATTCACTATTTTGTATTCTATATTATAATTTTTGTGATCTGCATTCCATGTTCTAAATTCTGGGTTCTATATTCTCTATTCTATGTTATATATTCTGTGTTCTACATTCTATATTCTAAATTCTATATTCAGTATTGTTTATTCTATGTTCTAAATTCTGTGTCTGAATTCTATGTTCTAAATTCTATATTCAGTATTCTGTATATCATATTCTAAATTCTGTGTTCTGCAATCCATGTTCTAAATTCTGGTTTCTGTAATCTGTTTTCCATTTTTTATATTCTGTGTTCTTCATTCTATATTCTGTATTGTATATTCTTTATGCTGTATTCTCTATTCTGTGTTTTTCATTCTATATTCTGTATTCTATATTCTGCATTCCGTATTCTATATTCTATATACTGTGTTCTACATTCTATATTCAAAATTCTATATTCATTATCCTGTATTCTATATTCTAAATTCTGTGCTTTGAATTCCATGTTCTAAATTCTGGGTTCTATATTCTCTATTATATATTCTATATTTTTTGTTCTTCATTCTATATTGTACGTTCTATATTCTGCATTCCGTGTTATATATTCTATATTATGTTTTCTACATTCTATATTCTAAATTCTATATACAGTATTCTGTATTCTATAATCTAAATTCTGTGTTCTGATTCAATTTTTAAATTCTGGGTTCTAAATTCTCTTTTATATATTCTATATTTTGTGTTCTTAGTTCTTTATTCTGCATTCTATATTCTGCATTCTGTATTTATGTTCTATATTCTGTGTTCTACATCTACTTTCTAAATTCTATATTCTGTATTCTGTATTCAATATTCTACATTCTGTGTTCTGCATTCTATGTTCCAAATTCTCTGTTCTGTATACTGTTTTCCATATTCTATATTCTGTGTTCTATATTCTATATTCTGTATTCTATATTCTGCATTCCGTATTCTATACTCTATATTCTGTGTTCTTCATTCTATTATCCAAATTCTATATTCAGTATTCTGTATTGTATATTCTAAATTCTGTGTTCTGCATACCATGTTCAAATTTCGGGGTTCTGTATTCTGTTTTCCATTTTTTATATTCTGTGTTCTACATTCTATATTGTGTATTGTATATTCTTTACGCCGTATTCTCTATTCTGAGTTTTTCATTCTATATTCTGTATTCCATATTCTGCATTCCGTATTCTATATTCTGTATTCTGTGTTCTACATTCTGTACTCTAAATTCTATATTCAGTTTTCTCAATTCTATATTCAAAATTCTGTGATCTACATTGTATATTCTAAATTCTATATTCTATATTCAAAATTCTGTGTTCTTCATTCCGTGTTCTAAATTCTGGGTTCTATATTCCCTATTCTATATTCTATATTCTGAGTTCTTCATTCTATATTCTACATTCTATATTCTGCATTCCGTATTCTATATTCTATATACTGTGTTCTACATTCTATATTCCAAATTCTATATTCATTATTCTGTTTTCTATATTCTAAATTGTGTGCTTTGAATTTCATGTTCTAAATTCTGGGTTCTATATTCTCTATTATATATTCTATATTTTTTGTTCTTCATTCTATATTGTACGTTCTATATTCTGCATTCCGTGTTATATATTCTATATTATGTTTTCTACATTCTATATTCTAAATTCTATATTCAGTATTCTGTATTCTATAATCTAAATTCTGTGTTCTGATTCAATTTTTAAATTCTGGGTTCTAAATTCTCTTTTATATATTCTATAATTTGTGTTCTTAGTTCTTTATTCTGCATTCTATATTCTGCATTCTGTATTTATGTTCTATATTCTGTGTTCTACATCTACTTTCTAAATTCTATATTCTGTATTCTGTATTCAATATTCTACATTCTGTGTTCTGCATTCTATGTTCTAAATTCTGGGTTCTGTATACTGTTTTCCATATTCTATATTCTGTGTTCTATATTCTATATTCTGTATTCTATATTCTGCATTCCGTTTTCTTTACTCTATATTCTGTGTTCTTCATTCTATTATCCAAATTCTATATTCAGTATTCTGTATTCTATATTCTAAATTCTGTGTTCTACATTGTCTATTCTATATTCTATATTCTGTGTTCTACATTCAATATTCTAAATTCTATATTCAGTATTCTGTATTGTATATTCTAAATTCTGTGTTCTGCATTCCATGTTCAAATTTCGGGGTTCTGTATTCTGTTTCCATATTTTATAATCTGAGTTCTAATTTCTATATTCTGTATACTATATTCTGCATTATGTATTCTATATTCTATATGTTGTGTTCTACATCCTATATTCTAAATTTAATATTCAGTATTCTTTATTCTATTTTCTAAATTCTGGGTTCTGCATTCCATGTTCTAAATCCTATATTCAGTATTCTGTATTCTATATTCTAAATTCTGTGTTCCGCATTCTATGTTCTAAATTCTATATTAAGTATTCTGTTTTATAAATTCTAAATTCTGTGTTCTGCATTCCATGTTGTAAATACTGGGTTGTCTATTCTGTTTTCCATAATGTATAATCTGTGTTCTGCATTCTATATTCTGTATTCTATATTTTGCATTCCGTATTCCATATTCTATATTCTGTGTTTTACATTCTATATATTAAATTCTATATTCTGTATTCCGTATTCTATATTCTGAACTCTGTGTTCTACATTCTATATTCTAAATTCTATATTCAGTGGTCTGTATTCTATATTCTAAATTCTGTGTTCTGCATTACATGCTCTAAATTTTGGCTTCTATATTCTCTATTCTATATTCTATATGCTGTGTTCTACATTCTATATTCGGAATTGTATATAGAGGTTTCTCTATTCTATATTCTAAATTCTGTGTCCTGCATTCCATTTTCTTAATTCTGGTTTCTATATTCTCTATTCTATTTTCTGAGTTGTATATTCTATATTCTATATTCTATATTCAGTATTCTGAATTCTATATTCTAAATTTTGTGTTCTACATCCGTGTTCTAAATTCTGGGTTCTATATTCTCTATTCTCTATTCTATACATTGTGTTCTTCATTCCATATTCTACATACCATATTCTGCATTCCGTATTCTATATTCTATATTCTGGGTTCTACATTCTATATTCTAAAAACTATATTCAGTCTTCTGTATTGTATATTCTAAATTCTTTGTTCTGCACTCCATTTCTTAATTCTGGGTTCTATATTCTCTATTCATTTCTATATTTTTTGTTTACATTCTATATTGTACGTTCTATATTCTGCATTCCATGTTTTATATTCTATATTATGTTTTCAACATTCTATATTCTAAATTCTATATTCAGTATTCTGAATTCTATATTCTAAATTCTGTGTTCTGCATTCCATGTTCTAAATTCTGGGTTCTATATTTTCTATACTATATTCTATATTCTGTGTTCTATATTGTATATTCTAAATTCTATATTCATTATTCTGTATTCTATATTCTTAATTCTGTGTTCTACATTCTATATTCTAAATTCTATATTCAGTATTCTGTATTCTATATTCTTAATTCTCTGTTCTTCATCCAATGTTCTAAGTTCTGGGTCCTATACTCTCTATTTTATATTCTATATTTGTATTCTGCATTCTATATTCTACATAGTATATTCTGCATTCCGTATCCTATATTCTATATTCTATGTTCTACATTCTAAATTCTAAAATCTATATTCAGTATTCTGTATTCTATAGTATAAATTCTCTGTTCTGCATTCCATTACTAAATTGAGGTTTCTATATTCTCTATTCTATGTTATATATTTGGGTCGTTCATTCTATATTCTACGTCCTATATTCTGCCATCCGTATTTTATATTCTATATTGTTTGTTCTATATTCTATATTCTAAATTCTATATTCAGTATTTTGTATTCTATATTCTAATTTGTGTGTTCTGCATTCCATGTACTAAATTCTGGGTTCTCTATTCTCTATTCTCTATTCTGTGTTTACATTCTATATTCTAAATTCTATATTCAGTATTCTGTATTCTATATTCTAAATTCTGTGTTCTGCTTTCCTTTTTATAAATTCTATATTCAGTACTGTGCATTCTATATTCTAAATTCTGTGTTCTGCATTCTATTTTCTAAGTTCTATATTCATTATTCTGTATATTATATTCTAAAATCTGTGTTCTGCATTCCATGTTCTAAATTCTGGGTTCTGTATTGTTTTCCATATTTATATACTGTGTTCTTCATTCTATATTCTGTATTGTATATTATTTATGTCGTATTATATATTCTGTGTTCTTCATTCTATATTCTGTATTGTATATTCTGCATTCCGTATTCTATATTCTATATTTTGTGTTTTACATTCTATATTCTAAATTCTATATTCTGTATTCCATATTCTATATTCTGAACTCTGTGTTATACATTCTATATTCTAAATTCTATATTCAGTATTCTGTATTGTATATTCCAAATTCTGTGTTCTGCATTGTATGTTCTAAACTTTGGGTTATGTATTCTGTATTCCATATTCTATATTTTGTGTTCTATAGTCTATATTTGGTATTCAATATTCTGCATTCCGTATTCTATATTCTATATCCTGTGTTCTAAATTCTATACTCAGTATTCTGTGTTTTATTTTCTAAATTCTGTGTTCTGCATTCCATGTTCTAAATTCTGGGTTTTATATTCACTATTGTATATACTACATTCTGTGTGCTACATTCTATATTATAAATTCTATATTCAGTATTCTGTATTCTATATTCTAAATTCTGTGTTTACATTCTATATTCTAAATTGCATATTCATTATGCTATATTCTATATTCTAAATTCTGAGTTCTGCTTTCCATGTTCCAAAATCTGGCTTCAATATTTTCCTTGCTATTTTTTTTTTCTGTTTTCTACATTATATATTCTAAATTATTTATTCAGTATTATGTATTTTATATTCTATATTCTATGTCCTACATAGAATTTTTTAATTGTTTATAAAATATTCCGTATATTATGTTCTAAATTCTGTGTTCTATATTCTCTTTTCTATTTTCTATATTCTGTGTTCTACATTCTATATTGTAAATTTTATATTCAGCATTCTGTATTCTATATTCTAAATTCTGTGTTCTACATTCTATATTCTATATTCAGTATAATGTATTCTATATTCTAAATTCTGTGTTCTGCATCACATGTTCAAAATTCTCGATACTATACTCTCTATTGTATATTCTATATTCTATATACTGTGTTCTACATTCTATATTCTAAAATCTATATTAATTAATGTGTATTCTATAGACTTAATTCTGTGTTCTGCATTCAAAGTTCTAAATTCTGGGTTCTATATTCTGTTTTCCATATTTTAATACTGTGTTCTACATTCTATATTCTAAATTCTATATTCAGTATTATATATTCTATAATCTAAATTCTGTGTTCTGCATTCCATGTTCTAAATTCTCTATTCTATATTCTGTGTTCTACTTTCTATATTCTTCATTATATATTTTGTATTCAGTATTCTATATCCTAAATTCTGTGTTCTGCACCCATGTTCTAAATTCTGGGTTCTATATTTTCTTATCTATATTCTATATTCTGTGTTCTATATTCTACATTCTAAATACTGTATTCAGTATTCTGTATTTTATATTCTTTATTAAGTGTTCTACATTCTTTATTCTAAGTTCTATATTCAATATTCTGTATTCTATATTCTTAATCCTATGTTCTGCATTCCAGGTTCTATATTCTGTGTTCTATTCTCTCTAGTATATATTCTATATTTGTGTTCTTCATTCTACATTCTACAAAGTATATTCTGCATTCCGTATTCTATATTCTATATTGTATGTTCTACATTCTATATTCTAAAATATTTATTCAGTTTTCTGAATTCTATATTCTAAATTCTCTGTTCTGCATTCCATTTCTAAATTCTGGTTGCTATATTCTCTATTCTATATTCTATATTTTGTGTTCTTCATTCTATATTCTACCTTCTTTATTCTGCATTCCGTATTTTATATTCTATATTCTGTGTTCTATTTCTATATTCTAAATTCTATATTCACTATTTTGTGTTCTATATTATAATTTTTGTGATCTGCATTCCATGTTCTAAATTCTGGGTTCTATATTCTCTATTCTATGTTATATATTCTGTGTTCTACATTCTATATTCTAAATTCTATATTCAGTATTGTTTATTCTATGTTCTAAATTCTGTGTCTGAATTCTATGTTCTAAATTCTATATTCAGTATTCTGTATATCATATTCTAAATTCTGTGTTCTGCAATCCATGTTCTAAATTCTGGTTTCTGTAATCTGTTTTCCATTTTTTATATTCTGTGTTCTTCATTCTATATTCTGTATTGTATATTCTTTATGCTGTATTCTCTATTCTGTGTTATTCATTCTATATTCTGTATTCTATATTCTGCATTCCGTATTCTATATTCTATATTCTGTGTTCTACTTTCTATACTCTAAATTATATATTCAGTATTCTGTATTCTATATTCCAAATTCTGGGTTCTGCAATCCATGTTCTAAATTCTGGTTTCTGTATTCTGTTTTCCATTTTTTATATTCTGTGTTCTACATTCTATATTGTGTATTGTATATTCTTTATGCCGTATTCTCTATTCTGAGTTTTTCATTCTATATTCTGTATTCCAATTCTGCATTCCGTATTCTATATTCTATATTCTGTGTTCTACATTCTGTACTCTTAATTCTATATTCAGTTTTCTCTATTCTATATTCAAAATTCTGTGTTCTACATTGTATATTCTAAATTCTATATTCTATATTCAAAATTCTGTGTTCTTCGTTCCGTGTTCTAAATTCTGGGTTCTATATTCTCTATTCTATATTCTATATTCTGTGTTCTTCATTCTATATTCTACATTCTATATTCTGCATTCCGTATTCTATATTCTATATACTGTGTTCTACATTCTATATTCAAAATTCTATATTCATTATCCTGTATTCTATATTCTAAATTGTGTGCTTTGAATTAAATGTTCTAAATTCTGGGTTCTATATTCTCTATTATATATTCTATATTTTTTGTCCTTCATTCTATATTGTACGTTCTATATTCTGCATTCCGTGTTATATATTCTATATTATGTTTTCTACATTCTATATTCTAAATTCTATATTCAGTATTCTGTATTCTATAATCTAAATTCTGTGTTCTGATTCAATTTTTAAATTCTGGGTTCTAAATCCTCTTTTATATATTCTATATTTTGTGTTCTTAGTTCTTAATTCTGCATTCTATATTCTGCATTCTGCATTTATGTTCTATATTCTGTGTTCTACATCTAATTTCTAAATTCTATATTCTGTATTCTGTATTCAATATTCTACATTCTGTGTTCTGCATTCTATGTTCTAAATTCTGGGTTCTGTATACTGTTTTCCATATTCTATATTCTGTGTTCTATATTCTATATTCTGTATTCTATATTCTGCATTCCGTATTCTATACTCTATATTCTGTGTTCTTCATTCTATTATCCAAATTCTATATTCAGTATTCTGTATTCTATATTCTAAATTCTGTGTTCTGCATACCATGTTCAAATTTCGGGGTTCTGTATTCTGTTTCCATATTTTATATTCTGTGTTCTAATTTCTATATTCTGTATACTGTATTCTGCATTATGTATTCTATATTCTATATTTTGTGTTCTACATTCTATATTCTAAATTTTATATTCAGTATTCTTTATTCTATTTTGTAAATTCTGGGTTCTGCATTCCATGTTCTAAATCTTATATTCAGTATTCTGTATTCAATATTCTAAATTCTGTGTTCCGCATTCTATGTTCTAAATTCTATATTCAGTATTCTGTATTATAAATTCTAAATTCTGTGTTCTGCATTCCATGTTGTAAATACTGGGTTGTCTATTCTGTTTTCCATATTGTATAATCTGTGTTCAACATTCTATATTCTGTATTCTATATTCTGCATTCCGTATTCCATATTCTATATTCTGTGTTTTACATTCTATATATTAAATTCTATATTCTGTATTCCGTATTCTATATTCTGAACTCTGTGTTCTACATTCTATATTCTAAATTCTATATTCAGTGGTCTGTATTCTATATTCTAAATTCTGTGTTCTGCATTACATGCTCTAAATTTTGGCTTCTATATTTTCTATTCTATATTCTATATGCTGTGTTCTACATTCTATATTCTGAATTGTATATAGAGGTTTCTGTATTCTATATTCTTAATTCTGTGTTCTACATTCTATATTCTAAATTCTATATTCAGTATTCTGGATTCTATATACTTAATTCTCTGTTCTTCATCCCATGTTCTAAGTTCTGGGTCCTATACTCTCTATTATATATTCTATATTTGTGTTCTGCATTCTATATTCTACATAGTATATTCTGCATTCCGTATCCTATATTCTATATTCTATGTTCTACATTCTAAATTCTAAAATCTATATTCAGTATTCTGTATTCTATAGTATAAATTCTCTGTTCTGCTTTCCATTTCTAAATTGTGGTTTCTATATTCTCTTTTCTTTATTATATATTTGGGTCGTTCATTCTATATTCTACGTCCTATATTCTGCCATCCGTATTTTATATTCTATATTGTTTGTTCTATATTCTATATTCTAAATTCTATATTCAGTATTTTGTATTCTATATTCTAATTTGTGTGTTCTGCATTCCATGTACTAAATTCTGGGTTCTCTATTCTCTATTCTCTATTCTGTGTTTACATTCTATATTCTAAATTCCATATTCAGTATTCTGTATTCTATATTCTAAATTCTGTGTTCTGCTTTCCTTTTTATAAATTCTATATTCAGTACTGTGCATTCTATATTCTAAATTCTGTGTTCTGCATTCTATTTTCTAAATTCTATACTCATTATTCTGTATATTATATTCTAAAATCTGTGTTCTGCAATCCATGTTATAAATTCTGGGTTCTGTATTGTTTTCCATATTCTATATACTGTGTTCTTCATTCTATATTCTGTATTGTATATTATTTATGCCGTATTTTATATTCTGTGTTCTTCATTCAATATTCTGTATTCTATATTCTGCATTCCGTATTCTATATTCTATATTCTGTGTTCTACATTTTATACTCTAAATTCTATATTCAGTATTCTGTATTGTATATTCCAAATTCTGTGTTCTGCATTTTATGTTCTAAACTTTGGGTTTTGTATTCTGTATTCCATATTCTATATTTTGTGTTCTATAGTCTATATTTTGTATTCAATATTCTGCACTCCGTATTCTATATTCTATATCCTGTGTTCTAAATTCTATATTCAGTATTCTGTGTTTTATTTTCTAAATTCTGTGTTCTGCATTCCATGTTCTAAATTCTGGGTTTTATATTCACTATTGTATATACTACATTCTGTGTGCTACATTCTATATTATAAATTCTATATTCAGTATTCCGTATTCTATATTCTACATTCTGTGTTTACATTCTATATTCTAAATTGCATATTCAGTATGCTGTATTCTATATTCTAAATTCTGAGTTCTGCTTTCCATGTTCCAAAATCTGGCTTCAATATTTTCTTGCTATTTTTTTTCTGTTTTCTACATTATATATTCTAAATTATTTATTCAGTATTATGTATTTTATATTCTATATTCTATGTCCTACATAGAATTTTTTAATTGTTTATAAAATATTCCGTATATTATGTTCTAATTTCTGTGTTCTATATACTCTTTTGTATTTTCTATATTCTGTGTTCTACATTCTATATTGTAAATTTTATATTCAGCTTTCTGTATTCTATATTCTAAATTCTGTGTTCTACATTCTATATTCTATATTCTATATTCAGTATAATGTATTCTATATTCTAAATTCTGTGTTCTGCATCACATGTTCAAAATTCTCGATACTATACTCTCTATTGTATATTCTATATTCTATATACTGTGTTCTACATTCTATATTCTAAGATCTATATTAATTAAAGTGTATTCTATAGTCTTAATTCTGTGTTCTGCATTCAAAGTTCTAAATTCTGGGTTCTATATTCTGTTTTCCATATTTTAATACTGTGTTCTACATTCTATATTCTAAATTCTATATTCAGTATTATATATTCTATAATCTAAATTCTGTGTTCTGCATTCCATGTTCTAAATTCTCTATTCTATATTCTGTGTTCTACTTTCTATATTCTTAATTATATATTTTGTATTCAGTATTCTATATTCTAAATTCTGTGTTCTGCATTCCATGTTCTAAATTCTGGTTTCTACATTCTCTATTCTATATTCTATATTGTGTGTTTTTCATTCTAGATTTTACATACAATATTTTGCATTCCGTATACTATATTCTATATTCTGTGTTCTACATACTATATTCTAAATTCTATATTCAGCATTCCGTATTCTATATTCTAAACTCTCTGTTCTGCATTCCATGTTCTAAATTCTGGTTTCTATATCCTCTTTTCTATATTCTATATCCTGTGTTCCACATTCTATAGTCTAAATCCTATATTCAGCGTTCTGTATTCTATATTCTAAATTATGTGTTCTGCATACCATATTTAAATTCTGGGTTCTATATTCTGTTTTCCATATTTTATATTCTGTGTTCTACATTCTATATTCTGTATTCTATATTCTGCATTCAGTATTCTGCATTATATATTCTGTGTTCTACCTTCTATTTTCAAAATTCTATATTCAGTATTCTGTATTCTATATTCTAAATTCTGTGTTCTGCATTCCATGTTGTAAATTGTCTTTTCTATATTCTGTATTCTGTGTTCTTCTTTCTATATTCTAAATTCTATATTTAGTATTTTGTATTCTATATTATTAATTCTGTTCTCTGCATTCAATTTCTAAATTCTGGGTTCTATATTCTCTTTTATATATTCTATATACTGTGTTCTTCATTCTAGATCCTTCATACTAAATTTTGAATTCCGTATTCTATATTATATATTCTAAATTCTATATTCCGTATTCTGTATTCTATATTCTAAATTCTGTGTTTTGTATTCCATGTTGTATATTCTGGCTTCTATATTCTTTATTCTATATTCTAAATTCTGTGTTCTGCATTCCATGTTGTAAATTCTATATTCAGTATTCTGTATTCTATATTCTATATTCTGTGTTCTGCATTCTATATTCTAAATTCTATATTTGGTATTCTGTATTCTATATTCTTAATTCTGTGTTCTGGTTTCCATGTTCTAAATTCTGGGTTCTATATTCCCTATTCTATATTCTAAATTTTGTGCATTTCATTCTATATTCTACAATCTATATTCTGTATTAGGTATTCTATATTCTTTTTTTCCAAGTTCTACATTCCATATTCTAAATTCTATATGCACTATTCTGTATTCTATATTCTGAATTCTGTGTTCTGCATTCCATGTTCTAAATTCTGGGTTCTATACACTTTATTCTATATTCTATATTCTGTGTTCTACATTCTATATTCTAAATTCCATATTCAGTGTTCTGTATTGTATATTCTAAATTCTGGGTTCTGATTCCATGTACTAAATTCTGGGTTCTACATTCTCTATTCTATTTTCTATATTCTGTGTTTTACATTTTATATTCTAAATTCTATATTCAGTAATCTGTATTCCATATTCTAAATTCTATGTTCTTCATTCTATATTCAAAATTCTATATTCAGTATTCTGTATTGTATGTTCTAAATACCGTGTTCTGCATTCAATGTTCTAAATTCTGTGTTCTGCATTCCATGTTCTTAGGTATGGGAGCTATATTCTATATTTTATTCTGTGTTCTACATTCTACATTCTAAATTCTTTATTCAGTATTAATTAATCTATATTCTTAATTCTGTGTTCTGCCTAGCAGGTTCTTTATTCTGGATTCTACATTCTGTATTCTACATTCTATATTCTGTGTTCTACATTCTATATTCTAAATTCTATATTCGGTATTCTTTATTCTATATTCTAAATTCGTTGTTCTACATTCTATATTCTAAATAGTATATTCAGTATTCTGTATTCTATATTCTAAATTCTGTGTTCAGCATTCCATGTTCTGAATTCTTATTTCTGTATTCTGTTTCCATATTCTATATTCTGTGTTCTACATTGTATATTATAAATTCTATGCTCAGTGTTCTGTAATCTATATTCTTAATTCTGTGTTCTGCATTCCATGTTCTAATTTCTCTATTCTATATTTTGTGTTCTACATTCTATATTCTGTATTCAATATTCTGCATTCCGTATTCTAAATTCTATTTCTGTGTTCTACATTCTAAATTCTGGGTTCTGCATTCCATGTTCTAAATTCTGGGTTCTGTATTCTTCATTCTCTATTCTTTATTCTGTGTTCTGCATTCTCTATTCTACATTCTCTATTCTGTATTCTATATTCTACATTCTGTGTTCTGCATTCAATGTTCTAAATTCTGGTTTCTGTATTCTGTATTCTATAGTCTGTTTTGTACATTCTAAAGTATACTTTCTATATTCTGTATTCTATACTCTATATTCTAAATTCAGTGTTCTGAATTCTACGTTCTATACTCTGGGTTCTGTATTCTGTTTTCTATATTCTATATTCTGTGTTATACATTCTATATTCAACATTCTGTATACTGTATTCTATATACTAAATTCTGTTTTCTGAATTCCATGTTCTAAATAATGTGTTCTGCATTGTGTATTCTATATTCTATAATCTGTGTTGTATATTCTGTGTTATACATTCTATATTCAGTATTCAATATTCTAAAATCTAAACTCTGTGTTCTGAATTCCATGTTCTAAATTCTGTGTTCTGTAGTCTGTATTCTGAATTCCATATTCTCTTACTACATCCAGTATTCTACATTCTATATTCTGTATTCTGTATATAATATTCCATATACTGTGTTCAACAATGTAAATTCTATATTCTATATTCTGTATTCTGCACTCTATATTCTAAATTCTGTGTTCTGAATTACAACTTGTATAATCAAGTTTCTGCATTCTGTATTCTATATTCTATATTCTTTGTTCTACATTCTGTATTCTACATTGTATATTATGTATTCTGTATACTATATTCTATATGATGCGTTCTGATTCCCATGTTCTAAATTCTGGGTTCTGTATTCCGTAATCTGTATTCAATATTCTGTGTTCTACATTCTGTATTGTACATTCTATATACTGTATTCTATATTATAAATTCTGTGTACAACATTCTATATACCACATAATATTTCGGTATACTTTATTATATATTGTGTGTTCTGAATTCCTTGTTCTAAATTCTGCATACTGCATTCTGTATTCTATATTCTGTGTTCTACATTCTATATTCTACATTCTATTCCTTTATTCTATATTATGTATTGTGTGTTCTGAATTCCATGTTCTGAATCCTGCGTTCTGTATGCTGTATTCCATATTCTGTGTTTTGAATTCTATGTTCTAAATTCTATATTCAGCATTCTGTAATCTAAAGTCTTAATTCTGTGTTCTGCATTCTATGGTCTAAATTCTGGGTTCTGTATTCTGTTTTCCATATTCCATATTCTGTGTTCTATATTCTATATTATGTATTCCGTATTCTATATTCTATACTCTGTGTTCTACATTCTATATTCTGCATACTGTATTCAGTATACTGTATTCTATATTCTAAATTCTGTGTTCTGCACCCATGTTCTAAATTCCGGGTTCTATATTTTCTTATCTATATTCTATATTCTGTGTTCTATATTCTACATTCTAAATTCTATATTCAGTATTCTGTATTTTATATTCTTTATTAAGTGTTCTACATTCTATATTCTAATTTCTATATTCAATATTCTGTATTCTATATTCTTAATCCTATGTTCTGCATTCCGGGTTCTAAGTTCTGTGTTCTATTCTCTCTAGTATATATTCTATATTTGTGTTCTTCATTCTACATTCTACAAAGTATATACTGCATTCTGTATTCTATATTCTACATTCTATGTTCTACATTCTATATTCTAAAATATTTATTCAGTTTTCTGAATTCTATATTCTAAATTCTCTGTTCTGCATTCCATTTCTAAATTCTGGTTGCTATATTCTCTATTCTATATTCTATATTTTGTGTTCTTCATTCTATATTCTGCCTTCTTTATTCTGCATTCCGTATTTTATATTCTATATTCTGTGTTCTATTTCTATATTCTAAATTCTATATTCACTATTTTGTATTCTATATTATAATTTTTGTGATCTGCATTCCATGTTCTAAATTCTGGGTTCTATATTCTCTATTCTATGTTATATATTCTATGTTCTACATTCTATATTCTAAATTCTATATTCAGTATTGTTTATTTTATGTTCTAAATTCTGTGTCTGAATTCTATGTTCTAAATTCTATATTCAGTATTCTGTATATCATATTCTAAATTCTGTGTTCTGCAATCCATGTTCTAAATTCTGGTTTCTGTAATCTGTTTTTCATTTTTTATATTCTGTGTTCTTCATTCTATATTCTGTATTGTATATTCTTTATGCTGTATTCTCTATTCTGTGTTTTTCATTCTATATTCTGTATTCTATATTCTGCATTCCGTATTCTATATTCTATATTCTGTGTTCTTATTTCTATACTCTAAATTCTATATTCAGTATTCTGTATTCTATATTCCAAATTCTGTGTTCTGCAATCCATGTTCTAAATTCTGGTTTCTGTATTCTGTTTTCCATTTTTTATATTCTGTGTTCTACATTCTATATTGTGTATTGTATATTCTTTATGCCGTATTCTCTATTCTGAGATTTTCATTCTACATTCTGTATTCCATATTCTGCATTCCGTATTCTATATTCTATATTCTGTGTTCTACATTCTGTTCTCTAAATTCTATATTCAGTATTCTCTATTCTATATTCAAAATTCTGTGTTCTACCTTATATATTCTAAATTCTATATTCTATATTCAAAATTCTGTGTTCTTCATTCTGTGTTCTAAATTCTGGGTTATGTATTCTGTATTCCATATTTTATATTTTGTGTTCTATATTCTATATTTGGTATTCTATTTTCTGCATTCCGTATTCTGAATTCTATATCCTGTGTTCTAAATCCTATATTCAGTATTCTGTATTTTATTTTCTAAATTCTGTGTTCTGCATTCCATGTTCTAAATTCTGTGTTCTATATTCTTTTTTCCATATTCTAAATTCAGTGTTCTATATTCTATATTCTGTATTCTGTATTCTGCATTCCGTATTCTACAACGTATATTCTGTGTTCTAAATTTTATTTTCCAAATTCTATATGTAGTATTCTGTATTGTATATTCTATATGCTGTTTTCTAAATTCTGTATTCTAAATTCTATATTCTTTATTCAAATTCTGTGTTCTGCATACCGTGTTCAAAATTCTGTGTTCTATATTCTCTATTCTGTATTCTATAATTTGTGTTCTTCATTCTATATTCTATATCCTATATTCTGCATTCAGTTGTCTATATTGTATATTCTGTGTTCTACATTCTATATTCTAAATTCTATATTCAGTATTCTGTTTTATATATTCTAAATTCTGTGTTCTGTATTCTATGTTCTAAATTCTGGCTTCTATATTCTCCAGTCTATATTCTATATTTTGTGAACTCCATTCTTATTTCTACATTCTTTATTCTGCATTCCATATTCTATATTACATATTCTGTGTTCTACATTCTATATTCTAAATTCTATATACCTTATTCCGTAGTATATATTCTATATTCTATGTTCTGCATTGTATATTCTAAATTCTACATTCAGTAATCTGTATTCTAAATACTAAATTCTGTGTTCTGCATTTCATGTTCTAAATTCTGTGTTCTATAGTCTTTTTCTATATTCTATATTCTGTGTCCTTCATTCAATATTCTAAATTCTATATTCAGTATTCTCTATTCTATATTCTAAATTCTGTGTTCTGCATACCATGTTCAAATTTCGGGGTTCTGTATTCTGTTTCCATATTTTATATTCTGTGTTCTAATTTCTATATTCTGTATACTGTATTCTGCATTATGTATTCTTTATTCTATATTTTGTGTTCTACATTCTATATTCTAAATTTTATATTCAGTATTCTTTATTCTATTTTGTAAATTCTGGGTTCTGCATTCCATGTTCTAAATTCTATATTCAGTATTCTGTATTCTATATTCTAAATTCTGTGTTCCGCATTCTATGTTCTAAATTCTATATTCAGTATTCTGTATTATAAATTCTAAATTCTGTGTTCTGCATTCCATGTTGTAAATACTGGGTTGTCTATTCTGTTTTCCATAATGTATAATCTGTGTTCTGCATTCTATATTCTGTATTCTATATTCTGCATTCCGTATTCCATATTCTATATTCTGTGTTTTACATTCTATATATTAAATTCTATATTCTGTATTCCGTATTCTATATTCTGAACTCTGTGTTCTACATTCTATATTCTAAATTCTATATTCAGTGGTCTGTATTCTATATTCTAAATTCTGTGTTCTGCATTACATGCTCTAAATTTTGGCTTCTATATTCTCTATTCTATATTCTATATGCTGTGTTCAACATTCTATATTCTGAATTGTATATAGAGGTTTCTGTATTCTATATTCTTAATTCTGTGTTCTACATTCTATATTCTAAATTCTATATTCAGTATTCTGTATTCTATATACTTAATTCTCTGTTCTTCATTCCATGTTCTAAGTTCTGGGTCCTATACTCTCTATTATTTATTCTATATTTGTGTTCTGCATTCTATATTCTACATAGTATATTCTGCATTCCGTATCCTATATTCTATATTCTATGTTCTACATTCTAAATTCTAAAATCTATATTCAGTATTCTGTATTCTATAGTAAAAATTCTCTGTTCTGCGTTCCATTTCTAAATTGTGGTTTCTATATTCTCTATTCTATATTATATATTTGGGTCGTTCATTCTATATTCTACGTCCTATATTCTGCCATCCGTATTTTATATTCTATATTGTTTGTTCTATATTCTATATTCTAAATTCTATATTCAGTATTTTGTATTCTATATTCTAATTTGTGTGTTCTGCATTCCATGTTCTAAATTCTGGGTTCTCTATTCTCTTTTCTATATTCTGTGTTTACATTCTATATTCTAAATTCCATATTCAGTATTCTGTATTCTATATTCTAAATTCTGTGTTCTGCTTTCCTTTTTATAAATTCTATATTCAGTACTGTGCATTCTATATTCTAAATTCTGTGTTCTGCATTCTATTTTCTAAATTCTATATTCATTGTTCTGTATATTATATTCTAAAATCTGTGTTCTGCATTCCATGTTCTAAATTCTGGGTTCTGTATTGTTTTCCATATTCTATATACTGTGTTCTTCATTCTATATTCTGTATTGTATATTATTTATGCCGTATTTTATATTCTGTGTTCTTCATTCTATATTCTGTATTCTATATTCTGCATTCCGTATTCTATATTCTATATTCTGTGTTCTACATTTTATACTCTAAATTCTATATTCAGTATTCTGTATTGTATATTCCAAATTCTGTGTTCTGCCTTGTATGTTCTAAACTTTGGGTTCTGTATTCTGTATTCCATATTCTATATTTTGTGTTCTATAGTCTATATTTGGTATTCAATATTCTGCACTCCGTATTCTATATTCTATATCCTGTGTTCTAAATTCTATATTCAGTATTCTTTGTTTTATTTTCTAAATTCTGTGTTCTGCATTCCATGTTCTAAATTCTGGGTTTTATATTTACTATTGTATATACTACATTCTGTGTGCTACATTCTATATTATAAATTCTATATTCAGTATTCCGTATTCTATATTCTAAATTCTGTGTTTACATTCTATATTCTAAATTGCATATTCAATATGCTGTATTCTATATTCTAAATTCTGAGTTCTGCTTTCCATGTTCCAAAATCTGGCTTCAATATTTTCTTGCTATTTTTTTTTTCTGTTTTCTACATTATATATTCTAAATTATTTATTCAGTATTATGTATTTTATATTCTATATTCTATGTCCTACATAGAATTTTTTAATTGTTTATAAAATATTCCGTATATTATGTTCTAATTTCTGTGTTCTATATTCTATTTTCTATTTTCTATATTCTGTGTTCTACATTCTATATTGTAAATTTTATATTCAGCTTTCTGTATTCTATATTCTAAATTCTGTGTTCTACATTCTATATTCTATATTCTATATTCAGTATAATGTATTCTATATTCTAAATTCTGTGTTCTGCATCACATGTTCAAAATTCTCGATACTATACTCTCTATTGTATATTCTATATTCTATATACTGTGTTCTACATTCTATATGCTAAAATCTATATTAATTAAAGTGTATTCTATAGTCTTAATTCTGTGTTCTGCATTCAAAGTTCTAAATTCTGGGTTCTATATTCTGTTTTCCATATTTTAATACTGTGTTCTACATTCTATATTCTAAATTCTATATTCAGTATTATATATTCTATAATCTAAATTCTGTGTTCTGCATTCCATGTTCTAAATTCTCTATTCTAAATTCTGTGTTCTACTTTCTATATTCTTAATTATATATTTTGTATTCAGTATTCTATATTCTAAATTCTGTGTTCTGCATTCCATGTTCTAAATTCTGGTTTCTACATTCTCTATTCTATATTCTATATTGTGTGTTTTTCATTCTAGATTTTACATACAATATTTTGCATTCCGTATACTATATTCTATATTCTGTGTTCTACATACTATATTCTAAATTCTATATTCAGCATTCCGTATTCTATATTCTAAATTCTCTGTTCTGCATTCCATGTTCTAAATTCTGGTTTCTATATCCATTTTTCTATATTCTATATCCTGTGTTCCACATTCTATAGTCTAAATCCTATATTCAGCGTTCTGTATTCTATATTCTAAATTATGTGTTCTGCATTCCATATTTAAATTCTGGGTTCTATATTCTGTTTTCCATATTTTATATTCTGTGTTCTAAATTCTATATTCTGTATTCTATATTCTGCATTCAGTATTCTGCATTATATATTCTGTGTTCTACCTTCTATTTTCAAAATTCTATATTCAGTAATCTGTATTCTATATTCTAAATTCTGTGTTCTGCATTCCATGTTGTAAATTGTCTTTTCTATATTCTGTATTCTGTGTTCTTCTTTCTATATTCTAAATTCTATATTTAGTATTTTGTATTCTATATTATTAATTCTGTTCTCTGCATTCAATTTCTAAATTCTGGGTTCTATATTCTCTTTTATATATTCTATATACTGTGTTCTTCATTCTAGATCCTTCATACTAAATTTTGAATTCCGTATTCTATATTCTATATTCTGTGTTCTAAATTCTATATTCTAAATTCTATATTCCGTATTCTGTATTCTATATTCTAAATTCTGTGTTTTGTATTCCATGTTGTATATTCTGGCTTCTATATTCTTTATTCTATATTCTAAATTCTGTGTTCTGCATTCCATGTTGTAAATTCTATATTCAGTATTCTGTATTCTATATTCTATATTCTGTGTTCTGCATTCTATATTCTAAATTCTATATTTGGTATTCTGTATTCTATATTCTTAATTCTGTGATCTGGTTTCCATGTTCTAAATTCTGGGTTCTATATTCTCTATTCTATATTCTAAATTTTGTGCATTTCATTCTATATTCTACAATCTATATTCTGTATTATGTATTCTATATTCTTTTTTTCCGTGTTCTACATTCCATATTCTATATTCTATATGAACTATTCTGTATTCTATATTCTGAATTCTGTGTTCTGCATTCCATGTTCTAAATTCTGAGTTCTATACACTTTATTCTATATTCTATATTCTGTGTTCTACATTCTATATTCTAAATTCCATATTCAGTGTTCTGTATTGTATATTCTAAATTCTGGGTTCTGATTCCATGTACTAAATTCTGGGTTCTACATTCTCTATTCTATTTTCTATATTCTGTGTTTTACATTTTATATTCTAAATTCTATATTCAGTAATCTGTATTCCATATTCTAAATTCTGTGTTCTTCATTCTATATTCAAAATTCTATATTCAGTATTCTGTATTGTATGTTCTAAATACCGTGTTCTGCATTCAATATACTAAATTCTGTGTTCTGCATTCCATGTTCTTAGGTCTGGGATCTATATTCTATATTCTATATTCTGTGTTCTACATTCTACATTCTAAATTCTATATTCAGTATTATTTAATCTATATTCTTAATTCTGTGTTCTGCATAGCAGGTTCTGTATTCTGGATTCTACATTCTGTATTCTACATTCTATATTCTGTGTTCTACATTCTATATTCTAAATTCTATATTCAGTATTCTTTATTCTATATTCTAAATTTGGTGTTCTACATTCTATATTCTAAATAGTATATTCAGTATTCTGTATTCTATATTCTAAATTCTGTGTTCAGCATTCCATGTTCTGAATTCTGATTTCTGTATTCTGTTTCCATATTCTATATTCTGTGTTCTACATTGTATATTATAAATTCTATATTCAGTGTTCTGTAATCTATATTCTTAATTCTGTGTTCTGCAATCCATGTTCTAATTTCTCTATTCTATATTTTGTGTTCTACATTCTATATTCTGTATTCAATATTCTGCATTCCGTATTCTAAATTCTATTTCTGTGTTCTACATTCTAAATTCTGTGTTCTGCATTCCATGTTCTAAATTCTGGGTTCTGTATTCTTCATTCTCTATTCTTTATTATGTGTTCTGCATTCTCTATTCTACATTCTCTATTCTGTATTCTTTATTCTACATTCTGTGTTCTGCATTCAATGTTCTAAATTCTGGTTTCTGTATTCTGTATTCTATAGTCTGTTTTGTACATTCTAAAATATACATTCTATATTCTGTATTCTGTACTCTATATTCTAAATTCAGTGTTCTGAATTCTACGTTCTATACTCTGGGTTCTGTATTCTGTTTTCTATATTCTATATTCTGTGTTATACATTCTATATTCAAAATTCTGTATACTGTATTCTATATACTAAATTCTGTTTTCTGAATTCCATGTTCTAAATAATGTGTTCTGCATTGTGTATTCTATATTCTATAATCTGTGTTGTATATTCTGTGTTATACATTCTATATTCAGTATTCAATATTCTAAAATCTAAACTCTGTGTTCTGAATTCCATGTTCTAAATTCTGTGTTCTGTAGTCTGTATTCTGAATTCCATATTCTCTTACTACATCCAGTATTCTACATTCTATATTCTGTATTCTGTATATAATATTCCATATACTGTGTTCAACAATGTAAATTCTATATTCTATATTCTGTATTCTGCACTCTATATTCTAAATTCTGTGTTCTGAATTACAACTTGTATAATCAAGTTTCTGCATTCTGTATTCTATATTCTATATTCTGTGTTCTACATTCTGTATTCTACATTGTATATTATGTATTCTGTATACTATATTCTATATTATGCGTTCTGATTCCCATGTTCTAAATTCTGGGTTCTGTATTCCGTAATCTGTATTCAATATTCTGTGTTCTACATTCTGTATTGTACATTCTATATACTCTATTCTATATTATAAATTCTGTGTACAACATTCTATATACCACATAATATTTCGGTATACTATATTATATATTCTGTGTTATGAATTCCTTGTTCTAAATTCTGCATACTGCATTCTGTATTCTATATTCTATATTCTGTGTTCTACATTCTATATTCTACATTCTATTCCTTTATTCTATATTATGTATTGTGTGTTCTGAATTCCATGTTCTGAATCCTGCGTTCTGTATGCTGTATTCCATATTCTGTGTTTTGAATTCTATGTTCTAAATTCTATATTCAGCATTCTGTAATCTAAAGTCTTAATTCTGTGTTCTGCATTCTATGGTCTAAATTCTGGGTTCTGTATTCTGTTTTCCATATTCCATATTCTGTGTTCTATATTCTATATTATGTATTCCGTATTCTATATTCTATACTCTGTGTTCTACATTCTATATTCTGCATACTGTATTCAGTATACTGTATTCTATATTCTAAATTCTGTGTTCTGCACCCATGTTCTAAATTCCGGGTTCTATATTTTCTTATCTATATTCTATATTCTGTGTTCTATATTCTACATTCTAAATTCTATATTCAGTATTCTGTATTTTATATTCTTTATTAAGTGTTCTACATTCTATATTCTAATTTCTATATTCAATATTCTGTATTCTATATTCTTAATCCTATGTTCTGCATTCCGGGTTCTAAGTTCTGTGTTCTATTCTCTCTAGTATATATTCTATATTTGTGTTCTTCATTCTACATTCTACAAAGTATATACTGCATTCTGTATTCTATATTCTACATTCTATGTTCTACATTCTATATTCTAAAATATTTATTCAGTTTTCTGAATTCTATATTCTAAATTCTCTGTTCTGCATTCCATTTCTAAATTCTGGTTGCTATATTCTCTATTCTATATTCTATATTTTGTGTTCTTCATTCTATATTCTACCTTCTTTATTCTGCATTCCGTATTTTATATTCTATATTCTGTGTTCTATTTCTATATTCTAAATTCTATATTCACTATTTTGTATTCTATATTATAATTTTTGTGATCTGCATTCCATGTTCTAAATTCTGGGTTCTATATTCTCTATTCTATGTTATATATTCTATGTTCTACATTCTATATTCTAAATTCTATATTCAGTATTGTTTATTTTATGTTCTAAATTCTGTGTCTGAATTCTATGTTCTAAATTCTATATTCAGTATTCTGTATATCATATTCTAAATTCTGTGTTCTGCAATCCATGTTCTAAATTCTGGTTTCTGTAATCTGTTTTTCATTTTTTATATTCTGTGTTCTTCATTCTATATTCTGTATTGTATATTCTTTATGCTGTATTCTCTATTCTGTGTTTTTCATTCTATATTCTGTATTCTATATTCTGCATTCCGTATTCTATATTCTATATTCTGTGTTCTTATTTCTATACTCTAAATTCTATATTCAGTATTCTGTATTCTATATTCCAAATTCTGTGTTCTGCAATCCATGTTCTAAATTCTGGTTTCTGTATTCTGTTTTCCATTTTTTATATTCTGTGTTCTACATTCTATATTGTGTATTGTATATTCTTTATGCCGTATTCTCTATTCTGAGTTTTTCATTCTACATTCTGTATTCCATATTCTGCATTCCGTATTCTATATTCTATATTCTGTGTTCTACATTCTGTTCTCTAAATTCTATATTCAGTATTCTCTATTCTATATTCAAAATTCTGTGTTCTACCTTATATATTCTAAATTCTATATTCTATATTCAAAATTCTGTGTTCTGCATTCTGTGTTCTAAATTCTGGGTTCTATATTCTCTATTCTATATTCTATATTTTGTGCTCTTCATTCTATATTCTGCATTCTATATTCTAAATTCTAAATTCTATATTCCAAATTCTGTGTTCTGCATTTCATATTCTAAATTCTGTGTTATGTATTCTGTATTCCATATTTTATATTTTGTGTTCTATATTCTATATTTGGTATTCTATTTTCTACATTCCGTATTCTGAATTCTATATCCTGTGTTCTAAATCCTATATTCAGTATTCTGTATTTTATTTTCTAAATTCTGTGTTCTGCATTCCATGTTCTAAATTCTGTGTTCTATATTCTTTTTTCCATATTCTAAATTCAGTGTTCTATATTCTATATTCTGTATTCTGTATTCTGCATTCCGTATTCTACAACGTATATTCTGTGTTCTAAATTTTATTTTCCAAATTCTATATGTAGTATTCTGTATTGTATATTCTATATGCTGTTTTCTAAATTCTGTATTCTAAATTCTATATTCTTTATTCAAATTCTGTGTTCTGCATACCGTGTTCAAAATTCTGTGTTCTATATTCTCTATTCTGTATTCTATAATTTGTGTTCTTCATTCTATATTCTATATCCTATATTCTGCATTCAGTTGTCTATATTGTATATTCTGTGTTCTACATTCTATATTCTAAATTCTATATTCAGTATTCTGTTTTATATATTCTAAATTCTGTGTTCTGTATTCTATGTTCTAAATTCTGGCTTCTATATTCTCCAGTCTATATTCTATATTTTGTGAACTCCATTCTTATTTCTACATTCTTTATTCTGCATTCCATATTCTATATTACATATTCTGTGTTCTACATTCTATATTCTAAATTCTATATACCTTATTCCGTAGTATATATTCTATATTCTATGTTCTGCATTGTATATTCTAAATTCTACATTCAGTAATCTGTATTCTAAATACTAAATTCTGTGTTCTGCATTTCATGTTCTAAATTCTGTGTTCTATAATCTTTTTCTATATTCTATATTCTGTGTCCTTCATTCAATATTCTAAATTCTATATTCAGTATTCTCTATTCTATATTCTAAATTCTGTGTTCTGCATACCATGTTCAAATTTCGGGGTTCTGTATTCTGTTTCCATATTTTATATTCTGTGTTCTAATTTCTATATTCTGTATACTGTATTCTGCATTATGTATTCTTTATTCTATATTTTGTGTTCTACATTCTATATTCTAAATTTTATATTCAGTATTCTTTATTCTATTTTGTAAATTCTGGGTTCTGCATTCCATGTTCTAAATCCTATATTCAGTATTCTGTATTCTATATTCTAAATTCTGTGTTCCGCATTCTATGTTCTAAATTCTATATTCAGTATTCTGTATTATAAATTCTAAATTCTGTGTTCTGCATTCCATGTTGTAAATACTGGGTTGTCTATTCTGTTTTCCATAATGTATAATCTGTGTTCTGCATTCTATATTCTGTATTCTATATTCTGCATTCCGTATTCCATATTCTATATTCTGTGTTTTACATTCTATATATTAAATTCTATATTCTGTATTCCGTATTCTATATTCTGAACTCTGTGTTCTACTTTCTATATTCTAAATTCTATATTCAGTGGTCTGTATTCTATATTCTAAATTCTGTGTTCTGCATTTCATGCTCTAAATTTTGGCTTCTATATTCTCTATTCTATATTCTATATGCTGTGTTCAACATTCTATATTCTGAATTGTATATAGAGGTTTCTGTATTCTATATTCTTAATTCTGTGTTCTACATTCTATATTCTAAATTCAATATTCAGTATTCTGTATTCTATATACTTAATTCTCTGTTCTTCATTCCATGTTCTAAGTTCTGGGTCCTATACTCTCTATTATATATTCTATATTTGTGTTCTGCATTCTATATTCTACATAGTATATTCTGCATTCCGTATCCTATATTCTATATTCTATGTTCTACATTCTAAATTCTAAAATCTATATTCAGTATTCTGTATTCTATAGTAAAAATTCTCTGTTCTGCGTTCCATTTCTAAATTGTGGTTTCTATATTCTCTATTCTATATTATATATTTGGGTCGTTCATTCTATATTCTACGTCCTATATTCTGCCATCCGTATTTTATATTCTATATTGTTTGTTCTATATTCTATATTCTAAATTCTATATTCAGTATTTTGTATTCTATATTCTAATTTGTGTGTTCTGCATTCCATGTTCTAAATTCTGGGTTCTCTATTCTCTATTCTATATTCTGTGTTTACATTCTATATTCTAAATTCCATATTCAGTATTCTGTATTCTATATTCTAAATTCTGTGTTCTGCTTTCCTTTTTATAAATTCTATATTCAGTACTGTGCATTCTATATTCTAAATTCTGTGTTCTGCATTCTATTTTCTAAATTCTATATTCATTGTTCTGTATATTATATTCTAAAATCTGTGTTCTGCATTCCATGTTATAAATTCTGGGTTCTGTATTGTTTTCCATATTCTATATACTGTGTTCTTCATTCTATATTCTGTATTGTATATTATTTATGCCGTATTTTATATTCTGTGTTCTTCATTCTATATTCTGTATTCTATATTCTGCATTCCGTATTCTATATTCTATATTCTGTGTTCTACATTTTATACTCTAAATTCTATATTCAGTATTCTGTATTGTATATTCCAAATTCTGTGTTCTGCCTTGTATGTTCTCAACTTTGGGTTCTGTATTCTGTATTCCATATTCTATATTTTGTGTTCTATAGTCTATATTTGGTATTCAATATTCTGCACTCCGTATTCTATATTCTATATCCTGTGTTCTAAATTCTATATTCAGTATTCTGTGTTTTATTTTCTAAACTCTGTGTTCTGCATTCCATGTTCTAAATTCTGGGTTTTATATTTACTATTGTATATACTACATTCTGTGTGCTACATTCTATATTATAAATTCTATATTCAGTATTCCGTATTCTATATTCTAAATTCTGTGTTTACATTCTATATTCTAAATTGCATATTCAATATGCTGTATTCTATATTCTAAATTCTGAGTTCTGCTTTCCATGTTCCAAAATCTGGCTTCAATATTTTCTTGCTATTTTTTTTTTCTGTTTTCTACATTATATATTCTAAATTATTTATTCAGTATTATGTATTTTATATTCTATATTCTATGTCCTACATAGAATTTTTTAATTGTTTATAAAATATTCCGTATATTATGTTCTAATTTCTGTGTTCTATATTCTATTTTCTATTTTCTATATTCTGTGTTCTACATTCTATATTGTAAATTTTAAATTCAGCTTTCTGTATTCTATATTCTAAATTCTGTGTTCTACATTCTATATTCTATATTCTATATTCAGTATAATGTATTCTATATTCTAAATTCTGTGTTCTGCATCACATGTTCAAAATTCTCGATACTATACTCTCTATTGTATATTCTATATTCTATATACTGTGTTCTACATTCTATATGCTAAAATCTATATTAATTAAAGTGTATTCTATAGTCTTAATTCTGTGTTCTGCATTCAAAGTTCTAAATTCTGGGTTCTATATTCTGTTTTCCATATTTTAATACTGTGTTCTACATTCTATATTCTAAATTCTATATTCAGTATTATATATTCTATAATCTAAATTCTGTGTTCTGCATTCCATGTTCTAAATTCTCTATTCTATATTCTGTGTTCTACTTTCTATCTTCTTAATTATATATTTTGTATTCAGTATTCTATATTCTAAATTCTGTGTTCTGCATTCCATGTTCTAAATTCTGGTTTCTACATTCTCTATTCTATATTCTATATTGTGTGTTTTTCATTCTAGATTTTACATACAATATTTTGCATTCCGTATACTATATTCTATATTCTGTGTTCTACATACTATATTCTAAATTCTATATTCAGCATTCCGTATTCTATATTCTAAATTCTCTGTTCTGCATTCCATGTTCTAAATTCTGGTTTCTATATCCTCTTTTCTATATTCTATATCCTGTGTTCCACATTCTATAGTCTAAATCCTATATTCAGCGTTCTGTATTCTATATTCTAAATTATGTGTTCTGCATTCCATATTTAAATTCTGGGTTCTATATTCTGTTTTCCATATTTTATATTCTGTGTTCTAAATTCTATATTCTGTATTCTATATTCTGCATTCAGTATTCTGCATTATATATTCTGTGTTCTACCTTCTATTTTCAAAATTCTATATTCAGTAATCTGTATTCTATATTCTAAATTCTGTGTTCTGCATTCCATGTTGTAAATTGTCTTTTCTATATTCTGTATTCTGTGTTCTTCTTTCTATATTCTAAATTCTATATTTAGTATTTTGTATTCTATATTATTAATTCTGTTCTCTGCATTCAATTTCTAAATTCTGGGTTCTATATTCTCTTTTATATATTCTATATACTGTGTTCTTCATTCTAGATCCTTCATACTAAATTTTGAATTCCGTATTCTATATTCTATATTCTGTGTTCTAAATTCTATATTCTAAATTCTATATTCCGTATTCTGTATTCTATATTCTAAATTCTGTGTTTTGTATTCCATGTTGTATATTCTGGCTTCTATATTCTTTATTCTATATTCTAAATTCTGTGTTCTGCATTCCATGTTGTAAATTCTATATTAAGTATTCTGTATTCTATATTCTATATTCTGTGTTCTGCATTCTATATTCTAAATTCTATATTTGGTATTCTGTATTCTATATTCTTAATTCTGTGATCTGGTTTCCATGTTCTAAATTCTGGGTTCTATATTCTCTATTCTATATTCTAAATTTTGTGCATTTCATTCTATATTCTACAATCTATATTCTGTATTAGGTATTCTATATTCTTTTTTTCCGTGTTCTACATTCCATATTCTAAATTCTATATGAACTATTCTGTATTCTATATTCTGAATTCTGTGTTCTGCATTCCATGTTCTAAATTCTGAGTTCTATACACTTTATTCTATATTCTATATTCTGTGTTCTACATTCTATATTCTAAATTCCATATTCAGTGTTCTGTATTGTATATTCTAAATTCTGGGTTCTGATTCCATGTACTAAATTCTGGGTTCTACATTCTCTATTCTATTTTCTATATTCTGTGTTTTACATTTTATATTCTAAATTCTATATTCAGTAATCTGTATTCCATATTCTAAATTCTGTGTTCTTCATTCTATATTCAAAATTCTATATTCAGTATTCTGTATTGTATGTTCTAAATACCGTGTTCTGCATTCAATATACTAAATTCTGTGTTCTGCATTCCATGTTCTTAGGTCTGGGATCTATATTCTATATTCTATATTCTGTGTTCTACATTCTAAATTCTAAATTCTATATTCAGTATTATTTAATCTATATTCTTAATTCTGTGTTCTGCATAGCAGGTTCTGTATTCTGGATTCTACATTCTGTATTCTACATTCTATATTCTGTGTTCTACATTCTATATTCTAAATTCTATATTCAGTATTCTTTATTCTATATTCTAAATTTGGTGTTCTACATTCTATATTCTAAATAGTATATTCAGTATTCTGTATTCTATATTCTAAATTCTGTGTTCAGCATTCCATGTTCTGAATTCTGATTTCTGTATTCTGTTTCCATATTCTATATTCTGTGTTCTACATTGTATATTATAAATTCTATATTCAGTGTTCTGTAATCTATATTCTTAATTCTGTGTTTTGCAATCCATGTTCTAATTTCTCTATTCTATATTTTGTGTTCTACATTCTATATTCTGTATTCAATATTCTGCATTCCGTATTCTAAATTCTATTTCTGTGTTCTACATTCTAAATTCTGGGTTCTGCATTCCATGTTCTAAATTCTGGGTTCTGTATTCTTCATTCTCTATTCTTTATTATGTGTTCTGCATTCTCTATTCTACATTCTCTATTCTGTATTCTTTATTCTACATTCTGTGTTCTGCATTCAATGTTCTAAATTCTGGTTTCTGTATTCTGTATTCTATAGTCTGTTTTGTACATTCTAAAATATACATTCTATATTCTGTATTCTGTACTCTATATTCTAAATTCAGTGTTCTGAATTCTACGTTCTATACTCTGGGTTCTGTATTCTGTTTTCTATATTCTATATTCTGTGTTATACATTCTATATTCAAAATTCTGTATACTGTATTCTATATACTAAATTCTGTTTTCTGAATTCCATGTTCTAAATAATGTGTTCTGCATTGTGTATTCTATATTCTATAATCTGTGTTGTATATTCTGTGTTATACATTCTATATTCAGTATTCAATATTCTAAAATCTAAACTCTGTGTTCTGAATTCCATGTTCTATATTCTGTGTTCTGTAGTCTGTATTCTGAATTCCATATTCTCTTACTACATCCAGTATTCTACATTCTATATTCTGTATTCTGTATATAATATTCCATATACTGTGTTCAACAATGTAAATTCTATATTCTATATTCTGTATTCTGCACTCTATATTCTAAATTCTGTGTTCTGAATTACAACTTGTATAATCAAGTTTCTGCATTCTGTATTCTATATTCTATATTCTGTGTTCTACATTCTGTATTCTACATTGTATATTATGTATTCTGTATACTATATTCTATATTATGCGTTCTGATTCCCATGTTCTAAATTCTGGGTTCTGTATTCCGTAATCTGTATTCAATATTCTGTGTTCTACATTCTGTATTGTACATTCTATATACTCTATTCTATATTATAAATTCTGTGTACAACATTCTATATACCACATAATATTTCGGTATACTATATTATATATTCTGTGTTATGAATTCCTTGTTCTAAATTCTGCATACTGCATTCTGTATTCTATATTCTATATTCTGTGTTCTACATTCTATATTCTACATTCTATTCCTTTATTCTATATTATGTATTGTGTGTTCTGAATTTCATGTTCTGAATCCTGCGTTCTGTATGCTGTATTCCATATTCTGTGTTTTGAATTCTATGTTCTAAATTCTATATTCAGCATTCTGTAATCTAAAGCCTTAATTCTGTGTTCTGCATTCTATGGTCTAAATTCTGGGTTCTGTATTCTGTTTTCCATATTCCATATTCTGTGTTCTATATTCTATATTATGTATTCCGTATTCTATATTCTATACTCTGTGTTCTACATTCTATATTCTGCATACTGTATTCAGTATACTGTATTCTATATTCTAAATTCTGTGTTCTGCACCCATGTTCTAAATTCCGGGTTCTATATTTTCTTATCTATATTCTATATTCTGTGTTCTATATTCTACATTCTAAATTCTATATTCAGTATTCTGTATTTTATATTCTTTATTAAGTGTTCTACATTCTATATTCTAATTTCTATATTCAATATTCTGTATTCTATATTCTTAATCCTATGTTCTGCATTCCGGGTTCTAAGTTCTGTGTTCTATTCTCTCTAGTATATATTCTATATTTGTGTTCTTCATTCTACATTCTACAAAGTATATACTGCATTCTGTATTCTATATTCTACATTCTATGTTCTACATTCTATATTCTAAAATATTTATTCAGTTTTCTGAATTCTATATTCTAAATTCTCTGTTCTGCATTCCATTTCTAAATTCTGGTTGCTATATTCTCTATTCTATATTCTATATTTTGTGTTCTTCATTCTATATTCTACCTTCTTTATTCTGCATTCCGTATTTTATATTCTATATTCTGTGTTCTATTTCTATATTCTAAATTCTATATTCACTATTTTGTATTCTATATTATAATTTTTGTGATCTGCATTCCATGTTCTAAATTCTGGGTTCTATATTCTCTATTCTATGTTATATATTCTATGTTCTACATTCTATATTCTAAATTCTATATTCAGTATTGTTTATTTTATGTTCTAAATTCTGTGTCTGAATTCTATGTTCTAAATTCTATATTCAGTATTCTGTATATCATATTCTAAATTCTGTGTTCTGCAATCCATGTTCTAAATTCTGGTTTCTGTAATCTGTTTTTCATTTTTTATATTCTGTGTTCTTCATTCTATATTCTGTATTGTATATTCTTTATGCTGTATTCTCTATTCTGTGTTTTTCATTCTATATTCTGTATTCTATATTCTGCATTCCGTATTCTATATTCTATATTCTGTGTTCTTATTTCTATACTCTAAATTCTATATTCAGTATTCTGTATTCTATATTCCAAATTCTGTGTTCTGCAATCCATGTTCTAAATTCTGGTTTCTGTATTCTGTTTTCCATTTTTTATATTCTGTGTTCTACATTCTATATTGTGTATTGTATATTCTTTATGCCGTATTCTCTATTCTGAGTTTTTCATTCTACATTCTGTATTCCATATTCTGCATTCCGTATTCTATATTCTATATTCTGTGTTCTACATTCTGTTCTCTAAATTCTATATTCAGTATTCTCTATTCTATATTCAAAATTCTGTGTTCTACCTTATATATTCTAAATTCTATATTCTATATTCAAAATTCTGTGTTCTTCATTCTGTGTTCTAAATTCTGGGTTCTATATTCTCTATTCTATATTCTATATTTTGTGCTCTTCATTCTATATTCTGCATTCTATATTCTAAATTCTAAATTCTATATTCCAAATTCTGTGTTCTGCATTTCATATTCTAAATTCTGTGTTATGTATTCTGTATTCCATATTTTATATTTTGTGTTCTATATTCTATATTTGGTATTCTATTTTCTACATTCCGTATTCTGAATTCTATATCCTGTGTTCTAAATCCTATATTCAGTATTCTGTATTTTATTTTCTAAATTCTGTGTTCTGCATTCCATGTTCTAAATTCTGTGTTCTATATTCTTTTTTCCATATTCTAAATTCAGTGTTCTATATTCTATATTCTGTATTCTGTATTCTGCATTCCGTATTCTACAACGTATATTCTGTGTTCTAAATTTTATTTTCCAAATTCTATATGTAGTATTCTGTATTGTATATTCTATATGCTGTTTTCTAAATTCTGTATTCTAAATTCTATATTCTTTATTCAAATTCTGTGTTCTGCATACCGTGTTCAAAATTCTGTGTTCTATATTCTCTATTCTGTATTCTATAATTTGTGTTCTTCATTCTATATTCTATATCCTATATTCTGCATTCAGTTGTCTATATTGTATATTCTGTGTTCTACATTCTATATTCTAAATTCTATATTCAGTATTCTGTTTTATATATTCTAAATTCTGTGTTCTGTATTCTATGTTCTAAATTCTGGCTTCTATATTCTCCAGTCTATATTCTATATTTTGTGAACTCCATTCTTATTTCTACATTCTTTATTCTGCATTCCATATTCTATATTACATATTCTGTGTTCTACATTCTATATTCTAAATTCTATATACCTTATTCCGTAGTATATATTCTATATTCTATGTTCTGCATTGTATATTCTAAATTCTACATTCAGTAATCTGTATTCTAAATACTAAATTCTGTGTTCTGCATTTCATGTTCTAAATTCTGTGTTCTATATTATTTTTCTATATTCTATATTCTGTGTCCTTCATTCAATATTCTAAATTCTATATTCAGTATTCTCTATTCTATATTCTAAATTCTGTGTTCTGCATACCATGTTCAAATTTCGGGGTTCTGTATTCTGTTTCCATATTTTATATTCTGTGTTCTAATTTCTATATTCTGTATACTGTATTCTGCATTATGTATTCTTTATTCTATATTTTGTGTTCTACATTCTATATTCTAAATTTTATATTCAGTATTCTTTATTCTATTTTGTAAATTCTGGGTTCTGCATTCCATGTTCTAAATCCTATATTCAGTATTCTGTATTCTATATTCTAAATTCTGTGTTCCGCATTCTATGTTCTAAATTCTATATTCAGTA
Source organism: Vicugna pacos (assembly GCF_048564905.1). Lineage (NCBI taxonomy): Eukaryota > Metazoa > Chordata > Mammalia > Artiodactyla > Camelidae > Vicugna > Vicugna pacos. The sequence goes on along the minus strand of NW_027328741.1, from coordinate 69,497,614 downwards.
TTCTGTATTATAAATTCTAAATTCTGTGTTCTGCATTCCATGTTGTAAATACTGGGTTGTCTATTCTGTTTTCCATAATGTATAATCTGTGTTCTGCATTCTATATTCTGTATTCTATATTCTGCATTCCGTATTCCATATTCTATATTCTGTGTTTTACATTCTATATATTAAATTCTATATTCTGTATTCCGTATTCTATATTCTGAACTCTGTGTTCTACATTCTATATTCTAAATTCTATATTCAGTGGTCTGTATTCTATATTCTAAATTCTGTGTTCTGCATTACATGCTCTAAATTTTGGCTTCTATATTCTCTATTCTATATTCTATATGCTGTGTTCAACATTCTATATTCTGAATTGTATATAGAGGTTTCTGTATTCTATATTCTTAATTCTGTGTTCTACATTCTATATTCTAAATTCTATATTCAGTATTCTGTATTCTATATACTTAATTCTCTGTTCTTCATTCCATGTTCTAAGTTCTGGGTCCTATACTCTCTATTATATATTCTATATTTGTGTTCTGCATTCTATATTCTACATAGTATATTCTGCATTCCGTATCCTATATTCTATATTCTATGTTCTACATTCTAAATTCTAAAATCTATATTCAGTATTCTGTATTCTATAGTAAAAATTCTCTGTTCTGCGTTCCATTTCTAAATTGTGGTTTCTATATTCTCTATTCTATATTATATATTTGGGTCGTTCATTCTATATTCTACGTCCTATATTCTGCCATCCGTATTTTATATTCTATATTGTTTGTTCTATATTCTATATTCTAAATTCTATATTCAGTATTTTGTATTCTATATTCTAATTTGTGTGTTCTGCATTCCATGTTCTAAATTCTGGGTTCTCTATTCTCTATTCTATATTCTGTGTTTACATTCTATATTCTAAATTCCATATTCAGTATTCTGTATTCTATTTTCTAAATTCTGTGTTCTGCTTTCCATTTTATAAATTCTATATTCAGTACTGTGCATTCTATATTCTAAATTCTGTGTTCTGCATTCTATTTTCTAAATTCTATATTCATTGTTCTGTATATTATATTCTAAAATCTGTGTTCTGCATTCCATGTTATAAATTCTGGGTTCTGTATTGTTTTCCATATTCTATATACTGTGTTCTTCATTCTATATTCTGTATTGTATATTATTTATGCCGTATTTTATATTCTGTGTTCTTCATTCTATATTCTGTATTCTATATTCTGCATTCCGTATTCTATATTCTATATTCTGTGTTCTACATTTTATACTCTAAATTCTATATTCAGTATTCTGTATTGTATATTCCAAATTCTGTGTTCTGCCTTGTATGTTCTAAACTTTGGGTTCTGTATTCTGTATTCCATATTCTATATTTTGTGTTCTATAGTCTATATTTGGTATTCAATATTCTGCACTCCGTATTCTATATTCTATATCCTGTGTTCTAAATTCTATATTCAGTATTCTGTGTTTTATTTTCTAAATTCTGTGTTCTGCATTCCATGTTCTAAATTCTGGGTTTTATATTTACTATTGTATATACTACATTCTGTGTGCTACATTCTATATTATAAATTCTATATTCAGTATTCCGTATTCTATATTCTAAATTCTGTGTTTACATTCTATATTCTAAATTGCATATTCAATATGCTGTATTCTATATTCTAAATTCTGAGTTCTGCTTTCCATGTTCCAAAATCTGGCTTCAATATTTTCTTGCTATTTTTTTTTCTGTTTTCTACATTATATATTCTAAATTATTTATTCAGTATTATGTATTTTATATTCTATATTCTATGTCCTACATAGAATTTTTTAATTGTTTATAAAATATTCCGTATATTATGTTCTAATTTCTGTGTTCTATATTCTATTTTCTATTTTCTATATTCTGTGTTCTACATTCTATATTGTAAATTTTATATTCAGCTTTCTGTATTCTATATTCTAAATTCTGTGTTCTACATTCTATATTCTATATTCTATATTCAGTATAATGTATTCTATATTCTAAATTCTGTGTTCTGCATCACATGTTCAAAATTCTCGATACTATACTCTCTATTGTATATTCTATATTCTATATACTGTGTTCTACATTCTATATGCTAAAATCTATATTAATTAAAGTGTATTCTATAGTCTTAATTCTGTGTTCTGCATTCAAAGTTCTAAATTCTGGGTTCTATATTCTGTTTTCCATATTTTAATACTGTGTTCTACATTCTATATTCTAAATTCTATATTCAGTATTATATATTCTATAATCTAAATTCTGTGTTCTGCATTCCATGTTCTAACTTCTCTATTCTATATTCTGTGTTCTACTTTCTATATTCTTAATTATATATTTTGTATTCAGTATTCTATATTCTAAATTCTGTGTTCTGCATTCCATGTTCTAAATTCTGGTTTCTACATTCTCTATTCTATATTCTATATTGTGTGTTTTTCATTCTAGATTTTACATACAATATTTTGCATTCCGTATACTATATTCTATATTCTGTGTTCTACATACTATATTCTAAATTCTATATTCAGCATTCCGTATTCTATATTCTGAATTCTCTGTTCTGCATTCCATGTTCTAAATTCTGGTTTCTATATCCTCTTTTCTATATTCTATATCCTGTGTTCCACATTCTATAGTCTAAATCCTATATTCAGCTTTCTGTATTCTATATTCTAAATTATATGTTCTGCATTCCATATTTAAATTCTGGGTTCTATATTCTGTTTTCCATATTTTATATTCTGTGTTCTAAATTCTATATTCTGTATTCTATATTCTGCATTCAGTATTCTGCATTATATATCCTGTGTTCTACCTTCTATTTTCAAAATTCTATATTCAGTAATCTGTATTCTATATTCTAAATTCTGTGTTCTGCATTCCATGTTGTAAATTGTCTTTTCTATATTCTGTATTCTGTGTTCTTCTTTCTATATTCTAAATTCTATATTTAGTATTTTGTATTCTATATTATTAATTCTGTTCTCTGCATTCAATTTCTAAATTCTGGGTTCTATATTCTCTTTTATATATTCTATATACTGTGTTCTTCATTCTAGATCCTTCATACTAAATTTTGAATTCCGTATTCTATATTCTATATTCTGTGTTCTAAATTCTATATTCTAAATTCTATATTCCGTATTCTGTATTCTATATTCTAAATTCTGTGTTTTGTATTCCATGTTGTATATTCTGGCTTCTATATTCTTTATTCTATATTCTAAATTCTGTGTTCTGCATTCCATGTTGTAAATTCTATATTCAGTATTCTGTATTCTATATTCTATATTCTGTGTTCTGCATTCTATATTCTAAATTCTATATTTGGTATTCTGTATTCTATATTCTTAATTCTGTGATCTGGTTTCCATGTTCTAAATTCTGGGTTCTATATTCTCTATTCTATATTCTAAATTTTGTGCATTTCATTCTATATTCTACAATCTATATTCTGTATTAGGTATTCTATATTCTTTTTTCCGTGTTCTACATTCCATATTCTAAATTCTATATGCACTATTCTGTATTCTATATTCTGAATTCTGTGTTCTGCATTCCATGTTCTAAATTCTGAGTTCTATACACTTTATTCTATATTCTATATTCTGTGTTCTACATTCTATATTCTAAATTCCATATTCAGTGTTCTGTATTGTATATTCTAAATTCTGGGTTCTGATTCCATGTACTAAATTCTGGGTTCTACATTCTCTATTCTATTTTCTATATTCTGTGTTTTACATTTTATATTCTAAATTCTATATTCAGTAATCTGTATTCCATATTCTAAATTCTGTGTTCTTCATTCTATATTCAAAATTCTATATTCAGTATTCTGTATTGTATGTTCTAAATACCGTGTTCTGCTTTCAATATACTAAATTCTGTGTTCTGCATTCCATGTTCTTAGGTCTGGGATCTATATTCTATATTCTATATTCTGTGTTCTACATTCTACATTCTAAATTCTATATTCAGTATTATTTAATCTATATTCTTAATTCTGTGTTCTGCATAGCAGGTTCTGTATTCTGGATTCTACATTCTGTATTCTACATTCTATATTCTGTGTTCTACATTCTATATTCTAAATTCTATATTCAGTATTCTTTATTCTATATTCTAAATTTGGTGTTCTACATTCTATATTCTAAATAGTATATTCAGTATTCTGTATTCTATATTCTAAATTCTGTGTTCAGCATTCCATGTTCTGAATTCTGATTTCTGTATTCTGTTTCCATATTCTATATTCTGTGTTCTACATTGTATATTATAAATTCTATATTCAGTGTTCTGTAATCTATATTCTTAATTCTGTGTTCTGCATTCCATGTTCTAATTTCTCTATTCTATATTTTGTGTTCTACATTCTATATTCTGTATTCAATATTCTGCATTCCGTATTCTAAATTCTATTTCTGTGTTCTACATTCTAAATTCTGGGTTCTGCATTCCATGTTCTAAATTCTGGGTTCTGTATTCTTCATTCTCTATTCTTTATTCTGTGTTCTGCATTCTCTATTCTACATTCTCTATTCTGTATTCTTTATTCTACATTCTGTGTTCTGCATTCAATGTTCTAAATTCTGGTTTCTGTATTCTGTATTCTATAGTCTGTTTTGTACATTCTAAAATATACATTCTATATTCTGTATTCTGTACTCTATATTCTAAATTCAGTGTTCTGAATTCTACGTTCTAAACTCTGGGTTCTGTATTCTGTTTTCTATATTCTATATTCTGTGTTATACATTCTATATTCAACATTCTGTATACTGTATTCTATATACTAAATTCTGTTTTCTGAATTCCATGTTCTAAATAATGTGTTCTGCATTGTGTATTCTATATTCTATAATCTGTGTTGTATATTCTGTGTTATACATTCTATATTCAGTATTCAATATTCTAAAATCTAAACTCTGTGTTCTGAATTCCATGTTCTAAATTCTGTGTTCTGTAGTCTGTATTCTGAATTCCATATTCTCTTACTACATCCAGTATTCTACATTCTATATTCTGTATTCTGTATATAATATTCCATATACTGTGTTCAACAATGTAAATTCTATATTCTATATTCTGTATTCTGCACTCTATATTCTAAATTCTGTGTTCTGAATTACAACTTGTATAATCAAGTTTCTGCATTCTGTATCCTATATTCTATATTCTGTGTTCTACATTCTGTATTCTACATTGTATATTATGTATTCTGTATACTATATTCTATATTATGCGTTCTGATTCCCATGTTCTAAATTCTGGGTTCTGTATTCCGTAATCTGTATTCAATATTCTGTGTTCTACATTCTGTATTGTACATTCTATATACTGTATTCTATATTATAAATTCTGTGTACAACATTCTATATACCACATAATATTTCGGTATACTATATTATATATTCTGTGTTCTGAATTCCTTGTTCTAAATTCTGCATACTGCATTCTGTATTCTATATTCTATATTCTGTGTTCTACATTCTATATTCTACATTCTATTCCTTTATTCTATATTATGTATTGTGTGTTCTGAATTCCATGTTCTGAATCCTGCGTTCTGTATGCTGTATTCCATATTCTGTGTTTTGAATTCTATGTTCTAAATTCTATATTCAGCATTCTGTAATCTAAAGTCTTAATTCTGTGTTCTGCATTCTATGGTCTAAATTCTGGGTTCTGTATTCTGTTTTCCATATTCCATATTCTGTGTTCTATATTCTATATTATGTATTCCGTATTCTATATTCTATACTCTGTGTTCTACATTCTATATTCTGCATACTGTATTCAGTATACTGTATTCTATATTCTAAATTCTGTGTTCTGCACCCATGTTCTAAATTCTGGGTTCTATATTTTCTTATCTATATTCTATATTCTGTGTTCTATATTCTACATTCTAAATTCTATATTCAGTATTCTGTATTTTATATTCTTTATTAAGTGTTCTACATTCTATATTCTAATTTCTATATTCAATATTCTGTATTCTATATTCTTAATCCTATGTTCTGCATTCCGGGTTCTAAGTTCTGTGTTCTATTCTCTCTAGTATATATTCTATATTTGTGTTCTTCATTCTACATTCTACAAAGTATATACTGCATTCTTTATTCTATATTCTACATTCTATGTTCTACATTCTATATTCTAAAATATTTATTCAGTTTTCTGAATTCTATATTCTAAATTCTCTGTTCTGCATTCCATTTCTAAATTCTGGTTGCTATATTCTCTATTCTATATTCTATATTTTGTGTTCTTCATTCTATATTCTACCTTCTTTATTCTGCATTCCGTATTTTATATTCTATATTCTGTGTTCTATTTCTATATTCTAAATTCTATATTCACTATTTTGTATTCTATATTATAATTTTTGTGATCTGCATTCCATGTTCTAAATTCTGGGTTCTATATTCTCTATTCTTTGTTATATATTCTATGTTCTACATTCTATATTCTAAATTCTATATTCAGTATTGTTTATTCTATGTTCTAAATTCTGTGTCTGAATTCTATGTTCTAAATTCTATATTCAGTATTCTGTATATCATATTCTAAATACTGTGTTCTGCAATCCATGTTCTAAATTCTGGTTTCTGTAATCTGTTTTTCATTTTTTATATTCTGTGTTCTTCATTCTATATTCTGTATTGTATATTCTTTATGCTGTATTCTCTATTCTGTGTTTTTCTTTCTATATTCTGTATTCTATATTCTGCATTCCGTATTCTATATTCTATATTCTGTGTTCTAATTTCTATACTCTAAATTCAATATTCAGTATTCTGTATTCTATATTCCAAATTCTGTGTTCTGCAATCCATGTTCTAAATTCTGGTTTCTGTATTCTGTTTTCCATTTTTTATATTCTGTGTTCTACATTCTATATTGTGTATTGTATATTCTTTATGCCGTATTCTCTATTCTGAGTTTTTCATTCTACATTCTGTATTCCATATTCTGCATTCCGTATTCTATTTTCTATATTCAGTGTTCTACATACTGTACTCTAAATTCTATATTCAGTTTTCTCTATTCCATATTCAATATTCTGTGTTCTACCTTATATATTCTTAATTCTATATTCTATATTCAAAATTCTGTGTTCTTCATTCCGTGTTCTAAATTCTGGGTTCTATATTCTCTATTCTATATTCTATATTGTGTGCTCTTCATTCTATATTCTACATTCTATATTCTAAATTCTATATTCTATATTCCAAATTCTGTGTTCTGCATTTCATATTCTAAATTCTGTGTTATGTATTCTGTATTCCATATTTTATATTTTGTGTTCTATATTCTATATTTGGTATTCTATATTCTGCATTCCGTATTCTATATTCTATATCCTGTGTTCTAAATCCTATATTCAGTATTCTGTATTTTATTTTCTAAATTCTGTGTTTTGCATTCCATGTTCTAAATTCTGTGTTCTATATTCTTTTTTCCATATTCTAGATTCAGTGTTCTATATTCTATATTCTGTATTCTGTATTCTGCATTCCGTATTCTACAACGTATATTCTGTGTTCTAAATTTTTTTTTCCAAATTCTATATTTAGTATTCTGTATTGTATATTCTATATGCTGTTTTCTAAATTCTGTATTCTAAATTCTATATTCTTTATTCAAATTCTGTGTTCTGCATACCGTGTTCAAAATTCTGTGTTCTATATTCTCTATTCTGTATTCTATAATTTGTGTTCTTCATTCTATATTCTATATCCTATATTCTGCATTCAGTTGTCTATATTGTATATTCTGTGTTCTACATTCTATATTCTAAATTCTATATTCAGTATTCTGTTTTATATATTCTAAATTCTGTGTTCTGTATTCTATGTTCTTAATTCTGGCTTCTATATTCTCCAGTCTATATTCTATATTTTGTGAACTCCATTCTTATTTCTACATTCTTTATTCTGCATTCCATATTCTATATTACATATTCTGTGTTCTACATTCTATATTCAAAATTCTATATTCCTTATTCCGTAGTATATATACTATATTCTATGTTCTGCATTGTATATTCTAAATTCTACATTCAGTAATCTGTATTCTAAATACTAAATTCTGTGTTCTGCATTTCATGTTCTAAATTCTGTGTTCTATATTCCCTTTTCTATATTCTATATTCTGTGTCCTTCATTCAATATTCTAAATTCTATATTCAGTATTCTCTATTCTATATTCTAAATTCTGTGTTCTGCATACCATGTTCGTATTTCGGGATTCTGTGTTCTGTTTCCATATTTTACATTCTGTGTTCTAGATTCTATATTCTGTATAATATATTCTGCATTATGTATTCAATATTGTATATTTTATATTCTACATTCTATATTCTAAATTCTATAATCTATATTCTAAATTCTGTGTTCTTTATTCCGTGTTCTTAATTCTGGATTCTATAATCTCTTTTCTATATTCTATATTCTGTGTTCGACATTCAATATTCTAAATTCTATATTTATTATTCTCAATTCTATATTCAAAATTCTGTGTTCTACATGCTATATTCTAAATTCTATATTCTATATACAAAATTCTGTATTCTTCATTCCGTGTTCTAAATTCTGGTTTCTATATTCTCTATTCTATATTCTATATTCTGTTTTCTTCATTCTATATTCTACATTCTATATTCTGCATTCCGTATTCTATATTCTATATACTGTGTTCTACATTCTATATTCAAAATTCTCTATTCATTATCCTGTATTCTATATTCTAAATTCTGTGCTTTGAATTCCATGTTCTTAATTCTGGGTTCTATATTCTCTATTATATATTCTATATATTTTGTTCTTCATTCTATATTGTACGTTCTATATTCTGCATTCCGTGTTATATATTCTATATTATGTTTTCTACATTCTATATTCTAAATTCTATATTCAGTATTCTCTATTCTATAATCTAAATTCTGTGTTCTGATTCAATTTTTAAATTCTGGGTTCTAAATTCTCTTTTATATATTCTATATTTTGTGTTCTTAGTTCTTTATTCTGCATTCTATATTCTGCATTCTGTATTTATGTTCTATATTCTGTGATCTACATCTACTTTCTCAATTCTATATTCTGTATTCTGTATTCAATATTCTACATTCTGTGTTCTGCATTCTATGTTCTAATTTCTGGGTTCTGTATACTGTTTTCCATATTCTATATTCTGTGTTCTATATTCTATATTCTGTATTCTATATTCTGCATTCCGTATTCTATACTCTATATTATGTGTTCTTCATTCTATTATCCAAATTCTATATTCAGTATTCTGTATTGTATATTCAAATTCTGTGTTCTGCATACCATGTTCAAATTTCGGGGTTCTGTATTCTGTTTCCATATTTTATATTCTGTGTTCTAATTTCTATATTCTGTATACTATATTCTGCATTATGTATTCTATGTTCTATATTTTGTGTTCTACATTCTATATTCTAAATATTATTTTCAGTATTCTTTATTCTATTTTCTAAATTCTGGGTTCTGCATTCCATGTTCTAAATCCTATATTCAGTATTCTGTATTCTATATTCTAAATTCTGTGTTCCGCATTCTATGTTCTAAATTCTATATTCAGTATTCTGTATTATAAATTCTAAATTCTGTGTTCTGCATTCCATGTTGTAAATACTGGGTTGTCTATTCTGTTTTCCATATTGTATAATCTGTGTTCTACATTCTATATTCTGTATTCTATATTCTGCATTCCGTATTCCATATTCTATATTCTGTGTTTTACATTCTATATCCTAAATTCTATATTCTGTATTCCGTATTCTATATTCTGAACTCTGTGTTCTACATTCTATATTCTAAATTCTATATTCAGTGGTCTGTATTCTATATTCTAAATTCTGTGTTCTGCATTACATGCTCTAAATTTTGGCTTCTATATTCTCTATTCTATATTCTATATGCTGTGTTCTACATTCTATATTCTGAATTGTATATAGAGGTGTCTGTATTCTATATTCTAAATTCTGTGTCCTGCATTCCATTTTCTAAATTCTGGTTTCTATATTCTCTATTCTATTTTCTGAGTTGTATATTCTATATTCTAAATTCTATATTCAGTATTCTGAATTCTATATTCTAAATTTTGTGTTCTACATCCGTGTTCTAAATTCTGGGTTCTATATTCTCTATTCTATATTCTATATATTGGGTTCTTCATTCCATATTCTACATACCATATTCTGCATTCCGTATTCTATATTCTATATTCTGGGTTCTACATTCTATATTCTAAAAACTATATTCAATCTTATGTATTGTATATTCTAAATTCTGTGTTCTGCATTCCATGTTCTAAATTCTGGTTTCTGTATTCTGTATTCTATAGTCTGTTTTGTACATTCTAAAGTATACATTCTATATTCTGTATTATGTGCTCTATATTCTAAATTCAGTGTTCTGAATTCTACGTTCTAAACTCTGGGTTCTGTATTCTGTTTTCTATATTCTATATTCTGTGTTATACATTCTATATTCAACATTCTGTATACTGTATTCTATATACTAAATTCTGTTTTCTGAATTCCATGTTCTAAATAATGTGTTCTGCATTGTGTATTCTATATTCTATAATCTGTGTTGTATATTCTGTGTTATACATTCTATATTCAGTATTCAATATTCTAAAATCTAAACTCTGTGTACTGAATTCCATGTTCTAAATTCTGTGTTCTGTAGTCTGTATTCTGAATTCCATATTCTCTTACTACATCCAGTATTCTACATTCTATATTCTGTATTCTGTATACAATATTCCATATACTGTGTTCAACAATGTAAATTCTATATTCTATATTCTGTATTCTGCTCTCTATATTCTAAACTCTGTGTTCTGAATTACAACTTGTATAATCAAGTTTCTGCATTCTGTATTCTATATTCTATATTCTGTGTTCTACATTCTGTATTCTACATTGTGTATTATGTATTCTGTATACTATATTCTATATTATGCGTTCTGATTTCCATGTTCTAAATTTTGGGTTCTGTATTCCGTAATCTGTATTCAATATTCTGTGTTCTACATTCTGTATTGTACATTCTATATACTCTATTCTATATTATAAATTCTGTGTACAACATTCTATATACCACATAATATTTCGGTATACTTTATTATATATTCTGTGTTCTGAATTCCTTGTTCTAAATTCTGCATACTGCATTCTGTATTCTATATTCTATTTTCTGTGTTCTACATTCTATATTCTACATTCTATTCCTTTATTCTATATTATGTATTGTGTGTTCTGAATTCCATGTTCTGAATCCTGCGTTCTGTATGCTGTATTCCATATTCTGTGTTTTGAATTCTATGTTCTAAATTCTATATTCAGCATTCTGTAATCTAAAGTCTTAATTCTGTGTTCTGCATTCTATGGTCTAAATTCTGGGTTATGTATACTGTTTTCCATATTCCATATTCTGTGATCTATATTCTATATTATGTATTCCGTATTCTATATTCTATACTCTGTGTTCTACATTCTATATTCTGCATACTGTATTCAGTATACTGTATTCTATATTCTTAATTCTGTGTACTGCACCCATGTTCTAAATTCCGGGTTCTATATTTTCTTATCTATATTCTATATTCTGTGTTCTATATTCTACATTCTATATTCTATATTCAGTATTCTGTATTTTATATTCTTTATTAAGTGTTCTACATTCTATATTCTAAGTTCTATATTCAATATTCTGTATTCTATATTCTTAATTCTATGTTCAGCATTCCGGGTTCTAAGTTCTGTGTTCTATTCTCTCTTGTATATATTCTATATTTGTGTTCTTTATTCTACATTCTACAAAGTATATTCTGCATTCCGTATTCTATATTCTATATTCTATGTTCTACATTCTATATTCTAAAATATATATTTAGTTTTCTGAATTCTATATTCTAAATTCTCTGTTCTGCATTCCATTTCTAAATTCTGGTTGCTATATTCTCTATTCTATATTCTATATTTTGTGTTCTTCATTCTATATTCTACCTACTTTATTCTGCATTCCGTATTTTGTATTTTATATTCTATATTCTGTGTTCTATTTCTATATTCTAAATTCTATATTCACTATTTTGTATTCTATATTATAATTTTTGTGATCTGCATTCCATGTTCTAAATTCTGGGTTCTATATTCTCTATTCTATGTTATATATTCGGTGTTCTTCATTCTATATTCTAAATTCTATATTCAGTATTGTTTATTCTATGTTCTAAATTCTGTGTCTGAATTCTATGTTCTAAATTCTATATTCAGTATTCTGTATATCATATTCTAAATTCTGTGTTCTGCAATCCATGTTCTAAATTCTGGTTTCTGTAATCTGTTTTCCATTTTTTATATTCTGTGTTCTTCATTCTATATTCTGTATTGTATATTCTTTATGCTGTATTCTCTATTCTGTGTTTTTCATTCTATATTCTGTATTCTATATTCTGCATTCCGTATTCTATATTCTACATTCTGTGTTCTAATTTCTATACTCAAAATTCAATATTCAGTATTCTGTATTCTATATTCCAAATTCTGTGTTCTGCAATCCATATTCTAAATCCTGGTTTCTGTATTCTGTTTTCCATATTCTATATTCTGTTTTCTACATTCTATATTCTGTATTCTATATTCTGCATTCCGTATTCTTTAATCTATAGTCTGTGTTCTACATTCTGTTCTCTAAATTCTATATTCAGTATTCTCAATTCTATATTCAAAATTCTGTGTTCTACATTGTATATTCTAAATTCTATATTCTATATTCAAAATTCTGTGTTCTTCATTCCGTGTTCTAAATTCTGGGTTCTTTATTCTCTATCCTATATTCTATATTGTGTGCCCTTCATTCTATATTCTACATTCTATATTCTAAATTCTATATTCTATATTGCAAATTCTGTGTTCTGCAGTTCATATTCTAAATTCTGGGTTATGTATTCTGTATTCCATATTTTATATTTTGTGTTCTATATTCTATATTTGGTATTCTATATTCTGCATTCCGTATTCTATATTCTATATCCTGTGTTCTAAATCCTATATTCAGTATTCTGTAATTTATTTTCTAAATTCTGTGTTTTGCATTCCATGTTCTAAATTCTGGGTTCTATATTCTATATTCTAAAGACTATATTCTGTGTGCTACATTCTATATTCTAAATTCTAAAATCATTATTCTGTATTCAATATTCTAAATTCTGTGTTCTGCATTCCATGTTCTTAATTCTACATTCAGTATTCTGTGTTCTATATTCTAAATTCTGGGTTCTGCATTCTATGTTGTAAACTCTATATTAAGTATTCTGTATTCTATTTTCTAAATTCTGTGTTCTGCAATCCATGTTTTAAATTCTGGGTTCTGTATTTTGTTTTACATATTTTATATTTTGTGTTGTACATTCTATATTCTGTATTCAATATTCTGCATTCTGTATTCTAAATTGTATTTCTGTGTTCTACATTCTAAATTCTGTGTTCTGCATTCCATGTTCTAAATTCAATATTCAGTATTCTGTATTCTATATTCTAAATTCTGTGTTCTGCATTCTATGTTCTAAATTCTATATTCAGTATTCTGTATTCTATATTCTATATTCTGTGTTCTGCATTCCATGTTCTAAATTCTGGGTTCTGTATTCTCTTTTCCATATTCTATATTCTGTTTTCTACATTCTATATTCTGTATTCTATATTCTGCATTCCGTATTCTTTAATCTATATTCTTTGTTCTACATTCTGTACTCTAAATTCTACATTCAGTATTCTCTATTCTATATTCAAAATTCTGTGTTCTACATTGTATATTGTAAATTCTATATTCTATATTCAAAATTCTGTGTTCTTCATTCCGTGTTCTAAATTCTGTTTTCTATATTCTCTATCCTATATTGTGTGTTCTTCATTCTATATTCTACATTCTATATTCTAAATTCTATATTCTATATTCCAAATTCTGTGTTCTGCATTTCATATTCTAAATTCTGGGTTATGTATTCTGTATTCCATATTTTATATTTTGTTTTCTATATTCTATATTTGGTATTCTATTTTCTGCATTCCGTATTCTGAATTCTATATCCTGTGTTCTAAATCCTATATTCAGTATTCTGTATTTTATTTTCTAAATTCTGTGTTCTGCATTCCATGTTCTAAATTCTGTGTTCTATATTCTTTTTTCCATATTCTAGATTCAGTGTTCTATATTCTATATTCTGTATTCTGTATTCTGCATTCCGTATTCTACAATGTATATTCTGTGTTCTAAATTTTATTTTCCAAATTCAATATGTAGTATTCTGTATTGTATATTCTATATGCTGTTTTCTAAATTCGTATTCTAAATTCCATATTCTTTATTCTAAATTCTGTGTTCTGCATACCGTGTTCAAAATTCTTTGTTCTATATTCTCTATTCTGTATTCTATAATTTGTGTTCTTCATTCTATATTCTATATCCTATATTCTGCATTCAGTTGTCTATATTGTATATTCTGTGTTCTACAGTCTATATTCTAAATTCTATATTCAGTATTCGGTTTATATATTCTAAATTCTGTGTTCTGTATTCTATGTTCTAAATTCTGGCTTCTATATTCTCCAGTCTATATTCTATATTTTGTGAACTCCATTCTTATTTCTACATTCTTTATTCTGCATTCCATATTCTATATTATATATTCTGTGTTCTACATTCTATATTCTAAATTCTATATTCCTTATTCCGTTGTATATATTTTATATTCTATGTTCTGCATTGTATATTCTTAATTCTACATTCAGTAATCTGTATTCTAAATACTAAATTCTGTGTTCTGCATTTCATGTTCTAAATTCTGTGTTCTATATTCCCTTTTCTATATTCTATATTCTGTGTCCTTCATTCAATATTCTAAATTCTATATTCAGTATTCTCTATTCTATATTCTAAATTCTTTGTTCTGCATACCATGTTCGTATTTCGGGATTCTGTATTCTGTTTCCATATTTTACATTCTGAGTTCTAAATTCTATATTCTGTATAATATATTCGGCATTATGTATTCAATATTGTATATTTTATGTTCTACATTCTTTATTCTAAATTCTATAATCTATATTCTAAATTCTGTGTTCTTTATTCCGTGTTTTTAATTCTGGGTTCTATAATCTCTTTTCTATATTCTATATTCTGGGTTCGACATTCAATATTCTAAATTCTATATTTAGTATTCTCAATTCTATATTCAAACTTCTGTGTTCTACATGCTATATTCTAAATTCTATATTCTACATTCAAAATTCTGTATTCTTCATTTCGTGTTCTAAATTCTGGGTTCTATATTCTCTATTCTCTATTCTATATTCTGTGTTCTTCATTCTATATTCTACATTCTATATTCTGCATTCCGTATTCTATATTCTATATACTGTGTTCTACATTCTATATTCAAAATTCTATATTCATTATCCTGTATTCTATATTCTAAATTCTATGCTTTGAATTCCATTTTCTAAATTCTGGGTTCTATATTCTCTATTATATATTCTATATTTTTTGTTCTTCATTCTATATTGTACGTTCTATATTCTGCATTCCGTGTTATATATTCTATATTATGTCTTCTACATTCTATATTCTAAATTCTATATTCAGTATTCTGTATTCTATAATCTAAATTCTGTGTTCTGATTCAATTTTTAAATTCTGGGTTCTAAATTCTCTTTTATATATTCTATATTTTGTGTTCTTAGTTCTTTATTCTGCATTCTATATTCTGCATTCTGTATTTATGTTCTATATTCTGTGATCTACATCTACTTTCTAAATTCTATATTCTGTATTCTGTATTCAATATTCTACATTCTGTGTTCTGCATTCTATGTTCTAAATTCTGGGTTCTGTATACTGTTTTCCATATTCTATATTCTGTGTTCTATATTCTATATTCTGTATTCTATATTCTGCATTCCGTATTCTATACTCTATATTCTGTGTTCTTCATTCTATTATTCAAATTCTATATTCAGTATTCTGTATTGTATGTTCTAAATTCTGTGTTCTGCATACCATGTTCAAATTTCGGGGTTCTGTATTCTGTTTCCATATTTTATATTCTGTGTTCTAATTTCTATATTCTGTATACTATATTCTGCATTATGTATTCTATATTCTCTATTTTTTGTTCAACATTCTATATTCTAAATTTTATATTCAGTATTCTTTATTCTATTTTCTAAATTCTGGGTTCTGCATTCCATGTTCTAAATCCTATATTCAGTATTCTGTATTCTATATTCTAAATTCTGTGTTCCGCATTCTATGTTCTAAATTCTATATTCAGTATTCTGTATTATAAATTCTAAATTCTGTGTTCTGCATTCCATGTTGTAAATACTGGGTTGTCTATTCTGTTTTCCATATTGTATAATCTGTGTTCTACATTCTATATTCTGTATTCTATATTCTGCATTCCGTATTCCATATTCTATATTCTGTGTTTTACATTCTATATTCTAAATTCTATATTCTGTATTCCGTTTTCTATATTCTGAACTCTGTGTTCTACATTCTATATTCTAAATTCTATATTCAGTGGTCTGTATTCTATATTTTAAATTCTGTGTTCTGCACTACATGCTCTAAATTTTGGCTTCTATATTCTCTATTCTATATTCTATATGCTGTGTTCTACATTCTATATTCTGAATTGTATATAGATGTTTCTGTATTCTATATTCTAAATTCTGTGTCCTGCATCCCATTTTCTAAATTCTGGTTTCTATATTCTCTATTCTATTTTCTGAGTTGTATATTCTATATTCTAAATTCTATATTCAGTATTCTGTATTCTATATTCTTAATTCTCTGTTCTTCATTCCATGTTCTAATTTCTGGGTCCTATACTCTCTATTATATATTCTATATTTGTGTTCTGCATTCTATATTCTACATAGTATATTCTGCATTCCGTATCCTATATTCTATATTCTATGTTCTTCATTCTTAATTCTAAAATCTATATTCAGTATTCTGTATTCTATAGTATAAATTCTCTGTTCTGCATTCCATTTCTAATTTGTGGTTTCTATAATCTCTATTCTATATTATATATTTGGGTCGTTCATTCTATATTCTACGTCCTATATTCTGCCATCCATATTTTATATTCTATATTGTTTGTTCTATATACTATATTCTTTATTCTATATTCAGTATTCTGTATTCTATATTCTAAATTCTGTGTTCTGCATTCCATGTTCTAAATTCTTGGTTCTATATTTTCTATACTATATTCTATATTCTGTGTTCTATATTGTATATTCTAAATTCTATATTCATTATTCTGTATTCTATATTCTTAATTCTGTGTTCTACATTCTATATTCTAAATTCTATATTCAGTATTCTGTATTCTATATTCTAAATTCTGTGTTCTGCATTCCATGTACTAAATTCTGGGTTCTCTATTCTCTATTCTCTATTCTGTGTTTACATTCTATATCCTAAATTCTATATTCAGTATTCTGTATTCTATATTCTAAATTCTGTGTTCTACTTTCCTTTTTATAAATTCTATATTCAGTACTGTGCATTCTATATTCTAAATTCTGTGTTCTGCATTCTATTTTCTAAATTCTATATTCATTATTCTGTATATTATATTCTAAAATCTGTGTTCTGCATTCCATGTTCTAAATTCTGGGTTCTGTATTGTTTTCCATATTCTATATACTGTGTTCTTCATTCTATATTCTGTATTGTATATTATTTATGCCGTATTATATATTCTGTGTTCTTCATTCTATATTCTGTATTCTATATTCTGCATTCCATATTCTATATTCTATATTCTGTGTTCTACATTTTATACTCTAAATTCTATATTCAGTATTCTGTATTGTATATTCCAAATTCTATGCCTGCATTGTATGTTCTAAACTTTGGGTTCTGTATTCTGTATTCCATATTCTATATTTTGTGTTCTATATTCTATATTTGGTATTCAATATTCTGCATTCCGTATTCTATATTCTATATCCTGTGTTCTAAATTCTATATTCAGTATTCTGTGTTTATTTTCTAAATTCTGTGTTCTGCATTCCATGTTCTAAATTCTGGGTTTTATATTCACTATTGTATATACTACATTCTGTGTGCTACATTCTATATTATTAATTCTATATTCAGTATTCTGTATTCTATATTCTATATTCTGTGTTTACATTCTATACTCTAAATTGCATATTCAGTATGCTGTATTCTATATTCTAAATTCTGAGTTCTGCTTTCCATGTTCCGAAATCTGGCTTCAATATTTTCCTTGCTATTTTTTTTTCTGTTTTCTACATTATATATTCTAAATTATTTATTCAGTATTATGTATTTTATATTCTATATTCTATGTCCTACATAGAATTTTTTAATTGTTTATAAAATATTCCGTATATTATGTTCTAAATTCTGTGTTCTATATTCTCTTTTCTATTTTCTATATTCTGTGTTCTACATTCTATATTGTAAATTTTATATTCAGCATTCTTTATTCTATATTCTAAATTCTGTGTTCTACATTCTATATTCTATATTCTATATTCAGTATAATGTATTCTATATTGTAAATTCTGTGTTCTGCATCACATGTTCAAAATTCTCGATACTATACTCTCTATTGTATATTCTATATTCTATATACTGTGTTCTACATTCTATATTCTAAAATCTATATTAATTAATGTGTATTCTACAGTCTTAATTCTGTGTTCTGCATTCAAAGTTTTAAATTCTGGGTTCTATATTCTGTTTTCCATATTTTAATACTGTGTTCTACATTCTATATTCTAAATTGTATATTCAGTATTATATATTCTATAATCTAAATTCTGTGTTCTGCATTCCATGTTCTAAATTTTCTATTCTATATTCTGTGTTCTACTTTCTATATTCTTAATTATATATGTTGTATTCAGTATTCTATATTCTAAATTCTGTGTTCTGCATTCCATGTTCTAAATTCTGGTTTCTACATTCTCTATTCTATATTCTATATTGTGTGTTTTTCATTCTAGATTTTACATACAATATTTTGCATTCCGTATACTATATTCTATATTCTGTGTTCTACATACTATATTCTAAATTCTATATTCAGCATTCCGTATTCTATATTCTAAATTCTCTGTTCTGCATTCCATGTTCTAAATTCTGGTTTCTATATCCTCTTTTCTATATTCTATATCCTGTGTTCCACATTCTATAGTCTAAATCCTATATTCAGCGTTCTGTATTCTATATTCTAAATTATGTGTTCTGCATTCCATATTTAAATTCTGGGTTCTATATTCTGTTTTCCATATTTTATATTCTGTGTTCTACATTCTATATTCTAAATTCTATATTCAGTATTATTTAATCTATATTCTTAATTCTTTGTTCTGCATAGCATGTTCTTTATTCTGGATTCTACATTCTGTATTCTACATTCTATATTCTGTGTTCTACATTCTATATTCTAAATTCGATATTCAGTATTCTTTATTCTATATTCTAAATTCGGTGTTCTACATTCTATATTCTAAATAGTATATTCAGTATTCTGTATTCTATATTCTAAATTCTCTGTTCAGCATTCCATGTTCTGAATTCTGATTTCTGTATTCTGTTTCCATATTCTATATTCTGTGTTCTACATTGTATATTATAAATTCTATGTTCAGTGTTCTGTAATCTATATTCTTAATTCTGTGTTCTGCATTCCATGTTCTAATTTCTCTATTCTATATTTTGTGTTCTACATTCTATATTCTGTATTCAATATTCTGCATTCCGTATTCTAAATTCTATTTCTGTGTTCTGCATTCAAAATTCTGGGTTCTGCATTCCATGTTCTAAATTCTGGGTTCTGTATTCTTCATTCTCTATTCTTTATTCTGTGTTCTGCATTCTCTATTCTACATTCTCTATTCTGTATTCTATATTCTACATTCTGTGTTCTGCATTCAATGTTCTAAATTCTGGTTTCTGTATTCTGTATTCTATAGACTGTTTTGTACATTCTAAAGTATACATTCTATATTCTGTATTCTGTACTCTATATTCTAAATTCAGTGTTCTGAATTCTACGTTCTAAACCCTGGGTTCTGTATTCTGTTTTCTATATTCTATATTCTGTGTTATACATTCTATATTCAACATTCTGTATACTGTGTTCTATATACTAAATTCTGTTTTCTGAATTCCATGTTCTAAATAATGTGTTCTGCATTGTGTATTCTATATTCTATAATCTGTGTTGTATATTCTGTGTTATAAATTCTATATTCAGTATTCAATATTCTAAAATCTAAAGTCTGTGTTCTGAATTCCATGTTCTAAATTCTGTGTTCTGTAGTCTGTATTCTGAATTCCATATTCTCTTACTACATCCAGTATTCTACATTCTATATTCTGTATTCTGTATACAATATTCCATATACTGTGTTCAACAATGTAAATTCTATATTCTATATTCTGTATTCTGCACTCTATATTCTAAATTCTGTGTTCTGAATTACAACTTGTATAATCAAGTTTCTGCATTCTGTATTCTATATTCTATATTCTGTGTTCTACATTCTGTATTCTACATTGTATATTATGTATTCTGTATACTATATTCTATATTATGCGTTCTGATTCCCATGTTCTAAATTCTGGGTTCTGTATTCCGTAATCTGTATTCAATATTCTGTGTTCTACATTCTGTATTGTACATTCTATATACTGTATTCTATATTATAAATTCTGTGTACAACATTCTATATACCACATAATATTTCGGTATACTTTATTATATATTCTGTGTTCTGAATTCCTTGTTCTAAATTCTGCATACTGCATTCTGTATTCTATATTCTATATTCTGTGTTCTACATTCTATATTCTACATTCTATTCCTTTATTCTATATTATGTATTGTGTGTTCTGAATTCCATTTTCTGAATCCTGCGTTCTGTATGCTGTATTCCATATTCTGTGTTTTGAATTCTATGTTCTAAATTCTATATTCAGCATTCTGTAATCTAAAGTCTTAATTCTGTGTTCTGCATTCTATGGTCTAAATTCTGGGTTCTGTATTCTGTTTTCCATATTCCATATTCTGTGCTCTATATTCTATATTATGTATTCCGTATTCTATATTCTATACTCTGTGTTCTACATTCCATATTCTGCATACTGTATTCAGTATACTGTATTCTATATTCTAAATTCTGTGTTCTGCACCCATGTTCTAAATTCTGGGTTCTATATTTTCTTATCTATATTCTATATTCTGTGTTCTATATTCTACATTCTAAATTCTATATTCAGTATTCCGTATTTTATATTCTTTATTAAGTGTTCTACAATCTATATTCTAAGTTCTATATTCAATATTCTGTATTCTATATTCTTAATTCTATGTTCTGCATTCCGGGTTCTAAGTTCTGTGTTCTATTCTCTCTAGTATGTATTCTATATTTGTGTTCTTCATTCTACATTCTACAAAGTATATTCTGCATTCCGTATTCTATATTCTATATTCTATGTTCTACATTCTATATTCTAAAATATTTATTCAGTTTTCTGAATTCTATATTCTAAATTCTCTGTTCTGCATTCCATTTCTAAATTCTGGTTGCTATATTCTCTATTCTATATTCTATATTTTGTGTTCTTCATTCTATATTCTACCTTCTTTATTCTGCATTCCGTATTTTATATTCTATATTCTGTGTTCTATTTCTATATTCTAAATTCTATATTCACTATTTTGTATTCTATATTATAATTTTTGTGATCTGCATTCCATGTTCTAAATTCTGGGTTCTATATTCTCTATTCTATGTTATATATTCTGTGTTCTACATTCTATATTCTAAATTCTGTATTCAGTATTGTTTATTCTATGTTCTAAATTCTGTGTCTGAATTCTATGTTCTAAATTCTATATTCAGTATTCTGTATATCATATTCTAAATTCTGTGTTTTGCAATCCATGTTCTAAATTCTGGTTTCTGTTATCTGTTTTTCATTTTTTATATTCTGTGTTTTTCATTCTATATTCTGTATTGCATATTCTTTATGCTGTATTCTCTATTCTGTGTTTTCCATTCTATATTCTGTATTCTATATTCTGCATTCCGTATTCTATATTCTATATTCTGTGTTCTAATTTCTATACTCTAAATTCTATATTCAGTATTCTGTATTTTATATTCCAAATTCTGTGTTCTTCAATCCATG
This sequence comes from Vicugna pacos, assembly GCF_048564905.1. NCBI lineage: Eukaryota > Metazoa > Chordata > Mammalia > Artiodactyla > Camelidae > Vicugna > Vicugna pacos. The sequence goes on along the minus strand of NW_027328741.1, from coordinate 69,475,282 downwards.
TTCTAAATTCTGGTTTCTGTATACTGTTTTCCATTTTTTATATTCTGTGTTCTACATTCTATATTGTGTATTGTATATTCTTTATGCCGTATTCTCTATTCTGAGTTTTTCATTCTACATTCTGTATTCCATATTCTGCATTCCGTATTCTATATTCTATATTCTGTGTTGTACATTCTGTACTCTAAATTCTATATTCAGTTTTCTCTATTCTATATTCAATATTCTGTGTTCTACACTATATATTATAAATTCTATATTCTATATTCAAAATTCTGTGTTCTTCATTCCGTGTTCTAATTTCTGGGTTCTATATTCTCTATTCTATATTCTATATTGTGTGCTCTTCATTCTATATTCTACATTCTATATTCTAAATTCTATATTCTATATTCCAAATTCTGTGTTCTGCATTTCATATTCTATATTCTGGGTTATGTATTCTGTATTCCATATTTTATATTTTGTGTTCTATATTCTATATTTGGTATTCTATATTCTGCATTCCGTATTCTATATTCTATATCCTGTGTTCTAAATCCTATATTCAGTATTCTGTATTTTATATTCTAAATTCTGTGTTCTGCATTCCATGTTCTAAATTCTGGGTTCTATATTCTCTATTCTATATACTATATTCTGTGTGCTACATTCTATATTCTATTTCTATATTCATTATTCTGTATTCAATATTCTAATTTCTGTGTTCTGCATTCCATGTTCTAAATTCTACATTCAGTATTCTGTATTCTATATTCTAAATTCTGGGTTCTGCATTCTATGTTGTAAACTCTATATTAAGTATTCTGTATTCTATTTTCTAAATTCTGTGTTCTGCAATCCATGTTTTAAATTCTGGGTTCTGTATTCCGTAATCTGTATTCAATATTCTGTGTTCTACATTCTGTATTGTACATTCTATATACTGTATTCTATATTATAAATTCTGTGTACAACATTCTATATACCACATAATATTTCGGTATACTTTATTATATATTCTGTGTTCTGAATTCCTTGTTCTAAATTCTGCATACTGCATTCTGTATTCTATATTCTATATTCTGTGTTCTACATTCTATATTCTACATTCTATTCCTTTATTCTATATTATGTATTGTGTGTTCTGAATTCCATTTTCTGAATCCTGCGTTCTGTATGCTGTATTCCATATTCTGTGTTTTGAATTCTATGTTCTAAATTCTATATTCAGCATTCTGTAATCTAAAGTCTTAATTCTGTGTTCTGCATTCTATGGTCTAAATTCTGGGTTCTGTATTCTGTTTTCCATATTCCATATTCTGTGCTCTATATTCTATATTATGTATTCCGTATTCTATATTCTATACTCTGTGTTCTACATTCCATATTCTGCATACTGTATTCAGTATACTGTATTCTATATTCTAAATTCTGTGTTCTGCACCCATGTTCTAAATTCTGGGTTCTATATTTTCTTATCTATATTCTATATTCTGTGTTCTATATTCTACATTCTAAATTCTATATTCAGTATTCCGTATTTTATATTCTTTATTAAGTGTTCTACAATCTATATTCTAAGTTCTATATTCAATATTCTGTATTCTATATTCTTAATTCTATGTTCTGCATTCCGGGTTCTAAGTTCTGTGTTCTATTCTCTCTAGTATGTATTCTATATTTGTGTTCTTCATTCTACATTCTACAAAGTATATTCTGCATTCCGTATTCTATATTCTATATTCTATGTTCTACATTCTATATTCTAAAATATTTATTCAGTTTTCTGAATTCTATATTCTAAATTCTCTGTTCTGCATTCCATTTCTAAATTCTGGTTGCTATATTCTCTATTCTATATTCTATATTTTGTGTTCTTCATTCTATATTCTACCTTCTTTATTCTGCATTCCGTATTTTATATTCTATATTCTGTGTTCTATTTCTATATTCTAAATTCTATATTCACTATTTTGTATTCTATATTATAATTTTTGTGATCTGCATTCCATGTTCTAAATTCTGGGTTCTATATTCTCTATTCTATGTTATATATTCTGTGTTCTACATTCTATATTCTAAATTCTGTATTCAGTATTGTTTATTCTATGTTCTAAATTCTGTGTCTGAATTCTATGTTCTAAATTCTATATTCAGTATTCTGTATATCATATTCTAAATTCTGTGTTTTGCAATCCATGTTCTAAATTCTGGTTTCTGTTATCTGTTTTTCATTTTTTATATTCTGTGTTTTTCATTCTATATTCTGTATTGCATATTCTTTATGCTGTATTCTCTATTCTGTGTTTTCCATTCTATATTCTGTATTCTATATTCTGCATTCCGTATTCTATATTCTATATTCTGTGTTCTAATTTCTATACTCTAAATTCTATATTCAGTATTCTGTATTTTATATTCCAAATTCTGTGTTCTTCAATCCATGTTCTAAATTCTGGTTTCTGTATACTGTTTTCCATTTTTTATATTCTGTGTTCTACATTCTATATTGTGTATTGTATATTCTTTATGCCGTATTCTCTATTCTGAGTTTTTCATTCTACATTCTGTATTCCATATTCTGCATTCCGTATTCTATATTCTATATTCTGTGTTGTACATTCTGTACTCTAAATTCTATATTCAGTTTTCTCTATTCTATATTCAATATTCTGTGTTCTACACTATATATTATAAATTCTATATTCTATATTCAAAATTCTGTGTTCTTCATTCCGTGTTCTAATTTCTGGGTTCTATATTCTCTATTCTATATTCTATATTGTGTGCTCTTCATTCTATATTCTACATTCTATATTCTAAATTCTATATTCTATATTCCAAATTCTGTGTTCTGCATTTCATATTCTATATTCTGGGTTATGTATTCTGTATTCCATATTTTATATTTTGTGTTCTATATTCTATATTTGGTATTCTATATTCTGCATTCCGTATTCTATATTCTATATCCTGTGTTCTAAATCCTATATTCAGTATTCTGTATTTTATATTCTAAATTCTGTGTTCTGCATTCCATGTTCTAAATTCTGGGTTCTATATTCTCTATTCTATATACTATATTCTGTGTGCTACATTCTATATTCTATTTCTATATTCATTATTCTGTATTCAATATTCTAATTTCTGTGTTCTGCATTCCATGTTCTAAATTCTACATTCAGTATTCTGTATTCTATATTCTAAATTCTGGGTTCTGCATTCTATGTTGTAAACTCTATATTAAGTATTCTGTATTCTATTTTCTAAATTCTGTGTTCTGCAATCCATGTTTTAAATTATGGGTTCTGTATTTTGTTTTACATATATTATATTTTGTGTTGTACATTCTATATTCTGTATTCAATATTCTGCATTCTGTATTCTAAATTGTATTTCTGTGTTCTACATTCTAAATTCTGTGTTCTGCATTCCATGTTCTAAATTCAATATTCAGTATTCTGTATTCTATATTCTAAATTCTGTGTTCTGCATTCTATGTTCTAAATTCTATATTCAGTATACTGTATTCTATATTCTATATTCTGTGTTCTGCATTCCATGTTCTAAATTCTGTGTTCTATATTCTTTTTTCCATATTCTAGATTCAGTGTTCTATATTCTATATTCTGTATTCTGTATTCTGCATTCCGTATTCTACAATGTATATTCTGTGTTCTAAATTTTATTTTCCAAATTCTATATGTAGTATTCTGTATTGTATATTCTATATGCTGTTTTCTAAATTCTGTATTCTAAATTCTATATTCTTTATTCTAAATTCTGTGTTCTGCATACCGTGTTCAAAATTCTGTGTTCTAAATTCTCTATTCTGTATTCTATAATTTGTGTTCTTCATTCTATATTCTATATCCTATATTCTGAATTCAGTTGTCTATATTGTATATTCTGTGTTCTACATTCTATATTCTAAATTCTATATTCAGTATTCTGTTTTATATATTCTAAATTCTGTGTTCTGTATTCTATGTTCTAAATTCTGGCTTCTATATTCTCCAGTCTATATTCTATATTTTGTGAACTCCATTCTTATTTCTACATTCTTTATTCTGCATTCCATATTCTATATTATATATTCTGTGTTCTACATTCTATATTCTAAATTCTATATTCCTTATTCCGTAGTATATATTCTATATTCTATGTTCTGCATTGTATATTCTAAATTCTACATTCAGTAATCTGTATTCTAAATACTAAATTCTGTGTTCTGCATTTCATGTTCTAAATTCTGTGTTCTATATTCTCTTTTCTATATTCTATATTCTGTGTCCTTCATTCAATATTCTAATTACTATATTCAGTATTCTCTATTCTATATTCTAAATTCTGTGTTCTGCATACCATGTTCGTATTTCGGGATTCTGTATTCTGTTTCCATATTTTACATTCTGTGTTCTAAATTCTATATTCTGTATAATATATTCTGCATTATGTATTCAATATTGTATATTTTGTGTTCTACATTCTCTATTCTAAATTCTATAATCTATATTCTAAATTCTGTGTTCTTTATTCCGTGTTCTTAATTCTGGGTTCTGTATACTGTTTTCCATATTCTATATTCTGTGTTCTATATTCTATATTCTGTATTCTATATTCTGCATTCCGTATTCTATACTCTATATTCTGTGTTCTTCATTCTATTATTCAAATTCTATATTCAGTATTCTGTATTGTATGTTCTAAATTCTGTGTTCTGCATACCATGTTCAAATTTCGGGGTTCTGTATTCTGTTTCCATATTTTATATTCTGTGTTCTAATTTCTATATTCTGTATACTATATTCTGCATTATGTATTCTATATTCTCTATTTTTTGTTCAACATTCTATATTCTAAATTTTAAATTCAGTATTCTTTATTCTATTTTCTAAATTCTGGGTTCTGCATTCCATGTTCTAAATCCTATATTCAGTATTCTGTATTCTATATTCTAAATTCTGTGTTCCGCATTCTATGTTCTAAATTCTATATTCAGTATTCTGTATTCTATATTCTAAATTCTGTGTTCTGCATTCCATGTTGTAAATACTGGGTTGTCTATTCTGTTTTCCATATTGTATAATCTGTGTTCTACATTCTATATTCTGTATTCTATATTCTGCATTCCGTATTCCATATTCTATATTCTGTGTTTTACATTCTATATTCTAAATTCTATATTCTGTATTCCGTTTTCTATATTCTGAACTCTGTGTTCTACATTCTATATTCTAAATTCTATATTCAGTGGTCTGTATTCTATATTCTAAATTCTGTGTTCTGCACTACATGCTCTAAATTTTGGCTTCTATATTCTCTATTCTATATTCTATATGCTGTGTTCTACATTCTATATTCTGAATTGTATATAGATGTTTCTGTATTCTATATTCTAAATTCTGTGTCCTGCATCCCATTTTCTAAATTCTGTTTTCTATATTCTCTATTCTATTTTCTGAGTTGTATATTCTATATTCTAAATTCTATATTCAGTATTCTGTATTCTATATTCTTAATTCTCTGTTCTTCATTCCATGTTCTAAGTTCTGGGTCCCATACTCTCTATTATATATTCTATATTTGTGTTCTGCATTCTATAATCTACATTGTATATTCTGCATTCCGTATCCTATATTCTATATTCTATGTTCTTCATTCTTAATTCTAAAATCTATATTCAGTATTCTGTATTCTATAGTATAAATTCTCTGTTCTGCATTCCATTTCTAAATTGTGCTTTCTATATTCTCTATTCTATATTATATATTTGGGTCGTTCATTCTATATTCTACGTCCTATATTCTGCCATCCGTATTTTATATTCTATATTGTTTGTTCTATATACTATATTCTTAATTCTATATTCAGTATTTTGCATTCTATATTCTAATTTGTGTGTTCTGCATTCCATGTACTAAATTCTGGGTTCTCTATTCTCTATTCTCTATTCTGTGTTTACATTCTATATTCTAAATTCCATATTCAGTATTCTGTATTCTATATTCTAAATTCTGTGTTCTGCTTTCCTTTTTATAAATTCTATATTCAGTACTGTGCATTCTATATTCTAAATTCTCTGTTCTGCATTCCATTTCTTAATTCTGGTTGCTATATTCTCTATTCTATATTCTTTATTTTGTGTTCTTCATTCTATATTCTACCTTCTTTATTCTGCATTCCGTATTTTATATTCTATATTCTGTGTTCTATTTCTATATTCTAAATTCTATATTCACTATTTTGTATTCTATATTATAATTTTTGTGATCTGCATTCCATGTTCTAAATTCTGGGTTCTATATTCTCTATTCTATGTTATATATTCTGTGTTCTACATTCTATATTCTAAATTCTATATTCAGTATTGTTTATTCTATGTTCTAAATTCTGTGTCTGAATTCTAAGTTCTAAATTCTATATTCAGTATTCTGTATATCATATTCTAAACTCTGTGTTCTGCAATCCATGTTCTAAATTCTGGTTTCTGTAATCTGTTTTTCATTTTTTATATTCTGTGTTTTTCATTCTATATTCTGTATTGTATATTTTTTATGCTGTATTCTCTATTCTGTTTTCCATTCTATATTCTGTATTCTATATTCTGCATTCCGTATTCTATATTCTATATTCTGTGTTCTAATTTCTATACTCTAAATTCTATATTCAGTATTCTGTATTCTATATTCCAAATTCTGTGTTCTGCAATCCATGTTCTAAATTCTGGTTTCTGTATACTGTTTTCCATTTTTTATATTCTGTGTTCTACATTCTATATTGTGTATTGTATATTCTTTATGCCGTATTCTCTATTCTGAGATTTTCATTCTACATTCTGTATTCCATATTCTGCATTCCGTATTCTATATTCTATATTCTGTGTTCTACATTCTGTACTCTAAATTCTATATTCAGTTTTCTCTATTCTATATTCAAAATTCTGTGTTCTACATTGTATATTCTAAATTCTATATTCTATATTCAAAATTCTGTGTTCTTCATTCCGTGTTCTAAATTCTGGGTTCTATATTCTCTATTCTATATTCTATATTGTGTGTTCTTCATTCTATATTCTACATTCTATATTCTAAATTCTATATTCTATATTCCAAATTCTGTGTTCTGCATTTCATATTCTAAATCCCTGGTTATGAATTCTGTATTCCATATTTTATATTTTGTGTTCTATATTCTATATTTGGTATTCTATATTCTGCATTCCGTATTCTATATTCTATATCCTGTGTTCTAAATCCTATATTCAGTATTCTGTATTTTATTTTCTAAATTCTGTGTTCTGCATTCCATGTTCTAAATTCTGGGTTCTATATTCTCTATTCTATATACTATATTCTGTGTGCTACATTCTATATTCTATTTCTATATTCATTATTCTGTATTCAATATTCTAAATTCTGTGTTCTGCATTCCATATTCTAAATTCTACATTCAGTATTCTGTATTCTATATTCTAAATTCTGGGTTCTGCATTCTATGTTGTAAACTCTATATTAAGTATTCTGTATTCTATTTTCTAAATTCTGTGTTCTGCAATCCATGATTTAAATTCTGGGTTCTGTATTTTGTTTTACATATTTTATATTTTGTGTTGTACATTCTATATTCTGTATTCAATATTCTGCATTCTGTATTCTAAATTGTATTTCTGTGTTCTACATTCTAAATTCTGTGTTCTGCATTCCATGTTCTAAATTCAATATTCAGTATTCTGTATTCTATATTCTAAATTCTGTGTTCTGCATTCTATGTTCTAAATTCTATATTCAGTATTCTGTATTCTATATTCTATATTCTGTGTTCTGCATTCCATGTTCTAAATTCTGGGTTCTGTATTCTCTTTTCCATATTCTATATTCTGTTTTCTACATTCTATATTCTGTATTCTATATTCTGCATTCCGTATTCTTTAATCTATATTCTGTGTTCTACATTCTGTACTCTAAATTCTATATTCAGTATTCTCTATTCTATATTCAAAATTCTGTGTTCTACATTGTATATTGTAAATTCTATATTCTATATTCAAAATTCTGTGTTCTTCATTCCGTGTTCTAAATTCTGTTTTCTATATTCTCTATCATATATTGTGTGTTCTTCATTCTATATTCTACATTCTATATTCTAAATTCTATATTGTATATTCCAAATTCTGTGTTCTGCATTTCATATTCTAAATTCTGGGTTATGTATTCTGTATTCCATATTTTATATTTTGTTTTCTTTATTCTATATTTGGTATTCTATATTCTGCATTCCGTATTCTATATTCTATATCCTGTGTTCTAAATCCTATATTCAGTATTCTGTATTTTATTTTCTAAATTCTGTGTTCTGCATTCCATGTTCTAAATTCTGTGTTCTATATTCTTTTTTCCATATTCTAGATTCAGTGTTCTATATTCTATATTCTGTATTCTGTATTCTGCATTCCGTATTCTACAATGTATATTCTGTGTTCTAAATTTTATTTTCCAAATTCTATATTTACTATTCTGAATTGTATATTCTATATGCTGTTTTCTAAATTCTGTATTCTAAATTCTATATTCTTTATTCTAAATTCTGTGTTCTGCATACCGTGTTCAAAATTCTGTGTTCTATATTCTCTATTCTGTATTCTATAATTTGTGTTCTTCATTCTATATTCTATATCCTATATTCTGCATTCAGTTGTCTATATTGTATATTCTGTGTTCTACATTCTATATTCTAAATTCTATATTCAGTATTCTGTTTTATATATTCTAAATTCTGTGTTCTGTATTCTATGTTCTAAATTCTGGCTTCTATATTCTCCAGTCTATATTCTATATTTTGTGAACTCCATTCTTATTTCTACATTCTTTATTCTGCATTCCATATTCTATATTATATATTCTGTGTTCTACATTCTATATTCTAAATTCTATATTCCTTATTCCGTAGTATATATTCTATATTCTATGTTCTGCATTGTATATTCTAAATTCTACATTCAGTAATCTGTATTCTAAATACTAAATTCTGTGTTCTGCATTTCATGTTCTAAATTCTGTGTTCTATATTCTCTTTTCTATATTCTATATTCTGTGTCCTTCATTCAATATTCTAAATTCTATATTCAGTATTCTCTATTCTATATTCTAAATTCTGTGTTCTGCATTCGATGTTCGTATTTTGGGATTCTGTATTCTGTTTCCATATTTTACATTCTGTGTTCTAAATTCTATATTCTGTATATAATATTCTGCATTATGTATTCAATATTGTATATTTTATGTTCTACATTCTATATTCTAAATTCTATAATCTATATTCTAAATTCTGTGTTTTTATTCCGTGTTCTTAATTCTGGGTTCTATATTCTCTTTTCTATATTCTATATTCTGTGTTCGACATTCAATATTCTAAATTCAATATTTAGTATTCTCAATTCTATATTCAAAATTCTGTGTTCTACATGCTATATTCTAAATTCTATATTCTATATTCAAAATTCTGTATTCTTCATTCCGTGTTCTAAATTCTGGGTTCTATATTCTCTATTCTATATTCTATATTCTGTGTTCTTCATTCTATATTCTACATTCTATATTCTGCATTCCGTATTCTATATTCTATATACTGTGTTCTACATTCTATATTCAAAATTCTATATTCATTATCCAGTATTCTATATTCTAAATTCTATGCTTTGAATTCCATGTTCTAAATTCTGGGTTCTATATTCTCTATTATATATTCTATATTTTTTGTTCTTCATTCTATATTGTACGTTCTATATTCTGCATTCCGTGTTATATATTCTATATTATGTCGTCTACATTCTATATTCTAAATTCTATAATCAGTATTCTGTATTCTATAATCTAAATTCTGTTTTCTGATTCAATTTTTAAATTCTGGGTTCTAAATTCTCTTTTATATATTCTATATTTTGTGTTCTTAGTTCTTTATTCTGCATTCTATATTCTGCATTCTGTATTTATGTTCTATATTCTGTGATCTACATCTACTTTCTAAATTCTATATTCTGTATTCTGTATTCAATATTCTACATTCTGTGTTCTGCATTCTATGTTCTAAATTCTGGGTTCTGTATACTGTTTTCCATATTCTATATTCTGTGTTCTATATTCTATATTCTGTATTCTATATTCTGCATTCCGTATTCTATACTCTATATTCTGTGTTCTTCATTCTATTATTCAAATTCTATATTCAGTATTCTGTATTGTATGTTCTAAATTCTGTGTTTTGCATACCATGTTCAAATTTCGGGGTTCTGTATTCTGTTTCCATATTTTATATTCTGTGTTCTAATTTCTATATTCTGTATACTATATTCTGCATTATGTATTCTATATTCTCTATTTTGTGTTCAACATTCTATATTCTAAATTTTATATTCAGTATTCTTTATTCTATTTTCTAAATTCTGGGTTCTGCATTCCATGTTCTAAATCCTATATTCAGTATTCTGTATTCTATATTCTAAATTCTGTGTTCCGCATTCTATGTTCTAAATTCTATATTCAGTATTCTGTATTATAAATTCTAAATTCTGTGTTCTGCATTCCATGTTGTAAATACTGGGTTGTCTATTCTGTTTTCCATATTGTATAATCTGTGTTCTACATTCTATATTCTGTATTCTATATTCTGCATTCCGTATTCCATATTCTATATTCTGTGTTTTACATTCTATATTCTAAATTCTATATTCTGTATTCCGTTTTCTATATTCTGAACTCTGTGTTCTACATTCTATATTCTAAATTCTATATTCAGTGGTCTGTATTCTATATTCTAAATTCTGTGTTCTGCACTACATGCTCTAAATTTTGGCTTCTATATTCTCTATTCTATATTCTATATGCTGTGTTTTACATTCTATATTCTGAATTGTATATAGATGTTTCTGTATTCTATATTCTAAATTCTGTGTCCTGCATCCCATTTTCTAAATTCTGGTTTCTATATTCTCTATTCAATTTTCTGAGTTGTATATTCTATATTCTAAATTCTATATTCAGTATTCTGTATTCTATATTATTAATTCTCTGTTCTTCATTCCATGTTCTAAGTTCTGGGTCCTATACTCTCTATTATATATTCTATATTTGTGTTCTGCATTCTATATTCTACATAGTATATTCTGCATTCCGTATCCTATATTCTATATTCTATGTTCTTCATTCTTAATTCTAAAATCTATATTCAGTATTCTGTATTCTATAGTATAAATTCTCTGTTCTGCATTCCATTTCTAAATTGTGCTTTCTATATTCTCTATTCTATATTATATATTTGGGTCGTTCATTCTATATTCTACGTCCTATATTCTGCCATCCGTATTTTAAATTCTATATTGTTTGTTCTATATACTATATTCTTAATTCTATATTCAGTATTTTGTATTCTATATTCTAATTTGTGTGTTCTGCATTCCATGTACTAAATTCTGGGTTCTCTATTCTCTATTCTCTATTCTGTGTTTACATTCTATATTCTAAATTCCATATTCAGTATTCTGTATTCTATATTCTAAATTCTGTGTTCTGCTTTCCTTTTTATAAATTCTATATTCAGTACTGTGCATTCTATATTCTAAATTCTGTGTTCTGCATTCTATTTTCTAAATTCTATATTCATTATTCTGTATATTATATTCTTAAATCTGTGTTCTGCATTCCATGTTCTAAATTCTGGGTTCTGTATTGTTTTCCATATTCTATATACTGTGTTCTTCATTCTATATTCTGTATTGTATATTATTTATGCCGTATTATATATTCTGTGTTCTTCATTCTATATTCTGTATTCTATATTCTGCATTCCGTATTCTATATTCTATATTCTGTGTTCTACATTTTATACTCTAAATTCTATATTCAGTATTCTGTATTGTATATTCCAAATTCTGTGTTCTGCATTGTATGTTCTAAACTTTGGGTTCTGTATTCTGTATTCCATATTCTATATTTTGTGTTCTATAGTCTATATTTGGTATTCAATATTCTGCATTCCGTATTCTATATTCTATATCCTGTGTTCTAAATTCTATATTCAGTATTCTGTGTTTTATTTTCTAAATTCTGTGTTCTGCATTCCATGTTCTAAATTCTGGGTTTTATATTAACTATTGTATATACTACATTCTGTGTGCTACATTCTATATTATTAATTCTATATTCAGTATTCTGTATTCTATATTCTAAATTCTGTGTTTACATTCTATAGTCTAAATTGCATATTCAGTATGCTGTATTCTATACTCTAAATTCTGAGTCCTGCTTTCCATGTTCCAAAATCTGGCTTCAATATTTTCCTTGCTATTTTTTTTCTGTTTTCTACATTATATATTCTAAATTATTTATTCAGTATTATGTATTTTATATTCTATATTCTATGTCCTACATAGAATTTTTTAATTGTTTATAAAATATACCGTATATTATGTTCTAAATTCTGTGTTCTATATTCTATTTTCTATTTTATATATTCTGTGTTCTACATTCTATATTGTAAATTTTATATTCAGCATTCTGTATTCTATATTCTAAATTCTGTGTTCTACATTCTATATTCTATATTCTATATTCAGTATAATGTATTCTATATTCTAAATTCTGTGTTCTGCATCACATGTTCAAAATTCTCGATACTATACTCTCTATTGTATATTCTATATTCTATAAGCTGTGTTCTACATTCTATATTCTAAAATCTATATTAATTAATGTGTATTCTATAGTCTTAATTCTGTGTTCTGCATTCAAAGTTCTAAATTCTGGGTTCTATATTCTGTTTTCCATATTTTAATACTGTGTTCTACATTCTATATTCTAAATTCTATATTCAGTATTATATATTCAATAATCTAAATTCTGTGTTCTGCATTCCATGTTCTAAATCCTCTATTCTATATTCTGTGTTCTACTTTCTATATTCTTAATTATATATATTGTATTCAGTATTCTATATTCTAAATTCTGTGTTCTGCATTCCATGTTCTAAATTCTGGTTTCTACATTCTCTATTCTATATTCTATATTGTGTGTTTTTCATTCTAGATTTTACATACAATATTTTGCATTCCGTATACTATATTCTATATTCTGTGTTCTACATACTATATTCTAAATTCTATATTCAGCATTCCGTATTCTATATTCTAAATTCTCTGTTCTGCATTCCATGTTCTAAATTCTGGTTTCTATATCCTCTTTTCTATATTCTATATCCTGTGTTCCACATTCTATATCTAAATCCTATATTCAGCGTTCTGTATTCTATATTCTAAATTATGTGTTCTGCATTCCATATTTAAATTCTGGGTTCTATATTCTGTTTTCCATATTTTATATTCTGTGTTCTACATTCTATATTCTGTATTCTATATTCTGCATTCAGTATTCTGCATTATATATTCTGTGTTCTACCTTCTATTTTCAAAGTTCTATATTCAGTATTCTGTATTCTATATTCTAAATTCAGTGTTCTGCATTCCATGTTGTAAATTGTCTTTTCTATATTCTGTATTCTGTGTTCTTCTTTCTACATTCTAAATTCTATATTAAGTATTTTGTATTCTATATTATTAATTCTGTTCTCTGCATTCAATTTCTAAATTCTGGGTTCTATATTCTCTTTTATATATTCTATATACTGTGTTCTTCTTTCTAGATCCTTCATAATAAATTTTGAATTCCGTATTCTATATTCTATATTCTGTGTTCTAAATTCTATATTCTAAATTCTATATTCCGTATTCTGTATTCTATATTCTAAATTCTGTGTTTTGTATTCCATGTTGTGTATTCTGGCTTCTATATCCTTTATTCTATATTCTAAATCCTGTGTTCTGCATTTCATGTTGTAAATTCCATATTCAGTATTCTGTATTCTATATTCTAAATTCTGTGTTCTGCTTTCCTTTTTATAAATTCTTTATTCAGTACTGTGCATTCTATATTCTAAATTCTGGGTTCTGCATTCTATTTTCTAAATTCTATTTTCATTATTCTTTATATTATATTCTAAAATCTGTGTTCTGCATTCCATGTTCTAAATTCTGGGTTCTGTATTGTTTTCCATATTCTATATACTGTGTTCTTCATTCTATATTCTGTATTGTATATTATTTATGCCGTATTATATATTCTGTGTTCTTCATTCTATATTCTGTATTCTATATTCTGCATTCCGTATTCTATATTCTATATTCTGTGTTCTACATTTTATACTCTAAATTCTATATTCAGTATTCTGTATTGTATATTCCAAATTCTGTGTTCTGCATTGTATGTTCTAAACTTTGGGTTCTGTATTCTGTATTCCATATTCTATATTTTGTGTTCTATAGTCTATATTTGGTATTCAATATTCTGCATTCCGTATTCTATATTCTATATCCTGTGTTCTAAATTCTATATTCAGTATTCTGTGTTTTATTTTCTAAATTCTGTGTTCTGCATTCCATGTTCTAAATTCTGGGTTTTATATTCACTATTGTATATACTACATTCTGTGTGCTACATTCTATATTATAAATTCTATATTCAGTATTCTGTATTTATATTCTATATTCTGTGTTTACATTCTATAGTCTAAATTGCATATTCAGTATGCTGTATTCTATATTCTAAATTCTGAGTTCTGCTTTCCATGTTCCAAAATCTGGCTTCAATATTTTCCTTGCTATTTTTTTTCTGTTTTCTACATTATATATTCTAAATTATTTATTCAGTATTATGTATTTTATATTCTATATTCTATGTCCTACATAGAATTTTTTAATTGTTTATAAAATATTCCGTATATTATGTTCTAAATTCTGTGTTCTATATTCTATTTTCTATTTTTGTATATTCTGTGTTCTACATTCTATATTGTAAATTTTATATTCAGCATTCTGTATTCTATATTCTAAATTCTGTGTTCTACATTCTATATTCTATATTCTATATTCAGTATAATGTATTCTATATTCTAAATACTGTGTTCTGCATCACATGTTCAAAATTCTCGATACTATACTCTCTATTGTATATTCTATATTCTATATACTGTGTTCTACATTCTATATTCTAAAATCTATATTAATTAATGTGTATTCTATAGTCTTAATTCTGTGTTCTGCATTCAAAGTTCTAAATTCTGGGTTCTATATTCTGTTTTCCATATTTTAATACTGTGTTCTACATTCTATATTCAGTATTATATATTCTATAATCTAAATTCTGTGTTCTGCATTCCATGTTCTAAATTCTCTATTCTATATTCTGTGTTCTACTTTCTATATTCTTAATGATATATATTGTATTCAGTATTCTATATTCTAAATTCTGTGTTCTGCATTCCATGTTCTAAATTCTGGTTTCTACATTCTCTATTCTATATTCTATATTGTGTGTTTTTCATTCTAGATTTTACATACAATATTTTGCATTCCGTATACTATATTCTATATTCTGTGTTCTACATACTATATTCTAAATTCTATATTCAGCATTCCGTATTCTATATTCTAAATTCTCTCTTCTGCATTCCATGTTCTAAATTCTGGTTTCTATATCCTCTTTTCTATATTCTATATCCTGTGTTCCACATTCTATAGTCTAAATCCTATATTCAGCTTTCTGTATTCTATATTCTAAATTATGTGTTCTGCATTCCATATTTAAATTCTGGGTTCTATATTCTGTTTTCCATATTTTATATTCTGTGTTCTACATTCTATATTCTGTATTCTATATTCTGCATTCAGTATTCTGCATTATATATTCTGTGTTCTACCTTCTATTTTCAAAATTCTATATTCAGTATTCTGTATTCTATATTCTAAATTCTGTGTTCTGCATTCCATGTTGTAAATTGTCTTTTCTATATTCTGTATTCTGTGTTCTTCTTTCTACATTCTAAATTCTATATTAAGTATTTTGTATTCTATATTATTAATTCTGTTCTCTGCATTCAATTTCTAAATTCTGGGTTCTATATTCTCTTTTATATATTCTATATACTGTGTTCTTCTTTCTAGATCCTTCATAATAAATTTTGAATTCCGTATTCTATATTCTATATTCTGTGTTCTAAATTCTATATTCTAAATTCTATATTCCGTATTCTGTATTCTATATTCTTAATTCTGTGTTTTGCATTCCATGTTGTATATTCTGGCTTCTATATTCTTTATTCTATATTCTAAATTCTGTGTTCTGCATTTCATGTTGTAAATTCCATATTCAGTATTCTGTATTCTATATTCTAAATTCTGTGTTCTGCTTTCCTTTTTATAAATTCTATATTCAGTACTGTGCATTCTATATTCTAAATTCTGTGTTCTGCATTCTATTTTCTAAATTCTATATTCATTATTCTGTATATTATATTCTAAAATCTGTGTTCTGCATTCCATGTTCTAAATTCTGGGTTCTGTATTGTTTTCCATATTCTATATACTGTGTTCTTCTTTCTAGATCCTTCATACTAAATTTTGAATTCCGTATTCTATATTCTATATTCTGTGTTCTAAATTCTATATTCTAAATTCTATATTCCGTATTCTGTATTCTATATTCTAAATTCTGTGTTTTGTATTCCATGTTGTATATTCTGGCTTCTATATTCTTTATTCTATATTCTAAATTCTGTGTTCTGCATTCCATGTTGTAAATTCTATATTGAGTATTCTGTATTCTATATTCTATATTCTGTGTTCTGCATTCTATATTCTAAATTCTATATTTGGTATTCTGTATTCTATATTCTTAATTCTGTGACCTGGTTTCCATGTTCTAAATTCTGTGTTCTATATTCTCTATTCTATGTTCTAAATTTTGTGCATTTCATTCTATATTCTACAATCTATATTGTGTATTAGGTATTCTATATTCTTTTTTTCTGTGTTCTACATTCCATATTCTAAATTCTATATGCACTATTCTGTATTCTATATTCTGAATTCTGTGTTCTGCATTCCATGTTCTAAATTCTGGGTTCTATACACTTTATTCTATATTCTATATTCTGTGTTCTACATTCTATATTCTAAATTCCATATTCAGTGTTCTGTATTGTATATTCTAAATTCTGGGTTCTGATTCCATGTACCAAATTCTGGGTTCTACATTCTCTATTCTATTTTCTATATTCTGTGTTTTACATTTTATATTCTAAATTCTATATTCAGTAATCTGTATTCCATATTCTAAATTCTGTGTTCTTCATTCTATATTCAAAATTCTATATTCAGTATTCTGTATTGTATGTTCTAAATACCGTGTTCTGCATTCAATGTTCTAAATTCTGTGTTCTGCATTCCATGTTCTTAGGTCTGCGATCTATAATCTATATTCTATATTCTATGTTCTACATTCTACATTCTAAATTCTATATTCAGTATTATTTAATCTATATTCTTAATTCTGTGTTCTGCATAACATGTTCTTTATTCGGGGATTCTACATTCTGTATTCTACATTCTATATTCTGTGTTCTACATTCTATATTCTAAATTCTATATTCAGTATTCTTTATTCTATATTCTAAATTCGTTGTTCTACATTCTATATTCTAAATAGTATATTCAGTATTCTGTATTCTATATTCTAAATTCTGTGTTCTGCATTCCATGTTCTGAATTCTGATTTCTGTATCCTGTTTCCATATTCTATATTCTGTGTTCTACATTGTATATTATAAATTCTATGTTCAGTGTTCTGTAATCTATATTCTTAATTCTGTGTTCTGCATTCCATGTTCTAATTTCTATATTCTATATTTTGTGTTCTACATTCTATATTCTGTATTCAATATTCTGCATTCCGTATTCTAAATTCTATTTCTGTGTTCTACATTCTACATTCTGGGTTCTGCATTCCATGTTCTAAATTCTGGGTTCTGTATTCTTCATTCTCTATCCTTTATTCTGTGTTCTGCATTCTCTTTTCTACATTCTCTATTCTGTATTCTATATTCTACATTCTGTGTTCTGCATTCAATGTTCTAAATTCTTGTTTCTGTATTCTGTATTCTATAGTCTGTTTTGTACATTCTAAAGTATACATTCTATATTCTGTATTATGTGCTCTATATTCTAAGTTCAGTGTTCTGAATTCTACGTTCTAAACTCTGGGTTCTGTATTCTGTTTTCTATACTCTATATTCTGTGTTATACATTCTATATTCAACATTCTGTATACGGTATTCTATATACTAAATTCTGTTTTCTGAATTCCATGTTCTAAATAATGTGTTCTGCATTGTGTATTCTATATTCTATAATCTGTGTTGTATATTCTGTGTTATACATTCTATATTCAGTATTCAATATTCTAAAATCTAAACTCTGTGTTCTGAATTCCATGTTCTAAATTCTGTGTTCTGTAGTCTGTATTCTGAATTCCATATTCTCTTACTACATCCAGTATTCTACATTCTATATTCTGTATTCTGTATACAATATTCCATACACTGTGTTCAACAATGTAAATTTTATATTCTATATTCTGTATTCTGCACTCTATATTCTAAATTCTGTGTTCTGAATTATAACTTGTATAATCAAGTTTCTGCTTTCTGTATTCTATATTCTGTGTTCTACATTCTGTATTCTACATTGTATATTATGTATTCTGTATACTATATTCTATATTATGCGTTCTGATTTCCATGTTCTAAATTCTGGGTTCTGTATTCCGGAATCTGTATTCAATATTCTGTGTTGTACATTCTGTATTGTACATTCTATATACTGTATTCTATATTATAAATTCTGTGTACAACATTCTATATACCACATAATATTTCGGTATACTTTATTATATATTCTGTGTTCTGAATTCCTTGTTCTAAATTCTGCATACTGCATTCTGTATTCTATATTCTATTTTCTGTGTTCTACATTCTATATTCTACATTCTATTACTTTATTCTATATTATGTATTGTGTGTTCTGAATTCCATGTTCTGAATCCTGCGTTCTGTATGCTGTATTCCATATTCTGTGTTTTGAATTCTATGTTCTAAATTCTATATTCAGCATTCTGTAAACTAAAGCCTTAATTCTGTGTTCTGCATTCTATGGTCTAAATTCTGGGTTCTGTATTCTGTTTTCCATATTCCATATTCTGTGTTCTATATTCTATATTCTGTATTCCGTATTCTATATTCTATACTCTGTGTTCTACATTCTATATTCTGCATACGGTATTGAGTATACTGTATTCTATATTCTAAATTCTGTGTTCTGCACCCATGTTCTAAATTAAGGGTTCTATATTTTCTTATCTATATTCTATATTCTGTGTTCTATATTCTACATTCTAAATTCTATATTCAGTATTCTGTATTTTATATTCTTTATTAAGTGTTCTACATTCTATATTCTAAGTTCTATATTTAATATTCTGTATTCTATATTCTTAATTCTATGTTCTGCATTCCGGGTTCTAAGTTCTGTGTTCTATTCTCTCTAGTATACATTCTATATATGTGTTCTTCATTCTACATTCTACAAAGTATATTCTGCATTCCGTATTCTATATTCTATATTCTATGTTCTACATTCTATATTCTAAAATATTTATTCAGTTTTCTGAATTCTATATTCTCAATTCTCTGTTCTGCATTCCATTTCTTAATTCTGGTTGCTATATTCTCTATTCTATATTCTTTATTTTGTGTTCTTCATTCTATATTCTACCTTCTTTATTCTGCATTCCGTATTTTATATTCTATATTCTGTGTTCTATTTCTATATTCTAAATTCAATATTCACTATTTTGTATTCTATATTATAATTTTTGTGATCTGCATTCCATGTTCTAAATTCTGGGTTCTATATTCTCTATTCTATGTTATATATTCTGTGTTCTACATTCTATATTCTAAATTCTATATTCAGTATTGTTTATTCTATGTTCTAAATTCTGTGTCTGAATTCTATGTTCTAAATTCTATATTCAGTATTCTGTATATCATATTCTAAATTCTGTGTTCTGCAATCCATGTTCTAAATTCTGGTTTCTGTAATCTGTTTTTCATTTTTTATATTCTGTGTTTTTCATTCTATATTCTGTATTGTATATTCTTTATGCTGTATTCTCTATTCTGTTTTCCATTCTATATTCTGTATTCTATATTCTGCATTCCGTATTCTATATTCTATATTCTGTGTTCTAATTTCTATACTCTAAATTCTATATTCAGTATTCTGTATTCTATATTCCAAATTCTGTGTTCTGCAATCCATGTTCTAAATTCTGGTTTCTGTATACTGTTTTCCATTTTTTATATTCTGTGTTCTACATTCTATATTGTGTATTGTATATTCTTTATGCCGTATTCTCTATTCTGAGATTTTCATTCTACATTCTGTATTCCATATTCTGCATTCCGTATTCTATATTCTATATTCTGTGTTCTACATTCTGTACTCTAAATTCTATATTCAGTTTTCTCTATTCTATATTCAAAATTCTGTGTTCTACATTGTATATTCTAAATTCTATATTCTATATTCAAAATTCTGTGTTCTTCATTCCGTGTTCTAAATTCTGGGTTCTATATTCTCTATTCTATATTCTATATTGTGTGCTCTTCATTCTATATTCTACATTCTATATTCTAAATTCTATATTCTATATTCCAAATTCTGTGTTCTGCATTTCATATTCTAAATCCCTGGTTATGAATTCTGTATTCCATATTTTATATTTTGTGTTCTATATTCTATATTTGGTATTCTATATTCTGCATTCCGTATTCTATATTCTATATCCTGTGTTCTAAATCCTATATTCAGTATTCTGTATTTTATTTTCTAAATTCTGTGTTCTGCATTCCATGTTCTAAATTCTGGGTTCTATATTCTCTATTCTATATACTATATTCTGTGTGCTACATTCTATATTCTATTTCTATATTCATTATTCTGTATTCAATATTCTAAATTCTGTGTTCTGCATTCCATGTTCTAAATTCTACATTCAGTATTCTGTATTCTATATTCTAAATTCTGGGTTCTGCATTCTATGTTGTAAACTCTATATTAAGTATTCTGTATTCTATTTTCTAAATTCTGTGTTCTGCAATCCATGTTTTAAATTCTGGGTTCTGTATTTTGTTTTACATATTTTATATTTTGTGTTGTACATTCTATATTCTGTATTCAATATTCTGCATTCTGTATTCTAAATTGTATTTCTGTGTTCTACATTCTAAATTCTGTGTTCTGCATTCCATGTTCTAAATTCAATATTCAGTATTCTGTATTCTATATTCTAAATTCTGTGTTCTGCATTCTATGTTCTAAATTCTATATTCAGTATTCTGTATTCTATATTCTATATTCTGTGTTCTGCATTCCATGTTCTAAATTCTGGGTTCTGTATTCTCTTTTCCATATTCTATATTCTGTTTTCTACATTCTATATTCTGTATTCTATATTCTGCATTCCGTATTCTTTAATCTATATTCTGTGTTCTACATTCTGTACTCTAAATTCTATATTCAGTATTCTCTATTCTATATTCAAAATTCTGTGTTCTACATTGTATATTGTAAATTCTATATTCTATATTCAAAATTCTGTGTTCTTCATTCCGTGTTCTAAATTCTGTTTTCTATATTCTCTATCCTATATTGTGTGTTCTTCATTCTATATTCTACATTCTATATTCTAAATTCTATATTGTATATTCCAAATTCTGTGTTCTGCATTTCATATTCTAAATTCTGTGTTATGTATTCTGTATTCCATATTTTATATTTTGTTTTCTTTATTCTATATTTGGTATTCTATATTCTGCATTCCGTATTCTATATTCTATATCCTGTGTTCTAAATCCTATATTCAGTATTCTGTATTTTATTTTCTAAATTCTGTGTTCTGCATTCCATGTTCTAAATTCTGTGTTCTATATTCTTTTTTCCATATTCTAGATTCAGTGTTCTATATTCTATATTCTGTATTCTGCATTCCGTATTCTACAATGTATATTCTGTGTTCTAAATTTTATTTTCCAAATTCTATATTTAGTATTCTGAATTGTATATTTTATATGCTGTTTTCTAAATTCTGTATTCTAAATTCTATATTCTTTATTCTAAATTCTGTGTTCTGCATACCGTGTTCAAAATTCTGTGTTCTATATTCTCTATTCTGTATTCTATAATTTGTGTTCTTCATTCTATATTCTATATCCTATATTCTGCATTCAGTTGTCTATATTGTATATTCTGTGTTCTACATTCTATATTCTAAATTCTATATTCAGTATTCTGTTTTATATATTCTAAATTCTGTGTTCTGTATTCTATGTTCTAAATTCTGGCTTCTATATTCTCCAGTCTATATTCTATATTTTGTGAACTCCATTCTTATTTCTACATTCTTTATTCTGCATTCCATATTCTATATTATATATTCTGTGTTCTACATTCTATATTCTAAATTCTATATTCCTTATTCCGTAGTATATATTCTATATTCTATGTTCTGCATTGTATATTCTAAATTCTACATTCAGTAATCTGTATTCTAAATACTAAATTCTGTGTTCTGCATTTCATGTTCTAAATTCTGTGTTCTATATTCTCTTTTCTATATTCTATATTCTGTGTCCTTCATTCAATATTCTAAATTCTATATTCAGTATTCTCTATTCTATATTCTAAATTCTGTGTTCTGCATTCGATGTTCGTATTTCGGGATTCTGTATTCTGTTTCCATATTTTACATTCTGTGTTCTAAATTCTATATTCTGTATATAATATTCTGCATTATGTATTCAATATTGTATATTTTATGTTCTACATTCTATATTCTAAATTCTATAATCTATATTCTAAATTCTGTGTTTTTATTCCGTGTTCTTAATTCTGGGTTCTATATTCTCTTTTCTATATTCTATATTATGTGTTCGATATTCAATATTCTAAATTCTATATTTAGTATTCTCAATTCTATATTCAAAATTCTGTGTTCTACATGCTATATTCTAAATTCTATATTCTATATTCAAAATTCTGTATTCTTCATTCCGTGTTCTAAATTCTGGGTTCTATATTCTCTATTTTATATTCTATATTCTGTGTTCTTCATTCTATATTCTACATTCTATATTCTGCATTCCGTATTCTATATTCTATATACTGTGTTCTACATTGTATATTCAAAATTCTATATTCATTATCCTGTATTCTATATTCTAAATTCTATGCTTTGAATTCCATGTTCTAAATTCTGGGTTCTATATTCTCTATTATATATTCTATATTTTTTGTTCTTCATTCTATATTGTACGTTCTATATTCTGCATTCCGTGTTATATATTCTATATTATGTCTTCTACATTCTATATTCTAAATTCTATATTCAGTATTCTGTATTCTATAATCTAAATTCTGTGTTCTGATTCAGTTTTTAAATTCTGGGTTCTAAATTCTCTTTTATATATTCTATATTTTGTGTTCTTAGTTCTTTATTCTGCATTCTATATTCTGCATTCTGTATTTATGTTCTATATTCTGTGATCTACATCTACTTTCTAAATTCTATATTCTGTATTCTGTATTCAATATTCTACATTCTGTGTTCTGCATTCTATGTTCTAAATTCTGGGTTCTGTATACTGTTTCCATAGTCTATATTCTGTGTTCTATATTCTATATTCTGTATTCTATATTCTGCATTCCGTATTCTATACTCTATATTCTGTGTTCTTCATTCTATTATTCAAATTCTATATTCAGTATTCTGTATTGTATGTTCTAAATTCTGTGTTCTGCATACCATGTTCAAATTTCGGGGTTCTGTATTCTGTTTCCATATTTTATATTCTGTGTTCTAATTTCTATATTCTGTATACTATATTCTGCATTATGTATTCTATATTCTATATTTTGTGTTCAACATTCTATATTCTAAATTTTAAATTCAGTATACTTTATTCTATTTTCTAAATTCTGGGTTCTGCATTCCATGTTCTAAATCCTATATTCAGTATTCTGTATTCTATATTCTAAATTCTGTGTTCCGCATTCTATGTTCAAATTCTATATTCAGTATTCTGTATTATAAATTCTAAATTCTGTGTTCTGCATTCCATGTTGTAAATACTGGGTTGTCTATTCTGTTTTCCATATTGTATAATCTGTGTTCTACATTCTATATTCTGTATTCTATATTCTGCATTCCGTATTCCATATTCTATATTCTGTGTTTTACATTCTATATTCTAAATTCTATATTCTGTATTCCGTTTTCTATATTCTGAACTCTGTGTTCTACATTCTATATTCTAAATTCTATATTCAGTGGTCTGTATTCTTTATTCTAAATTCTGTGTTCTGCACTACATGCTCTAAATTTTGGCTTCTATATTCTCTATTCTATATTCTATATGCTGTGTTCTACATTCTATATTCTGAATTGTATATAGATGTTTCTGTATTCTATATTCTAAATTCTGTGTCCTGCATCCCATTTTCTAAATTCTGGTTTCTATATTCTCTATTCTATTTTCTGAGTTGTATATTCCATATTCTAAATTCTATATTCAGTATTCTGTATTCTATATTCTAAATTCTGTGTTCTGCATTCCATGTTCTAAATTCTGGGTTCTATATTTTCTATACTATATTCTATATTCTGTGTTCTATATTGTATATTCTAAATTCTATATTCATTATTCTGTATTCTATATTCTTAATTCTGTGTTCTACATTCTATATTCTAAATTCTATATTCAGTATTCTGTATTCTATATTCTTAATTCTCTGTTCTTCATTCCATGTTCTAAGTTCTGGGTCCTATACTCTCTATTATATATTCTATATTTGGGTTCTGCATTCTATATTCTACATAGTATATTCTGCATTCCGTATCCTATATTCTATATTCTATGTTCTACATTCTAAATTCTAAAGTCTATATTCAGTATACTGTATTCTATAGTATAATTTCTCTGTTCTGCATTCCATTTCTAAATTGTGATTTCTATATTCTCTATTCTATATTATATATTTGGGTCGTTCATTCTATATTCTACGTCCTATATTCTGCCATCCGTATTTTATATTCTATATTGTTTGTTCTATATTCTATATTCTAAATTCTATATTCAGTATTTTGTATTCTATATTCTAATTTGTGTGTTCTGCATTCCATGTACTAAATTCTGGGTTCTCTATTCTCTATTCTCTATTCTGTGTTTACATTCTATATCCTAAATTCTATATTCAGTATTCTGTATTCTATATTCTAAATTCTGGGTTCTACTTTCCTTTTTATAAATTCTATATTCAGTACTGTGCATTCTATATTCTAAATTCTGTGTTCTGCATTCTATTTTCTAAATTCTATATTCATTATTCTGTATATTATATTCTAAAATCTGTGTTCTGCATTCCATGTTCTAAATTCTGGGTTCTGTATTGTTTTCCATATTCTATATACTGTGTTCTTCATTCTATATTCTGTATTGTATATTATTTATGCCGTATTATATATTCTGTGTTCTTCATTCTATATTCTGTATTCTATATTCTGCATTCCATATTCTATATTCTATATTCTGTGTTCTACATTTTATACTCTAAATTCTATATTCAGTATTCTGTATTGTATATTCCAAATTCTATGCCTGCATTGTATGTTCTAAACTTTGGGTTCTGTATTCTGTATTCCATATTCTATATTTTGTGTTCTATAGTCTATATTTGGTATTCAATATTCTGCATTCCGTATTCTATATTCTATATCCTGTGTTCTAAATTCTATATTCAGTATTCTGTGTTTTATTTTCTAAATTCTGTGTTCTGCATTCCATGTTCTAAATTCTGGGTTTTATATTCACTATTGTATATACTACATTCTGTGTGCTACATTCTATATTATTAATTCTATATTCAGTATTCTCTATTCTATATTCTAAATTCTGTGTTTACATTCTATAGTCTAAATTGCATATTCAGTATGCTGTATTCTATATTCTAAATTCTGAGTTCTGCTTTCCATGTTCCAAAATCTGGCTTCAATATTTTCCTTGCTATTTTTTTTTCTGTTTTCTACATTATATACTCTAAATTATTTATTCAGTATTATGTATTTTATATTCTATATTCTATTTCCTACATAGAATTTTTTAATTGTTTATAAAATATTCCGTATATTATGTTCTAAATTCTGTGTTCTATATTCTCTTTTCTATTTTCTATATTCTGTGTTCTACATTCTATATTGTAAATTTTATATTTAGCATTCTGTATTCTATATTCTAAATTCTGTGTTCTACATTCTATATTCTATATTCTATATTCAGTATAATGTATTCTATATTGTAAATTCTGTGTTCTGCATCACATGTTCAAAATTCTCGATACTATACTCTCTATTGTATATTCTATATTCTATATACTGTGTTCTACATTCTATATTCTAAAATCTATATTAATTAATGTGTACTCTTTAGTCTTAATTCTGTGTTCTGCATTCAAAGTTCTAAATTCTGGGTTCTATATTCTGTTTTCCATATTTTAATACTGTGTTCTACATTCTATATTCTAAATTCTATATTCAGTATTATATATTCTATAATCTAAATTCTGTGTTCTGCATTCCATGTTCTAAATTCTCTATTCTATATTCTGTGTTCTACTTTCTATATTCTTAATTACATATGTTGTATTCAGTATTCTATATTCTAAATTCTGTGTTCTGCATTCCATGTTCTAAATTCTGGTTTCTACATTCTCTATTCTATATTCTATATTGTGTGTTTTTCATTCTAGATTTTACATACAATATTTTGCATTCCGTATACTATATTCTATATTCTGTGTTCTACATACTATATTCTAAATTCTATATTCAGCATTCCGTATTCTATATTCTAAATTCTCTGTTCTGCATTCCATGTTCTAAATTCTGGTTTCTATATCCTCTTTTCTATATTCTATATCCTGTGTTCCACATTCTATAGTCTAAATCCTATATTCAGCGTTCTGTATTCTATATTCTAAATTATGTGTTCTGCATTCCATATTTAAATTCTGGGTTCTATATTCTGTTTTCCATATTTTATATTCTGTGTTCTACATTCTATATTCTAAATTCTATATTCAGTATTATTTAATCTATATTCTTAATTTTTTGTTCTGCATAGCATGTTCTTTATTCTGGATTCTACATTCTGTATTCTACATTCTATATTGTGTGTTCTACATTCTATATTCTAAATTCTATATTCAGTATTCTTTATTCTGTATTCTAAATTCGGTGTTCTACATTCTATATTCTAAATAGTATATTCAGTATTCTGTATTCTATATTCTAAATTCTCTGTTCAGCATTCCATGCTCTGAATTCTGATTTCTGTATTCTGTTTCCATATTCTATATTCTGTGTTCTACATTGTATATTATAAATTCTATGTTCAGTGTTCTGTAATCTATATTCTTAATTCTGTGTTCTGCATTCCATGTTCTAATTTCTCTATTCTATATTTTGTGTTCTACATTCTATATTCTGTATTCAATATTCTGCATTCCATATTCTAAATTCTATTTCTGTGTTCTGCATTCAAAATTCTGGGTTCTGCATTCCATGTTCTAAATTCTGGGTTCTGTATTCTTCATTCTCTATTCTTTATTCTGTGTTCTGCATTCTCTATTCTACATTCTCTATTCTGTATTCTATATTATACATTCTGTGTTCTGCATTCAATGTTCTAAATTCTGGTTTCTGTATTCTGTATTCTATAGACTGTTTTGTACATTCTAAAGTATACATTCTATATTCTGTATTCTGTACTCTATATTCTAAATTCAGTGTTCTGAATTCTACGTTCTAAACTCTGGGTTCTGTATTCTGTTTTCTATATTCTATATTCTGTGTTATACATTCTATATTCAACATTCTGTATACTGTGTTCTATATACTAAATTCTGTTTTCTGAATTCCATGTTCTAAATAATGTGTTCTGCATTGTGTATTCTATATTCTATAATCTGTGTTGTATATTCTGTGTTATACATTCTATATTCAGTATTCAATATTCTAAAATCTAAACTCTGTGTTCTGAATTCCATGTTCTAAATTCTGTGTTCTGTAGTCTGTATTCTGAATTCCATATTCTCTTACTACATCCAGTATTCTAAATTCTATATTCTGTATTCTGTATACAATATTCCATATACTGTGTTCAACAATGTAAATTCTATATTCTAAATTCTGTATTCTGCACTCTATATTCTAAATTCTGTGTTCTGAATTACAACTTGTATAATCAAGTTTCTGCATTCTGTATTCTATATTCTATATTCTGTGTTCTACATTCTGTATTCTACATTGTATATTATGTATTCTGTATACTATATTCTATATTATGCGTTCTGATTCCCATGTTCTAAATTCTGGGTTCTGTATTCCGTAATCTGTATTCAATATTCTGTATTCTACATTCTGTATTGTACATTCTATATACTGTATTCTATATTATAAATTCTGTGTACAACATTCTATATACCACATAATATTTCGGTATACTTTATTATATATTCTGTGTTCTGAATTCCTTGTTCTAAATTCTGCATACTGCATTCTGTATTCTATATTCTATATTCTGTGTTCTACATTCTATATTCTACATTCTATTACTTTATTCTATATTATGTATTGTGTGTTCTGAATTCCATTTTCTGAATCCTGCGTTCTGTATGCTGTATTCCATATTCTGTGTTTTGAATTCTATGTTCTAAATTCTATATTCAGCATTCTGTAATCTAAAGTCTTAATTCTGTGTTCTGCATTCTATGGTCTAAATTCTGGGTTCTGTATTCTGTTTTCCATATTCCATATTCTGTGTTCTATATTCTATATTCTGTATTCCGTATTCTATATTCTATACTCTGTGTTCTACATTCTATATTCTGCATACTGTATTCAGTATACTGTATTCTATATTCTAAATTCTGTGTTCTGCACCCATGTTCTAAATTCTGGGTTCTATATTTTCTTATCTATATTCTATATTCTGTGTTCTATATTCTACATTCTAAATTCTATATTCAGTATTCTGTATTGTATATTCCAAATTCTGTGTTCTGCATTGTATGTTCTAAACTTTGGGTTCTGTATTCTGTATTCCATATTCTATATTTTGTGTTCTATAGTCTATATTTGGTATTCAATATTCTGCATTCCGTATTCTATATTCTATATCCTGTGTTCTAAATTCTATATTCAGTATTCTGTGTTTTATTTTCTAAATTCTGTGTTCTGCATTCCATGTTCTAAATTCTGATTTTTGTATTCACTATTGTATATACTACATTCTGTGTGCTACATTCTATATTATAAATTCTATATTCAGTATTCTGTATTCTATATTCTAAATTCTGTGTTTACATTCTATAGTCTAAATTGCATATACAGTATGCTGTATTCTATATTCTAAATTCTGAGTTCTGCTTTCCATGTTCCAAAATCTGGCTTCAATATTTTCCTTGCTATTTTTTTTCTGTTTTCTACATTATATATTCTAAATTATTTATTCAGTATTATGTATTTTATATTCTATATTCTATGTCCTACATAGAATTTTTTAATTGTTTATAAAATATTCCGTATATTATGTTCTAAATTCTGTGTTCTATATTCTATTTTCTATTTTTGTATATTCTGTGTTCTACATTCTATATTGTAAATTTTATATTCAGCATTCTGTATTCTATATTCTAAATTCTGTGTTCTACATTCTATATTCTATATTCTATATTCTATATTCAGTATAATGTATTCTATATTCTAAATTCTGTGTGATGCATCACATGTTCAAAATTCTCGATACTCTACTCTCTATTGTATATTCTATATTCTATATACTGTGTTCTACATTCTATATTCTAAAATCTATATTAATTAATGTGTATTCTATAGTCTTAATTCTGTGTTCTGCATTCAAAGTTCTAAATTCTGGGTTCTATATTCTGTTTTCCATATTTTAATACTGTGTTCTACATTCTATATTCTAAATTCTATATTCAGTATTATATATTCCATAATCTAAATTCTGTGTTCTGCATTCCATGTTCTAAATTCACTATTCTATATTCTGTGTTCTACTTTCTATATTCTTAATTATATATTTTGTATTCAGTATTCTATATCCTAAATTCTGTGTTCTGCATTCCATGTTCTAAATTCTGGTTTCTACATTCTCTATTCTATATTCTATATTGTGTGTTTTTCATTCTAGATTTTACATACAATATTTTGCATTCCGTATACTATATTCTATATTCTGTGTTCTACATACTATATTCTAAATTCTATATTCAGCATTCCGTATTCTATATTCTAAATTCTCTGTTCTGCATTCCATGTTCTAAATTCTGGTTTCTATATCCTCTTTTCTATATTCTATATCCTGTGTTCCACATTCTATATCTAAATCCTATATTCAGCGTTCTGTATTCTATATTCTAAATTATGTGTTCTGCATTCCATATTTAAATTCTGGGTTCTATATTCTGTTTTCCATATTTTATATTCTGTGTTCTACATTCTATATTCTGTATTCTATATTCTGCATTCAGTATTCTGCATTATATATTCTGTGTTCTACCTTCTATTTTCAAAATTCTATATTCAGTATTCTGTATTCTATATTCTAAATTCTGTGTTCTGCATTCCATGTTGTAAATTGTCTTTTCTATATTCTGTATTCTGTGTTCTTCTTTCTACATTCTAAATTCTATATTAAGTATTTTGTATTCTATATTATTAATTCTGTTCTCTGCATTCAATTTCTAAATTCTGGGTTCTATATTCTCTTTTATATATTCTATATACTGTGTTCTTCTTTCTAGATCCTTCATACTAAATTTTGAATTCCGTATTCTATATTCTATATTCTGTGTTCTAAATTCTATATTCTAAATTCTATATTCCGTATTCTGTATTCTATATTCTAAATTCTGTGTTTTGTATTCCATGTTGTATATTCTGGCTTCTATATTCTTTATTCTATATTCTAAATTCTGTGTTCTGCATTCCATGTTGTAAATTCTATATTCAGTATTCTGTATTCTATATTCTATATTCTGTGTTCTGCAATCTATATTCTAAATTCTATATTTGGTATTCTGTATTCTATATTCTTAATTCTGTGACCTGGTTTCCATGTTCTAAATTCTGGGTTCTATATTCTCTATTCTATATTCTAAATTTTGTGCATTTCATTCTATATTCTACAATCTATATTCTGTATTATTTATTCTATATTCTTTTTTTCTGTGTTCTACATTCCATATTCTAAATTCTATATGCACTATTCTGTATTCTATATTCTGAATTCTGTGTTCTGCATTCCATGTTCTAAATTCTGGGTTCTATACACTTTATTCTATATTCTATATTCTGTGTTCTACATTCTATATTCTAAATTCCATATTCAGTGTTCTGTATTGTATATTCTAAATTCTGGGTTCTGATTCCATGTACTAAATTCTGGGTTCTACATTCTCTATTCTATTTTCTATATTCTGTGTTTTACATTTTATATTCTAAATTCTATATTCAGTAATCTGTATTCCATATTCTAAATTCTGTGTTCTTCATTCTATATTCAAAATTCTATATTCAGTATTCTGTATTGTATGTTCTAAGTACCGTGTTCTGCATTCAATGTTCTAAATTCTGTGTTCTGCATTCCATGTTCTTAGGTCTGGGATCTATAATCTATATTCTATATTCTGTGTTCTACATTCTACATTCTAAATTCTATATTCAGTATTATTTAATCTATATTCTTAATTCTGTGTTCTGCATAACATGTTCTTTATTCGGTGATTCTACATTCTGTATTCTACATTCTATATTCTGTGTTCTACATTCTATATTCTAAATTCTATATTCAGTATTCTTTATTCTATATTCTAAATTCGTTGTTCTACATTCTATATTCTAAATAGTATATTCAGTATTCTGTATTCTATATTCTAAATTCTGTGTTCAGCATTCCATGTTCTGAATTCTGATTTCTGTATCCTGTTTCCATATTCTATATTCTGTGTTCTACATTGTATATTATAAATTCTATGTTCAGTGTTCTGTAATCTATATTCTTAATTCTGTGTTCTGCATTCCATGTTCTAATTTCTCTATTCTATATTTTGTGTTCTACATTCTATATTCTGTATTCAATATTCTGCATTCCGTATTCTAAATTCTATTTCTGTGTTCTACATTCTACATTCTGGGTTCTGCATTCCATGTTCCAAAATTCTGGGTTCTGTATTCTTCATTCTCTATCCTTTATTCTGTGTTCTGCATTCTCTATTCTACATTCTCTATTCTGTATTCTATATTCTACATTCTGTGTTCTGCATTCAATGTTCTAAATTCTGTTTTCTGTATTCTGTATTCTATAGTCTGTCTTGTACATTCTAAAGTATACATTCTATATTCTCTATTATGTGCTCTATATTCTAAGTTCAGTGTTCTGAATTCTACGTTCTAAACTCTGGGTTCTGTATTCTGTTTTCTATACTCTATATTCTGTGTTATACATTCTATATTCAACATTCTGTATACGGTATTCTATATACTAAATTCTGTTTTCTGAATTCCATGTTCTAAATAATGTGTTCTGCATTGTGTATTCTATATTCTATAATCTGTGTTGTATATTCTGTGTTATACATTCTATATTCAGTATTCAATATTCTAAAATCTAAACTCTGTGTTCTGAATTCCATGTACTAAATTCTGTGTTCTGTAGTCTGTATTCTGAATTCCATATTCTCTTACTACATCCAGTATTCTACATTCTATATTCTGTATTCTGTATACAATATTTCATATACTGTGTTCAACAATGTAAATTTTATATTCTATATTCTGTATTCTGCACTCTATATTCTAAATTCTGTGTTCTGAATTACAACTTGTATAATCAAGTTTCTGCTTTCTGTATTCTATATTCTGTGTTCTACATTCTGTATTCTACATTGTATATTATGTATTCTGTATACTATATTCTATATTATGCGTTCTGATTTCCATGTTCTAAATTGTGGGTTCTGTTTTCCGTAATCTGTATTCAATATTCTGTGTTCTACATTCTGTATTGTACATTCTATATACTGTATTCTATATTATATATTCTGTGTACAACATTCTATATACCACATAATATTTCGGTATACTTTATTATATATTCTGTGTTCTGAATTCCTTGTTCTAAATTCTGCATACTGCATTCTGTATTCTATATTCTATTTTCTGTGTTCTACATTCTATATTCTACATTCTATTACTTTATTCTATATTATGTATTGTGTGTTCAAATTCCATGTTCTGAATCCTGCGTTCTGTATGCTGTATTCCATATTCTGTGTTTTGAATTCTATGTTCTAAATTCTATATTCAGCATTCTGTAAACTAAAGCCTTAATTCTGTGTTCTGCATTCTATGGTCTAAATTCTGGGTTCTGTATTCTGTTTTCCATATTCCATATTCTGTGTTCTATATTCTATATTCTGTATTCCGTATTCTATATTCTATACTCTGTGTTCTACATTCTATATTCTGCATACGGTATTGAGTATACTGTATTCTATATTCTAAATTCTGTGTTCTGCACCCATGTTCTAAATTCTGGGTTCTATATTTTCTTATCTATATTCTATATTCTGTGTTCTATATTCTACATTCTAAATTCTATATTCAGTATTCTGTATTTTATATTCTTTATTAAGTGTTCTACATTCTATATTCTAAGTTCTATATTTAATATTCTGTATTCTATATTCTTAATTCTATGTTCTGCATTCCGGGTTCTAAGTTCTGTGTTCTATTCTCTCTAGTATATATTCTATATTTGTGTTCTTCATTCTACATTCTACAAAGTATATTCTGTATTCCGTATTCTATATTCTATATTCTATGTTCTACATTCTATATTCTAAAATATTTATTCAGTTTTCTGAATTCTATATTCTCAATTCTCTGTTCTGCATTCCATTTCTTAATTCTGGTTGCTATATTCTCTATTCTATATTCTTTATTTTGTGTTCTTCATTCTATATTCTACCTTCTTTATTCTGCATTCCGTATTTTATATTCTATATTCTGTGTTCTATTTCTATATTCTAAATTCTATATTCACTATTTTGTATTCTATATTATAATTTTTGTGATCTGCATTCCATGTTCTAAATTCTGGGTTCTATATTCTCTATTCTATGTTATATATTCTGTGGTCTACATTCTATATTCTAAATTCTATATTCAGTATTGTTTATTCTATGTTCTAAATTCTGTGTCTGAATTCTATGTTCTAAATTCTATATTCAGTATTCTGTATATCATATTCTAAATTCTGTGTTCTGCAATCCATGTTCTAAATTCTGGTTTCTGTAATCTGTTTTTCATTTTTTATATTCTGTGTTTTTCATTCTATATTCTGTATTGTATATTCTTTATGCTGTATTCTCTATTCTGTGTTTTCCATTCTATATTCTGTGTTCTATATTCTGCATTCCGTATTCTATATTCTATATTCTGTGTTCTAATTTCTATACTCTAAATTCTATATTCAGTATTCTGTATTCTATATTCCAAATTCTGTGTTCTGCAATCCATGTTCTAAATTCTTGTTTCTGTATACTGTTTTCCATTTTTTATATTCTGTGTTCTACATTCTATATTGTGTATTGTATATTCTTTATGCCGTATTCTCTATTCTGAGATTTTCATTCTACATTCTGTATTCCATATTCTGCATTCCGTATTCTATATTCTATATTCTGTGTTCTACATTCTGTACTCTAAATTCTATATTCAGTTTTCTCTATTCTATATTCAAAATTCTGTGTTCTACATTGTATATTCTAAATTCTATATTCTATATTCAAAATTCTGTGTTCTTCATTCCGTGTTCTAAATTCTGGGTTCTATATTCTCTATTCTATATTCTATATTGTGTGCTCTTCATTCTATATTCTACATTCTATATTCTAAATTCTATATTCTATATTCCAAATTCTGTGTTCTGCATTTCATATTCTAAATCCCTGGTTATGAATTCTGTATTCCATATTTTATATTTTGTGTTCTATATTCTATATTTGGTATTCTATATTCTGCATTCCGTATTCTATATTCTATATCCTGTGTTCTAAATCCTATATTCAGTATTCTGTATTTTATTTTCTAAATTCTGTGTTCTGCATTCCATGTTCTAAATTCTGGGTTCTATATTCTCTATTCTATATACTATATTCTGTGTGCTACATTCTATATTCTATTTCTATATTCATTATTCTGTATTCAATATTCTAAATTCTGTGTTCTGCATTCCATGTTCTAAATTCTACATTCAGTATTGTGTATTCTATATTCTAAATTCTGGGTTCTGCATTCTATGTTGTAAACTCTATATTAAGTATTCTGTATTCTATTTTCTAAATTCTGTGTTCTGCATTCCATGTTTTAAATTCTGGGTTCTGTATTTTGTTTTACATATTTTATATTTTGTGTTGTACATTCTATATTCTGTATTCAATATTCTGCATTCTGTATTCTAAATTGTATTTCTGTGTTCTACATTCTTAATTCTGTGTTCTGCATTCCATGTTCTAAATTCAATATTCAGTATTCTGTATTCTATATTCTAAATTCTGTGTTCTGCATTCTATGTTCTAAATTCTATATTCAGTATTCTGTATTCTATATTCTATATTCTGTGTTCTGCATTCCATGTTCTAAATTCTGGGTTCTGTATTCTCTTTTCCATATTCTATATTCTGTTTTCTACATTCTATATTCTGTATTCTATATTCTGCATTCCGTATTCTTTAATCTATATTCTGTGTTCTACATTCTGTACTCTAAATTCTATATTCAGTATTCTCTATTCTATATTCAAAATTCTGTGTTCTACATTGTATATTGTAAATTCTATATTCTATATTCAAAATTCTGTGTTCTTCATTCCGTGATCTAAATTCTGTTTTCTATATTCTCTATCCTATATTGTGTGTTCTTCATTCTATATTCTACATTCTATATTCTAAATTCTATATTGTATATTCCAAATTCTGTGTTCTGCATTTCATATTCTAAATTCTGGGTTATGTATTCTGTATTCCATATTTTATATTTTGTTTTCTTTAGTCTATATTTGGTATTCTATATTCTGCATTCCGTATTCTATATTCTATATCCTGTGTTCTAAATCCTATATTCAGTATTCTGTATTTTATTTTCTAAATTCTGTGTTCTGCATTCCATGTTCTAAATTCTGTGTTCTATATTCTTTTTTCCATATTCTAGATTCAGTGTTCTATATTCTATATTCTGTATTCTGTATTCTGCATTCCGTATTCTACAATGTATATTCTGTGTTCTAAATTTTATTTTCCAAATTCTATATTTAGTATTCTGAATTGTATATTCTATATGCTGTTTTCTAAATTCTGTATTCTAAATCCTATATTCTTTATTCTAAATTCTGTGTTCTGCATACCGTGTTCAAAATTCTGTGTTCTATATTCTCTATTCTGTATTCTATAATTTGTGTTCTTCATTCTATATTCTATATCCTATATTCTGCATTCAGTTGTCTATATTGTATATTCTGTGTTCTACATTCTATATTCTAAATTCTATATTCAGTATTCTGTTTTATATATTCTAAATTCTGTGTTCTGTATTCTATGTTCTTAATTCTGGCTTCTATATTCTCCAGTCTATATTCTATATTTTGTGAACTCCATTCTTATTTCTACATTCTTTATTCTGCATTCCATATTCTATATTATATATTCTGTGTTCTACATTCTATATTCTAAATTCTATATTCCTTATTCCGTAGTATATATTCTATATTCTATGTTCTGCATTGTATATTCTAAATTCTACATTCAGTAATCTGTATTCTAAATACTAAATTCTGTGTTCTGCATTTCATGTTCTAAATTCTGTGTTCTATATTCTCTTTTCTATATTCTATATTCTGTGTCCTTCATTCAATATTCTAAATTCTATATTCAGTATTCTCTATTCTATATTCTAAATTCTGTGTTCTGCATTCGATGTTCGTATTTCGGGATTCTGTATTCTGTTTCCATATTTTACATTCTGTGTTCTAAATTCTATATTCTGTATATAATATTCTGCATTATGTATTCAATATTGTATATTTTATGTTCTACATTCTATATTCTAAATTCTATAATCTATATTCTAAATTCTGTGTTTTTATTCCGTGTTCTTAATTCTGGGTTCTATATTCTCTTTTCTATATTCTATATTCTGTGTTCGACATTCAATATTCTAAATTCTATATTTAGTATTCTGAATTCTATATTCAAAATTCTGTGTTCTACATGCTATATTCTAAATTCTATATTCTATATTCAAAATTCTGTATTCTTCATTCCGTGTTCTAAATTCTGGGTTCTATATTCTCTATTCTCTATTCTATATTCTGTGTTCTTCATTCTATATACTACATTCTATATTCTGCATTCCGTATTCTATATTCTATATACTGTGTTCTACATTCTATATTCAAAATTCTATATTCATTATCCTGTATTCTATATTCTAAATTCTGTGCTTTGAATTCCATGTTCTAAATTCTGGGTTCTATATTCTCTATTATATATTCTATAATTTTTGTTCTTCATTCTATACTGTACGTCCTATATTCTGCATTCCGTGTTATATATTCTATATTATGTTTCCTACATTCTATATTCTAAATTCTATATTCATTATTCTGTATTCTATAATCTAAATTCTGTGTTCTGATTCAATTTTTAAATTCTGGGTTCTAAATTCTCTTTTATATATTCTATATTTTGTGTTCTTAGTTCTTTATTCTGCATTCTATATTCTGCATTCTGTATTTATGTTCTATATTCTGTGATCTACAACTACTTTCTAAATTCTATATTCTGTATTCTATATTCAATATTCTACATTCTGTGTTCTGCATTCTATGTTCTAAATTCTGGGTTCTGTATACTGTTTTCCATATTCTATATTCTGTGTTCTATATTCTATATTCTGTATACTGTATTCTGCATTCCGTATTCTATATTCTATATTTTGTGTTCTTCATTCTATTATCCAAATTGTATATTCAGTATTCTGTATTGTATATTCTAAATTCTTTGTTCTGCATACCATGTTCAAATTTCGGGGTTCTGTATTCTCTTTCCATATTTTATATTCTGTGTTCTAATTTCTATATTCTGTATACTATATTCTGCATTATGTATTCTATATTCTATATTTTGTGTTCTACATTCTATATTCTAAATTTTATATTCAGTATTCTTTATACTATTTTCTAAATTCTGGGTTCTGCATTCCATGTTCTAAATCCTATATTCAGTATTCTGTATTCTATATTCTAAATTCTGTGTTCCGCATTCTATGTTCTAAATTCTATATTCAGTATTCTGTATTATAAATTCTAAATTCTGTGTTCTGCATTCCATGTTGTAAATACTGGGTTGTCTATTCTGTTTTCCATTTTGTATAATCTGTGTTCTACATCCTATATTCTGTATTCTATATTCTGCATTCCGTATTCCATATTCTATATTCTGTGTTTTACATTCTATATTCTAAATTCTATATTCTGTATTCCGTATTCTATATTCTGAACTCTGTGTTCTACATTCTATATTCTAAATTCCATATTCAGTGGTCTGTATTCTATATTCTAAATTCTGTGTTCTGCATTACATGCTCTAAATTTTGGCTTCTATATTCTCTATTCTGTATTCTATATGCTGTGTTCTACATTCTATATTCTGAATTGTATATAGAGGTTTCTGTATTCTATATTCTAAATTCTGTCTCCTGCATTCCAATTTCTAAATTCTGGTTTCTATATTCTCTATTCTATTTTCTGAGTTGTATATTCTTTATTCTAAATTCTATTTTCAGTATTCTGAATTCTATATTCTAAATTTTGTGTTCTACATCCGTGTTCTAAATTCTGGGTTCGATATTCTCTATTCTGTATTCTATACATTGTGTTCTTCATTCCATATTCTACATTCCATATTCTGCATTCCGTATTCTATATTCTATATTCTGTGTTCTACATTCTATATTGTAAAAACTATATTCAGTCTTCTGTATTGTATATTTTAATTCTTTGTTCTGCACTCCATTTCTTAATTCTGGGTTCTATATTTTCTATTAATTTCTATATTTTTTGTTTACATTCTATATTGTACGTTCTATATTCTGCATTCCGTGTTTTATATTCTATATTATGTTTTCAACATTCTATATTCTAAATTCTATATTCAGTATTCTGAATTCTATATTCTAAATTCTGTGTTCTGCATTCCATGTTCTAAATTCTGGGTTCTATATTTTCTATACTATATTCTATATTCTGTGTTCTATATTGTATATTCTAAATTCTATATTCATTATTCTGTATTCTATATTCTTAATTCTGTGTTCTACATTCTATATTCTAAATTCTATATTCAGTATTCTGTATTCTATATTCTTAATTCTATGTTCTTCATTCCATGTTCTAAGTTCTGGGTCCTATACTCTCTATTATATGTTCGATATTTGTGTTCTGCATTCTATATTCTACATAGTATATTCTGCATTCCATATCCTATATTCTATATTCTATGTTCTACATTCTTAATTCTAAAATCTATATTCAGTATTCTGTATTCTATAGTATAAATTCTCTGTTCTGCATTCCATTTCTATATTGTGCTTTCTATGTTCTCTATTCTATATTATATATTTGGGTCGTTCATTCTATATTCTACGTCCTATATTCTGCCATCCGTATTTTATATTCTATATTGTTTGTTCTATATACTATATTCTTAATTCTATATTCAGTATTTTGTATTCTATATTCTAATTTGTGTGTTCTGCATTCCATGTACTAAATTCTGGGTTCTCTATTCTCTATTCTCTATTCTGTGTTTACATTCTATATTCTAAATTCCATATTCAGTATTCTGTATTCTATATTCTAAATTCTGTGTTCTGCTTTCCTTTTTATAAATTCTATATTCAGTACTGTGCATTCTATATTCTAAATTCTGTGTTCTGCATTCTATTTTCTAAATTCTATATTCATTATTCTGTATATTATATTCTAAAATCTGTGTTCTGCATTCCATGTTCTAAATTCTGGGTTCTGTATTGTTTTCCATATTCTATATACTGTGTTCTTCATTCTATATTCTGTATTGTATATTATTTATGCCGTATTATATATTCTGTGTTCTTCATTCTATATTCTGTATTCTATATTCTGCATTCCGTATTCTATATTCTATATTCTGTGTTCTACATTTTATACTCTAAATTCTATATTCAGTATTCTGTATTGTATATTCCAAATTCTGTGTTCTGCATTGTATGTTCTAAACTTTGGGTTCTGTATTCTGTATTCCATATTCTATATTTTGTGTTCTATAGTCTATATTTGGTATTCAATATTCTGCATTCCGTATTCTATATTCTATATCCTGTGTTCTAAATTCTATATTCAGTATTCTGTGTTTTATTTTCTAAATTCTGTGTTCTGCATTCCATGTTCTAAATTCTGGGTTTTATATTCACTATTGTATATACTACATTCTGTGTGCTACATTCTATATTATAAATTCTATATTCAGTATTCTGTATTCTATATTCTAAATTCTGTGTTTACATTCTATATTCTAAATTGCATATTCAGTATGCTGTATTCTATATTCTAAATTCTGAGTTCTGCTTTCCATGTTCCAAAATCTGGCTTCAATATTTTCCTTGCTATTTTTTTTTCTGTTTTCTACATTATATATTCTAAATTATTTATTCAGTATTATGTATTTTATATTCTATATTCTATGTCCTACATAGAATTTTTTAATTGTTTATAAAATATTCCGTATATTATGTTCTAAATTCTGTGTTCTATATTCTCTTTTCTATTTTCTGTATTCTGTGTTCTACATTCTATATTGTAAATTTTATATTCAGCATTCTGTATTCTATATTCTAAATTCTGTGTTCTACATTCTATATTCTATATTCTATATTCAGTATAATGTATTCTATATTCTAAATTCTGTGTTCTGCATCACATGTTCAAAATTCTCGATACTATACTCTCTATTGTATATTCTATATTCTTTATACTGTGTTCTACATTCTATATTCTAAAATCTATATTAATTAATGTGTATTCTATAGTCTTAATTCTGTGTTCTGCATTCAAAGTTCTAAATTCTGTGTTCTATATTCTGTTTTCCATATTTTAATACTGTGTTCTACATTCTATATTCTAAATTCTATATTCAGTATTATATATTCTATAATCTAAATTCTGTGTTCTGCATTCCATGTTCTAAATTCTCTATTCTATATTCTGTGTTCTACTTTCTATATTCTTAATTATATATATTGTATTCAGTATTCTATATTCTAAATTCTGTGTTCTGCATTCCATGTTCTAAATTCTGGTTTCTACATTCTCTATTCTATATTCTATATTGTGTGTTTTTCATTCTAGATTTTACATACAATATTTTGCATTCCGTATACTATATTCTATATTCTGTGTTCTACATACTATATTCTAAATTCTATATTCAGCATTCCGTATTCTAGATTCTAAATTCTCTCTTCTGCATTCCATGTTCTAAATTCTGGTTTCTATATCCTCTTTTCTATATTCTATATCCTGTGTTCCACATTCTATATCTAAATCCTATATTCAGCGTTCTGTATTCTATATTCTAAATTATGTGTTCTGCATTCCATATTTAAATTCTGGGTTCTATATTCTGTTTTCCATATTTTATATTCTGTGTTCTACATTCTATATTCTGTATTCTATATTCTGCATTCAGTATTCTGCATTATATATTCTGTGTTCTACCTTCTATTTTCAAAATTCTATATTCAGTATTCTGTATTCTATATTCTAAATTCTGTGTTCTGCATTCCATGTTGTAAATTGTCTTTTCTATATTCTGTATTCTGTGTTCTTCTTTCTACATTCTAAATTCTATATTAAGTATTTTGTATTCTATATTATTAATTCTGTTCTCTGCATTCAATTTCTAAATTCTGGGTTCTATATTCTCTTTTATATATTCTATATACTGTGTTCTTCTTTCTAGATCCTTCATAATAAATTTTGAATTCCGTATTCTATATTCTATATTCTGTGTTCTAAATTCTTTATTCTAAATTCTATATTCCGTATTCTGTATTCTATATTCAAAATTCTGTGTTTTGTATTCCATGTTGCATATTCTGGCTTCTATATTCTTTATTCTATATTCTAAATTCTGTGTTCTGCATTTCATGTTGTAAATTCCATATTCAGTATTCTGTATTCTATATTCTAAATTCTGTGTTCTGCTTTCCTTTTTATAAATTCTATATTCAGTACTGTGCATTCTATATTCTAAATTCTGTGTTCTGCATTCTATTTTCTAAATTCTATATTCATTATTCTGTATATTATATTCTAAAATCTGTGTTCTGCATTCCATGTTCTAAATTCTGGGTTCTGTATTGTTTTCCATATTCTATATACTGTGTTCTTCATTCTATATTCTGTATTTTATATTATTTATGCCGTATTATATATTCTGTGTTCTTCATTCTATATTCTGTATTCTATATTCTGCATTCCGTATTCTATATTCTATATTCTGTGTTCTACATTTTATACTCTAAATTCTATATTCAGTATTCTGTATTGTATATTCCAAATTCTGTGTTCTGCATTGTATGTTCTAAACTTTGGGTTCTGTATTCTGTATTCCATATTCTATATTTTGTGTTCTATAGTCTATATTTGGTATTCAATATTCTGCATTCCGTATTCTATATTCTATATCCTGTGTTCTAAATTCTATATTCAGTATTCTGTGTTTTATTTTCTAAATTCTGTGTTCTGCATTCCATGTTCTAAATTCTGGGTTTTGTATTCACTATTGTATATACTACATTCTGTGTGCTACATTCTATATTATAAATTCTATATTCAGTATTCTGTATTCTATATTCTAAATTCTGTGTTTACATTCTATAGTCTAAATTGCATATACAGTATGCTGTATTCTATATTCTAAATTCTGAGTTCTGCTTTCCATGTTCCAAAATCTGGCTTCAATATTTTCCTTGCTATTTTTTTTCTGTTTTCTACATTATATATTCTAAATTATTTATTCAGTATTATGTATTTTATATTCTATATTCTATGTCCTACATAGAATTTTTTAATTGTTTATAAAATATTCCGTATATTATGTTCTAAATTCTGTGTTCTATATTCTATTTTCTATTTTTGT
This sequence comes from Vicugna pacos, assembly GCF_048564905.1. Taxonomy (NCBI): domain Eukaryota; kingdom Metazoa; phylum Chordata; class Mammalia; order Artiodactyla; family Camelidae; genus Vicugna; species Vicugna pacos. The sequence goes on along the minus strand of NW_027328741.1, from coordinate 69,431,916 downwards.
ATATTCTGTGTTCTACATTCTATATTGTAAATTTTATATTCAGCATTCTGTATTCTATATTCTAAATTCTGTGTTCTACATTCTATATTCTATATTCTATATTCTATATTCAGTATAATGTATTCTATATTCTAAATTCTGTGTGATGCATCACATGTTCAAAATTCTCGATACTCTACTCTCTATTGTATATTCTATATTCTATATACTGTGTTCTACATTCTATATTCTAAAATCTATATTAATTAATGTGTATTCTATAGTCTTAATTCTGTGTTCTGCATTCAAAGTTCTAAATTCTGGGTTCTATATTCTGTTTTCCATATTTTAATACTGTGTTCTACATTCTATATTCTAAATTCTATATTCAGTATTATATATTCCATAATCTAAATTCTGTGTTCTGCATTCCATGTTCTAAATTCACTATTCTATATTCTGTGTTCTACTTTCTATATTCTTAATTATATATTTTGTATTCAGTATTCTATATCCTAAATTCTGTGTTCTGCATTCCATGTTCTAAATTCTGGTTTCTACATTCTCTATTCTATATTCTATATTGTGTGTTTTTCATTCTAGATTTTACATACAATATTTTGCATTCCGTATACTATATTCTATATTCTGTGTTCTACATACTATATTCTAAATTCTATATTCAGCATTCCGTATTCTATATTCTAAATTCTCTGTTCTGCATTCCATGTTCGAAATTCTGGTTTCTATATCCTCTTTTCTATATTCTATATCCTGTGTTCCACATTCTATATCTAAATCCTCTATTCAGCGTTCTGTATTCTATATTCTAAATTATGTGTTCTGCATTCCATATTTAAATTCTGGGTTCTATATTCTGTTTTCCATATTTTATATTCTGTGTTCTACATTCTATATTCTGTATTCTATATTCTGCATTCAGTATTCTGCATTATATATTCTGTGTTCTACCTTCTATTTTCAAAATTCTATATTCAGTATTCTTTATTCTATATTCTAAATTCTGTGTTCTGCATTCCATGTTGTAAATTGTCTTTTCTATATTCTGTATTCTGTGTTCTTCTTTCTACATTCTAAATTCTATATTAAGTATTTTGTATTCTATATTATTAATTCTGTTCTCTGCATTCAATTTCTAAATTCTGGGTTCTATATTCTCTTTTATATATTCTATATACTGTGTTCTTCTTTCTAGATCCTTCATACTAAATTTTGAATTCCGTATTCTATATTCTATATTCTGTGTTTTAAATTCTATATTCTAAATTCTATATTCCGTATTCTGTATTCTATATTCTAAATTCTGTGTTTTGTATTCCATGTTGTATATTCTGGCTTCTATATTCTTTATTCTATATTCTAAATTCTGTGTTCTGCATTCCATGTTGTAAATTCTATATTCAGTATTCTGTATTCTATATTCTATATTCTGTGTTCTGCAATCTATATTCTAAATTCTATATTTGGTATTCTGTATTCTATATTCTTAATTCTGTGACCTGGTTTCCATGTTCTAAATTCTGGGTTCTATATTCTCTATTCTATATTCTAAATTTTGTGCATTTCATTCTATATTCTACAATCTATATTCTGTATTATTTATTCTATATTCTTTTTTTCTGTGTTCTACATTCCATATTCTAAATTCTATATGCACTATTCTGTATTCTATATTCTGAATTCTGTGTTCTGCATTCCATGTTCTAAATTCTGGGTTCTATACACTTTATTCTATATTCTATATTCTGTGTTCTACATTCTATATTCTAAATTCCATATTCAGTGTTCTGTATTGTATATTCTAAATTCTGGGTTCTGATTCCATGTACTAAATTCTGGGTTCTACATTCTCTATTCTATTTTCTATATTCTGTGTTTTACATTTTATATTCTAAATTCTATATTCAGTAATCTGTATTCCATATTCTAAATTCTGTGTTCTTCATTCTATATTCAAAATTCTATATTCAGTATTCTGTATTGTATGTTCTAAGTACCGTGTTCTGCATTCAATGTTCTAAATTCTGTGTTCTGCATTCCATGTTCTTAGGTCTGGGATCTATAATCTATATTCTATATTCTGTGTTCTACATTCTACATTCTAAATTCTATATTCAGTATTATTTAATCTATATTCTTAATTCTGTGTTCTGCATAACATGTTCTTTATTCGGTGATTCTACATTCTGTATTCTACATTCTATATTCTGTGTTCTACATTCTATATTCTAAATTCTATATTCAGTATTCTTTATTCTATATTCTAAATTCGTTGTTCTACATTCTATATTCTAAATAGTATATTCAGTATTCTGTATTCTATATTCTAAATTCTGTGTTCAGCATTCCATGTTCTGAATTCTGATTTCTGTATCCTGTTTCCATATTCTATATTCTGTGTTCTACATTGTATATTATAAATTCTATGTTCAGTGTTCTGTAATCTATATTCTTAATTCTGTGTTCTGCATTCCATGTTCTAATTTCTCTATTCTATATTTTGTGTTCTACATTCTATATTCTGTATTCAATATTCTGCATTCCGTATTCTAAATTCTATTTCTGTGTTCTATATTCTACATTCTGGGTTCTGCATTCCATGTTCTAAATTCTGGGTTCTGTATTCTTCATTCTCTATCCTTTATTCTGTGTTCTGCATTCTCTATTCTACATTCTCTATTCTGTATTCTATATTCTACATTCTGTGTTCTGCATTCAATGTTCTAAATTCTGGTTTCTGTATTCTGTATTCTATAGTCTGTCTTGTACATTCTAAAGTATACATTCTATATTCTGTATTATGTGCTCTATATTCTAAGTTCAGTGTTCTGAATTCTACGTTCTAAACTCTGGGTTCTGTATTCTGTTTTCTATACTCTATATTCTGTGTTATACATTCTATATTCAACATTCTGTATACGGTATTCTATATACTAAATTCTGTTTTCTGAATTCCATGTTCTAAATAATGTGTTCTGCATTGTGTATTCTATATTCTATAATCTGTGTTGTATATTCTGTGTTATACATTCTATATTCAGTATTCAATATTCTAAAATCTAAACTCTGTGTTCTGAATTCCATGTTCTAAATTCTGTGTTCTGTAGTCTGTATTCTGAATTCCATATTCTCTTACTACATCCAGTATTCTACATTCTATATTCTGTATTCTGTATACAATATTTCATATACTGTGTTCAACAATGTAAATTTTATATTCTATATTCTGTATTCTGCACTCTATATTCTAAATTCTGTGTTCTGAATTACAACTTGTATAATCAAGTTTCTGCTTTCTGTATTCTATATTCTGTGTTCTACATTCTGTATTCTACATTGTATATTATGTATTCTGTATACTATATTCTATATTATGCGTTCTGATTTCCATGTTCTAAATTGTGGGTTCTGTTTTCCGTAATCTGTATTCAATATTCTGTGTTCTACATTCTGTATTGTACATTCTATATACTGTATTCTATATTATATATTCTGTGTACAACATTCTATATACCACATAATATTTCGGTATACTTTATTATATATTCTGTGTTCTGAATTCCTTGTTCTAAATTCTGCATACTGCATTCTGTATTCTATATTCTATTTTCTGTGTTCTACATTCTATATTCTACATTCTATTACTTTATTCTATATTATGTATTGTGTGTTCAAATTCCATGTTCTGAATCCTGCGTTCTGTATGCTGTATTCCATATTCTGTGTTTTGAATTCTATGTTCTAAATTCTATATTCAGCATGCTGTAAACTAAAGCCTTAATTCTGTGTTCTGCATTCTATGGTCTAAATTCTGGGTTCTGTATTCTGTTTTCCATATTCCATATTCTGTGTTCTATATTCTATATTCTGTATTCCGTATTCTATATTCTATACTCTGTGTTCTACATTCTATATTCTGCATACGGTATTGAGTATACTGTATTCTATATTCTAAATTCTGTGTTCTGCACCCATGTTCTAAATTCTGGGTTCTATATTTTCTTATCTATATTCTATATTCTGTGTTCTATATTCTACATTCTAAATTCTATATTCAGTATTCTGTATTTTATATTCTTTATTAAGTGTTCTACATTCTATATTCTAAGTTCTATATTTAATATTCTGTATTCTATATTCTTAATTCTATGTTCTGCATTCCGGGTTCTAAGTTCTGTGTTCTATTCTCTCTAGTATATATTCTATATTTGTGTTCTTCATTCTACATTCTACAAAGTATATTCTGTATTCCGTATTCTATATTCTATATTCTATGTTCTACATTCTATATTCTAAAATATTTATTCAGTTTTCTGAATTCTATATTCTCAATTCTCTGTTCTGCATTCCATTTCTTAATTCTGGTTGCTATATTCTCTATTCTATATTCTTTATTTTGTGTTCTTCATTCTATATTCTACCTTCTTTATTCTGCATTCCGTATTTTATATTCTATATTCTGTGTTCTATTTCTATATTCTAAATTCTATATTCACTATTTTGTATTCTATATTATAATTTTTGTGATCTGCATTCCATGTTCTAAATTCTGGGTTCTATATTCTCTATTCTATGTTATATATTCTGTGTTCTACATTCTATATTCTAAATTCTATATTCAGTATTGTTTATTCTATGTTCTAAATTCTGTGTCTGAATTCTATGTTCTAAATTCTATATTCAGTATTCTGTACATCATATTCTAAATTCTGTGTTCTGCAATCCATGTTCTAAATTCTGGTTTCTGTAATCTGTTTTTCATTTTTTATATTCTGTGTTTTTCATTCTATATTCTGTATTGTATATTCTTTATGCTGTATTCTCTATTCTGTGTTTTCCATTCTATATTCTGTGTTCTATATTCTGCATTCCGTATTCTATATTCTATATTCTGTGTTCTAATTTCTATACTCTAAATTCTATATTCAGTATTCTGTATTCTATATTCCAAATTCTGTGTTCTGCAATCCATGTTCTAAATTCTTGTTTCTGTATACTGTTTTCCATTTTTTATATTCTGTGTTCTACATTCTATATTGTGTATTGTATATTCTTTATGCCGTATTCTCTATTCTGAGATTTTCATTCTACATTCTGTATTCCATATTCTGCATTCCGTATTCTATATTCTATATTCTGTGTTCTACATTCTGTACTCTAAATTCTATATTCAGTTTTCTCTATTCTATATTCAAAATTCTGTGTTCTACATTGTATATTCTAAATTCTATATTCTATATTCAAAATTCTGTGTTCTTCATTCCGTGTTCTAAATTCTGGGTTCTATATTCTCTATTCTATATTCTATATTGTGTGCTCTTCATTCTATATTCTACATTCTATATTCTAAATTCTATATTCTATATTCCAAATTCTGTGTTCTGCATTTCATATTCTAAATCCCTGGTTATGAATTCTGTATTCCATATTTTATATTTTGTGTTCTATATTCTATATTTGGTATTCTATATTCTGCATTCCGTATTCTATATTCTATATCCTGTGTTCTAAATCCTATATTCAGTGTTCTGTATTTTATTTTCTAAATTCTGTGTTCTGCATTCCATGTTCTAAATTCTGGGTTCTATATTCTCTATTCTATATACTATATTCTGTGTGCTACATTCTATATTCTATTTCTATATTCATTATTCTGTATTCAATATTCTAAATTCTGTGTTCTGCATTCCATGTTCTAAATTCTACATTCAGTATTGTGTATTCTATATTCTAAATTCTGGGTTCTGCATTCTATGTTGTAAACTCTATATTAAGTATTCTGTATTCTATTTTCTAAATTCTGTGTTCTGCATTCCATGTTTTAAATTCTGGGTTCTGTATTTTGTTTTACATATTTTATATTTTGTGTTGTACATTCTATATTCTGTATTCAATATTCTGCATTCTGTATTCTAAATTGTATTTCTGTGTTCTACATTCTTAATTCTGTGTTCTGCATTCCATGTTCTAAATTCAATATTCAGTATTCTGTATTCTATATTCTAAATTCTGTGTTCTGCATTCTATGTTCTAAATTCTATATTCAGTATTCTGTATTCTATATTCTATATTCTGTGTTCTGCATTCCATGTTCTAAATTCTGGGTTCTGTATTCTCTTTTCCATATTCTATATTCTGTTTTCTACATTCTATATTCTGTATTCTATATTCTGCATTCCGTATTCTTTAATCTATATTCTGTGTTCTACATTCTGTACTCTAAATTCTATATTCAGTATTCTCTATTCTATATTCAAAATTCTGTGTTCTACATTGTATATTGTAAATTCTATATTCTATATTCAAAATTCTGTGTTCTTCATTCCGTGTTCTAAATTCTGTTTTCTATATTCTCTATCCTATATTGTGTGTTCTTCATTCTATATTCTACATTCTATATTCTAAATTCTATATTGTATATTCCAAATTCTGTGTTCTGCATTTCATATTCTAAATTCTGGGTTATGTATTCTGTATTCCATATTTTATATTTTGTTTTCTTTAGTCTATATTTGGTGTTCTATATTCTGCATTCCGTATTTTATATTCTATATCCTGTGTTCTAAATCCTATATTCAGTATTCTGTATTTTATTTTCTAAATTCTGTGTTCTGCATTCCATGTTCTAAATTCTGTGTTCTATATTCTTTTTTCCATATTCTAGATTCAGTGTTCTATATTCTATATTCTGTATTCTGTATTCTGCATTCCGTATTCTACAATGTATATTCTGTGTTCTAAATTTTATTTTCCAAATTCTATATTTAGTATTCTGAATTGTATATTCTATATGCTGTTTTCTAAATTCTGTATTCTAAATCCTATATTCTTTATTCTAAATTCTGTGTTCTGCATACCGTGTTCAAAATTCTGTGTTCTATATTCTCTATTCTGTATTCTATAATTTGTGTTCTTCATTCTATATTCTATATCCTATATTCTGCATTCAGTTGTCTATATTGTATATTCTGTGTTCTACATTCTATATTCTAAATTCTATATTCAGTATTCTGTTTTATATATTCTAAATTCTGTGTTCTGTATTCTATGTTCTAAATTCTGGCTTCTATATTCTCCAGTCTATATTCTATATTTTGTGAACTCCATTCTTATTTCTACATTCTTTATTCTGCATTCCATATTCTATATTATATATTCTGTGTTCTACATTCTATATTCTAAATTCTATATTCCTTATTCCGTAGTATATATTCTATATTCTATGTTCTGCATTGTATATTCTAAATTCTACATTCAGTAATCTGTATTCTAAATACTAAATTCTGTGTTCTGCATTTCATGTTCTAAATTCTGTGTTCTATATTCTCTTTTCTATATTCTATATTCTGTGTCCTTCATTCAATATTCTAAATTCTATATTCAGTATTCTCTATTCTATATTCTAAATTCTGTGTTCTGCATTCGATGTTCGTATTTCGGGATTCTGTATTCTGTTTCCATATTTTACATTCTGTGTTCTAAATTCTATATTCTGTATATAATATTCTGCATTATGTATTCAATATTGTATATTTTATGTTCTACATTCTATATTCTAAATTCTATAATCTATATTCTAAATTCTGTGTTTTTATTCCGTGTTCTTAATTCTGGGTTCTATATTCTCTTTTCTATATTCTATATTCTGTGTTCGACATTCAATATTCTAAATTCTATATTTAGTATTCTGAATTCTATATTCAAAATTCTGTGTTCTACATGCTATATTCTAAATTCTATATTCTATATTCAAAATTCTGTATTCTTCATTCCGTGTTCTAAATTCTGGGTTCTATATTCTCTATTCTATATTCTATATTCTGTGTTCTTCATTCTATATTCTACATTCTATATTCTGCATTCCGTATTCTATATTCTATATACTGTGTTCTACATTCTATATTCAAAATTCTATATTCATTATCCTGTATTCTATATTCTAAATTCTGTGCTTTGAATTCCATGTTCTAAATTCTGGGTTCTATATTCTCTATTATATATTCTATAATTTTTGTTCTTCATTCTATACTGTACGTCCTATATTCTGCATTCCGTGTTATATATTCTATATTATGTTTCCTACATTCTATATTCTAAATTCTATATTCATTATTCTGTATTCTATAATCTAAATTCTGTGTTCTGATTCAATTTTTAAATTCTGGGTTCTAAATTCTCTTTTATATATTCTATATTTTGTGTTCTTAGTTCTTTATTCTGCATTCTATATTCTGCATTCTGTATTTATGTTCTATATTCTGTGATCTACAACTACTTTCTAAATTCTATATTCTGTATTCTATATTCAATATTCTACATTCTGTGTTCTGCATTCTATGTTCTAAATTCTGGGTTCTGTATACTGTTTTCCATATTCTATATTCTGTGTTCTATATTCTATATTCTGTATACTATATTCTGCATTCCGTATTCTATATTCTATATTTTGTGTTCTTCATTCTATTATCCAAATTGTATATTCAGTATTCTGTATTGTATATTCTAAATTCTTTGTTCTGCATACCATGTTCAAATTTCGGGGTTCTGTATTCTCTTTCCATATTTTATATTCTGTGTTCTAATTTCTATATTCTGTATACTATATTCTGCATTATGTATTCTATATTCTATATTTTGTGTTCTACATTCTATATTCTAAATTTTATATTCAGTATTCTTTATACTATTTTCTAAATTCTGGGTTCTGCATTCCATGTTCTAAATCCTATATTCAGTATTCTGTATTCTATATTCTAAATTCTGTGTTCCGCATTCTATGTTCTAAATTCTATATTCAGTATTCTGTATTATAAATTCTAAATTCTGTGTTCTGCATTCCATGTTGTAAATACTGGGTTGTCTATTCTGTTTTCCATTTTGTATAATCTGTGTTCTACATCCTATATTCTGTATTCTATATTCTGCATTCCGTATTCCATATTCTATATTCTGTGTTTTACATTCTATATTCTAAATTCTATATTCTGTATTCCGTATTCTATATTCTGAACTCTGTGTTCTACATTCTATATTCTAAATTCCATATTCAGTGGTCTGTATTCTATATTCTAAATTCTGTGTTCTGCATTACATGCTCTAAATTTTGGCTTCTATATTCTCTATTCTGTATTCTATATGCTGTGTTCTACATTCTATATTCTGAATTGTATATAGAGGTTTCTGTATTCTATATTCTAAATTCTGTCTCCTGCATTCCAATTTCTAAATTCTGGTTTCTATATTCTCTATTCTATTTTCTGAGTTGTATATTCTATATTCTAAATTCTATTTTCAGTATTCTGAATTCTATATTCTAAATTTTGTGTTCTACATCCGTGTTCTAAATTCTGGGTTCTATATTCTCTATTCTGTATTCTATACATTGTGTTCTTCATTCCATATTCTACATTCCATATTCTGCATTCCGTATTCTATATTCTATATTCTGTGTTCTACATTCTATATTCTAAAAACTATATTCAGTCTTCTGTATTGTATATTTTAATTCTTTGTTCTGCACTCCATTTCTTAATTCTGGGTTCTATATTTTCTATTCATTTCTATATTTTTTGTTTACATTCTATATTGTACGTTCTATATTCTGCATTCCGTGTTTTATATTCTATATTATGTTTTCAACATTCTATATTCTAAATTCTATATTCAGTATTCTGAATTCTATATTCTAAATTCTGTGTTCTGCATTCCATGTTCTAAATTCTGGGTTCTATATTTTCTATACTATATTCTATATTCTGTGTTCTATATTGTATATTCTAAATTCTATATTCATTATTCTGTATTCTATATTCTTAATTCTGTGTTCTACATTCTATATTCTAAATTCTATATTCAGTATTCTGTATTCTATATTCTTAATTCTATGTTCTTCATTCCATGTTCTAAGTTCTGGGTCCTATACTCTCTATTATATGTTCGATATTTGTGTTCTGCATTCTATATTCTACATAGTATATTCTGCATTCCATATCCTATATTCTATATTCTATGTTCTACATTCTTAATTCTAAAATCTATATTCAGTATTCTGTATTCTATAGTATAAATTCTCTGTTCTGCATTCCATTTCTATATTGTGCTTTCTATGTTCTCTATTCTATATTATATATTTGGGTCGTTCATTCTATATTCTACGTCCTATATTCTGCCATCCGTATTTTATATTCTATATTGTTTGTTCTATATACTATATTCTTAATTCTATATTCAGTATTTTGTATTCTATATTCTAATTTGTGTGTTCTGCATTCCATGTACTAAATTCTGGGTTCTCTATTCTCTATTCTCTATTCTGTGTTTACATTCTATATTCTAAATTCCATATTCAGTATTCTGTATTCTATATTCTAAATTCTGTGTTCTGCTTTCCTTTTTATAAATTCTATATTCAGTACTGTGCATTCTATATTCTAAATTCTGTGTTCTGCATTCTATTTTCTAAATTCTATATTCATTATTCTGTATATTATATTCTAAAATCTGTGTTCTGCATTCCATGTTCTAAATTCTGTGTTCTGTATTGTTTTCCATATTCTATATACTGTGTTCTTCATTCTATATTCTGTATTGTATATTATTTATGCCGTATTATATATTCTGTGTTCTTCATTCTATATTCTGTATTCTATATTCTGCATTCCGTATTCTATATTCTATATTCTGTGTTCTACATTTTATACTCTAAATTCTATATTCAGTATTCTGTATTGTATATTCCAAATTCTGTGTTCTGCATTGTATGTTCTAAACTTTGGGTTCTGTATTCTGTATTCCATATTCTATATTTTGTGTTCTATAGTCTATATTTGGTATTCAATATTCTGCATTCCGTATTCTATATTCTATATCCTGTGTTCTAAATCCTATATTCAGTATTCTGTATTTTATTTTCTAAATTCTGTGTTCTGCATTCCATGTTCTAAATTCTGTGTTCTATATTCTTTTTTCCATATTCTAGATTCAGTGTTCTATATTCTATATTCTGTATTCTGTATTCTGCATTCCGTATTCTACAATGTATATTCTGTGTTCTAAATTTTATTTTCCAAATTCTATATTTAGTATTCTGAATTGTATATTCTATATGCTGTTTTCTAAATTCTGTATTCTAAATCCTATATTCTTTATTCTAAATTCTGTGTTCTGCATACCGTGTTCAAAATTCTGTGTTCTATATTCTCTATTCTGTATTCTATAATTTGTGTTCTTCATTCTATATTCTATATCCTATATTCTGCTTTCAGTTGTCTATATTGTATATTCTGTGTTCTACATTCTATATTCTAAATTCTATATTCAGTATTCTGTTTTATATATTCTAAATTCTGTGTTCTGTATTCTATGTTCTTAATTCTGGCTTCTATATTCTCCAGTCTATATTCTATATTTTGTGAACTCCATTCTTATTTCTACATTCTTTATTCTGCATTCCATATTCTATATTATATATTCTGTGTTCTACATTCTATATTCTAAATTCTATATTCCTTATTCCGTAGTATATATTCTATATTCTATGTTCTGCATTGTATATTCTAAATTCTACATTCAGTAATCTGTATTCTAAATACTAAATTCTGTGTTCTGCATTTCATGTTCTAAATTCTGTGTTCTATATTCTCTTTTCTATATTCTATATTCTGTGTCCTTCATTCAATATTCTAAATTCTATATTCAGTATTCTCTATTCTATATTCTAAATTCTGTGTTCTGCATTCGATGTTCGTATTTCGGGATTCTGTATTCTGTTTCCATATTTTACATTCTGTGTTCTAAATTCTATATTCTGTATATAATATTCTGCATTATGTATTCAATATTGTATATTTTATGTTCTACATTCTATATTCTAAATTCTATAATCTATATTCTAAATTCTGTGTTTTTATTCCGTGTTCTTAATTCTGGGTTCTATATTCTCTTTTCTATATTCTATATTCTGTGTTCGACATTCAATATTCTAAATTCTATATTTAGTATTCTGAATTCTATATTCAAAATTCTGTGTTCTACATGCTATATTCTAAATTCTATATTCTATATTCAAAATTCTGTATTCTTCATTCCGTGTTCTAAATTCTGGGTTCTATATTCTCTATTCTATATTCTATATTCTGTGTTCTTCATTCTATATTCTACATTCTATATTCTGCATTCCGTATTCTATATTCTATATACTGTGTTCTACATTCTATATTCAAAATTCTATATTCATTATCCTGTATTCTATATTCTAAATTCTGTGCTTTGAATTCCATGTTCTAAATTCTGGGTTCTATATTCTCTATTATATATTCTATAATTTTTGTTCTTCATTCTATACTGTACGTCCTATATTCTGCATTCCGTGTTATATATTCTATATTATGTTTCCTACATTCTATATTCTAAATTCTATATTCATTATTCTGTATTCTATAATCTAAATTCTGTGTTCTGATTCAATTTTTAAATTCTGGGTTCTAAATTCTCTTTTATATATTCTATATTTTGTGTTCTTAGTTCTTTATTCTGCATTCTATATTCTGCATTCTGTATTTATGTTCTATATTCTGTGATCTACAACTACTTTCTAAATTCTATATTCTGTATTCTATATTCAATATTCTACATTCTGTGTTCTGCATTCTATGTTCTAAATTCTGGGTTCTGTATACTCTTTTCCATATTCTATATTCTGTGTTCTATATTCTATATTCTGTATACTATATTCTGCATTCCGTATTCTATATTCTATATTTTGTGTTCTTCATTCTATTATCCAAATTGTATATTCAGTATTCTGTATTGTATATTCTAAATTCTTTGTTCTGCATACCATGTTCAAATTTCGGGGTTCTGTATTCTCTTTCCATATTTTATATTCTGTGTTCTAATTTCTATATTCTGTATACTATATTCTGCATTATGTATTCTATATTCTATATTTTGTGTTCTACATTCTATATTCTAAATTTTATATTCAGTATTCTTTATACTATTTTCTAAATTCTGGGTTCTGCATTCCATGTTCTAAATCCTATATTCAGTATTCTGTATTCTATATTCTAAATTCTGTGTTCCGCATTCTATGTTCTAAATTCTATATTCAGTATTCTGTATTATAAATTCTAAATTCTGTGTTCTGCATTCCATGTTGTAAATACTGGGTTGTCTATTCTGTTTTCCATTTTGTATAATCTGTGTTCTACATCCTATATTCTGTATTCTATATTCTGCATTCCGTATTCCATATTCTATATTCTGAGTTTTACATTCTATATTCTAAATTCTATATTCTGTATTCCGTATTCTATATTCTGAACTCTGTGTTCTACATTCTATATTCTAAATTCCATATTCAGTGGTCTGTATTCTATATTCTAAATTCTGTGTTCTGCATTACATGCTCTAAATTTTGGCTTCTATATTCTCTATTCTGTATTCTATATGCTGTGTTCTACATTCTATATTCTGAATTGTATATAGAGGTTTCTGTATTCTATATTCTAAATTCTGTCTCCTGCATTCCAATTTCTAAATTCTGGTTTCTATATTCTCTATTCTATTTTCTGAGTTGTATATTCTATATTCTAAATTCTATTTTCAGTATTCTTAATTCTATATTCTAAATTTTGTGTTCTACATCCGTGTTCTAAATTCTGGGTTCTATATTCTCTATTCTGTATTCTATACATTGTGTTCTTCATTCCATATTCTACATTCCATATTATGCATTCCGTATTCTATATTCTATATTCTGTGTTCTACATTCTATATTCTAAAAACTATATTCAGTCTTCTGTATTGTATATTTTAATTCTTTGTTCTGCACTCCATTTCTTAATTCTGGGTTCTATATTTTCTATTCATTTCTATATTTTTTGTTTACATTCTATATTGTACGTTCTATATTCTGCATTCCGTGTTTTATATTCTATATTATGTTTTCAACATTCTATATTCTAAATTCTATATTCAGTATTCTGAATTCTATATTCTAAATTCTGTGTTCTGCATTCCATGTTCTAAATTCTGGGTTCTATATTTTCTATACTATATTCTATATTCTGTGTTCTATATTGTATATTCTAAATTCTATATTCATTATTCTGTATTCTATATTCTTAATTCTGTGTTCTACATTCTATATTCTAAATTCTATATTCAGTATTCTGTATTCTAAATTCTTAATTCTATGTTCTTCATTCCATGTTCTAAGTTCTGGGTCCTATACTCTCTATTATATGTTCGATATTTGTGTTCTGCATTCTATATTCTACATAGTATATTCTGCATTCCATATACTATATTCTATATTCTATGTTCTACATTCTTAATTCTAAAATCTATATTCAGTATTCTGTATTCTATAGTATAAATTCTCTGTTCTGCATTCCATTTCTATATTGTGCTTTCTATATTCTCTATTCTATATTATATATTTGGGTCGTTCATTCTATATTCTACGTCCTATATTCTGCCATCCGTATTTTATATTCTATATTGTTTGTTCTATATACTATATTCTTAATTCTATATTCAGTATTTTGTATTCTATATTCTAATTTGTGTGTTCTGCATTCCATGTACTAAATTCTGGGTTCTCTATTCTCTATTCTCTATTCTGTGTTTACATTCTATATTCTAAATTCCATATTCAGTATTCTGTATTCTATATTCTAAATTCTGTGTTCTGCTTTCCTTTTTATAAATTCTATATTAAGTACTGTGCATTCTATATTCTAAATTCTGTGTTCTGCATTCTATTTCCTAAATTCTATATTCATTATTCTGTATATTATATTCTAAAATCTGTGTTCTGCATTCCATGTTCTAAATTCTGGGTTCTGTATTGTTTTCCATATTCTATATACTGTGTTCTTCATTCTATATTCTGTTTTGTATATTATTTATGCCGTATTATATATTCTGTGTTCTTCATTCTATATTCTGTATTCTATATTCTGCATTCCGTATTCTATATTCTATATTCTGTGTTCTACATTTTATACTCTAAATTCTGTATTCAGTATTCTGTATTGTATATTCCAAATTCTGTGTTCTGCATTGTATGTTCTAAACTTTGGGTTCTGTATTCTGTATTCCATATTCTATATTTTGTGTTCTATAGTCTATATTTGGTATTCAATATTCTGCATTCCGTATTCTATATTCTATATCCTGTGTTCTAAATTCTATATTCAGTATTCTGTGTTTAATTTTCTAAATTCTGTGTTCTGCATTCCATGTTCTAAATTCTGGGTTTTATATTCACTATTGTATATACTACATTCTGTGTGCTACATTCTATATTATAAATTCTATATTCAGTATTCTGTATTCTATATTCTAAATTCTGTGTTTACATTCTATATTCTAAATTGCATATTCAGTATGCTGTATTCTATATTCTAAATTCTGGGTTCTGCTTTCCATGTTCCAAAATCTGGCTTCAATATTTTCCTTGCTATTTTTTTTTCTGTTTTCTACATTATATATTCTAAATTATTTATTAAGTATTATGTATTTTATATTCTATATTCTATGTCCTACATAGAATTTTTTAATTGTTTATAAAATATTCCGTATATTATGTTCTAAATTCTGTGTTCTATATTCTCTTTTCTATTTTCTGTATTCTGTGTTCTACATTCTATATTGTAAATTTTATATTCAGCATTCTGTATTCTATATTCTAAATTCTGTGTTCTACATTCTATATTCTATATTCTATATTCAGTATAATGTATTCTATATTCTAAATTCTGTGTTCTGCATCACATGTTCAAAATTCTCGATACTATACTCTCTATTGTATATTCTATATTCTTTATACTGTGTTCTACATTCTATATTCTAAAATCTATATTAATTAATGTGTATTCTATAGTCTTAATTCTGTGTTCTGCATTCAAAGTTCTAAATTCTGGGTTCTATATTCTGTTTTCCATATTTTAATACTGTGTTCTACATTCTATATTCTAAATTCTATATTCAGTATTATATATTCTATAATCTAAATTCTGTGTTCTGCATTCCATGTTCTAAATTCTCTATTCTATATTCTGTGTTCTACTTTCTATATTCTTAATTATATATATTGTATTCAGTATTCTATATTCTAAATTCTGTGTTCTGCATTCCATGTTCTCAATTCTGGTTTCTACATTCTCTATTCTATATTCTATATTGTGTGTTTTTCATTCTAGATTTTACATACAATATTTTGCATTCCGTATACTATATTCTATATTCTGTGTTCTACATACTATATTCTAAATTCTATATTCAGCATTCCGTATTCTAGATTCTAAATTCTCTCTTCTGCATTCCATGTTCTAAATTCTGGTTTCTATATCCTCTTTTCTATATTCTATATCCTGTGTTCCACATTCTATATCTAAATCCTATATTCAGCGTTCTGTATTCTATATTCTAAATTATGTGTTCTGCATTCCATATTTAAATTCTGGGTTCTATATTCTGTTTTCCATATTTTATATTCTGTGTTCTACATTCTATATTCTGTATTCTATATTCTGCATTCAGTATTCTGCATTATATATTCTGTGTTCTACCTTCTATTTTCAAAATTCTATATTCAGTATTCTGTATTCTATATTCTAAATTCTGTGTTCTGCATTCCATGTTGTAAATTGTCTTTTCTATATTCTGTATTCTGTGTTCTTCTTTCTACATTCTAAATTCTATATTAAGTATTTTGTATTCCATATTATTAATTCTGTTCTCTGCATTCAATTTCTAAATTCTGGGTTCTATATTCTCTTTTATATATTCTATATACTGTGTTCTTCTTTCTAGATCCTTCATAATAAATTTTGAATTCCGTATTCTATATTCTATATTCTGTGTTCTAAATTCTTTATTCTAAATTCTATATTCCGTATTCTGTATTCTATATTCAAAATTCTGTGTTTTGTATTCCATGTTGCATATTCTGGCTTCTATATTCTTTATTCTATATTCTAAATTCTGTGTTCTGCATTTCATGTTGTAAATTCCATATTCAGTATTCTGTATTCTATATTCTAAATTCTGTGTTCTGCTTTCCTTTTTATAAATTCTATATTCAGTACTGTGCATTCTATATTCTAAATTCTGTGTTCTGCATTCTATTTTCTAAATTCTATATTCATTATTCTGTATATTATATTCTAAAATCTGTGTTCTGCATTCCATGTTCTAAATTCTGGGTTCTGTATTGTTTTCCATATTCTATATACTGTGTTCTTCATTCTATATTCTGTATTGTATATTATTTATGCCGTATTATATATTCTGTGTTCTTCATTCTATATTCTGTATTCTATATTCTGCATTCCGTATTCTATATTCTATATTCTGTGTTCTACATTTTATACTCTAAATTCTATATTCAGTATTCTGTATTGTATATTCCAAATTCTGTGTTCTGCATTGTATGTTCTAAACTTTGGGTTCTGTATTCTGTATTCCATATTCTATATTTTGTGTTCTATAGTCTATATTTGGTATTCAATATTCTGCATTCCGTATTCTATATTCTATATCCTGTGTTCTAAATTCTATATTCAGTATTCTGTGTTTTATTTTCTAAATTCTGTGTTCTGCATTCCATGTTCTAAATTCTGGGTTTTATATTCACTATTGTATATACTACATTCTGTGTGCTACATTCTATATTATAAATTCTTTATTCAGTATTCTGTATTCTATATTCTAAATTCTGTGTTTACATTCTATAGTCTAAATTGCATATTCAGTATGCTGTATTCTATATTCTAAATTCTGAGTTCTGCTTTCCATGTTCCAAAATCTGGCTTCAATATTTTCCTTGCTATGTTTTTTCTGTTTTCTACATTATATATTCTAAATTATTTATTCAGTATTATGTATTTTATATTCTATATTCTATGTCCTACATAGAATTTTTTAATTGTTTATAAAATATTCCGTATATTATGTTCTAAATTCTGTGTTCTATATTCTATTTTCTATTTTTGTATATTCTGTGTTCTACATTCTATATTGTAAATTTTATATTCAGCATTCTGTATTCTATATTCTAAATTCTGTGTTCTACATTCTATATTCTATATTCTATATTCAGTATAATGTATTCTATATTCTAAATTCTGTGTTCTGCATCACATGTTCAAAATTCTCGATACTATACTCTCTATTGTATATTCTATATTCTATATACTGTGTTCTACATTCTATATTCTAAAATCTATATTAATTAATGTGTATTCTATAGTCTTAATTCTGTGTTCTGCATTCAAAGTTCTAAATTCTGGGTTCTATATTCTGTTTTCCATATTTTAATACTGTGTTCTACATTCTATATTCTAAATTCTATATTCAGTATTATATATTCTATAATCTAAATTCTGTGTTCTGCATTCCATGTTCTAAATTCTCTATTCTATATTCTGTGTTCTACTTTCTATATTCTTAATTATATATTTTGTATTCAGTATTCTATATCCTAAATACTGTGTTCTGCATTCCAAGTTCTAAATTCTGGTTTCTACATTCTCTATTCTATATTCTATATTGTGTGTTTTTCATTCTAGATTTTACATACAATATTTTGCATTCCGTATACTATATTCTAATTTCTGTGTTCTACATACTATATTCTAAATTCTATATTCAGCATTCCGTATTCTATATTCTAAATTCTCTGTTCTGCATTCCATGTTCTAAATTCTGGTTTCTATATCCTCTTTTCTATATTCTATATACTGTGTTCCACATTCTATATCTAAATCCTATATTCAGCGTTCTGTATTCTATATTCTAAATTATGTGTTCTGCATTCCATATTTAAATTCTGGGTTCTATATTCTGTTTTCCATATTTTATATTCTGTGTTCTACATTCTATATTCTGTATTCTATATTCTGCATTCAGTATTCTGCATTATATATTCTGTGTTCTGCCTTCTATTTTCAAAATTCTATATTCAGTATTCTGTATTCTATATTCTAAATTCTGTGTTCTGCATTCCATGTTGTAAATTGTCTTTTCTATATTCTGTATTCTGTGTTCTTCTTTCTACATTCTAAATTCTATATTAAGTATTTTGTATTCTATATTATTAATTCTGTTCTCTGCATTCAATTTCTAAATTCTGGGTTCTATATTCTCTTTTATATATTCTATATACTGTGTTCTTCTTTCTAGATCCTTCATAATAAATTTTGAATTCCGTATTCTATATTCTATATTCTGTGTTCTAAATTCTATATTCTAAATTCTATATTCCGTATTCTGTATTCTATATTCTAAATTCTGTGTTTTGTATTCCATGTTGTATATTCTGGCTTCTATATTCTTTATTCTATATTCTAAATTCTGTGTTCTGCATTTCATGTTGTAAATTCCATATTCAGTATTCTGTATTCTATATTCTAAATTCTGTGTTCTGTTTTCCTTTTTATAAATACTATATTCAGTACTGTGCATTCTATATTCTAAATTCTGTGTTCTGCATTCTATTTTCTAAATTCTATATTCATTATTCTGTATATTATATTCTAAAATCTGTGTTCTGCATTCCATGTTCTAAATTCTGGGTTCTGTATTGTTTTCCATATTCTATATACTGTGTTCTTCTTTCTAGATCCTTCATACTAAATTTTGAATTCCGTATTCTATGTTCTATATTCTGTGTTCTAAATTCTATATTCTAAATTCTATATTCCGTATTCTGTATTCTATATTCTAAATTCTGTGTTTTGTATTCCATGTTGTATATTCTGGCTTCTATATTCTTTATTCTATATTCTAAATTCTGTGTTCTGCATTCCATGTTGTAAATTCTATATTCAGTATTCTGTATTCTATATTCTATATTCTGTGTTCTGCATTCTATATTCTAAATTCTATATTTGGTATTCTGTATTCTATATTCTTAATTCTGTGACCTGGTTTCCATGTTCTAAATTCTGGGTTCTATATTCTCTATTCTATATTCTAAATTTTGTGCATTTCATTCTATATTCTACAATCTATATTCTGTATTATTTATTCTATATTCTTTTTTTCTGTGTTCTACATTCCATATTCTAAATTCTATATGCACTATTCTGTATTCTATATTCTGAATTCTGTGTTCTGCATTCCACGTTCTAAATTCTGGGTTCTATACACTTTATTCTATATTCTATATTCTGTGTTCTACATTCTATATTCTAAATTCCATATTCAGTGTTCTGTATTGTATATTCTAAATTCTGGGTTCTGATTCCATGTACTAAATTCTGGGTTCTACATTTTCTATTCTATTTTCTATATTCTGTGTTTTACATTTTATACTCTAAATTCTATATTCAGTAATCTGTATTCCATATTCTAAATTCTGTGTTCTTCATTCTATATTCAAAATTCTATATTCAGTATTCTGTATTGTATGTTCTAAGTACCGTGTTCTGCATTCAATGTTCTAAATTCTGTGTTCTGCATTCCATGTTCTTAGGTCTGGGATCTATAATCTATATTCTATATTCTGTGTTCTACATTCTACATTCTAAATACTATATTCAGTATTATTTAATCTATATTCTTAATTCTGTGTTCTGCATAACATGTTCTTTATTCGGGGATTCTACATTCTGTATTCTATATTCTATATTCTGTGTTCTACATTCTATATTCTAAATAGTATATTCAGTATTCTGTATTCTATATTCTAAATTCTGTGTTCAGCATTCCATGTTCTGAATTCTGATTTCTGTATCCTGTTTCCATATTCTATATTCTGTGTTCTACATTGTATATTATAAATTCTATGTTCAGTGTTCTGTAATCTATATTCTTAATTCTGTGTTCTGCATTCCATGTTCTAATTTCTCTATTCTATATTTTGTGTTCTACATTCTATATTCTGTATTCAATATTCTGCATTCCGTATTCTAAATTCTATTTCTGTGTTCTACATTCTACATTCTGGGTTCTGCATTCCATGTTCTAAATTCTGGGTTCTGTATTCTTCATTCTCTATCCTTTATTCTGTGTTCTGCATTCTCTATTCTACATTCTCTATTCTGTATTCTATATTCTACATTCTGTGTTCTGCATTCAATGTTCTAAATTCTGGTTTCTGTATTCTGTATTCTATAGTCTGTTTTGTACATTCTAAAGTATACATTCTATATTCTGTATTATGTGCTCTATATTCTAAGTTCAGTGTTCTGAATTCTACGTTCTAAACTCTGGGTTCTGTATTCTGTTTTCTATACTCTATATTCTGTGTTATACATTCTATATTCAACATTCTGTATACGGTATTCTATATACTAAATTCTGTTTTCTGAATTCCATGTTCTAAATAATGTGTTCTGCATTGTGTATTCTATATTCTATAATCTGTGTTGTATATTCTGTGTTATACATTCTATATTCAGTATTCAATATTCTAAAATCTAAAGTCTGTGTTCTGAATTCCATGTTCTAAATTCTGTGTTCTGTAGTCTGTATTCTGAATTCCATATTCTCTTACTACATCCAGTATTCTACATTCTATATTCTGCATTCTGTATACAATATTCCATATACTGTGTTCAACAATGTAAATTTTATATTCTATATTCTGTATTCTGCACTCTATATTCTAAATTCTGTGTTCTGAATTACAACTTGTATAATCAAGTTTCTGCTTTCTGTATTCTATATTCTGTGTTCTACATTCTGTATTCTACATTGTATATTATGTATTCTGTATACTATATTCTATATTATGCGTTCTGATTTCCATGTTCTAAATTGTGGGTTCTGTATTCCGGAATCTGTATTCAATATTCTGTGTTCTACATTCTGTATTGTACATTCTATATACTGTATTCTATATTATAAATTCTGTGTACAACATTCTATATACCACATAATATTTCGGTATACTTTATTATATATTCTGTGTTCTGAATTCCTTGTTCTAAATTCTGCATACTGCATTCTGTATTCTATATTCTATTTTCTGTGTTCTACATTCTATATTCTACATTCTATTACTTTATTCTATATTATGTATTGTGTGTTCTGAATTCCATATTCTGAATCCTGCGTTCTGTATGCTGTATTCCATATTCTGTGTTTTGAATTCTATGTTCTAAATTCTATATTCAGCATTCTGTAAACTAAAGCCTTAATTCTGTGTTCTGCATTCTATGGTCTAAATTCTGGGTTCTGTATTCTGTTTTCCATATTCCATATTCTGTGTTCTATATTCTATATTCTGTATTCCGTATTCTATATTCTATACTCTGTGTTCTACATTCTATATTCTGCATACGGTATTGAGTATACTGTATTCTATATTCTAAATTCTGTGTTCTGCACCCATGTTCTAAATTCTGGGTTCTATATTTTCTTATCTATATTCCATATTCTGTGTTCTATATTCTACATTCTAAATTCTATATTCAGTATTCTGTATTTTATATTCTTTATTAAGTGTTCTACATTCTATATTCTAAGTTCTATATTTAATATTCTGTATTCTATATTCTTAATTCTATGTTCTGCATTCCGGGTTCTAAGTTCTGTGTTCTATTCTCTCTAGTATATATTCTATATTTGTGTTCTTCATTCTACATTCTACAAAGTATATTCTGCATTCCGTATTCTATATTCTATATTCTATGTTCTACATTCTATATTCTAAAATATTTATTCAGTTTTCTGAATTCTATATTCTCAATTCTCTGTTCTGCATTCCATTTCTTAATTCTGGTTGCTATATTCTCTATTCTATATTCTTTATTTTGTGCTCTTCATTCTATAATCTACCTTCTTTATTCTGCATTCCGTATTTTATATTCTATATTCTGTGTTCTATTTCTATATTCTAAATTCTATATTCACTATTTTGTATTCTATATTATAATTTTTGTGATCTGCATTCCATGTTCTAAATTCTGGGTTCTTTATTCTCTATTCTATGTTATATATTCTGTGTTCTACATTCTATATTCTAAATTCTATATTCAGTATTGTTTATTCTATGTTCTAAATTCTGTGTCTGAATTCTATGTTCTAAATTCTATATTCAGTATTCTGTATATCATATTCTAAATTCTGTGTTCTGCAATCCATGTTCTAAATTCTGGTTTCTGTAATCTGTTTTTCATTTTTTATATTCTGTGTTTTTCATTCTATATTCTGTATTGTATATTCTTTATGCTGTATTCTCTATTCTGTGTTTTCCATTCTATATTCTGTATTCTATATTCTGCATTCCGTATTCTATATTCTATATTCTGTGTTCTAATTTCTATACTCTAAATTCTATATTCAGTATTCTGTATTCTATATTCCAAATTCTGTGTTCTGCAATCCATGTTCTAAATTCTGGTTTCTGTATACTGTTTTCCATTTTTTATATTCTGTGTTCTACATTCTATATTGTGTATTGTATATTCTTTATGTCGTATTCTCTATTCTGAGATTTTCATTCTACATTCTGTATTCCATATTCTGCATTCCGTATTCTATATTCTATATTCTGTTTTCTACATTCTGTACTCTAAATTCTATATTCAGTTTTCTCTATTCTATATTCAAAATTCTGTGTTCTACATTGTATATTCTAAATTCTATATTCTATATTCAAAATTCTGTGTTCTTCATTCCGTGTTCTAAATTCTGGGTTCTATATTCTCTATTCTATATTCTATATTGTGTGCTCTTCATTCTATATTCTACATTCTATATTCTAAATTCTATATTCTATATTCCAAATTCTGTGTTCTGCATTTCATATTCAAAATCCCTGGTTATGAATTCTGTATTCCATATTTTATGTTTTGTGTTCTATATTCTATATTTGGTATTCTATATTCTGCATTCCGTATTCTATATTCTATATCCTGTGTTCTAAATCCTATATTCAGTATTCTGTATTTTATTTTCTAAATTCTGTGTTCTGCATTCCATGTTCTAAATTCTGGGTTCTATATTCTCTATTCTATATACTATATTCTGTGTGCTACATTCTATATTCTATTTCTATATTCATTATTCTGTATTCAATATTCTAAATTCTGTGTTCTGCATTCCATGTTCTAAATTCTACATTCAGTATTCTGTATTCTATATTCTAAATTCTGGGTTCTGCATTCTATGTTGTAAACTCTATATTAAGTATTCTGTATTCTATTTTCTAAATTCTGTGTTCTGCAATCCATGTTTTAAATTCTGGGTTCTGTATTTTGTTTTACATATTTTATATTTTGTGTTGTACATTCTATATTCTGTATTCAATATTCTGCATTCTGTATTCTAAATTGTATTTCTGTGTTCTACATTCTAAATTCTGTGTTCTGCATTCCATGATCTAAATTCAATATTCAGTATTCTGTATTCTATATTCTAAATTCTGTGTTCTGCATTCTATGTTCTAAATTCTATATTCAGTATTCTGTATTCTATATTCTATATTCTGTGTTCTGCATTCCATGTTCTAAATTCTGGGTTCTGTATTCTCTTTTCCATATTCTATATTCTGTTTTCTACATTCTATATTCTGTATTCTATATTCTGCATTCCGTATTCTTTAATCTATATTCTGTGTTCTACATTCTGTACTCTAAATTCTATATTCAGTATTCTCTATTCTATATTCAAAATTCTGTGTTCTACATTGTATATTGTAAATTCTATATTCTATATTCAAAATTCTGTGTTCTTCATTCCGTGTTCTAAATTCTGTTTTCTATATTCTCTATCCTATATTGTGTGTTCTTCATTCTATATTCTACATTCTATATTCTAAATTCTATATTGTATATTCCAAATTCTGTGTTCTGCATTTCATATTCTAAATTCTGGGTTATGTATTCTGTATTCCATATTTTATATTTTGTTTTCTATATTCTATATTTGGTATTCTATATTCTGCATTCCGTATTCTATATTCTATATGCTGTGTTCTAAATCCTATATTCAGTATTCTGTATTTTATTTTCTAAATTCTGTGTTCTGCATTCCATGTTCTAAATTCTGTGTTCTATATTCTTTTTTCCATATTCTAGATTCAGTGTTCTATATTCTATATTCTGTATTCTGTATTCTGCATTCCGTATTCTACAATTTATATTCTGTGTTCTAAATTTTATTTTCCAAATTCTATATTTAGTATTCTGAATTGTATATTCTATATGCTGTTTTCTAAATTCTGTATTCTAAATTCTATATTCTTTATTCTAAATTCTGTGTTCTGCATACCGTGTTCAAAATTCTGTGTTCTATATTCTCTATTCTGTATTCTATAATTTGTGTTCTTCATTCTATATTCTATATCCTATATTCTGCATTCAGTTGTCTATGTTGTATATTCTGTGTTCTACATTCTATATTCTAAATTCTATATTCAGTATTCTGTTTTATATATTCTAAATTCTGTGTTCTGTATTCTATGTTCTAAATTCTGGCTTCTATATTCTCCAGTCTATATTCTATATTTTGTGAACTCCATTCTTATTTCTACATTCTTTATTCTGCATTCCATATTCTATATTATATATTCTGTGTTCTACATTCTATATTCTAAATTCTATATTCCTTATTCCGTAGTATATATTCTATATTCTATGTTCTGCATTGTATATTCTAAATTCTACATTCAGTAATCTGTATTCTAAATACTAAATTCTGTGTTCTGCATTTCATGTTCTAAATTCTGTGTTCTATATTCTCTTTTCTATATTCTATATTCTGTGTCCTTCATTCAATATTCTAAATTCTATATTCAGTATTCTCTATTCTATATTCTAAATTCTGTGTTCTGCATTCGATGTTCGTATTTCGGGATTCTGTATTCTGTTTCCATATTTTACATTCTGTGTTCTAAATTCTATATTCTGTATATAATATTCTGCATTATGTATTCAATATTGTATATTTTATGTTCTACATTCTATATTCTAAATTCTATAATCTATATTCTAAATTCTGTGTTTTTATTCCGTGTTCTTAATTCTGGGTTCTATAATCTCTTCTCTATATTCTATATTCTGTGTTCGACATTCAATATTCTAAATTCTATATTTAGTATTCTCAATTGTATATTCAAAAATCTGTGTTCTACATGCTATATTCTAAATTCTATATTCTATATTCAAAATTCTGTATTCTTCATTCCGTGTTCTAAATTCTGGGTTCTATATTCTCTATTCTATATTCTATATTCTGTTTTCTTCATTCTATATTCTACATTCTATATTCTGCATTCCGTATTCTATATTCTATATACTGTGTTCTACATTCTATATTCAAAATTCTATATTCATTATCCTGTATTCTATATTCTAAATTCTGTGCTTTGAATTCCATGTTCTAAATTCTGGGTTCTATATTCTCTATTATATATTCTATATTTTTTGTTCTTCATTCTATATTGTACGTCCTATATTCTGCATTCCGTGTTATATATTCTATATTATGTTTTCTACATTCTATATTCTAAATTCTATATTCATTATTCTGTATTCTATAATCTAAATTCTGTGTTCTGATTCAATTTTTAAATTCTGGGTTCTAAATTCTCTTTTATATATTCTATAATTTGTGTTGTTAGTTCTTTATTCTGCATTCTATATTCTGCATTCTGTATTTATATTCTATATTCTGTGATCTACATCTACTTTCTAAATTCTATATTCTGTATTCTATATTCAATATTCTACATTCTGTGTTCTGCATTCTATGTTCTAAATTCTGGGTTCTGTAAACTGTTTTCCATATTCTATATTCTGTGTTCTATATTCTATATTCTGTATACTATATTCTGCATTCCGTATTCTATATTCTATATTCTGTGTTCTTCATTCTATTATCCAAATTGTATATTCAGTATTCTGTATTGTATATTCTAAATTCTTTGTTCTGCATAACATGTTCAAATTTCGGGGTTCTGTATTCTCTTTCCATATTTTATATTCTGTGTTCTAATTTCTATATTCTGTATACTATATTCTGCATTATGTATTCTATATTCTATATTTTGTGTTCTACATTCTATATTCTAAATTTTATATTCAGTATTCTTTATTCTATTTTCTAAATTCTGGGTTCTGCATTCCATGTTCTAAATCCTATATTCAGTATTCTGTATTCTATATTCTAAATTCTGTGTTCCGCATTCTATGTTCTAAATTCTATATTCAGTATTCTGTATTATAAATTCTAAATTCTGTGTTCTGCATTCCATGTTGTAAATACTGGGTTGTCTATTCTGTTTTCCATATTGTATAATCTGTGTTCTACATCCTATATTCTGTATTCTATATTCTGCATTCCGTATTCCATATTCTATATTCTGTGTTTTACATTCTATATTCTAAATTCTATATTCTGTATTCCGTATTCTATATTCTGAACTCTGTGTTCTACATTCTATATTCTAAATTCCATATTCAGTGGTCTGTATTCTATATTCTAAATTCTGTGTTCTGCATTACATGCTCTAAATTTTGGCTTCTATATTCTCTATTCTGTATTCTATATGCTGTGTTCTACATTCTATATTCTGAATTGTATATAGAGGTTTCTATATTCTATATTCTAAATTCTGTCTCCTGCATTCCATTTTCTAAATTCTGGTTTCTATATTCTCTATTCTATTTTCTGAGTTGTATATTCTATATTCTAAATTCTATTTTCAGTATTCTGAATTCTATATTCTAAATTTTGTGTTCTACATCCGTGTTCTAAATTCTGGGTTCTATATTCTCTATTCTGTATTCTATACATTGTGTTCTTCATTCCATATTCTACATTCCATATTCTGCATTCCGTATTCTATATTCTATATTCTGTGTTCTACATTCTATATTCTAAAAACTATATTCAGTCTTCTGTATTGTATATTCTAAATTCTTTGTTCTGCACTCCATTTCTTAATTCTGGGTTCTATATTCTCTATTCATTTCTATATTTTTTGTTTACATTCTATATTGTACGTTCTATATTCTGCATTCCGTGTTTTATATTCTATATTATGTTTTCAACATTTTATATTCTAAATTCTATATTCAGTATTCTGAATTCTATATTCTAAATTCTGTGTTCTGCATTCCATGTTCTAAATTCTGGGTTCTATATTTTCTATACTATATTCTATATTCTGTGTTCTATATTGTATATTCTAAATTCTATATTCATTATTCTGTATTCTATATTCTTAATTCTGTGTTCTACATTCTATATTCTAAATTCTATATTCAGTATTCTGTATTCTATATTCTTAATTCTCTGTTCTTCATTCCATGTTCTAAGTTCTGGGTCCTATACTCTCTATTATATATTCGATATTTGTGTTCTGCATTCTATAATCTACATAGTATATTCTGCATTCCATATCCTATATTCTATATTCTATGTTCTACATTCTTAATTCTAAAATCTATATTCAGTATTCTGTATTCTATAGTATAAATTCTCTGTTCTGCATTCCATTTCTAAATTGTGCTTTCTATATTCTCTATTCTATATTATATATTTGGGTCGTTCATTCTATATTCTACGTCCTATATTCTGCCATCCGTATTTTATATTCTATATTGTTTGTTCTATATACTATATTCTAAATTCTATATTCAGTATTTTGTATTCTATATTCTAATTTGTGTGTTCTGCATTCCATGTACTAAATTCTGGGTTCTCTATTCTCTATTCTCTATTCTGTGTTTACATTCTATATTCTAAATTCCATATTCAGTATTCTGTATTCTATATTCTAAATTCTGTGTTCTGCTTTCCTTTTTATAAATTCTATATTCAGTACTGTGCATTCTATATTCTAAATTCTGTGTTCTGCATTCTATTTTCTAAATTCTATATTCATTATTCTGTATATTATATTCTAAAATCTGTGTTCTGCATTCCATGTTCTAAATTCTGGGTTCTGTATTGTTTTCCATATTCTATATACTGTGTTCTTCATTCTATATTCTGTATTGTATATTATTTATGCCGTATTATATATTCTGTGTTCTTCATTCTATATTCTGTATTCTATATTCTGCATTCCGTATTCTATATTCTATATTCTGTGTTCTACATTTTATACTCTAAATTCTATATTCAGTATTCTGTATTGTATATTCCAAATTCTGTGTTCTGCATTGTATGTTCTAAACTTTGGATTCTGTATTCTGTATTCCATATTCTATATTTTGTGTTCTATAGTCTATATTTGGTATTCAATATTCTGCATTCCGTATTCTATATTCTATATCCTGTGTTCTAAATTCTATATTCAGTATTCTGTGTTTAATTTTCTAAATTCTGTGTTCTGCATTCCATGTTCTAAATTCTGGGTTTTATATTCACTATTGTATATACTACAT
Source organism: Vicugna pacos (assembly GCF_048564905.1). Classification (NCBI taxonomy): domain Eukaryota; kingdom Metazoa; phylum Chordata; class Mammalia; order Artiodactyla; family Camelidae; genus Vicugna; species Vicugna pacos. The sequence continues at coordinate 69,402,559 of NW_027328741.1, read as the reverse complement.
TCTGTGTGCTACATTCTATATTATAAATTCTATATTCAGTATTCCGTATTCTATATTCTAAATTCTGTGTTTACATTCTATAGTCTAAATTGCATATTCAGTATGCTGTATTCTATATTCTAAATTCTGAGTTCTGCTTTCCATGTTCCAAAATCTGGCTTCAATATTTTCCTTGCTATTTTTTTTCTGTTTTCTACATTATATATTCTAAATTATTTATTCAGTATTATGTATTTTATATTCTATATTCTATGTCCTACATAGAATTTTTTAATTGTTTATAAAATATTCCGTATATTATGTTCTAAATTCTGTGTTCTATATTCTCTTTTCTATTTTCTATATTCTGTGTCCTACATTCTATATTGTAAATTTTATATTCAGCATTCTGTATTCTATATTCTAAATTCTGTGTTCTACATTCTATATTCTATATTCTATATTCAGTATAATGTATTCTATATTCTAAATTCTGTGTTCTGAATCACATGTTCAAAATTCTCGATACTATACTCTCTATTGTATATTCTATATTCTATATACTGTGTTCTACATTCTATATTCTAAAATCTATATTAATTAATGTGTATTCTATAGTCTTAATTCTGTGTTCTGCATTCCATGTTCTAAATCCTCTATTCTATATTCTGTGTTCTACTTTCTATATTCTTAATTATATATTTTGTATTCAGTATTCTATATTCTAAATTCTGTGTTCTGCATTCCATGTTCTAAATTCTGGTTTCTACATTCTCTATTCTATATTCTATATTGTGTGTTTTTCCTTCTAGATTTTACATACAATATTTTGCATTCCGTATACTATATTCTATATTCTGTGTTCTACATACTATATTCTAAATTCTATATTCAGCATTCCGTATTCTATATTCTAAATTCTCTGTTCTGCATTCCATGTTCTAAATTCTGGTTTCTATATCCTCTTTTCTATATTCTATATCCTGTGTTCCACATTCTATAGTCTAAATCCTATATTCAGCGTTCTGTTTCTATATTCTAAATTATGTGTTCTGCATTCCATATTTAAATTCTGGGTTCTATATTCTGTTTTCCATATTTTATATTCTGTGTTCTACATTCTATATTCTGTATTCTATATTCTGCATTCAGTATTCTGCATTATATATTCTGTGTTCTACCTTCTATTTTCAAAATTCTATATTCAGTAATCTGTATTCTATATTCTAAATTCTGTGTTCTGCATTCCATGTTGTAAATTGTCTTTTCTATAATCTGTATTCTGTGTTCTTCTTTCTATATTCTAAATTCTATGTTTAGTATTTTGTATTCTATATTATTAATTCTGTTCTCTGCATTCAATTTCTAAATTCTGGGTTCTATATTCTCTTTTATATATTCTATATACTGTGTTCTTCATTCTAGATCCTTCATACTAAATTTTGAATTCCGTATTCTATATTCTATATTCTGTGTTCTAAATTCTATATTCTAAATTCTATATTCCGTATTCTGTATTCTATATTCTAAATTCTGTGTTTTGTATTCCATGTTGTATATTCTGGCTTCTATATTCTTTATTCTATATTCTAAATTCTGAGTTCTGCATTCCATGTTGTAAATTCTATATTCAGTATTCTGTATTCTATATTCTATATTCTGTGTTCTGCATTCTATATTCTAAATTCTATATTTGGTATTCTGTATTCTATATTCTTAATTCTGTGATCTGGTTTCCATGTTCTAAATTCTGGGTTCTATATTCTCTATTCTATATTCTAAATTTTGTGCATTTCATTCTATATTCTACAATCTATATTCTGTATTAGGTATTCTATATTCTTTTTTTCCGTGTTCTAAATTCCATATTCTAAATTCTATATGCACTATTCTGTATTCTATATTCTGAATTCTGTGTTCTGCATTCCATGTTCTAAATTCTGGGTTCTATACACTTTATTCTATATTCTATATTCTGTGTTCTACATTCTATATTCTAAATTCCATATTCAGTGTTCTGTATTGTATATTCTAAATTCTGGGTTCTGATTCCATGTACTAAATTCTGGGTTCTACATTCTCTATTCTATTTTCTATATTCTGTGTTTTACATTTTATATTCTAAATTCTATATTCAGTAATCTGTATTCCATATTCTAAATTCTGTGTTCTTCATTCTATATTCAAAATTCTATATTCAGTATTATGTATTGTATGTTCTAAATACCGTGTTCTGCATTCAATGTTCTATATTCTGTGTTCTGCATTCCATGTTCTTAGGTCTGGGATCTATATTCTATATTCTATATTCTGTGTTCTACATTCTACATTCTAAATTCTATATTCAGTATTATTTAATCTATATTCTTAATTCTGTGTTCTGCATAGCATGTTCTTTATTCTGGATTCTACATTTTGTATTCTACATTCTATATTCTGTGTTCTACATTCTATATTCTAAATTCTATATTCAGTATTCTTTATTCTATATTCTAAATTCGGTGTTCTACATTCTATATTCTAAATAGTATATTCAGTATTCTGTATTCTATATTCTAAATTCTGTGTTCAGCATTCCATGTTCTGAATTCTGATTTCTGTATTCTGTTTCCATATTCTATATTCTGTGTTCTACAATGTATATTATAAATTCTATGTTCAGTGTTCTGTAATCTATATTCTTAATTCTGTGTTCTGCATTCCATGTTCTAATTTCTCTATTCTATATTTTGTGTTCTACATTCTATATTCTGTATTCAATATTCTGCATTCCGTATTCTAAATTCTATTTCTGTGTTCTACATTCTAAATTCTGGGTTCTGCATTCCATGTTCTAAATTCTGGGTTCTGTATTCTTCATTCTCTATCCTTTATTCTGTGTTCTGCATTCTCTATTCTACATTCTCTATTCTGTATTCTATATTCTACATTCTGTGTTCTGCATTCAATGTTCTAAATTCTGGTTTCTGTATTCTGTATTCTATAGTCTGTTTTGTACATTCTAAAGTATACATTCTATATTCTTTATTCTGTGCTCTATATTCTAAGTTCAGTGTTCTGAATTCTACGTTCTAAACTCTGGGTTCTGTATTCTGTTTTCTATATTGTATATTCTGTGTTATACATTCTATATTCAACATTCTGTATACTGTATTTTATATACTAAATTCTGTTTTCTGAATTCCATGTTCTAAATAATGTGTTCTGCATTGTGTATTCTATATTCTATAATCTGTGTTGTATATTCTGTGTTATACATTCTATATTCAGTATTCAATATTCTAAAATCTAAACTCTGTGTACTGAATTCCATGTTCTAAATTCTGTGTTCTGTAGTCTGTATTCTGAATTCCATATTCTCTTACTACATCCAGTATTCTACATTGTATATTCTGTATTCTGTATACAATATTCCATATACTGTGTTCAACAATGTAAATTCTATATTCTATATTCTGTATTCTGCACTGTATATTCTAAATTCTGTGTTCTGAATTACAACTTGTATAATCAAGTTTCTGCATTCTGTATTCTATATTCTATATTCTGTGTTCTACATTCTGTATTCTACATTGTATATTATGTATTCTGTATACTATATTCTATATTATGCGTTCTGATTTCCATGTTCTAAATTGTGGGTTCTGTATTCCGGAATCTGTATTCAATATTCTGTGTTCTACATTCTGTATTGTACATTCTATATACTCTATTCTATATTATAAATTCTGTGTACAACATTCTATATACCACATAATATTTCGGTATACTTTATTATATATTCTGTGTTCTGAATTCCTTGTTCTAAATTCTGCATACTGCATTCTGTATTCTATATTCTATATTCTGTGTTCTACATTCTATATTCTACATTCTATTCCTTTATCCTATATTATGTATTGTGTGTTCTGAATTCCATTTTCTGAATCCTGCGTTCTGTATGCTGTATTCCATATTCTGTGTTTTGAATTCTATGTTCTAATTTCTATATTCAGCATTCTGTAATCTAAAGTCTTAATTCTGTGTTCTGCATTCTATGGTCTAAATTCTGGGTTCTGTATTCTGTTTTCCATATTCCATATTCTGTGTTCTATATTCTATATTCTGTATTCTGTATTCTATATCCTATACTCTGTGTTCTACATTCTATATTCTGCATACTGTATTCAGTATACTGTATTCTATATTCTAAATTCTGTGTTCTACACCCATGTTCTAAATTCTGTCTTCTATATTTTCTTATCTATATTCTATATTCTGTGTTCTATATTCTACATTCTAAATTCTATATTCAGAATTCTGTATTTTATATTCTTTATTAAGTGTTCTACATTCTATATTCTAAGTTCTATATTCAATATTCTGTATTCTATATTCTTACTTCTATGTTCTGCATTCCGGGTTCTAAGTTCTGTGTTCTATTCTCTCTAGTATATATTCTATATTTGTGTTCTTCACTCTACATTCTACAAAATATATTCTGCATTCCGTATTCTATATTCTATATTCTATGTTCTACATTCTATATTCTAAAATATTTATTCAGTTTTCTGAATTCTATATTCTAAATTCTCTGTTCTGCATTCCATTTCTAAATTCTGGTTGCTATATTCTCTATTCTATATTCTATATTTTGTGTTCTTCATTCTATATTCTACCTTCTTTATTCTGCATTCCGTATTTTATATTTTATATTCTGTGTTGTATTTCTATATTCTAAATTCTATATTCACTATTTTGTATTCTATATTATAATTTTTGTGATCTGCATTCCATGTGCTAAATTCTGGGTTCTATATTCTCTATTCTATGTTATATATTCTGTGTTCTACCTTCTATATTCTAAATTCTATATTCAGGATGGTTTATTCTATGTTCTAAATTCTCTGTCTGTATTCTATGTTCTAAATTCTATATTAAGTATTCTGTATTCTATATTCCAAATTCTGTGTTCTGCAATCCATGTTCTAAATTCTGGTTTCTGTATTCTGTTTTCCATTATTTATATTCTGTGTTCTACATTCTATATTGTGTATTGTATATTCTTTATGCCGTATTCTCTATTCTGAATTTTACATTCTACATTCTGTATTCCATATTCTGCATTCCGTATTCTATATTCTATATTCTGTGTTCTACATTCTGTACTCTAAATTCTATATTCAGTTTTCTCTATTCTATATTCAAAATTCTGTGTTCTACATTGTATATTCTAAATTCTATATTCTATATTCAAAATTCTGTGTTCTTCATTCCGTGTTCTAAATTCTGGGTTCTCTATTCTCTATTCTATATTCTATAATGTGTGCTCTTCCTTGTATATTCTACATTCTATATTCTAATTCTATATTGTATATTCCAAATTCTGTGTTCTGCATTTCATATTCTAAATTCTGGGTTATGTATTCTGTATTCCATATTTTATATTTTGTGTTCTATATTCTATATTTGGCATTCTATATTCTGCATTCCGTATTCTATATTCTATATATTGTGTTCTAAATCCTATATTCAGTATTCTGTATTTTATTTTCTAAATTCTGTGTTCTGCTTTCCATGTTCTAAATACTTGGTTCTATATTCTCTATTCTATATACTATATTGTGTGTGCTACATTCTATATTCTAAATTCTATATTCATTATTCTGTATTCAATATTCTAAATTCTGTGTTCTGCATTCCATGTTCTAAATTCTACATTCAGTATTCTGTATTCTATATTCTAAATTCTGAGTTCTGCATTCTATGTTGTAAACTGTATATTAAGTATTCTGTATTCTATTTTCTAAATTCTGTGTTCTGCAATCCATGTTTTAAATTCTGGGTTCTGTATTTTGTTTTACATATTTTATATTTTGTGTTGTACATTCTATATTCTGTATTCAATATTCTGCATTCTGTATTCTAAATTGTATTTCTGTGTTCTGCATTCCATGTTCTAAATTCAATATTCAGTATTCTGTATTCTATATTCTAAATTCTGTGTTCTGCATTCTATGTTCTAAATTCTATATTCAGTATTCTGTATTCTATATTCTATATTCTGTGTTCTGCATTCCATGTTCTAAATTCTGGGTTCTGTATTCTCTTTTCCATATTCTATATTCTGTTTTCTACATTCTATATTCTGTATTCTATATTCTGCATTCCGTATTCTTTAATCTATATTCTGTGTTCTACATTCTGTACTCTAAATTCTATATTCAGTATTCTCTATTCTATATTCAAAATTCTGTGTTCTACATTGTATATTGTAAATTCTATATTCTATATTCAAAATTCTGTGTTCTTCATTCCGTGTTCTAAATTCTGTTTTCTATATTCTCTATCCTATATTGTGTGTTCTTCATTCTATATTCTCCATTCTATATTCTAAATTCTATATTGTATATTCCAAATTCTGTGTTCTGCATTTCATATTCTAAATTCTGGGTTATGTATTCTGTATTCCATATTTTATATTTTGTTTTCTATATTCTATATTTGGTATTCTATATTCTGCATTCCGTATTCTAAATTCTATATCCTGTGTTCTAAATCCTATATTCAGTATTCTGTATTTTATTTTCTAAATTCTGTGTTCTGCATTCCATGTTCTTAATTCTGTGTTCTATATTCTTTTTTCCATATTCTAGATTCAGTGTTCTATATTCTATATTCTGTATTCTGTATTCTGCATTCCGTATTCTCCAATGTATATTCTGTGTTCTAAATTTTATTTTCCAAATTCTATATGTAGTATTCTGTATTGTATATTCTATATGCTGTTTTCTAAATTCTGTATTCTAAATTCTATATTCTTTATTCTAAATTCTGTGTTCTGCATACCGTGTTCAAAATTCTGTGTTCTATATTCTCTATTCTGTATTCTATAATTTGTGTTCTTCATTCTATATTCTATATCCTATATTCTGCATTCAGTTGTCTATATTGTATATTCTGTGTTCTACATTCTATATTCTAAATTCTATATTCAGTATTCTGTTTTATATATTCTAAATTCTGTGTTCTGTATTCTATGTTCTAAATTCTGGCTTCTATATTCTCCAGTCTATATTCTATATTTTGTGAACTCCATTCTTATTTCTACATTCTTTATTCTGCATTCCATATTCTATATTATATATTCTGTGTTCTACATTCTATATTCTAAATTCTATATTCCTTATTCCGTAGTATATATTCTATATTCTATGTTCTGCATTGTATATTCTAAATTCTACATTCAGTAATCTGTATTCTAAATACTAAATTCTGTGTTCTGCATTTCATGTTCTAAATTCTGTGTTCTATATTCTCTTTTCTCTATTCTATATTCTGTGTCCTTCATTCAATATTCAAATTCTATATTCAGTATGCTCTATTCTATATTCTAAATTCTGTGTTCTGCATACCATGTTCGTATTTCGGGATTCTGTATTCTGTTTCCATATTTTACATTCTGGGTTCTAAATTCTATATTCTGTATAATATATTCGGCATTATGTATTCAATATTGTATATTTTGTGTTCTACATTCTATATTCGAAATTCTATAGTATATATTCTAAATTCTGTGTTCTTTATTCCGTGTTCTTAATTCTGGGTTCTATAATCTCTTTTCTATATTCTATATTCTGTGTTCGACATTCAATATTCTAAATTCTATACTTAGTATTCTCAATTCTATATTCAAAATTCTGTGTTCTACATGCTATATTCTAAATTCTATATTCTATATTCAAAATTCTGTATTCTTCATTCCGTGTTCTAAATTCTGGGTTCTATATTCTCTAGTCTATATTCTATATTCTGTGTTCTTCATTCTATATTCTACATTCTATATTCTGCATTCCGTATTCTATATTCTATATACTGTGTTCTACATTCTATATTCAAAATTCTATATTCATTATCCTGTATTCTATATTCTAAGTTCTGTGCTTTGAATTCCATGTTCTAAATTCTGGGTTCTATATTCTCTACTATATATTCTATATTTTTAGTTCTTCATTCTACATTGTACGTTCTATATTCTGCATTCCGTGTTATATATTCTATATTATGTTTTCTACATTCTATATTCTAAATTCTATATTCAGTATTCTGTATTCTATAATCTAAATTCTGTGTTCTGATTCAATTTTTAAATTCTGGGTTCTAAATTCTCTTTTATATATTCTATATTTTGTGTTCTTAGTTCTTTATTCTGCATTCTATATTCTGCATTCTGTATTTATGTTCTATATTCTGTGTTCTACATCTACTTTCTAAATTCTATATTCTGTATTCTGTATTCAATATTCTACATTCTGTGTTCTGCATTCTATGTTCTAAATTCTGGGTTCTGTATTCTGTTTTCCATATTCTATATTCTGTATTCTATATTCTGAATTCCGTATTCTATTCTCTATATTCTGTGTTCTTAATTCTATTATCCAAATTCTATATTCAGTATTCTGTATTCTATATTCTAAATTCTGTGTTCTGCATTCCATGTTCTAAATTCTGTGTTCTATATTGTCTTTTCTATATTCTATATTCTGTGTTCTACATTCAGTATTCTAAATTCTATATTCAGTATTCTGTATTCTATATTCTAAATTCTGTGTTCTGCATACCATGTTCAAATTTCGGGGTTCTGTATTCTGTTTCCATATTTTATATTCTGAGTTCTAATTTCTATATTCTGTATACTATATTCTGCATTATGTATTCTATATTCTATATTTTGTGTTCTACATTCTATATTCTAAATTTTATATTCAGTATTCTTTATTCTATTTTCTAAATTCTGGGTTCTGCATTCCATGTTCTAAATCCTATATTCAGTATTCTGTATTCTATATTCGAAATTCTGTGTTCCGCATTCTATGTTCTAAATTCTATATTCAGTATTCTGTATTATAAATTCTAAATTCTGTGTTCTGCATTCCATGTTGTAAATACTGGGTTGTCTATTCTGTTTTCCATATTGTATAATGTGTGTTCTACATTCTATATTCTGTATTCTATATTCTGCATTCCGTATTCCATATTCTATATTCTGTGTTATACATTCTATATTCTAAATTATATATTCTGTATTCCGTATTCTATATTCTGAACTCTGTGTTCTACATTCTATATTCTAAATTCTATATTCAGTGTTCTGTATTCTATATTCTAAATTCTGTGTTCTGCATTACATGCTCTAAATTTTGGCTTCTATATTCTCTATTCTATATTCTATATGCTGTGTTCTACATTCTATATTCTGAATTGTATATTGAGGTTTCTGTACTCTATATTCTAAATTCTGTGTCCTGCATTCCATTTTCTAAATTCTGGTTTCTATATTCTCTTTTCTATTTTCTGAGTTGTATATTCTATATTCTAAATTCTATATTCAGTATTGTGAATTCTATATTCTAAATTTTGTGTTCTACATCCGTGTTCTAAATTCTGGGTTCTATATTCTCTATTCTCTATTCTATACATTGTGTTCTTCGTTCCATATTCTACATACCATATTCTGCATTCCGTATTCTATATTCTATATTCTGTGTTCTACATTCTATATTCTAAAAACTATATTCAGTCTTCCTTATTGTATTTTCTAAATTCTTTGTTCTGCACTCCATTTCTAAATTCTGGGTTCTATATTCTCTATTCATTTCTATATTTTTTGTTTACATTCTATATTCTACGTTCCATATTCTGCATTCCGTGTTTTATATTCTATATTATGTTTTCAACTTTCTATATTCTAAATTCTATATTCAGTGTTCTGAATTCTATATTCTAAATTCTGTGTTCTTCATTCCATGTTCTAAATTCTGGGTTCTATATTTTCTATACTATATTCTATATTCTGTGTTCTACATTCTATATTCTAAATCCTATATTCAGTATTGTGTATTCTATATTCTTAATTCTCTATTCTTCATTCCATGTCCTAAGTTCTGGATCCTATACTCTCTATTATATATTCTCTATTTGTGTTCTTCATTCTATATTCTACGTCCTATATTCTGCCATCCATATTTTATATTCTATATTGTTTGTTCTATATACTATATTCTTAATTCTATATTCAGTATTCTGTATTCTATATTCTAAATTCTGTGTTCTGCATTCCATGTTCTAAATTCTGGGTTCTATATTTTCTATACTATATTCTATATTCTGTGTTCTATATTGTATATTCTAAATTCTATATTCATTATTCTGTATTCTATATTCTTAATTCTGTGTTCTACATTCTATATTCTAAATTCTATATTCAGTATTCTGTATTCTATATTCTTAATTCTCTGTTCTTCATTCCATGTTCTAAGTTCTGGGTCCTATACTCTCTATTATATATTCTATATTTGTGTTCTGCATTCTATATTCTACATAGTATATTCTGCATTCCGTATCCTATATTCTATATTCTATGTTCTACATTCTAAATTCTAAAATCTATATTCAGTATTCTGTATTCTATAGTATAATTTCTCTGTTCTGCATTCCATTTCTAAATTGTGGTTTCTATATTCTCTATTCTATATTATATATTTGGGTCGTTCATTCTATATTCTACGTCCTATATTCTGCCATCCGTATTTTATATTCTATATTGTTTGTTCTATATTCTATATTCTAAATTCTATATTCAGTATTTTGTATTCTATATTCTAATTTGTGTGTTCTGCATTCCATGTACTAAATTCTGGGTTCTCTATTCTCTATTCTGTATTCTGTGTTTACATTCTATATCCTAAATTCTATATTCAGTATTCTGTATTCTATATTCTAAATTCTGTGTTCTACTTTCCTTTTTATAAATTCTATATTCAGTACTCTGCATTCTATATTCTAAATTCTGTGTTCTGCATTTTATTTTCTAAATTCTATATTCATTATTCTGTATATTATATTCTAAAATCTGTGTTCTGCATTCCATGTTCTAAATTCTGGGTTCTGTATTGTTTTCCATATTCTATATACTGTGTTCTTCATTCTATATTCTGTATTGTATATTATTTATGCCGTATTATATATTCTGTGTTCTTCATTCTATATTCTGTATTCTATATTCTGCATTCCGTATTCTATATTCTATATTCTGTGTTCTACATTTTATACTCTAAATTCTATATTCAGTATTCTGTATTGTATATTCCAAATTCTATGCCTGCATTGTATGTTCTAAACTTTGGGTTCTGTATTCTGTATTCCATATTCTATATTTTGTGTTCTATAGTCTATATTTGGTATTCAATATTCTGCATTCCGTATTCTATATTCTATATCCTGTGTTCTAAATTCTATATTCAGTATTCTGTGTTTTATTTTCTAAATTCTGTGTTCTGCATTCCATGTTCTAAATTCTGGGTTTTATATTCACTATTGTATATACTACATTCTGTGTGCTACATTCTATATTATTAATTCTATATTCAGTATTCTGTATTCTATATTCTATATTCTGAGTTTACATTCTATACTCTAAATTGCATATTCAGTATGCTGTATTCTATATTCTAAATTCTGAGTTCTGCTTTCCATGTTCCAAAATCTGGCTTCAATATTTTCCTTGCTATTTTTTTTTCTGTTTTCTACATTATATATTCTAAATTATTTATTCAGTATTATGTGTTTTATATTCTATATTCTATTTCCTACATAGAATTTTTTAATTGTTTATAAAATATTCCGTATATTATGTTCTAAATTCTGTGTTCTATATTCTCTTTTCTATTTTCTATATTCTGTGTTCTACATTCTATATTGTAAATTTTATATTCAGCATTCTTTATTCTATATTCTAAATTCTGTGTTCTACATTCTATATTCTATATTCTATATTCAGTATAATGTATTCTATATTGTAAATTCTGTGTTCTGCATCACATGTTCAAAATTCTCGATACTATACTCTCTATTGTATATTCTATATTCTATATACTGTGTTCTACATTCTATATTCTAAAATCTATATTAATTAATGTGTATTCTATAGTCTTAATTCTGTGTACTGCATTCAAATTTCTAAATTCTGGGTTCTATATTCTGTTTTCCATATTTTATATTCTGTGTTCTACATTCTATATTCTAAATTCTATATTCAGTATTATTTAATCTATATTCTTAATCCTTTGTTCTGCATAGCATGTCCTTTATTCTGGATTCTACATTCTGTATTCTACATTCTATATTCTGTGTTCTACATTCTGTACTCTAAATTCTATATTCAGTTTTCTCTATTCTATATTCAAAATTTTGTGTTCTACATTGTATATTCTAAATTCTATATTCTATATTCAAAATTCTGTGTTCTTCCTTCCGTGTTCTAAATTCTGGGTTCTCTATTCTCTATTCTATATTCTATAATGTGTGCTCTTCATTGTATATTCTACATTCTATATTCTAATTCTATATTCTATATTCCAAATCCTGTGTTCTGCATTTCATATACTAAATTCTGGGTTATGTATTCTGTATTCCATATTTTATATTTTGTGTTCTATATTCTATATTTGGCATTCTATATTCTGCATTCCGTATTCTATATTCTATATATTGTGTTCTAAATCCTATATTCAGTATTCTGTATTTTATTTTCTAAATTCTGTGTTCTGCTCTCCATGTTCTAAATACTTGGTTCTATATTCTCTATTCTATATACTATATTGTGTGTGCTACATTCTATATTCTAAATTCTATATTCATTATTCTGTATTCAATATTCTAAATTCTGTGTTCTGCATTCCATGTTCTAAATTCTACATTCAGTATTCTGTATTCTATATTCTATATTCTAAATTCTGAGTTCTGCATTCTATGTTGTAAACTGTATATTAAGTATTCTGTATTCTATTTTCTAAATTCTGTGTTCTGCAATCCATGTTTTAAATTCTGGGTTCTGTATTTTGTTTTACATATTTTATATTTTGTGTTGTACATTCTATATTCTGTATTCAATATTCTGCATTCTGTATTCTAAATTGTATTTCTGTGTTCTACATTCTAAATTCTGTGTTCTGCATTCCATGTTCTAAATTCAATATTCAGTATTCTGTATTCTATATTCTAAATTCTGTGTTCTGCATTCTATGTTCTAAATTCTATATTCAGTATTCTGTATTCTATATTCTATATTCTGTGTTCTGCATTCCATGTTCTAAATTCTGGGTTCTGTATTCTCTTTTCCATATTCTATATTCTGTTTTCTACATTCTATATTCTGTATTCTATATTCTGCATTCCGTATTCTTTAATCTATATTCTGTGTTCTACATTCTGTACTCTAAATTCTATATTCAGTATTCTCTATTCTATATTCAAAATTCTGTGTTCTACATTGTATATTGTAAATTCTATATTCTATATTCAAAATTCTGTGTTCTTCATTCCGTGTTCTAAATTCTGTTTTCTATATTCTCTATCCTATATTGTGTGTTCTTCATTCTATATTCTACATTCTATATTCTAAATTCTATATTGTATATTCCAAATTCTGTGTTCTGCATTTCATATTCTAAATTCTGGGTTATGTATTCTGTATTCCATATTTTATATTTTGTTTTCTATATTCTATATTTGGTATTCTATATTCTGCATTCCGTATTCTAAATTCTATATCCTGTGTTCTAAATCCTATATTCAGTATTCTGTATTTTATTTTCTAAATTCTGTGTTCTGCATTCCATGTTCTAAATTCTGTGTTCTATATTCTTTTTTCCATATTCTAGATTCAGTGTTCTATATTCTATATTCTGTATTCTGTATTCTGCATTCCGTATTGTACAATGTATATTCTTTGTTCTAAATTTTATTTTCCAAATTCTATATGTAGTATTCTGTATTGTATATTCTATATGCTGTTTTCTAAATTCTGTATTCTAAATTCTATATTCTTTATTCTAAATTCTGTGTTCTGCATACCGTGTTCAAAATTCTGTGTTCTATATTCTCTATTCTGTATTCTATAATTTGTGTTCTTCATTCTATATTCTATATCCTATATTCTGCATTCAGTTGTCTATATTGTATATTCTGTGTTCTACATTCTATATTCTAAATTCTATATTCAGTATTCTGTTTTATATATTCTAAATTCTGTGTTCTGTATTCTATGTTCTAAATTCTGGCTTCTATATTCTCCAGTCTATATTCTATATTTTGTGAACTCCATTCTTATTTCTACATTCTTTATTCTGCATTCCATATTCTATATTATATATTCTGTGTTCTACATTCTATATTCTAAATTCTATATTCCTTATTCCGTAGTATATATTCTATATTCTATGTTCTGCATTGTATATTCTAAATTCTACATTCAGTAATCTGTATTCTAAATACTAAATTCTGTGTTCTGCATTTCATGTTCTAAATTCTGTGTTCTATATTCTCTTTTGTATATTCTATATTCTGTGTCCTTCATTCAATATTCTAAATTCTATATTCAGTATTCTCTATTCTATATTCTAAATTCTGTGTTCTGCATATCATGTTCGTATTTCGGGATTCTGTATTCTGTTTCCATATTTTACATTCTGTGTTCTAAATTCTATATTCTGTATAATATATTCGGCATTATGTATTCAATATTGTATATTTTGTGTTCTACATTCTATATTCTAAATTCTATAGTATATATTCTAAATTCTGTGTTCTTTATTCCGTGTTCTTAATTCTGGGTTCTATAATCTCTTTTCTATATTCTATATTCTGTGTTCGACATTCAATATTCTAAATTCTATATTTAGTATTCTCAATTCTATATTCAAAATTCTGTGTTCTACATGCTATATTCTAAATTCTATATTCTATATTCAAAATTCTGTATTCTTCATTCCGTGTTCAAAATTCTGGGTTCTATATTCTCTAGTCTATATTCTATATTCTGTGTTCTTCATTCTATATTCTACATACTATATTCTGCATTCCGTATTCTATATTCTATAAACTGTGTTCTACATTCTATATTCAAAATTCTATATTCATTATCCTGTATTCTATATTCTAAGTTCTGTGCTTTGAATTCCATGTTCTAAATTCTGGGTTCTATATTCTCTACTATATATTCTATATTTTTAGTTCTTCATTCTATATTGTACGTTCTATATTCTGCATTCCGTGTTATATATTCTATATTATGTTTTCTACATTCTATATTCTAAATTCTATATTCAGTATTCTGTATTCTATAATCTAAATTCTGTGTTCTGATTCAATTTTTAAATTCTGGGTTCTAAATTCTCTTTTATATATTCTATATTTTGTGTTCTTAGTTCTTTATTCTGCATTCTATATTCTGCATTCTGTATTTATGTTCTATATTCTGTGTTCTACATCTACTTTCTAAATTCTATATTCTGTATTCTGTATTCAATATTCTACATTCTGTGTTCTGCATTCTATGTTCTAAATTCTGGGTTCTGTATTCTGTTTTCCATATTCTATATTCTGTATTCTATATTCTGAATTCCGTATTCTATTCTCTATATTCTGTGTTCTTCATTCTATTATCCAAATTCTATATTCAGTATTCTGTATTCTATATTCTAAATTCTGTGGTCTGCATTCCATGTTCTAAATTCTGTGTTCTATATTGTCTTTTCTATATTCTATATTCTGTGTTCTACATTCAGTATTCTAAATTCTATATTCAGTATTCTGTATTGTATATTCTAAATTCTGTGTTCTGCATACCATGTTCAAATTTCGGGGTTCTGTATTCTGTTTCCATATTTTATATTCTGAGTTCTAATTTCTATATTCTGTATACTATATTCTGCATTATGTATTCTATATTCTATATTTTGTGTTCTACATTCTATATTCTAAATTTTATATTCAGTATTCTTTATTCTATTTTCTAAATTCTGGGTTCTGCATCCCATGTTCTAAATCCTATATTCAGTATTCTGTATTATAAATTCTAAATTCTGTGTTCTGCATTCCATGTTGTAAATACTGGGTTGTCTTTTCTGTTTTCCATATTGTATAATCTGTGTTCTACATTCTATATTCTGTATTCTATATTCTGCATTCCGTATTCCATATTCTATATTCTGTGTTTTACATTCTATATTCTAAATTATATATTCTGTATTCCGTATTCTATATTCTGAACTCTGTGTTCTACATTCTATATTCTAAATTCTATATTCAGTGGTCTGTATTCTATATTCTAAATTCTGTGTTCTGCATTACATGCTCTAAATTTTGGCTTCTATATTCTCTATTCTATATTCTATATGCTGTGTTCTACATTCTATATTCTGAATTGTATATTGAGGTTTCTGTACTCTATATTCTAAATTCTGTGTCCTGCATTCCATTTTCTAAATTCTGGTTTCTATATTCTCTATTCTATTTTCTGAGTTGTATATTCTATATTCTAAATTCTATATTCAGTATTGTGAATTCTATATTCTAAATTTTGTGTTCTACATCCGTGTTCTAAATTCTGGGTTCTATATTCTCTATTCTCTATTCTATACATTGTGTTCTTCGTTCCATATTCTACATACCATATTCTGCATTCCGTATTCTATATTCTATATTCTGTGTTCTACATTCTATATTCTAAAAACTATATTCAGTCTTCCTTATTGTATATTCTAAATTCTTTGTTCTGCACTCCATTTCTAAATTCTGGGTTCTATATTCTCTATTCATTTCTATATTTTTTGTTTACATTCTATATTCTACGTTCCATATTCTGCATTCCGTGTTTTATATTCTATATTATGTTTTCAACTTTCTATATTCTAAATTCTATATTCAGTGTTCTGAATTCTATATTCTAAATTCTGTGTTCTTCATTCCATGTTCTAAATTCTGGGTTCTATATTTTCTATACTATATTCTATATTCTGTGTTCTACATTCTATATTCTAAATCCTATATTCAGTATTGTGTATTCTATATTCTTAATTCTCTATTCTTCATTCCATGTCCTAAGTTCTGGATCCTATACTCTCTATTATATATTCTCTATTTGTGTTCTTCATTCTATATTCTACGTCCTATATTCTGCCATCCATATTTTATATTCTATATTGTTTGTTCTATATACTATATTCTTAATTCTATATTCAGTATTCTGTATTCTATATTCTAAATTCTGTGTTCTGCATTCCATGTTCTAAATTCTGGGTTCTATATTTTCTATACTATATTCTATATTCTGTGTTCTATATTGTATATTCTAAATTCTATATTCATTATTCTGTATTCTATATTCTTAATTCTGTGTTCTACATTCTATATTCTAAAATCTATATTAATTAATGTGTACTCTTTAGTCTTAATTCTGTGTTCTGCATTCAAAGTTCTAAATTCTGGGTTCTATATTCTGTTTTCCATATTTTAATACTGTGTTCTACATTCTATATTCTAAATTCTATATTCAGTATTATATATTCTATAATCTAAATTCTGTGTTCTGCATTCCATGTTCTAAATTCTCTATTCTATATTCTGTGTTCTACTTTCTATATTCTTAATTACATATGTTGTATTCAGTATTCTATATTCTAAATTCTGTGTTCTGCATTCCATGTTCTAAATTCTGGTTTCTACATTCTCTATTCTATATTCTATATTGTGTGTTTTTCATTCTAGATTTTACATACAATATTTTGCATTCCGTATACTATATTCTATATTCTGTGTTCTACATACTATATTCTAAATTCTATATTCAGCATTCCGTATTCTATATTCTAAATTCTCTGTTCTGCATTCCATGTTCTAAATTCTGGTTTCTATATCCTCTTTTCTATATTCTATATCCTGTGTTCCACATTCTATAGTCTAAATCCTATATTCAGCGTTCTGTATTCTATATTCTAAATTATGTGTTCTGCATTCCATATTTAAATTCTGGGTTCTATATTCTGTTTTCCATATTTTATATTCTGTGTTCTACATTCTATATTCTAAATTCTATATTCAGTATTATTTAATCTATATTCTTAATTTTTTGTTCTGCATAGCATGTTCTTTATTCTGGATTCTACATTCTGTATTCTACATTCTATATTGTGTGTTCTACATTCTATATTCTAAATTCTATATTCAGTATTCTTTATTCTGTATTCTAAATTCGGTGTTCTACATTCTATATTCTAAATAGTATATTCAGTATTCTGTATTCTATATTCTAAATTCTCTGTTCAGCATTCCATGCTCTGAATTCTGATTTCTGTATTCTGTTTCCATATTCTATATTCTGTGTTCTACATTGTATATTATAAATTCTATGTTCAGTGTTCTGTAATCTATATTCTTAATTCTGTGTTCTGCATTCCATGTTCTAATTTCTCTATTCTATATTTTGTGTTCTACATTCTATATTCTGTATTCAATATTCTGCATTCCATATTCTAAATTCTATTTCTGTGTTCTGCATTCAAAATTCTGGGTTCTGCATTCCATGTTCTAAATTCTGGGTTCTGTATTCTTCATTCTCTATTCTTTATTCTGTGTTCTGCATTCTCTATTCTACATTCTCTATTCTGTATTCTATATTCTACATTCTGTGTTCTGCATTCAATGTTCTAAATTCTGGTTTCTGTATTCTGTATTCTATAGACTGTTTTGTACATTCTAAAGTATACATTCTATATTCTGTATTCTGTACTCTATATTCTAAATTCAGTGTTCTGAATTCTACGTTCTAAACTCTGGGTTCTGTATTCTGTTTTCTATATTCTATATTCTGTGTTATACATTCTATATTCAACATTCTGTATACTGTGTTCTATATACTAAATTCTGTTTTCTGAATTCCATGTTCTAAATAATGTGTTCTGCATTGTGTATTCTATATTCTATAATCTGTGTTGTATATTCTGTGTTATACATTCTATATTCAGTATTCAATATTCTAAAATCTAAACTCTGTGTTCTGAATTCCATGTTCTAAATTCTGTGTTCTGTAGTCTGTATTCTGAATTCCATATTCTCTTACTACATCCAGTATTCTACATTCTATATTCTGTATTCTGTATACAATATTTCATATACTGTGTTCAACAATGTAAATTCTATATTCGAAATTCTGTATTCTGCACTCTATATTCTAAATTCTGTGTTCTGAATTACAACTTGTATAATCAAGTTTCTGCATTCTGTATTCTATATTCTATATTCTGTGTTCTACATTCTGTATTCTACATTGTATATTATGTATTCTGTATACTATATTCTATATTATGCGTTCTGATTCCCATGTTCTAAATTCTGGGTTCTGTATTCCGTAATCTGTATTCAATATTCTGTATTCTACATTCTGTATTGTACATTCTATATACTGTATTCTATATTATAAATTCTGTGTACAACATTCTATATACCACATAATATTTCGGTATAATTTATTATATATTCTGTGTTCTGAATTCCTTGTTCTAAATTCTGCATACTGCATTCTGTATTCTATATTCTATATTCTGTGTTCTACATTCTATATTCTACATTCTATTACTTTATTCTATATTATGTATTGTGTGTTCTGAATTCCATTTTCTGAATCCTGCGTTCTGTATGCTGTATTCCATATTCTGTGTTTTGAATTCTATGTTCTAAATTCTATATTCAGCATTCTGTAATCTAAAGTCTTAATTCTGTGTTCTGCATTCTATGGTCTAAATTCTGGGTTCTGTATTCTGTTTTCCATATTCCATATTCTGTGTTCTATATTCTATATTCTGTATTCCGTATTCTATATTCTATACTCTGTGTTCTACATTCTATATTCTGCATACTGTATTCAGTATACTGTATTCTATATTCTAAATTCTGTGTTCTGCACCCATGTTCTAAATTCTGGGTTCTATATTTTCTTATCTATATTCTATATTCTGTGTTCTATATTCTACATTCTAAATTCTATATTCAGTATTCTGTATTGTATATTCCAAATTCTGTGTTCTGCATTGGATGTTCTAAACTTTGGGTTCTGTATTCTGTATTCCATATTCTATATTTTGTGTTCTATAGTCTATATTTGGTATTCAATATTCTGCATTCCGTATTCTATATTCTATATCCTGTGTTCTAAATTCTATATTCAGTATTCTGTGTTTTATTTTCTAAATTCTGTGTTCTGCATTCCATGTTCTAAATTCTGATTTTTGTATTCACTATTGTATATACTACATTCTGTGTGCTACATTCTATATTATAAATTCTATATTCAGTATTCTGTATTCTATATTCTAAATTCTGTGTTTACATTCTATAGTCTAAATTGCATATACAGTATGCTGTATTCTATATTCTAAATTCTGAGTTCTGCTTTCCATGTTCCAAAATCTGGCTTCAATATTTTCCTTGCTATTTTTTTTCTGTTTTCTACATTATATATTCTAAATTATTTATTCAGTATTATGTATTTTATATTCTATATTCTATGTCCTACATAGAATTTTTTAATTGTTTATAAAATATTCCGTATATTATGTTCTAAATTCTGTGTTCTATATTCTATTTTCTATTTTTGTATATTCTGTGTTCTACATTCTATATTGTAAATTTTATATTCAGCATTCTGTATTCTATATTCTAAATTCTGTGTTCTACATTCTATATTCTATATTCTATATTCTATATTCAGTATAATGTATTCTATATTCTAAATTCTGTGTGATGCATCACATGTTCAAAATTCTCGATACTCTACTCTCTATTGTATATTCTATATTCTATATACTGTGTTCTACATTCTATATTCTAAAATCTATATTAATTAATGTGTATTCTATAGTCTTAATTCTGTGTTCTGCATTCAAAGTTCTAAATTCTGGGTTCTATATTCTGTTTTCCATATTTTAATACTGTGTTCTACATTCTATATTCTAAATTCTATATTCAGTATTATATATTCCATAATCTAAATTCTGTGTTCTGCATTCCATGTTCTAAATTCACTATTCTATATTCTGTGTTCTACTTTCTATATTCTTAATTATATATTTTGTATTCAGTATTCTATATCCTAAATTCTGTGTTCTGCATTCCATGTTCTAAATTCTGGTTTCTACATTCTCTATTCTATATTCTATATTGTGTGTTTTTCATTCTAGATTTTACATACAATATTTTGCATTCCGTATACTATATTCTATATTCTGTGTTCTACATACTATATTCTAAATTCTATATTCAGCATTCCGTATTCTATATTCTAAATTCTCTGTTCTGCATTCCATGTTCTAAATTCTGGTTTCTATATCCTCTTTTCTATATTCTATATCCTGTGTTCCACATTCTATATCTAAATCCTATATTCAGCGTTCTGTATTCTATATTCTAAATTATGTGTTCTGCATTCCATATTTAAATTCTGGGTTCTATATTCTGTTTTCCATATTTTATATTCTGTGTTCTACATTCTATATTCTGTATTCTATATTCTGCATTCAGTATTCTGCATTATATATTCTGTGTTCTACCTTCTATTTTCAAAATTCTATATTCAGTATTCTGTATTCTATATTCTAAATTCTGTGTTCTGCATTCCATGTTGTAAATTGTCTTTTCTATATTCTGTATTCTGTGTTCTTCTTTCTACATTCTAAATTCTATATTAAGTATTTTGTATTCTATATTATTAATTCTGTTCTCTGCATTCAATTTCTAAATTCTGGGTTCTATATTCTCTTTTATATATTCTATATACTGTGTTCTTCTTTCTAGATCCTTCATACTAAATTTTGAATTCCGTATTCTATATTCTATATTCTGTGTTCTAAATTCTATATTCTAAATTCTATATTCCGTATTCTGTATTCTATATTCTAAATTCTGTGTTTTGTATTCCATGTTGTATATTCTGGCTTCTATATTCTTTATTCTATATTCTAAATTCTGTGTTCTGCATTCCATGTTGTAAATTCTATATTCAGTATTCTGTATTCTATATTCTATATTCTGTGTTCTGCAATCTATATTCTAAATTCTATATTTGGTATTCTGTATTCTATATTCTTAATTCTGTGACCTGGTTTCCATGTTCTAAATTCTGGGTTCTATATTCTCTATTCTATATTCTAAATTTTGTGCATTTCATTCTATATTCTACAATCTATATTCTGTATTATTTATTCTATATTCTTTTTTTCTGTGTTCTACATTCCATATTCTAAATTCTATATGCACTATTCTGTATTCTATATTCTGAATTCTGTGTTCTGCATTCCATGTTCTAAATTCTGGGTTCTATACACTTTATTCTATATTCTATATTCTGTGTTCTACATTCTATATTCTAAATTCCATATTCAGTGTTCTGTATTGTATATTCTAAATTCTGGGTTCTGATTCCATGTACTAAATTCTGGGTTCTACATTCTCTATTCTATTTTCTATATTCTGTGTTTTACATTTTATATTCTAAATTCTATATTCAGTAATCTGTATTCCATATTCTAAATTCTGTGTTCTTCATTCTATATTCAAAATTCTATATTCAGTATTCTGTATTGTATGTTCTAAGTACCGTGTTCTGCATTCAATGTTCTAAATTCTGTGTTCTGCATTCCATGTTCTTAGGTCTGGGATCTATAATCTATATTCTATATTCTGTGTTCTACATTCTACATTCTAAATTCTATATTCAGTATTATTTAATCTATATTCTTAATTCTGTGTTCTGCATAACATGTTCTTTATTCGGTGATTCTACATTCTGTATTCTACATTCTATATTCTGTGTTCTACATTCTATATTCTAAATTCTATATTCAGTATTCTTTATTCTATATTCTAAATTCGTTGTTCTACATTCTATATTCTAAATAGTATATTCAGTATTCTGTATTCTATATTCTAAATTCTGTGTTCAGCATTCCATGTTCTGAATTCTGATTTCTGTATCCTGTTTCCATATTCTATATTCTGTGTTCTACATTGTATATTATAAATTCTATGTTCAGTGTTCTGTAATCTATATTCTTAATTCTGTGTTCTGCATTCCATGTTCTAATTTCTCTATTCTATATTTTGTGTTCTACATTCTATATTCTGTATTCAATATTCTGCATTCCGTATTCTAAATTCTATTTCTGTGTTCTACATTCTACATTCTGGGTTCTGCATTCCATGTTCCAAAATTCTGGGTTCTGTATTCTTCATTCTCTATCCTTTATTCTGTGTTCTGCATTCTCTATTCTACATTCTCTATTCTGTATTCTATATTCTACATTCTGTGTTCTGCATTCAATGTTCTAAATTCTGTTTTCTGTATTCTGTATTCTATAGTCTGTCTTGTACATTCTAAAGTATACATTCTATATTCTGTATTATGTGCTCTATATTCTAAGTTCAGTGTTCTGAATTCTACGTTCTAAACTCTGGGTTCTGTATTCTGTTTTCTATACTCTATATTCTGTGTTATACATTCTATATTCAACATTCTGTATACGGTATTCTATATACTAAATTCTGTTTTCTGAATTCCATGTTCTAAATAATGTGTTCTGCATTGTGTATTCTATATTCTATAATCTGTGTTGTATATTCTGTGTTATACATTCTATATTCAGTATTCAATATTCTAAAATCTAAACTCTGTGTTCTGAATTCCATGTACTAAATTCTGTGTTCTGTAGTCTGTATTCTGAATTCCATATTCTCTTACTACATCCAGTATTCTACATTCTATATTCTGTATTCTGTATACAATATTTCATATACTGTGTTCAACAATGTAAATTTTATATTCTATATTCTGTATTCTGCACTCTATATTCTAAATTCTGTGTTCTGAATTACAACTTGTATAATCAAGTTTCTGCTTTCTGTATTCTATATTCTGTGTTCTACATTCTGTATTCTACATTGTATATTATGTATTCTGTATACTATATTCTATATTATGCGTTCTGATTTCCATGTTCTAAATTGTGGGTTCTGTTTTCCGTAATCTGTATTCAATATTCTGTGTTCTACATTCTGTATTGTACATTCTATATACTGTATTCTATATTATATATTCTGTGTACAACATTCTATATACCACATAATATTTCGGTATACTTTATTATATATTCTGTGTTCTGAATTCCTTGTTCTAAATTCTGCATACTGCATTCTGTATTCTATATTCTATTTTCTGTGTTCTACATTCTATATTCTACATTCTATTACTTTATTCTATATTATGTATTGTGTGTTCAAATTCCATGTTCTGAATCCTGCGTTCTGTATGCTGTATTCCATATTCTGTGTTTTGAATTCTATGTTCTAAATTCTATATTCAGCATGCTGTAAACTAAAGCCTTAATTCTGTGTTCTGCATTCTATGGTCTAAATTCTGGGTTCTGTATTCTGTTTTCCATATTCCATATTCTGTGTTCTATATTCTATATTCTGTATTCCGTATTCTATATTCTATACTCTGTGTTCTACATTCTATATTCTGCATACGGTATTGAGTATACTGTATTCTATATTCTAAATTCTGTGTTCTGCACCCATGTTCTAAATTCTGGGTTCTATATTTTCTTATCTATATTCTATATTCTGTGTTCTATATTCTACATTCTAAATTCTATATTCAGTATTCTGTATTTTATATTCTTTATTAAGTGTTCTACATTCTATATTCTAAGTTCTATATTTAATATTCTGTATTCTATATTCTTAATTCTATGTTCTGCATTCCGGGTTCTAAGTTCTGTGTTCTATTCTCTCTAGTATATATTCTATATTTGTGTTCTTCATTCTACATTCTACAAAGTATATTCTGTATTCCGTATTCTATATTCTATATTCTATGTTCTACATTCTATATTCTAAAATATTTATTCAGTTTTCTGAATTCTATATTCTCAATTCTCTGTTCTGCATTCCATTTCTTAATTCTGGTTGCTATATTCTCTATTCTATATTCTTTATTTTGTGTTCTTCATTCTATATTCTACCTTCTTTATTCTGCATTCCGTATTTTATATTCTATATTCTGTGTTCTATTTCTATATTCTAAATTCTATATTCCCTATTTTGTATTCTATATTATAATTTTTGTGATCTGCATTCCATGTTCTAAATTCTGGGTTCTATATTCTCTATTCTATGTTATATATTCTGTGGTCTACATTCTATATTCTAAATTCTATATTCAGTATTGTTTATTCTATGTTCTAAATTCTGTGTCTGAATTCTATGTTCTAAATTCTATATTCAGTATTCTGTACATCATATTCTAAATTCTGTGTTCTGCAATCCATGTTCTAAATTCTGGTTTCTGTAATCTGTTTTTCATTTTTTATATTCTGTGTTTTTCATTCTATATTCTGTATTGTATATTCTTTATGCTGTATTCTCTATTCTGTGTTTTCCATTCTATATTCTGTGTTCTATATTCTGCATTCCGTATTCTATATTCTATATTCTGTGTTCTAATTTCTATACTCTAAATTCTATATTCAGTATTCTGTATTCTATATTCCAAATTCTGTGTTCTGCAATCCATGTTCTAAATTCTTGTTTCTGTATACTGTTTTCCATTTTTTATATTCTGTGTTCTACATTCTATATTGTGTATTGTATATTCTTTATGCCGTATTCTCTATTCTGAGATTTTCATTCTACATTCTGTATTCCATATTCTGCATTCCGTATTCTATATTCTATATTCTGTGTTCTACATTCTGTACTCTAAATTCTATATTCAGTTTTCTCTATTCTATATTCAAAATTCTGTGTTCTACATTGTATATTCTAAATTCTATATTCTATATTCAAAATTCTGTGTTCTTCATTCCGTGTTCTAAATTCTGGGTTCTATATTCTCTATTCTATATTCTATATTGTGTGCTCTTCATTCTATATTCTACATTCTATATTCTAAATTCTATATTCTATATTCCAAATTCTGTGTTCTGCATTTCATATTCTAAATCCCTGGTTATGAATTCTGTATTCCATATTTTATATTTTGTGTTCTATATTCTATATTTGGTATTCTATATTCTGCATTCCGTATTCTATATTCTATATCCTGTGTTCTAAATCCTATATTCAGTATTCTGTATTTTATTTTCTAAATTCTGTGTTCTGCATTCCATGTTCTAAATTCTGGGTTCTATATTCTCTATTCTATATACTATATTCTGTGTGCTACATTCTATATTCTATTTCTATATTCATTATTCTGTATTCAATATTCTAAATTCTGTGTTCTGCATTCCATGTTCTAAATTCTACATTCAGTATTGTGTATTCTATATTCTAAATTCTGGGTTCTGCATTCTATGTTGTAAACTCTATATTAAGTATTCTGTATTCTATTTTCTAAATTCTGTGTTCTGCATTCCATGTTTTAAATTCTGGGTTCTGTATTTTGTTTTACATATTTTATATTTTGTGTTGTACATTCTATATTCTGTATTCAATATTCTGCATTCTGTATTCTAAATTGTATTTCTGTGTTCTACATTCTTAATTCTGTGTTCTGCATTCCATGTTCTAAATTCAATATTCAGTATTCTGTATTCTATATTCTAAATTCTGTGTTCTGCATTCTATGTTCTAAATTCTATATTCAGTATTCTGTATTCTATATTCTATATTCTGTGTTCTGCATTCCATGTTCTAAATTCTGGGTTCTGTATTCTCTTTTCCATATTCTATATTCTGTTTTCTACATTCTATATTCTGTATTCTATATTCTGCATTCCGTATTCTTTAATCTATATTCTGTGTTCTACATTCTGTACTCTAAATTCTATATTCAGTATTCTCTATTCTATATTCAAAATTCTGTGTTCTACATTGTATATTGTAAATTCTATATTCTATATTCAAAATTCTGTGTTCTTCATTCCGTGTTCTAAATTCTGTTTTCTATATTCTCTATCCTATATTGTGTGTTCTTCATTCTATATTCTACATTCTATATTCTAAATTCTATATTGTATATTCCAAATTCTGTGTTCTGCATTTCATATTCTAAATTCTGGGTTATGTATTCTGTATTCCATATTTTATATTTTGTTTTCTTTATTCTATATTTGGTATTCTATATTCTGCATTCCGTATTCTATATTCTATATCCTGTGTTCTAAATCCTATATTCAGTATTCTGTATTTTATTTTCTAAATTCTGTGTTCTGCATTCCATGTTCTAAATTCTGTGTTCTATATTCTTTTTTCCATATTCTAGATTCAGTGTTCTATATTCTATATTCTGTATTCTGTATTCTGCATTCCGTATTCTACAATGTATATTCTGTGTTCTAAATTTTATTTTCCAAATTCTATATTTAGTATTCTGAATTGTATATTCTATATGCTGTTTTCTAAATTCTGTATTCTAAATCCTATATTCTTTATTCTAAATTCTGTGTTCTGCATACCGTGTTCAAAATTCTGTGTTCTATATTCTCTATTCTGTATTCTATAATTTGTGTTCTTCATTCTATATTCTATATCCTATATTCTGCTTTCAGTTGTCTATATTGTATATTCTGTGTTCTACATTCTGTATTCTAAATTCTATATTCAGTATTCTGTTTTATATATTCTAAATTCTGTGTTCTGTATTCTATGTTCTTAATTCTGGCTTCTATATTCTCCAGTCTATATTCTATATTTTGTGAACTCCATTCTTATTTCTACATTCTTTATTCTGCATTCCATATTCTATATTATATATTCTGTGTTCTACATTCTATATTCTAAATTCTATATTCCTTATTCCGTAGTATATATTCTATATTCTATGTTCTGCATTGTATATTCTAAATTCTACATTCAGTAATCTGTATTCTAAATACTAAATTCTGTGTTCTGCATTTCATGTTCTAAATTCTGTGTTCTATATTCTCTTTTCTATATTCTATATTCTGTGTCCTTCATTCAATATTCTAAATTCTATATTCAGTATTCTCTATTCTATATTCTAAATTCTGTGTTCTGCATTCGATGTTCGTATTTCGGGATTCTGTATTCTGTTTCCATATTTTACATTCTGTGTTCTAAATTCTATATTCTGTATATAATATTCTGCATTATGTATTCAATATTGTATATTTTATGTTCTACATTCTATATTCTAAATTCTATAATCTATATTCTAAATTCTGTGTTTTTATTCCGTGTTCTTAATTCTGGGTTCTATATTCTCTTTTCTATATTCTATATTCTGTGTTCGACATTCAATATTCTAAATTCTATATTTAGTATTCTGAATTCTATATTCAAAATTCTGTGTTCTACATGCTATATTCTAAATTCTATATTCTATATTCAAAATTCTGTATTCTTCATTCCGTGTTCTAAATTCTGGGTTCTATATTCTCTATTCTATATTCTATATTCTGTGTTCTTCATTCTATATTCTACATTCTATATTCTGCATTCCGTATTCTATATTCTATATACTGTGTTCTACATTCTATATTCAAAATTCTATATTCATTATCCTGTATTCTATATTCTAAATTCTGTGCTTTGAATTCCATGTTCTAAATTCTGGGTTCTATATTCTCTATTATATATTCTATAATTTTTGTTCTTCATTCTATACTGTACGTCCTATATTCTGCATTCCGTGTTATATATTCTATATTATGTTTCCTACATTCTATATTCTAAATTCTATATTCATTATTCTGTATTCTATAATCTAAATTCTGTGTTCTGATTCAATTTTTAAATTCTGGGTTCTAAATTCTCTTTTATATATTCTATATTTTGTGTTCTTAGTTCTTTATTCTGCATTCTATATTCTGCATTCTGTATTTATGTTCTATATTCTGTGATCTACAACTACTTTCTAAATTCTATATTCTGTATTCTATATTCAATATTCTACATTCTGTGTTCTGCATTCTATGTTCTAAATTCTGGGTTCTGTATACTGTTTTCCATATTCTATATTCTGTGTTCTATATTCTATATTCTGTATACTATATTCTGCATTCCGTATTCTATATTCTATATTTTGTGTTCTTCATTCTATTATCCAAATTGTATATTCAGTATTCTGTATTGTATATTCTAAATTCTTTGTTCTGCATACCATGTTCAAATTTCGGGGTTCTGTATTCTCTTTCCATATTTTATATTCTGTGTTCTAATTTCTATATTCTGTATACTATATTCTGCATTATGTATTCTATATTCTATATTTTGTGTTCTACATTCTATATTCTAAATTTTATATTCAGTATTCTTTATACTATTTTCTAAATTCTGGGTTCTGCATTCCATGTTCTAAATCCTATATTCAGTATTCTGTATTCTATATTCTAAATTCTGTGTTCCGCATTCTATGTTCTAAATTCTATATTCAGTATTCTGTATTATAAATTCTAAATTCTGTGTTCTGCATTCCATGTTGTAAATACTGGGTTGTCTATTCTGTTTTCCATTTTGTATAATCTGTGTTCTACATCCTATATTCTGTATTCTATATTCTGCATTCCGTATTCCATATTCTATATTCTGAGTTTTACATTCTATATTCTAAATTCTATATTCTGTATTCCGTATTCTATATTCTGAACTCTGTGTTCTACATTCTATATTCTAAATTCCATATTCAGTGGTCTGTATTCTATATTCTAAATTCTGTGTTCTGCATTACATGCTCTAAATTTTGGCTTCTATATTCTCTATTCTGTATTCTATATGCTGTGTTCTACATTCTATATTCTGAATTGTATATAGAGGTTTCTGTATTCTATATTCTAAATTCTGTCTCCTGCATTCCAATTTCTAAATTCTGGTTTCTATATTCTCTATTCTATTTTCTGAGTTGTATATTCTATATTCTAAATTCTATTTTCAGTATTCTGAATTCTATATTCTAAATTTTGTGTTCTACATCCGTGTTCTAAATTCTGGGTTCTATATTCTCTATTCTGTATTCTATACATTGTGTTCTTCATTCCATATTCTACATTCCATATTCTGCATTCCGTATTCTATATTCTATATTCTGTGTTCTACATTCTATATTCTAAAAACTATATTCAGTCTTCTGTATTGTATATTTTAATTCTTTGTTCTGCACTCCATTTCTTAATTCTGGGTTCTATATTTTCTATTCATTTCTATATTTTTTGTTTACATTCTATATTGTACGTTCTATATTCTGCATTCCGTGTTTTATATTCTATATTATGTTTTCAACATTCTATATTCTAAATTCTATATTCAGTATTCTGAATTCTATATTCTAAATTCTGTGTTCTGCATTCCATGTTCTAAATTCTGGGTTCTATATTTTCTATACTATATTCTATATTCTGTGTTCTATATTGTATATTCTAAATTCTATATTCATTATTCTGTATTCTATATTCTTAATTCTGTGTTCTACATTCTATATTCTAAATTCTATATTCAGTATTCTGTATTCTAAATTCTTAATTCTATGTTCTTCATTCCATGTTCTAAGTTCTGGGTCCTATACTCTCTATTATATGTTCGATATTTGTGTTCTGCATTCTATATTCTACATAGTATATTCTGCATTCCATATACTATATTCTATATTCTATGTTCTACATTCTTAATTCTAAAATCTATATTCAGTATTCTGTATTCTATAGTATAAATTCTCTGTTCTGCATTCCATTTCTATATTGTGCTTTCTATATTCTCTATTCTATATTATATATTTGGGTCGTTCATTCTATATTCTACGTCCTATATTCTGCCATCCGTATTTTATATTCTATATTGTTTGTTCTATATACTATATTCTTAATTCTATATTCAGTATTTTGTATTCTATATTCTAATTTGTGTGTTCTGCATTCCATGTACTAAATTCTGGGTTCTCTATTCTCTATTCTCTATTCTGTGTTTACATTCTATATTCTAAATTCCATATTCAGTATTCTGTATTCTATATTCTAAATTCTGTGTTCTGCTTTCCTTTTTATAAATTCTATATTCAGTACTGTGCATTCTATATTCTAATTCTGTGTTCTGCATTCTATTTTCTAAATTCTATATTCATTATTCTGTATATTATATTCTAAAATCTGTGTTCTGCATTCCATGTTCTAAATTCTGGGTTCTGTATTGTTTTCCATATTCTATATACTGTGTTCTTCATTCTATATTCTGTATTGTATATTATTTATGCCGTATTATATATTCTGTGTTCTTCATTCTATATTCTGTATTCTATATTCTGCATTCCGTATTCTATATTCTATATTCTGTGTTCTACATTTTATACTCTAAATTCTATATTCAGTATTCTGTATTGTATATTCCAAATTCTGTGTTCTGCATTGTATGTTCTAAACTTTGGGTTCTGTATTCTGTATTCCATATTCTATATTTTGTGTTCTATAGTCTATATTTGGTATTCAATATTCTGCATTCCGTATTCTATATTCTATATCCTGTGTTCTAAATTCTATATTCAGTATTCTGTGTTTTATTTTCTAAATTCTGTGTTCTGCATTCCATGTTCTAAATTCTGGGTTTTATATTCACTATTGTATATACTACATTCTGTGTGCTACATTCTATATTATAAATTCTTTATTCAGTATTCTGTATTCTATATTCTAAATTCTGTGTTTACATTCTATAGTCTAAATTGCATATTCAGTATGCTGTATTCTATATTCTAAATTCTGAGTTCTGCTTTCCATGTTCCAAAATCTGGCTTCAATATTTTCCTTGCTATGTTTTTTCTGTTTTCTACATTATATATTCTAAATTATTTATTCAGTATTATGTATTTTATATTCTATATTCTATGTCCTACATAGAATTTTTTAATTGTTTATAAAATATTCCGTATATTATGTTCTAAATTCTGTGTTCTATATTCTATTTTCTATTTTTGTATATTCTGTGTTCTACATTCTATATTGTAAATTTTATATTCAGCATTCTGTATTCTATATTCTAAATTCTGTGTTCTACATTCTATATTCTATATTCTATATTCAGTATAATGTATTCTATATTCTAAATTCTGTGTTCTGCATCACATGTTCAAAATTCTCGATACTATACTCTCTATTGTATATTCTATATTCTATATACTGTGTTCTACATTCTATATTCTAAAATCTATATTAATTAATGTGTATTCTATAGTCTTAATTCTGTGTTCTGCATTCAAAGTTCTAAATTCTGGGTTCTATATTCTGTTTTCCATATTTTAATACTGTGTTCTACATTCTATATTCTAAATTCTATATTCAGTATTATATATTCTATAATCTAAATTCTGTGTTCTGCATTCCATGTTCTAAATTCTCTATTCTATATTCTGTGTTCTACTTTCTATATTCTTAATTATATATTTTGTATTCAGTATTCTATATCCTAAATACTGTGTTCTGCATTCCAAGTTCTAAATTCTGGTTTCTACATTCTCTATTCTATATTCTATATTGTGTGTTTTTCATTCTAGATTTTACATACAATATTTTGCATTCCGTATACTATATTCTAATTTCTGTGTTCTACATACTATATTCTAAATTCTATATTCAGCATTCCGTATTCTATATTCTAAATTCTCTGTTCTGCATTCCATGTTCTAAATTCTGGTTTCTATATCCTCTTTTCTATATTCTATATACTGTGTTCCACATTCTATATCTAAATCCTATATTCAGCGTTCTGTATTCTATATTCTAAATTATGTGTTCTGCATTCCATATTTAAATTCTGGGTTCTATATTCTGTTTTCCATATTTTATATTCTGTGTTCTACATTCTATATTCTGTATTCTATATTCTGCATTCAGTATTCTGCATTATATATTCTGTGTTCTGCCTTCTATTTTCAAAATTCTATATTCAGTATTCTGTATTCTATATTCTAAATTCTGTGTTCTGCATTCCATGTTGTAAATTGTCTTTTCTATATTCTGTATTCTGTGTTCTTCTTTCTACATTCTAAATTCTATATTAAGTATTTTGTATTCTATATTATTAATTCTGTTCTCTGCATTCAATTTCTAAATTCTGGGTTCTATATTCTCTTTTATATATTCTATATACTGTGTTCTTCTTTCTAGATCCTTCATAATAAATTTTGAATTCCGTATTCTATATTCTATATTCTGTGTTCTAAATTCTATATTCTAAATTCTATATTCCGTATTCTGTATTCTATATTCTAAATTCTGTGTTTTGTATTCCATGTTGTATATTCTGGCTTCTATATTCTTTATTCTATATTCTAAATTCTGTGTTCTGCATTTCATGTTGTAAATTCCATATTCAGTATTCTGTATTCTATATTCTAAATTCTGTGTTCTGTTTTCCTTTTTATAAATACTATATTCAGTACTGTGCATTCTATATTCTAAATTCTGTGTTCTGCATTCTATTTTCTAAATTCTATATTCATTATTCTGTATATTATATTCTAAAATCTGTGTTCTGCATTCCATGTTCTAAATTCTGGGTTCTGTATTGTTTTCCATATTCTATATACTGTGTTCTTTTTTCTAGATCCTTCATACTAAATTTTGAATTCCGTATTCTATGTTCTATATTCTGTGTTCTAAATTCTATATTCTAAATTCTATATTCCGTATTCTGTATTCTATATTCTAAATTCTGTGTTTTGTATTCCATGTTGTATATTCTGGCTTCTATATTCTTTATTCTATATTCTAAATTCTGTGTTCTGCATTCCATGTTGTAAATTCTATATTCAGTATTCTGTATTCTATATTCTATATTCTGTGTTCTGCATTCTATATTCTAAATTCTATATTTGGTATTCTGTATTCTATATTCTTAATTCTGTGACCTGGTTTCCATGTTCTAAATTCTGGGTTCTATATTCTCTATTCTATATTCTAAATTTTGTGCATTTCATTCTATATTCTACAATCTATATTCTGTATTATTTATTCTATATTCTTTTTTTCTGTGTTCTACATTCCATATTCTAAATTCTATATGCACTATTCTGTATTCTATATTCTGAATTCTGTGTTCTGCATTCCACGTTCTAAATTCTGGGTTCTATACACTTTATTCTATATTCTATATTCTGTGTTCTACATTCTATATTCTAAATTCCATATTCAGTGTTCTGTATTGTATATTCTAAATTCTGGGTTCTGATTCCATGTACTAAATTCTGGGTTCTACATTTTCTATTCTATTTTCTATATTCTGTGTTTTACATTTTATACTCTAAATTCTATATTCAGTAATCTGTATTCCATATTCTAAATTCTGTGTTCTTCATTCTATATTCAAAATTCTATATTCAGTATTCTGTATTGTATGTTCTAAGTACCGTGTTCTGCATTCAATGTTCTAAATTCTGTGTTCTGCATTCCATGTTCTTAGGTCTGGGATCTATAATCTATATTCTATATTCTGTGTTCTACATTCTACATTCTAAATACTATATTCAGTATTATTTAATCTATATTCTTAATTCTGTGTTCTGCATAACATGTTCTTTATTCGGGGATTCTACATTCTGTATTCTATATTCTATATTCTGTGTTCTACATTCTATATTCTAAATTCTATATTCAGTATTCTTTATTCTATATTCTAAATTCGTTGTTCTACATTCTATATTCTAAATAGTATATTCAGTATTCTGTATTCTATATTCTAAATTCTGTGTTCAGCATTCCATGTTCTGAATTCTGATTTCTGTATCCTGTTTCCATATTCTATATTCTGTGTTCTACATTGTATATTATAAATTCTATGTTCAGTGTTCTGTAATCTATATTCTTAATTCTGTGTTCTGCATTCCATGTTCTAATTTCTCTATTCTATATTTTGTGTTCTACATTCTATATTCTGTATTCAATATTCTGCATTCCGTATTCTAAATTCTATTTCTGTGTTCTACATTCTACATTCTGGGTTCTGCATTCCATGTTCTAAATTCTGAATTCTGTATTCTTCATTCTCTATCCTTTATTCTGTGTTCTGCATTCTCTATTCTACATTCTCTATTCTGTATTCTATATTCTACATTCTGTGTTCTGCATTCAATGTTCTAAATTCTGGTTTCTGTATTCTGTATTCTATAGTCTGTTTTGTACATTCTAAAGTATACATTCTATATTCTGTATTATGTGCTCTATATTCTAAGTTCAGTGTTCTGAATTCTACGTTCTAAACTCTGGGTTCTGTATTCTGTTTTCTATACTCTATATTCTGTGTTATACATTCTATATTCAACATTCTGTATACGGTATTCTATATACTAAATTCTGTTTTCTGAATTCCATGTTCTAAATAATGTGTTCTGCATTGTGTATTCTATATTCTATAATCTGTGTTGTATATTCTGTGTTATACATTCTATATTCAGTATTCAATATTCTAAAATCTAAAGTCTGTGTTCTGAATTCCATGTTCTAAATTCTGTGTTCTGTAGTCTGTATTCTGAATTCCATATTCTCTTACTACATCCAGTATTCTACATTCTATATTCTGCATTCTGTATACAATATTCCATATACTGTGTTCAACAA
Source organism: Vicugna pacos (assembly GCF_048564905.1). Taxonomy (NCBI): domain Eukaryota; kingdom Metazoa; phylum Chordata; class Mammalia; order Artiodactyla; family Camelidae; genus Vicugna; species Vicugna pacos. The sequence goes on along the minus strand of NW_027328741.1, from coordinate 69,367,151 downwards.
TGTAAATTTTATATTCTATATTCTGTATTCTGCACTCTATATTCTAAATTCTGTGTTCTGAATTACAACTTGTATAATCAAGTTTCTGCTTTCTGTATTCTATATTCTGTGTTCTACATTCTGTATTCTACATTGTATATTATGTATTCTGTATACTATATTCTATATTATGCGTTCTGATTTCCATGTTCTAAATTGTGGGTTCTGTATTCCGGAATCTGTATTCAATATTCTGTGTTCTACATTCTGTATTGTACATTCTATATACTGTATTCTATATTATAAATTCTGTGTACAACATTCTATATACCACATAATATTTCGGTATACTTTATTATATATTCTGTGTTCTGAATTCCTTGTTCTAAATTCTGCATACTGCATTCTGTATTCTATATTCTATTTTCTGTGTTCTACATTCTATATTCTACATTCTATTACTTTATTCTATATTATGTATTGTGTGTTCTGAATTCCATATTCTGAATCCTGCGTTCTGTATGCTGTATTCCATATTCTGTGTTTTGAATTCTATGTTCTAAATTCTATATTCAGCATTCTGTAAACTAAAGCCTTAATTCTGTGTTCTGCATTCTATGGTCTAAATTCTGGGTTCTGTATTCTGTTTTCCATATTCCATATTCTGTGTTCTATATTCTATATTCTGTATTCCGTATTCTATATTCTATACTCTGTGTTCTACATTCTATATTCTGCATACGGTATTGAGTATACTGTATTCTATATTCTAAATTCTGTGTTCTGCACCCATGTTCTAAATTCTGGGTTCTATATTTTCTTATCTATATTCCATATTCTGTGTTCTATATTCTACATTCTAAATTCTATATTCAGTATTCTGTATTTTATATTCTTTATTAAGTGTTCTACATTCTATATTCTAAGTTCTATATTTAATATTCTGTATCCTATATTCTTAATTCTATGTTCTGCATTCCGGGTTCTAAGTTCTGTGTTCTATTCTCTCTAGTATATATTCTATATTTGTGTTCTTCATTCTACATTCTACAAAGTATATTCTGCATTCCGTATTCTATATTCTATATTCTATGTTCTACATTCTATATTCTAAAATATTTATTCAGTTTTCTGAATTCTATATTCTCAATTCTCTGTTCTGCATTCCATTTCTTAATTCTGGTTGCTATATTCTCTATTCTATATTCTTTATTTTGTGCTCTTCATTCTATAATCTACCTTCTTTATTCTGCATTCCGTATTTTATATTCTATATTCTGTGTTCTATTTCTATATTCTAAATTCTATATTCACTATTTTGTATTCTATATTATAATTTTTGTGATCTGCATTCCATGTTCTAAATTCTGGGTTCTTTATTCTCTATTCTATGTTATATATTCTGTGTTCTACATTCTATATTCTAAATTCTATATTCAGTATTGTTTATTCTATGTTCTAAATTCTGTGTCTGAATTCTATGTTCTAAATTCTATATTCAGTATTCTGTATATCATATTCTAAATTCTGTGTTCTGCAATCCATGTTCTAAATTCTGGTTTCTGTAATCTGTTTTTCATTTTTTATATTCTGTGTTTTTCATTCTATATTCTGTATTGTATATTCTTTATGCTGTATTCTCTATTCTGTGTTTTCCATTCTATATTCTGTATTCTATATTCTGCATTCCGTATTCTATATTCTATATTCTGTGTTCTAATTTCTATACTCTAAATTCTATATTCAGTATTCTGTATTCTATATTCCAAATTCTGTGTTCTGCAATCCATGTTCTAAATTCTGGTTTCTGTATACTGTTTTCCATTTTTTATATTCTGTGTTCTACATTCTATATTGTGTATTGTATATTCTTTATGTCGTATTCTCTATTCTGAGATTTTCATTCTACATTCTGTATTCCATATTCTGCATTCCGTATTCTATATTCTATATTCTGTTTTCTACATTCTGTACTCTAAATTCTATATTCAGTTTTCTCTATTCTATATTCAAAATTCTGTGTTCTACATTGTATATTCTAAATTCTATATTCTATATTCAAAATTCTGTGTTCTTCATTCCGTGTTCTAAATTCTGGGTTCTATATTCTCTATTCTATATTCTATATTGTGTGCTCTTCATTCTATATTCTACATTCTATATTCTAAATTCTATATTCTATATTCCAAATTCTGTGTTCTGCATTTCATATTCAAAATCCCTGGTTATGAATTCTGTATTCCATATTTTATGTTTTGTGTTCTATATTCTATATTTGGTATTCTATATTCTGCATTCCGTATTCTATATTCTATATCCTGTGTTCTAAATCCTATATTCAGTATTCTGTATTTTATTTTCTAAATTCTGTGTTCTGCATTCCATGTTCTAAATTCTGGGTTCTATATTCTCTATTCTATATACTATATTCTGTGTGCTACATTCTATATTCTATTTCTATATTCATTATTCTGTATTCAATATTCTAAATTCTGTGTTCTGCATTCCATGTTCTAAATTCTACATTCAGTATTCTGTATTCTATATTCTAAATTCTGGGTTCTGTATTCTATGTTGTAAACTCTATATTAAGTATTCTGTATTCTATTTTCTAAATTCTGTGTTCTGCAATCCATGTTTTAAATTCTGGGTTCTGTATTTTGTTTTACATATTTTATATTTTGTGTTGTACATTCTATATTCTGTATTCAATATTCTGCATTCTGTATTCTAAATTGTATTTCTGTGTTCTACATTCTAAATTCTGTGTTCTGCATTCCATGATCTAAATTCAATATTCAGTATTCTGTATTCTATATTCTAAATTCTGTGTTCTGCATTCTATGTTCTAAATTCTATATTCAGTATTCTGTATTCTATATTCTATATTCTGTGTTCTGCATTCCATGTTCTAAATTCTGGGTTCTGTATTCTCTTTTCCATATTCTATATTCTGTTTTCTACATTCTATATTCTGTATTCTATATTCTGCATTCCGTATTCTTTAATCTATATTCTGTGTTCTACATTCTGTACTCTAAATTCTATATTCAGTATTCTCTATTCTATATTCAAAATTCTGTGTTCTACATTGTATATTGTAAATTCTATATTCTATATTCAAAATTCTGTGTTCTTCATTCCGTGTTCTAAATTCTGTTTTCTATATTCTCTATCCTATATTGTGTGTTCTTCATTCTATATTCTACATTCTATATTCTAAATTCTATATTGTATATTCCAAATTCTGTGTTCTGCATTTCATATTCTAAATTCTGGGTTATGTATTCTGTATTCCATATTTTATATTTTGTTTTCTATATTCTATATTTGGTATTCTATATTCTGCATTCCGTATTCTATATTCTATATGCTGTGTTCTAAATCCTATATTCAGTATTCTGTATTTTATTTTCTAAATTCTGTGTTCTGCATTCCATGTTCTAAATTCTGTGTTCTATATTCTTTTTTCCATATTCTAGATTCAGTGTTCTATATTCTATATTCTGTATTCTGTATTCTGCATTCCGTATTCTACAATTTATATTCTGTGTTCTAAATTTTATTTTCCAAATTCTATATTTAGTATTCTGAATTGTATAATCTATATGCTGTTTTCTAAATTCTGTATTCTAAATTCTATATTCTTTATTCTAAATTCTGTGTTCTGCATACCGTGTTCAAAATTCTGTGTTCTATATTCTCTATTCTGTATTCTATAATTTGTGTTCTTCATTCTATATTCTATATCCTATATTCTGCATTCAGTTGTCTATATTGTATATTCTGTGTTCTACATTCTATTTTCTAAATTCTATATTCAGTATTCTGTTTTATATATTCTAAATTCTGTGTTCTGTGTTCTATGTTCTAAATTCTGGCTTCTATATTCTCCAGTCTATATTCTATATTTTGTGAACTCCATTCTTATTTCTACATTCTTTATTCTGCATTCCATATTCTATATTATATATTCTGTGTTCTACATTCTATATTCTAAATTCTATATTCCTTATTCCGTAGTATATATTCTATATTCTATGTTCTGCATTGTATATTCTAAATTCTACATTCAGTAATCTGTATTCTAAATACTAAATTCTGTGTTCTGCATTTCATGTTCTAAATTCTGTGTTCTATATTCTCTTTTCTATATTCTATATTCTGTGTCCTTCATTCAATATTCTAAATTCTATATTCAGTATTCTCTATTCTATATTCTAAATTCTGTGTTCTGCATTCGATGTTCGTATTTCGGGATTCTGTATTCTGTTTCCATATTTTACATTCTGTGTTCTAAATTCTATATTCTGTATATAATATTCTGCATTATGTATTCAATATTGTATATTTTATGTTCTACATTCTATATTCTAAATTCTATAATCTATATTCTAAATTCTGTGTTTTTATTCCGTGTTCTTAATTCTGGGTTCTATAATCTCTTTTCTATATTCTATATTCTGTGTTCGACATTCAATATTCTAAATTCTATATTTAGTATTCTCAATTGTATATTCAAAATTCTGTGTTCTACATGCTATATTCTAAATTCTATATTCTATATTCAAAATTCTGTATTCTTCATTCCGTGTTCTAAATTCTGGGTTCTATATTCTCTATTCTATATTCTATATTCTGTTTTCTTCATTCTATATTCTACATTCTATATTCTGCATTCCGTATTCTATATTCTATATACTGTGTTCTACATTCTATATTCAAAATTCTATATTCATTATCCTGTATTCTATATTCTAAATTCTGTGCTTTGAATTCCATGTTCTAAATTCTGGGTTCTATATTCTCTATTATTTATTCTATATTTTTTGTTCTTCATTCTATATTGTACGTCCTATATTCTGCATTCCGTGTTATATATTCTATATTATGTTTTCTACATTCTATATTCTAAATTCTATATTCATTATTCTGTATTCTATAATCTAAATTCTGTGTTCTGATTCAATTTTTAAATTCTGGGTTCTAAATTCTCTTTTATATATTCTATAATTTGTGTTGTTAGTTCTTTATTCTGCATTCTATATTCTGCATTCTGTATTTATATTCTATATTCTGTGATCTACATCTACTTTCTAAATTCTATATTCTGTATTCTATATTCAATATTCTACATTCTGTGTTCTGCATTCTATGTTCTAAATTCTGGGTTCTGTAAACTGTTTTCCATATTCTATATTCTGTGTTCTATATTCTATATTCTGTATACTATATTCTGCATTCCGTATTCTATATTCTATATTCTGTGTTCTTCATTCTATTATCCAAATTGTATATTCAGTATTCTGTATTGTATATTCTAAATTCTTTGTTCTGAATAACATGTTCAAATTTCGGGGTTCTGTATTCTCTTTCCATATTTTATATTCTGTGTTCTAATTTCTATATTCTGTATACTATATTCTGCATTATGTATTCTATATTCTATATTTTGTGTTCTACATTCTATATTCTAAATTTTATATTCAGTATTCTTTATTCTATTTTCTAAATTCTGGGTTCTGCATTCCATGTTCTAAATCCTATATTCAGTATTCTGTATTCTATATTCTAAATTCTGTGTTCCGCATTCTATGTTCTAAATTCTATATTCAGTATTCTGTATTATAAATTCTAAATTCTGTGTTCTGCATTCCATGTTGTAAATACTGGGTTGTCTATTCTGTTTTCCATATTGTATAATCTGTGTTCTACATCCTATATTCTGTATTCTATATTCTGCATTCCGTATTCCATATTCTATATTCTGTGTTTTACATTCTATATTCTAAATTCTATATTCTGTATTCCGTATTCTATATTCTGAACTCTGTGTTCTACATTCTATATTCTAAATTCCATATTCAGTGGTCTGTATTCTATATTCTAAATTCTCTGTTCTGCATTACATGCTCTAAATTTTGGCTTCTATATTCTCTATTCTGTATTCTATATGCTGTGTTCTACATTCTATATTCTGAATTGTATATAGAGGTTTCTATATTCTATATTCTAAATTCTGTCTCCTGCATTCCATTTTCTAAATTCTGGTTTCTATATTCTCTATTCTATTTTCTGAGTTGTATATTCTATATTCTAAATTCTATTTTCAGTATTCTGAATTCTATATTCTAAATTTTGTGTTCTACATCCGTGTTCTAAATTCTGTGTTCTATATTCTCTATTCTGTATTCTATACATTGTGTTCTTCATTCCATATTCTACATTCCATATTCTGCATTCCGTATTCTATATTCTATATTCTGTGTTCTACATTCTATATTCTAAAAACTATATTCAGTCTTCTGTATTGTATATTCTAAATTCTTTGTTCTGCACTCCATTTCTTAATTCTGGGTTCTATATTCTCTATTCATTTCTATATTTTTTGTTTACATTCTATATTGTACGTTCTATATTCTGCATTCCGTGTTTTATATTCTATATTATGTTTTCAACATTTTATATTCTAAATTCTATATTCAGTATTCTGAATTCTATATTCTAAATTCTGTGTTCTGCATTCCATGTTCTAAATTCTGGGTTCTATATTTTCTATACTATATTCTATATTCTGTGTTCTATATTGTATATTCTAAATTCTATATTCATTATTCTGTATTCTATATTCTTAATTCTGTGTTCTACATTCTATATTCTAAATTCTATATTCAGTATTCTGTATTCTATATTCTTAATTCTCTGTTCTTCATTCCATGTTCTAAGTTCTGGGTCCTATACTCTCTATTATATATTCGATATTTGTGTTCTGCATTCTATAATCTACATAGTATATTCTGCATTCCATATCCTATATTCTATATTCTATGTTCTACATTCTTAATTCTAAAATCTATATTCAGTATTCTGTATTCTATAGTATAAATTCTCTGTTCTGCATTCCATTTCTAAATTGTGCTTTCTATATTCTCTATTCTATATTATATATTTGGGTCGTTCATTCTATATTCTACGTCCTATATTCTGCCATCCGTATTTTATATTCTATATTGTTTGTTCTATATACTATATTCTAAATTCTATATTCAGTATTTTGTATTCTATATTCTAATTTGTGTGTTCTGCATTCCATGTACTAAATTCTGGGTTCTCTATTCTCTATTCTCTATTCTGTGTTTACATTCTATATTCTAAATTCCATATTCAGTATTCTGTATTCTATATTCTAAATTCTGTGTTCTGCTTTCCTTTTTATAAATTCTATATTCAGTACTGTGCATTCTATATTCTAAATTCTGTGTTCTGCATTCTATTTTCTAAATTCTATATTCATTATTCTGTATATTATATTCTAAAATCTGTGTTCTGCATTCCATGTTCTAAATTCTGGGTTCTGTATTGTTTTCCATATTCTATATACTGTGTTCTTCATTCTATATTCTGTATTGTATATTATTTATGCCGTATTATATATTCTGTGTTCTTCATTCTATATTCTGTATTCTATATTCTGCATTCCGTATTCTATATTCTATATTCTGTGTTCTACATTTTATACTCTAAATTCTATATTCAGTATTCTGTATTGTATATTCCAAATTCTGTGTTCTGCATTGTATGTTCTAAACTTTGGATTCTGTATTCTGTATTCCATATTCTATATTTTGTGTTCTATAGTCTATATTTGGTATTCAATATTCTGCATTCCGTATTCTATATTCTATATCCTGTGTTCTAAATTCTATATTCAGTATTCTGTGTTTAATTTTCTAAATTCTGTGTTCTGCATTCCATGTTCTAAATTCTGGGTTTTATATTCACTATTGTATATACTACATTCTGTGTGCTACATTCTATATTATAAATTCTATATTCAGTATTCCGTATTCTATATTCTAAATTCTGTGTTTACATTCTATAGTCTAAATTGCATATTCAGTATGCTGTATTCTATATTCTAAATTCTGAGTTCTGCTTTCCATGTTCCAAAATCTGGCTTCAATATTTTCCTTGCTATTTTTTTTCTGTTTTCTACATTATATATTCTAAATTATTTATTCAGTATTATGTATTTTATATTCTATATTCTATGTCCTACATAGAATTTTTTAATTGTTTATAAAATATTCCGTATATTATGTTCTAAATTCTGTGTTCTATATTCTCTTTTCTATTTTCTATATTCTGTGTCCTACATTCTATATTGTAAATTTTATATTCAGCATTCTGTATTCTATATTCTAAATTCTGTGTTCTACATTCTATATTCTATATTCTATATTCAGTATAATGTATTCTATATTCTAAATTCTGTGTTCTGAATCACATGTTCAAAATTCTCGATACTATACTCTCTATTGTATATTCTATATTCTATATACTGTGTTCTACATTCTATATTCTAAAATCTATATTAATTAATGTGTATTCTATAGTCTTAATTCTGTGTTCTGCATTCCATGTTCTAAATCCTCTATTCTATATTCTGTGTTCTACTTTCTATATTCTTAATTATATATTTTGTATTCAGTATTCTATATTCTAAATTCTGTGTTCTGCATTCCATGTTCTAAATTCTGGTTTCTACATTCTCTATTCTATATTCTATATTGTGTGTTTTTCCTTCTAGATTTTACATACAATATTTTGCATTCCGTATACTATATTCTATATTCTGTGTTCTACATACTATATTCTAAATTCTATATTCAGCATTCCGTATTCTATATTCTAAATTCTCTGTTCTGCATTCCATGTTCTAAATTCTGGTTTCTATATCCTCTTTTCTATATTCTATATCCTGTGTTCCACATTCTATAGTCTAAATCCTATATTCAGCGTTCTGTTTCTATATTCTAAATTATGTGTTCTGCATTCCATATTTAAATTCTGGGTTCTATATTCTGTTTTCCATATTTTATATTCTGTGTTCTACATTCTATATTCTGTATTCTATATTCTGCATTCAGTATTCTGCATTATATATTCTGTGTTCTACCTTCTATTTTCAAAATTCTATATTCAGTAATCTGTATTCTATATTCTAAATTCTGTGTTCTGCATTCCATGTTGTAAATTGTCTTTTCTATAATCTGTATTCTGTGTTCTTCTTTCTATATTCTAAATTCTATGTTTAGTATTTTGTATTCTATATTATTAATTCTGTTCTCTGCATTCAATTTCTAAATTCTGGGTTCTATATTCTCTTTTATATATTCTATATACTGTGTTCTTCATTCTAGATCCTTCATACTAAATTTTGAATTCCGTATTCTATATTCTATATTCTGTGTTCTAAATTCTATATTCTAAATTCTATATTCCGTATTCTGTATTCTATATTCTAAATTCTGTGTTTTGTATTCCATGTTGTATATTCTGGCTTCTATATTCTTTATTCTATATTCTAAATTCTGAGTTCTGCATTCCATGTTGTAAATTCTATATTCAGTATTCTGTATTCTATATTCTATATTCTGTGTTCTGCATTCTATATTCTAAATTCTATATTTGGTATTCTGTATTCTATATTCTTAATTCTGTGATCTGGTTTCCATGTTCTAAATTCTGGGTTCTATATTCTCTATTCTATATTCTAAATTTTGTGCATTTCATTCTATATTCTACAATCTATATTCTGTATTAGGTATTCTATATTCTTTTTTTCCGTGTTCTAAATTCCATATTCTAAATTCTATATGCACTATTCTGTATTCTATATTCTGAATTCTGTGTTCTGCATTCCATGTTCTAAATTCTGGGTTCTATACACTTTATTCTATATTCTATATTCTGTGTTCTACATTCTATATTCTAAATTCCATATTCAGTGTTCTGTATTGTATATTCTAAATTCTGGGTTCTGATTCCATGTACTAAATTCTGGGTTCTACATTCTCTATTCTATTTTCTATATTCTGTGTTTTACATTTTATATTCTAAATTCTATATTCAGTAATCTGTATTCCATATTCTAAATTCTGTGTTCTTCATTCTATATTCAAAATTCTATATTCAGTATTATGTATTGTATGTTCTAAATACCGTGTTCTGCATTCAATGTTCTATATTCTGTGTTCTGCATTCCATGTTCTTAGGTCTGGGATCTATATTCTATATTCTATATTCTGTGTTCTACATTCTACATTCTAAATTCTATATTCAGTATTATTTAATCTATATTCTTAATTCTGTGTTCTGCATAGCATGTTCTTTATTCTGGATTCTACATTTTGTATTCTACATTCTATATTCTGTGTTCTACATTCTATATTCTAAATTCTATATTCAGTATTCTTTATTCTATATTCTAAATTCGGTGTTCTACATTCTATATTCTAAATAGTATATTCAGTATTCTGTATTCTATATTCTAAATTCTGTGTTCAGCATTCCATGTTCTGAATTCTGATTTCTGTATTCTGTTTCCATATTCTATATTCTGTGTTCTACAATGTATATTATAAATTCTATGTTCAGTGTTCTGTAATCTATATTCTTAATTCTGTGTTCTGCATTCCATGTTCTAATTTCTCTATTCTATATTTTGTGTTCTACATTCTATATTCTGTATTCAATATTCTGCATTCCGTATTCTAAATTCTATTTCTGTGTTCTACATTCTAAATTCTGGGTTCTGCATTCCATGTTCTAAATTCTGGGTTCTGTATTCTTCATTCTCTATCCTTTATTCTGTGTTCTGCATTCTCTATTCTACATTCTCTATTCTGTATTCTATATTCTACATTCTGTGTTCTGCATTCAATGTTCTAAATTCTGGTTTCTGTATTCTGTATTCTATAGTCTGTTTTGTACATTCTAAAGTATACATTCTATATTCTTTATTCTGTGCTCTATATTCTAAGTTCAGTGTTCTGAATTCTACGTTCTAAACTCTGGGTTCTGTATTCTGTTTTCTATATTGTATATTCTGTGTTATACATTCTATATTCAACATTCTGTATACTGTATTTTATATACTAAATTCTGTTTTCTGAATTCCATGTTCTAAATAATGTGTTCTGCATTGTGTATTCTATATTCTATAATCTGTGTTGTATATTCTGTGTTATACATTCTATATTCAGTATTCAATATTCTAAAATCTAAACTCTGTGTACTGAATTCCATGTTCTAAATTCTGTGTTCTGTAGTCTGTATTCTGAATTCCATATTCTCTTACTACATCCAGTATTCTACATTCTATATTCTGTATTCTGTATACAATATTCCATATACTGTGTTCAACAATGTTAATTCTATATTCTATATTCTGTATTCTGCACTGTATATTCTAAATTCTGTGTTCTGAATTACAACTTGTATAATCAAGTTTCTGCATTCTGTATTCTATATTCTATATTCTGTGTTCTACATTCTGTATTCTACATTGTATATTATGTATTCTGTATACTATATTCTATATTATGCGTTCTGATTTCCATGTTCTAAATTGTGGGTTCTGTATTCCGGAATCTGTATTCAATATTCTGTGTTCTACATTCTGTATTGTACATTCTATATACTCTATTCTATATTATAAATTCTGTGTACAACATTCTATATACCACATAATATTTCGGTATACTTTATTATATATTCTGTGTTCTGAATTCCTTGTTCTAAATTCTGCATACTGCATTCTGTATTCTATATTCTATATTCTGTGTTCTACATTCTATATTCTACATTCTATTCCTTTATCCTATATTATGTATTGTGTGTTCTGAATTCCATTTTCTGAATCCTGCGTTCTGTATGCTGTATTCCATATTCTGTGTTTTGAATTCTATGTTCTAATTTCTATATTCAGCATTCTGTAATCTAAAGTCTTAATTCTGTGTTCTGCATTCTATGGTCTAAATTCTGGGTTCTGTATTCTGTTTTCCATATTCCATATTCTGTGTTCTATATTCTATATTCTGTATTCCGTATTCTATATTCTATACTCTGTGTTCTACATTCTATATTCTGCATACTGTATTCAGTATACTGTATTCTATATTCTAAATTCTGTGTTCTACACCCATGTTCTAAATTCTGTCTTCTATATTTTCTTATCTATATTCTATATTCTGTGTTCTATATTCTACATTCTAAATTCTATATTCAGAATTCTGTATTTTATATTCTTTATTAAGTGTTCTACATTCTATATTCTAAGTTCTATATTCAATATTCTGTATTCTATATTCTTACTTCTATGTTCTGCATTCCGGGTTCTAAGTTCTGTGTTCTATTCTCTCTAGTATATATTCTATATTTGTGTTCTTCACTCTACATTCTACAAAATATATTCTGCATTCCGTATTCTATATTCTATATTCTATGTTCTACATTCTATATTCTAAAATATTTATTCAGTTTTCTGAATTCTATATTCTAAATTCTCTGTTCTGCATTCCATTTCTAAATTCTGGTTGCTATATTCTCTATTCTATATTCTATATTTTGTGTTCTTCATTCTATATTCTACCTTCTTTATTCTGCATTCCGTATTTTATATTTTATATTCTGTGTTGTATTTCTATATTCTAAATTCTATATTCACTATTTTGTATTCTATATTATAATTTTTGTGATCTGCATTCCATGTGCTAAATTCTGGGTTCTATATTCTCTATTCTATGTTATATATTCTGTGTTCTACCTTCTATATTCTAAATTCTATATTCAGGATGGTTTATTCTATGTTCTAAATTCTCTGTCTGTATTCTATGTTCTAAATTCTATATTAAGTATTCTGTATTCTATATTCCAAATTCTGTGTTCTGCAATCCATGTTCTAAATTCTGGTTTCTGTATTCTGTTTTCCATTATTTATATTCTGTGTTCTACATTCTATATTGTGTATTGTATATTCTTTATGCCGTATTCTCTATTCTGAATTTTACATTCTACATTCTGTATTCCATATTCTGCATTCCGTATTCTATATTCTATATTCTGTGTTCTACATTCTGTACTCTAAATTCTATATTCAGTTTTCTCTATTCTATATTCAAAATTCTGTGTTCTACATTGTATATTCTAAATTCTATATTCTATATTCAAAATTCTGTGTTCTTCATTCCGTGTTCTAAATTCTGGGTTCTCTATTCTCTATTCTATATTCTATAATGTGTGCTCTTCCTTGTATATTCTACATTCTATATTCTAATTCTATATTGTATATTCCAAATTCTGTGTTCTGCATTTCATATTCTAAATTCTGGGTTATGTATTCTGTATTCCATATTTTATATTTTGTGTTCTATATTCTATATTTGGCATTCTATATTCTGCATTCCGTATTCTATATTCTATATATTGTGTTCTAAATCCTATATTCAGTATTCTGTATTTTATTTTCTAAATTCTGTGTTCTGCTTTCCATGTTCTAAATACTTGGTTCAATATTCTCTATTCTATATACTATATTGTGTGTGCTACATTCTATATTCTAAATTCTATATTCATTATTCTGTATTCAATATTCTAAATTCTGTGTTCTGCATTCCATGTTCTAAATTCTACATTCAGTATTCTGTATTCTATATTCTAAATTCTGAGTTCTGCATTCTATGTTGTAAACTGTATATTAAGTATTCTGTATTCTATTTTCTAAATTCTGTGTTCTGCAATCCATGTTTTAAATTCTGGGTTCTGTATTTTGTTTTACATATTTTATATTTTGTGTTGTACATTCTATATTCTGTATTCAATATTCTGCATTCTGTATTCTAAATTGTATTTCTGTGTTCTGCATTCCATGTTCTAAATTCAATATTCAGTATTCTGTATTCTATATTCTAAATTCTGTGTTCTGCATTCTATGTTCTAAATTCTATATTCAGTATTCTGTATTCTATATTCTATATTCTGTGTTCTGCATTCCATGTTCTAAATTCTGGGTTCTGTATTCTCTTTTCCATATTCTATATTCTGTTTTCTACATTCTATATTCTGTATTCTATATTCTGCATTCCGTATTCTTTAATCTATATTCTGTGTTCTACATTCTGTACTCTAAATTCTATATTCAGTATTCTCTATTCTATATTCAAAATTCTTTGTTCTACATTGTATATTGTAAATTCTATATTCTATATTCAAAATTCTGTGTTCTTCATTCCGTGTTCTAAATTCTGTTTTCTATATTCTCTATCCTATATTGTGTGTTCTTCATTCTATATTCTCCATTCTATATTCTAAATTCTATATTGTATATTCCAAATTCTGTGTTCTGCATTTCATATTCTAAATTCTGGGTTATGTATTCTGTATTCCATATTTTATATTTTGTTTTCTATATTCTATATTTGGTATTCTATATTCTGCATTCCGTATTCTAAATTCTATATCCTGTGTTCTAAATCCTATATTCAGTATTCTGTATTTTATTTTCTAAATTCTGTGTTCTGCATTCCATGTTCTTAATTCTGTGTTCTATATTCTTTTTTCCATATTCTAGATTCAGTGTTCTATATTCTATATTCTGTATTCTGTATTCTGCATTCCGTATTCTCCAATGTATATTCTGTGTTCTAAATTTTATTTTCCAAATTCTATATGTAGTATTCTGTATTGTATATTCTATATGCTGTTTTCTAAATTCTGTACTCTAAATTCTATATTCTTTATTCTAAATTCTGTGTTCTGCATACCGTGTTCAAAATTCTGTGTTCTATATTCTCTATTCTGTATTCTATAATTTGTGTTCTTCATTCTATATTCTATATCCTATATTCTGCATTCAGTTGTCTATATTGTATATTCTGTGTTCTACATTCTATATTCTAAATTCTATATTCAGTATTCTGTTTTATATATTCTAAATTCTGTGTTCTGTATTCTATGTTCTAAATTCTGGCTTCTATATTCTCCAGTCTATATTCTATATTTTGTGAACTCCATTCTTATTTCTACATTCTTTATTCTGCATTCCATATTCTATATTATATATTCTGTGTTCTACATTCTATATTCTAAATTCTATATTCCTTATTCCGTAGTATATATTCTATATTCTATGTTCTGCATTGTATATTCTAAATTCTACATTCAGTAATCTGTATTCTAAATACTAAATTCTGTGTTCTGCATTTCATGTTCTAAATTCTGTGTTCTATATTCTCTTTTCTCTATTCTATATTCTGTGTCCTTCATTCAATATTCAAATTCTATATTCAGTATGCTCTATTCTATATTCTAAATTCTGTGTTCTGCATACCATGTTCGTATTTCGGGATTCTGTATTCTGTTTCCATATTTTACATTCTGGGTTCTAAATTCTATATTCTGTATAATATATTCGGCATTATGTATTCAATATTGTATATTTTGTGTTCTACATTCTATATTCGAAATTCTATAGTATATATTCTAAATTCTGTGTTCTTTATTCCGTGTTCTTAATTCTGGGTTCTATAATCTCTTTTCTATATTCTATATTCTGTGTTCGACATTCAATATTCTAAATTCTATACTTAGTATTCTCAATTCTATATTCAAAATTCTGTGTTCTACATGCTATATTCTAAATTCTATATTCTATATTCAAAATTCTGTATTCTTCATTCCGTGTTCTAAATTCTGGGTTCTATATTCTCTAGTCTATATTCTATATTCTGTGTTCTTCATTCTATATTCTACATTCTATATTCTGCATTCCGTATTCTATATTCTATATACTGTGTTCTACATTCTATATTCAAAATTCTATATTCATTATCCTGTATTCTATATTCTAAGTTCTGTGCTTTGAATTCCATGTTCTAAATTCTGGGTTCTATATTCTCTACTATATATTCTATATTTTTAGTTCTTCATTCTACATTGTACGTTCTATATTCTGCATTCCGTGTTATATATTCTATATTATGTTTTCTACATTCTATATTCTAAATTCTATATTCAGTATTCTGTATTCTATAATCTAAATTCTGTGTTCTGATTCAATTTTTAAATTCTGGGTTCTAAATTCTCTTTTATATATTCTATATTTTGTGTTCTTAGTTCTTTATTCTGCATTCTATATTCTGCATTCTGTATTTATGTTCTATATTCTGTGTTCTACATCTACTTTCTAAATTCTATATTCTGTATTCTGTATTCAATATTCTACATTCTGTGTTCTGCATTCTATGTTCTAAATTCTGGGTTCTGTATTCTGTTTTCCATATTCTATATTCTGTATTCTATATTCTGAATTCCGTATTCTATTCTCTATATTCTGTGTTCTTAATTCTATTATCCAAATTCTATATTCAGTATTCTGTATTCTATATTCTAAATTCTGTGTTCTGCATTCCATGTTCTAAATTCTGTGTTCTATATTGTCTTTTCTATATTCTATATTCTGTGTTCTACATTCAGTATTCTAAATTCTATATTCAGTATTCTGTATTCTATATTCTAAATTCTGTGTTCTGCATACCATGTTCAAATTTCGGGGTTCTGTATTCTGTTTCCATATTTTATATTCTGAGTTCTAATTTCTATATTCTGTATACTATATTCTGCATTATGTATTCTATATTCTATATTTTGTGTTCTACATTCTATATTCTAAATTTTATATTCAGTATTCTTTATTCTATTTTCTAAATTCTGGGTTCTGCATTCCATGTTCTAAATCCTATATTCAGTATTCTGTATTCTATATTCGAAATTCTGTGTTCCGCATTCTATGTTCTAAATTCTATATTCAGTATTCTGTATTATAAATTCTAAATTCTGTGTTCTGCATTCCATGTTGTAAATACTGGGTTGTCTATTCTGTTTTCCATATTGTATAATGTGTGTTCTACATTCTATATTCTGTATTCTATATTCTGCATTCCGTATTCCATATTCTATATTCTGTGTTATACATTCTATATTCTAAATTATATATTCTGTATTCCGTATTCTATATTCTGAACTCTGTGTTCTACATTCTATATTCTAAATTCTATATTCAGTGGTCTGTATTCTATATTCTAAATTCTGTGTTCTGCATTACATGCTCTAAATTTTGGCTTCTATATTCTCTATTCTATATTCTATATGCTGTGTTCTACATTCTATATTCTGAATTGTATATTGAGGTTTCTGTACTCTATATTCTAAATTCTGTGTCCTGCATTCCATTTTCTAAATTCTGGTTTCTATATTCTCTTTTCTATTTTCTGAGTTGTATATTCTATATTCTAAATTCTATATTCAGTATTGTGAATTCTATATTCTAAATTTTGTGTTCTACATCCGTGTTCTAAATTCTGGGTTCTATATTCTCTATTCTCTATTCTATACATTGTGTTCTTCGTTCCATATTCTACATACCATATTCTGCATTCCGTATTCTATATTCTATATTCTGTGTTCTACATTCTATATTCTAAAAACTATATTCAGTCTTCCTTATTGTATATTCTAAATTCTTTGTTCTGCACTCCATTTCTAAATTCTGGGTTCTATATTCTCTATTCATTTCTATATTTTTTGTTTACATTCTATATTCTACGTTCCATATTCTGCATTCCGTGTTTTATATTCTATATTATGTTTTCAACTTTCTATATTCTAAATTCTATATTCAGTGTTCTGAATTCTATATTCTAAATTCTGTGTTCTTCATTCCATGTTCTAAATTCTGGGTTCTATATTTTCTATACTATATTCTATATTCTGTGTTCTACATTCTATATTCTAAATCCTATATTCAGTATTGTGTATTCTATATTCTTAATTCTCTATTCTTCATTCCATGTCCTAAGTTCTGGATCCTATACTCTCTATTATATATTCTCTATTTGTGTTCTTCATTCTATATTCTACGTCCTATATTCTGCCATCCATATTTTATATTCTATATTGTTTGTTCTATATACTATATTCTTAATTCTATATTCAGTATTCTGTATTCTATATTCTAAATTCTGTGTTCTGCATTCCATGTTCTAAATTCTGGGTTCTACATTTTCTATACTATATTCTATATTCTGTGTTCTATATTGTATATTCTAAATTCTATATTCATTATTCTGTATTCTATATTCTTAATTCTGTGTTCTACATTCTATATTCTAAATTCTATATTCAGTATTCTGTATTCTATATTCTTAATTCTCTGTTCTTCATTCCATGTTCTAAGTTCTGGGTCCTATACTCTCTATTATATATTCTATATTTGTGTTCTGCATTCTATATTCTACATAGTATATTCTGCATTCCGTATCCTATATTCTATATTCTATGTTCTACATTCTAAATTCTAAAATCTATATTCAGTATTCTGTATTCTATAGTATAATTTCTCTGTTCTGCATTCCATTTCTAAATTGTGGTTTCTATATTCTCTATTCTATATTATATATTTGGGTCGTTCATTCTATATTCTACGTCCTATATTCTGCCATCCGTATTTTATATTCTATATTGTTTGTTCTATATTCTATATTCTAAATTCTATATTCAGTATTTTGTATTCTATATTCTAATTTGTGTGTTCTGCATTCCATGTACTAAATTCTGGGTTCTCTATTCTCTATTCTGTATTCTGTGTTTACATTCTATATCCTAAATTCTATATTCAGTATTCTGTATTCTATATTCTAAATTCTGTGTTCTACTTTCCTTTTTATAAATTCTATATTCAGTACTCTGCATTCTATATTCTAAATTCTGTGTTCTGCATTTTATTTTCTAAATTCTATATTCATTATTCTGTATATTATATTCTAAAATCTGTGTTCTGCATTCCATGTTCTAAATTCTGGGTTCTGTATTGTTTTCCATATTCTATACACTGTGTTCTTCATTCTATATTCTGTATTGTATATTATTTATGCCGTATTATATATTCTGTGTTCTTCATTCTATATTCTGTATTCTATATTCTGCATTCCGTATTCTATATTCTATATTCTGTGTTCTACATTTTATACTCTAAATTCTATATTCAGTATTCTGTATTGTATATTCCAAATTCTATGCCTGCATTGTATGTTCTAAACTTTGGGTTCTGTATTCTGTATTCCATATTCTATATTTTGTGTTCTATAGTCTATATTTGGTATTCAATATTCTGCATTCCGTATTCTATATTCTATATCCTGTGTTCTAAATTCTATATTCAGTATTCTGTGTTTTATTTTCTAAATTCTGTGTTCTGCATTCCATGTTCTAAATTCTGGGTTTTATATTCACTATTGTATATACTACATTCTGTGTGCTACATTCTATATTATAAATTCTATATTCAGTATTCTGTATTCTATATTCTAAATTCTGTGTTTACATTCTATATTCTAAATTGCATATTCAGTATGCTGTATTCTATATTCTAAATTCTGAGTTCTGCTTTCCATGTTCCAAAATCTGGCTTCAATATTTTCCTTGCTATTTTTTTTTCTGTTTTCTACATTATATATTCTAAATTATTTATTCAGTATTATGTGTTTTATATTCTATATTCTATTTCCTACATAGAATTTTTTAATTGTTTATAAAATATTCCGTATATTATGTTCTAAATTCTGTGTTCTATATTCTCTTTTCTATTTTCTATATTCTGTGTTCTACATTCTATATTGTAAATTTTATATTCAGCATTCTTTATTCTATATTCTAAATTCTGTGTTCTACATTCTATATTCTATATTCTATATTCAGTATAATGTATTCTATATTGTAAATTCTGTGTTCTGCATCACATGTTCAAAATTCTCGATACTATACTCTCTATTGTATATTCTATATTCTATATACTGTGTTCTACATTCTATATTCTAAAATCTATATTAATTAATGTGTATTCTATAGTCTTAATTCTGTGTACTGCATTCAAATTTCTAAATTCTGGGTTCTATATTCTGTTTTCCATATTTTATATTCTGTGTTCTACATTCTATATTCTAAATTCTATATTCAGTATTATTTAATCTATATTCTTAATCCTTTGTTCTGCATAGCATGTTCTTTATTCTGGATTCTACATTCTGTATTCTACATTCTATATTCTGTGTTCTACATTCTGTACTCTAAATTCTATATTCAGTTTTCTCTATTCTATATTCAAAATTTTGTGTTCTACATTGTATATTCTAAATTCTATATTCTATATTCAAAATTCTGTGTTCTTCCTTCCGTGTTCTAAATTCTGGGTTCTCTATTCTCTATTCTATATTCTATAATGTGTGCTCTTCATTGTATATTCTACATTCTATATTCTAATTCTATATTCTATATTCCAAATCCTGTGTTCTGCATTTCATATACTAAATTCTGGGTTATGTATTCTGTATTCCATATTTTATATTTTGTGTTCTATATTCTATATTTGGCATTCTATATTCTGCATTCCGTATTCTATATTCTATATATTGTGTTCTAAATCCTATATTCAGTATTCTGTATTTTATTTTCTAAATTCTGTGTTCTGCTCTCCATGTTCTAAATACTTGGTTCTATATTCTCTATTCTATATACTATATTGTGTGTGCTACATTCTATATTCTAAATTCTATATTCATTATTCTGTATTCAATATTCTAAATTCTGTGTTCTGCATTCCATGTTCTAAATTCTACATTCAGTATTCTGTATTCTATATTCTATATTCTAAATTCTGAGTTCTGCATTCTATGTTGTAAACTGTATATTAAGTATTCTGTATTCTATTTTCTAAATTCTGTGTTCTGCAATCCATGTTTTAAATTCTGGGTTCTGTATTTTGTTTTACATATTTTATATTTTGTGTTGTACATTCTATATTCTGTATTCAATATTCTGCATTCTGTATTCTAAATTGTATTTCTGTGTTCTACATTCTAAATTCTGTGTTCTGCATTCCATGTTCTAAATTCAATATTCAGTATTCTGTATTCTATATTCTAAATTCTGTGTTCTGCATTCTATGTTCTAAATTCTATATTCAGTATTCTGTATTCTATATTCTATATTCTGTGTTCTGCATTCCATGTTCTAAATTCTGGGTTCTGTATTCTCTTTTCCATATTCTATATTCTGTTTTCTACATTCTATATTCTGTATTCTATATTCTGCATTCCGTATTCTTTAATCTATATTCTGTGTTCTACATTCTGTACTCTAAATTCTATATTCAGTATTCTCTATTCTATATTCAAAATTCTGTGTTCTACATTGTATATTGTAAATTCTATATTCTATATTCAAAATTCTGTGTTCTTCATTCCGTGTTCTAAATTCTGTTTTCTATATTCTCTATCCTATATTGTGTGTTCTTCATTCTATATTCTACATTCTATATTCTAAATTCTATATTGTATATTCCAAATTCTGTGTTCTGCATTTCATATTCTAAATTCTGGGTTATGTATTCTGTATTCCATATTTTATATTTTGTTTTCTATATTCTATATTTGGTATTCTATATTCTGCATTCCGTATTCTAAATTCTATATCCTGTGTTCTAAATCCTATATTCAGTATTCTGTATTTTATTTTCTAAATTCTGTGTTCTGCATTCCATGTTCTTAATTCTGTGTTCTATATTCTTTTTTCCATATTCTAGATTCAGTGTTCTATATTCTATATTCTGTATTCTGTATTCTGCATTCCGTATTCTCCAATGTATATTCTGTGTTCTAAATTTTATTTTCCAAATTCTATATGTAGTATTCTGTATTGTATATTCTATATGCTGTTTTCTAAATTCTGTACTCTAAATTCTATATTCTTTATTCTAAATTCTGTGTTCTGCATACCGTGTTCAAAATTCTGTGTTCTATATTCTCTATTCTGTATTCTATAATTTGTGTTCTTCATTCTATATTCTATATCCTATATTCTGCATTCAGTTGTCTATATTGTATATTCTGTGTTCTACATTCTATATTCTAAATTCTATATTCAGTATTCTGTTTTATATATTCTAAATTCTGTGTTCTGTATTCTATGTTCTAAATTCTGGCTTCTATATTCTCCAGTCTATATTCTATATTTTGTGAACTCCATTCTTATTTCTACATTCTTTATTCTGCATTCCATATTCTATATTATATATTCTGTGTTCTACATTCTATATTCTAAATTCTATATTCCTTATTCCGTAGTATATATTCTATATTCTATGTTCTGCATTGTATATTCTAAATTCTACATTCAGTAATCTGTATTCTAAATACTAAATTCTGTGTTCTGCATTTCATGTTCTAAATTCTGTGTTCTATATTCTCTTTTGTATATTCTATATTCTGTGTCCTTCATTCAATATTCTAAATTCTATATTCAGTATTCTCTATTCTATATTCTAAATTCTGTGTTCTGCATACCATGTTCGTATTTCGGGATTCTGTATTCTGTTTCCATATTTTACATTCTGTGTTCTAAATTCTATATTCTGTATAATATATTCGGCATTATGTATTCAATATTGTATATTTTGTGTTCTACATTCTATATTCTAAATTCTATAGTATATATTCTAAATTCTGTGTTCTTTATTCCGTGTTCTTAATTCTGGGTTCTATAATCTCTTTTCTATATTCTATATTCTGTGTTCGACATTCAATATTCTAAATTCTATATTTAGTATTCTCAATTCTATATTCAAAATTCTGTGTTCTACATGCTATATTCTAAATTCTATATTCTATATTCAAAATTCTGTATTCTTCATTCCGTGTTCAAAATTCTGGGTTCTATATTCTCTAGTCTATATTCTATATTCTGTGTTCTTCATTCTATATTCTACATACTATATTCTGCATTCCGTATTCTATATTCTATAAACTGTGTTCTACATTCTATATTCAAAATTCTATATTCATTATCCTGTATTCTATATTCTAAGTTCTGTGCTTTGAATTCCATGTTCTAAATTCTGGGTTCTATATTCTCTACTATATATTCTATATTTTTAGTTCTTCATTCTATATTGTACGTTCTATATTCTGCATTCCGTGTTATATATTCTATATTATGTTTTCTACATTCTATATTCTAAATTCTATATTCAGTATTCTGTATTCTATAATCTAAATTCTGTGTTCTGATTCAATTTTTAAATTCTGGGTTCTAAATTCTCTTTTATATATTCTATATTTTGTGTTCTTAGTTCTTTATTCTGCATTCTATATTCTGCATTCTGTATTTATGTTCTATATTCTGTGTTCTACATCTACTTTCTAAATTCTATATTCTGTATTCTGTATTCAATATTCTACATTCTGTGTTCTGCATTCTATGTTCTAAATTCTGGGTTCTGTATTCTGTTTTCCATATTCTATATTCTGTATTCTATATTCTGAATTCCGTATTCTATTCTCTATATTCTGTGTTCTTCATTCTATTATCCAAATTCTATATTCAGTATTCTGTATTCTATATTCTAAATTCTGTGGTCTGCATTCCATGTTCTAAATTCTGTGTTCTATATTGTCTTTTCTATATTCTATATTCTGTGTTCTACATTCAGTATTCTAAATTCTATATTCAGTATTCTGTATTGTATATTCTAAATTCTGTGTTCTGCATACCATGTTCAAATTTCGGGGTTCTGTATTCTGTTTCCATATTTTATATTCTGAGTTCTAATTTCTATATTCTGTATACTATATTCTGCATTATGTATTCTATATTCTATATTTTGTGTTCTACATTCTATATTCTAAATTTTATATTCAGTATTCTTTATTCTATTTTCTAAATTCTGGGTTCTGCATCCCATGTTCTAAATCCTATATTCAGTATTCTGTATTATAAATTCTAAATTCTGTGTTCTGCATTCCATGTTGTAAATACTGGGTTGTCTTTTCTGTTTTCCATATTGTATAATCTGTGTTCTACATTCTATATTCTGTATTCTATATTCTGCATTCCGTATTCCATATTCTATATTCTGTGTTTTACATTCTATATTCTAAATTATATATTCTGTATTCCGTATTCTATATTCTGAACTCTGTGTTCTACATTCTATATTCTAAATTCTATATTCAGTGGTCTGTATTCTATATTCTAAATTCTGTGTTCTGCATTACATGCTCTAAATTTTGGCTTCTATATTCTCTATTCTATATTCTATATGCTGTGTTCTACATTCTATATTCTGAATTGTATATTGAGGTTTCTGTACTCTATATTCTAAATTCTGTGTCCTGCATTCCATTTTCTAAATTCTGGTTTCTATATTCTCTATTCTATTTTCTGAGTTGTATATTCTATATTCTAAATTCTATATTCAGTATTGTGAATTCTATATTCTAAATTTTGTGTTCTACATCCGTGTTCTAAATTCTGGGTTCTATATTCTCTATTCTCTATTCTATACATTGTGTTCTTCGTTCCATATTCTACATACCATATTCTGCATTCCGTATTCTATATTCTATATTCTGTGTTCTACATTCTATATTCTAAAAACTATATTCAGTCTTCCTTATTGTATATTCTAAATTCTTTGTTCTGCACTCCATTTCTAAATTCTGGGTTCTATATTCTCTATTCATTTCTATATTTTTTGTTTACATTCTATATTCTACGTTCCATATTCTGCATTCCGTCTTTTATATTCTATATTATGTTTTCAACATTCTATATTCTAAATTCTATATTCAGTGTTCTGAATTCTATATTCTAAATTCTGTGTTCTTCATTCCATGTTCTAAATTCTGGGTTCTATATTTTCTATACTATATTCTATATTCTGTGTTCTACATTCTATATTCTAAATCCTATATTCAGTATTGTGTATTCTATATTCTTAATTCTCTATTCTTCATTCCATGTCCTAAGTTCTGGATCCTATACTCTCTATTATATATTCTCTATTTGTGTTCTTCATTCTATATTCTACATAGTATATTCTGCATTCCGTATCCTATATTCTATATTCTATGTTCTACATTCTAAATTCTAAAATCTATCTTCAGTATTCTGTATTCTATAGTGTAAATTCTCTGTTCTGCATTCCATTTCTAAATTGTGGTTTCTATAATCTCTATTCTATATTATATATTTGGGTCGTTCATTCTATATTCTACGTCCTATATTCTGCCACCCATATTTTATATTCTATATTGTTTGTTCTATATACTATATTCTTAATTCTATATTCAGTATTCTGTATTCTATATTCTAAATTCTGTGTTCTGCATTCCATGTTCTAAATTCTGGGTTCTATATTTTCTATACTATATTCTATATTCTGTGTTCTATATTGTATATTCTAAATTCTATATTCATTATTCTGTATTCTATATTCTTAATTCTGTGTTCTACATTCTATATTCTAAATTCTATATTCAGTATTCTGTATTCTATATTCTTAATTCTCTGTTCTTCATTCCATGTTCTAAGTTCTGGGTCCTATACTCTCTATTATATATTCTATATTTGTGTTCTGCATTCTATATTCTACATAGTATATTCTGCATTCCGTATCCTATATTCTATATTCTATGTTCTACATTCTAAATTCTAAAATCTATATTCAGTATTCTGTATTCTATAGTATAATTTCTCTGTTCTGCATTCCATTTCTGAATTGTGGTTTCTATATTCTCTATTCTATATTATATATTTGGGTCGTTCATTCTATATTCTACGTCCTATATTCTGCCATCCGTATTTTATATTCTATATTGTTTGTTCTATATTCTATATTCTAAATTCTATATTCAGTATTTTGTATTCTATATTCTAATTTGTGTGTTCTGCATTCCATGTACTAAATTCTGGGTTCTCTATTCTCTATTCTCTATTCTGTGTTTACATTCTATATCCTAAATTCTATATTCAGTATTCTGTATTCTATATTCTAAATTCTGTGTTCTACTTTCCTTTTTATAAATTCTATATTCAGTACTGTGCATTCTATATTCTAAATTCTGTGTTCTGCATTCTATTTTCTAAATTCTATATTCATTATTCTGTATATTATATTCTAAAATCTGTGTTCTGCATTCCATGTTCTAAATTCTGGGTTCTGTATTGTTTTCCATATTCTATATACTGTGTTCTTCATTCTATATTCTGTATTGTATATTATTTATGCCGTATTATATATTCTGTGTTCTTCATTCTATATTCTGTATTCTATATTCTGCATTCCGTATTCTATATTCTATATTCTGTGTTCTACATTTTATACTCTAAATTCTATATTCAGTATTCTGTATTGTATATTCCAAATTCTATGCCTGCATTGTATGTTCTAAACTTTGGGTTCTGTATTCTGTATTCCATATTCTATATTTTGTGTTCTATAGTCTATATTTGGTATTCAATATTCTGCATTCCGTATTCTATATTCTATATCCTGTGTTCTAAATTCTATATTCAGTATTCTGTGTTTAATTTTCTAAATTCTGTGTTCTGCATTCCATGTTCTAAATTCTGGGTTTTATATTCACTATTGTATATACTACATTCTGTGTGCTACATTCTATATTATTAATTCTATATTCAGTATTCTGTATTCTATATTCTATATTCTGAGTTTACATTCTATACTCTAAATTGCATATTCAGTATGCTGTATTCTATATTCTAAATTCTGAGTTCTGCTTTCCATGTTCCAAAATCTGGCTTCAATATTTTCCTTGCTATTTTTTTTTCTGTTTTCTACATTATATATTCTAAATTATTTATTCAGTATTATGTGTTTTATATTCTATATTCTATTTCCTACATAGAATTTTTTAATTGTTTATAAAATATTCCGTATATTATGTTCTAAATTCTGTGTTCTATATTCTCTTTTCTATTTTCTATATTCTGTGTTCTACATTCTATATTGTAAATTTTATATTCAGCATTCTTTATTCTATATTCTAAATTCTGTGTTCTACATTCTATATTCTATATTCTATATTCAGTATAATGTATTCTATATTGTAAATTCTGTGTTCTGCATCACATGTTCAAAATTCTCGATACTATACTCTCTATTGTATATTCTATATTCTATATACTGTGTTCTACATTCTATATTCTAAAATCTAAATTAATTAATGTGTATTCTATAGTCTTAATTCTGTGTTCTGCATTCAAAGTTCTAAATTCTGGGTTCTATATTCTGTTTTCCATATTTTATATTCTGTGTTCTACATTCTATATTCTAAATTGTATATTCAGTATTATTTAATCTATATTCTTAATTCTTTGTTCTGCATAGCATGTTCTTTATTCTGGATTCTACATTCTGTATTCTACATTCTATATTCTGTGTTCTAATTGTATATTCTAAATTCTATATTCAGTATCCTTTATTCTATATTCTAAATTCGGTGTTCTACATTCTATATTCTAAATAGTATATTCAGTATTCTGTATTCTATATTCTAAATTCTGTGTTCAGCATTCCATGTTCTGAATTCTGATTTCTGTATTCTGTTTCCATATTCTATATTCTGTGTTCTACATTTTATATTATAAATTCTATGTTCAGTGTTCTGTAATCTATATTCTTAATTCTGTGTTCTGCATTCCATGTTCTAATTTCTCTATTCTATATTTTCTGTTCTACATTCTATATTCTGTATTCAATATTCTGCATTCCGTATTCTAAATTCTATTTCTGTGTTCTACATTCTACATTCTGGGTTCTGCATTCCATGTTCTAAATTCTGGGTTCTGTATTCTTCATTCTCTATCCTTTATTCTGTGTTCTGCATTCTCTATTCTACATTCTCTATTCTGTATTCTATATTCTACATTCTGTGTTCTGCATTCAATGTTCTAAATTCTGGTTTCTGTATTCTGTATTCTATAGACTGTTTTGTACATTCTAAAGTATACATTCTATATTCTGTATTCTGTACTCTATATTCTAAATTCAGTGTTCTGAATTCTACGTTCTAAACTCTGGGTTCTGTATTCTGTTTTCTATATTCTATATTCTGTGTTATACATTCTATATTCAACATTCTGTATACTGTGTTCTATATACTAAATTCTGTTTTCTGAATTCCATGTTCTAAATAATGTGTTCTTCATTTTGTATTCTATATTCTATAATCTGTGTTGTATATTCTGTGTTATACATTCTATATTCAGTATTCAATATTCTAAAATCTAAACTCTGTGTTCTGAATTCCATGTTCTAAATTCTGTGTTCTGTAGTCTGTATTCTGAATTCCATATTCTCTTACTACATCCAGTATTCTACATTCTATATTCTGTATTCTGTATATAATATTCCATATACTGTGTTCAACAATGTAAATTCTATATTCTATATTCTGTATTCTGCACTCTATATTCTAAATTCTGTGTTCTGAATTACAACTTGTATAATCAAGTTTCTGCATTCTGTATTCTATATTCTATATTCTGTGTTCTACATTCTGTATTCTACATTGTATATTATGTATTCTGTATACTATATTCTATATTATGCGTTCTGATTCCCATGTTCTAAATTCTGGGTTCTGTATTCCGTAATCTGTATTCAATATTCTGTGTTCTACATTCTGTATTGTACATTCTATATACTGTATTCTATATTATAAATTCTGTGTACAACATTCTATATACCACATAATATTTCGGTATACTTTATTATATATTCTGTGTTCTGAATTCCTTGTTCTAAATTCTGCATACTGCATTCTGTATTCTATATTCTATATTCTGTGTTCTACATTCTATATTCTACATTCTATTCCTTTATTCTATATTATGTATTGTGTGTTCTGAATTCCATTTTCTGAATCCTGCGTTCTGTATGCTGTATTCCATATTCTGTGTTTTGAATTCTATGTTCTAAATTCTATATTCAGCATTCTGTAATCTAAAGTCTTAATTCTGTGTTCTGCATTCTATGGTCTAAATTCTGGGTTCTGTATTCTGTTTTCCATATTCCATATTCTGTGTTCTATATTCTATATTCTGCATACTGTATTCAGTATACTGTATTCTATATACTAAATTCTGTGTACTGCACCCATGTTCTAAATTCTGGGTTCTATATTTTCTTATCTATATTCTATATTCTGTGTTCTATATTCTACATTCTAAATTCTATATTCAGTATTCTGTATTTTATATTCTTTATTAAGTGTTCTACATTCTATATTCTAAGTTCTATATTCAATATTCTTTATTCTATATTCTTAATTCTATGTTCTGCATTCCGGGTTCTAAGTTCTGTGTTCTATTCTCTCTAGTATGTATTCTATATTTGTGTTCTTCATTCTACATTCTACAAAGTATATTCTGCATTCCGTATTCTATATTCTATATTCTATGTTCTACATTCTATATTCTAAAATATTTATTCAGTTTTCTGAATTCTATATTCTAAATTCTCTGTTCTGCATTCCATTTCTAAATTCTGGTTGCTATATTCTCTATTCTATATTCTATATTTTGTGTTCTTCATTCTATATTCTACCTTCTTTATTCTGCATTCCGTATTTTATATTCTATATTCTGTGTTCTATTTCTATATTCTAAATTCTATATTCACTATTTTGTATTCTATATTATAATTTTTGTGATCTGCATTCCATGTTCTAAATTCTGGGTTCTATATTCTCTATTCTATGTTATATATTCTGTGTTCTACATTCTATATTCTAAATTCTGTATTCAGTATTGTTTATTCTATGTTCTAAATTCTGTGTCTGAATTCTATGGTCTAAATTCTATATTCAGTATTCTGTATATCATATTCTAAATTCTGTGTTTTGCAATCCATGTTCTAAATTCTGGTTTCTGTAATCTGTTTTTCATTTTTTATATTCTGTGTTTTTCATTCTATATTCTGTATTGTATATTCTTTATGCTGTATTCTCTATTCTGTGTTTTCCATTCTATATTCTGTATTCTATATTCTGCATTCCGTATTCTATATTCTATATTCTGTGTTCTAATTTCTATACTCTAAATTCTATATTCAGTATTCTGTATTTTATATTCCAAATTCTGTGTTCTGCAATCCATGTTCTAAATTCTGCTTTCTGTATACTGTTTTCCATTTTTTATATTCTGTGTTCTACATTCTATATTGTGTATTGTATATTCTTTATGCCGTATTCTCTATTCTGAGTTTTTCATTCTACATTCTGTATTCCATATTCTGCATTCCGTATTCTATATTCTATATTCTGTGTTGTACATTCTGTACTCTAAATTCTATATTCAGTTTTCTGTATTCTATTTTCAAAATTCTGTGTTCTACATTATATATTATAAATTCTATATTCTATATTCAAAATTCTTTGTTCTTCATTCCGTGTTCTAATTTCTGGGTTCTATATTCTCTATTCTATATTCTATATTGTGTGCTCTTCATTCTATATTCTACATTCTATATTCTAAATTCTATATTCTATATTCCAAATTCTGTGTTCTGCATTTCATATTCTATATTCTGGGTTATGTATTCTGTATTCCATATTTTATATTTTGTGTTCTTTATTCTATATTTGGTATTCTATATTCTGCATTCCGTATTCTATATCCTATATCCTGTGTTCTAAATCCTATATTCAGTATTCTGTATTTTATTTTCTAAATTCTGTGTTCTGCATTCCATGTTCTAATTTCTGGGTTCTATATTCTCTATTCTATATACTATATTCTGTGTGCTACATTCTATTTTCTATTTCTATATTCATTATTCTGTATTCAATATTCTAATTTCTGTGTTCTGCATTCCATGTTCTAAATTCTACATTCAGTATTGTGTATTCTATATTCTAAATTCTGGGTTCTGCATTCTATGTTGTAAACTCTATATTAAGTATTCTGTATTCTATTTTCTAAATTCTGTGTTCTGCAATCCATGTTTTAAATTCTGGGTTCTGTATTTTGTTTTACATATTTTATATTTTGTGTTGTACATTCTATATTCTGTATTCAATATTCTGCATTCTGTATTCTAAATTGTATTTCTGTGTTCTACATTCTAAATTCTGTGTTCTGCATTCCATGTTCTAAATTCAATATTCAGTATTCTGTATTCTATATTCTAAATTCTGTGTTCTGCATTCTATGTTCTAAATTCTATATTCAGTATTCTTTATTCTATATTCTATATTCTGTGTTCTGCATTCCATGTTCTAAATTCTGTGTTCTATATTCTTTTTTCCATATTCTAGATTCAGTGTTCTATATTCTATATTCTGTATTCTGTATTCTGCATTCCGTATTCTACAATGTATATTCTGTGTTCTAAATTTTATTTTCCAAATTCTATATGTAGTATTCTGTATTGTATATTCTATATGCTGTTTTCTAAATTCTGTATTCTAAATTCTATATTCTTTATTCTAAATTCTGTGTTCTGCATACCGTGTTCAAAATTCTGTGTTCTAAATTCTCTATTCTGTATTCTATAATTTGTGTTCTTCATTCTATATTCTATATCCTATATTCTGCATTCAGTTGTCTATATTGTATATTCTGTGTTCTACATTCTATATTCTTAATTCTATATTCAGTATTCTGTTTTATATATTCTAAATTCTGTGTTCTGTATTCTATGTTCTAAATTCTGGCTTCTATATTCTCCAGTGTATATTCTATATTTTGTGAACTCCATTCTTATTTCTACATTCTTTATTCTGCATTCCATATTCTATATTATATATTCTGTGTTCTACATTCTATATTCTAAATTCTATATTCCTTATTCCGTAGTATATATTCTATATTCTATGTTCTGCATTGTATATTCTAAATTCTACATTCAGTAATCTGTATTCTAAATACTAAATTCTGTGTTCTGCATTTCATGTTCTAAATTCTGTGTTCTATATTCTCTTTTCTATATTCTATATTCTGTGTCCTTCATTCAATATTCTAATTACTATATTCAGTATTCTCTTTTCTATATTCTAAATTCTGTGTTCTGCATACCATGTTCGTATTTCGGGATTCTGTATTCTGTTTCCATATTTTACATTCTGTGTTCTAAATTCTATATTCTGTATAATATATTCTGCATTATGTATTCAATATTGTATATTTTGTGTTCTACATTCTCTATTCTAAATTCTATAATCTATATTCTAAATTCAGTGTTCTTTATTCCGTGTTCTTAATTCTGGGTTCTATAATCTCTTTTCTATATTCTATATTCTGTGTTCGACATTCAATATTCTAAATTCTATATTTAGTATTCTCAATTCTATATTCAAAATTCTGTGTTCTACATGCTATATTCTAAATTCTATATTCTATATTCAAAATTCTGTATTCTTCATTCCGTGTTCTAAATTCTGGGTTCTATATTCTCTATTCTCTATTCTATATTCTGTGTTCTTCATTCTATATTCTACATTCTATATTCTGCATTCCGTATTCTATATTCTATATACTGTGTTCTACATCCTATATTCAAAATTCTATATTCATTATCCTGTATTCTATATTCTAAATTCAGTGCTTTGAATTCCATGTTCTAAATTCTGGGTTTTATATTCTCTATTATATATTCTATATTTTTTGTTCTTCATTCTATATTGTACGTTATATATTCTGCATTCCGTGTTATATATTCTATATTATGTTTCCTACATTCTATATTCTAAATTCTATATTCAGTATTCTGTATTCTATAATCTAAATTCTGTGTTCTGATTCAATTTTTAAATTCTGGGTTCTAAATTCTCTTTTATATATGCTATATTTTGTGTTCTTAATTCTTTATTCTGCATTCTATATTCTGCATTCTGTATTTATGTTCTATATTCTGTGATCTACATCTACTTTCTAAATTCTATATTCTGTATTCTGTATTCAATATTCTACATTCTGTGTTCTGCATTCTATTTTCTAAATTCTGGTTTCTGTATACTGTTTTCCATATTCTATATTCTGTGTTCTATATTCTATATTCTGTATTCTCTATTCTGCATTCCGTATTCTATATTCTATATTCTGTGTTCTTCATTCTATTATCCAAATTCTATATTCAGTATTCTGAATTGTATATTCTAAATTCTGTGTTCTGCATACCATGTTCAAATTTCGGGGTTCTGTATTCTGTTTCCATGTTTTATATTCTGTGTTCTAATTTCTATATTCTCTATACTATATTCTGCATTATGTATTCTATATTCTATATTTTGTGTTCTACATTCTATATTCTAAATTTTATATTCAGTATTCTTTATTCTATTTTCTAAATTCTGGGTTCTGCATTCCATGTTCTAAATCCTATATTCAGTATTCTGTATTCTATATTCTAAATTCTGTGTTCTGCATTCCATGTTCTAAATTCTGTGTTCTATATTGTCTATTCTATATTCCATATTCTGTGTTCTACATTCAATATTCTAAATTCTATATTCAGTATTCTGTATTGTATATTCTAAATTCTGTGTTCTGCATACCATGTTCAAATTTCGGGGTTCTGTATTCTGTTTCCATATTTTATATTCTGTGTTCTAATTTCTATATTCTGTATGCTATATTCTGAATTATGTATTCAATATTCTATATTTTGTGTTCTACATTCTATATTCTAAATTTTATATTCAGTATTCTTTATTCTATTTTCTAAATTCTGGGTTCTGCATTCCATGTTCTAAATCCTATATTCAGTATTCTGTATTCTATATTCTAAATTCTGTGTTCCGCATTGTATGATCTAAATTCTATATTCAGTATTCTGTATTATAAATTCTAAATTCTGTGTTCTGCATTCCATGTTGTAAATACTGGGTTGTCTATTCTGTTTTCCATATTGTATAATCTGTGTTCTACATTCTATATTCTGTATTCTATATTCTGCATTCCGTATTCCATATTCTATATTCTGTGTTTTACATTCTGTATTCTAAATTCTATATTCTGTATTCCGTATTCTATATTCTGAACTCTGTGTTCTACATTCTATATTCTAAATTCTATATTCAGTGGTCTGTATTCTATATTCTAAATTCTGTGTTCTGCATTACATGCTCTAAATTTTAGCTTCTATATTCTCTATTCTATATTCTATATGCTGTGTTCTACATTCTATATTCTGAATTGTATATAGATGTTTCTGTATTCTATATTCTAAATTCTGTGTCCTGCATTCCATTTTCTAAATTCTGGTTTCTATATTCTCTATTCTATTTTCTGAGTTGTATATTCTATATTCTAAATTCTATATTCAGTATTCTGAATTCTATATTCTAACTTTTGTGTTCTTCATCCGTGTTCTAAATTCTGGGTTCTATATTCTCTATTCTATATTCTATACATTGTGTTCTTCATTCCATATTCTACATACCATATTCTGCATTCCGTATTCTATATTCTATATTCTGTGTTCTACATTCTATATTCTAAAAAATATATTCAGTATTCTGTATTGTATATTCTTAATTCTTTGTTCTGCACTCCATTTCTTAATTCTGGGTTCTATATTCTCTATTCATTTCTATATTTTTTGTTTACATTCTATATTGTACGTTCTATATTCTGCATTCCGTGTTTTATATTCTATATTATGTTTTCAACATTCTATATTCTAAATTCTATATTCAGTATTCTGAATTCTATATTCTAAATTCTGTGTTCTGCATTCCATGTTCTAAATTCTGGGTTCTATATTTTCTATACTATATTCTATATTCTGTGTTCTATATTGTATATTCTAAATTCTATATTCATTATTCTGTATTCTATATTCTTAATTCTGTGTTCTACATTCTATATTCTAAATTCTATATTCAGTATTCTGTATTCTATATTCTTAATTCTCTGTTGTTCATTCCATGTTCTAAGTTCTGGGTCCTATACTCTCTATTATATATTCTACATTTGTGTTCTGCATTCTATATTCTACATAGTATATTCTGCATTCCGTATCCTATATTCTATATTCTATGTTCTACATTCTTAATTCTAAAATCTATATTCAGTATTCTGTATTCTATAGTATAAATTCTCTGTTTACCATTCCATTTCTAAATTGTGGTTTCTATATTCTCTATTCTATATTATATATTTGGGTCGTTCATTCTATATTCTACGTCCTATATTCTGCCATCCGTATTTTATATTCTATATTGTTTGTTCTATATTCTATATTCTTAATTCTATATTAAGTATTTTGTATTCTATATTCTAATTTGTGTGTTCTGCAAGATATGTACTAAATTCTGGGTTCGCTATTCTCTATTCTATATTCTGTGTTTACATTCAATATTCTAAATTCCATATTCAGTATTCTGTATTCTATATTCTAAATTCTGTGTTCTGCTTTCCTTTTTATAAATACTATATTCAGTACTGTGCATTCTATATTCTAAATTCTGTGTTCTGCATTGTATTTTCTAAATTCTATATTCATTATTCTGTATATTATATTCTAAAATCTGTGTTCTGCATTCCATGTTCTAAATTCTGGGTTCTGTATTGTTTTCCATATTCTATATACTGTGTTCTTCATTCTATATTCTGTATTGTATATTATTTATGGCGTATTATATATTCTGTGTTCTTCATTCTATATTCTGTATTCTATATTCTGCATTCCGTATTCTATATTCTATATTCTGTGTTCTACATTTTATACTCTAAATTCTATATTCAGTATTCTGTATTGTATATTCCAAATTCTGTGTTCTGCATTGTATGTTCTAAACTTTGGGTTCTGTATTCTGTATTCCATATTCTATATTTTGTGTTCTATAGTCTATATTTGGTATTCAATATTCTGCATTCCGTATTCTATATTCTATATCCTGTGTTCTAAATTCTATATTCAGTATTCTGTGTTTTATTTTCTAAATTCTGTGTTCTGCATTCCATGTTCTAAATTCTGGGTTTTATATTCACTATTGTATATACTACATTCTGTGTGCTACATTCTATATTATAAATTCTATATTCAGTATTCTGTATTCTATATTCTAAATTCTGTGTTTACATTCTATAGTCTAAATTGCATATTCAGTATGCTGTATTCTATATTCTAAATTCTGAGTTCTGCTTTCCATGTTCCAAAATCTGGCTTCAATATTTTCCTTGCTATTTTTTTTCTGTTTTCTACATTATATATTCTAAATTATTTATTCAGTATTATGTATTTTATATTCTATATTCTATGTCCTACATAGAATTTTTTAATTGTTTATAAAATATTCCGTATATTATGTTCTAAATTCTGTGTTCTATATTCTATTTTCTTTTTTTTTATATTCTGTGTTCTACATTCTATATTGTAAATTTTATATTCAGCATTCTGTATTCTATATTCTAAATTCTGTGTTCTACATTCTATATTCTATATTCTATATTCAGTATAATGTATTCTATATTCTAAATTCTGTGTTCTGCATCACATGTTCAAAATTCTCGATACTATACTCTCTATTGTATATTCTATATTCTATATACTGTGTTCTACATTCTATATTCTAAAATCTATATTAATTAATGTGTATTCTATAGTCTTAATTCTGTGTTCTGCATTCAAAGTTGTAAATTCTGGGTTCTATATTCTGTTTTCCATATTTTAATACTGTGTTCTACATTCTATATTCTAAATTCTATATTCAGTATTATATATTCTATAATCTAAATTCTGTGTTCTGCATTCCATGTTCTAAATTCTCTATTCTATATTCTGTGTTCTACTTTCTATATTCTTAATTATATATATTGTATTCAGTATTCTATATTCTAAATTCTGTGTTCTGCATTCCATGTTCTAAATTCTGGTTTCTACATTCTCTATTCTATATTCTATATTGTGTGTTTTTCATTCTAGATTTTACATACAATATTTTGCATTCCGTATACTATATTCTATATTCTGTGTTCTACATACTATATTCTAAATTCTATATTCAGCATTCCGTATTCTATATTCTAAATTCTCTGTTCTGCATTCCATGTTCTATATTCTGGTTTCTATATCCTCTTTTCTATATTCTATATCCTGTGTTCCACATTCTATATCTAAATCCTATATTCAGCGTTCTGTATTCTATATTCTAAATTATGTGTTCTGCATTCCATATTTAAATTCTGGGTTCTATATTTTGTTTTCCATATTTTATATTCTGTGTTCTACATTCTATATTCTGTATTCTATATTCTGCATTCAGTATTCTGCATTATATATTCTGTGTTCTACCTTCTATTTTCAAAATTCTATATTCAGTATTCTGTATTCTATATTCTAAATTCTGTGTTCTGCATTCCATGTTGTAAATTGTCTTTTCTATATTCTGTATTCTGTGTTCTTCTTTCTACATTCTAAATTCTATATTAAGTATTTTGTATTCTATATTATTAATTCTGTTCTCTGCATTCAACTTCTAAATTCTGGGTTCTATATTCTCTTTTATATATTCTATATACTGTGTTCTTCTTTCTAGATCCTTCACAATAAATTTTGAATTCCGTATTCTATATTCTATATTCTGTGTTCTAAATTCTATATTCTAAATTCTATATTCCGTATTCTGTATTCTATATTCTAAATTCTGTGTTCTGCATTCCATGTTCTAAATTCTGTGTTCTATATTGTCTTTTCTATATTCTGTATTCTGTGTTCTACATTCAGTATTCTAAATTCTATATTCAGTATTCTGTATTGTATATTCAAATTCTGTGTTCTGCATACCATGTTCAAATTTCGGGGTTCTGTATTCTGTTTCCATATTTTATATTCTGAGTTCTAATTTCTATATTCTGTATACTATATTCTGCATTATGTATTCTATATTCTATATTTTGTGTTCTACATTCTATATTCTAAATTTTATATTCAGTATTCTTTATTCTATTTTCTAAATTCTGGGTTCTGCATTCCATGTTCTAAATCCTATATTCAGTATTCTGTATTCTATATTCTAAATTCTGTGTTCCGCATTCTATGTTCTAAATTCTATATTCAGTATTCTGTATTATAAATTCTAAATTCTGTGTTCTGCATTCCATTTTGTAAATACTGGGTTGTCTATTCTGTTTTCCATATTGTATAATCTGTGTTCTACATTCTATATTCTGTATTCTATATTCTGCATTCCGTATTCCATATTCTATATTCTGTGTTTTACATTCTATATTCTAAATTATATATTCTGTATTCCGTATTCTATATTCTGAACTCTGTGTTCTACATTCTATATTCTAAATTCTATATTCAGTGGTCTGTATTCTATATTCTAAATTCTGTGTTCTGCATTACATGCTCTAAATTTTGGCTTCTATATTCTCTATTCTATATTCTATATGCTGTGTTCTACATTCTATATTCTGAATTGTATATTGAGGTTTCTGTACTCTATATTCTAAATTCTGTGTCCTGCATTCCATTTTCTAAATTCTGGTTTCTATATTCTCTATTCTATTTTCTGAGTTGTATATTCTATATTCTAAATTCTATATTCAGTATTGTGAATTCTATATTCTAAATTTTGTGTTCTTCATCCGTGTTCTAAATTCTGGGTTCTATATTCTCTATTCTCTATTCTATACATTGTGTTCTTCGTTCCATATTCTACATACCATATTCTGCATTCCGTATTCTATATTCTATATTCTGTGTTCTACATTCTATATTCTAAAAACTATATTCAGTCTTCCTTATTGTATATTCTAAATTCTTTGTTCTGCACTCCATTTCTAAATTCTGGGTTCTATATTCTCTATTCATTTCTATATTTTTTGTTTACATTCTATATTGTACGTTCCATATTCTGCATTCCGTGTTTTATATTCTATATTATGTTTTCAACTTTCTATATTCTAAATTCTATATTCAGTGTTCTGAATTCTATATTCTAAATTCTGTGTTCTTCATTCCATGTTCTAAATTCTGGGTTCTATATTTTCTATACTATATTCTATATTCTGTGTTCTACATTCTATATTCTAAATCCTATATTCAGTATTGTGTATTCTATATTCTTAATTCTCTATTCTTCATTCCATATCCTAAGTTCTGGATCCTATACTCTCTATTATATATTCTCTATTTGTGTTCTTCATTCTATATTCTACATAGTATATTCTGCATTCCGTATCCTATAGTCAATATTCTATGTTCTACATTCTAAATTCTAAAATCTATCTTCAGTATTCTGTATTCTATAGTATAAATTCTCTGTTCTGCATTCCATTTCTAAATTGTGGTTTCTATAATCTCTATTCTATATTATATATTTGGGTCGTTCATTCTATATTCTACGTCCTATATTCTGCCATCCATATTTTATATTCTATATTGTTTGTTCTATATACTATATTCTTAATTCTATATTCAGTATTCTGTATTCTATATTCTAAATTCTGTGTTCTGCATTCCATGTTCTAAATTCTGGGTTCTATATTTTCTATACTATATTCTATATTCTGTGTTCTATATTGTATATTCTAAATTCTATATTCATTATTCTGTATTCTATATTCTTAATTCTGTGTTCTACATTCTATATTCTAAATTCTATATTCAGTATTCTGTATTCTATATTCTTAATTCTCTGTTCTTCATTCCATGTTCTAAGTTCTGGGTCCTATACTCTCTATTATATATTCTATATTTGTGTTCTGCATTCTATATTCTACATAGTATATTCTGCATTCCGTATCCTATATTCTATATTCTATGTTCTACATTCTAAATTCTAAAATCTATATTCAGTATTCTGTATTCTATAGTATAATTTCTCTGTTCTGCATTCCATTTCTAAATTGTGGTTTCTATATTCTCTATTCTATATTATATATTTGGGTCGTTCATTCTATATTCTACGTCCTATATTCTGCCATCCGTATTTTATATTCTATATTGTTTGTTCTATATTCTATATTCTAAATTCTATATTCAGTATTTTGTATTCTATATTCTAATTTGTGTGTTCTGCATTCCATGTACTAAATTCTGGGTTCTCTATTCTCTATTCTCTATTCTGTGTTTACATTCTATATCCTAAATTCTATATTCAGTATTCTGTATTCTATATTCTAAATTCTGTGTTCTACTTTCCTTTTTATAAATTCTATATTCAGTACTGTGCATTCTATATTCTAAATTCTGTGTTCTGCATTCTATTTTCTAAATTCTATATTCATTATTCTGTATATTATATTCTAAAATCTGTGTTCTGCATTCCATGT
This sequence comes from Vicugna pacos, assembly GCF_048564905.1. NCBI lineage: Eukaryota > Metazoa > Chordata > Mammalia > Artiodactyla > Camelidae > Vicugna > Vicugna pacos. The sequence continues at coordinate 69,327,185 of NW_027328741.1, read as the reverse complement.
TCTAAATTCTGGGTTCTGTATTGTTTTCCATATTCTATATACTGTGTTCCTCATTCTACATTCTGTATTGTATATTATTTATGCCGTATTATATATTCTGTGTTCTTCATTCTATATTCTGTATTCTATATTCTGCATTCCGTATTCTATATTCTATATTCTGTGTTCTACATTTTATACTCTAAATTCTATATTCAGTATTCTGTATTGTATATTCCAAATTCTATGCCTGCATTGTATGTTCTAAACTTTGGGTTCTGTATTCTGTATTCCATATTCTATATTTTGTGTTCTATAGTCTATATTTGGTATTCAATATTCTGCATTCCGTATTCTATATTCTATATCCTGTGTTCTAAATTCTATATTCAGTATTCTGTGTTTTATTTTCTAAATTCTGTGTTCTGCATTCCATGTTCTAAATTCTGGGTTTTATATTCACTATTGTATATACTACATTCTGTGTGCTACATTCTATATTATTAATTCTATATTCAGTATTCTGTATTCTATATTCTATATTCTGTGTTTACATTCTATACTCTAAATTGCATATTCAGTATGCTGTATTCTATATTCTAAATTCTGAGTTCTGCTTTCCATGTTCCAAAATCTGGCTTCAATATTTTCCTTGCTATTTTTTTTTCTGTTTTCTACATTATATATTCTAAATTATTTATTCAGTATTATGTATTTTATATTCTATATTCTATTTCCTACATAGAATTTTTTAATTGTTTATAAAATATTCCGTATATTATGTTCTAAATTCTGTGTTCTATATTCTCTTTTCTATTTTCTATATTCTGTGTTCTACATTCTATATTGTAAATTTTATATTCAGCATTCTTTATTCTATATTCTAAATTCTGTGTTCTACATTCTATATTCTATATTCTATATTCAGTATAATGTATTCTATATTGTAAATTCTGTGTTCTGCATCTCATGTTCAAAATTCTCGATACTATACTCTCTATTGTATATTCTATATTCTATATACTGTGTTCTACATTCTATATTCTAAAATCTATATTAATTAATGTGTATTCTATAGTCCTAATTCTGTGTTCTGCATTCAAAGTTCTAAATTCTGTGTTCTATATTCTGTTTTCCATATTTTATATTCTGTGTTCTACATTCTATATTCTAAATTCTATATTCAGTATTATTTAATCTATATTCTTAATTCTTTGTTCTGCATAGCATGTTCTTTATTCTGGATTCTACATTCTGTATTCTACATTCTATATTCTGTGTTCTACATTCTATATTCTAAATTCTATATTCAGTATCCTTTATTCTATATTCTAAATTCGGTGTTCTACATTCTATATTCTAAATAGTATATTCAGTATTCTGTATTCTATATTCTAAATTCTGTGTTCAGCATTCCATGTTCTGAATTCTGATTTCTGTATTCTGTTTCCATATTCTATATTCTGTGTTCTACATTGTATATTATAAATTCTATGTTCAGTGTTCTGTAATCTATATTCTTAATTCTGTGTTCTGCATTCCATGTTCTAATTTCTCTATTCTATATTTTCTGTTCTACATTCTATATTCTGTATTCAATATTCTGCATTCCGTATTCTAAATTCTATTTCTGTGTTCTGCATTCAAAATTCTGGGTTTGCATTCCATGTTCTAAATTCTGGGTTCTGTATTCTTCATTCTCTATTCTTTATTCTGTGTTCTGCATTCTCTATTCTACATTCTCTATTCTGTATTCTATATTCTACATTCTGTGTTCTGCATTCAATGTTCTAAATTCTGGTTTCTGTATTCTGTATTCTATAGACTGTTTTGTACATTCTAAAGTATACATTCTATATTCTGTATTCTGTACTCTATATTCTAAATTCAGTGTTCTGAATTCTACGTTCTAAACTCTGGGTTCTGTATTCTGTTTTCTATATTCTATATTCTGTGTTATACATTCTATATTCAACATTCTGTATACTGTGTTCTATATACTAAATTCTGTTTTCTGAATTCCATGTTCTAAATAATGTGTTCTGCATTGTGTATTCTATATTCTATAATCTGTGTTGTATATTCTGTGTTATACATTCTATATTCAGTATTCAATATTCTAAAATCTAAACTCTGTGTTCTGAATTCCATGTTCTAAATTCTGTGTTCTGTAGTCTGTATTCTGAATTCCATATTCTCTTACTACATCCAGTATTCTACATTCTATATTCTGTATTCTGTATACAATATTCCATATACTGTGTTCAACAATGTAAATTCTATATTCTAAATTCTGTATTCTGCACTCTATATTCTAAATTCTGTGTTCTGAATTACAACTTGTATAATCAAGTTTCTGCATTCTGTATTCTATATTCTATATTCTGTGTTCTACATTCTGTATTCTACATTGTATATTATGTATTCTGTATACTATATTCTATATTATGCGTTCTGATTCCCATGTTCTAAATTCTGGGTTCTGTATTCCGTAATCTGTATTCAATATTCTGTGTTCTACATTCTGTATTGTACATTCTATATACTGTATTCTATATTATAAATTCTGTGTACAACATTCTATATACCACATAATATTTCGGTATACTTTATTATATATTCTGTGTTCTGAATTCCTTGTTCTAAATTCTGCATACTGCATTCTGTATTCTATATTCTATATTCTGTGTTCTACATTCTATATTCTACATTCTATTCCTTTATTCTATATTATGTATTGTGTGTTCTGAATTCCATTTTCTGAATCCTGCGTTCTGTATGCTGTATTCCATATTCTGTGTTTTGAATTCTATGTTCTAAATTCTATATTCAGCATTCTGTAATCTAAAGTCTTAATTCTGTGTTCTGCATTCTATGGTCTAAATTCTGGGTTCTGTATTCTGTTTTCCATATTCCATATTCTGTGTTCTATATTCTATATTATGTATTCCGTATTCTATATTCTATACTCTGTGTTCTACATTCTATATTCTGCATACTGTATTCAGTATACTGTATTCTATATACTAAATTCTGTGTTCTGCACCCATGTTCTAAATTCTGGGTTCTATATTTTCTTATCTATATTCTATATTCTGTGTTCTATATTCTACATTCTAAATTCTATATTCAGTATTCTGTATTTTATATTCTTTATTAAGTGTTCTACATTCTATATTCTAAGTTCTATATTCAAAATTCTTTATTCTATATTCTAAATTCTCTGTTCTGCATTCCATTTCTAAATTCTGGTTGCTATATTCTCTATTCTATATTCTATATTTTGTGTTCTTCATTCTATATTCTACCTTCTTTATTCTGCATTCCGTATTTTATATTCTATATTCTGTGTTCTATTTCTATATTCTAAATTCTATATTCACTATTTTGTATTCTATATTATAATTTTTGTGATCTGCATTCCATGTTCTAAATTCTGGGTTCTATATTCTCTATTCTATGTTATATATTCTGTGTTCTACATTCTATATTCTAAATTCTGTATTCAGTATTGTTTATTCTATGTTCTAAATTCTGTGTCTGAATTCTATGGTCTAAATTCTATATTCAGTATTCTGTATATCATATTCTAAATTCTGTGTTTTGCAATCCATGTTCTAAATTCTGGTTTCTGTAATCTGTTTTTCATTTTTTATATTCTGTGTTTTTCATTCTATATTCTGTATTGTATATTCTTTATGCTGTATTCTCTATTCTGTGTTTTCCATTCTATATTCTGTATTCTATATTCTGCATTCCGTATTCTATATTCTATATTCTGTGTTCTAATTTCTATACTCTAAATTCTATATTCAGTATTCTGTATTTTATATTCCAAATTCTGTGTTCTGCAATCCATGTTCTAAATTCTGGTTTCTGTATACTGTTTTCCATTTTTTATATTCTGTGTTCTACATTCTATATTGTGTATTGTATATTCTTTATGCCGTATTCTCTATTCTGAGTTTTTCATTCTACATTCTGTATTCCATATTCTGCATTCCGTATTCTATATTCTATATTCTGTGTTGTACATTCTGTACTCTAAATTCTATATTCAGTTTTCTCTATTCTATATTCAAAATTCTGTGTTCTACATTATATATTATAAATTCTATATTCTATATTCAAAATTCTTTGTTCTTCATTCCGTGTTCTAATTTCTGGGTTCTATATTCTCTATTCTATATTCTATATTGTGTGCTCTTCATTCTATATTCTACATTCTATATTCTAAATTCTATATTCTATATTCCAAATTCTGTGTTCTGCATTTCATATTCTATATTCTGGGTTATGTATTCTGTATTCCATATTTTATATTTTGTGTTCTATATTCTATATTTGGTATTCTATATTCTGCATTCCGTATTCTATATTCTATATCCTGTGTTCTAAATCCTATATTCAGTATTCTGTATTTTATTTTCTAAATTCTGTGTTCTGCATTCCATGTTCTAAATTCTGGGTTCTATATTCTCTATTCTATATACTATATTCTGTGTGCTACATTCTATTTTCTATTTCTATATTCATTATTCTGTATTCAATATTCTAATTTCTGTGTTCTGCATTCCATGTTCTAAATTCTACATTCAGTATTGTGTATTCTATATTCTAAATTCTGGGTTCTGCATTCTATGTTGTAAACTCTATATTAAGTATTCTGTATTCTATTTTCTAAATTCTGTGTTCTGCAATCCATGTTTTAAATTCTGGGTTCTGTATTTTGTTTTACATATTTTATATTTTGTGTTGTACATTCTATATTCTGTATTCAATATTCTGCATTCTGTATTCTAAATTGTATTTCTGTGTTCTACATTCTAAATTCTGTGTTCTGCATTCCATGTTCTAAATTCAATATTCAGTATTCTGTATTCTATATTCTAAATTCTGTGTTCTGCATTCTATGTTCTAAATTCTATATTCAGTATTCTTTATTCTATATTCTATATTCTGTGTTCTGCATTCCATGTTCTAAATTCTGTGTTCTATATTCTTTTTTCCATATTCTAGATTCAGTGTTCTATATTCTATATTCTGTATTCTGTATTCTGCATTCCGTATTCTACAATGTATATTCTGTGTTCTAAATTTTATTTTCCAAATTCTATATGTAGTATTCTGTATTGTATATTCTATATGCTGTTTTCTAAATTCTGTATTCTAAATTCTATATTCTTTATTCTAAATTCTGTGTTCTGCATACCGTGTTCAAAATTCTGTGTTCTAAATTCTCTATTCTGTATTCTATAATTTGTGTTCTTCATTCTATATTCTATATCCTATATTCTGCATTCAGTTGTCTATATTGTATATTCTGTGTTCTACATTCTATATTCTAAATTCTATATTCAGTATTCTGTTTTATATATTCTAAATTCTGTGTTCTGTATTCTATGTTCTAAATTCTGGCTTCTATATTCTCCAGTCTATATTCTATATTTTGTGAACTCCATTCTTATTTCTACATTCTTTATTCTGCATTCCATATTCTATATTATATATTCTGTGTTCTACATTCTATATTCTAAATTCTATATTCCTTATTCCGTAGTATATATTCTATATTCTATGTTCTGCATTGTATATTCTAAATTCTACATTCAGTAATCTGTATTCTAAATACTAAATTCTGTGTTCTGCATTTCATGTTCTAAATTCTGTGTTCTATATTCTCTTTTCTATATTCTATATTCTGTGTCCTTCATTCAATATTCTAATTACTATATTCAGTATTCTCTTTTCTATATTCTAAATTCTGTGTTCTGCATACCATGTTCGTATTTCGGGATTATGTATTCTGTTTCCATATTTTACATTCTGTGTTCTAAATTCTATATTCTGTATAATATATTCTGCATTATGTATTCAATATTGTATATTTTGTGTTCTACATTCTCTATTCTAAATTCTATAATCTATATTCTAAATTCAGTGTTCTTTATTCCGTGTTCTTAATTCTGGGTTCTATAATCTCTTTTCTATATTCTATATTCTGTGTTCGACATTCAATATTCTAAATTCTATATTTAGTATTCTCAATTCTATATTCAAAATTCTGTGTTCTACATGCTATATTCTAAATTCTATATTCTATATTCAAAATTCTGTATTCTTCATTCCGTGTTCTAAATTCTGGGTTCTATATTCTCTATTCTCTATTATATATTCTGTGTTCTACCTTCTATTTTCAAAATTCTATATTCAGTATTCTGTATTCTATATTCGAAATTCTGTGTTCTGCATTCCATGTTGTAAATTGTCTTTTCTATATTCTGTATTCTGTGTTCTTCTTTCTACATTCTAAATTCTATATTAAGTATTTTGTATTCTATAATATTAATTCTGTTCTCTGCATTCAATTTCTAAATTCTGGGTTCTATATTCTCTTTTATATATTCTATATACTGTGTTCTTCTTTCTAGATCCTTCATAATAAATTTTGAATTCCGTATTCTATATTCTATATTCTGTGTTCTAAATTCTATATTCTAAATTCTATATTCCGTATTCTGTATTCTATATTCTAAATTCTGTGTTTTGTATTCCATGTTGTATATTCTGGCTTCTATATTCTTTATTCTATATTCTAAATTCTGTGTTCTGCATTTCATGTTGTAAATTCCATATTCAGTATTCTGTATTCTATATTCTAAATTCTGTGTTCTGCTTTCCTTTTTATAAATTCTATATTCAGTACTGTGCATTCTATATTCTAAATTCTGTGTTCTGCATTCTATTTTCTAAATTCTATATTCATTATTCTGTATATTAAATTCTAAAATTTGTGTTCTGCATTCCATGTTCTAAATTCTGGGTTCTGTATTGTTTTCCATATTCTATATACTGTGTTCTTCATTCTATATTCTGTATTGTATATTATTTATGCCGTATTATATATTCTGTGTTCTTCATTTTATATTCTGTATTCTATATTCTGCATTCCGTATTCTATATTCTATATTCTGTGTTCTACATTTTATACTCTAAATTCTATATTCAGTATTCTGTATTGTATATTCCAAATTCTGTGTTCTGCATTGTATGTTCTAAACTTTGGGTTCTGTATTCTGTATTCCATATTCTATATTTTGTGTTCTATAGTCTTTATTTGGTATTCAATATTCTGCATTCCGTATTCTATATTCTATATCCTGTGTTCTAAATTCTATATTCAGTATTCTGTGTTTAATTTTCTAAATTCTGTGTTCTGCATTCCATGTTCTAAATTCTGGGTTTTATATTCACTATTGTATATACTACATTCTGTGTGCTACATTCTATATTATAAATTCTATATTCAGTATTCTGTATTCTATATTCTAAATTCTGTGTTTACATTCTATAGTCTAAATTGCATATTCAGTATGCTGTATTCTATATTCTAAATTCTGAGTTCTGCTTTCCATGTTCCAAAATCTGGCTTCAATATTTTCCTTGCTAGTTTTTTTCTGTTTTCTACATTATATATTCTAAATTATTTATTCAGTATTATGTATTTTATATTCTATATTCTATGTCCTACATAGAATTTTTTAATTGTTTATAAAATATTCCGTATATTATGTTCTAAATTCTGTGTTCTATATTCTATTTTCTATTTTCTATATTCTGTGTTCTACATTCTATATTGTAAATTTTATATTCAGCATTCTGTATTCTATATTCTAAATTCTGTGTTCTACATTCTATATTCTATATTCTATATTCAGTATAATGTATTCTATATTCTAAATTCTGTGTTCTGCATCACATGTTCAAAATTCTCGATACTATACTCTCTATTGTATATTCTATATTCTATATACTGTGTTCTACATTCTATATTCTAAAATCTATATTAATTAATGTGTATTCTATAGTCTTAATTCTGTGTTCTGCATTCAAAGTTCTAAATTCTGGGTTCTATATTCTGTTTTCCATATTTTAATACTGTGTTCTACATTCTATATTCTAAATTCTATATTCAGTATTATATATTCAATAATCTAAATTCTGTGTTCTGCATTCCATGTTCTAAATCCTCTATTCTATATTCTGTGTTCTACTTTCTATATTCTTAATTATATATATTGTATTCAGTATTCTATATTCTAAATTCTTTGTTCTGCATTCCATGTTCTAAATTCTGGTTTCTTCATTCTCTATTCTATATTCTATATTGTGTGTTTTTCATTCTAGATTTTGCATACAAAATTTTGCATTCCGTATACTATATTCTATATTCTGTGTTCTACATACTATATTCTAAATTCTATATTCAGCATTCCGTATTCTATATTCTAAATTCTCTGTTCTGCATTCCATGTTCTAAATTCTGGTTTCTATATCCTCTTTTCTATATTCTATATACTGTGTTCCACATTCTATATCTAAATCCTATATTCAGCGTTCTGTATTCTATATTCTAAATTATGTGTTCTGCATTCCATATTTAAATTCTGGGTTCTATATTCTGTTTTCCATATTTTATATTCTGTGTTCTACATTCTATATTCTGTATTCTATATTCTGCATTCAGTATTCTGCATTATATATTCTGTGTTCTACCTTCTATTTTCAAAATTCTATATTCAGTATTCTGTATTCTATATTCTAAATTCTGTGTTCTGCATTCCATGTTGTAAATTGTCTTTTCTATATTCTGTATTCTGTGTTCTTCTTTCTACATTCTAAATTCTATATTAAGTATTTTGTATTCTATATTATTAATTCTGTTCTCTGCATTCAATTTCTAAATTCTGGGTTCTATATTCTCTTTTATATATTCTATATACTGTGTTCTTCTTTCTAGATCCTTCATAATAAATTTTGAATTCCGTATTCTATATTCAATATTCTGTGTTCTAAATTCTATATTCTAAATTCTATATTCCGTATTCTGTATTCTATATTCTAAATTCTGTGTTTTGTATTCCATGTTGTATATTCTGGCTTCTATATTCTTTATTCTATATTCTAAATTCTGTGTTCTGCATTTCATGTTGTAAATTCCATATTCAGTATTCTGTATTCTATATTCTAAATTCTGTGTTCTGCTTTCCATTTTATAAATTCTATATTCAGTACTGTGCATTCTATATTCTAAATTCTGTGTTCTGCATTCTATTTTCTAAATTCTATATTCATTATTCTGTATATTATATTCTAAAATCTGTGTTCTGCATTCCATGTTCTAAATTCTGGGTTCTGTATTGTTTTCCACATTCTATATACTGTGTTCTTCTTTCTAGATCCTTCACACTAAATTTTGAATTCCGTATTCTATATTCTATATTCTGTGTTCTAAATTCTATATTCTAAATTCTATATTCCGTATTCTGTATTCTATATTCTAAATTCTGTGTTTTGTATTCCATGTTGTATATTCTGGCTTCTATATTCTTTATTCTATATTCTAAATTCTGTGTTCTGCATTCCATGTTGTAAATTCTATATTCAGTATTCTGTATTCTATATTCTATATTCTGTGTTCTGCATTCTATATTCTAAATTCTATATTTGGTATTCTGTATTCTATATTCTTAATTCTGTGACCTGGTTTCCATGTTCTAAATTCTGGGTTCTATATTCTCTATTCTATATTCTAAATTTTGTGCATTTCATTCTATATTCTACAATCTATATTCTGTATTAGGTATTCTATATTCTTTTTTTCTGTGTTCTACATTCCATATTCTAAATTCTATATGCACTATTCTGTATTCTATATTCTGAATTCTGTGGTCTGCATTCCATGTTCTAAATTCTGGGTTCTATACACTTTATTCTATATTCTATATTCTGTGTTCTACATTCTATATTCTAAATTCCATATTCAGTGTTCTGTATTGTATATTCTAAATTCTGGGTTCTGATTCCATGTACTAAATTCTGGGTTCTACATTCTCTATTCTATTTTCTATATTCTGTGTTTTACATTTTATATTCTAAATTCTATATTCAGTAATCTGTATTCCATATTCTAAATTCTGTGTTCTTCATTCTATATTCAAAATTCTATATTCAGTATTCTGTATTGTATGTTCTAAATACCGTGTTCTGCATTCAATGTTCTAAATTATGTGTTCTGCTTTCCATGTTCTTAGGTCTGGGATCTATAATCTATATTCTATATTCTGTGTTCTACATTCTACATTCTAAATTCTATATTCAGTATTATTTAATCTATATTCTTAATTCTGTGTTCTGCATAACATGTTCTTTATTCGGGGATTCTACATTCTGTATTCTTCATTCTATATTCTGTGTTCTACATTCTATATTCTAAATTCTATATTCAGTATTCTTTATTCTATATTCTAAATTCGTTGTTCTACATTCTATATTCTAAATAGTATATTCAGTATTCTGTATTCTATATTCTAAATTCTGTGTTCAGCATTCCATGTTCTGAATTCTGATTTCTGTATTCTGTTTCCATATTCTATATTCTGTGTTCTACATTGTATATTATAAATTCTATGTTCAGTGTTCTGTAATCTATATTCTTAATTCTGTGTTCTGCATTCCATGTTCTAATTTCTATATTCTATATTTTGTGTTCTACATTCTATATTCTGTATTCAATATTCTGCATTCCGTATTCTAAATTCTATTTCTGTGTTCTACATTCTACATTCTGGGTTCTGCATTCCATGTTCTAAATTCTGGGTTCTGTATTCTTCATTCTCTATCCTTTATTCTGTGTTCTGCATTCTCTATTCTACATTCTCTATTCTGTATTCTATATTCTACATTCTGTGTTCTGCATTCAATGTTCTAAATTCTGGTTTCTGTATTCTGTATTCTATAGTCTGTTTTGTACATTCTAAAGTATACATTCTATATTCTGTATTATGTGCTCTATATTCTAAGTTCAGTGTTCTGAATTCTACATTCTAAACTCTGGGTTCTGTATTCTGTTTTCTATACTCTATATTCTGTGTTATACATTCTATATTCAACATTCTGTATACGGTATTCTATATACTAAATTCTGTTTTCTGAATTCCATGTTCTAAATAATGTGTTCTGCATTGTGTATTCTATATTCTATAATCTGTGTTGTATATTCTGTGTTATGCATTCTATATTCAGTATTCAATATTCTAAAATCTAAACTCTGTGTTCTGAATTCCATGTTCTAAATTCTGTGTTCTGTAGTCTGTATTCTGAATTCCATATTCTCTTACTACATCCAGTATTCTACATTCTATATTCTGTATTCTGTATACAATATTCCATATACTGTGTTCAACAATGTAAATTTTATATTCTATATTCTGTATTCTGCACTCTATATTCTAAATTCTGTGTTCTGAATTACAACTTGTATAATCAAGTTTCTGCTTTCTGTATTCTATATTCTGTGTTCTACATTCTGTATTCTACATTGTATATTATGTATTCTGTATACTATATTCTATATTATGCGTTCTGATTTCCATGTTCTAAATTCTGGGTTCTGTATTCCGGAATCTGTATTCAATATTCTGTGTTCTACATTCTGTATTGTACATTCTATATACTGTATTCTATATTATAAATTCTGTGTACAACATTCTATATACCACATAATATTTCGGTATACTTTATTATATATTCTGTGTTCTGAATTCCTTGTTCTAAATTCTGCATACTGCATTCTGTATTTTATATTCTATTTTCTGTGTTCTACATTCTATATTCTACATTCTATTCCTTTATTCTATATTATGTATTGTGTGTTCTGAATTCCATGTTCTGAATCCTGCGTTCTGTATGCTGTATTCCATATTCTGTGTTTTGAATTCTATGTTCTAAATTCTATATTCAGCATTCTGTAAACTAAAGCCTTAATTCTGTGTTCTGCATTCTATGGTCTAAATTCTGGGTTCTGTATTCTGTTTTCCATATTCCATATTCTGTGTTCTATATTCTATATTCTGTATTCCGTATTCTATATTCTATACTCTGTGTTCTACATTCTATATTCTGCATACGGTATTGAGTATACTGTATTCTATATTCTAAATTCTGTGTTCTGCACCCATGTTCTAAATTCTGGGTTCTATATTTTCTTATCTATATTCTATATTCTGTGTTCTATATTCTACATTCTAAATTCTATATTCAGTATTCTGTATTTTATATTCTTTATTAAGTGTTCTACATTCTATATTCTAAGTTCTATATTTAATATTCTGTATTCTATATTCTTAATTCTATGTTCTGCATTCCGGGTTCTAAGTTCTGTGTTCTATTCTCTCTAGTATATATTCTATATTTGTGTTCTTCATTCTACATTCTACAAAGTATATTCTGCATTCCGTATTCTATATTCTATATTCTATGTTCTACATTCTATATTCTAAAATATTTATTCAGTTTTCTGAATTCTATATTCTCAATTCTCTGTTCTGCATTCCATTTCTTAATTCTGGTTGCTATATTCTCTATTCTATATTCTTTATTTTGTGTTCTTCATTCTATATTCTACCTTCTTTATTCTGCATTCCGTATTTTATATTCTATATTTTGTGTTCTATTTCTATATTCTAAATTCTATATTCACTATTTTGTATTCTATATTATAATTTTTGTGATCTGCATTCCGTGTTCTAAATTCTGGGTTCTATATTCTCTATTCTATGTTATATATTCTGTGTTCTACATTCTATATTCTAAATTCTATATTCAGTATTGTTTATTCTATGTTCTAAATTCTGTGTCTGAATTCTATGTTCTAAATTCTATATTCAGTATTCTGTATATCATATTCTAAATTCTGTGTTCTGCAATCCATGTTCTAAATTCTGGTTTCTGTAATCTGTTTTTCATTTTTTATATTCTGTGTTTTTCATTCTATATTCTGTATTGTATATTTTTATGCTGTATTCTCTATTCTGTGTTTTCCATTCTATATTCTGTATTCTATATTCTGCATTCCGTATTCTATATTCTATATTCTGTGTTCTAATTTCTATACTCTAAATTCTATATTCAGTATTCTGTATTCTATATTCCAAATTCTGTGTTCTGCAATCCATGTTCTAAATTCTGGTTTCTGTATACTGTTTTCCATTTTTTATATTCTGTGTTCTACATTCTATATTGTGTATTGTATATTCTTTATGCCGTATTCTCTATTCTGAGTTTTTCATTCTACATTCTGTATTCCATATTCTGCATTCCGTATTCTATATTCTATATTCTGTGTTCTACATTCTGTACTCTAAATTCTATATTCAGTTTTCTCTATTCTATATTCAAAATTCTGTGTTCTACATTGTATATTCTAAATTCTATATTCTATATTCAAAATTCTGTGTTCTTCATTCCGTGTTCTAAATTCTGGGTTCTATATTCTCTATTCTATATTCTATATTGTGTGCTCTTCATTCTATATTCTACATTCTATATTCTAAATTCTATATTCTATATTCCAAATTCTGTGTTCTGCATTTCATATTCTAAATCCCTGGTTATGAATTCTGTATTCCATATTTTATATTTTGTGTTCTAAATTCTATATTTGGTATTCTTTATTCTGCATTCCGTATTCTATATTCTATATCCTGTGTTCTAAATCCTATATTCAGTATTCTGTATTTTATTTTCTAAATTCTGTGTTCTGCATTCCATGTTCTAAATTCTGGGTTCTATATTCTCTATTCTATATACTATATTCTGTGTGCTACATTCTATATTCTATTTCTATATTCATTATTCTGTATTCAATATTCTAAATTCTGTGTTCTGCATTCCATGTTCTAAATTCTACATTCAGTATTCTGTATTCTATATTCTAAATTCTGGGTTCTGCATTCTATGTTGTATACTCTATATTAAGTATTCTGTATTCTATTTTCTAAATTCTGTGTTCTGCAATCCATGTTTTAAATTCTGTGTTCTGTATTTTGTTTTACATATTTTATATTTTGTGTTGTACATTCTATACTCTGTATTCAATATTCTGCATTCTGTATTCTAAATTGTATTTCTGTGTTCTACATTCTAAATTCTGTGTTCTGCATTCCATGTTCTAAATTCAATATTCAGTATTCTGTATTCTATATTCTAAATTCTGTGTTCTGCATTCTATGTTCTAAATTCTATATTCAGTATTCTGTATTCTATATTCTATATTCTGTGTTCTGCATTCCATGTTCTAAATTCTGGGTTCTGTATTCTCTTTTCCATATTCTATATTCTGTTTTCTACATTCTATATTCTGTATTCTATATTCTGCATTCCGTATTCTTTAATCTATATTCTGTGTTCTACATTCTGTACTCTAAATTCTATATTCAGTATTCTTTATTCTATATTCAAAATTCTGTGTTCTACATTGTATATTTTAAATTATATATTCTATATTCAAAATTCTGTGTTCTTCATTCCGTGATCTAAATTCTGTTTTCTATATTCTCTATCCTATATTGTGTGTTCTTCATTCTATATTCTACATTCTATATTCTAAATTCTATATTGTATATTCCAAATTCTGTGTTCTGCATTTCATATTCTAAATTCTGGGTTATGTATTCTGTATTCCATAATTTATATTTTGTTTTCTATATTCTATATTTGGTATTCTATATTCTGCATTCCGTATTCTATATTCTATATCCTGTGTTCTATATCCTATATTCAGTATTCTGTATTTTATTTTCTAAATTCTGTGTTCTGCATTCCATGTTCTAAATTCTGTGTTCTATATTATTTTTTCCATATTCTAGATTCAGTGTTCTATATTCTATATTCTGTATTCTGTATTCTGCATTCCGTATTCTACAATGTATATTCTGTGTTCTAAATTTTATTTTCCAAATTCTATATTTAGTATTCTGAATTATATATTCTATATGCTGTTTTCTAAATTCTGTATTCTAAATTCTATATTCTTTATTCTATAATTTTGTGTTCTGCATACCGTGTTCAAAATTCTGTGTTCTATATTCTCTATTCTGTATTCTATAATTTGTGTTCTTCATTCTATATTCTATATCCTATATTCTGCATTCAGTTGTCTATATTGTATATTCTGTGTTCTACATTCTATATTCTAAATTCTATATTCACTATCCTGTTTTATATATTCTAAATTCTGTGTTCTGCATTCTATGGTCTAAATTCTGGGTTCTGTATTCTGTTTTCCATATTCCATATTCTGTGCTCTATATTCTATATTATGTATTCCGTATTCTATATTCTATACTCTGTGTTCTACATTCTATATTCTGCATACTGTATTCAGTACACTGTATTCTATATACTAAATTCTGTGTTCTGCACCCATGTTCTAAATTCTGGGTTCTATATTTTCTTATCTATATTCTATATTCTGTGTTCTATATTCTACATTCTAAATTCTATATTCAGTATTCTGTATTTTATATTCTTTATTAAGTGTTCTACATTCTATATTCTAAGTTCTATATTCAATATTCTTTATTCTATATTCTTAATTCTATGTTCTGCATTCCGGGTTCTATGTTCTGTGTTCTATTCTCTCTAGTATGTATTCTATATTTGTGTTCTTCATTCTACATTCTACAAAGTATATTCTGCATTCCGTATTCTATATTCTATATTCTATGTTCTACATTCTATATTCTAAAATATTTATTCAGTTTTCTGAATTCTATATTCTAAATTCTCTGTTCTGCATTCCATTTCTAAATTCTGGTTGCTATATTCTCTATTCTATATTCTATATTTTGTGTTCTTCATTCTTTATTCTACCTTCTTTATTCTGCATTCCGTATTTTATATTCTATATTCTGTGTTCTATTTCTATATTCTAAATTCTATATTCACTATTTTGTATTCTATATTATAATTTTTGTGATCTGCATTCCATGTTCTAAATTCTGGGTTCTATATTCTCTATTCTATGTTATATATTCTGTGTTCTACATTCTATATTCTAAATTCTGTATTCAGTAATGTTTATTCTATGTTCTAAATTCTGTGTCTGAATTCTATGGTCTAAATTCTATATTCAGTATTCTGTATATCATATTCTAAATTCTGTGTTTTGCAATCCATGTTCTAAATTCTGGTTTCTGTAATCTGTTTTTCATTTTTTATATTCTGTGTTTTTCATTCTATATTCTGTATTGTATATTCATTATGCTGTATTCTCTATTCTGTGTTTTCCATTCTATATTCTGTATTCTATATTCTGCATTCCGTATTCTATATTCTATATTCTGTGTTCTAATTTCTATACTCTAAATTCTATATTCAGTATTCTGTATTTTATATTCCAAATTCTGTGTTCTGCAATCCATGTTCTAAATTCTGGTTTCTGTATACTGTTTTCCATTTTTTATATTCTGTGTTCTACATTCTATATTGTGTATTGTATATTCTTTATGCCGTATTCTCTATTCTGAGTTTTTCATTCTACATTCTGTATTCCATATTCTGCATTCCGTATTCTATATTCTATATTCTGTGTTGTACATACTGTACTCTAAATTCTATATTCAGTTTTCTCTATTCTATATTCAAAATTCTGTGTTCTACATTATATATTATAAATTCTATATTCTATATTCAAAATTCTTTGTTCTTCATTCCGTGTTCTAATTTCTGGGTTCTATATTCTCTATTCTATATTCTATATTGTGTGCTCTTCATTCTATATTCTACATTCTATATTCTAAATTCTATATTCTATATTCCAAATTCTGTGTTCTGCATTTCATATTCTATATTCTGGGTTATGTATTCTGTATTCCATATTTTATATTTTGTGTTCTATATTCTATATTTGGTATTCTATATTCTGCATTCCGTATTCTATATTCTATATCCTGTGTTCTAAATCCTATATTCAGTATTCTGTATTTTATTTTCTAAATTCTGTGTTCTGCATTCCATGTTCTAAATTCTGGGTTCTATATTCTCTATTCTATATACTATATTCTGTGTGCTACATTCTATATTCTATTTCTATATTCATTATTCTGTATTCAATATTCTAAATTCTGTGTTCTGCATTCCATGTTCTAAATTCTACATTCAGTATTCTGTATTCTATATTCTAAATTCTGGGTTCTGCATTCTATGTTGTAAACTCTATATTAAGTATTCTGTATTCTATTTTCTAAATTCTGTGTTCTGCAATCCATGTTTTAAATTCTGGGTTCTGTATTTTGTTTTACATATTTTATATTTTGTGTTGTACATTCTATATTCTGTATTCAATATTCTGCATTCTGTATTCTAAATTGTATTTCTGTGTTCTACATTCTAAATTCTGTGTTCTGCATTCCATGTTCTAAATTCAATATTCAGTATTCTGTATTCTATATTCTAAATTCTGTGTTCTGCATTCTATGTTCTAAATTCTATATTCAGTATACTGTATTCTATATTCTATATTCTGTGTTCTGCATTCCATGTTCTAAATTCTGTGTTCTATATTCTTTTTTCCATATTCTAGATTCAGTGTTCTATATTCTATATTCTGTATTCTGTATTCTGCATTCCGTATTCTACAATGTATATTCTGTGTTCTAAATTTTATTTTCCAAATTCTATATGTAGTATTCTGTATTGTATATTCTATATGCTGTTTTCTAAATTCTGTATTCTAAATTCTATATTCTTTATTCTAAATTCTGTGTTCTGCATACCGTGTTCAAAATTCTGTGTTCTATATTCTCTATTCTGTATTCTATAATTTGTGTT
This sequence comes from Vicugna pacos, assembly GCF_048564905.1. Classification (NCBI taxonomy): domain Eukaryota; kingdom Metazoa; phylum Chordata; class Mammalia; order Artiodactyla; family Camelidae; genus Vicugna; species Vicugna pacos. The sequence continues at coordinate 69,309,533 of NW_027328741.1, read as the reverse complement.
CTTCATTCTATATTCTATATCCTATATTCTGCATTCAGTTGTCTATATTGTATATTCTGTGTTCTACATTCTATATTCTAAATTCTATATTCAGTATTCTGTTTTATATATTCTAAATTCTGTGTTCTGTATTCTATGTTCTAAATTCTGGCTTCTATATTCTCCAGTCTATATTCTATATTTTGTGAACTCCATTCTTATTTCTACATTCTTTATTCTGCATTCCATATTCTATATTATATATTCTGTGTTCTACATTCTATATTCTAAATTCTATATTCCTTATTCCGTAGTATATATTCTATATTCTATGTTCTGCATTGTATATTCTAAATTCTACATTCAGTAATCTGTATTCTAAATACTAAATTCTGTGTTCTGCATTTCATGTTCTAAATTCTGTGTTCTATATTCTCTTTTCTATATTCTATATTCTGTGTCCTTCATTCAATATTCTAATTACTATATTCAGTATTCTCTTTTCTATATTCTAAATTCTGTGTTCTGCATACCATGTTCGTATTTCGGGATTCTGTATTCTGTTTCCATATTTTACATTCTGTGTTCTAAATTCTATATTCTGTATAATATATTCTGCATTATGTATTCAATATTGTATATTTTGTGTTCTACATTCTCTATTCTAAATTCTATAATCTATATTCTAAATTCAGTGTTCTTTATTCCGTGTTCTTAATTCTGGGTTCTATAATCTCTTTTCTATATTCTATATTCTGTGTTCGACATTCAATATTCTAAATTCTATATTTAGTATTCTCAATTCTATATTCAAAATTCTGTGTTCTACATGCTATATTCTAAATTCTATATTCTATATTCAAAATTCTGTATACTTCATTCCGTGTTCTAAATTCTGGGTTCTATATTCTCTATTCTCTATTCTATATTCTGTGTTCTTCATTCTATATTCTACATTCTATATTCTGCATTCCGTATTCTATATTCTATATACTGTGTTCTACATTCTATATTCAAAATTCTATATTCATTATCCTGTATTCTATATTCTAAATTCAGTGCTTTGAATTCCATGTTCTAAATTCTGGGTTTTATATTCTCTATTATATATTCTATATTTTTTGTTCTTCATTCTATATTGTACGTTATATATTCTGCATTCCGTGTTATATATTCTATATTATGTTTCCTACATTCTATATTCTAAATTCTATATTCAGTATTCTGTATTCTATAATCTAAATTCTGTGTTCTGATTCAATTTTTAAATTCTGGGTTCTAAATTCTCTTTTATATATGCTATATTTTGTGTTCTTAATTCTTTATTCTGCATTCTATATTCTGCATTCTGTATTTATGTTCTATATTCTGTGATCTACATCTACTTTCTAAATTCTATATTCTGTATTCTGTATTCAATATTCTACATTCTGTGTTCTGCATTCTATTTTCTAAATTCTGGGTTCTGTATACTGTTTTCCATATTCTATATTCTGTGTTCTATATTCTATATTCTGTATTCTCTATTCTGCATTCCGTATTCTATATTCTATATTCTGTGTTCTTCATTCTATTATCCAAATTCTGTATTCAGTATTCTGAATTGTATATTCTAAATTCTGTGTTCTGCATACCATGTTCAAATTTCGGGGTTCTGTATTCTGTTTCCATGTTTTATATTCTGTGTTCTAATTTCTATATTCTCTATACTATATTCTGCATTATGTATTCTATATTCTATATTTTGTGTTCTACATTCTATATTCTAAATTTTATATTCAGTATTCTTTATTCTATTTTCTAAATTCTGGGTTCTGCATTCCATGTTCTAAATCCTATATTCAGTATTCTGTATTCTATATTCTAAATTCTGTGTTCTGCATTCCATGTTCTAAATTCTGTGTTCTATATTGTCTATTCTATATTCCATATTCTGTGTTCTACATTCAATATTCTAAATTCTATATTCAGTATTCTGTATTGTATATTCTAAATTCTGTGTTCTGCATACCATGTTCAAATTTCGGGGTTCTGTATTCTGTTTCCATATTTTATATTCTGTGTTCTAATTTCTATATTCTGTATGCTATATTCTGAATTATGTATTCAATATTCTATATTTTGTGTTCTACATTCTATATTCTAAATTTTATATTCAGTATTCTTTATTCTATTTTCTAAATTCTGGGTTCTGCATTCCATGTTCTAAATCCTATATTCAGTATTCTGTATTCTATATACTAAATTCTGTGTTCCGCATTGTATGATCTAAATTCTATATTCAGTATTCTGTATTATAAATTCTAAATTCTGTTTTCTGCATTCCATGTTGTAAATACTGGGTTGTCTATTCTGTTTTCCATATTGTATAATCTGTGTTCTACATTCTATATTCTGTATTCTATATTCTGCATTCCGTATTCCATATTCTATATTCTGTGTTTTACATTCTGTATTCTAAATTCTATATTCTGTATTCCGTATTCTATATTCTGAACTCTGTGTTCTACATTCTATATTCTAAATTCTATATTCAGTGGTCTGTATTCTATATTCTAAATTCTGTGTTCTGCATTACATGCTCTAAATTTTGGCTTCTATATTCTCTATTCTATATTCTATATGGTGTGTTCTACATTCTATATTCTGAATTGTATATAGATGTTTCTGTATTCTATATTCTAAATTCTGTGTCCTGCATTCCATTTTCTAAATTCTGGTTTCTATATTCTCTATTCTATTTTCTGAGTTGTATATTCTATATTCTAAATTCTATATTCAGTATTGTGAATTCTATATTCTAAATTTTGTGTTCTTCATCCGTGTTCTAAATTCTGGGTTCTATATTCTCTATTCTATATTCTATACATTGTGTTCTTCATTCCGTATTCTACATACCATATTCTGCATTCCGTATTCTATATTCTATATTCTGTGTTCTACATTCTATATTCTAAAAAATATATTCAGTCTTCTGTATTGTATATTCTTAATTCTTTGTTCTGCACTCCATTTCTTAATTCTGGGTTCTATATTCTCTATTCATTTCTATATTTTTTGTTTACATTCTATATTGTACGTTCTATATTCTGCATTCCGTGTTTTATATTCTATATTATGTTTTCAACATTCTATATTCTAAATTCTATATTCAGTATTCTGAATTCTATATTCTAAATTCTGTGTTCTGCATTCCATGTTCTAAATTCTGGGTTCTATATTTTCTATACTATATTCTATATTCTGTGTTCTATATTGTATATTCTAAATTCTATATTCATTATTCTGTATTCTATATTCTTAATTCTGTGTTCTACAATCTATATTCTAAATTCTATATTCAGTATTCTGTATTCTATATTCTTAATTCTCTGTTGTTCATTCCATGTTCTAAGTTCTGGGTCCTATACTCTCTATTATATATTCTACATTTGTGTTCTGCATTCTATATTCTACATAGTATATTCTGCATTCCGTATCCTATATTCTATATTCTATGTTCTACATTCTTAATTCTAAAATCTATATTCAGTATTCTGTATTCTATAGTATAAATTCTCTGTTCTGCATTCCATTTCTAAATTGTGGTTTCTATATTCTCTATTCTATATTATATATTTGGGTCGTTCATTCTATATTCTACGTCCTATATTCTGCCATCCGTATTTTATATTCTATATTGTTTGTTCTATATTCTATATTCTTAATTCTATATTAAGTATTTTGTATTCTATATTCTAATTTGTGTGTTCTGCAAGATATGTACTAAATTCTGGGTTCGCTATTCTCTATTCTATATTCTGTGTTTACATTCAATATTCTAAATTCCATATTCAGTATTCTGTATTCTATATTCTAAATTCTGTGTTCTGCTTTCCTTTTTATAAATACTATATTCAGTACTGTGCATTCTATATTCTAAATTCTGTGTTCTGCATTGTATTTTCTAAATTCTATATTCATTATTCTGTATATTATATTCTAAAATCTGTGTTCTGCATTCCATGTTCTAAATTCTGGGTTCTGTATTGTTTTCCATATTCTATATACTGTGTTCTTCATTCTATATTCTGTATTGTATATTATTTATGGCGTATTATATATTCTGTGTTCTTCATTCTATATTCTGTATACTATATTCTGCATTCCGTATTCTATATTCTATATTCTGTGTTCTACATTTTATACTCTAAATTCTATATTCAGTATTCTGTATTGTATATTCCAAATTCTGTGTTCTGCATTGTATGTTCTAAACTTTGGGTTCTGTATTCTGTATTCCATATTCTATATTTTGTGTTCTATAGTCTATATTTGGTATTCAATATTCTGCATTCCGTATTCTATATTCTATATCCTGTGTTCTAAATTCTATATTCAGTATTCTGTGTTTAATTTTCTAAATTCTGTGTTCTGCATTCCATGTTCTAAATTCTGGGTTTTATATTCACTATTGTATATACTACATTCTGTGTGCTACATTCTATATTATAAATTCTATATTCAGTATTCTGTATTCTATATTCTAAATTCTGTGTTTACATTCTATAGTCTAAATTGCATATTCAGTATGCTGTATTCTATATTCTAAATTCTGAGTTCTGCTTTCCATGTTCCAAAATCTGGCTACAATATTTTCCTTGCTATTTTTTTTCTGTTTTCTACATTATATATTCTAAATTATTTATTCAGTATTATGTATTTTATATTCTATATTCTATGTCCTACATAGAATTTTTTAATTGTTTATAAAATATTCCGTATATTATGTTCTAAATTCTGTGTTCTATATTCTCTTTTCTATTTTCTGTATTCTGTGTTCTACATTCTATATTGTAAATTTTATATTCAGCATTATGTATTCTATATTCTAAATTCTGTGTTCTACATTCTATATTCTATATTCTATATTCAGTATAATGTATTCTATATTCTAAATTCTGTGTTCTGCATCACATGTTCAAAATTCTCGATACTATACTCTCTATTGTATATTCTATATTCTTTATACTGTGTTCTACATTCTATATTCTAAAATGTATATTAATTAATGTGTATTCTATAGTCTTAATTCTGTGTTCTGCATTCAAAGTTCTAAATTCTGGGTTCTATATTCTTTTTTCCATATTTTAATACTGTGTTCTACATTCTATATTCTAAATTCTATATTCAGTATTATATATTCTATAATCTAAATTCTGTGTTCTGCATTCCATGTTCTAAATTCTCTATTCTATATTCTGTGTTCTACTTTCTATATTCTTAATTATATATATTGTATTCAGTATTCTATATTCTAAATTCTGTGTTCTGCATTCCATGTTCTAAATTCTGGTTTCTACATTCTCTATTCTATATTCTATATTGTGTGTTTTTCATTCTAGATTTTACATACAATATTTTGCATTCCGTATACTATATTCTATATTCTGTGTTCTACATACTATATTCTAAATTCTATATTCAGCATTCTGTATTCTAGATTCTAAATTCTCTGTTCTGCATTCCATGTTCTAAATTCAGGTTTCTATATCCTCTTTTCTATATTCTATATCCTGTGTTCCACATTCTATATCTAAATCCTATATTCAGCGTTCTGTATTCTATATTCTAAATTATGTGTTCTGCATTCCATATTTAAATTCTGGGTTCTATATTCTGTTTTCCATATTTTATATTCTGTGTTCTACATTCTATATTCTGTATTCTATATTCTGCATTCAGTATTCTGCATTATATATTCTGTGTTCTACCTTCTATTTTCAAAATTCTATATTCAGTATTCTGTATTCTATATTCTAAATTCTGTGTTCTGCATTCCATGTTGTAAATTGTCTTTTCTATATTCTGTATTCTGTGTTCTTCTTTCTACATTCTAAATTCTATATTAAGTATTTTGTATTCTATATTATTTATTCTGTTCTCTGCATTCAATTTCTAAATTCTGGGTTCTATATTCTCTTTTATATATTCTATATACTGTGTTCTTCTTTCTAGATCCTTCATAATAAATTTTGAATTCCGTATTCTATATTCTATATTCTGTGTTCTAAATTCTTTATTCTAAATTCTATATTCCGTACTCTGTATTCTATATTCAAAATTCTGTGTTTTGTATTCCATGTTGCATATTCTGGCTTCTATATTCTTTATTCTATATTCTAAATTCTGTGTTCTGCATTTCATGTTGTAAATTCCATATTCAGTATTCTGTATTCTATATTCTAAATTCTGTGTTCTGCTTTCCTTTTTATAAATTCTATATTCAGTACTGTGCATTCTATATTCTAAATTCTGTGTTCTGCATTCTATTTTCTAAATTCTATATTCATTATTCTGTATATTATATTCTAAAATCTGTGTTCTGCATTCCATGTTCTAAATTCTGGGTTCTGTATTGTTTTCCATATTCTATATACTGTGTTCTTCATTCTATATTCTGTATTGTATATTATTTATGCCGTATTATATATTCTGTGTTCTTCATTCTATATTCTGTATTCTATATTCTGCATTCCGTATTCTATATTCTATATTCTGTGTTCTACATTTTATACTCTAAATTCTATATTCAGTATTCTGTATTGTATATTCCAAATTCTGTGTTCTGCATTGTATGTTCTAAACTTTGGGTTGTGTATTCTGTATTCCATATTGTATATTTTGTGTTCTATAGTCTATATTTGGTATTCAATATTCTGCATTCCGTATTCTATATTCTATATCCTGTGTTCTAAATTCTATATTCAGTATTCTGTGTTTTATTTTCTAAATTCTGTGTTCTGCATTCCATGTTCTAAATTCTGGGTTTTATATTCACTATTGTATATACTACATTCTGTGTGCTACATTCTATATTATAAATTCTTTATTCAGTATTCTGTATTCTATATTCTAAATTCTGTGTTTACATTCTATAGTCTAAATTGCATATTCAGTATGCTGTATTCTATATTCTAAATTCTGAGTTCTGCTTTCCATGTTCCAAAATCTGGCTTCAATATTTTCCTTGCTATTTTTTTTCTGTTTTCTACATTATATATTCTAAATTATTTATTCAGTATTATGTATTTTATAGTCTATATTCTATGTCCTACATAGAATTTTTTAATTGTTTATAAAATATTCCGTATATTATGTTCTAAATTCTGTGTTCTATATTCTATTTTCTATTTTTGTATATTCTGTGTTCTACATTCTATATTGTAAATTTTATATTCAGCATTCTGTATTCTATATTCCAAATTCTGTGTTCTACATTCTATATTCTATATTCTATATTCAGTATAATGTATTCTATATTCTAAATTCTGTGTTCTGCATCACATGTTCAAAATTCTCGATACTATACTCTCTATTGTATATTCTATATTCTATATACTGTGTTCTACATTCTATATTCTAAAATCTATATTAATTAATGTGTATTCTATAGTCTTAATTCTGTGTTCTGCATTCAAAGTTCTAAATTCTGGGTTCTATATTCTGTTTTCCATATTTTAATACTGTGTTCTACATTCTATATTCTAAATTCTATATTCAGTATTATATATTCTATAATCTAAATTCTGTGTTCTGCATTCCATGTTCTAAATTCTCTATTCTATATTCTGTGTTCTACTTTCTATATTCTTTATTATATATTTTGTATTCAGTATTCTATATCCTAAATACTGTGTTCTGCATTCCATGTTCTAAATTCTGGTTTCTACATTCTCTATTCTATATTCTATATTGTGTGTTTTTCATTCTAGATTTTACATACAATATTTTGCATTCCGTATACTATATTCTATATTCTGTGTTCTACATAATATATTCTAAATTCTATATTCAGCATTCCGTATTCTATATTCTAAATTCTCTGTTCTGCATTCCATGTTCTAAATTCTGGTTTCTATATCCTCTTTTCTATATTCTATATCCTGTGTTCCACATTCTATATCTAAATCCTATATTCAGCGTTCTGTATTCTATATTCTAAATTATGTGTTCTGCATTCCATATTTAAATTCTGGGTTCTATATTCTGTTTTCCATATTTTATATTCTGTGTTCTACATTCTATATTCTGTATTCTATATTCTGCATTCAGTATTCTGCATTATATATTCTGTGTTCTACCTTCTATTTTCAAAATTCTATATTCAGTATTCTGTATTCTATATTCTAAATTCTGTGTTCTGCATTCCATGTTGTAAATTGTCTTTTCTATATTCTGTATTCTGTGTTCTTCTTTCTACATTCTAAATTCTATATTAAGTATTTTGTATTCTATATTATTAATTCTGTTCTCTGCATTCAATTTCTAAATTCTGGGTTCTATATTCTCTTTTATATATTCTATATACTGTGTTATTCTTTCTAGATCCTTCATAATAAATTTTGAATTCCGTATTCTATATTCTATATTCTGTGTTCTAAATTCTATATTCTAAATTCTATATTCCGTATTCTGTATTCTATATTCTAAATTCTGTGTTTTGTATTCCATGTTGTATATTCTGGCTTCTATATTCTTTATTCTATATTCTAAATTCTGTGTTCTGCATTTCATGTTGTAAATTCCATATTCAGTATTCTGTATTCTATATTCTAAATTCTGTGTTCTGTTTTCCTTTTTATAAATACTATATTCAGTACTGTGCATTCTATATTCTAAATTCTGTGTTCTGCATTCTATTTTCTAAATTCTATATTCATTATACTGTATATTATATTCTAAAATCTGTGTTCTGCATTCCATGTTCTAAATTCTGGGTTCTGTATTGTTTTCCATATTCTATATACTGTGTTCTTCTTTCTAGATCCTTCATACTAAATTTTGAATTCCGTATTCTATGTTCTATATTCTGTGTTCTAAATTCTATATTCTAAATTCTATATTCCGTATTCTGTATTCTATATTCTAAATTCTGTGTTTTGTATTCCATGTTGTATATTCTGGCTTCTATATTCTTTATTCTATATTCTAAATTCTGTGTTCTGCATTCCATGTTGTAAATTCTATATTCAGTATTCTGTATTCTATATTCTATAATCTGTGTTCTGCATTCTATATTCTAAATTCTATATTTGGTATTCTGTATTCTATATTCTTAATTCTGTGACCTGGTTTCCATGTTCTAAATTCTGGGTTCTATATTCTCTATTCTATATTCTAAATTTTGTGCATTTCATTCTATATTCTACAATCTATATTCTGTATTATTTATTCTATATTCTTTTTTTCTGTGTTCTACATTCCATATTCTAAATTCTATATGCACTATTCTGTATTCTATATTCTGAATTCTGTGTTCTGCATTCCACGTTCTAAATTCTGGGTTCTATACACTTTATTCTATATTCTATATTCTGTGTTCTACATTCTATATTCTAAATTCCATATTCAGTGTTCTGTATTGTATATTCTAAATTCTGGGTTCTGATTCCATGTACTAAATTCTGGGTTCTACATTCTCTATTCTATTTTCTATATTCTGTGTTTTACATTTTATATTCTAAATTCTATATTCAGTAATCTGTATTCCATATTCTAAATTCTGTGTTCTTCATTCTATATTCAAAATTCTATATTCAGTATTCTGTATTGTATGTTCTAAGTACCGTGTTCTGCATTCAATGTTCTAAATTATGTGTTCTGCATTCCATGTTCTTAGGTCTGGGATCTATAATCTATATTCTATATTCTGTGTTCTACATTCTACATTCTAAATTCTATATTCAGTATTATTTAATCTATATTCTTAATTCTGTGTTCTGCATAACATGTTCTTTATTCGGGGATTCTACATTCTGTATTCTACATTCTATATTCTGTGTTCTACATTCTATATTCTAAATTCTATATTCAGTATTCTTTATTCTATATTCTAAATTCGTTGTTCTACATTCTATATTCTAAATAGTATATTCAGTATTCTGTATTCTATATTCTAAATTCTGTGTTCAGCATTCCATGTTCTGAATTCTGATTTCTGTATCCTGTTTCCATATTCTATATTCTGTGTTCTACATTGTATATTATAAATTCTATGTTCAGTGTTCTGTAATCTATATTCTTAATTCTGTGTTCTGCATTCCATGTTCTAATTTCTCTATTCTATATTTTGTGTTCTACATTCTATATTCTGTATTCAATATTCTGCATTCCGTATTCTAAATTCTATTTCTGTGTTCTACATTCTACATTCTGGGTTCTGCATTCCATGTTCTAAATTCTGGGTTCTGTATTCTTCATTCTCTATCCTTTATTCTGTGTTCTGCATTCTCTATTCTACATTCTCTATTCTGTATTCTATATTCTACATTCTGTGTTCTGCATTCAATGTTCTAAATTCTGGTTTCTGTATTCTGTATTCTATAGTCTGTTTTGTACATTCTAAAGTATACATTCTATATTCTGTATTATGTGCTCTATATTCTAAGTTCAGTGTTCTGAATTCTACGTTCTAAACTCTGGGTTCTGTATTCTGTTTTCTATACTCTATATTCTGTGTTATACATTCTATATTCAACATTCTGTATACGGTATTCTATATACTAAATTCTGTTTTCTGAATTCCATGTTCTAAATAATGTGTTCTGCATTGTGTATTCTATATTCTATAATCTGTGTTGTATATTCTGTGTTATACATTCTATATTCAGTATTCAATATTCTAAAATCTAAACTCTGTGTTCTGAATTCCATGTTCTAAATTCTGTGTTCTGTAGTCTGTATTCTGAATTCCATATTCTCTTACTACATCCAGTATTCTACATTCTATATTCTGCATTCTGTATACAATATTCCATATACTGTGTTCAACAATGTAAATTTTATATTCTATATTCTGTATTCTGCACTCTATATTCTAAATTCTGTGTTCTGAATTACAACTTGTATAATCAAGTTTCTGCTTTCTGTATTCTATATTCTGTGTTCTACATTCTGTATTCTACATTGTATATTATGTATTCTGTATACTATATTCTATATTATGCGTTCTGATTTCCATGTTCTAAATTGTGGGTTCTGTATTCCGGAATCTGTATTCAATATTCTGTGTTCTACATTCTGTATTGTACATTCTATATACTGTATTCTATATTATAAATTCTGTGTACAACATTCTATATACCACATAATATTTCGGTATACTTTATTATATATTCTGTGTTCTGAATTCCTTGTTCTAAATTCTGCATACTGCATTCTGTATTCTATATTCTATTTTCTGTGTTCTACATTCTATATTCTACATTCTATTACTTTATTCTATATTATGTATTGTGTGTTCTGAATTCCATGTTCTGAATCCTGCGTTCTGTATGCTGTATTCCATATTCTGTGTTTTGAATTCTATGTTCTAAATTCTATATTCAGCATTCTGTAAACTAAAGCCTTAATTCTGTGTTCTGCATTCTATGGTCTAAATTCTGGGTTCTGTATTCTGTTTTCCATATTCCATATTCTGTGTTCTATATTCTATATTCTGTATTCCGTATTCTATATTCTATACTCTGTGTTCTACATTCTATATTCTGCATACGGTATTGAGTATACTGTATTCTATATTCTAAATTCTGTGTTCTGCACCCATGTTCTAAATTCTGGGTTCTATATTTTCTTATCTATATTCTATATTCTGTGTTCTATATTCTACATTCTAAATTCTATATTCAGTATTCTGTATTTTATATTCTTTATTAAGTGTTCTACATTCTATATTCTAAGTTCTATATTTAATATTCTGTATTCTATATTCTTAATTCTATGTTCTGCATTCCGGGTTCTAAGTTCTGTGTTCTATTCTCTCTAGTATATATTCTATATTTGTGTTCTTCATTCTACATTCTACAAAGTATATTCTGCATTCCGTATTCTATATTCTATATTCTATGTTCTACATTCTATATTCTAAAATATTTATTCAGTTTTCTGAATTCTATATTCTCAATTCTCTGTTCTGCATTCCATTTCTTAATTCTGGTTGCTATATTCTCTATTCTATATTCTTTATTTTGTGTTCTTCATTCTATAATCTACCTTCTTTATTCTGCATTCCGTATTTTATATTCTATATTCTGTGTTCTATTTCTATATTCTAAATTCTATATTCACTATTTTGTATTCTATATTATAATTTTTGTGATCTGCATTCCATGTTCTAAATTCTGGGTTCTTTATTCTCTATTCTATGTTATATATTCTGTGTTCTACATTCTATATTCTAAATTCTGTATTCAGTATTGTTTATTCTATGTTCTAAATTCTGTGTCTGAATTCTATGTTCTAAATTCTATATTCAGTATTCTGTATATCATATTCTAAATTCTGTGTTCTGCAATCCATGTTCTAAATTCTGGTTTCTGTAATCTGTTTTTCATTTTTTATATTCTGTGTTTTTCATTCTATATTCTGTATTGTATATTCTTTATGCTGTATTCTCTATTCTGTGTTTTCCATTCTATATTCTGTATTCTATATTCTGCATTCCGTATTCTATATTCTATATTCTGTGTTCTAATTTCTATACTCTAAATTCTATATTCAGTATTCTGTATTCTATATTCCAAATTCTGTGTTCTGCAATCCATGTTCTAAATTCTGGTTTCTGTATACTGTTTTCCATTTTTTATATTCTGTGTTCTACATTCTATATTGTGTATTGTATATTCTTTATGTCGTATTCTCTATTCTGAGATTTTCATTCTACATTCTGTATTCCATATTCTGCATTCCGTATTCTATATTCTATATTCTGTTTTCTACATTCTGTACTCTAAATTCTATATTCAGTTTTCTCTATTCTATATTCAAAATTCTGTGTTCTACATTGTATATTCTAAATTCTATATTCTATATTCAAAATTCTGTGTTCTTCATTCCGTGTTCTAAATTCTGGGTTCTCTATTCTCTATTCTATATTCTATATTGTGTGCTCTTCATTCTATATTCTACATTCTATATTCTAAATTCTATATTCTATATTCCAAATTCTGTGTTCTGCATTTCATATTCTAAATCCCTGGTTATGAATTCTGTATTCCATATTTTATATTTTGTGTTCTATATTCTATATTTGGTATTCTATATTCTGCATTCCGTATTCTATATTCTATATCCTGTGTTCTAAATCCTATATTCAGTATTCTGTATTTTATTTTCTAAATTCTGTGTTCTGCATTCCATGTTCTAAATTCTGGGTTCTATATTCTCTATTCTATATACTATATTCTGTGTGCTACATTCTATATTCTATTTCTATATTCATTATTCTGTATTCAATATTCTAAATTCTGTGTTCTGCATTCCATGTTCTAAATTCTACATTCAGTATTCTGTATTCTATATTCTAAATTCTGGGTTCTGCATTCTATGTTGTAAACTCTATATTAAGTATTCTGTATTCTATTTTCTAAATTCTGTGTTCTGCAATCCATGTTTTAAATTCTGTGTTCTGTATTTTGTTTTACATATTTTATATTTTGTGTTGTACATTCTATACTCTGTATTCAATATTCTGCATTCTGTATTCTAAATTGTATTTCTGTGTTCTACATTCTAAATTCTGTGTTCTGCATTCTATGTTCTAAATTCTATATTCAGTATTCTGTATTCTATATTCTATATTCTGTGTTCTGCATTCCATGTTCTAAATTCTGGGTTCTGTATTCTCTTTTCCATATTCTATATTCTGTTTTCTACATTCTATATTCTGTATTCTATATTCTGCATTCCGTATTCTTTAATCTATATTCTGTGTTCTACATTCTGTACTCTAAATTCTATATTCAGTATTCTTTATTCTATATTCAAAATTCTGTGTTCTACATTGTATATTGTAAATTCTATATTCTATATTCAAAATTCTGTGTTCTTCATTCCGTGTTCTAAATTCTGTTTTCTATATTCTCTATCCTATATTGTGTGTTCTTCATTCTATATTCTACATTCTATATTCTAAATTCTATATTGTATATTCCAAATTCTGTGTTCTGCATTTCATATTCTAAATTCTGGGTTATGTATTCTGTATTCCATAATTTATATTTTGTTTTCTATATTCTATATTTGGTATTCTATATTCTGCATTCCGTATTCTATATTCTATATCCTGTGTTCTATATCCTATATTCAGTATTCTGTATTTTATTTTCTAAATTCTGTGTTCTGCATTCCATGTTCTAAATTCTGTGTTCTATATTATTTTTTCCATATTCTAGATTCAGTGTTCTATATTCTATATTCTGTATTCTGTATTCTGCATTCCGTATTCTACAATGTATATTCTGTGTTCTAAATTTTATTTTCCAAATTCTATATTTAGTATTCTGAATTATATATTCTATATGCTGTTTTCTAAATTCTGTATTCTAAATTCTATATTCTTTATTCTAAATTCTGTGTTCTGCATACCGTGTTCAAAATTCTGTGTTCTATATTCTCTATTCTGTATTCTATAATTTGTGTTCTTCATTCTATATTCTATATCCTATATTCTGCATTCAGTTGTCTATATTGTATATCCTGTGTTCTACATTCTATATTCTAAATTCTATATTCAGTATTCTGTTTTATATATTCTAAATTCTGTGTTCTGTATTCTATGTTCTAAATTCTGGCGTCTATATTCTCCAGTCTATATTCTATATTTTGTGACCTCCATTCTTATTTCTACATTCTTTATTCTGCATTCCGTATTCTATATTATATATTCTGTGTTCTACATTCTATATTCTAAATTCTATATTCCTTATTCCGTAGTATATATTCTATATTCTATGTTCTGCATTGTATATTCTAAATTCTACATTCAGTAATCTGTATTCTAAATACTAAATTCTGTGTTCTGCATTTCATGTTCTAAATTCTGTGTTCTATATTCTCTTTTCTATATTCTATATTCTGTGTCCTTCATTCAATATTCTAAATTCTATATTCAGTATTCTCTATTCTATATTCTAAATTCTGTGTTCTGCATTCGATGTTCGTATTTCGGGATTCTGTATTCTGTTTCCATATTTTACATTCTGTGTTCTAAATTCTATATTCTGTATATAATATTCTGCATTATGTATTCAATATTGTATATTTTATGTTCTACATTCTATATTCTAAATTCTATAATCTATATTCTAAATTCTGTGTTTTTATTCCGTGTTCTTAATTCTGGGTTCTATAATCTCTTTTCTATATTCTATATTCTGTGTTCGACATTCAATATTCTAAATTCTATATTTAGTATTCTCAATTCTATATTCAAAATTCTGTGTTCTACATGCTATATTCTAAATTCTATATTCTATATTCAAAATTCTGTATTCTTCATTCCGTGTTCTAAATTCTGGGTTCTATATTCTCTATTGTATATTCTATATTCTGTTTTCTTCATTCTATATTCTACATTCTATATTCTGCATTCCGTATTCTATATTCTATATACTGTGTTCTACATTCTATATTCAAAATTCTATATTCATTATCCTGTATTCTATATTCTAAATTCTGTGCTTTGAATTCCATGTTCTAAATTCTGGGTTCTATATTCTCTATTATATATTCTATATTTTTTGTTCTTCATTCTATATTGTACGTCCTATATTCTGCATTCCGTGTTATATATTCTATATTATGTTTCCTACATTCTATATTCTAAATTCTATATTCATTATTCTGTATTCTATAATCTAAATTCTGTGTTCTGATTCAATTTTTAAATTCTGGGTTCTAAATTCTCTTTTATATATTCTATAATTTGTGTTCTTAGTTCTTTTTTCTGCATTCTATATTCTGCATTCTGTATTTATATTCTATATTCTGTGATCTACATCTACTTTCTAAATTCTATATTCTGTATTCTATATTCAATATTCTACATTCTGTGTTCTGCATTCTATGTTCTAAATTCTGGGTTCTGTATACTGTTTTCCATATTCTATATTCTGTGTTCTATATTCTATATTCTGTATACTATATTCTGCATTCCGTATTCTATATTCTATATTCTGTGTTCTTCATTCTATTATCCAAATTGTATATTCAGTATTCTGTATTGTATATTCTAAATTCTTTGTTCTGCATAACATGTTCAAATTTCGGGGTTCTGTATTCTCTTTCCATATTTTATATTCTGTGTTCTAATTTCTATATTCTGTATACTATATTCTGCATTATGTATTCTATATTCTATATTTTGTGTTCTACATTCTATATTCTAAATTTTATATTCAGTATTCTTTATTCTATTTTCTAAATTCTGGGTTCTGCATTCCATGTTCTAAATCCTATATTCAGTATTCTGTATTCTATATTCTAAATTCTGTGTTCCGCATTCTATGTTCTAAAATCTATATTCAGTATTCTGTATTATAAATTCTAAATTCTGTGTTCTGCATTCCATGTTGTAAATACTGCGTTGTCTATTCTGTTTTCCATATTGTATAATCTGTGTTCTACATCCTATATTCTGTATTCTATATTCTGCATTCCGTATTCCATATTCTATATTCTGTGTTTTACATTCTATATTCTAAATTCTATATTCTGTATTCCGTATTCTATATTCTGAACTCTGTGTTCTACATTCTATATTCTAAATTCCATATTCAGTGGTCTGTATTCTATATTCTAAATTCTGTGTTCTGCATTACATGCTCTAAATTTTGGCTTCTATATTCTCTATTCTGTATTCTATATGCTGTGTTCTACATTCTATATTCTGAATTGTATATAGAGGTTTCTGTATTCTATATTCTAAATTCTGTCTCCTGCATTCCAATTTCTAAATTCTGGTTTCTATATTCTCTATTCTATTTTCTGAGTTGTATATTCTATATTCTAAATTCTATTTTCAGTATTCTGAATTCTATATTCTAAATTTTGTGTTCTACATCCGTGTTCTAAATTCTGGGTTCGATATTCTCTATTCTGTATTCTATACATTGTGTTCTTCATTCCATATTCTACATTCCATATTCTGCATTCCGTATTCTATATTCTATATTCTGTGTTCTACATTCTATATTGTAAAAACTATATTCAGTCTTCTGTATTGTATATTTTAATTCTTTGTTCTACACTCCATTTCTTAATTCTGGGTTCTATATTTTCTATTCATTTCTATATTTTTTGTTTACATTCTATATTGTACGTTCTATATTCTGCATTCCGTGTTTTATATTCTATATTATGTTTTCAACATTCTATATTCTAAATTCTATATTCAGTATTCTGAATTCTATATTCTAAATTCTGTGTTCTGCATTCCATGTTCTAAATTCTGGGTTCTATATTTTCTATACTATATTCTATATTCTGTGTTCTATATTGTATATTCTAAATTCTATATTCATTATTCTGTATTCTATATTCTTAATTCTGTGTTCTACATTCTATATTCTAAATTCTATATTCAGTATTCTGTATTCTATATTCTTAATTCTATGTTCTTCATTCCATGTTCTAAGTTCTGGGTCCTATACTCTCTATTATATGTTCGATATTTGTGTTCTGCATTCTATATTCTACATAGTATATTCTGCATTCCATATCCTATATTCTATATTCTATGTTCTACATTCTTAATTCTAAAATCTATATTCAGTATTCTGTATTCTATAGTATAAATTCTCTGTTCTGCATTCCATTTCTATATTGTGCTTTCTATGTTCTCTATTCTATATTATATATTTGGGTCGTTCATTCTATATTCTACGTCCTATATTCTGCCATCCGTATTTTATATTCTATATTGTTTGTTCTATATACTATATTCTTAATTCTATATTCAGTATTTTGTATTCTATATTCTAATTTGTGTGTTCTGCATTCCATGTACTAAATTCTGGGTTCTCTATTCTCTATTCTCTATTCTGTGTTTACATTCTATATTCTAAATTCCATATTCAGTATTCTGTATTCTATATTCTAAATTCTGTGTTCTGCTTTCCTTTTTATAAATTCTATATTCAGTACTGTGCATTCTATATTCTAAATTCTGTGTTCTGCATTCTATTTTCTAAATTCTATATTCATTATTCTGTATATTATATTCTAAAATCTGTGTTCTGCATTCCATGTTCTAAATTCTGGGTTCTGTATTGTTTTCCATATTCTATATACTGTGTTCTTCATTCTATATTCTGTATTGTATATTATTTATGCCGTATTATATATTCTGTGTTCTTCATTCTATATTCTGTATTCTATATTCTGCATTCCGTATTCTATATTCTATATTCTGTGTTCTACATTTTATACTCTAAATTCTATATTCAGTATTCTGTATTGTATATTCCAAATTCTGTGTTCTGCATTGTATGTTCTAAACTTTGGGTTCTGTATTCTGTATTCCATATTCTATATTTTGTGTTCTATAGTCTATATTTGGTATTCAATATTCTGCATTCCGTATTCTATATTCTATATCCTGTGTTCTAAATTCTATATTCAGTATTCTGTGTTTTATTTTCTAAATTCTGTGTTCTGCATTCCATGTTCTAAATTCTGGGTTTTATATTCACTATTGTATATACTACATTCTGTGTGCTACATTCTATATTATAAATTCTATATTCAGTATTCTGTATTCTATATTCTAAATTCTGTGTTTACATTCTATATTCTAAATTGCATATTCAGTATGCTGTATTCTATATTCTAAATTCTGAGTTCTGCTTTCCATGTTCCAAAATCTGGCTTCAATATTTTCCTTGCTATTTTTTTTTCTGTTTTCTACATTATATATTCTAAATTATTTATTCAGTATTATGTATTTTATATTCTATATTCTATGTCCTACATAGAATTTTTTAATTGTTTATAAAATATTCCGTATATTATGTTCTAAATTCTGTGTTCTATATTCTCTTTTCTATTTTCTGTATTCTGTGTTCTACATTCTATATTGTAAATTTTATATTCAGCATTCTGTATTCTATATTCTAAATTCTGTGTTCTACATTCTATATTCTATATTCTATATTCAGTATAATGTATTCTATATTCTAAATTCTGTGTTCTGCATCACATGTTCAAAATTCTCGATACTATACTCTCTATTGTATATTCTATATTCTTTATACTGTGTTCTACATTCTATATTCTAAAATCTATATTAATTAATGTGTATTCTATAGTCTTAATTCTGTGTTCTGCATTCAAAGTTCTAAATTCTGGGTTCTATATTCTGTTTTCCATATTTTAATACTGTGTTCTACATTCTATATTCTAAATTCTATATTCAGTATTATATATTCTATAATCTAAATTCTGTGTTCTGCATTCCATGTTCTAAATTCTCTATTCTATATTCTGTGTTCTACTTTCTATATTCTTAATTATATATATTGTATTCAGTATTCTATATTCTAAATTCTGTGTTCTGCATTCCATGTTCTAAATTCTGGTTTCTACATTCTCTATTCTATATTCTATATTGTGTGTTTTTCATTCTAGATTTTACATACAATATTTTGCATTCCGTATACTATATTCTATATTCTGTGTTCTACATACTATATTCTAAATTCTATATTCAGCATTCCGTATTCTAGATTCTAAATTCTCTCTTCTGCATTCCATGTTCTAAATTCTGGTTTCTATATCCTCTTTTCTATATTCTATATCCTGTGTTCCACATTCTATATCTAAATCCTATATTCAGCGTTCTGTATTCTATATTCTAAATTATGTGTTCTGCATTCCATATTTAAATTCTGGGTTCTAAATTCTGTTTTCCATATTTTATATTCTGTGTTCTACATTCTATATTCTGTATTCTATATTCTGCATTCAGTATTCTGCATTATATATTCTGTGTTCTACCTTCTATTTTCAAAATTCTATATTCAGTATTCTGTATTCTATATTCTAAATTCTGTGTTCTGCATTCCATGTTGTAAATTGTCTTTTCTATATTCTGTATTCTGTGTTCTTCTTTCTACATTCTAAATTCTATATTAAGTATTTTGTATTCTATATTATTAATTCTGTTCTCTGCATTCAATTTCTAAATTCTGGGTTCTATATTCTCTTTTATATATTCTATATACTGTGTTCTTCTTTCTAGATCCTTCATAATAAATTTTGAATTCCGTATTCTATATTCTATATTCTGTGTTCTAAATTCTTTATTCTAAATTCTATATTCCGTATTCTGTATTCTATATTCAAAATTCTGTGTTTTGTATTCCATGTTGCATATTCTGGCTTCTATATTCTTTATTCTATATTCTAAATTCTGTGTTCTGCATTTCATGTTGTAAATTCCATATTCAGTATTCTGTATTCTATATTCTAAATTCTGTGTTCTGCTTTCCTTTTTATAAATTCTATATTCAGTACTGTGCATTCTATATTCTAAATTCTGTGTTCTGCATTCTATTTTCTAAATTCTATATTCATTATTCTGTATATTATATTCTAAAATCTGTGTTCTGCATTCCATGTTCTAAATTCTGGGTTCTGTATTGTTTTCCATATTCTATATACTGTGTTCTTCATTCTATATTCTGTATTTTATATTATTTATGCCGTATTATATATTCTGTGTTCTTCATTCTATATTCTGTATTCTATATTCTGCATTCCGTATTCTATATTCTATATTCTGTGTTCTACATTTTATACTCTAAATTCTATATTCAGTATTCTGTATTGTATATTCCAAATTCTGTGTTCTGCATTGTATGTTCTAAACTTTGGGTTCTGTATTCTGTATTCCATATTCTATATTTTGTGTTCTATAGTCTATATTTGGTATTCAATATTCTGCATTCCGTATTCTATATTCTATATCCTGTGTTCTAAATTCTATATTCAGTATTCTGTGTTTTATTTTCTAAATTCTGTGTTCTGCATTCCATGTTCTAAATTCTGGGTTTTGTATTCACTATTGTATATACTACATTCTGTGTGCTACATTCTATATTATAAATTCTATATTCAGTATTCTGTATTCTATATTCTAAATTCTGTGTTTACATTCTATAGTCTAAATTGCATATACAGTATGCTGTATTCTATATTCTAAATTCTGAGTTCTGCTTTCCATGTTCCAAAATCTGGCTTCAATATTTTCCTTGCTATTTTTTTTCTGTTTTCTACATTATATATTCTAAATTATTTATTCAGTATTATGTATTTTATATTCTATATTCTATGTCCTACATAGAATTTTTTAATTGTTTATAAAATATTCCGTATATTATGTTCTAAATTCTGTGTTCTATATTCTATTTTCTATTTTTGTATATTCTGTGTTCTACATTCTATATTGTAAATTTTATATTCAGCATTCTGTATTCTATATTCTAAATTCTGTGTTCTACATTCTATATTCTATATTCTATATTCTATATTCAGTATAATGTATTCTATATTCTAAATTCTGTGTGATGCATCACATGTTCAAAATTCTCGATACTCTACTCTCTATTGTATATTCTATATTCTATATACTGTGTTCTACATTCTATATTCTAAAATCTATATTAATTAATGTGTATTCTATAGTCTTAATTCTGTGTTCTGCATTCAAAGTTCTAAATTCTGGGTTCTATATTCTGTTTTCCATATTTTAATACTGTGTTCTACATTCTATATTCTAAATTCTATATTCAGTATTATATATTCCATAATCTAAATTCTGTGTTCTGCATTCCATGTTCTAAATTCACTATTCTATATTCTGTGTTCTACTTTCTATATTCTTAATTATATATTTTGTATTCAGTATTCTATATCCTAAATTCTGTGTTCTGCATTCCATGTTCTAAATTCTGGTTTCTACATTCTCTATTCTATATTCTATATTGTGTGTTTTTCATTCTAGATTTTACATACAATATTTTGCATTCCGTATACTATATTCTATATTCTGTGTTCTACATACTATATTCTAAATTCTATATTCAGCATTCCGTATTCTATATTCTAAATTCTCTGTTCTGCATTCCATGTTCTAAATTCTGGTTTCTATATCCTCTTTTCTATATTCTATATCCTGTGTTCCACATTCTATATCTAAATCCTCTATTCAGCGTTCTGTATTCTATATTCTAAATTATGTGTTCTGCATTCCATATTTAAATTCTGGGTTCTATATTCTGTTTTCCATATTTTATATTCTGTGTTCTACATTCTATATTCTGTATTCTATATTCTGCATTCAGTATTCTGCATTATATATTCTGTGTTCTACCTTCTATTTTCAAAATTCTATATTCAGTATTCTGTATTCTATATTCTAAATTCTGTGTTCTGCATTCCATGTTGTAAATTGTCTTTTCTATATTCTGTATTCTGTGTTCTTCTTTCTACATTCTAAATTCTATATTAAGTATTTTGTATTCTATATTATTAATTCTGTTCTCTGCATTCAATTTCTAAATTCTGGGTTCTATATTCTCTTTTATATATTCTATATACTGTGTTCTTCTTTCTAGATCCTTCATACTAAATTTTGAATTCCGTATTCTATATTCTATATTCTGTGTTTTAAATTCTATATTCTAAATTCTATATTCCGTATTCTGTATTCTATATTCTAAATTCTGTGTTTTGTATTCCATGTTGTATATTCTGGCTTCTATATTCTTTATTCTATATTCTAAATTCTGTGTTCTGCATTCCATGTTCTAAATTCAATATTCAGTATTCTGTATTCTATACTCTATATTCTGTGTTCTGCAATCTATATTCTAAATTCTATATTTGGTATTCTGTATTCTATATTCTTAATTCTGTGACCTGGTTTCCATGTTCTAAATTCTGGGTTCTATATTCTCTATTCTATATTCTAAATTTTGTGCATTTCATTCTATATTCTACAATCTATATTCTGTATTATTTATTCTATATTCTTTTTTTCTGTGTTCTACATTCCATATTCTAAATTCTATATGCACTATTCTGTATTCTATATTCTGAATTCTGTGTTCTGCATTCCATGTTCTAAATTCTGGGTTCTATACACTTTATTCTATATTCTATATTCTGTGTTCTACATTCTATATTCTAAATTCCATATTCAGTGTTCTGTATTGTATATTCTAAATTCTGGGTTCTGATTCCATGTACTAAATTCTGGGTTCTACATTCTCTATTCTATTTTCTATATTCTGTGTTTTACATTTTATATTCTAAATTCTATATTCAGTAATCTGTATTCCATATTCTAAATTCTGTGTTCTTCATTCTATATTCAAAATTCTATATTCAGTATTCTGTATTGTATGTTCTAAGTACCGTGTTCTGCATTCAATGTTCTAAATTCTGTGTTCTGCATTCCATGTTCTTAGGTCTGGGATCTATAATCTATATTCTATATTCTGTGTTCTACATTCTACATTCTAAATTCTATATTCAGTATTATTTAATCTATATTCTTAATTCTGTGTTCTGCATAACATGTTCTTTATTCGGTGATTCTACATTCTGTATTCTACATTCTATATTCTGTGTTCTACATTCTATATTCTAAATTCTATATTCAGTATTCTTTATTCTATATTCTAAATTCGTTGTTCTACATTCTATATTCTAAATAGTATATTCAGTATTCTGTATTCTATATTCTAAATTCTGTGTTCAGCATTCCATGTTCTGAATTCTGATTTCTGTATCCTGTTTCCATATTCTATATTCTGTGTTCTACATTGTATATTATAAATTCTATGTTCAGTGTTCTGTAATCTATATTCTTAATTCTGTGTTCTGCATTCCATGTTCTAATTTCTCTATTCTATATTTTGTGTTCTACATTCTATATTCTGTATTCAATATTCTGCATTCCGTATTCTAAATTCTATTTCTGTGTTCTATATTCTACATTCTGGGTTCTGCATTCCATGTTCTAAATTCTGGGTTCTGTATTCTTCATTCTCTATCCTTTATTCTGTGTTCTGCATTCTCTATTCTACATTCTCTATTCTGTATTCTATATTCTACATTCTGTGTTCTGCATTCAATGTTCTAAATTCTGTTTTCTGTATTCTGTATTCTATAGTCTGTCTTGTACATTCTAAAGTATACATTCTATATTCTGTATTATGTGCTCTATATTCTAAGTTCAGTGTTCTGAATTCTACGTTCTAAACTCTGGGTTCTGTATTCTGTTTTCTATACTCTATATTCTGTGTTATACATTCTATATTCAACATTCTGTATACGGTATTCTATATACTAAATTCTGTTTTCTGAATTCCATGTTCTAAATAATGTGTTCTGCATTGTGTATTCTATATTCTATAATCTGTGTTGTATATTCTGTGTTATACATTCTATATTCAGTATTCAATATTCTAAAATCTAAACTCTGTGTTCTGAATTCCATGTACTAAATTCTGTGTTCTGTAGTCTGTATTCTGAATTCCATATTCTCTTACTACATCCAGTATTCTACATTCTATATTCTGTATTCTGTATACAATATTTCATATACTGTGTTCAACAATGTAAATTTTATATTCTATATTCTGTATTCTGCACTCTATATTCTAAATTCTGTGTTCTGAATTACAACTTGTATAATCAAGTTTCTGCTTTCTGTATTCTATATTCTGTGTTCTACATTCTGTATTCTACATTGTATATTATGTATTCTGTATACTATATTCTATATTATGCGTTCTGATTTCCATGTTCTAAATTGTGGGTTCTGTTTTCCGTAATCTGTATTCAATATTCTGTGTTCTACATTCTGTATTGTACATTCTATATACTGTATTCTATATTATATATTCTGTGTACAACATTCTATATACCACATAATATTTCGGTATACTTTATTATATATTCTGTGTTCTGAATTCCTTGTTCTAAATTCTGCATACTGCATTCTGTATTCTATATTCTATTTTCTGTGTTCTACATTCTATATTCTACATTCTATTACTTTATTCTATATTATGTATTGTGTGTTCAAATTCCATGTTCTGAATCCTGCGTTCTGTATGCTGTATTCCATATTCTGTGTTTTGAATTCTATGTTCTAAATTCTATATTCAGCATGCTGTAAACTAAAGCCTTTATTCTGTGTTCTGCATTCTATGGTCTAAATTCTGGGTTCTGTATTCTGTTTTCCATATTCCATATTCTGTGTTCTATATTCTATATTCTGTATTCCGTATTCTATATTCTATACTCTGTGTTCTACATTCTATATTCTGCATACGGTATTGAGTATACTGTATTCTATATTCTAAATTCTGTGTTCTGCACCCATGTTCTAAATTCTGGGTTCTATATTTTCTTATCTATATTCTATATTCTGTGTTCTATATTCTACATTCTAAATTCTATATTCAGTATTCTGTATTTTATATTCTTTATTAAGTGTTCTACATTCTATATTCTAAGTTCTATATTTAATATTCTGTATTCTATATTCTTAATTCTATGTTCTGCATTCCGGGTTCTAAGTTCTGTGTTCTATTCTCTCTAGTATATATTCTATATTTGTGTTCTTCATTCTACATTCTACAAAGTATATTCTGTATTCCGTATTCTATATTCTATATTCTATGTTCTACATTCTATATTCTAAAATATTTATTCAGTTTTCTGAATTCTATATTCTCAATTCTCTGTTCTGCATTCCATTTCTTAATTCTGGTTGCTATATTCTCTATTCTATATTCTTTATTTTGTGTTCTTCATTCTATATTCTACCTTCTTTATTCTGCATTCCGTATTTTATATTCTATATTCTGTGTTCTATTTCTATATTCTAAATTCTATATTCACTATTTTGTATTCTATATTATAATTTTTGTGATCTGCATTCCATGTTCTAAATTCTGGGTTCTATATTCTCTATTCTATGTTATATATTCTGTGTTCTACATTCTATATTCTAAATTCTATATTCAGTATTGTTTATTCTATGTTCTAAATTCTGTTTCTGAATTCTATGTTCTAAATTCTATATTCAGTATTCTGTACATCATATTCTAAATTCTGTGTTCTGCAATCCATGTTCTAAATTCTGGTTTCTGTAATCTGTTTTTCATTTTTTATATTCTGTGTTTTTCATTCTATATTCTGTATTGTATATTCTTTATGCTGTATTCTCTATTCTGTGTTTTCCATTCTATATTCTGTGTTCTATATTCTGCATTCCGTATTCTATATTCTATATTCTGTGTTCTAATTTCTATACTCTAAATTCTATATTCAGTATTCTGTATTCTATATTCCAAATTCTGTGTTCTGCAATCCATGTTCTAAATTCTTGTTTCTGTATACTGTTTTCCATTTTTTATATTCTGTGTTCTACATTCTATATTGTGTATTGTATATTCTTTATGCCGTATTCTCTATTCTGAGATTTTCATTCTACATTCTGTATTCCATATTCTGCATTCCGTATTCTATATTCTATATTCTGTGTTCTACATTCTGTACTCTAAATTCTATATTCAGTTTTCTCTATTCTATATTCAAAATTCTGTGTTCTACATTGTATATTCTAAATTCTATATTCTATATTCAAAATTCTGTGTTCTTCATTCCGTGTTCTAAATTCTGGGTTCTATATTCTCTATTCTATATTCTATATTGTGTGCTCTTCATTCTATATTCTACATTCTATATTCTAAATTCTATATTCTATATTCCAAATTCTGTGTTCTGCATTTCATATTCTAAATCCCTGGTTATGAATTCTGTATTCCATATTTTATATTTTGTGTTCTATATTCTATATTTGGTATTCTATATTCTGCATTCCGTATTCTATATTCTATATCCTGTGTTCTAAATCCTATATTCAGTATTCTGTATTTTATTTTCTAAATTCTGTGTTCTGCATTCCATGTTCTAAATTCTGGGTTCTATATTCTCTATTCTATATACTATATTCTGTGTGCTACATTCTATATTCTATTTCTATATTCATTATTCTGTATTCAATATTCTAAATTCTGTGTTCTGCATTCCATGTTCTAAATTCTACATTCAGTATTGTGTATTCTATATTCTAAATTCTGGGTTCTGCATTCTATGTTGTAAACTCTATATTAAGTATTCTGTATTCTATTTTCTAAATTCTGTGTTCTGCATTCCATGTTTTAAATTCTGGGTTCTGTATTTTGTTTTACATATTTTATATTTTGTGTTGTACATTCTATATTCTGTATTCAATATTCTGCATTCTGTATTCTAAATTGTATTTCTGTGTTCTACATTCTTAATTCTGTGTTCTGCATTCCATGTTCTAAATTCAATATTCAGTATTCTGTATTCTATATTCTAAATTCTGTGTTCTGCATTCTATGTTCTAAATTCTATATTCAGTATTCTGTATTCTATATTCTATATTCTGTGTTCTGCATTCCATGTTCTAAATTCTGGGTTCTGTATTCTCTTTTCCATATTCTATATTCTGTTTTCTACATTCTATATTCTGTATTCTATATTCTGCATTCCGTATTCTTTAATCTATATTCTGTGTTCTACATTCTGTACTCTAAATTCTATATTCAGTATTCTCTATTCTATATTCAAAATTCTGTGTTCTACATTGTATATTGTAAATTCTATATTCTATATTCAAAATTCTTTGTTCTTCATTCCGTGTTCTAAATTCTGTTTTCTATATTCTCTATCCTATATTGTGTGTTCTTCATTCTATATTCTACATTCTATATTCTAAATTCTATATTGTATATTCCAAATTCTGTGTTCTGCATTTCATATTCTAAATTCTGGGTTATGTATTCTGTATTCCATATTTTATATTTTGTTTTCTTTAGTCTATATTTGGTATTCTATATTCTGCATTCCGTATTCTATATTCTATATCCTGTGTTCTAAATCCTATATTCAGTATTCTGTATTTTATTTTCTAAATTCTGTGTTCTGCATTCCATGTTCTAAATTCTGTGTTCTATATTCTTTTTTCCATATTCTAGATTCAGTGTTCTATATTCTATATTCTGTATTCTGTATTCTGCATTCCGTATTCTACAATGTATATTCTGTGTTCTAAATTTTATTTTCCAAATTCTATATTTAGTATTCTGAATTGTATATTCTATATGCTGTTTTCTAAATTCTGTATTCTAAATCCTATATTCTTTATTCTAAATTCTGTGTTCTGCATACCGTGTTCAAAATTCTGTGTTCTATATTCTCTATTCTGTATTCTATAATTTGTGTTCTTCATTCTATATTCTATATCCTATATTCTGCATTCAGTTGTCTATATTGTATATTCTGTGTTCTACATTCTATATTCTAAATTCTATATTCAGTATTCTGTTTTATATATTCTAAATTCTGTGTTCTGTATTCTATGTTCTTAATTCTGGCTTCTATATTCTCCAGTCTATATTCTATATTTTGTGAACTCCATTCTTATTTCTACATTCTTTATTCTGCATTCCATATTCTATATTATATATTCTGTGTTCTACATTCTATATTCTAAATTCTATATTCCTTATTCCGTAGTATATATTCTATATTCTATGTTCTGCATTGTATATTCTAAATTCTACATTCAGTAATCTGTATTCTAAATACTAAATTCTGTGTTCTGCATTTCATGTTCTAAATTCTGTGTTCTATATTCTCTTTTCTATATTCTATATTCTGTGTCCTTCATTCAATATTCTAAATTCTATATTCAGTATTCTCTATTCTATATTCTAAATTCTGTGTTCTGCATTCGATGTTCGTATTTCGGGATTCTGTATTCTGTTTCCATATTTTACATTCGGTGTTCTAAATTCTATATTCTGTATATAATATTCTGCATTATGTATTCAATATTGTATATTTTATGTTCTACATTCTATATTCTAAATTCTATAATCTATATTCTAAATTCTGTGTTTTTATTCCGTGTTCTTAATTCTGGGTTCTATATTCTCTTTTCTATATTCTATATTCTGTGTTCGACATTCAATATTCTAAATTCTATATTTAGTATTCTGAATTCTATATTCAAAATTCTGTGTTCTACATGCTATATTCTAAATTCTATATTCTATATTCAAAATTCTGTATTCTTCATTCCGTGTTCTAAATTCTGGGTTCTATATTCTCTATTCTATATTCTATATTCTGTGTTCTTCATTCTATATTCTACATTCTATATTCTGCATTCCGTATTCTATATTCTATACACTGTGTTCTACATTCTATATTCAAAATTCTATATTCATTATCCTGTATTCTATATTCTAAATTCTGTGCTTTGAATTCCATGTTCTAAATTCTGGGTTCTATATTCTCTATTATATATTCTATAATTTTTGTTCTTCATTCTATACTGTACGTCCTGTATTCTGCATTCCGTGTTATATATTCTATATTATGTTTCCTACATTCTATATTCTAAATTCTATATTCATTATTCTGTATTCTATAATCTAAATTCTGTGTTCTGTTTCAATTTTTAAATTCTGGGTTCTAAATTCTCTTTTATATATTCTATATTTTGTGTTCTTAGTTCTTTATTCTGCATTCTATATTCTGCATTCTGTATTTATGTTCTATATTCTGTGATCTACAACTACTTTCTAAATTCTATATTCTGTATTCTATATTCAATATTCTACATTCTGTGTTCTGCATTCTATGTTCCAAATTCTGGGTTCTGTATACTGTTTTCCATATTCTATATTCTGTGTTCTATATTCTATATTCTGTATACTATATTCTGCATTCCGTATTCTATATTCTATATTTTGTGTTCTTCATTCTATTATCCAAATTGTATATTCAGTATTCTGTATTGTATATTCTAAATTCTTTGTTCTGCATACCATGTTCAAATTTCGGGGTTCTGTATTCTCTTTCCATATTTTATATTCTGTGTTCTAATTTCTATATTCTGTATACTATATTCTGCATTATGTATTCTATATTCTATATTTTGTGTTCTACATTCTATATTCTAAATTTTATATTCAGTATTCTTTATACTATTTTCTAAATTCTGGGTTCTGCATTCCATGTTCTAAATCCTATATTCAGTATTCTGTATTCTATATTCTAAATTCTGTGTTCCGCATTCTATGTTCTAAATTCTATATTCAGTATTCTGTATTATAAATTCTAAATTCTGTGTTCTGCATTCCATGTTGTAAATACTGGGTTGTCTATTCTGTTTTCCATTTTGTATAATCTGTGTTCTACATCCTATATTCTGTATTCTATATTCTGCATTCCGTATTCCATATTCTATATTCTGTGTTTTACATTCTATATTCTAAATTCTATATTCTGTATTCCGTATTCTATATTCTGAACTCTGTGTTCTACATTCTATATTCTAAATTCCATATTCAGTGGTCTGTATTCTATATTCTAAATTCTGTGTTCTGCATTACATGCTCTAAATTTTGGCTTCTATATTCTCTATTCTGTATTCTATATGCTGTGTTCTACATTCTATATTCTGAATTGTATATAGAGGTTTCTGTATTCTATATTCTAAATTCTGTCTCCTGCATTCCAATTTCTAAATTCTGGTTTCTATATTCTCTATTCTATTTTCTGAGTTGTATATTCTATATTCTAAATTCTATTTTCAGTATTCTGAATTCTATATTCTAAATTTTGTGTTCTACATCCGTGTTCTAAATTCTGGGTTCTATATTCTCTATTCTGTATTCTATACATTGTGTTCTTCATTCCATATTCTACATTCCATATTCTGCATTCCGTATTCTATATTCTATATTCTGTGTTCTACATTCTATATTCTAAAAACTATATTCAGTCTTCTGTATTGTATATTTTAATTCTTTGTTCTGCACTCCATTTCTTAATTCTGGGTTCTATATTTTCTATTCATTTCTATATTTTTTGTTTACATTCTATATTGTACGTTCTATATTCTGCATTCCGTGTTTTATATTCTATATTATGTTTTCAACATTCTATATTCTAAATTCTATATTCAGTATTCTGAATTCTATATTCTAAATTCTGTGTTCTGCATTCCATGTTCTAAATTCTGGGTTCTATATTTTCTATACTATATTCTATATTCTGTGTTCTATATTGTATATTCTAAATTCTATATTCATTATTCTGTATTCTATATTCTTAATTCTGTGTTCTACATTCTATATTCTAAATTCTATATTCAGTATTCTGTATTCTATATTCTTAATTCTATGTTCTTCATTCCATGTTCTAAGTTCTGGGTCCTATACTCTCTATTATATGTTCGATATTTGTGTTCTGCATTCTATATTCTACATAGTATATTCTGCATTCCATATCCTATATTCTATATTCTATGTTCTACATTCTTAATTCTAAAATCTATATTCAGTATTCTGTATTCTATAGTATAAATTCTCTGTTCTGCATTCCATTTCTATATTGTGCTTTCTATGTTCTCTATTCTATATTATATATTTGGGTCGTTCATTCTATATTCTACGTCCTATATTCTGCCATCCGTATTTTATATTCTATATTGTTTGTTCTATATACTATATTCTTAATTCTATATTCAGTATTTTGTATTCTATATTCTAATTTGTGTGTTCTGCATTCCATGTACTAAATTCTGGGTTCTCTATTCTCTATTCTCTATTCTGTGTTTACATTCTATATTCTAAATTCCATATTCAGTATTCTGTATTCTATATTCTAAATTCTGTGTTCTGCTTTCCTTTTTATAAATTCTATATTCAGTACTGTGCATTCTATATTCTAAATTCTGTGTTCTGCATTCTATTTTCTAAATTCTATATTCATTATTCTGTATATTATATTCTAAAATCTGTGTTCTGCATTCCATGTTCTAAATTCTGTGTTCTGTATTGTTTTCCATATTCTATATACTGTGTTCTTCATTCTATATTCTGTATTGTATATTATTTATGCCGTATTATATATTCTGTGTTCTTCATTCTATATTCTGTATTCTATATTCTGCATTCCGTATTCTATATTCTATATTCTGTGTTCTACATTTTATACTCTAAATTCTATATTCAGTATTCTGTATTGTATATTCCAAATTCTGTGTTCTGCATTGTATGTTCTAAACTTTGGGTTCTGTATTCTGTATTCCATATTCTATATTTTGTGTTCTATAGTCTATATTTGGTATTCAATATTCTGCATTCCGTATTCTATATTCTATATCCTGTGTTCTAAATTCTATATTCAGTATTCTGTGTTTTATTTTCTAAATTCTGTGTTCTGCATTCCATGTTCTAAATTCTGGGTTTTATATTCACTATTGTATATACTACATTCTGTGTGCTACATTCTATATTATAAATTCTATATTCAGTATTCTGTATTCTATATTCTAAATTCTGTGTTTACATTCTATATTCTAAATTGCATATTCAGTATGCTGTATTCTATATTCTAAATTCTGAGTTCTGCTTTCCATGTTCCAAAATCTGGCTTCAATATTTTCCTTGCTATTTTTTTTTCTGTTTTCTACATTATATATTCTAAATTATTTATTCAGTATTATGTATTTTATATTCTATATTCTATGTCCTACATAGAATTTTTTAATTGTTTATAAAATATTCCGTATATTATGTTCTAAATTCTGTGTTCTATATTCTCTTTTCTATTTTCTGTATTCTGTGTTCTACATTCTATATTGTAAATTTTATATTCAGCATTCTGTATTCTATATTCTAAATTCTGTGTTCTACATTCTATATTCTATATTCTATATTCAGTATAATGTATTCTATATTCTAAATTCTGTGTTCTGCATCACATGTTCAAAATTCTCGATACTATACTCTCTATTGTATATTCTATATTCTAAATACTGTGTTCTACATTCTATATTCTAAAATCTATATTAATTAATGTGTATTCTATAGTCTTAATTCTGTGTTCTGCATTCAAAGTTCTAAATTCTGGGTTCTATATTCTGTTTTCCATATTTTAATACTGTGTTCTACATTCTATATTCTAAATTCTATATTCAGTATTATATATTCTATAATCTAAATTCTGTGTTCTGCATTCCATGTTCTAAATTCTCTATTCTATATTCTGTGTTCTACTTTCTATATTCTTAATTATATATATTGTATTCAGTATTCTATATTCTAAATTCTGTGTTCTGCATTCCATGTTCTAAATTCTGGTTTCTACATTCTCTATTCTATATTCTATATTGTGTGTTTTTCATTCTAGATTTTACATACAATATTTTGCATTCCGTATACTATATTCTATATTCTGTGTTCTACATACTATATTCTAAATTCTATATTCAGCATTCCGTATTCTAGATTCTAAATTCTCTCTTCTGCATTCCATGTTCTAAATTCTGGTTTCTATATCCTCTTTTCTATATTCTATATCCTGTGTTCCACATTCTATATCTAAATCCTATATTCAGCGTTCTGTATTCTATATTCTAAATTATGTGTTCTGCATTCCATATTTAAATTCTGGGTTCTATATTCTGTTTTCCATATTTTATATTCTGTGTTCTACATTCTATATTCTGTATTCTATATTCTGCATTCACTATTCTGCATTATATATTCTGTGTTCTACCTTCTATTTTCAAAATTCTATATTCAGTATTCTGTATTCTATATTCTAAATTCTGTGTTCTGCATTCCATGTTGTAAATTGTCTTTTCTATATTCTGTATTCTGTGTTCTTCTTTCTACATTCTAAATTCTATATTAAGTATTTTGTATTCTATATTATTAATTCTGTTCTCTGCATTCAATTTCTAAATTCTGGGTTCTATATTCTCTTTTATATATTCTATATACTGTGTTCTTCTTTCTAGATCCTTCATAATAAATTTTGAATTCCGTATTCTATATTCTATATTCTGTGTTCTAAATTCTTTATTCTAAATTCTATATTCCGTATTCTGTATTCTATATTCAAAATTCTGTGTTTTGTATTCCATGTTGCATATTCTGGCTTCTATATTCTTTATTCTATATTCTAAATTCTGTGTTCTGCATTTCATGTTGTAAATTCCATATTCAGTATTCTGTATTCTATATTCTAAATTCTGTGTTCTGCTTTCCTTTTTATAAATTCTATATTCAGTACTGTGCATTCTATATTCTAAATTCTGTGTTCTGCATTCTATTTTCTAAATTCTATATTCATTATTCTGTATATTATATTCTAAAATCTGTGTTCTGCATTCCATGTTCTAAATTCTGGGTTCTGTATTGTTTTCCATATTCTATATACTGTGTTCTTCATTCTATATTCTGTATTTTATATTATTTATGCCGTATTATATATTCTGTGTTCTTCATTCTATATTCTGTATTCTATATTCTGCATTCCGTATTCTATATTCTATATTCTGTGTTCTACATTTTATACTCTAAATTCTATATTCAGTATTCTGTATTGTATATTCCAAATTCTGTGTTCTGCATTGTATGTTCTAAACTTTGGGTTCTGTATTCTGTATTCCATATTCTATATTTTGTGTTCTATAGTCTATATTTGGTATTCAATATTCTGCATTCCGTATTCTATATTCTATATCCTGTGTTCTAAATTCTATATTCAGTATTCTGTGTTTTATTTTCTAAATTCTGTGTTCTGCATTCCATGTTCTAAATTCTGGGTTTTGTATTCACTATTGTATATACTACATTCTGTGTGCTACATTCTATATTATAAATTCTATATTCAGTATTCTGTATTCTATATTCTAAATTCTGTGTTTACATTCTATAGTCTAAATTGCATATACAGTATGCTGTATTCTATATTCTAAATTCTGAGTTCTGCTTTCCATGTTCCAAAATCTGGCTTCAATATTTTCCTTGCTATTTTTTTTCTCTTTTCTACATTATATATTCTAAATTATTTATTCAGTATCATGTATTTTATATTCTATATTCTATGTCCTACATAGAATTTTTTAATTGTTTATAAAATATTCCGTATATTATGTTCTAAATTCTGTGTTCTATATTCTATTTTCTATTTTTGTATATTCTGTGTTCTACATTCTATATTGTAAATTTTATATTCAGCATTCTGTATTCTATATTCTAAATTCTGTGTTCTACATTCTATATTCTATATTCTATATTCTATATTCAGTATAATGTATTCTATATTCTAAATTCTGTGTGATGCATCACATGTTCAAAATTCTCGATACTCTACTCTCTATTGTATATTCTATATTCTATATACTGTGTTCTACATTCTATATTCTAAAATCTATATTAATTAATGTGTATTCTATAGTCTTAATTCTGTGTTCTGCATTCAAAGTTCTAAATTCTGGGTTCTATATTCTGTTTTCCATATTTTAATACTGTGTTCTACATTCTATATTCTAAATTCTATATTCAGTATTATATATTCCATAATCTAAATTCTGTGTTCTGCATTCCATGTTCTAAATTCTCTATTCTATATTCTGTGTTCTACTTTCTATATTCTTAATTATATATTTTGTATTCAGTATTCTATATCCTAAATTCTGTGTTCTGCATTCCATGTTCTAAATTCTGGTTTCTACATTCTCTATTCTATATTCTATATTGTGTGTTTTTCATTCTAGATTTTACATACAATATTTTGCATTCCGTATACTATATTCTATATTCTGTGTTCTACATACTATATTCTAAATTCTATATTCAGCATTCCGTATTCTATATTCTAAATTCTCTGTTCTGCATTCCATGTTCTAAATTCTGGTTTCTATATCCTCTTTTCTATATTCTATATCCTGTGTTCCACATTCTATATCTAAATCCTATATTCAGCGTTCTGTATTCTATATTCTATATTATGTGTTCTGCATTCCATATTTAAATTCTGGGTTCTATATTCTGTTTTCCATATTTTATATTCTGTGTTCTACATTCTATATTCTGTATTCTATATTCTGCATTCAGTATTCTGCATTATATATTCTGTGTTCTACCTTCTATTTTCAAAATTCTATATTCAGTATTCTGTATTCTATATTCTAAATTCTGTGTTCTGCATTCCATGTTGTAAATTGTCTTTTCTATATTCTGTATTCTGTGTTCTTCTTTCTACATTCTAAATTCTATATTAAGTATTTTGTATTCTATATTATTAATTCTGTTCTCTGCATTCAATTTCTAAATTCTGGGTTCTATATTCTCTTTTATATATTCTATATACTGTGTTCTTCTTTCTAGATCCTTCATACTAAATTTTGAATTCCGTATTCTATATTCTATATTCTGTGTTCTAAATTCTATATTCTAAATTCTATATTCCGTATTCTGTATTCTATATTCTAAATTCTGTGTTTTGTATTCCATGTTGTATATTCTGGCTTCTATATTCTTTATTCTATATTCTAAATTCTGTGTTCTGCATTCCATGTTGTAAATTCTATATTCAGTATTCTGTATTCTATATTCTATATTCTGTGTTCTGCAATCTATATTCTAAATTCTATATTTGGTATTCTGTATTCTATATTCTTAATTCTGTGACCTGGTTTCCATGTTCTAAATTCTGGGTTCTATATTCTCTATTCTATATTCTAAATTTTGTGCATTTCATTCTATATTCTACAATCTATATTCTGTATTATTTATTCTATATTCTTTTTTTCTGTGTTCTACATTCCATATTCTAAATTCTATATGCACTATTCTGTATTCTATATTCTGAATTCTGTGTTCTGCATTCCATGTTCTAAATTCTGGGTTCTATACACTTTATTCTATATTCTATATTCTGTGTTCTACATTCTATATTCTAAATTCCATATTCAGTGTTCTGTATTGTATATTCTAAATTCTGGGTTCTGATTCCATGTACTAAATTCTGGGTTCTACATTCTCTATTCTATTTTCTATATTCTGTGTTTTACATTTTATATTCTAATTTCTATATTCAGTAATCTGTATTCCATATTCTAAATTCTGTGTTCTTCATTCTATATTCAAAATTCTATATTCAGTATTCTGTATTGTATGTTCTAAGTACCGTGTTCTGCATTCAATGTTCTAAATTCTGTGTTCTGCATTCCATGTTCTTAGGTCTGGGATCTATAATCTATATTCTATATTCTGTGTTCTACATTCTACATTCTAAATTCTATATTCAGTATTATTTAATCTATATTCTTAATTCTGTGTTCTGCATAACATGTTCTTTATTCGGTGATTCTACATTCTGTATTCTACATTCTATATTCTGTGTTCTACATTCTATATTCTAAATAGTATATTCAGTATTCTGTATTCTATATTCTAAATTCTGTGTTCAGCATTCCATGTTCTGAATTCTGATTTCTGTATCCTGTTTCCATATTCTATATTCTGTGTTCTACATTGTATATTATAAATTCTATGTTCAGTGTTCTGTAATTTATATTCTTAATTCTGTGTTCTGCATTCCATGTTCTAATTTCTCTATTCTATATTTTGTGTTCTACATTCTATATTCTGTATTCAATATTCTGCATTCCGTATTCTAAATTCTATTTCTGTGTTCTACATTCTACATTCTGGGTTCTGCATTCCATGTTCTAA
This sequence comes from Vicugna pacos, assembly GCF_048564905.1. Classification (NCBI taxonomy): domain Eukaryota; kingdom Metazoa; phylum Chordata; class Mammalia; order Artiodactyla; family Camelidae; genus Vicugna; species Vicugna pacos. The sequence continues at coordinate 69,272,076 of NW_027328741.1, read as the reverse complement.
ATTCTGGGTTCTGTATTCTTCATTCTCTATCCTTTATTCTGTGTTCTGCATTCTCTATTCTACATTCTCTATTCTGTATTCTATATTCTACATTCTGTGTTCTGCATTCAATGTTCTAAATTCTGTTTTCTGTATTCTGTATTCTATAGTCTGTCTTGTACATTCTAAAGTATACATTCTATATTCTGTATTATGTGCTCTATATTCTAAGTTCAGTGTTCTGAATTCTACGTTCTAAACTCTGGGTTCTGTATTCTGTTTTCTATACTCTATATTCTGTGTTATACATTCTATATTCAACATTCTGTATACGGTATTCTATATACTAAATTCTGTTTTCTGAATTCCATGTTCTAAATAATGTGTTCTGCATTGTGTATTCTATATTCTATAATCTGTGTTGTATATTCTGTGTTATACATTCTATATTCAGTATTCAATATTCTAAAATCTAAACTCTGTGTTCTGAATTCCATGTTCTAAATTCTGTGTTCTGTAGTCTGTATTCTGAATTCCATATTCTCTTACTACATCCAGTATTCTACATTCTATATTCTGTATTCTGTATACAATATTTCATATACTGTGTTCAACAATGTAAATTTTATATTCTATATTCTGTATTCTGCACTCTATATTCTAAATTCTGTGTTCTGAATTACAACTTGTATAATCAAGTTTCTGCTTTCTGTATTCTATATTCTGTGTTCTACATTCTGTATTCTACATTGTATATTATGTATTCTGTATACTATATTCTATATTATGCGTTCTGATTTCCATGTTCTAAATTGTGGGTTCTGTTTTCCGTAATCTGTATTCAATATTCTGTGTTCTACATTCTGTATTGTACATTCTATATACTGTATTCTATATTATATATTCTGTGTACAACATTCTATATACCACATAATATTTCGGTATACTTTATTATATATTCTGTGTTCTGAATTCCTTGTTCTAAATTCTGCATACTGCATTCTGTATTCTATATTCTATTTTCTGTGTTCTACATTCTATATTCTACATTCTATTACTTTATTCTATATTATGTATTGTGTGTTCAAATTCCATGTTCTGAATCCTGCGTTCTGTATGCTGTATTCCATATTCTGTGTTTTGAATTCTATGTTCTAAATTCTATATTCAGCATTCTGTAAACTAAAGCCTTAATTCTGTGTTCTGCATTCTATGGTCTAAATTCTGGGTTCTGTATTCTGTTTTCCATATTCCATATTCTGTGTTCTATATTCTATATTCTGTATTCCGTATTCTATATTCTATACTCTGTGTTCTACATTCTATATTCTGCATACGGTATTGAGTATACTGTATTCTATATTCTAAATTCTGTGTTCTGCACCCATGTTCTAAATTCTGGGTTCTATATTTTCTTATCTATATTCTATATTCTGTGTTCTATATTCTACATTCTAAATTCTATATTCAGTATTCTGTATTTTATATTCTTTATTAAGTGTTCTACATTCTATATTCTAAGTTCTATATTTAATATTCTGTATTCTATATTCTTAATTCTATGTTCTGCATTCCGGGTTCTAAGTTCTGTGTTCTATTCTCTCTAGTATATATTCTATATTTGTGTTCTTCATTCTACATTCTACAAAGTATATTCTGCATTCCGTATTCTATATTCTATATTCTATGTTCTACATTCTATATTCTAAAATATTTATTCAGTTTTCTGAATTCTATATTCTCAATTCTCTGTTCTGCATTCCATTTCTTAATTCTGGTTGCTATATTCTCTATTCTATATTCTTTATTTTGTGTTCTTCATTCTATATTCTACCTTCTTTATTCTGCATTCCGTATTTTATATTCTATATTCTGTGTTCTATTTCTATATTCTAAATTCTATATTCACTATTTTGTATTCTATATTATAATTTTTGTGATCTGCATTCCATGTTCTAAATTCTGGGTTCTATATTCTCTATTCTATGTTATATATTCTGTGTTCTACATTCTATATTCTAAATTCTATATTCAGTATTGTTTATTCTATGTTCTAAATTCTGTGTCTGAATTCTATGTTCTAAATTCTATATTCAGTATTCTGTATATCATATTGTAAATTCTGTGTTCTGCAATCCATGTTCTAAATTCTGGTTTCTGTAATCTGTTTTTCATTTTTTATATTCTGTGTTTTTCATTCTATATTCTGTATTGTATATTCTTTATGCTGTATTCTCTATTCTGTGTTTTCCATTCTATATTCTGTGTTCTATATTCTGCATTCCGTATTCTATATTCTATATTCTGTGTTCTAATTTCTATACTCTAAATTCTATATTCAGTATTCTGTATTCTATATTCCAAATTCTGTGTTCTGCAATCCATGTTCTAAATTCTGGTTTCTGTATACTGTTTTCCATTTTTTATATTCTGTGTTCTACATTCTATATTGTGTATTGTATATTCTTTATGCCGTATTCTCTATTCTGAGATTTTCATTCTACATTCTGTATTCCATATTCTGCATTCCGTATTCTATATTCTATATTCTGTGTTCTATATTCTGTACTCTAAATTCTATATTCAGTTTTCTCTATTCTATATTCAAAATTCTGTGTTCTACATTGTATATTCTAAATTCTATATTCTATATTCAAAATTCTGTGTTCTTCATTCCGTGTTCTAAATTCTGGGTTCTATATTCTCTATTCTATATTCTATATTGTGTGCTCTTCATTCTATATTCTACATTCTATATTCTAAATTCTATATTCTATATTCCAAATTCTGTGTTCTGCATTTCATATTCTAAATCCCTGGTTATGAATTCTGTATTCCATATTTTATATTTTGTGTTCTATATTCTATATTTGGTATTCTATATTCTGCATTCCGTATTCTATATTCTATATCCTGTGTTCTAAATCCTATATTCAGTATTCTGTATTTTATTTTCTAAATTCTGTGTTCTGCATTCCATGTTCTAAATTCTGGGTTCTATATTCTCTATTCTATATACTATATTCTGTGTGCTACATTCTATATTCTATTTCTATATTCATTATTCTGTATTCAATATTCTAAATTCTGTGTTCTGCATTCCATGTTCTAAATTCTACATTCAGTATTGTGTATTCTATATTCTAAATTCTGGGTTCTGCATTCTATGTTGTAAACTCTATATTAAGTATTCTGTATTCTATTTTCTAAATTCTGTGTTCTGCATTCCATGTTTTAAATTCTGGGTTCTGTATTTTGTTTTACATATTTTATATTTTGTGTTGTACATTCTATATTCTGTATTCAATATTCTGCATTCTGTATTCTAAATTGTATTTCTGTGTTCTACATTCTTAATTCTGTGTTCTGCATTCCATGTTCTAAATTCAATATTCAGTATTCTGTATTCTATATTCTAAATTCTGTGTTCTGCATTCTATGTTCTAAATTCTATATTCAGTATTCTGTATTCTATATTCTATATTCTGTGTTCTGCATTCCATGTTCTAAATTCTGGGTTCTGTATTCTCTTTTCCATATTCTATATTCTGTTTTCTACATTCTATATTCTGTATTCTATATTCTGCATTCCGTATTCTTTAATCTATATTCTGTGTTCTACATTCTGTACTCTAAATTCTATATTCAGTATTCTCTATTCTATATTCAAAATTCTGTGTTCTACATTGTATATTGTAAATTCTATATTCTATATTCAAAATTCTGTGTTCTTCATTCCGTGTTCTAAATTCTGTTTTCTATATTCTCTATCCTATATTGTGTGTTCTTCATTCTATATTCTACATTCTATATTCTAAATTCTATATTGTATATTCCAAATTCTGTGTTCTGCATTTCATATTCTAAATTCTGGGTTATGTATTCTGTATTCCATATTTTATATTTTGTTTTCTTTATTCTATATTTGGTATTCTATATTCTGCATTCCGTATTCTATATTCTATATCCTGTGTTCTAAATCCTATATTCAGTATTCTGTATTTTATTTTCTAAATTCTGTGTTCTGCATTCCATGTTCTAAATTCTGTGTTCTATATTCTTTTTTCCATATTCTAGATTCAGTGTTCTATATTCTATATTCTGTATTCTGTATTCTGCATTCCGTATTCTACAATGTATATTCTGTGTTCTAAATTTTATTTTCCAAATTCTATATTTAGTATTCTGAATTGTATATTCTATATGCTGTTTTCTAAATTCTGTATTCTAAATCCTATATTCTTTATTCTAAATTCTGTGTTCTGCATACCGTGTTCAAAATTCTGTGTTCTATATTCTCTATTCTGTATTCTATAATTTGTGTTCTTCATTCTATATTCTATATCCTATATTCTGCTTTCAGTTGTCTATATTGTATATTCTGTGTTCTACATTCTATATTCTAAATTCTATATTCAGTATTCTGTTTTATATATTCTAAATTCTGTGTTCTGTATTCTATGTTCTTAATTCTGGCTTCTATATTCTCCAGTCTATATTCTATATTTTGTGAACTCCATTCTTATTTCTACATTCTTTATTCTGCATTCCATATTCTATATTATATATTCTGTGTTCTACATTCTATATTCTAAATTCTATATTCCTTATTCCGTAGTATATATTCTATATTCTATGTTCTGCATTGTATATTCTAAATTCTACATTCAGTAATCTGTATTCTAAATACTAAATTCTGTGTTCTGCATTTCATGTTCTAAATTCTGTGTTCTATATTCTCTTTTCTATATTCTATATTCTGTGTCCTTCATTCAATATTCTAAATTCTATATTCAGTATTCTCTATTCTATATTCTAAATTCTGTGTTCTGCATTCGATGTTCGTATTTCGGGATTCTGTATTCTGTTTCCATATTTTACATTCTGTGTTCTAAATTCTATATTCTGTATATAATATTCTGCATTATGTATTCAATATTGTATATTTTATGTTCTACATTCTATATTCTAAATTCTATAATCTATATTCTAAATTCTGTGTTTTTATTCCGTGTTCTTAATTCTGGGTTCTATATTCTCTTTTCTATATTCTATATTCTGTGTTCGACATTCAATATTCTAAATTCTATATTTAGTATTCTGAATTCTATATTCAAAATTCTGTGTTCTACATGCTATATTCTAAATTCTATATTCTATATTCAAAATTCTGTATTCTTCATTCCGTGTTCTAAATTCTGGGTTCTATATTCTCTATTCTATATTCTATATTCTGTGTTCTTCATTCTATATTCTACATTCTATATTCTGCATTCCGTATTCTATATTCTATATACTGTGTTCTACATTCTATATTCAAAATTCTATATTCATTATCCTGTATTCTATATTCTAAATTCTGTGCTTTGAATTCCATGTTCTAAATTCTGGGTTCTATATTCTCTATTATATATTCTATAATTTTTGTTCTTCATTCTATACTGTACGTCCTATATTCTGCATTCCGTGTTATATATTCTATATTATGTTTCCTACATTCTATATTCTAAATTCTATATTCATTATTCTGTATTCTATAATCTAAATTCTGTGTTCTGATTCAATTTTTAAATTCTGTTTTCTAAATTCTCTTTTATATATTCTATATTTTGTGTTCTTAGTTCTTTATTCTGCATTCTATATTCTGCATTCTGTATTTATGTTCTATATTCTGTGATCTACAACTACTTTCTAAATTCTATATTCTGTATTCTATATTCAATATTCTACATTCTGTGTTCTGCATTCTATGTTCTAAATTCTGGGTTCTGTATACTGTTTTCCATATTCTATATTCTGTGTTCTATATTCTATATTCTGTATACTATATTCTGCATTCCGTATTCTATATTCTATATTTTGTGTTCTTCATTCTATTATCCAAATTGTATATTCAGTATTCTGTATTGTATATTCTAAATTCTTTGTTCTGCATACCATGTTCAAATTTCGGGGTTCTGTATTCTCTTTCCATATTTTATATTCTGTGTTCTAATTTCTATATTCTGTATACTATATTCTGCATTATGTATTCTATATTCTATATTTTGTGTTCTACATTCTATATTCTAAATTTTATATTCAGTATTCTTTATACTATTTTCTAAATTCTGGGTTCTGCATTCCATGTTCTAAATCCTATATTCAGTATTCTGTATTCTATATTCTAAATTCTGTGTTCCGCATTCTATGTTCTAAATTCTATATTCAGTATTCTGTATTATAAATTCTAAATTCTGTGTTCTGCATTCCATGTTGTAAATACTGGGTTGTCTATTCTGTTTTCCATTTTGTATAATCTGTGTTCTACATCCTATATTCTGTATTCTATATTCTGCATTCCGTATTCCATATTCTATATTCTGAGTTTTACATTCTATATTCTAAATTCTATATTCTGTATTCCGTATTCTATATTCTGAACTCTGTGTTCTACATTCTATATTCTAAATTCCATATTCAGTGGTCTGTATTCTATATTCTAAATTCTGTGTTCTGCATTACATGCTCTAAATTTTGGCTTCTATATTCTCTATTCTGTATTCTATATGCTGTGTTCTACATTCTATATTCTGAATTGTATATAGAGGTTTCTGTATTCTATATTCTAAATTCTGTCTCCTGCATTCCAATTTCTAAATTCTGGTTTCTATATTCTCTATTCTATTTTCTGAGTTGTATATTCTATATTCTAAATTCTATTTTCAGTATTCTGAATTCTATATTCTAAATTTTGTGTTCTACATCCGTGTTCTAAATTCTGGGTTCTATATTCTCTATTCTGTATTCTATACATTGTGTTCTTCATTCCATATTCTACATTCCATATTCTGCATTCCGTATTCTATATTCTATATTCTGTGTTCTACATTCTATATTCTAAAAACTATATTCAGTCTTCTGTATTGTATATTTTAATTCTTTGTTCTGCACTCCATTTCTTAATTCTGGGTTCTATATTTTCTATTCATTTCTATATTTTTTGTTTACATTCTATATTGTACGTTCTATATTCTGCATTCCGTGTTTTATATTCTATATTATGTTTTCAACATTCTATATTCTAAATTCTATATTCAGTATTCTGAATTCTATATTCTAAATTCTGTGTTCTGCATTCCATGTTCTAAATTCTGGGTTCTATATTTTCTATACTATATTCTATATTCTGTGTTCTATATTGTATATTCTAAATTCTATATTCATTATTCTGTATTCTATATTCTTAATTCTGTGTTCTACATTCTATATTCTAAATTCTATATTCAGTATTCTGTATTCTAAATTCTTAATTCTATGTTCTTCATTCCATGTTCTAAGTTCTGGGTCCTATACTCTCTATTATATGTTCGATATTTTTGTTCTGCATTCTATATTCTACATAGTATATTCTGCATTCCATATACTATATTCTATATTCTATGTTCTACATTCTTAATTCTAAAATCTATATTCAGTATTCTGTATTCTATAGTATAAATTCTCTGTTCTGCATTCCATTTCTATATTGTGCTTTCTATATTCTCTATTCTATATTATATATTTGGGTCGTTCATTCTATATTCTACGTCCTATATTCTGCCATCCGTATTTTATATTCTATATTGTTTGTTCTATATACTATATTCTTAATTCTATATTCAGTATTTTGTATTCTATATTCTAATTTGTGTGTTCTGCATTCCATGTACTAAATTCTGGGTTCTCTATTCTCTATTCTCTATTCTGTGTTTACATTCTATATTCTAAATTCCATATTCAGTATTCTGTATTCTATATTCTAAATTCTGTGTTCTGCTTTCCTTTTTATAAATTCTATATTCAGTACTGTGCATTCTATATTCTAAATTCTGTGTTCTGCATTCTATTTTCTAAATTCTATATTCATTATTCTGTATATTATATTCTAAAATCTGTGTTCTGCATTCCATGTTCTAAATTCTGGGTTCTGTATTGTTTTCCATATTCTATATACTGTGTTCTTCATTCTATATTCTGTATTGTATATTATTTATGCCGTATTATATATTCTGTGTTCTTCATTCTATATTCTGTATTCTATATTCTGCATTCCGTATTCTATATTCTATATTCTGTGTTCTACATTTTATACTCTAAATTCTGTATTCAGTATTCTGTATTGTATATTCCAAATTCTGTGTTCTGCATTGTATGTTCTAAACTTTGGGTTCTGTATTCTGTATTCCATATTCTATATTTTGTGTTCTATAGTCTTTATTTGGTATTCAATATTCTGCATTCCGTATTCTATATTCTATATCCTGTGTTCTAAATTCTATATTCAGTATTCTGTGTTTTATTTTCTAAATTCTGTGTTCTGCATTCCATGTTCTAAATTCTGGGTTTTATATTCACTATTGTATATACTACATTCTGTGTGCTACATTCTATATTATAAATTCTATATTCAGTATTCTGTATTCTATATTCTAAATTCTGTGTTTACATTCTATATTCTAAATTGCATATTCAGTATGCTGTATTCTATATTCTAAATTCTGGGTTCTGCTTTCCATGTTCCAAAATCTGGCTTCAATATTTTCCTTGCTATTTTTTTTTCTGTTTTCTACATTATATATTCTAAATTATTTATTAAGTATTATGTATTTTATATTCTATATTCTATGTCCTACATAGAATTTTTTAATTGTTTATAAAATATTCCGTATATTATGTTCTAAATTCTGTGTTCTATATTCTCTTTTCTATTTTCTGTATTCTGTGTTCTACATTCTATATTGTAAATTTTATATTCAGCATTCTGTATTCTATATTCTAAATTCTGTGTTCTACATTCTATATTCTATATTCTATATTCAGTATAATGTATTCTATATTCTAAATTCTGTGTTCTGCATCACATGTTCAAAATTCTCGATACTATACTCTCTATTGTATATTCTATATTCTTTATACTGTGTTCTACATTCTATATTCTAAAATCTATATTAATTAATGTGTATTCTATAGTCTTAATTCTGTGTTCTGCATTCAAAGTTCTAAATTCTGGGTTCTATATTCTGTTTTCCATATTTTAATACTGTGTTCTACATTCTATATTCTAAATTCTATATTCAGTATTATATATTCTATAATCTAAATTCTGTGTTCTGCATTCCATGTTCTAAATTCTCTATTCTATATTCTGTGTTCTACTTTCTATATTCTTAATTATATATATTGTATTCAGTATTCTATATTCTAAATTCTGTGTTCTGCATTCCATGTTCTCAATTCTGGTTTCTACATTCTCTATTCTATATTCTATATTGTGTGTTTTTCATTCTAGATTTTACATACAATATTTTGCATTCCGTATACTATATTCTATATTCTGTGTTCTACATACTATATTCTAAATTCTATATTCAGCATTCCGTATTCTAGATTCTAAATTCTCTCTTCTGCATTCCATGTTCTAAATTCTGGTTTCTATATCCTCTTTTCTATATTCTATATCCTGTGTTCCACATTCTATATCTAAATCCTATATTCAGCGTTCTGTATTCTATATTCTAAATTATGTGTTCTGCATTCCATATTTAAATTCTGGGTTCTATATTCTGTTTTCCATATTTTATATTCTGTGTTCTACATTCTATATTCTGTATTCTATATTCTGCATTCAGTATTCTGCATTATATATTCTGTGTTCTACCTTCTATTTTCAAAATTCTATATTCAGTATTCTGTATTCTATATTCTAAATTCTGTGTTCTGCATTCCATGTTGTAAATTGTCTTTTCTATATTCTGTATTCTGTGTTCTTCTTTCTACATTCTAAATTCTATATTAAGTATTTTGTATTCTATATTATTAATTCTGTTCTCTGCATTCAATTTCTAAATTCTGGGTTCTATATTCTCTTTTATATATTCTATATACTGTGTTCTTCTTTCTAGATCCTTCATAATAAATTTTGAATTCCGTATTCTATATTCTATATTCTGTGTTCTAAATTCTTTATTCTAAATTCTATATTCCGTATTCTGTATTCTATATTCAAAATTCTGTGTTTTGTATTCCATGTTGCATATTCTGGCTTCTATATTCTTTATTCTATATTCTAAATTCTGTGTTCTGCATTTCATGTTGTAAATTCCATATTCAGTATTCTGTATTCTATATTCTAAATTCTGTGTTCTGCTTTCCTTTTTATAAATTCTATATTCAGTACTGTGCATTCTATATTCTAAATTCTGTGTTCTGCATTCTATTTTCTAAATTCTATATTCATTATTCTGTATATTATATTCTAAAATCTGTGTTCTGCATTCCATGTTCTAAATTCTGGGTTCTGTATTGTTTTCCATATTCTATATACTGTGTTCTTCATTCTATATTCTGTATTGTATATTATTTATGCCGTATTATATATTCTGTGTTCTTCATTCTATATTCTGTATTCTATATTCTGCATTCCGTATTCTATATTCTATATTCTGTGTTCTACATTTTATACTCTAAATTCTATATTCAGTATTCTGTATTGTATATTCCAAATTCTGTGTTCTGCATTGTATGTTCTAAACTTTGGGTTCTGTATTCTGTATTCCATATTCTATATTTTGTGTTCTATAGTCTATATTTGGTATTCAATATTCTGCATTCCGTATTCTATATTCTATATCCTGTGTTCTAAATTCTATATTCAGTATTCTGTGTTTTATTTTCTAAATTCTGTGTTCTGCATTCCATGTTCTAAATTCTGGGTTTTATATTCACTATTGTATATACTACATTCTGTGTGCTACATTCTATATTATAAATTCTTTATTCAGTATTCTGTATTCTATATTCTAAATTCTGTGTTTACATTCTATAGTCTAAATTGCATATTCAGTATGCTGTATTCTATATTCTAAATTCTGAGTTCTGCTTTCCATGTTCCAAAATCTGGCTTCAATATTTTCCTTGCTATGTTTTTTCTGTTTTCTACATTATATATTCTAAATTATTTATTCAGTATTATGTATTTTATATTCTATATTCTATGTCCTACATAGAATTTTTTAATTGTTTATAAAATATTCCGTATATTATGTTCTAAATTCTGTGTTCTATATTCTATTTTCTATTTTTGTATATTCTGTGTTCTACATTCTATATTGTAAATTTTATATTCAGCATTCTGTATTCTATATTCTAAATTCTGTGTTCTACATTCTATATTCTATATTCTATATTCAGTATAATGTATTCTATATTCTAAATTCTGTGTTCTGCATCACATGTTCAAAATTCTCGATACTATACTCTCTATTGTATATTCTATATTCTATATACTGTGTTCTACATTCTATATTCTAAAATCTATATTAATTAATGTGTATTCTATAGTCTTAATTCTGTGTTCTGCATTCAAAGTTCTAAATTCTGGGTTCTATATTCTGTTTTCCATATTTTAATACTGTGTTCTACATTCTATATTCTAAATTCTATATTCAGTATTATATATTCTATAATCTAAATTCTGTGTTCTGCATTCCATGTTCTAAATTCTCTATTCTATATTCTGTGTTCTACTTTCTATATTCTTAATTATATATTTTGTATTCAGTATTCTATATCCTAAATACTGTGTTCTGCATTCCAAGTTCTAAATTCTGGTTTCTACATTCTCTATTCTATATTCTATATTGTGTGTTTTTCATTCTAGATTTTACATACAATATTTTGCATTCCGTATACTATATTCTAATTTCTGTGTTCTACATACTATATTCTAAATTCTATATTCAGCATTCCGTATTCTATATTCTAAATTCTCTGTTCTGCATTCCATGTTCTAAATTCTGGTTTCTATATCCTCTTTTCTATATTCTATATACTGTGTTCCACATTCTATATCTAAATCCTATATTCAGCGTTCTGTATTCTATATTCTAAATTATGTGTTCTGCATTCCATATTTAAATTCTGGGTTCTATATTCTGTTTTCCATATTTTATATTCTGTGTTCTACATTCTATATTCTGTATTCTATATTCTGCATTCAGTATTCTGCATTATATATTCTGTGTTCTGCCTTCTATTTTCAAAATTCTATATTCAGTATTCTGTATTCTATATTCTAAATTCTGTGTTCTGCATTCCATGTTGTAAATTGTCTTTTCTATATTCTGTATTCTGTGTTCTTCTTTCTACATTCTAAATTCTATATTAAGTATTTTGTATTCTATATTATTAATTCTGTTCTCTGCATTCAATTTCTAAATTCTGGGTTCTATATTCTCTTTTATATATTCTATATACTGTGTTCTTCTTTCTAGATCCTTCATAATAAATTTTGAATTCCGTATTCTATATTCTATATTCTGTGTTCTAAATTCTATATTCTAAATTCTATATTCCGTATTCTGTATTCTATATTCTAAATTCTGTGTTTTGTATTCCATGTTGTATATTCTGGCTTCTATATTCTTTATTCTATATTCTAAATTCTGTGTTCTGCATTTCATGTTGTAAATTCCATATTCAGTATTCTGTATTCTATATTCTAAATTATGTGTTCTGTTTTCCTTTTTATAAATACTATATTCAGTACTGTGCATTCTATATTCTAAATTCTGTGTTCTGCATTCCATGTTCTAAATTCTGGGTTCTGTATTGTTTTCCATATTCTATATACTGTGTTCTTCTTTCTAGATCCTTCATACTAAATTTTGAATTCCGTATTCTATGTTCTATATTCTGTGTTCTAAATTCTATATTCTAAATTCTATATTCCGTATTCTGTATTCTATATTCTAAATTCTGTGTTTTGTATTCCATGTTGTATATTCTGGCTTCTATATTCTTTATTCTATATTCTAAATTCTGTGTTCTGCATTCCATGTTGTAAATTCTATATTCAGTATTCTGTATTCTATATTCTATATTCTGTGTTCTGCATTCTATATTCTAAATTCTATATTTGGTATTCTGTATTCTATATTCTTAATTCTGTGACCTGGTTTCCATGTTCTAAATTCTGGGTTCTATATTCTCTATTCTATATTCTAAATTTTGTGCATTTCATTCTATATTCTACAATCTATATTCTGTATTATTTATTCTATATTCTTTTTTTCTGTGTTCTACATTCCATATTCTAAATTCTATATGCACTATTCTGTATTCTATATTCTGAATTCTGTGTTCTGCATTCCACGTTCTAAATTCTGGGTTCTATACACTTTATTCTATATTCTATATTCTGTGTTCTACATTCTATATTCTAAATTCCATATTCAGTGTTCTGTATTGTATATTCTAAATTCTGGGTTCTGATTCCATGTACTAAATTCTGGGTTCTACATTTTCTATTCTATTTTCTATATTCTGTGTTTTACATTTTATACTCTAAATTCTATATTCAGTAATCTGTATTCCATATTCTAAATTCTGTGTTCTTCATTCTATATTCAAAATTCTATATTCAGTATTCTGTATTGTATGTTCTAAGTACCGTGTTCTGCATTCAATGTTCTAAATTCTGTGTTCTGCATTCCATGTTCTTAGGTCTGGGATCTATAATCTATATTCTATATTCTGTGTTCTACATTCTACATTCTAAATACTATATTCAGTATTATTTAATCTATATTCTTAATTCTGTGTTCTGCATAACATGTTCTTTATTCGGGGATTCTACATTCTGTATTCTATATTCTATATTCTGTGTTCTACATTCTATATTCTAAATTCTATATTCAGTATTCTTTATTCTATATTCTAAATTCGTTGTTCTACATTCTATATTCTAAATAGTATATTCAGTATTCTGTATTCTATATTCTAAATTCTGTGTTCAGCATTCCATGTTCTGAATTCTGATTTCTGTATCCTGTTTCCATATTCTATATTCTGTGTTCTACATTGTATATTATAAATTCTATGTTCAGTGTTCTGTAATCTATATTCTTAATTCTGTGTTCTGCATTCCATGTTCTAATTTCTCTATTCTATATTTTGTGTTCTACATTCTATATTCTGTATTCAATATTCTGCATTCCGTATTCTAAATTCTATTTCTGTGTTCTACATTCTACATTCTGGGTTCTGCATTCCATGTTCTAAATTCTGGGTTCTGTATTCTTCATTCTCTATCCTTTATTCTGTGTTCTGCATTCTCTATTCTACATTCTCTATTCTGTATTCTATATTCTACATTCTGTGTTCTGCATTCAATGTTCTAAATTCTGGTTTCTGTATTCTGTATTCTATAGTCTGTTTTGTACATTCTAAAGTATACATTCTATATTCTGTATTATGTGCTCTATATTCTAAGTTCAGTGTTCTGAATTCTACGTTCTAAACTCTGGGTTCTGTATTCTGTTTTCTATACTCTATATTCTGTGTTATACATTCTATATTCAACATTCTGTATACGGTATTCTATATACTAAATTCTGTTTTCTGAATTCCATGTTCTAAATAATGTGTTCTGCATTGTGTATTCTATATTCTATAATCTGTGTTGTATATTCTGTGTTATACATTCTATATTCAGTATTCAATATTCTAAAATCTAAAGTCTGTGTTCTGAATTCCATGTTCTAAATTCTGTGTTCTGTAGTCTGTATTCTGAATTCCATATTCTCTTACTACATCCAGTATTCTACATTCTATATTCTGCATTCTGTATACAATATTCCATATACTGTGTTCAACAATGTAAATTTTATATTCTATATTCTGTATTCTGCACTCTATATTCTAAATTCTGTGTTCTGAATTACAACTTGTATAATCAAGTTTCTGCTTTCTGTATTCTATATTCTGTGTTCTACATTCTGTATTCTACATTGTATATTATGTATTCTGTATACTATATTCTATATTATGCGTTCTGATTTCCATGTTCTAAATTGTGGGTTCTGTATTCCGGAATCTGTATTCAATATTCTGTGTTCTACATTCTGTATTGTACATTCTATATACTGTATTCTATATTATAAATTCTGTGTACAACATTCTATATACCACATAATATTTCGGTATACTTTATTATATATTCTGTGTTCTGAATTCCTTGTTCTAAATTCTGCATACTGCATTCTGTATTCTATATTCTATTTTCTGTGTTCTACATTCTATATTCTACATTCTATTACTTTATTCTATATTATGTATTGTGTGTTCTGAATTCCATATTCTGAATCCTGCGTTCTGTATGCTGTATTCCATATTCTGTGTTTTGAATTCTATGTTCTAAATTCTATATTCAGCATTCTGTAAACTAAAGCCTTAATTCTGTGTTCTGCATTCTATGGTCTAAATTCTGGGTTCTGTATTCTGTTTTCCATATTCCATATTCTGTGTTCTATATTCTATATTCTGTATTCCGTATTCTATATTCTATACTCTGTGTTCTACATTCTATATTCTGCATACGGTATTGAGTATACTGTATTCTATATTCTAAATTCTGTGTTCTGCACCCATGTTCTAAATTCTGGGTTCTATATTTTCTTATCTATATTCCATATTCTGTGTTCTATATTCTACATTCTAAATTCTATATTCAGTATTCTGTATTTTATATTCTTTATTAAGTGTTCTACATTCTATATTCTAAGTTCTATATTTAATATTCTGTATTCTATATTCTTAATTCTATGTTCTGCATTCCGGGTTCTAAGTTCTGTGTTCTATTCTCTCTAGTATATATTCTATATTTGTGTTCTTCATTCTACATTCTACAAAGTATATTCTGCATTCCGTATTCTATATTCTATATTCTATGTTCTACATTCTATATTCTAAAATATTTATTCAGTTTTCTGAATTCTATATTCTCAATTCTCTGTTCTGCATTCCATTTCTTAATTCTGGTTGCTATATTCTCTATTCTATATTCTTTATTTTGTGCTCTTCATTCTATAATCTACCTTCTTTATTCTGCATTCCGTATTTTATATTCTATATTCTGTGTTCTATTTCTATATTCTAAATTCTATATTCACTATTTTGTATTCTATATTATAATTTTTGTGATCTGCATTCCATGTTCTAAATTCTGGGTTCTTTATTCTCTATTCTATGTTATATATTCTGTGTTCTACATTCTATATTCTAAATTCTATATTCAGTATTGTTTATTCTATGTTCTAAATTCTGTGTCTGAATTCTATGTTCTAAATTCTATATTCAGTATTCTGTATATCATATTCTAAATTCTGTGTTCTGCAATCCATGTTCTAAATTCTGGTTTCTGTAATCTGTTTTTCATTTTTTATATTCTGTGTTTTTCATTCTATATTCTGTATTGTATATTCTTTATGCTGTATTCTCTATTCTGTGTTTTCCATTCTATATTCTGTATTCTATATTCTGCATTCCGTATTCTATATTCTATATTCTGTGTTCTAATTTCTATACTCTAAATTCTATATTCAGTATTCTGTATTCTATATTCCAAATTCTGTGTTCTGCAATCCATGTTCTAAATTCTGGTTTCTGTATACTGTTTTCCATTTTTTATATTCTGTGTTCTACATTCTATATTGTGTATTGTATATTCTTTATGTCGTATTCTCTATTCTGAGATTTTCATTCTACATTCTGTATTCCATATTCTGCATTCCGTATTCTATATTCTATATTCTGTTTTCTACATTCTGTACTCTAAATTCTATATTCAGTTTTCTCTATTCTATATTCAAAATTCTGTGTTCTACATTGTATATTCTAAATTCTATATTCTATATTCAAAATTCTGTGTTCTTCATTCCGTGTTCTAAATTCTGGGTTCTATATTCTCTATTCTATATTCTATATTGTGTGCTCTTCATTCTATATTCTACATTCTATATTCTAAATTCTATATTCTATATTCCAAATTCTGTGTTCTGCATTTCATATTCAAAATCCCTGGTTATGAATTCTGTATTCCATATTTTATGTTTTGTGTTCTATATTCTATATTTGGTATTCTATATTCTGCATTCCGTATTCTATATTCTATATCCTGTGTTCTAAATCCTATATTCAGTATTCTGTATTTTATTTTCTAAATTCTGTGTTCTGCATTCCATGTTCTAAATTCTGGGTTCTATATTCTCTATTCTATATACTATATTCTGTGTGCTACATTCTATATTCTATTTCTATATTCATTATTCTGTATTCAATATTCTAAATTCTGTGTTCTGCATTCCATGTTCTAAATTCTACATTCAGTATTCTGTATTCTATATTCTAAATTCTGGGTTCTGCATTCTATGTTGTAAACTCTATATTAAGTATTCTGTATTCTATTTTCTAAATTCTGTGTTCTGCATTCCATGTTTTAAATTCTGGGTTCTGTATTTTGTTTTACATATTTTATATTTTGTGTTGTACATTCTATATTCTGTATTCAATATTCTGCATTCTGTATTCTAAATTGTATTTCTGTGTTCTACATTCTTAATTCTGTGTTCTGCATTCCATGTTCTAAATTCAATATTCAGTATTCTGTATTCTATATTCTAAATTCTGTGTTCTGCATTCTATGTTCTAAATTCTATATTCAGTATTCTGTATTCTATATTCTATATTCTGTGTTCTGCATTCCATGTTCTAAATTCTGGGTTCTGTATTCTCTTTTCCATATTCTATATTCTGTTTTCTACATTCTATATTCTGTATTCTATATTCTGCATTCCGTATTCTTTAATCTATATTCTGTGTTCTACATTCTGTACTCTAAATTCTATATTCAGTATTCTCTATTCTATATTCAAAATTCTGTGTTCTACATTGTATATTGTAAATTCTATATTCTATATTCAAAATTCTGTGTTCTTCATTCCGTGTTCTAAATTCTGTTTTCTATATTCTCTATCCTATATTGTGTGTTCTTCATTCTATATTCTACATTCTATATTCTAAATTCTATATTGTATATTCCAAATTCTGTGTTCTGCATTTCATATTCTAAATTCTGGGTTATGTATTCTGTATTCCATATTTTATATTTTGTTTTCTTTATTCTATATTTGGTATTCTATATTCTGCATTCCGTATTCTATATTCTATATCCTGTGTTCTAAATCCTATATTCAGTATTCTGTATTTTATTTTCTAAATTCTGTGTTCTGCATTCCATGTTCTAAATTCTGTGTTCTATATTCTTTTTTCCATATTCTAGATTCAGTGTTCTATATTCTATATTCTGTATTCTGTATTCTGCATTCCGTATTCTACAATGTATATTCTGTGTTCTAAATTTTATTTTCCAAATTCTATATTTAGTATTCTGAATTGTATATTCTATATGCTGTTTTCTAAATTCTGTATTCTAAATCCTATATTCTTTATTCTAAATTCTGTGTTCTGCATACCGTGTTCAAAATTCTGTGTTCTATATTCTCTATTCTGTATTCTATAATTTGTGTTCTTCATTCTATATTCTATATCCTATATTCTGCTTTCAGTTGTCTATATTGTATATTCTGTGTTCTACATTCTATATTCTAAATTCTATATTCAGTATTCTGTTTTATATATTCTAAATTCTGTGTTCTGTATTCTATGTTCTTAATTCTGGCTTCTATATTCTCCAGTCTATATTCTATATTTTGTGAACTCCATTCTTATTTCTACATTCTTTATTCTGCATTCCATATTCTATATTATATATTCTGTGTTCTACATTCTATATTCTAAATTCTATATTCCTTATTCCGTAGTATATATTCTATATTCTATGTTCTGCATTGTATATTCTAAATTCTACATTCAGTAATCTGTATTCTAAATACTAAATTCTGTGTTCTGCATTTCATGTTCTAAATTCTGTGTTCTATATTCTCTTTTCTATATTCTATATTCTGTGTCCTTCATTCAATATTCTAAATTCTATATTCAGTATTCTCTATTCTATATTCTAAATTCTGTGTTCTGCATTCGATGTTCGTATTTCGGGATTCTGTATTCTGTTTCCATATTTTACATTCTGTGTTCTAAATTCTATATTCTGTATATAATATTCTGCATTATGTATTCAATATTGTATATTTTATGTTCTACATTCTATATTCTAAATTCTATAATCTATATTCTAAATTCTGTGTTTTTATTCCGTGTTCTTAATTCTGGGTTCTATATTCTCTTTTCTATATTCTATATTCTGTGTTCGACATTCAATATTCTAAATTCTATATTTAGTATTCTGAATTCTATATTCAAAATTCTGTGTTCTACATGCTATATTCTAAATTCTATATTCTATATTCAAAATTCTGTATTCTTCATTCCGTGTTCTAAATTCTGGGTTCTATATTCTCTATTCTATATTCTATATTCTGTGTTCTTCATTCTATATTCTACATTCTATATTCTGCATTCCGTATTCTATATTCTATATACTGTGTTCTACATTCTATATTCAAAATTCTATATTCATTATCCTGTATTCTATATTCTAAATTCTGTGCTTTGAATTCCATGTTCTAAATTCTGGGTTCTATATTCTCTATTATATATTCTATAATTTTTGTTCTTCATTCTATACTGTACGTCCTATATTCTGCATTCCGTGTTATATATTCTATATTATGTTTCCTACATTCTATATTCTAAATTCTATATTCATTATTCTGTATTCTATAATCTAAATTCTGTGTTCTGATTCAATTTTTAAATTCTGTTTTCTAAATTCTCTTTTATATATTCTATATTTTGTGTTCTTAGTTCTTTATTCTGCATTCTATATTCTGCATTCTGTATTTATGTTCTATATTCTGTGATCTACAACTACTTTCTAAATTCTATATTCTGTATTCTATATTCAATATTCTACATTCTGTGTTCTGCATTCTATGTTCTAAATTCTGGGTTCTGTATACTGTTTTCCATATTCTATATTCTGTGTTCTATATTCTATATTCTGTATACTATATTCTGCATTCCGTATTCTATATTCTATATTTTGTGTTCTTCATTCTATTATCCAAATTGTATATTCAGTATTCTGTATTGTATATTCTAAATTCTTTGTTCTGCATACCATGTTCAAATTTCGGGGTTCTGTATTCTCTTTCCATATTTTATATTCTGTGTTCTAATTTCTATATTCTGTATACTATATTCTGCATTATGTATTCTATATTCTATATTTTGTGTTCTACATTCTATATTCTAAATTTTATATTCAGTATTCTTTATACTATTTTCTAAATTCTGGGTTCTGCATTCCATGTTCTAAATCCTATATTCAGTATTCTGTATTCTATATTCTAAATTCTGTGTTCCGCATTCTATGTTCTAAATTCTATATTCAGTATTCTGTATTATAAATTCTAAATTCTGTGTTCTGCATTCCATGTTGTAAATACTGGGTTGTCTATTCTGTTTTCCATTTTGTATAATCTGTGTTCTACATCCTATATTCTGTATTCTATATTCTGCATTCCGTATTCCATATTCTATATTCTGAGTTTTACATTCTATATTCTAAATTCTATATTCTGTATTCCGTATTCTATATTCTGAACTCTGTGTTCTACATTCTATATTCTAAATTCCATATTCAGTGGTCTGTATTCTATATTCTAAATTCTGTGTTCTGCATTACATGCTCTAAATTTTGGCTTCTATATTCTCTATTCTGTATTCTATATGCTGTGTTCTACATTCTATATTCTGAATTGTATATAGAGGTTTCTGTATTCTATATTCTAAATTCTGTCTCCTGCATTCCAATTTCTAAATTCTGGTTTCTATATTCTCTATTCTATTTTCTGAGTTGTATATTCTATATTCTAAATTCTATTTTCAGTATTCTGAATTCTATATTCTAAATTTTGTGTTCTACATCCGTGTTCTAAATTCTGGGTTCTATATTCTCTATTCTGTATTCTATACATTGTGTTCTTCATTCCATATTCTACATTCCATATTCTGCATTCCGTATTCTATATTCTATATTCTGTGTTCTACATTCTATATTCTAAAAACTATATTCAGTCTTCTGTATTGTATATTTTAATTCTTTGTTCTGCACTCCATTTCTTAATTCTGGGTTCTATATTTTCTATTCATTTCTATATTTTTTGTTTACATTCTATATTGTACGTTCTATATTCTGCATTCCGTGTTTTATATTCTATATTATGTTTTCAACATTCTATATTCTAAATTCTATATTCAGTATTCTGAATTCTATATTCTAAATTCTGTGTTCTGCATTCCATGTTCTAAATTCTGGGTTCTATATTTTCTATACTATATTCTATATTCTGTGTTCTATATTGTATATTCTAAATTCTATATTCATTATTCTGTATTCTATATTCTTAATTCTGTGTTCTACATTCTATATTCTAAATTCTATATTCAGTATTCTGTATTCTAAATTCTTAATTCTATGTTCTTCATTCCATGTTCTAAGTTCTGGGTCCTATACTCTCTATTATATGTTCGATATTTTTGTTCTGCATTCTATATTCTACATAGTATATTCTGCATTCCATATACTATATTCTATATTCTATGTTCTACATTCTTAATTCTAAAATCTATATTCAGTATTCTGTATTCTATAGTATAAATTCTCTGTTCTGCATTCCATTTCTATATTGTGCTTTCTATATTCTCTATTCTATATTATATATTTGGGTCGTTCATTCTATATTCTACGTCCTATATTCTGCCATCCGTATTTTATATTCTATATTGTTTGTTCTATATACTATATTCTTAATTCTATATTCAGTATTTTGTATTCTATATTCTAATTTGTGTGTTCTGCATTCCATGTACTAAATTCTGGGTTCTCTATTCTCTATTCTCTATTCTGTGTTTACATTCTATATTCTAAATTCCATATTCAGTATTCTGTATTCTATATTCTAAATTCTGTGTTCTGCTTTCCTTTTTATAAATTCTATATTCAGTACTGTGCATTCTATATTCTAAATTCTGTGTTCTGCATTCTATTTTCTAAATTCTATATTCATTATTCTGTATATTATATTCTAAAATCTGTGTTCTGCATTCCATGTTCTAAATTCTGGGTTCTGTATTGTTTTCCATATTCTATATACTGTGTTCTTCATTCTATATTCTGTATTGTATATTATTTATGCCGTATTATATATTCTGTGTTCTTCATTCTATATTCTGTATTCTATATTCTGCATTCCGTATTCTATATTCTATATTCTGTGTTCTACATTTTATACTCTAAATTCTGTATTCAGTATTCTGTATTGTATATTCCAAATTCTGTGTTCTGCATTGTATGTTCTAAACTTTGGGTTCTGTATTCTGTATTCCATATTCTATATTTTGTGTTCTATAGTCTATATTTGGTATTCAATATTCTGCATTCCGTATTCTATATTCTATATCCTGTGTTCTAAATTCTATATTCAGTATTCTGTGTTTTATTTTCTAAATTCTGTGTTCTGCATTCCATGTTCTAAATTCTGGGTTTTATATTCACTATTGTATATACTACATTCTGTGTGCTACATTCTATATTATAAATTCTATATTCAGTATTCTGTATTCTATATTCTAAATTCTGTGTTTACATTCTATATTCTAAATTGCATATTCAGTATGCTGTATTCTATATTCTAAATTCTGGGTTCTGCTTTCCATGTTCCAAAATCTGGCTTCAATATTTTCCTTGCTATTTTTTTTTCTGTTTTCTACATTATATATTCTAAATTATTTATTAAGTATTATGTATTTTATATTCTATATTCTATGTCCTACATAGAATTTTTTAATTGTTTATAAAATATTCCGTATATTATGTTCTAAATTCTGTGTTCTATATTCTCTTTTCTATTTTCTGTATTCTGTGTTCTACATTCTATATTGTAAATTTTATATTCAGCATTCTGTATTCTATATTCTAAATTCTGTGTTCTACATTCTATATTCTATATTCTATATTCAGTATAATGTATTCTATATTCTAAATTCTGTGTTCTGCATCACATGTTCAAAATTCTCGATACTATACTCTCTATTGTATATTCTATATTCTTTATACTGTGTTCTACATTCTATATTCTAAAATCTATATTAATTAATGTGTATTCTATAGTCTTAATTCTGTGTTCTGCATTCAAAGTTCTAAATTCTGGGTTCTATATTCTGTTTTCCATATTTTAATACTGTGTTCTACATTCTATATTCTAAATTCTATATTCAGTATTATATATTCTATAATCTAAATTCTGTGTTCTGCATTCCATGTTCTAAATTCTCTATTCTATATTCTGTGTTCTACTTTCTATATTCTTAATTATATATATTGTATTCAGTATTCTATATTCTAAATTCTGTGTTCTGCATTCCATGTTCTCAATTCTGGTTTCTACATTCTCTATTCTATATTCTATATTGTGTGTTTTTCATTCTAGATTTTACATACAATATTTTGCATTCCGTATACTATATTCTATATTCTGTGTTCTACATACTATATTCTAAATTCTATATTCAGCATTCCGTATTCTAGATTCTAAATTCTCTCTTCTGCATTCCATGTTCTAAATTCTGGTTTCTATATCCTCTTTTCTATATTCTATATCCTGTGTTCCACATTCTATATCTAAATCCTATATTCAGCGTTCTGTATTCTATATTCTAAATTATGTGTTCTGCATTCCATATTTAAATTCTGGGTTCTATATTCTGTTTTCCATATTTTATATTCTGTGTTCTACATTCTATATTCTGTATTCTATATTCTGCATTCAGTATTCTGCATTATATATTCTGTGTTCTACCTTCTATTTTCAAAATTCTATATTCAGTATTCTGTATTCTATATTCTAAATTCTGTGTTCTGCATTCCATGTTGTAAATTGTCTTTTCTATATTCTGTATTCTGTGTTCTTCTTTCTACATTCTAAATTCTATATTAAGTATTTTGTATTCTATATTATTAATTCTGTTCTCTGCATTCAATTTCTAAATTCTGGGTTCTATATTCTCTTTTATATATTCTATATACTGTGTTCTTCTTTCTAGATCCTTCATAATAAATTTTGAATTCCGTATTCTATATTCTATATTCTGTGTTCTAAATTCTTTATTCTAAATTCTATATTCCGTATTCTGTATTCTATATTCAAAATTCTGTGTTTTGTATTCCATGTTGCATATTCTGGCTTCTATATTCTTTATTCTATATTCTAAATTCTGTGTTCTGCATTTCATGTTGTAAATTCCATATTCAGTATTCTGTATTCTATATTCTAAATTCTGTGTTCTGCTTTCCTTTTTATAAATTCTATATTCAGTACTGTGCATTCTATATTCTAAATTCTGTGTTCTGCATTCTATTTTCTAAATTCTATATTCATTATTCTGTATATTATATTCTAAAATCTGTGTTCTGCATTCCATGTTCTAAATTCTGGGTTCTGTATTGTTTTCCATATTCTATATACTGTGTTCTTCATTCTATATTCTGTATTGTATATTATTTATGCCGTATTATATATTCTGTGTTCTTCATTCTATATTCTGTATTCTATATTCTGCATTCCGTATTCTATATTCTATATTCTGTGTTCTACATTTTATACTCTAAATTCTATATTCAGTATTCTGTATTGTATATTCCAAATTCTGTGTTCTGCATTGTATGTTCTAAACTTTGGGTTCTGTATTCTGTATTCCATATTCTATATTTTGTGTTCTATAGTCTATATTTGGTATTCAATATTCTGCATTCCGTATTCTATATTCTATATCCTGTGTTCTAAATTCTATATTCAGTATTCTGTGTTTTATTTTCTAAATTCTGTGTTCTGCATTCCATGTTCTAAATTCTGGGTTTTATATTCACTATTGTATATACTACATTCTGTGTGCTACATTCTATATTATAAATTCTTTATTCAGTATTCTGTATTCTATATTCTAAATTCTGTGTTTACATTCTATAGTCTAAATTGCATATTCAGTATGCTGTATTCTATATTCTAAATTCTGAGTTCTGCTTTCCATGTTCCAAAATCTGGCTTCAATATTTTCCTTGCTATGTTTTTTCTGTTTTCTACATTATATATTCTAAATTATTTATTCAGTATTATGTATTTTATATTCTATATTCTATGTCCTACATAGAATTTTTTAATTGTTTATAAAATATTCCGTATATTATGTTCTAAATTCTGTGTTCTATATTCTATTTTCTATTTTTGTATATTCTGTGTTCTACATTCTATATTGTAAATTTTATATTCAGCATTCTGTATTCTATATTCTAAATTCTGTGTTCTACATTCTATATTCTATATTCTATATTCAGTATAATGTATTCTATATTCTAAATTCTGTGTTCTGCATCACATGTTCAAAATTCTCGATACTATACTCTCTATTGTATATTCTATATTCTATATACTGTGTTCTACATTCTATATTCTAAAATCTATATTAATTAATGTGTATTCTATAGTCTTAATTCTGTGTTCTGCATTCAAAGTTCTAAATTCTGGGTTCTATATTCTGTTTTCCATATTTTAATACTGTGTTCTACATTCTATATTCTAAATTCTATATTCAGTATTATATATTCTATAATCTAAATTCTGTGTTCTGCATTCCATGTTCTAAATTCTCTATTCTATATTCTGTGTTCTACTTTCTATATTCTTAATTATATATTTTGTATTCAGTATTCTATATCCTAAATACTGTGTTCTGCATTCCAAGTTCTAAATTCTGGTTTCTACATTCTCTATTCTATATTCTATATTGTGTGTTTTTCATTCTAGATTTTACATACAATATTTTGCATTCCGTATACTATATTCTAATTTCTGTGTTCTACATACTATATTCTAAATTCTATATTCAGCATTCCGTATTCTATATTCTAAATTCTCTGTTCTGCATTCCATGTTCTAAATTCTGGTTTCTATATCCTCTTTTCTATATTCTATATACTGTGTTCCACATTCTATATCTAAATCCTATATTCAGCGTTCTGTATTCTATATTCTAAATTATGTGTTCTGCATTCCATATTTAAATTCTGGGTTCTATATTCTGTTTTCCATATTTTATATTCTGTGTTCTACATTCTATATTCTGTATTCTATATTCTGCATTCAGTATTCTGCATTATATATTCTGTGTTCTGCCTTCTATTTTCAAAATTCTATATTCAGTATTCTGTATTCTATATTCTAAATTCTGTGTTCTGCATTCCATGTTGTAAATTGTCTTTTCTATATTCTGTATTCTGTGTTCTTCTTTCTACATTCTAAATTCTATATTAAGTATTTTGTATTCTATATTATTAATTCTGTTCTCTGCATTCAATTTCTAAATTCTGGGTTCTATATTCTCTTTTATATATTCTATATACTGTGTTCTTCTTTCTAGATCCTTCATAATAAATTTTGAATTCCGTATTCTATATTCTATATTCTGTGTTCTAAATTCTATATTCTAAATTCTATATTCCGTATTCTGTATTCTATATTCTAAATTCTGTGTTTTGTATTCCATGTTGTATATTCTGGCTTCTATATTCTTTATTCTATATTCTAAATTCTGTGTTCTGCATTTCATGTTGTAAATTCCATATTCAGTATTCTGTATTCTATATTCTAAATTATGTGTTCTGTTTTCCTTTTTATAAATACTATATTCAGTACTGTGCATTCTATATTCTAAATTCTGTGTTCTGCATTCCATGTTCTAAATTCTGGGTTCTGTATTGTTTTCCATATTCTATATACTGTGTTCTTCTTTCTAGATCCTTCATACTAAATTTTGAATTCCGTATTCTATGTTCTATATTCTGTGTTCTAAATTCTATATTCTAAATTCTATATTCCGTATTCTGTATTCTATATTCTAAATTCTGTGTTTTGTATTCCATGTTGTATATTCTGGCTTCTATATTCTTTATTCTATATTCTAAATTCTGTGTTCTGCATTCCATGTTGTAAATTCTATATTCAGTATTCTGTATTCTATATTCTATATTCTGTGTTCTGCATTCTATATTCTAAATTCTATATTTGGTATTCTGTATTCTATATTCTTAATTCTGTGACCTGGTTTCCATGTTCTAAATTCTGGGTTCTATATTCTCTATTCTATATTCTAAATTTTGTGCATTTCATTCTATATTCTACAATCTATATTCTGTATTATTTATTCTATATTCTTTTTTTCTGTGTTCTACATTCCATATTCTAAATTCTATATGCACTATTCTGTATTCTATATTCTGAATTCTGTGTTCTGCATTCCACGTTCTAAATTCTGGGTTCTATACACTTTATTCTATATTCTATATTCTGTGTTCTACATTCTATATTCTAAATTCCATATTCAGTGTTCTGTATTGTATATTCTAAATTCTGGGTTCTGATTCCATGTACTAAATTCTGGGTTCTACATTTTCTATTCTATTTTCTATATTCTGTGTTTTACATTTTATACTCTAAATTCTATATTCAGTAATCTGTATTCCATATTCTAAATTCTGTGTTCTTCATTCTATATTCAAAATTCTATATTCAGTATTCTGTATTGTATGTTCTAAGTACCGTGTTCTGCATTCAATGTTCTAAATTCTGTGTTCTGCATTCCATGTTCTTAGGTCTGGGATCTATAATCTATATTCTATATTCTGTGTTCTACATTCTACATTCTAAATACTATATTCAGTATTATTTAATCTATATTCTTAATTCTGTGTTCTGCATAACATGTTCTTTATTCGGGGATTCTACATTCTGTATTCTATATTCTATATTCTGTGTTCTACATTCTATATTCTAAATTCTATATTCAGTATTCTTTATTCTATATTCTAAATTCGTTGTTCTACATTCTATATTCTAAATAGTATATTCAGTATTCTGTATTCTATATTCTAAATTCTGTGTTCAGCATTCCATGTTCTGAATTCTGATTTCTGTATCCTGTTTCCATATTCTATATTCTGTGTTCTACATTGTATATTATAAATTCTATGTTCAGTGTTCTGTAATCTATATTCTTAATTCTGTGTTCTGCATTCCATGTTCTAATTTCTCTATTCTATATTTTGTGTTCTACATTCTATATTCTGTATTCAATATTCTGCATTCCGTATTCTAAATTCTATTTCTGTGTTCTACATTCTACATTCTGGGTTCTGCATTCCATGTTCTAAATTCTGGGTTCTGTATTCTTCATTCTCTATCCTTTATTCTGTGTTCTGCATTCTCTATTCTACATTCTCTATTCTGTATTCTATATTCTACATTCTGTGTTCTGCATTCAATGTTCTAAATTCTGGTTTCTGTATTCTGTATTCTATAGTCTGTTTTGTACATTCTAAAGTATACATTCTATATTCTGTATTATGTGCTCTATATTCTAAGTTCAGTGTTCTGAATTCTACGTTCTAAACTCTGGGTTCTGTATTCTGTTTTCTATACTCTATATTCTGTGTTATACATTCTATATTCAACATTCTGTATACGGTATTCTATATACTAAATTCTGTTTTCTGAATTCCATGTTCTAAATAATGTGTTCTGCATTGTGTATTCTATATTCTATAATCTGTGTTGTATATTCTGTGTTATACATTCTATATTCAGTATTCAATATTCTAAAATCTAAAGTCTGTGTTCTGAATTCCATGTTCTAAATTCTGTGTTCTGTAGTCTGTATTCTGAATTCCATATTCTCTTACTACATCCAGTATTCTACATTCTATATTCTGCATTCTGTATACAATATTCCATATACTGTGTTCAACAATGTAAATTTTATATTCTATATTCTGTATTCTGCACTCTATATTCTAAATTCTGTGTTCTGAATTACAACTTGTATAATCAAGTTTCTGCTTTCTGTATTCTATATTCTGTGTTCTACATTCTGTATTCTACATTGTATATTATGTATTCTGTATACTATATTCTATATTATGCGTTCTGATTTCCATGTTCTAAATTGTGGGTTCTGTATTCCGGAATCTGTATTCAATATTCTGTGTTCTACATTCTGTATTGTACATTCTATATACTGTATTCTATATTATAAATTCTGTGTACAACATTCTATATACCACATAATATTTCGGTATACTTTATTATATATTCTGTGTTCTGAATTCCTTGTTCTAAATTCTGCATACTGCATTCTGTATTCTATATTCTATTTTCTGTGTTCTACATTCTATATTCTACATTCTATTACTTTATTCTATATTATGTATTGTGTGTTCTGAATTCCATATTCTGAATCCTGCGTTCTGTATGCTGTATTCCATATTCTGTGTTTTGAATTCTATGTTCTAAATTCTATATTCAGCATTCTGTAAACTAAAGCCTTAATTCTGTGTTCTGCATTCTATGGTCTAAATTCTGGGTTCTGTATTCTGTTTTCCATATTCCATATTCTGTGTTCTATATTCTATATTCTGTATTCCGTATTCTATATTCTATACTCTGTGTTCTACATTCTATATTCTGCATACGGTATTGAGTATACTGTATTCTATATTCTAAATTCTGTGTTCTGCACCCATGTTCTAAATTCTGGGTTCTATATTTTCTTATCTATATTCCATATTCTGTGTTCTATATTCTACATTCTAAATTCTATATTCAGTATTCTGTATTTTATATTCTTTATTAAGTGTTCTACATTCTATATTCTAAGTTCTATATTTAATATTCTGTATTCTATATTCTTAATTCTATGTTCTGCATTCCGGGTTCTAAGTTCTGTGTTCTATTCTCTCTAGTATATATTCTATATTTGTGTTCTTCATTCTACATTCTACAAAGTATATTCTGCATTCCGTATTCTATATTCTATATTCTATGTTCTACATTCTATATTCTAAAATATTTATTCAGTTTTCTGAATTCTATATTCTCAATTCTCTGTTCTGCATTCCATTTCTTAATTCTGGTTGCTATATTCTCTATTCTATATTCTTTATTTTGTGCTCTTCATTCTATAATCTACCTTCTTTATTCTGCATTCCGTATTTTATATTCTATATTCTGTGTTCTATTTCTATATTCTAAATTCTATATTCACTATTTTGTATTCTATATTATAATTTTTGTGATCTGCATTCCATGTTCTAAATTCTGGGTTCTTTATTCTCTATTCTATGTTATATATTCTGTGTTCTACATTCTATATTCTAAATTCTATATTCAGTATTGTTTATTCTATGTTCTAAATTCTGTGTCTGAATTCTATGTTCTAAATTCTATATTCAGTATTCTGTATATCATATTCTAAATTCTGTGTTCTGCAATCCATGTTCTAAATTCTGGTTTCTGTAATCTGTTTTTCATTTTTTATATTCTGTGTTTTTCATTCTATATTCTGTATTGTATATTCTTTATGCTGTATTCTCTATTCTGTGTTTTCCATTCTATATTCTGTATTCTATATTCTGCATTCCGTATTCTATATTCTATATTCTGTGTTCTAATTTCTATACTCTAAATTCTATATTCAGTATTCTGTATTCTATATTCCAAATTCTGTGTTCTGCAATCCATGTTCTAAATTCTGGTTTCTGTATACTGTTTTCCATTTTTTATATTCTGTGTTCTACATTCTATATTGTGTATTGTATATTCTTTATGTCGTATTCTCTATTCTGAGATTTTCATTCTACATTCTGTATTCCATATTCTGCATTCCGTATTCTATATTCTATATTCTGTTTTCTACATTCTGTACTCTAAATTCTATATTCAGTTTTCTCTATTCTATATTCAAAATTCTGTGTTCTACATTGTATATTCTAAATTCTATATTCTATATTCAAAATTCTGTGTTCTTCATTCCGTGTTCTAAATTCTGGGTTCTATATTCTCTATTCTATATTCTATATTGTGTGCTCTTCATTCTATATTCTACATTCTATATTCTAAATTCTATATTCTATATTCCAAATTCTGTGTTCTGCATTTCATATTCAAAATCCCTGGTTATGAATTCTGTATTCCATATTTTATGTTTTGTGTTCTATATTCTATATTTGGTATTCTATATTCTGCATTCCGTATTCTATATTCTATATCCTGTGTTCTAAATCCTATATTCAGTATTCTGTATTTTATTTTCTAAATTCTGTGTTCTGCATTCCATGTTCTAAATTCTGGGTTCTATATTCTCTATTCTATATACTATATTCTGTGTGCTACATTCTATATTCTATTTCTATATTCATTATTCTGTATTCAATATTCTAAATTCTGTGTTCTGCATTCCATGTTCTAAATTCTACATTCAGTATTCTGTATTCTATATTCTAAATTCTGGGTTCTGCATTCTATGTTGTAAACTCTATATTAAGTATTCTGTATTCTATTTTCTAAATTCTGTGTTCTGCAATCCATGTTTTAAATTCTGGGTTCTGTATTTTGTTTTACATATTTTATATTTTGTGTTGTACATTCTATATTCTGTATTCAATATTCTGCATTCTGTATTCTAAATTGTATTTCTGTGTTCTACATTCTAAATTCTGTGTTCTGCATTCCATGATCTAAATTCAATATTCAGTATTCTGTATTCTATATTCTAAATTCTGTGTTCTGCATTCTATGTTCTAAATTCTATATTCAGTATTCTGTATTCTATATTCTATATTCTGTGTTCTGCATTCCATGTTCTAAATTCTGGGTTCTGTATTCTCTTTTCCATATTCTATATTCTGTTTTCTACATTCTATATTCTGTATTCTATATTCTGCATTCCGTATTCTTTAATCTATATTCTGTGTTCTACATTCTGTACTCTAAATTCTATATTCAGTATTCTCTATTCTATATTCAAAATTCTGTGTTCTACATTGTATATTGTAAATTCTATATTCTATATTCAAAATTCTGTGTTCTTCATTCCGTGTTCTAAATTCTGTTTTCTATATTCTCTATCCTATATTGTGTGTTCTTCATTCTATATTCTACATTCTATATTCTAAATTCTATATTGTATATTCCAAATTCTGTGTTCTGCATTTCATATTCTAAATTCTGGGTTATGTATTCTGTATTCCATATTTTATATTTTGTTTTCTATATTCTATATTTGGTATTCTATATTCTGCATTCCGTATTCTATATTCTATATGCTGTGTTCTAAATCCTATATTCAGTATTCTGTATTTTATTTTCTAAATTCTGTGTTCTGCATTCCATGTTCTAAATTCTGTGTTCTATATTCTTTTTTCCATATTCTAGATTCAGTGTTCTATATTCTATATTCTGTATTCTGTATTCTGCATTCCGTATTCTACAATTTATATTCTGTGTTCTAAATTTTATTTTCCAAATTCTATATTTAGTATTCTGAATTGTATATTCTATATGCTGTTTTCTAAATTCTGTATTCTAAATTCTATATTCTTTATTCTAAATTCTGTGTTCTGCATACCGTGTTCAAAATTCTGTGTTCTATATTCTCTATTCTGTATTCTATAATTTGTGTTCTTCATTCTATATTCTATATCCTATATTCTGCATTCAGTTGTCTATGTTGTATATTCTGTGTTCTACATTCTATATTCTAAATTCTATATTCAGTATTCTGTTTTATATATTCTAAATTCTGTGTTCTGTATTCTATGTTCTAAATTCTGGCTTCTATATTCTCCAGTCTATATTCTATATTTTGTGAACTCCATTCTTATTTCTACATTCTTTATTCTGCATTCCATATTCTATATTATATATTCTGTGTTCTACATTCTATATTCTAAATTCTATATTCCTTATTCCGTAGTATATATTCTATATTCTATGTTCTGCATTGTATATTCTAAATTCTACATTCAGCAATCTGTATTCTAAATACTAAATTCTGTGTTCTGCATTTCATGTTCTAAATTCTGTGTTCTATATTCTCTTTTCTATATTCTATATTCTGTGTCCTTCATTCAATATTCTAAATTCTATATTCAGTATTCTCTATTCTATATTCTAAATTCTGTGTTCTGCATTCGATGTTCGTATTTCGGGATTCTGTATTCTGTTTCCATATTTTACATTCTGTGTTCTAAATTCTATATTCTGTATATAATATTCTGCATTATGTATTCAATATTGTATATTTTATGTTCTACATTCTATATTCTAAATTCTATAATCTATATTCTAAATTCTGTGTTTTTATTCCGTGTTCTTAATTCTGGGTTCTATAATCTCTTTTCTATATTCTATATTCTGTGTTCGACATTCAATATTCTAAATTCTATATTTAGTATTCTCAATTCTATATTCAAAATTCTGTGTTCTACATGCTATATTCTAAATTCTATATTCTATATTCAAAATTCTGTATTCTTCATTCCGTGTTCTAAATTCTGGGTTCTATATTCTCTATTCTATATTCTATATTCTGTTTTCTTCATTCTATATTCTACATTCTATATTCTGCATTCCGTATTCTATATTCTATATACTGTGTTCTACATTCTATATTCAAAATTCTATATTCATTATCCTGTATTCTATATTCTAAATTCTGTGCTTTGAATTCCATGTTCTAAATTCTGGGTTCTATATTCTCTATTATATATTCTATATTTTTTGTTCTTCATTCTATATTGTACGTCCTATATTCTGCATTCCGTGTTATATATTCTATATTATGTTTTCTACATTCTATATTCTAAATTCTATATTCATTATTCTGTATTCTATAATCTAAATTCTGTGTTCTGATTCAATTTTTAAATTCTGGGTTCTAAATTCTCTTTTATATATTCTATAATTTGTGTTGTTAGTTCTTTATTCTGCATTCTATATTCTGCATTCTGTATTTATATTCTATATTCTGTGATCTACATCTACTTTCTAAATTCTATATTCTGTATTCTATATTCAATATTCTACATTCTGTGTTCTGCATTCTATGTTCTAAATTCTGGGTTCTGTAAACTGTTTTCCATATTCTATATTCTGTGTTCTATATTCTATATTCTGTATACTATATTCTGCATTCCGTATTCTATATTCTATATTCTGTGTTCTTCATTCTATTATCCAAATTGTATATTCAGTATTCTGTATTGTATATTCTAAATTCTTTGTTCTGCATAACATGTTCAAATTTCGGGGTTCTGTATTCTCTTTCCATATTTTATATTCTGTGTTCTAATTTCTATATTCTGTATACTATATTCTGCATTATGTATTCTATATTCTATATTTTGTGTTCTACATTCTATATTCTAAATTTTATATTCAGTATTCTTTATTCTATTTTCTAAATTCTGGGTTCTGCATTCCATGTTCTAAATCCTATATTCAGTATTCTGTATTCTATATTCTAAATTCTGTGTTCCTCATTCTATGTTCTAAATTCTATATTCAGTATTCTGTATTATAAATTCTAAATTCTGTGTTCTGCATTCCATGTTGTAAATACTGGGTTGTCTATTCTGTTTTCCATATTGTATAATCTGTGTTCTACATCCTATATTCTGTATTCTATATTCTGCATTCCGTATTCCATATTCTATATTCTGTGTTTTACATTCTATATTCTAAATTCTATATTCTGTATTCCGTATTCTATATTCTGAACTCTGTGTTCTACATTCTATATTCTAAATTCCATATTCAGTGGTCTGTATTCTATATTCTAAATTCTGTGTTCTGCATTACATGCTCTAAATTTTGGCTTCTATATTCTCTATTCTGTATTCTATATGCTGTGTTCTACATTCTATATTCTGAATTGTATATAGAGGTTTCTATATTCTATATTCTAAATTCTGTCTCCTGCATTCCATTTTCTAAATTCTGGTTTCTATATTCTCTATTCTATTTTCTGAGTTGTATATTCTATATTCTAAATTCTATTTTCAGTATTCTGAATTCTATATTCTAAATTCTGTGTTCTGCATTCCATGTTCTAAATTCTGGGTTCTATATTCTCTATTCTGTATTCTATACATTGTGTTCTTCATTCCATATTCTACATTCCATATTCTGCATTCCGTATTCTATATTCTATATTCTGTGTTCTACATTCTATATTCTAAAAACTATATTCAGTCTTCTGTATTGTATATTCTAAATTCTTTGTTCTGCACTCCATTTCTTAATTCTGGGTTCTATATTCTCTATTCATTTCTATATTTTTTGTTTACATTCTATATTGTACGTTCTATATTCTGCATTCCGTGTTTTATATTCTATATTATGTTTTCAACATTTTATATTCTAAATTCTATATTCAGTATTCTGAATTCTATATTCTAAATTCTGTGTTCTGCATTCCATGTTCTAAATTCTGGGTTCTATATTTTCTATACTATATTCTATATTCTGTGTTCTATATTGTATATTCTAAATTCTATATTCATTATTCTGTATTCTATATTCTTAATTCTGTGTTCTACATTCTATATTCTAAATTCTATATTCAGTATTCTGTATTCTATATTCTTAATTCTCTGTTCTTCATTCCATGTTCTAAGTTCTGGGTCCTATACTCTCTATTATATATTCGATATTTGTGTTCTGCATTCTATAATCTACATAGTATATTCTGCATTCCATATCCTATATTCTATATTCTATGTTCTACATTCTTAATTCTAAAATCTATATTCAGTATTCTGTATTCTATAGTATAAATTCTCTGTTCTGCATTCCATTTCTAAATTGTGCTTTCTATATTCTCTATTCTATATTATATATTTGGGTCGTTCATTCTATATTCTACGTCCTATATTCTGCCATCCGTATTTTATATTCTATATTGTTTGTTCTATATACTATATTCTAAATTCTATATTCAGTATTTTGTATTCTATATTCTAATTTGTGTGTTCTGCATTCCATGTACTAAATTCTGGGTTCTCTATTCTCTATTCTCTATTCTGTGTTTACATTCTATATTCTAAATTCCATATTCAGTATTCTGTATTCTATATTCTAAATTCTGTGTTCTGCTTTCCTTTTTATAAATTCTATATTCAGTACTGTGCATTCTATATTCTAAATTCTGTGTTCTGCATTCTATTTTCTAAATTCTATATTCATTATTCTGTATATTATATTCTAAAATCTGTGTTCTGCATTCCATGTTCTAAATTCTGGGTTCTGTATTGTTTTCCATATTCTATATACTGTGTTCTTCATTCTATATTCTGTATTGTATATTATTTATGCCGTATTATATATTCTGTGTTCTTCATTCTATATTCTGTATTCTATATTCTGCATTCCGTATTCTATATTCTATATTCTGTGTTCTACAATTTATACTCTAAATTCTATATTCAGTATTCTGTATTGTATATTCCAAATTCTGTGTTCTGCATTGTATGTTCTAAACTTTGGATTCTGTATTCTGTATTCCATATTCTATATTTTGTGTTCTATAGTCTATATTTGGTATTCAATATTCTGCATTCCGTATTCTATATTCTATATCCTGTGTTCTAAATTCTATATTCAGTATTCTGTGTTTAATTTTCTAAATTCTGTGTTCTGCATTCCATGTTCTAAATTCTGGGTTTTATATTCACTATTGTATATACTACATTCTGTGTGCTACATTCTATATTATAAATTCTATATTCAGTATTCTGTATTCTATATTCTAAATTCTGTGTTTACATTCTATAGTCTAAATTGCATATTCAGTATGCTGTATTCTATATTCTAAATTCTGAGTTCTGCTTTCCATGTTCCAAAATCTGGCTTCAATATTTTCCTTGCTATTTTTTTTCTGTTTTCTACATTATATATTCTAAATTATTTATTCAGTATTATGTATTTTATATTCTATATTCTATGTCCTACATAGAATTTTTTAATTGTTTATAAAATATTCCGTATATTATGTTCTAAATTCTGTGTTCTATATTCTCTTTTCTATTTTCTATATTCTGTGTCCTACATTCTATATTGTAAATTTTATATTCAGCATTCTGTATTCTATATTCTAAATTCTGTGTTCTACATTCTATATTCTATATTCTATATTCAGTATAATGTATTCTATATTCTAAATTCTGTGTTCTGAATCACATGTTCAAAATTCTCGATACTATACTCTCTATTGTATATTCTATATTCTATATACTGTGTTCTACATTCTATATTCTAAAATCTATATTAATTAATGTGTATTCTATAGTCTTAATTCTGTGTTCTGCATTCCATGTTCTAAATCCTCTATTCTATATTCTGTGTTCTACTTTCTATATTCTTAATTATATATTTTGTATTCAGTATTCTATATTCTAAATTCTGTGTTCTGCATTCCATGTTCTAAATTCTGGTTTCTACATTCTCTATTCTATATTCTATATTGTGTGTTTTTCCTTCTAGATTTTACATACAATATTTTGCATTCCGTATACTATATTCTATATTCTGTGTTCTACATACTATATTCTAAATTCTATATTCAGCATTCCGTATTCTATATTCTAAATTCTCTGTTCTGCATTCCATGTTCTAAATTCTGGTTTCTATATCCTCTTTTCTATATTCTATATCCTGTGTTCCACATTCTATAGTCTAAATCCTATATTCAGCGTTCTGTTTCTATATTCTAAATTATGTGTTCTGCATTCCATATTTAAATTCTGGGTTCTATATTCTGTTTTCCATATTTTATTTTCTGTGTTCTACATTCTATATTCTGTATTCTATATTCTGCATTCAGTATTCTGCATTATATATTCTGTGTTCTACCTTCTATTTTCAAAATTCTATATTCAGTAATCTGTATTCTATATTCTAAATTCTGTGTTCTGCATTCCATGTTGTAAATTGTCTTTTCTATATTCTGTATTCTGTGTTCTTCTTTCTATATTCTAAATTCTATATTTAGTATTTTGTATTCTATATTATTAATTCTGTTCTCTGCATTCAATTTCTAAATTCTGGGTTCTATATTCTCTTTTATATATTCTATATACTGTGTTCTTCTTTCTAGATCCTTCATACTAAATTTTGAATTCCGTATTCTATATTCTATATTCTGTGTTCTAAATTCTATATTCTAAATTCTATATTCCGTATTCTGTATTCTATATTCTAAATTCTGTGTTTTGTATTCCATGTTGTATATTCTGGCTTCTATATTCTTTATTCTATATTCTAAATTCTGAGTTCTGCATTCCATGTTGTAAATTCTATATTCAGTATTCTGTATTCTATATTCTATATTCTGTGTTCTGCATTCTATATTCTAAATTCTATATTTGGTATTCTGTATTCTATATTCTTAATTCTGTGATCTGGTTTCCATGTTCTAAATTCTGGGTTCTATATTCTCTATTCTATATTCTAAATTTTGTGCATTTCATTCTATATTCTACAATCTATATTCTGTATTAGGTATTCTATATTCTTTTTTTCCGTGTTCTAAATTCCATATTCTAAATTCTATATGCACTATTCTGTATTCTATATTCTGAATTCTGTGTTCTGCATTCCATGTTCTAAATTCTGGGTTCTATACACTTTATTCTATATTCTATATTCTGTGTTCTACATTCTATATTCTAAATTCCATATTCAGTGTTCTGTATTGTATATTCTAAATTCTGGGTTCTGATTCCATGTACTAAATTCTGGGTTCTACATTCTCTATTCTATTTTCTATATTCTGTGTTTTACATTTTATATTCTAAATTCTATATTCAGTAATCTGTATTCCATATTCTAAATTCTGTGTTCTTCATTCTATATTCAAAATTCTATATTCAGTATTATGTATTGTATGTTCTAAATACCGTGTTCTGCATTCAATGTTCTATATTCTGTGTTCTGCATTCCATGTTCTTAGGTCTGGGATCTATATTCTATATTCTATATTCTGTGTTCTACATTCTACATTCTAAATTCTATATTCAGTATTATTTAATCTATATTCTTAATTCTGTGTTCTGCATAGCATGTTCTTTATTCTGGATTCTACATTTTGTATTCTACATTCTATATTCTGTGTTCTACATTCTATATTCTAAATTCTATATTCAGTATTCTTTATTCTATATTCTAAATTCGGTGTTCTACATTCTATATTCTAAATAGTATATTCAGTATTCTGTATTCTATATTCTAAATTCTGTGTTCAGCATTCCATATTCTGAATTCTGATTTCTGTATTCTGTTTCCATATTCTATATTCTGTGTTCTACAATGTATATTATAAATTCTATGTTCAGTGTTCTGTAATCTATATTCTTAATTCTGTGTTCTGCATTCCATGTTCTAATTTCTCTATTCTATATTTTGTGTTCTACATTCTATATTCTGTATTCAATATTCTGCATTCCGTATTCTAAATTCTATTTCTGTGTTCTACATTCTAAATTCTGGGTTCTGCATTCCATGTTCTAAATTCTGGGTTCTGTATTCTTCATTCTCTATCCTTTATTCTGTGTTCTGCATTCTCTATTCTACATTCTCTATTCTGTATTCTATATTCTACATTCTGTGTTCTGCATTCAATGTTCTAAATTCTGGTTTCTGTATTCTGTATTCTATAGTCTGTTTTGTACATTCTAAAGTATACATTCTATATTCTTTATTCTGTGCTCTATATTCTAAGTTCAGTGTTCTGAATTCTACGTTCTAAACTCTGGGTTCTGTATTCTGTTTTCTATATTGTATATTCTGTGTTATACATTCTATATTCAACATTCTGTATACTGTATTTTATATACTAAATTCTGTTTTCTGAATTCCATGTTCTAAATAATGTGTTCTGCATTGTGTATTCTATATTCTATAATCTGTGTTGTATATTCTGTGTTATACATTCTATATTCAGTATTCAATATTCTAAAATCTAAACTCTGTGTACTGAATTCCATGTTCTAAATTCTGTGTTCTGTAGTCTGTATTCTGAATTCCATATTCTCTTACTACATCCAGTATTCTACATTGTATATTCTGTATTCTGTATACAATATTCCATATACTGTGTTCAACAATGTAAATTCTATATTCTATATTCTGTATTCTGCACTGTATATTCTAAATTCTGTGTTCTGAATTACAACTTGTATAATCAAGTTTCTGCATTCTGTATTCTATATTCTATATTCTGTGTTCTACATTCTGTATTCTACATTGTATATTATGTATTCTGTATACTATATTCTATATTATGCGTTCTGATTTCCATGTTCTAAATTGTGGGTTCTGTATTCCGGAATCTGTATTCAATATTCTGTGTTCTACATTCTGTATTGTACATTCTATATACTCTATTCTATATTATAAATTCTGTGTACAACATTCTATATACCACATAATATTTCGGTATACTTTATTATATATTCTGTGTTCTGAATTCCTTGTTCTAAATTCTGCATACTGCATTCTGTATTCTATATTCTATATTCTGTGTTCTACATTCTATATTCTACATTCTATTCCTTTATCCTATATTATGTATTGTGTGTTCTGAATTCCATTTTCTGAATCCTGCGTTCTGTATGCTGTATTCCATATTCTGTGTTTTGAATTCTATGTTCTAATTTCTATATTCAGCATTCTGTAATCTAAAGTCTTAATTCTGTGTTCTGCATTCTATGGTCTAAATTCTGGGTTCTGTATTCTGTTTTCCATATTCCATATTCTGTGTTCTATATTCTATATTCTGTATTCCGTATTCTATATCCTATACTCTGTGTTCTACATTCTATATTCTGCATACTGTATTCAGTATACTGTATTCTATATTCTAAATTCTGTGTTCTACACCCATGTTCTAAATTCTGTCTTCTATATTTTCTTATCTATATTCTATATTCTGTGTTCTATATTCTACATTCTAAATTCTATATTCAGAATTCTGTATTTTATATTCTTTATTAAGTGTTCTACATTCTATATTCTAAGTTCTATATTCAATATTCTGTATTCTATATTCTTACTTCTATGTTCTGCATTCCGGGTTCTAAGTTCTGTGTTCTATTCTCTCTAGTATATATTCTATATTTGTGTTCTTCACTCTACATTCTACAAAATATATTCTGCATTCCGTATTCTATATTCTATATTCTATGTTCTACATTCTATATTCTAAAATATTTATTCAGTTTTCTGAATTCTATATTCTAAATTCTCTGTTCTGCATTCC
Source organism: Vicugna pacos (assembly GCF_048564905.1). Lineage (NCBI taxonomy): Eukaryota > Metazoa > Chordata > Mammalia > Artiodactyla > Camelidae > Vicugna > Vicugna pacos. The sequence continues at coordinate 69,231,012 of NW_027328741.1, read as the reverse complement.
ATTTCTAAATTCTGGTTGCTATATTCTCTATTCTATATTCTATATTTTGTGTTCTTCATTCTATATTCTACCTTCTTTATTCTGCATTCCGTATTTTATATTTTATATTCTGTGTTGTATTTCTATATTCTAAATTCTATATTCACTATTTTGTATTCTATATTATAATTTTTGTGATCTGCATTCCATGTGCTAAATTCTGGGTTCTATATTCTCTATTCTATGTTATATATTCTGTGTTCTACCTTCTATATTCTAAATTCTATATTCAGGATGGTTTATTCTATGTTCTAAATTCTCTGTCTGTATTCTATGTTCTAAATTCTATATTAAGTATTCTGTATTCTATATTCCAAATTCTGTGTTCTGCAATCCATGTTCTAAATTCTGGTTTCTGTATTCTGTTTTCCATTATTTATATTCTGTGTTCTACATTCTATATTGTGTATTGTATATTCTTTATGCCGTATTCTCTATTCTGAATTTTACATTCTACATTCTGTATTCCATATTCTGCATTCCGTATTCTATATTCTATATTCTGTGTTCTACATTCTGTACTCTAAATTCTATATTCAGTTTTCTCTATTCTATATTCAAAATTCTGTGTTCTACATTGTATATTCTAAATTCTATATTCTATATTCAAAATTCTGTGTTCTTCATTCCGTGTTCTAAATTCTGGGTTCTCTATTCTCTATTCTATATTCTATAATGTGTGCTCTTCCTTGTATATTCTACATTCTATATTCTAATTCTATATTCTATATTCCAAATTCTGTGTTCTGCATTTCATATTCTAAATTCTGGGTTATGTATTCTGTATTCCATATTTTATATTTTGTGTTCTATATTCTATATTTGGCATTCTATATTCTGCATTCCGTATTCTATATTCTATATATTGTGTTCTAAATCCTATATTCAGTATTCTGTATTTTATTTTCTAAATTCTGTGTTCTGCTTTCCATGTTCTAAATACTTGGTTCTATATTCTCTATTCTATATACTATATTGTGTGTGCTACATTCTATATTCTAAATTCTATATTCATTATTCTGTATTCAATATTCTAAATTCTGTGTTCTGCATTCCATGTTCTAAATTCTACATTCAGTATTCTGTATTCTATATTCTAAATTCTGAGTTCTGCATTCTATGTTGTAAACTGTATATTAAGTATTCTGTATTCTATTTTCTAAATTCTGTGTTCTGCAATCCATGTTTTAAATTCTGGGTTCTGTATTTTGTTTTACATATTTTATATTTTGTGTTGTACATTCTATATTCTGTATTCAATATTCTGCATTCTGTATTCTAAATTGTATTTCTGTGTTCTGCATTCCATGTTCTAAATTCAATATTCAGTATTCTGTATTCTATATTCTAAATTCTGTGTTCTGCATTCTATGTTCTAAATTCTATATTCAGTATTCTGTATTCTATATTCTATATTCTGTGTTCTGCATTCCATGTTCTAAATTCTGGGTTCTGTATTCTCTTTTCCATATTCTATATTCTGTTTTCTACATTCTATATTCTGTATTCTATATTCTGCATTCCGTATTCTTTAATCTATATTCTGTGTTCTACATTCTGTACTCTAAATTCTATATTCAGTATTCTCTATTCTATATTCAAAATTCTGTGTTCTACATTGTATATTGTAAATTCTATATTCTATATTCAAAATTCTGTGTTCTTCATTCCGTGTTCTAAATTCTGTTTTCTATATTCTCTATCCTATATTGTGTGTTCTTCATTCTATATTCTCCATTCTATATTCTAAATTCTATATTGTATATTCCAAATTCTGTGTTCTGCATTTCATATTCTAAATTCTGGGTTATGTATTCTGTATTCCATATTTTATATTTTGTTTTCTATATTCTATATTTGGTATTCTATATTCTGCATTCCGTATTCTAAATTCTATATCCTGTGTTCTAAATCCTATATTCAGTATTCTGTATTTTATTTTCTAAATTCTGTGTTCTGCATTCCATGTTCTTAATTCTGTGTTCTATATTCTTTTTTCCATATTCTAGATTCAGTGTTCTATATTCTATATTCTGTATTCTGTATTCTGCATTCCGTATTCTACAATGTATATTCTGTGTTCTAAATTTTATTTTCCAAATTCTATATGTAGTATTCTGTATTGTATATTCTATATGCTGTTTTCTAAATTCTGTATTCTAAATTCTATATTCTTTATTCTAAATTCTGTGTTCTGCATACCGTGTTCAAAATTCTGTGTTCTATATTCTCTATTCTGTATTCTATAATTTGTGTTCTTCATTCTATATTCTATATCCTATATTCTGCATTCAGTTGTCTATATTGTATATTCTGTGTTCTACATTCTATATTCTAAATTCTATATTCAGTATTCTGTTTTATATATTCTAAATTCTGTGTTCTGTATTCTATGTTCTAAATTCTGGCTTCTATATTCTCCAGTCTATATTCTATATTTTGTGAACTCCATTCTTATTTCTACATTCTTTATTCTGCATTCCATATTCTATATTATATATTCTGTGTTCTACATTCTATATTCTAAATTCTATATTCCTTATTCCGTTGTATATATTCTATATTCTATGTTCTGCATTGTATATTCTAAATTCTACATTCAGTAATCTGTATTCTAAATACTAAATTCTGTGTTCTGCATTTCATGTTCTAAATTCTGTGTTCTATATTCTCTTTTCTCTATTCTATATTCTGTGTCCTTCATTCAATATTCAAATTCTATATTCAGTATTCTCTATTCTATATTCTAAATTCTGTGTTCTGCATACCATGTTCGTATTTCGGGATTCTGTATTCTGTTTCCATATTTTACATTCTGGGTTCTAAATTCTATATTCTGTATAATATATTCTGCATTATGTATTCAATATTGTATATTTTGTGTTCTACATTCTATATTCGAAATTCTATAGTATATATTCTAAATTCTGTGTTCTTTATTCCGTGTTCTTAATTCTGGGTTCTATAATCTCTCTTCTATATTCTATATTCTGTGTTCGACATTCAATATTCTAAATTCTATACTTAGTATTCTCAATTCTATATTCAAAATTCTGTGTTCTACATGCTATATTCTAAATTCTATATTCTATATTCAAAATTCTGTATTCTTCATTCCGTGTTCTAAATTCTGGGTTCTATATTCTCTAGTCTATATTCTATATTCTGTGTTCTTCATTCTATATTCTACATTCTATATTCTGCATTCCGTATTCTATATTCTATATACTGTGTTCTACATTCTATATTCAAAATTCTATATCCATTATCCTGTATTCTATATTCTAAGTTCTGTGCTTTGAATTCCATGTTCTAAATTCTGGGTTCTATATTCTCTACTATATATTCTATATTTTTAGTTCTTCATTCTACATTGTACGTTCTATATTCTGCATTCCGTGTTATATATTCTATATTATGTTTTCTACATTCTATATTCTAAATTCTATATTCAGTATTCTGTATTCTATAATCTAAATTCTGTGTTCTGATTCAATTTTTAAATTCTGGGTTCTAAATTCTCTTTTATATATTCTATATTTTGTGTTCTTAGTTCTTTATTCTGCATTCTATATTCTGCATTCTGTATTTATGTTCTATATTCTGTGTTCTACATCTACTTTCTAAATTCTATATTCTGTATTCTGTATTCAATATTCTACATTCTGTGTTCTGCATTCTATGTTCTAAATTCTGGGTTCTGTATTCTGTTTTCCATATTCTATATTCTGTATTCTATATTCTGAATTCCGTATTCTATTCTCTATATTCTGTGTTCTTAATTCTATTATCCAAATTCTATATTCAGTATTCTGTATTCTATATTCTAAATTCTGTGTTCTGCATTCCATGTTCTAAATTCTGTGTTCTATATTGTCTTTTCTATATTCTATATTCTGTGTTCTACATTCAGTATTCTAAATTCTATATTCAGTATTCTGTATTCTATATTCTAAATTCTGTGTTCTGCATACCATGTTCAAATTTCGGGGTTCTGTATTCTGTTTCCATATTTTATATTCTGAGTTCTAATTTCTATATTCTGTATACTATATTCTGCATTATGTATTCTATATTCTATATTTTGTGTTCTACATTCTATATTCTAAATTTTATATTCAGTATTCTTTATTCTATTTTCTAAATTCTGGGTTCTGCATTCCATGTTCTAAATCCTATATTCAGTATTCTGTATTCTATATTCGAAATTCTGTGTTCCGCATTCTATGTTCTAAATTCTATATTCAGTATTCTGTATTATAAATTCTAAATTCTGTGTTCTGCATTCCATGTTGTAAATACTGGGTTGTCTATTCTGTTTTCCATATTGTATAATGTGTGTTCTACATTCTATATTCTGTATTCTATATTCTGCATTCCGTATTCCATATTCTATATTCTGTGTTATACATTCTATATTCTAAATTATATATTCTGTATTCCGTATTCTATATTCTGAACTCTGTGTTCTACATTCTATATTCTAAATTCTATATTCAGTGGTCTGTATTCTATATTCTAAATTCTGTGTTCTGCATTACATGCTCTAAATTTTGGCTTCTATATTCTCTATTCTATATTCTATATGCTGTGTTCTACATTCTATATTCTTAATTGTATATTGAGGTTTCTGTACTCTATATTCTAAATTCTGTGTCCTGCATTCCATTTTCTAAATTCTGGTTTCTATATTCTCTTTTCTATTTTCTGAGTTGTATATTCTATATTCTAAATTCTATATTCAGTATTGTGAATTCTATATTCTAAATTTTGTGTTCTACATCCGTGTTCTAAATTCTGGGTTCTATATTCTCTATTCTCTATTCTATACATTGTGTTCTTCGTTCCATATTCTACATACCATATTCTGCATTCCGTATTCTATATTCTATATTCTGTGTTCTACATTCTATATTCTAAAAACTATATTCAGTCTTCCTTATTGTATATTCTAAATTCTTTGTTCTGCACTCCATTTCTAAATTCTGGGTTCTATATTCTCTATTCATTTCTATATTTTTTGTTTACATTCTATATTCTACGTTCCATATTCTGCATTCCGTGTTTTATATTCTATATTATGTTTTCAACTTTCTATATTCTAAATTCTATATTCAGTGTTCTGAATTCTATATTCTAAATTCTGTGTTCTTCATTCCATGTTCTAAATTCTGGGTTCTATATTTTCTATACTATATTCTATATTCTGTGTTCTACATTCTATATTCTAAATCCTATATTCAGTATTGTGTATTCTATATTCTTAATTCTCTATTCTTCATTCCATGTCCTAAGTTCTGGATCCTATACTCTCTATTATATATTCTCTATTTGTGTTCTTCATTCTATATTCTACGTCCTATATTCTGCCATCCATATTTTATATTCTATATTGTTTGTTCTATATACTATATTCTTAATTCTATATTCAGTATTCTGTATTCTATATTCTAAATTCTGTGTTCTGCATTCCATGTTCTAAATTCTGGGTTCTATATTTTCTATACTATATTCTATATTCTGTGTTCTATATTGTATATTCTAAATTCTATATTCATTATTCTGTATTCTATATTCTTAATTCTGTGTTCTACATTCTATATTCTAAATTCTATATTCAGTATTCTGTATTCTATATTCTTAATTCTCTGTTCTTCATTCCATGTTCTAAGTTCTGGGTCCTATACTCTCTATTATATATTCTATATTTGTGTTCTGCATTCTATATTCTACATAGTATATTCTGCATTCGGTATCCTATATTCTATATTCTATGTTCTACATTCTAAATTCTAAAATCTATATTCAGTATTCTGTATTCTATAGTATAATTTCTCTGTTCTGCATTCCATTTCTAAATTGTGGTTTCTATATTCTCTATTCTATATTATATATTTGGGTCGTTCATTCTATATTCTACGTCCTATATTCTGCCATCCGTATTTTATATTCTATATTGTTTGTTCTATATTCTATATTCTAAATTCTATATTCAGTATTTTGTATTCTATATTCTAATTTGTGTGTTCTGCATTCCATGTACTAAATTCTGGGTTCTCTATTCTCTATTCTGTATTCTGTGTTTACATTCTATATCCTAAATTCTATATTCAGTATTCTGTATTCTATATTCTAAATTCTGTGTTCTACTTTCCTTTTTATAAATTCTATATTCAGTACTCTGCATTCTATATTCTAAATTCTGTGTTCTGCATTTTATTTTCTAAATTCTATATTCATTATTCTGTATATTATATTCTAAAATCTGTGTTCTGCATTCCATGTTCTAAATTCTGGGTTCTGTATTGTTTTCCATATTCTATATACTGTGTTCTTCATTCTATATTCTGTATTGTATATTATTTATGCCGTATTATATATTCTGTGTTCTTCATTCTATATTCTGTATTCTATATTCTGCATTCCGTATTCTATATTCTATATTCTGTGTTCTACATTTTATACTCTAAATTCTATATTCAGTATTCTGTATTGTATATTCCAAATTCTATGCCTGCATTGTATGTTCTAAACTTTGGGTTCTGTATTCTGTATTCCATATTCTATATTTTGTGTTCTATAGTCTATATTTGGTATTCAATATTCTGCATTCCGTATTCTATATTCTATATCCTGTGTTCTAAATTCTATATTCCGTATTCTGTGTTTTATTTTCTAAATTCTGTGTTCTGCATTCCATGTTCTAAATTCTGGGTTTTATATTCACTATTGTATATACTACATTCTGTGTGCTACATTCTATATTATTAATTCTATATTCAGTATTCTGTATTCTATATTCTATATTCTGAGTTTACATTCTATACTCTAAATTGCATATTCAGTATGCTGTATTCTATATTCTAAATTCTGAGTTCTGCTTTCCATGTTCCAAAATCTGGCTTCAATATTTTCCTTGCTATTTTTTTTTCTGTTTTCTACATTATATATTCTAAATTATTTATTCAGTATTATGTGTTTTATATTCTATATTCTATTTCCTACATAGAATTTTTTAATTGTTTATAAAATATTCCGTATATTATGTTCTAAATTCTGTGTTCTATATTCTCTTTTCTATTTTCTATATTCTGTGTTCTACATTCTATATTGTAAATTTTATATTCAGCATTCTTTATTCTATATTCTAAATTCTGTGTTCTACATTCTATATTCTATATTCTATATTCAGTATAATGTATTCTATATTGTAAATTCTGTGTTCTGCATCACATGTTCAAAATTCTCGATACTATACTCTCTATTGTATATTCTATATTCTATATACTGTGTTCTACATTCTATATTCTAAAATCTATATTAATTAATGTGTATTCTATAGTCTTAATTCTGTGTACTGCATTCAAATTTCTAAATTCTGGGTTCTATATTCTGTTTTCCATATTTTATATTCTGTGTTCTACATTCTATATTCTAAATTCTATATTCAGTATTATTTAATCTATATTCTTAATCCTTTGTTCTGCATAGCATGTTCTTTATTCTGGATTCTACATTCTGTATTCTACATTCTATATTCTGTGTTCTACATTCTGTACTCTAAATTCTATATTCAGTTTTCTCTATTCTATATTCAAAATTTTGTGTTCTACATTGTATATTCTAAATTCTATATTCTATATTCAAAATTCTGTGTTCTTCCTTCCGTGTTCTAAATTCTGGGTTCTCTATTCTCTATTCTATATTCTATAATGTGTGCTCTTCATTGTATATTCTACATTCTATATTCTAATTCTATATTCTATATTCCAAATCCTGTGTTCTGCATTTCATATACTAAATTCTGGGTTATGTATTCTGTATTCCATATTTTATATTTTGTGTTCTATATTCTATATTTGGCATTCTATATTCTGCATTCCGTATTCTATATTCTATATATTGTGTTCTAAATCCTATATTCAGTATTCTGTATTTTATTTTCTAAATTCTGTGTTCTGCTCTCCATGTTCTAAATACTTGGTTCTATATTCTCTATTCTATATACTATATTGTGTGTGCTACATTCTATATTCTAAATTCTATATTCATTATTCTGTATTCAATATTCTAATTTCTGTGTTCTGCATTCCATGTTCTAAATTCTACATTCAGTATTCTGTATTCTATATTCTATATTCTAAATTCTGAGTTCTGCATTCTATGTTGTAAACTGTATATTAAGTATTCTGTATTCTATTTTCTAAATTCTGTGTTCTGCAATCCATGTTTTAAATTCTGGGTTCTGTATTTTGTTTTACATATTTTATATTTTGTGTTGTACATTCTATATTCTGTATTCAATATTCTGCATTCTGTATTCTAAATTGTATTTCTGTGTTCTACATTCTAAATTCTGTGTTCTGCATTCCATGTTCTAAATTCAATATTCAGTATTCTGTATTCTATATTCTAAATTCTGTGTTCTGCATTCTATGTTCTAAATTCTATATTCAGTATTCTGTATTCTATATTCTATATTCTGTGTTCTGCATTCCATGTTCTAAATTCTGGGTTCTGTATTCTCTTTTCCATATTCTATATTCTGTTTTCTACATTCTATATTCTGTATTCTATATTCTGCATTCCGTATTCTTTAATCTATATTCTGTGTTCTACATTCTGTACTCTAAATTCTATATTCAGTATTCTCTATTCTATATTCAAAATTCTGTGTTCTACATTGTATATTGTAAATTCTATATTCTATATTCAAAATTCTGTGTTCTTCATTCCGTGTTCTAAATTCTGTTTTCTATATTCTCTATCCTATATTGTGTGTTCTTCATTCTATATTCTACATTCTATATTCTAAATTCTATATTGTATATTCCAAATTCTGTGTTCTGCATTTCATATTCTAAATTCTGGGTTATGTATTCTGTATTCCATATTTTATATTTTGTTTTCTATATTCTATATTTGGTATTCTATATTCTGCATTCCGTATTCTAAATTCTATATCCTGTGTTCTAAATCCTATATTCAGTATTCTGTATTTTATTTTCTAAATTCTGTGTTCTGCATTCCATGTTCTAAATTCTGTGTTCTATATTCTTTTTTCCATATTCTAGATTCAGTGTTCTATATTCTATATTCTGTATTCTGTATTCTGCATTCCGTATTGTACAATGTATATTCTTTGTTCTAAATTTTATTTTCCAAATTCTATATGTAGTATTCTGTATTGTATATTCTATATGCTGTTTTCTAAATTCTGTATTCTAAATTCTATATTCTTTATTCTAAATTCTGTGTTCTGCATACCGTGTTCAAAATTCTGTGTTCTATATTCTCTATTCTGTATTCTATAATTTGTGTTCTTCATTCTATATTCTATATCCTATATTCTGCATTCAGTTGTCTATATTGTATATTCTGTGTTCTACATTCTATATTCTAAATTCTATATTCAGTATTCTGTTTTATATATTCTAAATTCTGTGTTCTGTATTCTATGTTCTAAATTCTGGCTTCTATATTCTCCAGTCTATATTCTATATTTTGTGAACTCCATTCTTATTTCTACATTCTTTATTCTGCATTCCATATTCTATATTATATATTCTGTGTTCTACATTCTATATTCTAAATTCTATATTCCTTATTCCGTAGTATATATTCTATATTCTATGTTCTGCATTGTATATTCTAAATTCTACATTCAGTAATCTGTATTCTAAATACTAAATTCTGTGTTCTGCATTTCATGTTCTAAATTCTGTGTTCTATATTCTCTTTTGTATATTCTATATTCTGTGTCCTTCATTCAATATTCTAAATTCTATATTCAGTATTCTCTATTCTATATTCTAAATTCTGTGTTCTGCATACCATGTTCGTATTTCGGGATTCTGTATTCTGTTTCCATATTTTACATTCTGTGTTCTAAATTCTATATTCTGTATAATATATTCGGCATTATGTATTCAATATTGTATATTTTGTGTTCTACATTCTATATTCTAAATTCTATAGTATATATTCTAAATTCTGTGTTCTTTATTCCGTGTTCTTAATTCTGGGTTCTATAATCTCTTTTCTATATTCTATATTCTGTGTTCGACATTCAATATTCTAAATTCTATATTTAGTATTCTCAATTCTATATTCAAAATTCTGTGTTCTACATGCTATATTCTAAATTCTATATTCTATATTCAAAATTCTGTATTCTTCATTCCGTGTTCAAAATTCTGGGTTCTATATTCTCTAGTCTATATTCTATATTCTGTGTTCTTCATTCTATATTCTACATACTATATTCTGCATTCCGTATTCTATATTCTATAAACTGTGTTCTACATTCTATATTCAAAATTCTATATTCATTATCCTGTATTCTATATTCTAAGTTCTGTGCTTTGAATTCCATGTTCTAAATTCTGGGTTCTATATTCTCTACTATATATTCTATATTTTTAGTTCTTCATTCTATATTGTACGTTCTATATTCTGCATTCCGTGTTATATATTCTATATTATGTTTTCTACATTCTATATTCTAAATTCTATATTCAGTATTCTGTATTCTATAATCTAAATTCTGTGTTCTGATTCAATTTTTAAATTCTGGGTTCTAAATTCTCTTTTATATATTCTATATTTTGTGTTCTTAGTTCTTTATTCTGCATTCTATATTCTGCATTCTGTATTTATGTTCTATATTCTGTGTTCTACATCTACTTTCTAAATTCTATATTCTGTATTCTGTATTCAATATTCTACATTCTGTGTTCTGCATTCTTTGTTCTAAATTCTGGGTTCTGTATTCTGTTTTCCATATTCTATATTCTGTATTCTATATTCTGAATTCCGTATTCTATTCTCTATATTCTGTGTTCTTCATTCTATTATCCAAATTCTATATTCAGTATTCTGTATTCTATATTCTAAATTCTGTGGTCTGCATTCCATGTTCTAAATTCTGTGTTCTATATTGTCTTTTCTATATTCTATATTCTGTGTTCTACATTCAGTATTCTAAATTCTATATTCAGTATTCTGTATTGTATATTCTAAATTCTGTGTTCTGCATACCATGTTCAAATTTCGGGGTTCTGTATTCTGTTTCCATATTTTATATTCTGAGTTCTAATTTCTATATTCTGTATACTATATTCTGCATTATGTATTCTATATTCTATATTTTGTGTTCTACATTCTATATTCTAAATTTTATATTCAGTATTCTTTATTCTATTTTCTAAATTCTGGGTTCTGCATCCCATGTTCTAAATCCTATATTCAGTATTCTGTATTATAAATTCTAAATTCTGTGTTCTGCATTCCATGTTGTAAATACTGGGTTGTCTTTTCTGTTTTCCATATTGTATAATCTGTGTTCTACATTCTATATTCTGTATTCTATATTCTGCATTCCGTATTCCATATTCTATATTCTGTGTTTTACATTCTATATTCTAAATTATATATTCTGTAAACCGTATTCTATATTCTGAACTCTGTGTTCTACATTCTATATTCTAAATTCTATATTCAGTGGTCTGTATTCTATATTCTAAATTCTGTGTTCTGCATTACATGCTCTAAATTTTGGCTTCTATATTCTCTATTCTATATTCTATATGCTGTGTTCTACATTCTATATTCTGAATTGTATATTGAGGTTTCTGTACTCTATATTCTAAATTCTGTGTCCTGCATTCCATTTTCTAAATTCTGGTTTCTATATTCTCTATTCTATTTTCTGAGTTGTATATTCTATATTCTAAATTCTATATTCAGTATTGTGAATTCTATATTCTAAATTTTGTGTTCTACATCCGTGTTCTAAATTCTGGGTTCTATATTCTCTATTCTCTATTCTATACATTGTGTTCTTCGTTCCATATTCTACATACCATATTCTGCATTCCGTATTCTATATTCTATATTCTGTGTTCTACATTCTATATTCTAAAAACTATATTCAGTCTTCCTTATTGTATATTCTAAATTCTTTGTTCTGCACTCCATTTCTAAATTCTGGGTTCTATATTCTCTATTCATTTCTATATTTTTTGTTTACATTCTATATTCTACGTTCCATATTCTGCATTCCGTGTTTTATATTCTATATTATGTTTTCAACTTTCTATATTCTAAATTCTATATTCAGTGTTCTGAATTCTATATTCTAAATTCTGTGTTCTTCATTCCATGTTCTAAATTCTGGGTTCTATATTTTCTATACTATATTCTATATTCTGTGTTCTACATTCTATATTCTAAATCCTATATTCAGTATTGTGTATTCTATATTCTTAATTCTCTATTCTTCATTCCATGTCCTAAGTTCTGGATCCTATACTCTCTATTATATATTCTCTATTTGTGTTCTTCATTCTATATTCTACATAGTATATTCTGCATTCCGTATCCTATATTCTATATTCTATGTTCTACATTCTAAATTCTAAAATCTATCTTCAGTATTCTGTATTCTATAGTGTAAATTCTCTGTTCTGCATTCCATTTCTGAATTGTGGTTTCTATATTCTCTATTCTATATTATATATTTGGGTCGTTCATTCTATATTCTACGTCCTATATTCTGCCATCCGTATTTTATATTCTATATTGTTTGTTCTATATTCTATATTCTAAATTCTATATTCAGTATTTTGTATTCTATATTCTAATTTGTGTGTTCTGCATTCCATGTACTAAATTCTGGGTTCTCTATTCTCTATTCTCTATTCTGTGTTTACATTCTATATCCTAAATTCTATATTCAGTATTCTGTATTCTATATTCTAAATTCTGTGTTCTACTTTCCTTTTTATAAATTCTATATTCAGTACTGTGCATTCTATATTCTAAATTCTGTGTTCTGCATTCTATTTTCTAAATTCTATATTCATTATTCTGTATATTATATTCTAAAATCTGTGTTCTGCATTCCATGTTCTAAATTCTGGGTTCTGTATTGTTTTCCATATTCTATATACTGTGTTCTTCATTCTATATTCTGTATTGTATATTATTTATGCCGTATTATATATTCTGTGTTCTTCATTCTATATTCTGTATTCTATATTCTGCATTCCGTATTCTATATTCTATATTCTGTGTTCTACATTTTATACTCTAAATTCTATATTCAGTATTCTGTATTGTATATTCCAAATTCTATGCCTGCATTGTATGTTCTAAACTTTGGGTTCTGTATTCTGTATTCCATATTCTATATTTTGTGTTCTATAGTCTATATTTGGTATTCAATATTCTGCATTCCGTATTCTATATTCTATATCCTGTGTTCTAAATTCTATATTCAGTATTCTGTGTTTTATTTTCTAAATTCTGTGTTCTGCATTCCATGTTCTAAATTCTGGGTTTTATATTCACTATTGTATATACTACATTCTGTGTGCTACATTCTATATTATTAATTCTATATTCAGTATTCTGTATTCTATATTCTATATTCTGAGTTTACATTCTATACTCTAAATTGCATATTCAGTATGCTGTATTCTATATTCTAAATTCTGAGTTCTGCTTTCCATGTTCCAAAATCTGGCTTCAATATTTTCCTTGCTATTTTTTTTTCTGTTTTCTACATTATATATTCTAAATTATTTATTCAGTATTATGTGTTTTATATTCTATATTCTATTTCCTACATAGAATTTTTTAATTGTTTATAAAATATTCCGTATATTATGTTCTAAATTCTGTGTTCTATATTCTCTTTTCTATTTTCTATATTCTGTGTTCTACATTCTATATTGTAAATTTTATATTCAGCATTCTTTATTCTATATTCTAAATTCTGTGTTCTACATTCTATATTCTATATTCTATATTCAGTATAATGTATTCTATATTGTAAATTCTGTGTTCTGCATCACATGTTCAAAATTCTCGATACTATACTCTCTATTGTATATTCTATATTCTATATACTGTGTTCTACATTCTATATTCTAAAATCTATATTAATTAATGTGTATTCTATAGTCTTAATTCTGTGTTCTGCATTCAAAGTTCTAAATTCTGGGTTCTATATTCTGTTTTCCATATTTTATATTCTGTGTTCTACATTCTATATTCTAAATTGTATATTCAGTATTATTTAATCTATATTCTTAATTCTTTGTTCTGCATAGCATGTTCTTTATTCTGGATTCTACATTCTGTATTCTACATTCTATATTCTGTGTTCTAATTCTATATTCTAAATTCTATATTCAGTATCCTTTATTCTATATTCTAAATTCGGTGTTCTACATTCTATATTCTAAATAGTATATTCAGTATTCTGTATTCTATATTCTAAATTCTGTGTTCAGCATTCCATGTTCTGAATTCTGATTTCTGTATTCTGTTTCCATATTCTATATTCTGTGTTCTACATTTTATATTATAAATTCTATGTTCAGTGTTCTGTAATCTATATTCTTAATTCTGTGTTCTGCATTCCATGTTCTAATTTCTCTATTCTATATTTTCTGTTCTACATTCTATATTCTGTATTCAATATTCTGCATTCCGTATTCTAAATTCTATTTCTGTGTTCTACATTCTACATTCTGGGTTCTGCATTCCATGTTCTAAATTCTGGGTTCTGTATTCTTCATTCTCTATCCTTTATTCTGTGTTCTGCATTCTCTATTCTACATTCTCTATTCTGTATTCTATATTCTACATTCTGTGTTCTGCATTCAATGTTCTAAATTCTGGTTTCTGTATTCTGTATTCTATAGACTGTTTTGTACATTCTAAAGTATACATTCTATATTCTGTATTCTGTACTCTATATTCTAAATTCAGTGTTCTGAATTCTACGTTCTAAACTCTGGGTTCTGTATTCTGTTTTCTATATTCTATATTCTGTGTTATACATTCTATATTCAACATTCTGTATACTGTGTTCTATATACTAAATTCTGTTTTCTGAATTCCATGTTCTAAATAATGTGTTCTTCATTTTGTATTCTATATTCTATAATCTGTGTTGTATATTCTGTGTTATACATTCTATATTCAGTATTCAATATTCTAAAATCTAAACTCTGTGTTCTGAATTCCATGTTCTAAATTCTGTGTTCTGTAGTCTGTATTCTGAATTCCATATTCTCTTACTACATCCAGTATTCTACATTCTATATTCTGTATTCTGTATACAATATTCCATATACTGTGTTCAACAATGTAAATTCTATATTCTATATTCTGTATTCTGCACTCTATATTCTAAATTCTGTGTTCTGAATTACAACTTGTATAATCAAGTTTCTGCATTCTGTATTCTATATTCTATATTCTGTGTTCTACATTCTGTATTCTACATTGTATATTATGTATTCTGTATACTATATTCTATATTATGCGTTCTGATTCCCATGTTCTAAATTCTGGGTTCTGTATTCCGTAATCTGTATTCAATATTCTGTGTTCTACATTCTGTATTGTACATTCTATATACTGTATTCTATATTATAAATTCTGTGTACAACATTCTATATACCACATAATATTTCGGTATACTTTATTATATATTCTGTGTTCTGAATTCCTTGTTCTAAATTCTGCATACTGCATTCTGTATTCTATATTCTATATTCTGTGTTCTACATTCTATATTCTACATTCTATTCCTTTATTGTATATTATGTATTGTGTGTTCTGAATTCCATTTTCTGAATCCTGCGTTCTGTATGCTGTATTCCATATTCTGTGTTTTGAATTCTATGTTCTAAATTCTATATTCAGCATTCTGTAATCTAAAGTCTTAATTCTGTGTTCTGCATTCTATGGTCTAAATTCTGGGTTCTGTATTCTGTTTTCCATATTCCATATTCTGTGTTCTATATTCTATATTATGTATTCCGTATTCTATATTCTATACTCTGTGTTCTACATTCTATATTCTGCATACTGTATTCAGTATACTGTATTCTATATACTAAATTCTGTGTACTGCACCCATGTTCTAAATTCTGGGTTCTATATTTTCTTATCTATATTCTATATTCTGTGTTCTATATTCTACATTCTAAATTCTATATTCAGTATTCTGTATTTTATATTCTTTATTAAGTGTTCTACATTCTATATTCTAAGTTCTATATTCAATATTCTTTATTCTATATTCTTAATTCTATGTTCTGCATTCCGGGTTCTAAGTTCTGTGTTCTATTCTCTCTAGTATGTATTCTATATTTGTGTTCTTCATTCTACATTCTACAAAGTATATTCTGCATTCCGTATTCTATATTCTATATTCTATGTTCTACATTATATATTCTAAAATATTTATTCAGTTTTCTGAATTCTATATTCTAAATTCTCTGTTCTGCATTCCATTTCTAAATTCTGGTTGCTATATTCTCTATTCTATATTCTATATTTTGTGTTCTTCATTCTATATTCTACCTTCTTTATTCTGCATTCCGTATTTTATATTCTATATTCTGTGTTCTATTTCTATATTCTAAATTCTATATTCACTATTTTGTATTCTATATTATAATTTTTGTGATCTGCATTCCATGTTCTAAATTCTGGGTTCTATATTCTCTATTCTATGTTATATATTCTGTGTTCTACATTCTATATTCTAAATTCTGTATTCAGTATTGTTTATTCTATGTTCTAAATTCTGTGTCTGAATTCTATGGTCTAAATTCTATATTCAGTATTCTGTATATCATATTCTAAATTCTGTGTTTTGCAATCCATGTTCTAAATTCTGGTTTCTGTAATCTGTTTTTCATTTTTTATATTCTGTGTTTTTCATTCTATATTCTGTATTGTATATTCTTTATGCTGTATTCTCTATTCTGTGTTTTCCATTCTATATTCTGTATTCTATATTCTGCATTCCGTATTCTATATTCTATATTCTGTGTTCTAATTTCTATACTCTAAATTCTATATTCAGTATTCTGTATTTTATATTCCAAATTCTGTGTTCTGCAATCCATGTTCTAAATTCTGCTTTCTGTATACTGTTTTCCATTTTTTATATTCTGTGTTCTACATTCTATATTGTGTATTGTATATTCTTTATGCCGTATTCTCTATTCTGAGTTTTTCATTCTACATTCTGTATTCCATATTCTGCATTCCGTATTCTATATTCTATATTCTGTGTTGTACATTCTGTACTCTAAATTCTA
Organism: Vicugna pacos; assembly: GCF_048564905.1. Lineage (NCBI taxonomy): Eukaryota > Metazoa > Chordata > Mammalia > Artiodactyla > Camelidae > Vicugna > Vicugna pacos. Next base: position 69,213,841 of record NW_027328741.1, on the reverse strand, counting down.
TATTCAGTTTTCTCTATTCTATTTTCAAAATTCTGTGTTCTACATTATATATTATAAATTCTATATTCTATATTCAAAATTCTTTGTTCTTCATTCCGTGTTCTAATTTCTGGGTTCTATATTCTCTATTCTATATTCTATATTGTGTGCTCTTCATTCTATATTCTACATTCTATATTCTAAATTCTATATTCTATATTCCAAATTCTGTGTTCTGCATTTCATATTCTATATTCTGGGTTATGTATTCTGTATTCCATATTTTATATTTTGTGTTCTTTATTCTATATTTGGTATTCTATATTCTGCATTCCGTATTCTATATCCTATATCCTGTGTTCTAAATCCTATATTCAGTATTCTGTATTTTATTTTCTAAATTCTGTGTTCTGCATTCCATGTTCTAAATTCTGGGTTCTATATTCTCTATTCTATATACTATATTCTGTGTGCTACATTCTATTTTCTATTTCTATATTCATTATTCTGTATTCAATATTCTAATTTCTGTGTTCTGCATTCCATGTTCTAAATTCTACATTCAGTATTGTGTATTCTATATTCTAAATTCTGGGTTCTGCATTCTATGTTGTAAACTCTATATTAAGTATTCTGTATTCTATTTTCTAAATTCTGTGTTCTGCAATCCATGTTTTAAATTCTGGGTTCTGTATTTTGTTTTACATATTTTATATTTTGTGTTGTACATTCTATATTCTGTATTCAATATTCTGCATTCTGTATTCTAAATTGTATTTCTGTGTTCTACATTCTAAATTCTGTGTTCTGCATTCCATGTTCTAAATTCAATATTCAGTATTCTGTATTCAATATTCTAAATTCTGTGTTCTGCATTCTATGTTCTAAATTCTATATTCAGTATTCTTTATTCTATATTCTATATTCTGTGTTCTGCATTCCATGTTCTAAATTCTGTGTTCTATATTCTTTTTTCCATATTCTAGATTCAGTGTTCTATATTCTATATTCTGTATTCTGTATTCTGCATTCCGTATTCTACAATGTATATTCTGTGTTCTAAATTTTATTTTCCAAATTCTATATGTAGTATTCTGTATTGTATATTCTATATGCTGTTTTCTAAATTCTGTATTCTAAATTCTATATTCTTTATTCTAAATTCTGTGTTCTGCATACCGTGTTCAAAATTCTGTGTTCTAAATTCTCTATTCTGTATTCTATAATTTGTGTTCTTCATTCTATATTCTATATCCTATATTCTGCATTCAGTTGTCTATATTGTATATTCTGTGTTCTACATTCTATATTCTTAATTCTATATTCAGTATTCTGTTTTATATATTCTAAATTCTGTGTTCTGTATTCTATGTTCTAAATTCTGGCTTCTATATTCTCCAGTGTATATTCTATATTTTGTGAACTCCATTCTTATTTCTACATTCTTTATTCTGCATTCCATATTCTATATTATATATTCTGTGTTCTACATTCTATATTCTAAATTCTATATTCCTTATTCCGTAGTATATATTCTATATTCTATGTTCTGCATTGTATATTCTAAATTCTACATTCAGTAATCTGTATTCTAAATACTAAATTCTGTGTTCTGCATTTCATGTTCTAAATTCTGTGTTCTATATTCTCTTTTCTATATTCTATATTCTGTGTCCTTCATTCAATATTCTAATTACTATATTCAGTATTCTCTTTTCTATATTCTAAATTCTGTGTTCTGCATACCATGTTCGTATTTCGGGATTCTGTATTCTGTTTCCATATTTTACATTCTGTGTTCTAAATTCTATATTCTGTATAATATATTCTGCATTATGTATTCAATATTGTATATTTTGTGTTCTACATTCTCTATTCTAAATTCTATAATCTATATTCTAAATTCAGTGTTCTTTATTCCGTGTTCTTAATTCTGGGTTCTATAATCTCTTTTCTATATTCTATATTCTGTGTTCGACATTCAATATTCTAAATTCTATATTTAGTATTCTCAATTCTATATTCAAAATTCTGTGTTCTACATGCTATATTCTAAATTCTATATTCTATATTCAAAATTCTGTATTCTTCATTCCGTGTTCTAAATTCTGGGTTCTATATTCTCTATTCTCTATTCTATATTCTGTGTTCTTCATTCTATATTCTACATTCTATATTCTGCATTCCGTATTCTATATTCTATATACTGTGTTCTACATTCTATATTCAAAATTCTATATTCATTATCCTGTATTCTATATTCTAAATTCAGTGCTTTGAATTCCATGTTCTAAATTCTGGGTTTTATATTCTCTATTATATATTCTATATTTTTTGTTCTTCATTCTATATTGTACGTTATATATTCTGCATTCCGTGTTATATATTCTATATTATGTTTCCTACATTCTATATTCTAAATTCTATATTCAGTATTCTGTATTCTATAATCTAAATTCTGTGTTCTGATTCAATTTTTAAATTCTGGGTTCTAAATTCTCTTTTATATATGCTATATTTTGTGTTCTTAATTCTTTATTCTGCATTCTATATTCTGCATTCTGTATTTATGTTCTATATTCTGTGATCTACATCTACTTTCTAAATTCTATATTCTGTATTCTGTATTCAATATTCTACATTCTGTGTTCTGCATTCTATTTTCTAAATTCTGGTTTCTGTATACTGTTTTCCATATTCTATATTCTGTGTTCTATATTCTATATTCTGTATTCTCTATTCTGCATTCCGTATTCTATATTCTATATTCTGTGTTCTTCATTCTATTATCCAAATTCTATATTCAGTATTCTGAATTGTATATTCTAAATTCTGTGTTCTTCATACCATGTTCAAATTTCGGGGTTCTGTATTCTGTTTCCATGTTTTATATTCTGTGTTCTAATTTCTATATTCTCTATACTATATTCTGCATTATGTATTCTATATTCTATATTTTGTGTTCTACATTCTATATTCTAAATTTTATATTCAGTATTCTTTATTCTATTTTCTAAATTCTGGGTTCTGCATTCCATGTTCTAAATCCTATATTCAGTATTCTGTATTCTATATTCTAAATTCTGTGTTCTGCATTCCATGTTCTAAATTCTGTGTTCTATATTGTCTATTCTATATTCCATATTCTGTGTTCTACATTCAATATTCTAAATTCTATATTCAGTATTCTGTATTGTATATTCTAAATTCTGTGTTCTGCATACCATGTTCAAATTTCGGGGTTCTGTATTCTGTTTCCATATTTTATATTCTGTGTTCTAATTTCTATATTCTGTATGCTATATTCTGAATTATGTATTCAATATTCTATATTTTGTGTTCTACATTCTATATTCTAAATTTTATATTCAGTATTCTTTATTCTATTTTCTAAATTCTGGGTTCTGCATTCCATGTTCTAAATCCTATATTCAGTATTCTGTATTCTATATTCTAAATTCTGTGTTCCGCATTGTATGATCTAAATTCTATATTCAGTATTCTGTATTATAAATTCTAAATTCTGTGTTCTGCATTCCATGTTGTAAATACTGGGTTGTCTATTCTGTTTTCCATATTGTATAATCTGTGTTCTACATTCTATATTCTGTATTCTATATTCTGCATTCCGTATTCCATATTCTATATTCTGTGTTTTACATTCTGTATTCTAAATTCTATATTCTGTATTCCGTATTCTATATTCTGAACTCTGTGTTCTACATTCTATATTCTAAATTCTATATTCAGTGGTCGGTATTCTATATTCTAAATTCTGTGTTCTGCATTACATGCTCTAAATTTTAGCTTCTATATTCTCTATTCTATATTCTATATGCTGTGTTCTACATTCTATATTCTGAATTGTATATAGATGTTTCTGTATTCTATATTCTAAATTCTGTGTCCTGCATTCCATTTTCTAAATTCTGGTTTCTATATTCTCTATTCTATTTTCTGAGTTGTATATTCTATATTCTAAATTCTATATTCAGTATTCTGAATTCTATATTCTAACTTTTGTGTTCTTCATCCGTGTTCTAAATTCTGGGTTCTATATTCTCTATTCTATATTCTATACATTGTGTTCTTCATTCCATATTCTACATACCATATTCTGCATTCCGTATTCTATATTCTATATTCTGTGTTCTACATTCTATATTCTAAAAAATATATTCAGTATTCTGTATTGTATATTCTTAATTCTTTGTTCTGCACTCCATTTCTTAATTCTGGGTTCTATATTCTCTATTCATTTCTATATTTTTTGTTTACATTCTATATTGTTCGTTCTATATTCTGCATTCCGTGTTTTATATTCTATATTATGTTTTCAACATTCTATATTCTAAATTCTATATTCAGTATTCTGAATTCTATATTCTAAATTCTGTGTTCTGCATTCCATGTTCTAAATTCTGGGTTCTATATTTTCTATACTATATTCTATATTCTGTGTTCTATATTGTATATTCTAAATTCTATATTCATTATTCTGTATTCTATATTCTTAATTCTGTGTTCTACATTCTATATTCTAAATTCTATATTCAGTATTCTGTATTCTATATTCTTAATTCTCTGTTGTTCATTCCATGTTCTAAGTTCTGGGTCCTATACTCTCTATTATATATTCTACATTTGTGTTCTGCATTCTATATTCTACATAGTATATTCTGCATTCCGTATCCTATATTCTATATTCTATGTTCTACATTCTTAATTCTAAAATCTATATTCAGTATTCTGTATTCTATAGTATAAATTCTCTGTTTACCATTCCATTTCTAAATTGTGGTTTCTATATTCTCTATTTTATATTATATATTTGGGTCGTTCATTCTATATTCTACGTCCTATATTCTGCCATCCGTATTTTATATTCTATATTGTTTGTTCTATATTCTATATTCTTAATTCTATATTAAGTATTTTGTATTCTATATTCTAATTTGTGTGTTCTGCAAGATATGTACTAAATTCTGGGTTCGCTATTCTCTATTCTATATTCTGTGTTTACATTCAATATTCTAAATTCCATATTCAGTATTCTGTATTCTATATTCTAAATTCTGTGTTCTGCTTTCCTTTTTATAAATACTATATTCAGTACTGTGCATTCTATATTCTAAATTCTGTGTTCTGCATTGTATTTTCTAAATTCTATATTCATTATTCTGTATATTATATTCTAAAATCTGTGTTCTGCATTCCATGTTCTAAATTCTGGGTTCTGTATTGTTTTCCATATTCTATATACTGTGTTCTTCATTCTATATTCTGTATTGTATATTATTTATGGCGTATTATATATTCTGTGTTCTTCATTCTATATTCTGTATTCTATATTCTGCATTCCGTATTCTATATTCTATATTCTGTGTTCTACATTTTATACTCTAAATTCTATATTCAGTATTCTGTATTGTATATTCCAAATTCTGTGTTCTGCATTGTATGTTCTAAACTTTGGGTTCTGTATTCTGTATTCCATATTCTATATTTTGTGTTCTATAGTCTATATTTGGTATTCAATATTCTGCATTCCGTATTCTATATTCTATATCCTGTGTTCTAAATTCTATATTCAGTATTCTGTGTTTAATTTTCTAAATTCTGTGTTCTGCATTCCATGTTCTAAATTCTGGGTTTTATATTCACTATTGTATATACTACATTCTGTGTGCTACATTCTATATTATAAATTCTATATTCAGTATTCTGTATTCTATATTCTAAATTCTGTGTTTACATTCTATAGTCTAAATTGCATATTCAGTATGCTGTATTCTATATTCTAAATTCTGAGTTCTGCTTTCCATGTTCCAAAATCTGGCTTCAATATTTTCCTTGCTATTTTTTTTCTGTTTTCTACATTATATATTCTAAATTATTTATTCAGTATTATGTATTTTATATTCTATATTCTATGTCCTACATAGAATTTTTTAATTGTTTATAAAATATTCCGTATATTATGTTCTAAATTCTGTGTTCAATATTCTATTTTCTTTTTTTTTATATTCTGTGTTCTACATTCTATATTGTAAATTTTATATTCAGCATTCTGTATTCTATATTCTAAATTCTGTGTTCTACATTCTATATTCTATATTCTATATTCAGTATAATGTATTCTATATTCTAAATTCTGTGTTCTGCATCACATGTTCAAAATTCTCGATACTATACTCTCTATTGTATATTCTATATTCTATATACTGTGTTCTACATTCTATATTCTAAAATCTATATTAATTAATGTGTATTCTATAGTCTTAATTCTGTGTTCTGCATTCAAAGTTGTAAATTCTGGGTTCTATATTCTGTTTTCCATATTTTAATACTGTGTTCTACATTCTATATTCTAAATTCTATATTCAGTATTATATATTCTATAATCTAAATTCTGTGTTCTGCATTCCATGTTCTAAATTCTCTATTCTATATTCTGTGTTCTACTTTCTATATTCTTAATTATATATATTGTATTCAGTATTCTATATTCTAAATTCTGTGTTCTGCATTCCATGTTCTAAATTCTGGTTTCTACATTCTCTATTCTATATTCTATATTGTGTGTTTTTCATTCTAGATTTTACATACAATATTTTGCATTCCGTATACTATATTCTATATTCTGTGTTCTACATACTATATTCTAAATTCTATATTCAGCATTCCGTATTCTATATTCTAAATTCTCTGTTCTGCATTCCATGTTCTATATTCTGGTTTCTATATCCTCTTTTCTATATTCTATATCCTGTGTTCCACATTCTATATCTAAATCCTATATTCAGCGTTCTGTATTCTATATTCTAAATTATGTGTTCTGCATTCCATATTTAAATTCTGGGTTCTATATTCTGTTTTCCATATTTTATATTCTGTGTTCTACATTCTATATTCTGTATTCTATATTCTGCATTCAGTATTCTGCATTATATATTCTGTGTTCTACCTTCTATTTTCAAAATTCTATATTCAGTATTCTGTATTCTATATTCTAAATTCTGTGTTCTGCATTCCATGTTGTAAATTGTCTTTTCTATATTCTGTATTCTGTGTTCTTCTTTCTACATTCTAAATTCTATATTAAGTATTTTGTATTCTATATTATTAATTCTGTTCTCTGCATTCAATTTCTAAATTCTGGGTTCTATATTCTCTTTTATATATTCTATATACTGTGTTCTTCTTTCTAGATCCTTCACAATAAATTTTGAATTCCGTATTCTATATTCTATATTCTGTGTTCTAAATTCTATATTCTAAATTCTATATTCCGTATTCTGTATTCTATATTCTAAATTCTGTGTTCTGCATTCCATGTTCTAAATTCTGTGTTCTATATTGTCTTTTCTATATTCTGTATTCTGTGTTCTACATTCAGTATTCTAAATTCTATATTCAGTATTCTGTATTGTATATTCAAATTCTGTATTCTGCATACCATGTTCAAATTTCGGGGTTCTGTATTCTGTTTCCATATTTTATATTCTGAGTTCTAATTTCTATATTCTGTATACTATATTCTGCATTATGTATTCTATATTCTATATTTTGTGTTCTACATTCTATATTCTAAATTTTATATTCAGTATTCTTTATTCTATTTTCTAAATTCTGGGTTCTGCATTCCATGTTCTAAATCCTATATTCAGTATTCTGTATTCTATATTCTAAATTCTGTGTTCCGCATTCTATGTTCTAAATTCTATATTCAGTATTCTGTATTATAAATTCTAAATTCTGTGTTCTGCATTCCATTTTGTAAATACCGGGTTGTCTATTCTGTTTTCCATATTGTATAATCTGTGTTCTACATTCTATATTCTGTATTCTATATTCTGCATTCCGTATTCCATATTCTATATTCTGTGTTTTACATTCTATATTCTAAATTATATATTCTGTATTCCGTATTCTATATTCTGAACTCTGTGTTCTACATTCTATATTCTAAATTCTATATTCAGTGGTCTGTATTCTATATTCTAAATTCTGTGTTCTGCATTACATGCTCTAAATTTTGGCTTCTATATTCTCTATTCTATATTCTATATGCTGTGTTCTACATTCTATATTCTGAATTGTATATTGAGGTTTCTGTACTCTATATTCTAAATTCTGTGTCCTGCATTCCATTTTCTAAATTCTGGTTTCTATATTCTCTATTCTATTTTCTGAGTTGTATATTCTATATTCTAAATTCTATATTCAGTATTGTGAATTCTATATTCTAAATTTTGTGTTCTACATCCGTGTTCTAAATTCTGGGTTCTATATTCTCTATTCTCTATTCTATACATTGTGTTCTTCGTTCCATATTCTACATACCATATTCTGCATTCCGTATTCTATATTCTATATTCTGTGTTCTACATTCTATATTCTAAAAACTATATTCAGTCTTCCTTATTGTATATTCTAAATTCTTTGTTCTGCACTCCATTTCTAAATTCTGGGTTCTATATTCTCTATTCATTTCTATATTTTTTGTTTACATTCTATATTGTACGTTCCATATTCTGCATTCCGTGTTTTATATTCTATATTATGTTTTCAACTTTCTATATTCTAAATTCTATATTCAGTGTTCTGAATTCTATATTCTAAATTCTGTGTTCTTCATTCCATGTTCTAAATTCTGGGTTCTATATTTTCTATACTATATTCTATATTCTGTGTTCTACATTCTATATTCTAAATCCTATATTCAGTATTGTGTATTCTATATTCTTAATTCTCTATTCTTCATTCCATGTCCTAAGTTCTGGATCCTATACTCTCTATTATATATTCTCTATTTGTGTTCTTCATTCTATATTCTACATAGTATATTCTGCATTCCGTATCCTATAGTCAATATTCTATGTTCTACATTCTAAATTCTAAAATCTATCTTCAGTATTCTGTATTCTATAGTATAAATTCTCTGTTCTGCATTCCATTTCTAAATTGTGGTTTCTATAATCTCTATTCTATATTATATATTTGGGTCGTTCATTCTATATTCTACGTCCTATATTCTGCCATCCATATTTTATATTCTATATTGTTTGTTCTATATACTATATTCTTAATTCTATATTCAGTATTCTGTATTCTATATTCTAAATTCTGTGTTCTGCATTCCATGTTCTAAATTCTGGGTTCTATATTTTCTATACTATATTCTATATTCTGTGTTCTATATTGTATATTCTAAATTCTATATTCATTATTCTGTATTCTATATTCTTAATTCTGTGTTCTACATTCTATATTCTAAATTCTATATTCAGTATTCTGTATTCTATATTCTTAATTCTCTGTTCTTCATTCCATGTTCTAAGTTCTGGGTCCTATACTCTCTATTATATATTCTATATTTGTGTTCTGCATTCTATATTCTACATAGTATATTCTGCATTCCGTATCCTATATTCTATATTCTATGTTCTACATTCTAAATTCTAAAATCTATATTCAGTATTCTGTATTCTATAGTATAATTTCTCTGTTCTGCATTCCATTTCTAAATTGTGGTTTCTATATTCTCTATTCTATATTATATATTTGGGTCGTTCATTCTATATTCTACGTCCTATATTCTGCCATCCGTATTTTATATTCTATATTGTTTGTTCTATATTCTATATTCTAAATTCTATATTCAGTATTTTGTATTCTATATTCTAATTTGTGTGTTCTGCATTCCATGTACTAAATTCTGGGTTCTCTATTCTCTATTCTCTATTCTGTGTTTACATTCTATATCCTAAATTCTATATTCAGTATTCTGTATTCTATATTCTAAATTCTGTGTTCTACTTTCCTTTTTATAAATTCTATATTCAGTACTGTGCATTCTATATTCTAAATTCTGTGTTCTGCATTCTATTTTCTAAATTCTATATTCATTATTCTGTATATTATATTCTAAAATCTGTGTTCTGCATTCCATGTTCTAAATTCTGGGTTCTGTATTGTTTTCCATATTCTATATACTGTGTTCCTCATTCTACATTCTGTATTGTATATTATTTATGCCGTATTATATATTCTGTGTTCTTCATTCTATATTCTGTATTCTATATTCTGCATTCCGTATTCTATATTCTATATTCTGTGTTCTACATTTTATACTCTAAATTCTATATTCAGTATTCTGTATTGTATATTCCAAATTCTATGCCTGCATTGTATGTTCTAAACTTTGGGTTCTGTATTCTGTATTCCATATTCTATATTTTGTGTTCTATAGTCTATATTTGGTATTCAATATTCTGCATTCCGTATTCTATATTCTATATCCTGTGTTCTAAATTCTATATTCAGTATTCTGTGTTTTATTTTCTAAATTCTGTGTTCTGCATTCCATGTTCTAAATTCTGGGTTTTATATTCACTATTGTATATACTACATTCTGTGTGCTACATTCTATATTATTAATTCTATATTCAGTATTCTGTATTCTATATTCTATATTCTGTGTTTACATTCTATACTCTAAATTGCATATTCAGTATGCTGTATTCTATATTCTAAATTCTGAGTTCTGCTTTCCATGTTCCAAAATCTGGCTTCAATATTTTCCTTGCTATTTTTTTTTCTGTTTTCTACATTATATATTCTAAATTATTTATTCAGTATTATGTATTTTATATTCTATATTCTATTTCCTACATAGAATTTTTTAATTGTTTATAAAATATTCCGTATATTATGTTCTAAATTCTGTGTTCTATATTCTCTTTTCTATTTTCTATATTCTGTGTTCTACATTCTATATTGTAAATTTTATATTCAGCATTCTTTATTCTATATTCTAAATTCTGTGTTCTACATTCTATATTCTATATTCTATATTCAGTATAATGTATTCTATATTGTAAATTCTGTGTTCTGCATCTCATGTTCAAAATTCTCGATACTATACTCTCTATTGTATATTCTATATTCTATATACTGTGTTCTACATTCTATATTCTAAAATCTATATTAATTAATGTGTATTCTATAGTCCTAATTCTGTGTTCTGCATTCAAAGTTCTAAATTCTGGGTTCTATATTCTGTTTTCCATATTTTATATTCTGTGTTCTACATTCTATATTCTAAATTCTATATTCAGTATTATTTAATCTATATTCTTAATTCTTTGTTCTGCATAGCATGTTCTTTATTCTGGATTCTACATTCTGTATTCTACATTCTATATTCTGTGTTCTACATTCTATATTCTAAATTCTATATTCAGTATCCTTTATTCTATATTCTAAATTCGGTGTTCTACATTCTATATTCTAAATAGTATATTCAGTATTCTGTATTCTATATTCTAAATTCTGTGTTCAGCATTCCATGTTCTGAATTCTGATTTCTGTATTCTGTTTCCATATTCTATATTCTGTGTTCTACATTGTATATTATAAATTCTATGTTCAGTGTTCTGTAATCTATATTCTTAATTCTGTGTTCTGCATTCCATGTTCTAATTTCTCTATTCTATATATTCTGTTCTACATTCTATATTCTGTATTCAATATTCTGCATTCCGTATTCTAAATTCTATTTCTGTGTTCTGCATTCAAAATTCTGGGTTTGCATTCCATGTTCTAAATTCTGGGTTCTGTATTCTTCATTCTCTATTCTTTATTCTGTGTTCTGCATTCTCTATTCTACATTCTCTATTCTGTATTCTATATTCTACATTCTGTGTTCTGCATTCAATGTTCTAAATTCTGGTTTCTGTATTCTGTATTCTATAGACTGTTTTGTACATTCTAAAGTATACATTCTATATTCTGTATTCTGTACTCTATATTCTAAATTCAGTGTTCTGAATTCTACGTTCTAAACTCTGGGTTCTGTATTCTGTTTTCTATATTCTATATTCTGTGTTATACATTCTATATTCAACATTCTGTATACTGTGTTCTATATACTAAATTCTGTTTTCTGAATTCCATGTTCTAAATAATGTGTTCTGCATTGTGTATTCTATATTCTATAATCTGTGTTGTATATTCTGTGTTATACATTCTATATTCAGTATTCAATATTCTAAAATCTAAACTCTGTGTTCTGAATTCCATGTTCTAAATTCTGTGTTCTGTAGTCTGTATTCTGAATTCCATATTCTCTTACTACATCCAGTATTCTACATTCTATATTCTGTATTCTGTATACAATATTCCATATACTGTGTTCAACAATGTAAATTCTATATTCTAAATTCTGTATTCTGCACTCTATATTCTAAATTCTGTGTTCTGAATTACAACTTGTATAATCAAGTTTCTGCATTCTGTATTCTATATTCTATATTCTGTGTTCTACATTCTGTATTCTACATTGTATATTATGTATTCTGTATACTATATTCTATATTATGCGTTCTGATTCCCATGTTCTAAATTCTGGGTTCTGTATTCCGTAATCTGTATTCAATATTCTGTGTTCTACATTCTGTATTGTACATTCTATATACTGTATTCTATATTATAAATTCTGTGTACAACATTCTATATACCACATAATATTTCGGTATACTTTATTATATATTCTGTGTTCTGAATTCCTTGTTCTAAATTCTGCATACTGCATTCTGTATTCTATATTCTATATTCTGTGTTCTACATTCTATATTCTACATTCTATTCCTTTATTCTATATTATGTATTGTGTGTTCTGAATTCCATTTTCTGAATCCTGCGTTCTGTATGCTGTATTCCATATTCTGTGTTTTGAATTCTATGTTCTAAATTCTATATTCAGCATTCTGTAATCTAAAGTCTTAATTCTGTGTTCTGCATTCTATGGTCTAAATTCTGGGTTCTGTATTCTGTTTTCCATATTCCATATTCTGTGTTCTATATTCTATATTATGTATTCCGTATTCTATATTCTATACTCTGTGTTCTACATTCTATATTCTGCATACTGTATTCAGTATACTGTATTCTATATACTAAATTCTGTGTTCTGCACCCATGTTCTAAATTCTGGGTTCTATATTTTCTTATCTATATTCTATATTCTGTGTTCTATATTCTACATTCTAAATTCTATATTCAGTATTCTGTATTTTATATTCTTTATTAAGTGTTCTACATTCTATATTCTAAGTTCTATATTCAAAATTCTTTATTCTATATTCTAAATTCTCTGTTCTGCATTCCATTTCTAAATTCTGGTTGCTATATTCTCTATTCTATATTCTATATTTTGTGTTCTTCATTCTATATTCTACCTTCTTTATTCTGCATTCCGTATTTTATATTCTATATTCTGTGTTCTATTTCTATATTCTAAATTCTATATTCACTATTTTGTATTCTATATTATAATTTTTGTGATCTGCATTCCATGTTCTAAATTCTGGGTTCTATATTCTCTATTCTATGTTATATATTCTGTGTTCTACATTCTATATTCTAAATTCTGTATTCAGTATTGTTTATTCTATGTTCTAAATTCTGTGTCTGAATTCTATGGTCTAAATTCTATATTCAGTATTCTGTATATCATATTCTAAATTCTGTGTTTTGCAATCCATGTTCTAAATTCTGGTTTCTGTAATCTGTTTTTCATTTTTTATATTCTGTGTTTTTCATTCTATATTCTGTATTGTATATTCTTTATGCTGTATTCTCTATTCTGTGTTTTCCATTCTATATTCTGTATTCTATATTCTGCATTCCGTATTCTATATTCTATATTCTGTGTTCTAATTTCTATACTCTAAATTCTATATTCAGTATTCTGTATTTTATATTCCAAATTCTGTGTTCTGCAATCCATGTTCTAAATTCTGGTTTCTGTATACTGTTTTCCATTTTTTATATTCTGTGTTCTACATTCTATATTGTGTATTGTATATTCTTTATGCCGTATTCTCTATTCTGAGTTTTTCATTCTACATTCTGTATTCCATATTCTGCATTCCGTATTCTATATTCTATATTCTGTGTTGTACATTCTGTACTCTAAATTCTATATTCAGTTTTCTCTATTCTATATTCAAAATTCTGTGTTCTACATTATATATTATAAATTCTATATTCTATATTCAAAATTCTTTGTTCTTCATTCCGTGTTCTAATTTCTGGGTTCTATATTCTCTATTCTATATTCTATATTGTGTGCTCTTCATTCTATATTCTACATTCTATATTCTAAATTCTATATTCTATATTCCAAATTCTGTGTTCTGCATTTCATATTCTATATTCTGGGTTATGTATTCTGTATTCCATATTTTATATTTTGTGTTCTATATTCTATATTTGGTATTCTATATTCTGCATTCCGTATTCTATATTCTATATCCTGTGTTCTAAATCCTATATTCAGTGTTCTGTATTTTATTTTCTAAATTCTGTGTTCTGCATTCCATGTTCTAAATTCTGGGTTCTATATTCTCTATTCTATATACTATATTCTGTGTGCTACATTCTATTTTCTATTTCTATATTCATTATTCTGTATTCAATATTCTAATTTCTGTGTTCTGCATTCCATGTTCTAAATTCTACATTCAGTATTGTGTATTCTATATTCTAAATTCTGGGTTCTGCATTCTATGTTGTAAACTCTATATTAAGTATTCTGTATTCTATTTTCTAAATTCTGTGTTCTGCAATCCATGTTTTAAATTCTGGGTTCTGTATTTTGTTTTACATATTTTATATTTTGTGTTGTACATTCTATATTCTGTATTCAATATTCTGCATTCTGTATTCTAAATTGTATTTCTGTGTTCTACATTCTAAATTCTGTGTTCTGCATTCCATGTTCTAAATTCAATATTCAGTATTCTGTATTCTATATTCTAAATTCTGTGTTCTGCATTCTATGTTCTAAATTCTATATTCAGTATACTGTATTCTATATTCTATATTCTGTGTTCTGCATTCCATGTTCTAAATTCTGTGTTCTATATTCTTTTTTCCATATTCTAGATTCAGTGTTTTATATTCTATATTCTGTATTCTGTATTCTGCATTCCGTATTCTACAATGTATATTCTGTGTTCTAAATTTTATTTTCCAAATTCTATATGTAGTATTCTGTATTGTATATTCTATATGCTGTTTTCTAAATTCTGTATTCTAAATTCTATATTCTTTATTCTAAATTCTGTGTTCTGCATACCGTGTTCAAAATTCTGTGTTCTAAATTCTCTATTCTGTATTCTATAATTTGTGTTCTTCATTCTATATTCTATATCCTATATTCTGCATTCAGTTGTCTATATTTTATATTCTGTGTTCTACATTCTATATTCTTAATTCTATATTCAGTATTCTGTTTTATATATTCTAAATTCTGTGTTCTGTATTCTATGTTCTAAATTCTGGCTTCTATATTCTCCAGTGTATATTCTATATTTTGTGAACTCCATTCTTATTTCTACATTCTTTATTCTGCATTCCATATTCTATATTATATATTCTGTGTTCTACATTCTATATTCTAAATTCTATATTCCTTATTCCGTAGTATATATTCTATATTCTATGTTCTGCATTGTATATTCTAAATTCTACATTCAGTAATCTGTATTCTAAATACTAAATTCTGTGTTCTGCATTTCATGTTCTAAATTCTGTGTTCTATATTCTCTTTTCTATATTCTATATTCTGTGTCCTTCATTCAATATTCTAATTACTATATTCAGTATTCTCTTTTCTATATTCTAAATTCTGTGTTCTGCATACCATGTTCGTATTTCGGGATTCTGTATTCTGTTTCCATATTTTACATTCTGTGTTCTAAATTCTATATTCTGTATAATATATTCTGCATTATGTATTCAATATTGTATATTTTGTGTTCTACATTCTCTATTCTAAATTCTATAATCTATATTCTAAATTCAGTGTTCTTTATTCCGTGTTCTTAATTCTGGGTTCTATAATCTCTTTTCTATATTCTATATTCTGTGTTCGACATTCAATATTCTAAATTCTATATTTAGTATTCTCAATTCTATATTCAAAATTCTGTGTTCTACATGCTATATTCTAAATTCTATATTCTATATTCAAAATTCTGTATTCTTCATTCCGTGTTCTAAATTCTGGGTTCTATATTCTCTATTCTCTATTATATATTCTGTGTTCTACCTTCTATTTTCAAAATTCTATATTCAGTATTCTGTATTCTATATTCGAAATTCTGTGTTCTGCATTCCATGTTGTAAATTGTCTTTTCTATATTCTGTATTCTGTGTTCTTCTTTCTACATTCTAAATTCTATATTATGTATTTTGTATTCTATAATATTAATTCTGTTCTCTGCATTCAATTTCTAAATTCTGGGTTCTATATTCTCTTTTATATATTCTATATACTGTGTTCTTCTTTCTAGATCCTTCATAATAAATTTTGAATTCCGTATTCTATATTCTATATTCTGTGTTCTAAATTCTATATTCTAAATTCTATATTCCGTATTCTGTATTCTATATTCTAAATTCTGTGTTTTGTATTCCATGTTGTATATTCTGGCTTCTATATTCTTTATTCTATATTCTAAATTCTGTGTTCTGCTTTCCTTTTTATAAATTCTATATTCAGTACTGTGCATTCTATATTCTAAATTCTGTGTTCTGCATTCTATTTTCTAAATTCTATATTCATTATTCTGTATATTAAATTCTAAAATTTGTGTTCTGCTTTCCATGTTCTAAATTCTGGGTTCTGTATTGTTTTCCATATTCTATATACTGTGTTCTTCATTCTATATTCTGTATTGTATATTATTTATGCCGTATTATATATTCTGTGTTCTTCATTTTATATTCTGTATTCTATATTCTGCATTCCGTATTCTATATTCTATATTCTGTGTTCTACATTTTATACTCTAAATTCTATATTCAGTATTCTGTATTGTATATTCCAAATTCTGTGTTCTGCATTGTATGTTCTAAACTTTGGGTTCTGTATTCTGTATTCCATATTCTATATTTTATGTTCTATAGTCTTTATTTGGTATTCAATATTCTGCATTCCGTATTCTATATTCTATATCCTGTGTTCTAAATTCTATATTCAGTATTCTGTGTTTAATTTTCTAAATTCTGTGTTCTGCATTCCATGTTCTAAATTCTGGGTTTTATATTCACTATTGTATATACTACATTCTGTGTGCTACATTCTATATTATAAATTCTATATTCAGTATTCTGTATTCTATATTCTAAATTCTGTGTTTACATTCTATAGTCTAAATTGCATATTCAGTATGCTGTATTCTATATTCTAAATTCTGAGTTCTGCTTTCCATGTTCCAAAATCTGGCTTCAATATTTTCCTTGCTAGTTTTTTTCTGTTTTCTACATTATATATTCTAAATTATTTATTCAGTATTATGTATTTTATATTCTATATTCTATGTCCTACATAGAATTTTTTAATTGTTTATAAAATATTCCGTATATTATGTTCTAAATTCTGTGTTCTATATTCTATTTTCTATTTTCTATATTCTGTGTTCTACATTCTATATTGTAAATTTTATATTCAGCATTCTGTATTCTATATTCTAAATTCTGTGTTCTACATTCTATATTCTATATTCTATATTCAGTATAATGTATTCTATATTCTAAATTCTGTGTTCTGCATCACATGTTCAAAATTCTCGATACTATACTCTCTATTGTATATTCTATATTCTATATACTGTGTTCTACATTCTATATTCTAAAATCTATATTAATTAATGTGTATTCTATAGTCTTAATTCTGTGTTCTGCATTCAAAGTTCTAAATTCTGGGTTCTATATTCTGTTTTCCATATTTTAATACTGTGTTCTACATTCTATATTCTAAATTCTATATTCAGTATTATATATTCAATAATCTAAATTCTGTGTTCTGCATTCCATGTTCTAAATCCTCTATTCTATATTCTGTGTTCTACTTTCTATATTCTTAATTATATATATTGTATTCAGTATTCTATATTCTAAATTCTTTGTTCTGCATTCCATGTTCTAAATTCTGGTTTCTTCATTCTCTATTCTATATTCTATATTGTGTGTTTTTCATTCTAGATTTTGCATACAATATTTTGCATTCCGTATACTATATTCTATATTCTGTGTTCTACATACTATATTCTAAATTCTATATTCAGCATTCCGTATTCTATATTCTAAATTCTCTGTTCTGCATTCCATGTTCTAAATTCTGGTTTCTATATCCTCTTTTCTATATTCTATATACTGTGTTCCACATTCTATATCTAAATCCTATATTCAGCGTTCTGTATTCTATATTCTAAATTATGTGTTCTGCATTCCATATTTAAATTCTGGGTTCTATATTCTGTTTTCCATATTTTATATTCTGTGTTCTACATTCTATATTCTGTATTCTATATTCTGCATTCAGTATTCTGCATTATATATTCTGTGTTCTACCTTCTATTTTCAAAATTCTATATTCAGTATTCTGTATTCTATATTCTAAATTCTGTGTTCTGCATTCCATGTTGTAAATTGTCTTTTCTATATTCTGTATTCTGTGTTCTTCTTTCTACATTCTAAATTCTATATTAAGTATTTTGTATTCTATATTATTAATTCTGTTCTCTGCATTCAATTTCTAAATTCTGGGTTCTATATTCTCTTTTATATATTCTATATACTGTGTTCTTCTTTCTAGATCCTTCATAATAAATTTTGAATTCCGTATTCTATATTCAATATTCTGTGTTCTAAATTCTATATTCTAAATTCTATATTCCGTATTCTGTATTCTATATTCTAAATTCTGTGTTTTGTATTCCATGTTGTATATTCTGGCTTCTATATTCTTTATTCTATATTCTAAATTCTGTGTTCTGCATTTCATGTTGTAAATTCCATATTCAGTATTCTGTATTCTATATTCTAAATTCTGTGTTCTGCTTTCCATTTTATAAATTCTATATTCAGTACTGTGCATTCTATATTCTAAATTCTGTGTTCTGCATTCTATTTTCTAAATTCTATATTCATTATTCTGTATATTATATTCTAAAATCTGTGTTCTGCATTCCATGTTCTAAATTCTGGGTTCTGTATTGTTTTCCACATTCTATATACTGTGTACTTCTTTCTAGATCCTTCATACTAAATTTTGAATTCCGTATTCTATATTCTATATTCTGTGTTCTAAATTCTATATTCTTAATTCTATATTCCGTATTCTGTATTCTATATTCTAAATTCTGTGTTTTGTATTCCATGTTGTATATTCTGGCTTCTATATTCTATATTCTATATTCTAAATTCTGTGTTCTGCATTCCATGTTGTAAATTCTATATTCAGTATTCTGTATTCTATATTCTATATTCTGTGTTCTGCATTCTATATTCTAAATTCTATATTTGGTATTCTGTATTCTATATTCTTAATTCTGTGACCTGGTTTCCATGTTCTAAATTCTGGGTTCTATATTCTCTATTCTATATTCTAAATTTTGTGCATTTCATTCTATATTCTACAATCTATATTCTGTATTAGGTATTCTATATTCTTTTTTTCTGTGTTCTACATTCCATATTCTAAATTCTATATGCACTATTCTGTATTCTATATTCTGAATTCTGTGGTCTGCATTCCATGTTCTAAATTCTGGGTTCTATACACTTTATTCTATATTCTATATTCTGTGTTCTACATTCTATATTCTAAATTCCATATTCAGTGTTCTGTATTGTATATTCTAAATTCTGGGTTCTGATTCCATGTACTAAATTCTGGGTTCTACATTCTCTATTCTATTTTCTATATTCTGTGTTTTACATTTTATATTCTAAATTCTATATTCAGTAATCTGTATTCCATATTCTAAATTCTGTGTTCTTCATTCTATATTCAAAATTCTATATTCAGTATTCTGTATTGTATGTTCTAAATACCGTGTTCTGCATTCAATGTTCTAAATTATGTGTTCTGCTTTCCATGTTCTTAGGTCTGGGATCTATAATCTATATTCTATATTCTGTGTTCTACATTCTACATTCTAAATTCTATATTCAGTATTATTTAATCTATATTCTTAATTCTGTGTTCTGCATAACATGTTCTTTATTCGGGGATTCTACATTCTGTATTCTTCATTCTATATTCTGTGTTCTACATTCTATATTCTAAATTCTATATTCAGTATTCTTTATTCTATATTCTAAATTCGTTGTTCTACATTCTATATTCTAAATAGTATATTCAGTATTCTGTATTCTATATTCTAAATTCTGTGTTCAGCATTCCATGTTCTGAATTCTGATTTCTGTATTCTGTTTCCATATTCTATATTCTGTGTTCTACATTGTATATTATAAATTCTATGTTCAGTGTTCTGTAATCTATATTCTTAATTCTGTGTTCTGCATTCCATGTTCTAATTTCTATATTCTATATTTTGTGTTCTACATTCTATATTCTGTATTCAATATTCTGCATTCCGTATTCTAAATTCTATTTCTGTGTTCTACATTCTACATTCTGGGTTCTGCATTCCATGTTCTAAATTCTGGGTTCTGTATTCTTCATTCTCTATCCTTTATTCTGTGTTCTGCATTCTCTATTCTACATTCTCTATTCTGTATTCTATATTCTACATTCTGTGTTCTGCATTCAATGTTCTAAATTCTGGTTTCTGTATTCTGTATTCTATAGTCTGTTTTGTACATTCTAAAGTATACATTCTATATTCTGTATTATGTGCTCTATATTCTAAGTTCAGTGTTCTGAATTCTACATTCTAAACTCTGGGTTCTGTATTCTGTTTTCTATACTCTATATTCTGTGTTATACATTCTATATTCAACATTCTGTATACGGTATTCTATATACTAAATTCTGTTTTCTGAATTCCATGTTCTAAATAATGTGTTCTGCATTGTGTATTCTATATTCTATAATCTGTGTTGTATATTCTGTGTTATGCATTCTATATTCAGTATACAATATTCTAAAATCTAAACTCTGTGTTCTGAATTCCATGTTCTAAATTCTGTGTTCTGTAGTCTGTATTCTGAATTCCATATTCTCTTACTACATCCAGTATTCTACATTCTATATTCTGTATTCTGTATACAATATTCCATATACTGTGTTCAACAATGTAAATTTTATATTCTATATTCTGTATTCTGCACTCTATATTCTAAATTCTGTGTTCTGAATTACAACTTGTATAATCAAGTTTCTGCTTTCTGTATTCTATATTCTGTGTTCTACATTCTGTATTCTACATTGTATATTATGTATTCTGTATACTATATTCTATATTATGCGTTCTGATTTCCATGTTCTAAATTCTGGGTTCTGTATTCCGGAATCTGTATTCAATATTCTGTGTTCTACATTCTGTATTGTACATTCTATATACTGTATTCTATATTATAAATTCTGTGTACAACATTCTATATACCACATAATATTTCGGTATACTTTATTATATATTCTGTGTTCTGAATTCCTTGTTCTAAATTCTGCATACTGCATTCTGTATTTTATATTCTATTTTCTGTGTTCTACATTCTATATTCTACATTCTATTCCTTTATTCTATATTATGTATTGTGTGTTCTGAATTCCATGTTCTGAATCCTGCGTTCTGTATGCTGTATTCCATATTCTGTGTTTTGAATTCTATGTTCTAAATTCTATATTCAGCATTCTGTAAACTAAAGCCTTAATTCTGTGTTCTGCATTCTATGGTCTAAATTCTGGGTTCTGTATTCTGTTTTCCATATTCCATATTCTGTGTTCTATATTCTATATTCTGTATTCCGTATTCTATATTCTATACTCTGTGTTCTACATTCTATATTCTGCATACGGTATTGAGTATACTGTATTCTATATTCTAAATTCTGTGTTCTGCACCCATGTTCTAAATTCTGGGTTCTATATTTTCTTATCTATATTCTATATTCTGTGTTCTATATTCTACATTCTAAATTCTATATTCAGTATTCTGTATTTTATATTCTTTATTAAGTGTTCTACATTCTATATTCTAAGTTCTATATTTAATATTCTGTATTCTATATTCTTAATTCTATGTTCTGCATTCCGGGTTCTAAGTTCTGTGTTCTATTCTCTCTAGTATATATTCTATATTTGTGTTCTTCATTCTACATTCTACAAAGTATATTCTGCATTCCGTATTCTATATTCTATATTCTATGTTCTACATTCTATATTCTAAAATATTTATTCAGTTTTCTGAATTCTATATTCTCAATTCTCTGTTCTGCATTCCATTTCTTAATTCTGGTTGCTATATTCTCTATACTATATTCTTTATTTTGTGTTCTTCATTCTATATTCTACCTTCTTTATTCTGCATTCCGTATTTTATATTCTATATTCTGTGTTCTATTTCTATATTCTAAATTCTATATTCACTATTTTGTATTCTATATTATAATTTTTGTGATCTGCATTCCGTGTTCTAAATTCTGGGTTCTATATTCTCTATTCTATGTTATATATTCTGTGTTCTACATTCTATATTCTAAATTCTATATTCAGTATTGTTTATTCTATGTTCTAAATTCTGTGTCTGAATTCTATGTTCTAAATTCTATATTCAGTATTCTGTATATCATATTCTAAATTCTGTGTTCTGCAATCCATGTTCTAAATTCTTGTTTCTGTAATCTGTTTTTCATTTTTTATATTCTGTGTTTTTCATTCTATATTCTGTATTGTATATTTTTATGCTGTATTCTCTATTCTGTGTTTTCCATTCTATATTCTGTATTCTATATTCTGCATTCCGTATTCTATATTCTATATTCTGTGTTCTAATTTCTATACTCTAAATTCTATATTCAGTATTCTGTATTCTATATTCCAAATTCTGTGTTCTGCAATCCATGTTCTAAATTCTGGTTTCTGTATACTGTTTTCCATTTTTTATATTCTGTGTTCTACATTCTATATTGTGTATTGTATATTCTTTATGCCGTATTCTCTATTCTGAGTTTTTCATTCTACATTCTGTATTCCATATTCTGCATTCCGTATTCTATATTCTATATTCTGTGTTCTACATTCTGTACTCTAAATTCTATATTCAGTTTTCTCTATTCTATATTCAAAATTCTGTGTTCTACATTGTATATTCTAAATTCTATATTCTATATTCAAAATTCTGTGTTCTTCATTCCGTGTTCTAAATTCTGGGTTCTATATTCTCTATTCTATATTCTATATTGTGTGCTCTTCATTCTATATTCTACATTCTATATTCTAAATTCTATATTCTATATTCCAAATTCTGTGTTCTGCATTTCATATTCTAAATCCCTGGTTATGAATTCTGTATTCCATATTTTATATTTTGTGTTCTAAATTCTATATTTGGTATTCTTTATTCTGCATTCCGTATTCTATATTCTATATCCTGTGTTCTAAATCCTATATTCAGTATTCTGTATTTTATTTTCTAAATTCTGTGTTCTGCATTCCATGTTCTAAATTCTGGGTTCTATATTCTCTATTCTATATACTATATTCTGTGTGCTACATTCTATATTCTATTTCTATATTCATTATTCTGTATTCAATATTCTAAATTCTGTGTTCTGCATTCCATGTTCTAAATTCTACATTCAGTATTCTGTATTCTATATTCTAAATTCTGGGTTCTGCATTCTATGTTGTATACTCTATATTAAGTATTCTGTATTCTATTTTCTAAATTCTGTGTTCTGCAATCCATGTTTTAAATTCTGTGTTCTGTATTTTGTTTTACATATTTTATATTTTGTGTTGTACATTCTATACTCTGTATTCAATATTCTGCATTCTGTATTCTAAATTGTATTTCTGTGTTCTACATTCTAAATTCTGTGTTCTGCATTCCATGTTCTAAATTCAATATTCAGTATTCTGTATTCTATATTCTAAATTCTGTGTTCTGCATTCTATGTTCTAAATTCTATATTCAGTATTCTGTATTCTATATTCTATATTCTGTGTTCTGCATTCCATGTTCTAAATTCTGGGTTCTGTATTCTCTTTTCCATATTCTATATTCTGTTTTCTACATTCTATATTCTGTATTCTATATTCTGCATTCCGTATTCTTTAATCTATATTCTGTGTTCTACATTCTGTACTCTAAATTCTATATTCAGTATTCTTTATTCTATATTCAAAATTCTGTGTTCTACATTGTATATTTTAAATTCTATATTCTATATTCAAAATTCTGTGTTCTTCATTCCGTGTTCTAAATTCTGTTTTCTATATTCTCTATCCTATATTGTGTGTTCTTCATTCTATATTCTACATTCTATATTCTAAATTCTATATTGTATATTCCAAATTCTGTGTTCTGCATTTCATATTCTAAATTCTGGGTTATGTATTCTGTATTCCATAATTTATATTTTGTTTTCTATATTCTATATTTGGTATTCTATATTCTGCATTCCGTATTCTATATTCTATATCCTGTGTTCTATATCCTATATTCAGTATTCTGTATTTTATTTTCTAAATTCTGTGTTCTGCATTCCATGTTCTAAATTCTGTGTTCTATATTATTTTTTCCATATTCTAGATTCAGTGTTCTATATTCTATATTCTGTATTCTGTATTCTGCATTCCGTATTCTACAATGTATATTCTGTGTTCTAAATTTTATTTTCCAAATTCTATATTTAGTATTCTGAATTATATATTCTATATGCTGTTTTCTAAATTCTGTATTCTAAATTCTATATTCTTTATTCTATAATTTTGTGTTCTGCATACCGTGTTCAAAATTCTGTGTTCTATATTCTCTATTCTGTATTCTATAATTTGTGTTCTTCATTCTATATTCTATATCCTATATTCTGCATTCAGTTGTCTATATTGTATATTCTGTGTTCTACATTCTATATTCTAAATTCTATATTCAGTATCCTGTTTTATATATTCTAAATTCTGTGTTCTGCATTCTATGGTCTAAATTCTGGGTTCTGTATTCTGTTTTCCATATTCCATATTCTGTGTTCTATATTCTATATTATGTATTCCGTATTCTATATTCTATACTCTGTGTTCTACATTCTATATTCTGCATACTGTATTCAGTACACTGTATTCTATATACTAAATTCTGTGTTCTGCACCCATGTTCTAAATTCTGGGTTCTATATTTTCTTATCTATATTCTATATTCTGTGTTCTATATTCTACATTCTAAATTCTATATTCAGTATTCTGTATTTTATATTCTTTATTAAGTGTTCTACATTCTATATTCTAAGTTCTATATTCAATATTCTTTATTCTATATTCTTAATTCTATGTTCTGCATTCCGGGTTCTATGTTCTGTGTTCTATTCTCTCTAGTATGTATTCTATATTTGTGTTCTTCATTCTACATTCTACAAAGTATATTCTGCATTCCGTATTCTATATTCTATATTCTATGTTCTACATTCTATATTCTAAAATATTTATTCAGTTTTCTGAATTCTATATTCTAAATTCTCTGTTCTGCATTCCATTTCTAAATTCTGGTTGCTATATTCTCTATTCTATATTCTATATTTTGTGTTCTTCATTCTTTATTCTACCTTCTTTATTCTGCATTCCGTATTTTATATTCTATATTCTGTGTTCTATTTCTATATTCTAAATTCTATATTCACTATTTTGTATTCTATATTATAATTTTTGTGATCTGCATTCCATGTTCTAAATTCTGGGTTCTATATTCTCTATTCTATGTTATATATTCTGTGTTCTACATTCTATATTCTAAATTCTGTATTCAGTAATGTTTATTCTATGTTCTAAATTCTGTGTCTGAATTCTATGGTCTAAATTCTATATTCAGTATTCTGTATATCATATTCTAAATTCTGTGTTTTGCAATCCATGTTCTAAATTCTGGTTTCTGTAATCTGTTTTTCATTTTTTATATTCTGTGTTTTTCATTCTATATTCTGTATTGTATATTCATTATGCTGTATTCTCTATTCTGTGTTTTCCATTCTATATTCTGTATTCTATATTCTGCATTCCGTATTCTATATTCTATATTCTGTGTTCTAATTTCTATACTCTAAATTCTATATTCAGTATTCTGTATTTTATATTCCAAATTCTGTGTTCTGCAATCCATGTTCTAAATTCTGGTTTCTGTATACTGTTTTCCATTTTTTATATTCTGTGTTCTACATTCTATATTGTGTATTGTATATTCTTTATGCCGTATTCTCTATTCTGAGTTTTTCATTCTACATTCTGTATTCCATATTCTGCATTCCGTATTCTATATTCTATATTCTGTGTTGTACATACTGTACTCTAAATTCTATATTCAGTTTTCTCTATTCTATATTCAAAATTCTGTGTTCTACATTATATATTATAAATTCTATATTCTATATTCAAAATTCTTTGTTCTTCATTCCGTGTTCTAATTTCTGGGTTCTATATTCTCTATTCTATATTCTATATTGTGTGCTCTTCATTCTATATTCTACATTCTATATTCTAAATTCTATATTCTATATTCCAAATTCTGTGTTCTGCATTTCATATTCTATATTCTGGGTTATGTATTCTGTATTCCATATTTTATATTTTGTGTTCTATATTCTATATTTGGTATTCTATATTCTGCATTCCGTATTCTATATTCTATATCCTGTGTTCTAAATCCTATATTCAGTATTCTGTATTTTATTTTCTAAATTCTGTGTTCTGCATTCCATGTTCTAAATTCTGGGTTCTATATTCTCTATTCTATATACTATATTCTGTGTGCTACATTCTATATTCTATTTCTATATTCATTATTCTGTATTCAATATTCTAAATTCTGTGTTCTGCATTCCATGTTCTAAATTCTACATTCAGTATTCTGTATTCTATATTCTAAATTCTGGGTTCTGCATTCTATGTTGTAAACTCTATATTAAGTATTCTGTATTCTATTTTCTAAATTCTGTGTTCTGCAATCCATGTTTTAAATTCTGGGTTCTGTATTTTGTTTTACATATTTTATATTTTGTGTTGTACATTCTATATTCTGTATTCAATATTCTGCATTCTGTATTCTAAATTGTATTTCTGTGTTCTACATTCTAAATTCTGTGTTCTGCATTCCATGTTCTAAATTCAATATTCAGTATTCTGTATTCTATATTCTAAATTCTGTGTTCTGCATTCTATGTTCTAAATTCTATATTCAGTATACTGTATTCTATATTCTATATTCTGTGTTCTGCATTCCATGTTCTAAATTCTGTGTTCTATATTCTTTTTTCCATATTCTAGATTCAGTGTTCTATATTCTATATTCTGTATTCTGTATTCTGCATTCCGTATTCTACAATGTATATTCTGTGTTCTAAATTTTATTTTCCAAATTCTATATGTAGTATTCTGTATTGTATATTCTATATGCTGTTTTCTAAATTCTGTATTCTAAATTCTATATTCTTTATTCTAAATTCTGTGTTCTGCATACCGTGTTCAAAATTCTGTGTTCTAATTTCTCTATTCTGTATTCTATAATTTGTGTTCTTCATTCTATATTCTATATCCTATATTCTGCATTCAGTTGTCTATATTGTATATTCTGTGTTCTACATTCTATATTCTAAATTCTATATTCAGTATTCTGTTTTATATATTCTAAATTCTGTGTTCTGTATTCTATGTTCTAAATTCTGGCTTCTATATTCTCCAGTCTATATTCTATATTTTGTGAACTCCATTCTTATTTCTACATTCTTTATTCTGCATTCCATATTCTATATTATATATTCTGTGTTCTACATTCTATATTCTAAATTCTATATTCCTTATTCCGTAGTATATATTCTATATTCTATGTTCTGCATTGTATATTCTAAATTCTACATTCAGTAATCTGTATTCTAAATACTAAATTCTGTGTTCTGCATTTCATGTTCTAAATTCTGTGTTCTATATTCTCTTTTCTATATTCTATATTCTGTGTCCTTCATTCAATATTCTAATTACTATATTCAGTATTCTCTTTTCTATATTCTAAATTCTGTGTTCTGCATACCATGTTCGTATTTCGGGATTCTGTATTCTGTTTCCATATTTTACATTCTGTGTTCTAAATTCTATATTCTGTATAATATATTCTGCATTATGTATTCAATATTGTATATTTTGTGTTCTACATTCTCTATTCTATATTCTATAATCTATATTCTAAATTCAGTGTTCTTTATTCCGTGTTCTTAATTCTGGGTTCTATAATCTCTTTTCTATATTCTATATTCTGTGTTCGACATTCAATATTCTAAATTCTATATTTAGTATTCTCAATTCTATATTCAAAATTCTGTGTTCTACATGCTATATTCTAAATTCTATATTCTATATTCAAAATTCTGTATACTTCATTCCGTGTTCTAAATTCTGGGTTCTATATTCTCTATTCTCTATTCTATATTCTGTGTTCTTCATTCTATATTCTACATTCTATATTCTGCATTCCGTATTCTATATTCTATATACTGTGTTCTACATTCTATATTCAAAATTCTATATTCATTATCCTGTATTCTATATTCTAAATTCAGTGCTTTGAATTCCATGTTCTAAATTCTGGGTTTTATATTCTCTATTATATATTCTATATTTTTTGTTCTTCATTCTATATTGTACGTTATATATTCTGCATTCCGTGTTATATATTCTATATTATGTTTCCTACATTCTATATTCTAAATTCTATATTCAGTATTCTGTATTCTATAATCTAAATTCTGTGTTCTGATTCAATTTTTAAATTCTGGGTTCTAAATTCTCTTTTATATATGCTATATTTTGTGTTCTTAATTCTTTATTCTGCATTCTATATTCTGCATTCTGTATTTATGTTCTATATTCTGTGATCTACATCTACTTTCTAAATTCTATATTCTGTATTCTGTATTCAATATTCTACATTCTGTGTTCTGCATTCTATTTTCTAAATTCTGGGTTCTGTATACTGTTTTCCATATTCTATATTCTGTGTTCTATATTCTATATTCTGTATTCTCTATTCTGCATTCCGTATTCTATATTCTATATTCTGTGTTCTTCATTCTATTATCCAAATTCTGTATTCAGTATTCTGAATTGTATATTCTAAATTCTGTGTTCTGCATACCATGTTCAAATTTCGGGGTTCTGTATTCTGTTTCCATGTTTTATATTCTGTGTTCTAATTTCTATATTCTCTATACTATATTCTGCATTATGTATTCTATATTCTATATTTTGTGTTCTACATTCTATATTCTAAATTTTATATTCAGTATTCTTTATTCTATTTTCTAAATTCTGGGTTCTGCATTCCATGTTCTAAATCCTATATTCAGTATTCTGTATTCTATATTCTAAATTCTGTGTTCTGCATTCCATGTTCTAAATTCTGTGTTCTATATTGTCTATTCTATATTCCATATTCTGTGTTCTACATTCAATATTCTAAATTCTATATTCAGTATTCTGTATTGTATATTCTAAATTCTGTGTTCTGCATACCATGTTCAAATTTCGGGGTTCTGTATTCTGTTTCCATATTTTATATTCTGTGTTCTAATTTCTATATTCTGTATGCTATATTCTGAATTATGTATTCAATATTCTATATTTTGTGTTCTACATTCTATATTCTAAATTTTATATTCAGTATTCTTTATTCTATTTTCTAAATTCTGGGTTCTGCATTCCATGTTCTAAATCCTATATTCAGTATTCTGTATTCTATATACTAAATTCTGTGTTCCGCATTGTATGATCTAAATTCTATATTCAGTATTCTGTATTATAAATTCTAAATTCTGTTTTCTGCATTCCATGTTGTAAATACTGGGTTGTCTATTCTGTTTTCCATATTGTATAATCTGTGTTCTACATTCTATATTCTGTATTCTATATTCTGCATTCCGTATTCCATATTCTATATTCTGTGTTTTACATTCTGTATTCTAAATTCTATATTCTGTATTCCGTATTCTATATTCTGAACTCTGTGTTCTACATTCTATATTCTAAATTCTATATTCAGTGGTCTGTATTCTATATTCTAAATTCTGTGTTCTGCATTACATGCTCTAAATTTTGGCTTCTATATTCTCTATTCTATATTCTATATGGTGTGTTCTACATTCTATATTCTGAATTGTATATAGATGTTTCTGTATTCTATATTCTAAATTCTGTGTCCTGCATTCCATTTTCTAAATTCTGGTTTCTATATTCTCTATTCTATTTTCTGAGTTGTATATTCTATATTCTAAATTCTATATTCAGTATTCTGAATTCTATATTCTAAATTTTGTGTTCTTCATCCGTGTTCTAAATTCTGGGTTCTATATTCTCTATTCTATATTCTATACATTGTGTTCTTCATTCCGTATTCTACATACCATATTCTGCATTCCGTATTCTATATTCTATATTCTGTGTTCTACATTCTATATTCTAAAAAATATATTCAGTCTTCTGTATTGTATATTCTTAATTCTTTGTTCTGCACTCCATTTCTTAATTCTGGGTTCTATATTCTCTATTCATTTCTATATTTTTTGTTTACATTCTATATTGTACGTTCTATATTCTGCATTCCGTGTTTTATATTCTATATTATGTTTTCAACATTCTATATTCTAAATTCTATATTCAGTATTCTGAATTCTACATTCTAAATTCTGTGTTCTGCATTCCATGTTCTAAATTCTGGGTTCTATATTTTCTATACTATATTCTATATTCTGTGTTCTATATTGTATATTCTAAATTCTATATTCATTATTCTGTATTCTATATTCTTAATTCTGTGTTCTACAATCTATATTCTAAATTCTATATTCAGTATTCTGTATTCTATATTCTTAATTCTCTGTTGTTCATTCCATGTTCTAAGTTCTGGGTCCTATACTCTCTATTATATATTCTACATTTGTGTTCTGCATTCTATATTCTACATAGTATATTCTGCATTTCGTATCCTATATTCTATATTCTATGTTCTACATTCTTAATTCTAAAATCTATATTCAGTATTCTGTATTCTATAGTATAAATTCTCTGTTCTGCATTCCATTTCTAAATTGTGGTTTCTATATTCTCTATTCTATATTATATATTTGGGTCGTTCATTCTATATTCTACGTCCTATATTCTGCCATCCGTATTTTATATTCTATATTGTTTGTTCTATATTCTATATTCTTAATTCTATATTAAGTATTTTGTATTCTATATTCTAATTTGTGTGTTCTGCAAGATATGTACTAAATTCTGGGTTCGCTATTCTCTATTCTATATTCTGTGTTTACATTCAATATTCTAAATTCCATATTCAGTATTCTGTATTCTATATTCTAAATTCTGTGTTCTGCTTTCCTTTTTATAAATACTATATTCAGTACTGTGCATTCTATATTCTAAATTCTGTGTTCTGCATTGTATTTTCTAAATTCTATATTCATTATTCTGTATATTATATTCTAAAATCTGTGTTCTGCATTCCATGTTCTAAATTCTGGGTTCTGTATTGTTTTCCATATTCTATATACTGTGTTCTTCATTCTATATTCTGTATTGTATATTATTTATGGCGTATTATATATTCTGTGTTCTTCATTCTATATTCTGTATACTATATTCTGCATTCCGTATTCTATATTCTATATTCTGTGTTCTACATTTTATACTCTAAATTCTATATTCAGTATTCTGTATTGTATATTCCAAATTCTGTGTTCTGCATTGTATGTTCTAAACTTTGGGTTCTGTATTCTGTATTCCATATTCTATATTTTGTGTTCTATAGTCTATATTTGGTATTCAATATTCTGCATTCCGTATTCTATATTCTATATCCTGTGTTCTAAATTCTATATTCAGTATTCTGTGTTTAATTTTCTAAATTCTGTGTTCTGCATTCCATGTTCTAAATTCTGGGTTTTATATTCACTATTGTATATACTACATTCTGTGTGCTACATTCTATATTATAAATTCTATATTCAGTATTCTGTATTCTATATTCTAAATTCTGTGTTTACATTCTATAGTCTAAATTGCATATTCAGTATGCTGTATTCTATATTCTAAATTCTGAGTTCTGCTTTCCATGTTCCAAAATCTGGCTACAATATTTTCCTTGCTATTTTTTTTCTGTTTTCTACATTATATATTCTAAATTATTTATTCAGTATTATGTATTTTATATTCTATATTCTATGTCCTACATAGAATTTTTTAATTGTTTATAAAATATTCCGTATATTATGTTCTAAATTCTGTGTTCTATATTCTCTTTTCTATTTTCTGTATTCTGTGTTCTACATTCTATATTGTAAATTTTATATTCAGCATTATGTATTCTATATTCTAAATTCTGTGTTCTACATTCTATATTCTATATTCTATATTCAGTATAATGTATTCTATATTCTAAATTCTGTGTTCTGCATCACATGTTCAAAATTCTCGATACTATACTCTCTATTGTATATTCTATATTCTTTATACTGTGTTCTACATTCTATATTCTAAAATGTATATTAATTAATGTGTATTCTATAGTCTTAATTCTGTGTTCTGCATTCAAAGTTCTAAATTCTGGGTTCTATATTCTTTTTTCCATATTTTAATACTGTGTTCTACATTCTATATTCTAAATTCTATATTCAGTATTATATATTCTATAATCTAAATTCTGTGTTCTGCATTCCATGTTCTAAATTCTCTATTCTATATTCTGTGTTCTACTTTCTATATTCTTAATTATATATATTGTATTCAGTATTCTATATTCTAAATTCTGTGTTCTGCATTCCATGTTCTAAATTCTGGTTTCTACATTCTCTATTCTATATTCTATATTGTGTGTTTTTCATTCTAGATTTTACATACAATATTTTGCATTCCGTATACTATATTCTATATTCTGTGTTCTACATACTATATTCTAAATTCTATATTCAGCATTCTGTATTCTAGATTCTAAATTCTCTGTTCTGCATTCCATGTTCTAAATTCAGGTTTCTATATCCTCTTTTCTATATTCTATATCCTGTGTTCCACATTCTATATCTAAATCCTATATTCAGCGTTCTGTATTCTATATTCTAAATTATGTGTTCTGCATTCCATATTTAAATTCTGGGTTCTATATTCTGTTTTCCATATTTTATATTCTGT
Source organism: Vicugna pacos (assembly GCF_048564905.1). Lineage (NCBI taxonomy): Eukaryota > Metazoa > Chordata > Mammalia > Artiodactyla > Camelidae > Vicugna > Vicugna pacos. The sequence goes on along the minus strand of NW_027328741.1, from coordinate 69,180,654 downwards.
GTTCTACATTCTATATTCTGTATTCTATATTCTGCATTCAGTATTCTGCATTATATATTCTGTGTTCTACCTTCTATTTTCAAAATTCTATATTCAGTATTCTTTATTCTATATTCTAAATTCTGTGTTCTGCATTCCATGTTGTAAATTGTCTTTTCTATATTCTGTATTCTGTGTTCTTCTTTCTACATTCTAAATTCTATATTAAGTATTTTGTATTCTATATTATTTATTCTGTTCTCTGCATTCAATTTCTAAATTCTGGGTTCTATATTCTCTTTTATATATTCTATATACTGTGTTCTTCTTTCTAGATCCTTCATAATAAATTTTGAATTCCGTATTCTATATTCTATATTCTGTGTTCTAAATTCTTTATTCTAAATTCTATATTCCGTACTCTGTATTCTATATTCAAAATTCTGTGTTTTGTATTCCATGTTGCATATTCTGGCTTCTATATTCTTTATTCTATATTCTAAATTCTGTGTTCTGCATTTCATGTTGTAAATTCCATATTCAGTATTCTGTATTCTATATTCTAAATTCTGTGTTCTGCTTTCCTTTTTATAAATTCTATATTCAGTACTGTGCATTCTATATTCTAAATTCTGTGTTCTGCATTCTATTTTCTAAATTCTATATTCATTATTCTGTATATTATATTCTAAAATCTGTGTTCTGCATTCCATGTTCTAAATTCTGGGTTCTGTATTGTTTTCCATATTCTATATACTGTGTTCTTCATTCTATATTCTGTATTGTATATTATTTATGCCGTATTATATATTCTGTGTTCTTCATTCTATATTCTGTATTCTATATTCTGCATTCCGTATTCTATATTCTATATTCTGTGTTCTACATTTTATACTCTAAATTCTATATTCAGTATTCTGTATTGTATATTCCAAATTCTGTGTTCTGCATTGTATGTTCTAAACTTTGGGTTCTGTATTCTGTATTCCATATTCTATATTTTGTGTTCTATAGTCTATATTTGGTATTCAATATTCTGCATTCCGTATTCTATATTCTATATCCTGTGTTCTAAATTCTATATTCAGTATTCTGTGTTTTATTTTCTAAATTCTGTGTTCTGCATTCCATGTTCTAAATTCTGGGTTTTATATTCACTATTGTATATACTACATTCTGTGTGCTACATTCTATATTATAAATTCTTTATTCAGTATTCTGTATTCTATATTCTAAATTCTGTGTTTACATTCTATAGTCTAAATTGCATATTCAGTATGCTGTATTCTATATTCTAAATTCTGAGTTCTGCTTTCCATGTTCCAAAATCTGGCTTCAATATTTTCCTTGCTATTTTTTTTCTGTTTTCTACATTATATATTCTAAATTATTTATTCAGTATTATGTATTTTATATTCTATATTCTATGTCCTACATAGAATTTTTTAATTGTTTATAAAATATTCCGTATATTATGTTCTAAATTCTTTGTTCTATATTCTATTTTCTATTTTTGTATATTCTGTGTTCTACATTCTATATTGTAAATTTTATATTCAGCATTCTGTATTCTATATTCCAAATTCTGTGTTCTACATTCTATATTCTATATTCTATATTCAGTATAATGTATTCTATATTCTAAATTCTGTGTTCTGCATCACATGTTCAAAATTCTCGATACTATACTCTCTATTGTATATTCTATATTCTATATACTGTGTTCTACATTCTATATTCTAAAATCTATATTAATTAATGTGTATTCTATAGTCTTAATTCTGTGTTCTGCATTCAAAGTTCTAAATTCTGGGTTCTATATTCTGTTTTCCATATTTTAATACTGTGTTCTACATTCTATATTCTAAATTCTATATTCAGTATTATATATTCTATAATCTAAATTCTGTGTTCTGCATTCCATGTTCTAAATTCTCTATTCTATATTCTGTGTTCTACTTTCTATATTCTTAATTATATATTTTGTATTCAGTATTCTATATCCTAAATACTGTGTTCTGCATTCCATGTTCTAAATTCTGGTTTCTACATTCTCTATTCTATATTCTATATTGTGTGTTTTTCATTCTAGATTTTACATACAATATTTTGCATTCCGTATACTATATTCTATATTCTGTGTTCTACATAATATATTCTAAATTCTATATTCAGCATTCCGTATTCTATATTCTAAATTCTCTGTTCTGCATTCCATGTTCTAAATTCTGGTTTCTATATCCTCTTTTCTATATTCTATATCCTGTGTTCCACATTCTATATCTAAATCCTATATTCAGCGTTCTGTATTCTATATTCTAAATTATGTGTTCTGCATTCCATATTTAAATTCTGGGTTCTATATTCTGTTTTCCATATTTTATATTCTGTGTTCTACATTCTATATTCTGTATTCTATATTCTGCATTCAGTATTCTGCATTATATATTCTGTGTTCTACCTTCTATTTTCAAAATTCTATATTCAGTATTCTGTATTCTATATTCTAAATTCTGTGTTCTGCATTCCATGTTGTAAATTGTCTTTTCTATATTCTGTATTCTGTGTTCTTCTTTCTACATTCTAAATTCTATATTAAGTATTTTGTATTCTATATTATTAATTCTGTTCTCTGCATTCAATTTCTAAATTCTGGGTTCTATATTCTCTTTTATATATTCTATATACTGTGTTCTTCTTTCTAGATCCTTCATAATAAATTTTGAATTCCGTATTCTATATTCTATATTCTGTGTTCTAAATTCTATATTCTAAATTCTATATTCCGTATTCTGTATTCTATATTCTAAATTCTGTGTTTTGTATTCCATGTTGTATATTCTGGCTTCTATATTCTTTATTCTATATTCTAAATTCTGTGTTCTGCATTTCATGTTGTAAATTCCATATTCAGTATTCTGTATTCTATATTCTAAATTCTGTGTTCTGTTTTCCTTTTTATAAATACTATATTCAGTACTGTGCATTCTATATTCTAAATTCTGTGTTCTGCATTCTATTTTCTAAATTCTATATTCATTATTCTGTATATTATATTCTAAAATCTGTGTTCTGCATTCCATGTTCTAAATTCTGGGTTCTGTATTATTTTCCATATTCTATATACTGTGTTCTTCTTTCTAGATCCTTCATACTAAATTTTGAATTCCGTATTCTATGTTCTATATTCTGTGTTCTAAATTCTATATTCTAAATTCTATATTCCGTATTCTGTATTCTATATTCTAAATTCTGTGTTTTGTATTCCATGTTGTATATTCTGGCTTCTATATTCTTTATTCTATATTCTAAATTCTGTGTTCTGCATTCCATGTTGTAAATTCTATATTCAGTATTCTGTATTCTATATTCTATAATCTGTGTTCTGCATTCTATATTCTAAATTCTATATTTGGTATTCTGTATTCTATATTCTTAATTCTGTGACCTGGTTTCCATGTTCTAAATTCTGGGTTCTATATTCTCTATTCTATATTCTAAATTTTGTGCATTTCATTCTATATTCTACAATCTATATTCTGTATTATTTATTCTATATTCTTTTTTTCTGTGTTCTACATTCCATATTCTAAATTCTATATGCACTATTCTGTATTCTATATTCTGAATTCTGTGTTCTGCATTCCACGTTCTAAATTCTGGGTTCTATACACTTTATTCTATATTCTATATTCTGTGTTCTACATTCTATATTCTAAATTCCATATTCAGTGTTCTGTATTGTATATTCTAAATTCTGGGTTCTGATTCCATGTACTAAATTCTGGGTTCTACATTCTCTATTCTATTTTCTATATTCTGTGTTTTACATTTTATATTCTAAATTCTATATTCAGTAATCTGTATTCCATATTCTAAATTCTGTGTTCTTCATTCTATATTCAAAATTCTATATTCAGTATTCTGTATTGTATGTTCTAAGTACCGTGTTCTGCATTCAATGTTCTAAATTATGTGTTCTGCATTCCATGTTCTTAGGTCTGGGATCTATAATCTATATTCTATATTCTGTGTTCTACATTCTACATTCTAAATTCTATATTCAGTATTATTTAATCTATATTCTTAATTCTGTGTTCTGCATAACATGTTCTTTATTCGGGGATTCTACATTCTGTATTCTACATTCTATATTCTGTGTTCTACATTCTATATTCTAAATTCTATATTCAGTATTCTTTATTCTATATTCTAAATTCGTTGTTCTACATTCTATATTCTAAATAGTATATTCAGTATTCTGTATTCTATATTCTAAATTCTGTGTTCAGCATTCCATGTTCTGAATTCTGATTTCTGTATCCTGTTTCCATATTCTATATTCTGTGTTCTACATTGTATATTATAAATTCTATGTTCAGTGTTCTGTAATCTATATTCTTAATTCTGTGTTCTGCATTCCATGTTCTAATTTCTCTATTCTATATTTTGTGTTCTACATTCTATATTCTGTATTCAATATTCTGCATTCCGTATTCTAAATTCTATTTCTGTGTTCTACATTCTACATTCTGGGTTCTGCATTCCATGTTCTAAATTCTGGGTTCTGTATTCTTCATTCTCTATCCTTTATTCTGTGTTCTGCATTCTCTATTCTACATTCTCTATTCTGTATTCTATATTCTACATTCTGTGTTCTGCATTCAATGTTCTAAATTCTGGTTTCTGTATTCTGTATTCTATAGTCTGTTTTGTACATTCTAAAGTATACATTCTATATTCTGTATTATGTGCTCTATATTCTAAGTTCAGTGTTCTGAATTCTACGTTCTAAACTCTGGGTTCTGTATTCTGTTTTCTATACTCTATATTCTGTGTTATACATTCTATATTCAACATTCTGTATACGGTATTCTATATACTAAATTCTGTTTTCTGAATTCCATGTTCTAAATAATGTGTTCTGCATTGTGTATTCTATATTCTATAATCTGTGTTGTATATTCTGTGTTATACATTCTATATTCAGTATTCAATATTCTAAAATCTAAACTCTGTGTTCTGAATTCCATGTTCTAAATTCTGTGTTCTGTAGTCTGTATTCTGAATTCCATATTCTCTTACTACATCCAGTATTCTACATTCTATATTCTGCATTCTGTATACAATATTCCATATACTGTGTTCAACAATGTAAATTTTATATTCTATATTCTGTATTCTGCACTCTATATTCTAAATTCTGTGTTCTGAATTACAACTTGTATAATCAAGTTTCTGCTTTCTGTATTCTATATTCTGTGTTCTACATTCTGTATTCTACATTGTATATTATGTATTCTGTATACTATATTCTATATTATGCGTTCTGATTTCCATGTTCTAAATTGTGGGTTCTGTATTCCGGAATCTGTATTCAATATTCTGTGTTCTACATTCTGTATTGTACATTCTATATACTGTATTCTATATTATAAATTCTGTGTACAACATTCTATATACCACATAATATTTCGGTATACTTTATTATATATTCTGTGTTCTGAATTCCTTGTTCTAAATTCTGCATACTGCATTCTGTATTCTATATTCTATTTTCTGTGTTCTACATTCTATATTCTACATTCTATTCCTTTATTCTATATTATGTATTGTGTGTTCTGAATTCCATGTTCTGAATCCTGCGTTCTGTATGCTGTATTCCATATTCTGTGTTTTGAATTCTATGTTCTAAATTCTATATTCAGCATTCTGTAAACTAAAGCCTTAATTCTGTGTTCTGCATTCTATGGTCTAAATTCTGGGTTCTGTATTCTGTTTTCCATATTCCATATTCTGTGTTCTATATTCTATATTCTGTATTCCGTATTCTATATTCTATACTCTGTGTTCTACATTCTATATTCTGCATACGGTATTGAGTATACTGTATTCTATATTCTAAATTCTGTGTTCTGCACCCATGTTCTAAATTCTGGGTTCTATATTTTCTTATCTATATTCTATATTCTGTGTTCTATATTCTACATTCTAAATTCTATATTCAGTATTCTGTATTTTATATTCTTTATTAAGTGTTCTACATTCTATATTCTAAGTTCTATATTTAATATTCTGTATTCTATATTCTTAATTCTATGTTCTGCATTCCGGGTTCTAAGTTCTGTGTTCTATTCTCTCTAGTATATATTCTATATTTGTGTTCTTCATTCTACATTCTACAAAGTATATTCTGCATTCCGTATTCTATATTCTATATTCTATGTTCTACATTCTATATTCTAAAATATTTATTCAGTTTTCTGAATTCTATATTCTCAATTCTCTGTTCTGCATTCCATTTCTTAATTCTGGTTGCTATATTCTCTATTCTATATTCTTTATTTTGTGTTCTTCATTCTATAATCTACCTTCTTTATTCTGCATTCCGTATTTTATATTCTATATTCTGTGTTCTATTTCTATATTCTAAATTCTATATTCACTATTTTGTATTCTATATTATAATTTTTGTGATCTGCATTCCATGTTCTAAATTCTGGGTTCTTTATTCTCTATTCTATGTTATATATTCTGTGTTCTACATTCTATATTCTAAATTCTGTATTCAGTATTGTTTATTCTATGTTCTAAATTCTGTGTCTGAATTCTATGTTCTAAATTCTATATTCAGTATTCTGTATATCATATTCTAAATTCTGTGTTCTGCAATCCATGTTCTAAATTCTGGTTTCTGTAATCTGTTTTTCATTTTTTATATTCTGTGTTTTTCATTCTATATTCTGTATTGTATATTCTTTATGCTGTATTCTCTATTCTGTGTTTTCCATTCTATATTCTGTATTCTATATTCTGCATTCCGTATTCTATATTCTATATTCTGTGTTCTAATTTCTATACTCTAAATTCTATATTCAGTATTCTGTATTCTATATTCCAAATTCTGTGTTCTGCAATCCATGTTCTAAATTCTGGTTTCTGTATACTGTTTTCCATTTTTTATATTCTGTGTTCTACATTCTATATTGTGTATTGTATATTCTTTATGTCGTATTCTCTATTCTGAGATTTTCATTCTACATTCTGTATTCCATATTCTGCATTCCGTATTCTATATTCTATATTCTGTTTTCTACATTCTGTACTCTAAATTCTATATTCAGTTTTCTCTATTCTATATTCAAAATTCTGTGTTCTACATTGTATATTCTAAATTCTATATTCTATATTCAAAATTCTGTGTTCTTCATTCCGTGTTCTAAATTCTGGGTTCTCTATTCTCTATTCTATATTCTATATTGTGTGCTCTTCATTCTATATTCTACATTCTATATTCTAAATTCTATATTCTATATTCCAAATTCTGTGTTCTGCATTTCATATTCTAAATCCCTGGTTATGAATTCTGTATTCCATATTTTATATTTTGTGTTCTATATTCTATATTTGGTATTCTATATTCTGCATTCCGTATTCTATATTCTATATCCTGTGTTCTAAATCCTATATTCAGTATTCTGTATTTTATTTTCTAAATTCTGTGTTCTGCATTCCATGTTCTAAATTCTGGGTTCTATATTCTCTATTCTATATACTATATTCTGTGTGCTACATTCTATATTCTATTTCTATATTCATTATTCTGTATTCAATATTCTAAATTCTGTGTTCTGCATTCCATGTTCTAAATTCTACATTCAGTATTCTGTATTCTATATTCTAAATTCTGGGTTCTGCATTCTATGTTGTAAACTCTATATTAAGTATTCTGTATTCTATTTTCTAAATTCTGTGTTCTGCAATCCATGTTTTAAATTCTGTGTTCTGTATTTTGTTTTACATATTTTATATTTTGTGTTGTACATTCTATACTCTGTATTCAATATTCTGCATTCTGTATTCTAAATTGTATTTCTGTGTTCTACATTCTAAATTCTGTGTTCTGCATTCTATGTTCTAAATTCTATATTCAGTATTCTGTATTCTATATTCTATATTCTGTGTTCTGCATTCCATGTTCTAAATTCTGGGTTCTGTATTCTCTTTTCCATATTCTATATTCTGTTTTCTACATTCTATATTCTGTATTCTATATTCTGCATTCCGTATTCTTTAATCTATATTCTGTGTTCTACATTCTGTACTCTAAATTCTATATTCAGTATTCTTTATTCTATATTCAAAATTCTGTGTTCTACATTGTATATTGTAAATTCTATATTCTATATTCAAAATTCTGTGTTCTTCATTCCGTGTTCTAAATTCTGTTTTCTATATTCTCTATCCTATATTGTGTGTTCTTCATTCTATATTCTACATTCTATATTCTAAATTCTATATTGTATATTCCAAATTCTGTGTTCTGCATTTCATATTCTAAATTCTGGGTTATGTATTCTGTATTCCATAATTTATATTTTGTTTTCTATATTCTATATTTGGTATTCTATATTCTGCATTCCGTATTCTATATTCTATATCCTGTGTTCTATATCCTATATTCAGTATTCTGTATTTTATTTTCTAAATTCTGTGTTCTGCATTCCATGTTCTAAATTCTGTGTTCTATATTATTTTTTCCATATTCTAGATTCAGTGTTCTATATTCTATATTCTGTATTCTGTATTCTGCATTCCGTATTCTACAATGTATATTCTGTGTTCTAAATTTTATTTTCCAAATTCTATATTTAGTATTCTGAATTATATATTCTATATGCTGTTTTCTAAATTCTGTATTCTAAATTCTATATTCTTTATTCTAAATTCTGTGTTCTGCATACCGTGTTCAAAATTCTGTGTTCTATATTCTCTATTCTGTATTCTATAATTTGTGCTCTTCATTCTATATTCTATATCCTATATTCTGCATTCAGTTGTCTATATTGTATATCCTGTGTTCTACATTCTATATTCTAAATTCTATATTCAGTATTCTGTTTTATATATTCTAAATTCTGTGTTCTGTATTCTATGTTCTAAATTCTGGCTTCTATATTCTCCAGTCTATATTCTATATTTTGTGACCTCCATTCTTATTTCTACATTCTTTATTCTGCATTCCGTATTCTATATTATATATTCTGTGTTCTACATTCTATATTCTAAATTCTATATTCCTTATTCCGTAGTATATATTCTATATTCTATGTTCTGCATTGTATATTCTAAATTCTACATTCAGTAATCTGTATTCTAAATACTAAATTCTGTGTTCTGCATTTCATGTTCTAAATTCTGTGTTCTATATTCTCTTTTCTATATTCTATATTCTGTGTCCTTCATTCAATATTCTAAATTCTATATTCAGTATTCTCTATTCTATATTCTAAATTCTGTGTTCTGCATTCGATGTTCTTATTTCGGGATTCTGTATTCTGTTTCCATATTTTACATTCTGTGTTCTAAATTCTATATTCTGTATATAATATTCTGCATTATGTATTCAATATTGTATATTTTATGTTCTACATTCTATATTCTAAATTCTATAATCTATATTCTAAATTCTGTGTTTTTATTCCGTGTTCTTAATTCTGGGTTCTATAATCTCTTTTCTATATTCTATATTCTGTGTTCGACATTCAATATTCTAAATTCTATATTTAGTATTCTCAATTCTATATTCAAAATTCTGTGTTCTACATGCTATATTCTAAATTCTATATTCTATATTCAAAATTCTGTATTCTTCATTCCGTGTTCTAAATTCTGGGTTCTATATTCTCTATTGTATATTCTATATTCTGTTTTCTTCATTCTATATTCTACATTCTATATTCTGCATTCCGTATTCTATATTCTATATACTGTGTTCTACATTCTATATTCAAAATTCTATATTCATTATCCTGTATTCTATATTCTAAATTCTGTGCTTTGAATTCCATGTTCTAAATTCTGGGTTCTATATTCTCTATTATATATTCTATATTTTTTGTTCTTCATTCTATATTGTACGTCCTATATTCTGCATTCCGTGTTATATATTCTATATTATGTTTCCTACATTCTATATTCTAAATTCTATATTCATTATTCTGTATTCTATAATCTAAATTCTGTGTTCTGATTCAATTTTTAAATTCTGGGTTCTAAATTCTCTTTTATATATTCTATAATTTGTGTTCTTAGTTCTTTTTTCTGCATTCTATATTCTGCATTCTGTATTTATATTCTATATTCTGTGATCTACATCTACTTTCTAAATTCTATATTCTGTATTCTATATTCAATATTCTACATTCTGTGTTCTGCATTCTATGTTCTAAATTCTGGGTTCTGTATACTGTTTTCCATATTCTATATTCTGTGTTCTATATTCTATATTCTGTATACTATATTCTGCATTCCGTATTCTATATTCTATATTCTGTGTTCTTCATTCTATTATCCAAATTGTATATTCAGTATTCTGTATTGTATATTCTAAATTCTTTGTTCTGCATAACATGTTCAAATTTCGGGGTTCTGTATTCTCTTTCCATATTTTATATTCTGTGTTCTAATTTCTATATTCTGTATACTATATTCTGCATTATGTATTCTATATTCTATATTTTGTGTTCTACATTCTATATTCTAAATTTTATATTCAGTATTCTTTATTCTATTTTCTAAATTCTGGGTTCTGCATTCCATGTTCTAAATCCTATATTCAGTATTCTGTATTCTATATTCTAAATTCTGTGTTCCGCATTCTATGTTCTAAAATCTATATTCAGTATTCTGTATTATAAATTCTAAATTCTGTGTTCTGCATTCCATGTTGTAAATACTGGGTTGTCTATTCTGTTTTCCATATTGTATAATCTGTGTTCTACATCCTATATTCTGTATTCTATATTCTGCATTCCGTATTCCATATTCTATATTCTGTGTTTTACATTCTATATTCTAAATTCTATATTCTGTATTCCGTATTCTATATTCTGAACTCTGTGTTCTACATTCTATATTCTAAATTCCATATTCAGTGGTCTGTATTCTATATTCTAAATTCTGTGTTCTGCATTACATGCTCTAAATTTTGGCTTCTATATTCTCTATTCTGTATTCTATATGCTGTGTTCTACATTCTATATTCTGAATTGTATATAGAGGTTTCTGTATTCTATATTCTAAATTCTGTCTCCTGCATTCCAATTTCTAAATTCTGGTTTCTATATTCTCTATTCTATTTTCTGAGTTGTATATTCTATATTCTAAATTCTATTTTCAGTATTCTGAATTCTATATTCTAAATTTTGTGTTCTTCATCCGTGTTCTAAATTCTGGGTTCGATATTCTCTATTCTGTATTCTATACATTGTGTTCTTCATTCCATATTCTACATTCCATATTCTGCATTCCGTATTCTATATTCTATATTCTGTGTTCTACATTCTATATTGTAAAAACTATATTCAGTCTTCTGTATTGTATATTTTAATTCTTTGTTCTGCACTCCATTTCTTAATTCTGGGTTCTATATTTTCTATTCATTTCTATATTTTTTGTTTACATTCTATATTGTACGTTCTATATTCTGCATTCCGTGTTTTATATTCTATATTATGTTTTCAACATTCTATATTCTAAATTCTATATTCAGTATTCTGAATTCTATATTCTAAATTCTGTGTTCTGCATTCCATGTTCTAAATTCTGGGTTCTATATTTTCTATACTATATTCTATATTCTGTGTTCTATATTGTATATTCTAAATTCTATATTCATTATTCTGTATTCTATATTCTTAATTCTGTGTTCTACATTCTATATTCTAAATTCTATATTCAGTATTCTGTATTCTATATTCTTAATTCTATGTTCTTCATTCCATGTTCTAAGTTCTGGGTCCTATACTCTCTATTATATGTTCGATATTTGTGTTCTGCATTCTATATTCTACATAGTATATTCTGCATTCCATATCCTATATTCTATATTCTATGTTCTACATTCTTAATTCTAAAATCTATATTCAGTATTCTGTATTCTATAGTATAAATTCTCTGTTCTGCATTCCATTTCTATATTGTGCTTTCTATGTTCTCTATTCTATATTATATATTTGGGTCGTTCATTCTATATTCTACGTCCTATATTCTGCCATCCGTAATTTATATTCTATATTGTTTGTTCTATATACTATATTCTTAATTCTATATTCAGTATTTTGTATTCTATATTCTAATTTGTGTGTTCTGCATTCCATGTACTAAATTCTGGGTTCTCTATTCTCTATTCTCTATTCTGTGTTTACATTCTATATTCTAAATTCCATATTCAGTATTCTGTATTCTATATTCTAAATTCTGTGTTCTGCTTTCCTTTTTATAAATTCTATATTCAGTACTGTGCATTCTATATTCTAAATTCTGTGTTCTGCATTCTATTTTCTAAATTCTATATTCATTATTCTGTATATTATATTCTAAAATCTGTGTTCTGCATTCCATGTTCTAAATTCTGGGTTCTGTATTGTTTTCCATATTCTATATACTGTGTTCTTCATTCTATATTCTGTATTTTATATTATTTATGCCGTATTATATATTCTGTGTTCTTCATTCTATATTCTGTATTCTATATTCTGCATTCCGTATTCTATATTCTATATTCTGTGTTCTACATTTTATACTCTAAATTCTATATTCAGTATTCTGTATTGTATATTCCAAATTCTGTGTTCTGCATTGTATGTTCTAAACTTTGGGTTCTGTATTCTGTATTCCATATTCTATATTTTGTGTTCTATAGTCTATATTTGGTATTCAATATTCTGCATTCCGTATTCTATATTCTATATCCTGTGTTCTAAATTCTATATTCAGTATTCTGTGTTTTATTTTCTAAATTCTGTGTTCTGCATTCCATGTTCTAAATTCTGGGTTTTGTATTCACTATTGTATATACTACATTCTGTGTGCTACATTCTATATTATAAATTCTATATTCAGTATTCTGTATTCTATATTCTAAATTCTGTGTTTACATTCTATAGTCTAAATTGCATATACAGTATGCTGTATTCTATATTCTAAATTCTGAGTTCTGCTTTCCATGTTCCAAAATCTGGCTTCAATATTTTCCTTGCTATTTTTTTTCTGTTTTCTACATTATATATTCTAAATTATTTATTCAGTATTATGTATTTTATATTCTATATTCTATGTCCTACATAGAATTTTTTAATTGTTTATAAAATATTCCGTATATTATGTTCTAAATTCTGTGTTCTATATTCTATTTTCTATTTTTGTATATTCTGTGTTCTACATTCTATATTGTAAATTTTATATTCAGCATTCTGTATTCTATATTCTAAATTCTGTGTTCTACATTCTATATTCTATATTCTATATTCTATATTCAGTATAATGTATTCTATATTCTAAATTCTGTGTGATGCATCACATGTTCAAAATTCTCGATACTCTACTCTCTATTGTATATTCTATATTCTATATACTGTGTTCTACATTCTATATTCTAAAATCTATATTAATTAATGTGTATTCTATAGTCTTAATTCTGTGTTCTGCATTCAAAGTTCTAAATTCTGGGTTCTATATTCTGTTTTCCATATTTTAATACTGTGTTCTACATTCTATATTCTAAATTCTATATTCAGTATTATATATTCCATAATCTAAATTCTGTGTTCTGCATTCCATGTTCTAAATTCACTATTCTATATTCTGTGTTCTACTTTCTATATTCTTAATTATATATTTTGTATTCAGTATTCTATATCCTAAATTCTGTGTTCTGCATTCCATGTTCTAAATTCTGGTTTCTACATTCTCTATTCTATATTCTATATTGTGTGTTTTTCATTCTAGATTTTACATACAATATTTTGCATTCCGTATACTATATTCTATATTCTGTGTTCTACATACTATATTCTAAATTCTATATTCAGCATTCCGTATTCTATATTCTAAATTCTCTGTTCTGCATTCCATGTTCTAAATTCTGGTTTCTATATCCTCTTTTCTATATTCTATATCCTGTGTTCCACATTCTATATCTAAATCCTATATTCAGCGTTCTGTATTCTATATTCTAAATTATGTGTTCTGCATTCCATATTTAAATTCTGGGTTCTATATTCTGTTTTCCATATTTTATATTCTGTGTTCTACATTCTATATTCTGTATTCTATATTCTGCATTCAGTATTCTGCATTATATATTCTGTGTTCTACCTTCTATTTTCAAAATTCTATATTCAGTATTCTGTATTCTATATTCTAAATTCTGTGTTCTGCATTCCATGTTGTAAATTGTCTTTTCTATATTCTGTATTCTGTGTTCTTCTTTCTACATTCTAAATTCTATATTAAGTATTTTGTATTCTATATTATTAATTCTGTTCTCTGCATTCAATTTCTAAATTCTGGGTTCTATATTCTCTTTTATATATTCTATATACTGTGTTCTTCTTTCTAGATCCTTCATACTAAATTTTGAATTCCGTATTCTATATTCTATATTCTGTGTTTTAAATTCTATATTCTAAATTCTATATTCCGTATTCTGTATTCTATATTCTAAATTCTGTGTTTTGTATTCCATGTTGTATATTCTGGCTTCTATATTCTTTATTCTATATTCTAAATTCTGTGTTCTGCATTCCATGTTCTAAATTCAATATTCAGTATTCTGTATTCTATATTCTATATTCTGTGTTCTGCAATCTATATTCTAAATTCTATATTTGGTATTCTGTATTCTATATTCTTAATTCTGTGACCTGGTTTCTATGTTCTAAATTCTGGGTTCTATATTCTCTATTCTATATTCTAAATTTTGTGCATTTCATTCTATATTCTACAATCTATATTCTGTATTATTTATTCTATATTCTTTTTTTCTGTGTTCTACATTCCATATTCTAAATTCTATATGCACTATTCTGTATTCTATATTCTGAATTCTGTGTTCTGCATTCCATGTTCTAAATTCTGGGTTCTATACACTTTATTCTATATTCTATATTCTGTGTTCTACATTCTATATTCTAAATTCCATATTCAGTGTTCTGTATTGTATATTCTAAATTCTGGGTTCTGATTCCATGTACTAAATTCTGGGTTCTACATTCTCTATTCTATTTTCTATATTCTGTGTTTTACATTTTATATTCTAAATTCTATATTCAGTAATCTGTATTCCATATTCTAAATGCTGTGTTCTTCATTCTATATTCAAAATTCTATATTCAGTATTCTGTATTGTATGTTCTAAGTACCGTGTTCTGCATTCAATGTTCTAAATTCTGTGTTCTGCATTCCATGTTCTTAGGTCTGGGATCTATAATCTATATTCTATATTCTGTGTTCTATATTCTACATTCTAAATTCTATATTCAGTATTATTTAATCTATATTCTTAATTCTGTGTTCTGCATAACATGTTCTTTATTCGGTGATTCTACATTCTGTATTCTACATTCTATATTCTGTGTTCTACATTCTATATTCTAAATTCTATATTCAGTATTCTTTATTCTATATTCTAAATTCGTTGTTCTACATTCTATATTCTAAATAGTATATTCAGTATTCTGTATTCTATATTCTATATTCTGTGTTCAGCATTCCATGTTCTGAATTCTGATTTCTGTATCCTGTTTCCATATTCTATATTCTGTGTTCTACATTGTATATTATAAATTCTATGTTCAGTGTTCTGTAATCTATATTCTTAATTCTGTGTTCTGCATTCCATGTTCTAATTTCTCTATTCTATATTTTGTGTTCTACATTCTATATTCTGTATTCAATATTCTGCATTCCGTATTCTAAATTCTATTTCTGTGTTCTATATTCTACATTCTGGGTTCTGCATTCCATGTTCTAAATTCTGGGTTCTGTATTCTTCATTCTCTATCCTTTATTCTGTGTTCTGCATTCTCTATTCTACATTCTCTATTCTGTATTCTATATTCTACATTCTGTGTTCTGCATTCAATGTTCTAAATTCTGTTTTCTGTATTCTGTATTCTATAGTCTGTCTTGTACATTCTAAAGTATACATTCTATATTCTGTATTATGTGCTCTATATTCTAAGTTCAGTGTTCTGAATTCTACGTTCTAAACTCTGGGTTCTGTATTCTGTTTTCTATACTCTATATTCTGTGTTATACATTCTATATTCAACATTCTGTATACGGTATTCTATATACTAAATTCTGTTTTCTGAATTCCATGTTCTAAATAATGTGTTCTGCATTGTGTATTCTATATTCTATAATCTGTGTTGTATATTCTGTGTTATACATTCTATATTCAGTATTCAATATTCTAAAATCTAAACTCTGTGTTCTGAATTCCATGTACTAAATTCTGTGTTCTGTAGTCTGTATTCTGAATTCCATATTCTCTTACTACATCCAGTATTCTACATTCTATATTCTGTATTCTGTATACAATATTTCATATACTGTGTTCAACAATGTAAATTTTATATTCTATATTCTGTATTCTGCACTCTATATTCTAAATTCTGTGTTCTGAATTACAACTTGTATAATCAAGTTTCTGCTTTCTGTATTCTATATTCTGTGTTCTACATTCTGTATTCTACATTGTATATTATGTATTCTGTATACTATATTCTATATTATGCGTTCTGATTTCCATGTTCTAAATTGTGGGTTCTGTTTTCCGTAATCTGTATTCAATATTCTGTGTTCTACATTCTGTATTGTACATTCTATATACTGTATTCTATATTATATATTCTGTGTACAACATTCTATATACCACATAATATTTCGGTATACTTTATTATATATTCTGTGTTCTGAATTCCTTGTTCTAAATTCTGCATACTGCATTCTGTATTCTATATTCTATTTTCTGTGTTCTACATTCTATATTCTACATTCTATTACTTTATTCTATATTATGTATTGTGTGTTCAAATTCCATGTTCTGAATCCTGCGTTCTGTATGCTGTATTCCATATTCTGTGTTTTGAATTCTATGTTCTAAATTCTATATTCAGCATGCTGTAAACTAAAGCCTTAATTCTGTGTTCTGCATTCTATGGTCTAAATTCTGGGTTCTGTATTCTGTTTTCCATATTCCATATTCTGTGTTCTATATTCTATATTCTGTATTCCGTATTCTATATTCTATACTCTGTGTTCTACATTCTATATTCTGCATACGGTATTGAGTATACTGTATTCTATATTCTAAATTCTGTGTTCTGCACCCATGTTCTAAATTCTGGGTTCTATATTTTCTTATCTATATTCTATATTCTGTGTTCTATATTCTACATTCTAAATTCTATATTCAGTATTCTGTATTTTATATTCTTTATTAAGTGTTCTACATTCTATATTCTAAGTTCTATATTTAATATTCTGTATTCTATATTCTTAATTCTATGTTCTGCATTCCGGGTTCTAAGTTCTGTGTTCTATTCTCTCTAGTATATATTCTATATTTGTGTTCTTCATTCTACATTCTACAAAGTATATTCTGTATTCCGTATTCTATATTCTATATTCTATGTTCTACATTCTATATTCTAAAATATTTATTCAGTTTTCTGAATTCTATATTCTCAATTCTCTGTTCTGCATTCCATTTCTTAATTCTGGTTGCTATATTCTCTATTCTATATTCTTTATTTTGTGTTCTTCATTCTATATTCTACCTTCTTTATTCTGCATTCCGTATTTTATATTCTATATTCTGTGTTCTATTTCTATATTCTAAATTCTATATTCACTATTTTGTATTCTATATTATAATTTTTGTGATCTGCATTCCATGTTCTAAATTCTGGGTTCTATATTCTCTATTCTATGTTATATATTCTGTGTTCTACATTCTATATTCTAAATTCTATATTCAGTATTGTTTATTCTATGTTCTAAATTCTGTGTCTGAATTCTATGTTCTAAATTCTATATTCAGTATTCTGTACATCATATTCTAAATTCTGTGTTCTGCAATCCATGTTCTAAATTCTGGTTTCTGTAATCTGTTTTTCATTTTTTATATTCTGTGTTTTTCATTCTATATTCTGTATTGTATATTCTTTATGCTGTATTCTCTATTCTGTGTTTTCCATTCTATATTCTGTGTTCTATATTCTGCATTCCGTATTCTATATTCTATATTCTGTGTTCTAATTTCTATACTCTAAATTCTATATTCAGTATTCTGTATTCTATATTCCAAATTCTGTGTTCTGCAATCCATGTTCTAAATTCTTGTTTCTGTATACTGTTTTCCATTTTTTATATTCTGTGTTCTACATTCTATATTGTGTATTGTATATTCTTTATGCCGTATTCTCTATTCTGAGATTTTCATTCTACATTCTGTATTCCATATTCTGCATTCCGTATTCTATATTCTATATTCTGTGTTCTACATTCTGTACTCTAAATTCTATATTCAGTTTTCTCTATTCTATATTCAAAATTCTGTGTTCTACATTGTATATTCTAAATTCTATATTCTATATTCAAAATTCTGTGTTCTTCATTCCGTGTTCTAAATTCTGGGTTCTATATTCTCTATTCTATATTCTATATTGTGTGCTCTTCATTCTATATTCTACATTCTATATTCTAAATTCTATATTCTATATTCCAAATTCTGTGTTCTGCATTTCATATTCTAAATCCCTGGTTATGAATTCTGTATTCCATATTTTATATTTTGTGTTCTATATTCTATATTTGGTATTCTATATTCTGCATTCCGTATTCTATATTCTATATCCTGTGTTCTAAATCCTATATTCAGTATTCTGTATTTTATTTTCTAAATTCTGTGTTCTGCATTCCATGTTCTAAATTCTGGGTTCTATATTCTCTATTCTATATACTATATTCTGTGTGCTACATTCTATATTCTATTTCTATATTCATTATTCTGTATTCAATATTCTAAATTCTGTGTTCTGCATTCCATGTTCTAAATTCTACATTCAGTATTGTGTATTCTATATTCTAAATTCTGGGTTCTGCATTCTATGTTGTAAACTCTATATTAAGTATTCTGTATTCTATTTTCTAAATTCTGTGTTCTGCATTCCATGTTTTAAATTCTGGGTTCTGTATTTTGTTTTACATATTTTATATTTTGTGTTGTACATTCTATATTCTGTATTCAATATTCTGCATTCTGTATTCTAAATTGTATTTCTGTGTTCTACATTCTTAATTCTGTGTTCTGCATTCCATGTTCTAAATTCAATATTCAGTATTCTGTATTCTATATTCTAAATTCTGTGTTCTGCATTCTATGTTCTAAATTCTATATTCAGTATTCTGTATTCTATATTCTATATTCTGTGTTCTGCATTCCATGTTCTAAATTCTGGGTTCTGTATTCTCTTTTCCATATTCTATATTCTGTTTTCTACATTCTATATTCTGTATTCTATATTCTGCATTCCGTATTCTTTAATCTATATTCTGTGTTCTACATTCTGTACTCTAAATTCTATATTCAGTATTCTCTATTCTATATTCAAAATTCTGTGTTCTACATTGTATATTGTAAATTCTATATTCTATATTCAAAATTCTTTGTTCTTCATTCCGTGTTCTAAATTCTGTTTTCTATATTCTCTATCCTATATTGTGTGTTCTTCATTCTATATTCTACATTCTATATTCTAAATTCTATATTGTATATTCCAAATTCTGTGTTCTGCATTTCATATTCTAAATTCTGGGTTATGTATTCTGTATTCCATATTTTATATTTTGTTTTCTTTAGTCTATATTTGGTATTCTATATTCTGCATTCCGTATTCTATATTCTATATCCTGTGTTCTAAATCCTATATTCAGTATTCTGTATTTTATTTTCTAAATTCTGTGTTCTGCATTCCATGTTCTAAATTCTGTGTTCTATATTCTTTTTTCCATATTCTAGATTCAGTGTTCTATATTCTATATTCTGTATTCTGTATTCTGCATTCCGTATTCTACAATGTATATTCTGTGTTCTAAATTTTATTTTCCAAATTCTATATTTAGTATTCTGAATTGTATATTCTATATGCTGTTTTCTAAATTCTGTATTCTAAATCCTATATTCTTTATTCTAAATTCTGTGTTCTGCATACCGTGTTCAAAATTCTGTGTTCTATATTCTCTATTCTGTATTCTATAATTTGTGTTCTTCATTCTATATTCTATATCCTATATTCTGCATTCAGTTGTCTATATTGTATATTCTGTGTTCTACATTCTATATTCTAAATTCTATATTCAGTATTCTGTTTTATATATTCTAAATTCTGTGTTCTGTATTCTATGTTCTTAATTCTGGCTTCTATATTCTCCAGTCTATATTCTATATTTTGTGAACTCCATTCTTATTTCTACATTCTTTATTCTGCATTCCATATTCTATATTATATATTCTGTGTTCTACATTCTATATTCTAAATTCTATATTCCTTATTCCGTAGTATATATTCTATATTCTATGTTCTGCATTGTATATTCTAAATTCTACATTCAGTAATCTGTATTCTAAATACTAAATTCTGTGTTCTGCATTTCATGTTCTAAATTCTGTGTTCTATATTCTCTTTTCTATATTCTATATTCTGTGTCCTTCATTCAATATTCTAAATTCTATATTCAGTATTCTCTATTCTATATTCTAAATTCTGTGTTCTGCATTCGATGTTCGTATTTCGGGATTCTGTATTCTGTTTCCATATTTTACATTCGGTGTTCTAAATTCTATATTCTGTATATAATATTCTGCATTATGTATTCAATATTGTATATTTTATGTTCTACATTCTATATTCTAAATTCTATAATCTATATTCTAAATTCTGTGTTTTTATTCCGTGTTCTTAATTCTGGGTTCTATATTCTCTTTTCTATATTCTATATTCTGTGTTCGACATTCAATATTCTAAATTCTATATTTAGTATTCTGAATTCTATATTCAAAATTCTGTGTTCTACATGCTATATTCTAAATTCTATATTCTATATTCAAAATTCTGTATTCTTCATTCCGTGTTCTAAATTCTGGGTTCTATATTCTCTATTCTATATTCTATATTCTGTGTTCTTCATTCTATATTCTACATTCTATATTCTGCATTCCGTATTCTATATTCTATATACTGTGTTCTACATTCTATATTCAAAATTCTATATTCATTATCCTGTATTCTATATTCTAAATTCTGTGCTTTGAATTCCATGTTCTAAATTCTGGGTTCTATATTCTCTATTATATATTCTATAATTTTTGTTCTTCATTCTATACTGTACGTCCTGTATTCTGCATTCCGTGTTATATATTCTATATTATGTTTCCTACATTCTATATTCTAAATTCTATATTCATTATTCTGTATTCTATAATCTTAATTCTGTGTTCTGATTCAATTTTTAAATTCTGGGTTCTAAATTCTCTTTTATATATTCTATATTTTGTGTTCTTAGTTCTTTATTCTGCATTCTATATTCTGCATTCTGTATTTATGTTCTATATTCTGTGATCTACAACTACTTTCTAAATTCTATATTCTGTATTCTATATTCAATATTCTACATTCTGTGTTCTGCATTCTATGTTCTAAATTCTGGGTTCTGTATACTGTTTTCCATATTCTATATTCTGTGTTCTATATTCTATATTCTGTATACTATATTCTGCATTCCGTATTCTATATTCTATATTTTGTGTTCTTCATTCTATTATCCAAATTGTATATTCAGTATTCTGTATTGTATATTCTAAATTCTTTGTTCTGCATACCATGTTCAAATTTCGGGGTTCTGTATTCTCTTTCCATATTTTATATTCTGTGTTCTAATTTCTATATTCTGTATACTATATTCTGCATTATGTATTCTATATTCTATATTTTGTGTTCTACATTCTATATTCTAAATTTTATATTCAGTATTCTTTATACTATTTTCTAAATTCTGGGTTCTACATTCCATGTTCTAAATCCTATATTCAGTATTCTGTATTCTATATTCTAAATTCTGTGTTCCGCATTCTATGTTCTAAATTCTATATTCAGTATTCTGTATTATAAATTCTAAATTCTGTGTTCTGCATTCCATGTTGTAAATACTGGGTTGTCTATTCTGTTTTCCATTTTGTATAATCTGTGTTCTACATCCTATATTCTGTATTCTATATTCTGCATTCCGTATTCCATATTCTATATTCTGTGTTTTACATTCTATATTCTAAATTCTATATTCTGTATTCCGTATTCTATATTCTGAACTCTGTGTTCTACATTCTATATTCTAAATTCCATATTCAGTGGTCTGTATTCTATATTCTAAATTCTGTGTTCTGCATTACATGCTCTAAATTTTGGCTTCTATATTCTCTATTCTGTATTCTATATGCTGTGTTCTACATTCTATATTCTGAATTGTATATAGAGGTTTCTGTATTCTATATTCTAAATTCTGTCTCCTGCATTCCAATTTCTAAATTCTGGTTTCTATATTCTCTATTCTATTTTCTGAGTTGTATATTCTATATTCTAAATTCTATTTTCAGTATTCTGAATTCTATATTCTAAATTTTGTGTTCTACATCCGTGTTCTAAATTCTGGGTTCTATATTCTCTATTCTGTATTCTATACATTGTGTTCTTCATTCCATATTCTACATTCCATATTCTGCATTCCGTATTCTATATTCTATATTCTGTGTTCTACATTCTATATTGTAAAAACTATATTCAGTCTTCTGTATTGTATATTTTAATTCTTTGTTCTGCACTCCATTTCTTAATTCTGGGTTCTATATTTTCTATTCATTTCTATATTTTTTGTTTACATTCTATATTGTACGTTCTATATTCTGCATTCCGTGTTTTATATTCTATATTATGTTTTCAACATTCTATATTCTAAATTCTATATTCAGTATTCTGAATTCTATATTCTAAATTCTGTGTTCTGCATTCCATGTTCTAAATTCTGGGTTCTATATTTTCTATACTATATTCTATATTCTGTGTTCTATATTGTATATTCTAAATTCTATATTCATTATTCTGTATTCTATATTCTTAATTCTGTGTTCTACATTCTATATTCTAAATTCTATATTCAGTATTCTGTATTCTATATTCTTAATTCTATGTTCTTCATTCCATGTTCTAAGTTCTGGGTCCTATACTCTCTATTATATGTTCGATATTTGTGTTCTGCATTCTATATTCTACATAGTATATTCTGCATTCCATATCCTATATTCTATATTCTATGTTCTACATTCTTAATTCTAAAATCTATATTCAGTGTTCTGTATTCTATAGTATAAATTCTCTGTTCTGCATTCCATTTCTATATTGTGCTTTCTATGTTCTCTATTCTATATTATATATTTGGGTCGTTCATTCTATATTCTACGTCCTATATTCTGCCATCCGTATTTTATATTCTATATTGTTTGTTCTATATACTATATTCTTAATTCTATATTCAGTATTTTGTATTCTATATTCTAATTTGTGTGTTCTGCATTCCATGTACTAAATTCTGGGTTCTCTATTCTCTATTCTCTATTCTGTGTTTACATTCTATATTCTAAATTCCATATTCAGTATTCTGTATTCTATATTCTAAATTCTGTGTTCTGCTTTCCTTTTTATAAATTCTATATTCAGTACTGTGCATTCTATATTCTAAATTCTGTGTTCTGCATTCTATTTTCTAAATTCTATATTCATTATTCTGTATATTATATTCTAAAATCTGTGTTCTGCATTCCATGTTCTAAATTCTGTGTTCTGTATAGTTTTCCATATTCTATATACTGTGTTCTTCATTCTATATTCTGTATTGTATATTATTTATGCCGTATTATATATTCTGTGTTCTTCATTCTATATTCTGTATTCTATATTCTGCATTCCGTATTCTATATTCTATATTCTGTGTTCTACATTTTATACTCTAAATTCTATATTCAGTATTCTGTATTGTATATTCCAAATTCTGTGTTCTGCATTGTATGTTCTAAACTTTGGGTTCTGTATTCTGTATTCCATATTCTATATTTTGTGTTCTATAGTCTATATTTGGTATTCAATATTCTGCATTCCGTATTCTATATTCTATATCCTGTGTTCTAAATTCTATATTCAGTATTCTGTGTTTTATTTTCTAAATTCTGTGTTCTGCATTCCATGTTCTAAATTCTGGGTTTTATATTCACTATTGTATATACTACATTCTGTGTGCTACATTCTATATTATAAATTCTATATTCAGTATTCTGTATTCTATATTCTAAATTCTGTGTTTACATTCTATATTCTAAATTGCATATTCAGTATGCTGTATTCTATATTCTAAATTCTGAGTTCTGCTTTCCATGTTCCAAAATCTGGCTTCAATATTTTCCTTGCTATTTTTTTTTCTGTTTTCTACATTATATATTCTAAATTATTTATTCAGTATTATGTATTTTATATTCTATATTCTATGTCCTACATAGAATTTTTTAATTGTTTATAAAATATTCCGTATATTATGTTCTAAATTCTGTGTTCTATATTCTCTTTTCTATTTTCTGTATTCTGTGTTCTACATTCTATATTGTAAATTTTATATTCAGTATAATGTATTGTATATTCTAAATTCTGTGTTCTACATTCTATATTCTATATTCTATATTCAGTATAATGTATTCTATATTCTAAATTCTGTGTTCTGCATCACATGTTCAAAATTCTCGATACTATACTCTCTATTGTATATTCTATATTCTAAATACTGTGTTCTACATTCTATATTCTAAAATCTATATTAATTAATGTGTATTCTATAGTCTTAATTCTGTGTTCTGCATTCAAAGTTCTAAATTCTGGGTTCTATATTCTGTTTTCCATATTTTAATACTGTGTTCTACATTCTATATTCTAAATTCTATATTCAGTATTATATATTCTATAATCTAAATTCTGTGTTCTGCATTCCATGTTCTAAATTCTCTATTCTATATTCTGTGTTCTACTTTCTATATTCTTAATTATATATATTGTATTCAGTATTCTATATTCTAAATTCTGTGTTCTGCATTCCATGTTCTAAATTCTGGTTTCTACATTCTCTATTCTATATTCTATATTGTGTGTTTTTCATTCTAGATTTTACATACAATATTTTGCATTCCGTATACTATATTCTATATTCTGTGTTCTACATACTATATTCTAAATTCTATATTCAGCATTCCGTATTCTAGATTCTAAATTCTCTGTTCTGCATTCCATGTTCTAAATTCTGGTTTCTATATCCTCTTTTCTATATTCTATATCCTGTGTTCCACATTCTATATCTAAATCCTATATTCAGCGTTCTGTATTCTATATTCTAAATTATGTGTTCTGCATTCCATATTTAAATTCTGGGTTCTATATTCTGTTTTCCATATTTTATATTCTGTGTTCTACATTCTATATTCTGTATTCTATATTCTGCATTCAGTATTCTGCATTATATATTCTGTGTTCTACCTTCTATTTTCAAAATTCTATATTCAGTATTCTGTATTCTATATTCTAAATTCTGTGTTCTGCATTCCATGTTGTAAATTGTCTTTTCTATATTCTGTATTCTGTGTTCTTCTTTATACATTCTAAATTCTATATTAAGTATTTTGTATTCTATATTATTAATTCTGTTCTCTGCATTCAATTTCTAAATTCTGGGTTCTATATTCTCTTTTATATATTCTATATACTGTGTTCTTCTTTCTAGATCCTTCATAATAAATTTTGAATTCCGTATTCTATATTCTATATTCTGTGTTCTAAATTCTTTATTCTAAATTCTATATTCCGTATTCTGTATTCTATATTCAAAATTCTGTGTTTTGTATTCCATGTTGCATATTCTGGCTTCTATATTCTTTATTCTATATTCTAAATTCTGTGTTCTGCATTTCATGTTGTAAATTCCATATTCAGTATTCTGTATTCTATATTCTAAATTCTGTGTTCTGCTTTCCTTTTTATAAATTCTATATTCAGTACTGTGCATTCTATATTCTAAATTCTGTGTTCTGCATTCTATTTTCTAAATTCTATATTCATTATTCTGTATATTATATTCTAAAATCTGTGTTCTGCATTCCATGTTCTAAATTCTGGGTTCTGTATTGTTTTCCATATTCTATATACTGTGTTCTTCATTCTATATTCTGTATTTTATATTATTTATGCCGTATTATATATTCTGTGTTCTTCATTCTATATTCTGTATTCTATATTCTGCATTCCGTATTCTATATTCTATATTCTGTGTTCTACATTTTATACTCTAAATTGTATATTCAGTATTCTGTATTGTATATTCCAAATTCTGTGTTCTGCATTGTATGTTCTAAACTTTGGGTTCTGTATTCTGTATTCCATATTCTATATTTTGTGTTCTATAGTCTATATTTGGTATTCAATATTCTGCATTCCGTATTCTATATTCTATATCCTGTGTTCTAAATTCTATATTCAGTATTCTGTGTTTTATTTTCTAAATTCTGTGTTCTGCATTCCATGTTCTAAATTCTGGGTTTTGTATTCACTATTGTATATACTACATTCTGTGTGCTACATTCTATATTATAAATTCTATATTCAGTATTCTGTATTCTATATTCTAAATTCTGTGTTTACATTCTATAGTCTAAATTGCATATACAGTATGCTGTATTCTATATTCTAAATTCTGAGTTCTGCTTTCCATGTTCCAAAATCTGGCTTCAATATTTTCCTTGCTATTTTTTTTCTGTTTTCTACATTATATATTCTAAATTATTTATTCAGTATTATGTATTTTATATTCTATATTCTATGTCCTACATAGAATTTTTTAATTGTTTATAAAATATTCCGTATATTATGTTCTAAATTCTGTGTTCTATATTCTCTTTTCTATTTTTGTATATTCTGTGTTCTACATTCTATATTGTAAATTTTATATTCAGCATTCTGTATTCTATATTCTAAATTCTGTGTTCTACATTCTATATTCTATATTCTATATTCTATATTCAGTATAATGTATTCTATATTCTAAATTCTGTGTTCTGCATCACATGTTCAAAATTCTCGATACTATACTCTCTATTGTATATTCTATATTCTAAATACTGTGTTCTACATTCTATATTCTAAAATCTATATTAATTAATGTGTATTCTATAGTCTTAATTCTGTGTTCTGCATTCAAAGTTCTAAATTCTGGGTTCTATATTCTGTTTTCCATATTTTAATACTGTGTTCTACATTCTATATTCTAAATTCTATATTCAGTATTATATATTCCATAATCTAAATTCTGTGTTCTGCATTCCATGTTCTAAATTCTCTATTCTATATTCTGTGTTCTACTTTCTATATTCTTAATTATATATTTTGTATTCAGTATTCTATATCCTAAATTCTGTGTTCTGCATTCCATGTTCTAAATTCTGGTTTCTACATTCTCTATTCTATATTCTATATTGTGTGTTTTTCATTCTAGATTTTACATACAATATTTTGCATTCCGTATACTATATTCTATATTCTGTGTTCTACATACTATATTCTAAATTCTATATTCAGCATTCCGTATTCTATATTCTAAATTCTCTGTTCTGCATTCCATGTTCTAAATTCTGGTTTCTATATCCTCTTTTCTATATTCTATATCCTGTGTTCCACATTCTATATCTAAATCCTATATTCAGCGTTCTGTATTCTATATTCTATATTATGGGTTCTGCATTCCATATTTAAATTCTGGGTTCTATATTCTGTTTTCCATATTTTATATTCTGTGTTCTACATTCTATATTCTGTATTCTATATTCTGCATTCAGTATTCTGCATTATATATTCTGTGTTCTACCTTCTATTTTCAAAATTCTATATTCAGTATTCTGTATTCTATATTCTAAATTCTGTGTTCTGCATTCCATGTTGTAAATTGTCTTTTCTATATTCTGTATTCTGTGTTCTTCTTTCTACATTCTAAATTCTATATTAAGTATTTTGTATTCTATATTATTAATTCTGTTCTCTGCATTCAATTTCTAAATTCTGGGTTCTATATTCTCTTTTATATATTCTATATACTGTGTTCTTCTTTCTAGATCCTTCATACTAAATTTTGAATTCCGTATTCTATATTCTATATTCTGTGTTCTAAATTCTATATTCTAAATTCTATATTCCGTATTCTGTATTCTATATTCTAAATTCTGTGTTTTGTATTCCATGTTGTATATTCTGGCTTCTATATTCTTTATTCTATATTCTAAATTCTGTGTTCTGCATTCCATGTTGTAAATTCTATATTCAGTATTCTGTATTCTATATTCTATATTCTGTGTTCTGCAATCTATATTCTAAATTCTATATTTGGTATTCTGTATTCTATATTCTTAATTCTGTGACCTGGTTTCCATGTTCTAAATTCTGGGTTCTATATTCTCTATTCTATATTCTAAATTTTGTGCATTTCATTCTATATTCTACAATCTATATTCTGTATTATTTATTCTATATTCTTTTTTTCTGTGTTCTACATTCCATATTCTAAATTCTATATGCACTATTCTGTATTCTATATTCTGAATTCTGTGTTCTGCATTCCATGTTCTAAATTCTGGGTTCTATACACTTTATTCTATATTCTATATTCTGTGTTCTACATTCTATATTCTAAATTCCATATTCAGTGTTCTGTATTGTATATTCTAAATTCTGGGTTCTGATTCCATGTACTAAATTCTGGGTTCTACATTCTCTATTCTATTTTCTATATTCTGTGTTTTACATTTTATATTCTAAATTCTATATTCAGTAATCTGTATTCCATATTCTAAATTCTGTGTTCTTCATTCTATATTCAAAATTCTATATTCAGTATTCTGTATTGTATGTTCTAAGTACCGTGTTCTGCATTCAATGTTCTAAATTCTGTGTTCTGCATTCCATGTTCTTAGGTCTGGGATCTATAATCTATATTCTATATTCTGTGTTCTACATTCTACATTCTAAATTCTATATTCAGTATTATTTAATCTATATTCTTAATTCTGTGTTCTGCATAACATGTTCTTTATTCGGTGATTCTACATTCTGTATTCTACATTCTATATTCTGTGTTCTACATTCTATATTCTAAATAGTATATTCAGTATTCTGTATTCTATATTCTAAATTCTGTGTTCAGCATTCCATGTTCTGAATTCTGATTTCTGTATCCTGTTTCCATATTCTATATTCTGTGTTCTACATTGTATATTATAAATTCTATGTTCAGTGTTCTGTAATCTATATTCTTAATTCTGTGTTCTGCATTCCATGTTCTAATTTCTCTATTCTATATTTTGTGTTCTACATTCTATATTCTGTATTCAATATTCTGCATTCCGTATTCTAAATTCTATTTCTGTGTTCTACATTCTACATTCTGGGTTCTGCATTCCATGTTCTAAATTCTGGGTTCTGTATTCTTCATTCTCTATCCTTTATTCTGTGTTCTGCATTCTCTATTCTACATTCTCTATTCTGTATTCTATATTCTACATTCTGTGTTCTGCATTCAATGTTCTAAATTCTGTTTTCTGTATTCTGTATTCTATAGTCTGTCTTGTACATTCTAAAGTATACATTCTATATTCTGTATTATGTGCTCTATATTCTAAGTTCAGTGTTCTGAATTCTACGTTCTAAACTCTGGGTTCTGTATTCTGTTTTCTATACTCTATATTCTGTGTTATACATTCTATATTCAACATTCTGTATACGGTATTCTATATACTAAATTCTGTTTTCTGAATTCCATGTTCTAAATAATGTGTTCTGCATTGTGTATTCTATATTCTATAATCTGTGTTGTATATTCTGTGTTATACATTCTATATTCAGTATTCAATATTCTAAAATCTAAACTCTGTGTTCTGAATTCCATGTTCTAAATTCTGTGTTCTGTAGTCTGTATTCTGAATTCCATATTCTCTTATTACATCCAGTATTCTACATTCTATATTCTGTATTCTGTATACAATATTTCATATACTGTGTTCAACAATGTAAATTTTATATTCTATATTCTGTATTCTGCACTCTATATTCTAAATTCTGTGTTCTGAATTACAACTTGTATAATCAAGTTTCTGCTTTCTGTATTCTATATTCTGTGTTCTACATTCTGTATTCTACATTGTATATTATGTATTCTGTATACTATATTCTATATTATGCGTTCTGATTTCCATGTTCTAAATTGTGGGTTCTGTTTTCCGTAATCTGTATTCAATATTCTGTGTTCTACATTCTGTATTGTACATTCTATATACTGTATTCTATATTATATATTCTGTGTACAACATTCTATATACCACATAATATTTCGGTATACTTTATTATATATTCTGTGTTCTGAATTCCTTGTTCTAAATTCTGCATACTGCATTCTGTATTCTATATTCTATTTTCTGTGTTCTACATTCTATATTCTACATTCTATTACTTTATTCTATATTATGTATTGTGTGTTCAAATTCCATGTTCTGAATCCTGCGTTCTGTATGCTGTATTCCATATTCTGTGTTTTGAATTCTATGTTCTAAATTCTATATTCAGCATTCTGTAAACTAAAGCCTTAATTCTGTGTTCTGCATTCTATGGTCTAAATTCTGGGTTCTGTATTCTGTTTTCCATATTCCATATTCTGTGTTCTATATTCTATATTCTGTATTCCGTATTCTATATTCTATACTCTGTGTTCTACATTCTATATTCTGCATACGGTATTGAGTATACTGTATTCTATATTCTAAATTCTGTGTTCTGCACCCATGTTCTAAATTCTGGGTTCTATATTTTCTTATCTATATTCTATATTCTGTGTTCTATATTCTACATTCTAAATTCTATATTCAGTATTCTGTATTTTATATTCTTTATTAAGTGTTCTACATTCTATATTCTAAGTTCTATATTTAATATTCTGTATTCTATATTCTTAATTCTATGTTCTGCATTCCGGGTTCTAAGTTCTGTGTTCTATTCTCTCTAGTATATATTCTATATTTGTGTTCTTCATTCTACATTCTACAAAGTATATTCTGCATTCCGTATTCTATATTCTATATTCTATGTTCTACATTCTATATTCTAAAATATTTATTCAGTTTTCTGAATTCTATATTCTCAATTCTCTGTTCTGCATTCCATTTCTTAATTCTGGTTGCTATATTCTCTATTCTATATTCTTTATTTTGTGTTCTTCATTCTATATTCTACCTTCTTTATTCTGCATTCCGTATTTTATATTCTATATTCTGTGTTCTATTTCTATATTCTAAATTCTATATTCACTATTTTGTATTCTATATTATAATTTTTGTGATCTGCATTCCATGTTCTAAATTCTGGGTTCTATATTCTCTATTCTATGTTATATATTCTGTGTTCTACATTCTATATTCTAAATTCTATATTCAGTATTGTTTATTCTATGTTCTAAATTCTGTGTCTGAATTCTATGTTCTAAATTCTATATTCAGTATTCTGTATATCATATTGTAAATTCTGTGTTCTGCAATCCATGTTCTAAATTCTGGTTTCTGTAATCTGTTTTTCATTTTTTATATTCTGTGTTTTTCATTCTATATTCTGTATTGTATATTCTTTATGCTGTATTCTCTATTCTGTGTTTTCCATTCTATATTCTGTGTTCTATATTCTGCATTCCGTATTCTATATTCTATATTCTGTGTTCTAATTTCTATACTCTAAATTCTATATTCAGTATTCTGTATTCTATATTCCAAATTCTGTGTTCTGCAATCCATGTTCTAAATTCTGGTTTCTGTATACTGTTTTCCATTTTTTATATTCTGTGTTCTACATTCTATATTGTGTATTGTATATTCTTTATGCCGTATTCTCTATTCTGAGATTTTCATTCTACATTCTGTATTCCATATTCTGCATTCCGTATTCTATATTCTATATTCTGTGTTCTATATTCTGTACTCTAAATTCTATATTCAGTTTTCTCTATTCTATATTCAAAATTCTGTGTTCTACATTGTATATTCTAAATTCTATATTCTATATTCAAAATTCTGTGTTCTTCATTCCGTGTTCTAAATTCTGGGTTCTATATTCTCTATTCTATATTCTATATTGTGTGCTCTTCATTCTATATTCTACATTCTATATTCTAAATTCTATATTCTATATTCCAAATTCTGTGTTCTGCATTTCATATTCTAAATCCCTGGTTATGAATTCTGTATTCCATATTTTATATTTTGTGTTCTATATTCTATATTTGGTATTCTATATTCTGCATTCCGTATTCTATATTCTATATCCTGTGTTCTAAATCCTATATTCAGTATTCTGTATTTTATTTTCTAAATTCTGTGTTCTGCATTCCATGTTCTAAATTCTGGGTTCTATATTCTCTATTCTATATACTATATTCTGTGTGCTACATTCTATATTCTATTTCTATATTCATTATTCTGTATTCAATATTCTAAATTCTGTGTTCTGCATTCCATGTTCTAAATTCTACATTCAGTATTGTGTATTCTATATTCTAAATTCTGGGTTCTGCATTCTATGTTGTAAACTCTATATTAAGTATTCTGTATTCTATTTTCTAAATTCTGTGTTCTGCATTCCATGTTTTAAATTCTGGGTTCTGTATTTTG
This sequence comes from Vicugna pacos, assembly GCF_048564905.1. NCBI lineage: Eukaryota > Metazoa > Chordata > Mammalia > Artiodactyla > Camelidae > Vicugna > Vicugna pacos. The sequence goes on along the minus strand of NW_027328741.1, from coordinate 69,147,992 downwards.
TTTTACATATTTTATATTTTGTGTTGTACATTCTATATTCTGTATTCAATATTCTGCATTCTGTATTCTAAATTGTATTTCTGTGTTCTACATTCTTAATTCTGTGTTCTGCATTCCATGTTCTAAATTCAATATTCAGTATTCTGTATTCTATATTCTAAATTCTGTGTTCTGCATTCTATGTTCTAAATTCTATATTCAGTATTCTGTATTCTATATTCTATATTCTGTGTTCTGCATTCCATGTTCTAAATTCTGGGTTCTGTATTCTCTTTTCCATATTCTATATTCTGTTTTCTACATTCTATATTCTGTATTCTATATTCTGCATTCCGTATTCTTTAATCTATATTCTGTGTTCTACATTCTGTACTCTAAATTCTATATTCAGTATTCTCTATTCTATATTCAAAATTCTGTGTTCTACATTGTATATTGTAAATTCTATATTCTATATTCAAAATTCTGTGTTCTTCATTCCGTGTTCTAAATTCTGTTTTCTATATTCTCTATCCTATATTGTGTGTTCTTCATTCTATATTCTACATTCTATATTCTAAATTCTATATTGTATATTCCAAATTCTGTGTTCTGCATTTCATATTCTAAATTCTGGGTTATGTATTCTGTATTCCATATTTTATATTTTGTTTTCTTTATTCTATATTTGGTATTCTATATTCTGCATTCCGTATTCTATATTCTATATCCTGTGTTCTAAATCCTATATTCAGTATTCTGTATTTTATTTTCTAAATTCTGTGTTCTGCATTCCATGTTCTAAATTCTGTGTTCTATATTCTTTTTTCCATATTCTAGATTCAGTGTTCTATATTCTATATTCTGTATTCTGTATTCTGCATTCCGTATTCTACAATGTATATTCTGTGTTCTAAATTTTATTTTCCAAATTCTATATTTAGTATTCTGGATTGTATATTCTATATGCTGTTTTCTAAATTCTGTATTCTAAATCCTATATTCTTTATTCTAAATTCTGTGTTCTGCATACCGTGTTCAAAATTCTGTGTTCTATATTCTCTATTCTGTATTCTATAATTTGTGTTCTTCATTCTATATTCTATATCCTATATTCTGCTTTCAGTTGTCTATATTGTATATTCTGTGTTCTACATTCTATATTCTAAATTCTATATTCAGTATTCTGTTTTATATATTCTAAATTCTGTGTTCTGTATTCTACGTTCTTAATTCTGGCTTCTATATTCTCCAGTCTATATTCTATATTTTGTGAACTCCATTCTTATTTCTACATTCTTTATTCTGCATTCCATATTCTATATTATATATTCTGTGTTCTACATTCTATATTCTAAATTCTATATTCCTTATTCCGTAGTATATATTCTATATTCTATGTTCTGCATTGTATATTCTAAATTCTACATTCAGTAATCTGTATTCTAAATACTAAATTCTGTGTTCTGCATTTCATGTTCTAAATTCTGTGTTCTATATTCTCTTTTCTATATTCTATATTCTGTGTCCTTCATTCAATATTCTAAATTCTATATTCAGTATTCTCTATTCTATATTCTAAATTCTGTGTTCTGCATTCGATGTTCGTATTTCGGGATTCTGTATTCTGTTTCCATATTTTACATTCTGTGTTCTAAATTCTATATTCTGTATATAATATTCTGCATTATGTATTCAATATTGTATATTTTATGTTCTACATTCTATATTCTAAATTCTATAATCTATATTCTAAATTCTGTGTTTTTATTCCGTGTTCTTAATTCTGGGTTCTATATTCTCTTTTCTATATTCTATATTCTGTGTTCGACATTCAATATTCTAAATTCTATATTTAGTATTCTGAATTCTATATTCAAAATTCTGTGTTCTACATGATATATTCTAAATTCTATATTCTATATTCAAAATTCTGTATTCTTCATTCCGTGTTCTAAATTCTGGGTTCTATATTCTCTATTCTATATTCTATATTCTGTGTTCTTCATTCTATATTCTACATTCTATATTCTGCATTCCGTATTCTATATTCTATATACTGTGTTCTACATTCTATATTCAAAATTCTATATTCATTATCCTGTATTCTATATTCTAAATTCTGTGCTTTGAATTCCATGTTCTAAATTCTGGGTTCTATATTCTCTATTATATATTCTATAATTTTTGTTCTTCATTCTATACTGTACGTACTATATTCTGCATTCCGTGTTATATATTCTATATTATGTTTCCTACATTCTATATTCTAAATTCTATATTCATTATTCTGTATTCTATAATCTAAATTCTGTGTTCTGATTCAATTTTTAAATTCTGGGTTCTAAATTCTCTTTTATATATTCTATATTTTGTGTTCTTAGTTCTTTATTCTGCATTCTATATTCTGCATTCTGTATTTATGTTCTATATTCTGTGATCTACAACTACTTTCTAAATTCTATATTCTGTATTCTATATTCAATATTCTACATTCTGTGTTCTGCATTCTATGTTCTAAATTCTGGGTTCTGTATACTGTTTTCCATATTCTATATTCTGTGTTCTATATTCTATATTCTGTATACTATATTCTGCATTCCGTATTCTATATTCTATATTTTGTGTTCTTCATTCTATTATCCAAATTGTATATTCAGTATTCTGTATTGTATATTCTAAATTCTTTGTTCTGCATACCATGTTCAAATTTCGGGGTTCTGTATTCTCTTTCCATATTTTATATTCTGTGTTCTAATTTCTATATTCTGTATACTATATTCTGCATTATGTATTCTATATTCTATATTTTGTGTTCTACATTCTATATTCTAAATTTTATATTCAGTATTCTTTATACTATTTTCTAAATTCTGGGTTCTGCATTCCATGTTCTAAATCCTATATTCAGTATTCTGTATTCTATATTCTAAATTCTGTGTTCCGCATTCTATGTTCTAAATTCTATATTCAGTATTCTGTATTATAAATTCTAAATTCTGTGTTCTGCATTCCATGTTGTAAATACTGGGTTGTCTATTCTGTTTTCCATTTTGTATAATCTGTGTTCTACATCCTATATTCTGTATTCTATATTCTGCATTCCGTATTCCATATTCTATATTCTGAGTTTTACATTCTATATTCTAAATTCTATATTCTGTATTCCGTATTCTATATTCTGAACTCTGTGTTCTACATTCTATATTCTAAATTCCATATTCAGTGGTCTGTATTCTATATTCTAAATTCTGTGTTCTGCATTACATGCTCTAAATTTTGGCTTCTATATTCTCTATTCTGTATTCTATATGCTGTGTTCTACATTCTATATTCTGAATTGTATATAGAGGTTTCTGTATTCTATATTCTAAATTCTGTCTCCTGCATTCCAATTTCTAAATTCTGGTTTCTATATTCTCTATTCTATTTTCTGAGTTGTATATTCTATATTCTAAATTCTATTTTCAGTATTCTGAATTCTATATTCTAAATTTTGTGTTCTACATCCGTGTTCTAAATTCTGGGTTCTATATTCTCTATTCTGTATTCTATACATTGTGTTCTTCATTCCATATTCTACATTCCATATTCTGCATTCCGTATTCTATATTCTATATTCTGTGTTCTACATTCTATATTCTAAAAACTATATTCAGTCTTCTGTATTGTATATTTTAATTCTTTGTTCTGCACTCCATTTCTTAATTCTGGGTTCTATATTTTCTATTCATTTCTATATTTTTTGTTTACATTCTATATTGTACGTTCTATATTCTGCATTCCGTGTTTTATATTCTATATTATGTTTTCAACATTCTATATTCTAAATTCTATATTCAGTATTCTGAATTCTATATTCTAAATTCTGTGTTCTGCATTCCATGTTCTAAATTCTGGGTTCTATATTTTCTATACTATATTCTATATTCTGTGTTCTATATTGTATATTCTAAATTCTATATTCATTATTCTGTATTCTATATTCTTAATTCTGTGTTCTACATTCTATATTCTAAATTCTATATTCAGTATTCTGTATTCTAAATTCTTAATTCTATGTTCTTCATTCCATGTTCTAAGTTCTGGGTCCTATACTCTCTATTATATGTTCGATATTTGTGTTCTGCATTCTATATTCTACATAGTATATTCTGCATTCCATATACTATATTCTATATTCTATGTTCTACATTCTTAATTCTAAAATCTATATTCAGTATTCTGTATTCTATAGTATAAATTCTCTGTTCTGCATTCCATTTCTATATTGTGCTTTCTATATTCTCTATTCTATATTATATATTTGGGTCGTTCATTCTATATTCTACGTCCTATATTCTGCCATCCGTATTTTATATTCTATATTGTTTGTTCTATATACTATATTCTTAATTCTATATTCAGTATTTTGTATTCTATATTCTAATTTGTGTGTTCTGCATTCCATGTACTAAATTCTGGGTTCTCTATTCTCTATTCTCTATTCTGTGTTTACATTCTATATTCTAAATTCCATATTCAGTATTCTGTATTCTATATTCTAAATTCTGTGTTCTGCTTTCCTTTTTATAAATTCTATATTCAGTACTGTGCATTCTATATTCTAAATTCTGTGTTCTGCATTCTATTTTCTAAATTCTATATTCATTATTCTGTATATTATATTCTAAAATCTGTGTTCTGCATTCCATGTTCTAAATTCTGGGTTCTGTATTGTTTTCCATATTCTATATACTGTGTTCTTCATTCTATATTCTGTATTGTATATTATTTATGCCGTATTATATATTCTGTGTTCTTCATTCTATATTCTGTATTCTATATTCTGCATTCCGTATTCTATATTCTATATTCTGTGTTCTACATTTTATACTCTAAATTCTGTATTCAGTATTCTGTATTGTATATTCCAAATTCTGTGTTCTGCATTGTATGTTCTAAACTTTGGGTTCTGTATTCTGTATTCCATATTCTATATTTTGTGTTCTATAGTCTATATTTGGTATTCAATATTCTGCATTCCGTATTCTATATTCTATATCCTGTGTTCTAAATTCTATATTCAGTATTCTGTGTTTTATTTTCTAAATTCTGTGTTCTGCATTCCATGTTCTAAATTCTGGGTTTTATATTCACTATTGTATATACTACATTCTGTGTGCTACATTCTATATTATAAATTCTATATTCAGTATTCTGTATTCTATATTCTAAATTCTGTGTTTACATTCTATATTCTAAATTGCATATTCAGTATGCTGTATTCTATATTCTAAATTCTGGGTTCTGCTTTCCATGTTCCAAAATCTGGCTTCAATATTTTCCTTGCTATTTTTTTTTCTGTTTTCTACATTATATATTCTAAATTATTTATTCAGTATTATGTATTTTATATTCTATATTCTATGTCCTACATAGAATTTTTTAATTGTTTATAAAATATTCCGTATATTATGTTCTAAATTCTGTGTTCTATATTCTCTTTTCTATTTTCTGTATTCTGTGTTCTACATTCTATATTGTAAATTTTATATTCAGCATTCTGTATTCTATATTCTAAATTCTGTGTTCTACATTCTATATTCTATATTCTATATTCAGTATAATGTATTCTATATTCTAAATTCTGTGTTCTGCATCACATGTTCAAAATTCTCGATACTATACTCTCTATTGTATATTCTATATTCTTTATACTGTGTTCTACATTCTATATTCTAAAATCTATATTAATTAATGTGTATTCTATAGTCTTAATTCTGTGTTCTGCATTCAAAGTTCTAAATTCTGGGTTCTATATTCTGTTTTCCATATTTTAATACTGTGTTCTACATTCTATATTCTAAATTCTATATTCAGTATTATATATTCTATAATCTAAATTCTGTGTTCTGCATTCCATGTTCTAAATTCTCTATTCTATATTCTGTGTTCTACTTTCTATATTCTTAATTATATATATTGTATTCAGTATTCTATATTCTAAATTCTGTGTTCTGCATTCCATGTTCTCAATTCTGGTTTCTACATTCTCTATTCTATATTCTATATTGTGTGTTTTTCATTCTAGATTTTACATACAATATTTTGCATTCCGTATACTATATTCTATATTCTGTGTTCTACATACTATATTCTAAATTCTATATTCAGCATTCCGTATTCTAGATTCTAAATTCTCTCTTCTGCATTCCATGTTCTAAATTCTGGTTTCTATATCCTCTTTTCTATATTCTATATCCTGTGTTCCACATTCTATATCTAAATCCTATATTCAGCGTTCTGTATTCTATATTCTAAATTATGTGTTCTGCATTCCATATTTAAATTCTGGGTTCTATATTCTGTTTTCCATATTTTATATTCTGTGTTCTACATTCTATATTCTGTATTCTATATTCTGCATTCAGTATTCTGCATTATATATTCTGTGTTCTACCTTCTATTTTCAAAATTCTATATTCAGTATTCTGTATTCTATATTCTAAATTCTGTGTTCTGCATTCCATGTTGTAAATTGTCTTTTCTATATTCTGTATTCTGTGTTCTTCTTTCTACATTCTAAATTCTATATTAAGTATTTTGTATTCTATATTATTAATTCTGTTCTCTGCATTCAATTTCTAAATTCTGGGTTCTATATTCTCTTTTATATATTCTATATACTGTGTTCTTCTTTCTAGATCCTTCATAATAAATTTTGAATTCCGTATTCTATATTCTATATTCTGTGTTCTAAATTCTTTATTCTAAATTCTATATTCCGTATTCTGTATTCTATATTCAAAATTCTGTGTTTTGTATTCCATGTTGCATATTCTGGCTTCTATATTCTTTATTCTATATTCTAAATTCTGTGTTCTGCATTTCATGTTGTAAATTCCATATTCAGTATTCTGTATTCTATATTCTAAATTCTGTGTTCTGCTTTCCTTTTTATAAATTCTATATTCAGTACTGTGCATTCTATATTCTAAATTCTGTGTTCTGCATTCTATTTTCTAAATTCTATATTCATTATTCTGTATATTATATTCTAAAATCTGTGTTCTGCATTCCATGTTCTAAATTCTGGGTTCTGTATTGTTTTCCATATTCTATATACTGTGTTCTTCATTCTATATTCTGTATTGTATATTATTTATGCCGTATTATATATTCTGTGTTCTTCATTCTATATTCTGTATTCTATATTCTGCATTCCGTATTCTATATTCTATATTCTGTGTTCTACATTTTATACTCTAAATTCTATATTCAGTATTCTGTATTGTATATTCCAAATTCTGTGTTCTGCATTGTATGTTCTAAACTTTGGGTTCTGTATTCTGTATTCCATATTCTATATTTTGTGTTCTATAGTCTATATTTGGTATTCAATATTCTGCATTCCGTATTCTATATTCTATATCCTGTGTTCTAAATTCTATATTCAGTATTCTGTGTTTTATTTTCTAAATTCTGTGTTCTGCATTCCATGTTCTAAATTCTGGGTTTTATATTCACTATTGTATATACTACATTCTGTGTGCTACATTCTATATTATAAATTCTTTATTCAGTATTCTGTATTCTATATTCTAAATTCTGTGTTTACATTCTATAGTCTAAATTGCATATTCAGTATGCTGTATTCTATATTCTAAATTCTGAGTTCTGCTTTCCATGTTCCAAAATCTGGCTTCAATATTTTCCTTGCTATGTTTTTTCTGTTTTCTACATTATATATTCTAAATTATTTATTCAGTATTATGTATTTTATATTCTATATTCTATGTCCTACATAGAATTTTTTAATTGTTTATAAAATATTCCGTATATTATGTTCTAAATTCTGTGTTCTATATTCTATTTTCTATTTTTGTATATTCTGTGTTCTACATTCTATATTGTAAATTTTATATTCAGCATTCTGTATTCTATATTCTAAATTCTGTGTTCTACATTCTATATTCTATATTCTATATTCAGTATAATGTATTCTATATTCTAAATTCTGTGTTCTGCATCACATGTTCAAAATTCTCGATACTATACTCTCTATTGTATATTCTATATTCTATATACTGTGTTCTACATTCTATATTCTAAAATCTATATTAATTAATGTGTATTCTATAGTCTTAATTCTGTGTTCTGCATTCAAAGTTCTAAATTCTGGGTTCTATATTCTGTTTTCCATATTTTAATACTGTGTTCTACATTCTATATTCTAAATTCTATATTCAGTATTATATATTCTATAATCTAAATTCTGTGTTCTGCATTCCATGTTCTAAATTCTCTATTCTATATTCTGTGTTCTACTTTCTATATTCTTAATTATATATTTTGTATTCAGTATTCTATATCCTAAATACTGTGTTCTGCATTCCAAGTTCTAAATTCTGGTTTCTACATTCTCTATTCTATATTCTATATTGTGTGTTTTTCATTCTAGATTTTACATACAATATTTTGCATTCCGTATACTATATTCTAATTTCTGTGTTCTACATACTATATTCTAAATTCTATATTCAGCATTCCGTATTCTATATTCTAAATTCTCTGTTCTGCATTCCATGTTCTAAATTCTGGTTTCTATATCCTCTTTTCTATATTCTATATACTGTGTTCCACATTCTATATCTAAATCCTATATTCAGCGTTCTGTATTCTATATTCTAAATTATGTGTTCTGCATTCCATATTTAAATTCTGGGTTCTATATTCTGTTTTCCATATTTTATATTCTGTGTTCTACATTCTATATTCTGTATTCTATATTCTGCATTCAGTATTCTGCATTATATATTCTGTGTTCTGCCTTCTATTTTCAAAATTCTATATTCAGTATTCTGTATTCTATATTCTAAATTCTGTGTTCTGCATTCCATGTTGTAAATTGTCTTTTCTATATTCTGTATTCTGTGTTCTTCTTTCTACATTCTAAATTCTATATTTAGTATTTTGTATTCTATATTATTAATTCTGTTCTCTGCATTCAATTTCTAAATTCTGGGTTCTATATTCTCTTTTATATATTCTATATACTGTGTTCTTCTTTCTAGATCCTTCATAATAAATTTTGAATTCCGTATTCTATATTCTATATTCTGTGTTCTAAATTCTATATTCTAAATTCTATATTCCGTATTCTGTATTCTATATTCTAAATTCTGTGTTTTGTATTCCATGTTGTATATTCTGGCTTCTATATTCTTTATTCTATATTCTAAATTCTGTGTTCTGCATTTCATGTTGTAAATTCCATATTCAGTATTCTGTATTCTATATTCTAAATTCTGTGTTCTGTTTTCCTTTTTATAAATACTATATTCAGTACTGTGCATTCTATATTCTAAATTCTGTGTTCTGCATTCTATTTTCTAAATTCTATATTCATTATTCTGTATATTATATTCTAAAATCTGTGTTCTGCATTCCATGTTCTAAATTCTGTTTTCTGTATTGTTTTCCATATTCTATATACTGTGTTCTTCTTTCTAGATCCTTCATACTAAATTTTGAATTCCGTATTCTATGTTCTATATTCTGTGTTCTAAATTCTATATTCTAAATTCTATATTCCGTATTCTGTATTCTATATTCTAAATTCTGTGTTTTGTATTCCATGTTGTATATTCTGGCTTCTATATTCTTTATTCTATATTCTAAATTCTGTGTTCTGCATTCCATGTTGTAAATTCTATATTCAGTATTCTGTATTCTATATTCTATATTCTGTGTTCTGCATTCTATATTCTAAATTCTATATTTGGTATTCTGTATTCTATATTCTTAATTCTGTGACCTGGTTTCCATGTTCTAAATTCTGGGTTCTATATTCTCTATTCTATATTCTAAATTTTGTGCATTTCATTCTATATTCTACAATCTATATTCTGTATTATTTATTCTATATTCTTTTTTTCTGTGTTCTACATTCCATATTCTAAATTCTATATGCACTATTCTGTATTCTATATTCTGAATTCTGTGTTCTGCATTCCACGTTCTAAATTCTGGGTTCTATACACTTTATTCTATATTCTATATTCTGTGTTCTACATTCTATATTCTAAATTCCATATTCAGTGTTCTGTATTGTATATTCTAAATTCTGGGTTCTGATTCCATGTACTAAATTCTGGGTTCTACATTTTCTATTCTATTTTCTATATTCTGTGTTTTACATTTTATACTCTAAATTCTATATTCAGTAATCTGTATTCCATATTCTAAATTCTGTGTTCTTCATTCTATATTCAAAATTCTATATTCAGTATTCTGTATTGTATGTTCTAAGTACCGTGTTCTGCATTCAATGTTCTAAATTCTGTGTTCTGCATTCCATGTTCTTAGGTCTGGGATCTATAATCTATATTCTATATTCTGTGTTCTACATTCTACATTCTAAATACTATATTCAGTATTATTTAATCTATATTCTTAATTCTGTGTTCTGCATAACATGTTCTTTATTCGGGGATTCTACATTCTGTATTCTATATTCTATATTCTGTGTTCTACATTCTATATTCTAAATTCTATATTCAGTATTCTTTATTCTATATTCTAAATTCGTTGTTCTACATTCTATATTCTAAATAGTATATTCAGTATTCTGTATTCTATATTCTAAATTCTGTGTTCAGCATTCCATGTTCTGAATTCTGATTTCTGTATCCTGTTTCCATATTCTATATTCTGTGTTCTACATTGTATATTATAAATTCTATGTTCAGTGTTCTGTAATCTATATTCTTAATTCTGTGTTCTGCATTCCATGTTCTAATTTCTCTATTCTATATTTTGTGTTCTACATTCTATATTCTGTATTCAATATTCTGCATTCCGTATTCTAAATTCTATTTCTGTGTTCTACATTCTACATTCTGGGTTCTGCATTCCATGTTCTAAATTCTGGGTTCTGTATTCTTCATTCTCTATCCTTTATTCTGTGTTCTGCATTCTCTATTCTACATTCTCTATTCTGTATTCTATATTCTACATTCTGTGTTCTGCATTCAATGTTCTAAATTCTGGTTTCTGTATTCTGTATTCTATAGTCTGTTTTGTACATTCTAAAGTATACATTCTATATTCTGTATTATGTGCTCTATATTCTAAGTTCAGTGTTCTGAATTCTACGTTCTAAACTCTGGGTTCTGTATTCTGTTTTCTATACTCTATATTCTGTGTTATACATTCTATATTCAACATTCTGTATACGGTATTCTATATACTAAATTCTGTTTTCTGAATTCCATGTTCTAAATAATGTGTTCTGCATTGTGTATTCTATATTCTATAATCTGTGTTGTATATTCTGTGTTATACATTCTATATTCAGTATTCAATATTCTAAAATCTAAAGTCTGTGTTCTGAATTCCATGTTCTAAATTCTGTGTTCTGTAGTCTGTATTCTGAATTCCATATTCTCTTACTACATCCAGTATTCTACATTCTATATTCTGCATTCTGTATACAATATTCCATATACTGTGTTCAACAATGTAAATTTTATATTCTATATTCTGTATTCTGCACTCTATATTCTAAATTCTGTGTTCTGAATTACAACTTGTATAATCAAGTTTCTGCTTTCTGTATTCTATATTCTGTGTTCTACATTCTGTATTCTACATTGTATATTATGTATTCTGTATACTATATTCTATATTATGCGTTCTGATTTCCATGTTCTAAATTGTGGGTTCTGTATTCCGGAATCTGTATTCAATATTCTGTGTTCTACATTCTGTATTGTACATTCTATATACTCTATTCTATATTATAAATTCTGTGTACAACATTCTATATACCACATAATATTTCGGTATACTTTATTATATATTCTGTGTTCTGAATTCCTTGTTCTAAATTCTGCATACTGCATTCTGTATTCTATATTCTATTTTCTGTGTTCTACATTCTATATTCTACATTCTATTACTTTATTCTATATTATGTATTGTGTGTTCTGAATTCCATATTCTGAATCCTGCGTTCTGTATGCTGTATTCCATATTCTGTGTTTTGAATTCTATGTTCTAAATTCTATATTCAGCATTCTGTAAACTAAAGCCTTAATTCTGTGTTCTGCATTCTATGGTCTAAATTCTGGGTTCTGTATTCTGTTTTCCATATTCCATATTCTGTGTTCTATATTCTATATTCTGTATTCCGTATTCTATATTCTATACTCTGTGTTCTACATTCTATATTCTGCATACGGTATTGAGTATACTGTATTCTATATTCTAAATTCTGTGTTCTGCACCCATGTTCTAAATTCTGGGTTCTATATTTTCTTATCTATATTCCATATTCTGTGTTCTATATTCTACATTCTAAATTCTATATTCAGTATTCTGTATTTTATATTCTTTATTAAGTGTTCTACATTCTATATTCTAAGTTCTATATTTAATATTCTGTATTCTATATTCTTAATTCTATGTTCTGCATTCCGGGTTCTAAGTTCTGTGTTCTATTCTCTCTAGTATATATTCTATATTTGTGTTCTTCATTCTACATTCTACAAAGTATATTCTGTATTCCGTATTCTATATTCTATATTCTATGTTCTACATTCTATATTCTAAAATATTTATTCAGTTTTCTGAATTCTATATTCTCAATTCTCTGTTCTGCATTCCATTTCTTAATTCTGGTTGCTATATTCTCTATTCTATATTCTTTATTTTGTGCTCTTCATTCTATAATCTACCTTCTTTATTCTGCATTCCGTATTTTATATTCTATATTCTGTGTTCTATTTCTATATTCTAAATTCTATATTCACTATTTTGTATTCTATATTATAATTTTTGTGATCTGCATTCCATGTTCTAAATTCTGGGTTCTTTATTCTCTATTCTATGTTATATATTCTGTGTTCTACATTCTATATTCTAAATTCTATATTCAGTATTGTTTATTCTATGTTCTAAATTCTGTGTCTGAATTCTATGTTCTAAATTCTATATTCAGTATTCTGTATATCATATTCTAAATTCTGTGTTCTGCAATCCATGTTCTAAATTCTGGTTTCTGTAATCTGTTTTTCATTTTTTATATTCTGTGTTTTTCATTCTATATTCTGTATTGTATATTCTTTATGCTGTATTCTCTATTCTGTGTTTTCCATTCTATATTCTGTATTCTATATTCTGCATTCCGTATTCTATATTCTATATTCTGTGTTCTAATTTCTATACTCTAAATTCTATATTCAGTATTCTGTATTCTATATTCCAAATTCTGTGTTCTGCAATCCATGTTCTAAATTCTGGTTTCTGTATACTGTTTTCCATTTTTTATATTCTGTGTTCTACATTCTATATTGTGTATTGTATATTCTTTATGTCGTATTCTCTATTCTGAGATTTTCATTCTACATTCTGTATTCCATATTCTGCATTCCGTATTCTATATTCTATATTCTGTTTTCTACATTCTGTACTCTAAATTCTATATTCAGTTTTCTCTATTCTATATTCAAAATTCTGTGTTCTACATTGTATATTCTAAATTCTATATTCTATATTCAAAATTCTGTGTTCTTCATTCCGTGTTCTAAATTCTGGGTTCTATATTCTCTATTCTATATTCTATATTGTGTGCTCTTCATTCTATATTCTACATTCTATATTCTAAATTCTATATTCTATATTCCAAATTCTGTGTTCTGCATTTCATATTCAAAATCCCTGGTTATGAATTCTGTATTCCATATTTTATGTTTTGTGTTCTATATTCTATATTTGGTATTCTATATTCTGCATTCCGTATTCTATATTCTATATCCTGTGTTCTAAATCCTATATTCAGTATTCTGTATTTTATTTTCTAAATTCTGTGTTCTGCATTCCATGTTCTAAATTCTGGGTTCTATATTCTCTATTCTATATACTATATTCTGTGTGCTACATTCTATATTCTATTTCTATATTCATTATTCTGTATTCAATATTCTAAATTCTGTGTTCTGCATTCCATGTTCTAAATTCTACATTCAGTATTGTGTATTCTATATTCTAAATTCTGGGTTCTGCATTCTATGTTGTAAACTCTATATTAAGTATTCTGTATTCTATTTTCTAAATTCTGTGTTCTGCAATCCATGTTTTAAATTCTGGGTTCTGTATTTTGTTTTACATATTTTATATTTTGTGTTGTACATTCTATATTCTGTATTCAATATTCTGCATTCTGTATTCTAAATTGTATTTCTGTGTTCTACATTCTAAATTCTGTGTTCTGCATTCCATGATCTAAATTCAATATTCAGTATTCTGTATTCTATATTCTAAATTCTGTGTTCTGCATTCTATGTTCTAAATTCTATATTCAGTATTCTGTATTCTATATTCTATATTCTGTGTTCTGCATTCCATGTTCTAAATTCTGGGTTCTGTATTCTCTTTTCCATATTCTATATTCTGTTTTCTACATTCTATATTCTGTATTCTATATTCTGCATTCCGTATTCTTTAATCTATATTCTGTGTTCTACATTCTGTACTCTAAATTCTATATTCAGTATTCTCTATTCTATATTCAAAATTCTGTGTTCTACATTGTATATTGTAAATTCTATATTCTATATTCAAAATTCTGTGTTCTTCATTCCGTGTTCTAAATTCTGTTTTCTATATTCTCTATCCTATATTGTGTGTTCTTCATTCTATATTCTACATTCTATATTCTAAATTCTATATTGTATATTCCAAATTCTGTGTTCTGCATTTCATATTCTAAATTCTGGGTTATGTATTCTGTATTCCATATTTTATATTTTGTTTTCTATATTCTATATTTGGTATTCTATATTCTGCATTCCGTATTCTATATTCTATATGCTGTGTTCTAAATCCTATATTCAGTATTCTGTATTTTATTTTCTAAATTCTGTGTTCTGCATTCCATGTTCTAAATTCTGTGTTCTATATTCTTTTTTCCATATTCTAGATTCAGTGTTCTATATTCTATATTCTGTATTCTGTATTCTGCATTCCGTATTCTACAATTTATATTCTGTGTTCTAAATTTTATTTTCCAAATTCTATATTTAGTATTCTGAATTGTATATTCTATATGCTGTTTTCTAAATTCTGTATTCTAAATTCTATATTCTTTATTCTAAATTCTGTGTTCTGCATACCGTGTTCAAAATTCTGTGTTCTATATTCTCTATTCTGTATTCTATAATTTGTGTTCTTCATTCTATATTCTATATCCTATATTCTGCATTCAGTTGTCTATGTTGTATATTCTGTGTTCTACATTCTATATTCTAAATTCTATATTCAGTATTCTGTTTTATATATTCTAAATTCTGTGTTCTGTATTCTATGTTCTAAATTCTGGCTTCTATATTCTCCAGTCTATATTCTATATTTTGTGAACTCCATTCTTATTTCTACATTCTTTATTCTGCATTCCATATTCTATATTATATATTCTGTGTTCTACATTCTATATTCTAAATTCTATATTCCTTATTCCGTAGTATATATTCTATATTCTATGTTCTGCATTGTATATTCTAAATTCTACATTCAGTAATCTGTATTCTAAATACTAAATTCTGTGTTCTGCATTTCATGTTCTAAATTCTGTGTTCTATATTCTCTTTTCTATATTCTATATTCTGTGTCCTTCATTCAATATTCTAAATTCTATATTCAGTATTCTCTATTCTATATTCTAAATTCTGTGTTCTGCATTCGATGTTCGTATTTCGGGATTCTGTATTCTGTTTCCATATTTTACATTCTGTGTTCTAAATTCTATATTCTGTATATAATATTCTGCATTATGTATTCAATATTGTATATTTTATGTTCTACATTCTATATTCTAAATTCTATAATCTATATTCTAAATTCTGTGTTTTTATTCCGTGTTCTTAATTCTGGGTTCTATAATCTCTTTTCTATATTCTATATTCTGTGTTCGACATTCAATATTCTAAATTCTATATTTAGTATTCTCAATTGTATATTCAAAATTCTGTGTTCTACATGCTATATTCTAAATTCTATATTCTATATTCAAAATTCTGTATTCTTCATTCCGTGTTCTAAATTCTGGGTTCTATATTCTCTATTCTATATTCTATATTCTGTTTTCTTCATTCTATATTCTACATTCTATATTCTGCATTCCGTATTCTATATTCTATATACTGTGTTCTACATTCTATATTCAAAATTCTATATTCATTATCCTGTATTCTATATTCTAAATTCTGTGCTTTGAATTCCATGTTCTAAATTCTGGGTTCTATATTCTCTATTATATATTCTATATTTTTTGTTCTTCATTCTATATTGTACGTCCTATATTCTGCATTCCGTGTTATATATTCTATATTATGTTTTCTACATTCTATATTCTAAATTCTATATTCATTATTCTGTATTCTATAATCTAAATTCTGTGTTCTGATTCAATTTTTAAATTCTGGGTTCTAAATTCTCTTTTATATATTCTATAATTTGTGTTGTTAGTTCTTTATTCTGCATTCTATATTCTGCATTCTGTATTTATATTCTATATTCTGTGATCTACATCTACTTTCTAAATTCTATATTCTGTATTCTATATTCAATATTCTACATTCTGTGTTCTGCATTCTATGTTCTAAATTCTGGGTTCTGTAAACTGTTTTCCATATTCTATATTCTGTGTTCTATATTCTATATTCTGTATACTATCTTCTGCATTCCGTATTCTATATTCTATATTCTGTGTTCTTCATTCTATTATCCAAATTGTATATTCAGTATTCTGTATTGTATATTCTAAATTCTTTGTTCTGCATAACATGTTCAAATTTCGGGGTTCTGTATTCTCTTTCCATATTTTATATTCTGTGTTCTAATTTCTATATTCTGTATACTATATTCTGCATTATGTATTCTATATTCTATATTTTGTGTTCTACATTCTATATTCTAAATTTTATATTCAGTATTCTTTATTCTATTTTCTAAATTCTGGGTTCTGCATTCCATGTTCTAAATCCTATATTCAGTATTCTGTATTCTATATTCTAAATTCTGTGTTCCGCATTCTATGTTCTAAATTCTATATTCAGTATTCTGTATTATAAATTCTAAATTCTGTGTTCTGCATTCCATGTTGTAAATACTGGGTTGTCTATTCTGTTTTCCATATTGTATAATCTGTGTTCTACATCCTATATTCTGTATTCTATATTCTGCATTCCGTATTCCATATTCTATATTCTGTGTTTTACATTCTATATTCTAAATTCTATATTCTGTATTCCGTATTCTATATTCTGAACTCTGTGTTCTACATTCTATATTCTAAATTCCATATTCAGTGGTCTGTATTCTATATTCTAAATTCTGTGTTCTGCATTACATGCTCTAAATTTTGGCTTCTATATTCTCTATTCTGTATTCTATATGCTGTGTTCTACATTCTATATTCTGAATTGTATATAGAGGTTTCTATATTCTATATTCTAAATTCTGTCTCCTGCATTCCATTTTCTAAATTCTGGTTTCTATATTCTCTATTCTATTTTCTGAGTTGTATATTCTATATTCTAAATTCTATTTTCAGTATTCTGAATTCTATATTCTAAATTTTGTGTTCTACATCCGTGTTCTAAATTCTGGGTTCTATATTCTCTATTCTGTATTCTATACATTGTGTTCTTCATTCCATATTCTACATTCCATATTCTGCATTCCGTATTCTATATTCTATATTCTGTGTTCTACATTCTATATTCTAAAAACTATATTCAGTCTTCTGTATTGTATATTCTAAATTCTTTGTTCTGCACTCCATTTCTTAATTCTGGGTTCTATATTCTCTATTCATTTCTATATTTTTTGTTTACATTCTATATTGTACGTTCTATATTCTGCATTCCGTGTTTTATATTCTATATTATGTTTTCAACATTTTATATTCTAAATTCTATATTCAGTATTCTGAATTCTATATTCTAAATTCTGTGTTCTGCATTCCATGTTCTAAATTCTGGGTTCTATATTTTCTATACTATATTCTATATTCTGTGTTCTATATTGTATATTCTAAATTCTATATTCATTATTCTGTATTCTATATTCTTAATTCTGTGTTCTACATTCTATATTCTAAATTCTATATTCAGTATTCTGTATTCTATATTCTTAATTCTCTGTTCTTCATTCCATGTTCTAAGTTCTGGGTCCTATACTCTCTATTATATATTCGATATTTGTGTTCTGCATTCTATAATCTACATAGTATATTCTGCATTCCATATCCTATATTCTATATTCTATGTTCTACATTCTTAATTCTAAAATCTATATTCAGTATTCTGTATTCTATAGTATAAATTCTCTGTTCTGCATTCCATTTCTAAATTGTGCTTTCTATATTCTCTATTCTATATTATATATTTGGGTCGTTCATTCTATATTCTACGTCCTATATTCTGCCATCCGTATTTTATATTCTATATTGTTTGTTCTATATACTATATTCTAAATTCTATATTCAGTATTTTGTATTCTATATTCTAATTTGTGTGTTCTGCATTCCATGTACTAAATTCTGGGTTCTCTATTCTCTATTCTCTATTCTGTGTTTACATTCTATATTCTAAATTCCATATTCAGTATTCTGTATTCTATATTCTAAATTCTGTGTTCTGCTTTCCTTTTTATAAATTCTATATTCAGTACTGTGCATTCTATATTCTAAATTCTGTGTTCTGCATTCTATTTTCTAAATTCTATATTCATTATTCTGTATATTATATTCTAAAATCTGTGTTCTGCATTCCATGTTCTAAATTCTGGGTTCTGTATTGTTTTCCATATTCTATATACTGTGTTCTTCATTCTATATTCTGTATTGTATATTATTTATGCCGTATTATATATTCTGTGTTCTTCATTCTATATTCTGTATTCTATATTCTGCATTCCGTATTCTATATTCTATATTCTGTGTTCTACATTTTATACTCTAAATTCTATATTCAGTATTCTGTATTGTATATTCCAAATTCTGTGTTCTGCATTGTATGTTCTAAACTTTGGATTCTGTATTCTGTATTCCATATTCTATATTTTGTGTTCTATAGTCTATATTTGGTATTCAATATTCTGCATTCCGTATTCTATATTCTATATCCTGTGTTCTAAATTCTATATTCAGTATTCTGTGTTTAATTTTCTAAATTCTGTGTTCTGCATTCCATGTTCTAAATTCTGGGTTTTATATTCACTATTGTATATACTACATTCTGTGTGCTACATTCTATATTATAAATTCTATATTCAGTATTCTGTATTCTATATTCTAAATTCTGTGTTTACATTCTATAGTCTAAATTGCATATTCAGTATGCTGTATTCTATATTCTAAATTCTGAGTTCTGCTTTCCATGTTCCAAAATCTGGCTTCAATATTTTCCTTGCTATTTTTTTTCTGTTTTCTACATTATATATTCTAAATTATTTATTCAGTATTATGTATTTTATATTCTATATTCTATGTCCTACATAGAATTTTTTAATTGTTTATAAAATATTCCGTATATTATGTTCTAAATTCTGTGTTCTATATTCTCTTTTCTATTTTCTATATTCTGTGTCCTACATTCTATATTGTAAATTTTATATTCAGCATTCTGTATTCTATATTCTAAATTCTGTGTTCTACATTCTATATTCTATATTCTATATTCAGTATAATGTATTCTATATTCTAAATTCTGTGTTCTGAATCACATGTTCAAAATTCTCGATACTATACTCTCTATTGTATATTCTATATTCTATATACTGTGTTCTACATTCTATATTCTAAAATCTATATTAATTAATGTGTATTCTATAGTCTTAATTCTGTGTTCTGCATTCCATGTTCTAAATCCTCTATTCTATATTCTGTGTTCTACTTTCTATATTCTTAATTATATATTTTGTATTCAGTATTCTATATTCTAAATTCTGTGTTCTGCATTCCATGTTCTAAATTCTGGTTTCTACATTCTCTATTCTATATTCTATATTGTGTGTTTTTCCTTCTAGATTTTACATACAATATTTTGCATTCCGTATACTATATTCTATATTCTGTGTTCTACATACTATATTCTAAATTCTATATTCAGCATTCCGTATTCTATATTCTAAATTCTCTGTTCTGCATTCCATGTTCTAAATTCTGGTTTCTATATCCTCTTTTCTATATTCTATATCCTGTGTTCCACATTCTATAGTCTAAATCCTATATTCAGCGTTCTGTTTCTATATTCTAAATTATGTGTTCTGCATTCCATATTTAAATTCTGGGTTCTATATTCTGTTTTCCATATTTTATATTCTGTGTTCTACATTCTATATTCTGTATTCTATATTCTGCATTCAGTATTCTGCATTATATATTCTGTGTTCTACCTTCTATTTTCAAAATTCTATATTCAGTAATCTGTATTCTATATTCTAAATTCTGTGTTCTGCATTCCATGTTGTAAATTGTCTTTTCTATAATCTGTATTCTGTGTTCTTCTTTCTATATTCTAAATTCTATGTTTAGTATTTTGTATTCTATATTATTAATTCTGTTCTCTGCATTCAATTTCTAAATTCTGGGTTCTATATTCTCTTTTATATATTCTATATACTGTGTTCTTCATTCTAGATCCTTCATACTAAATTTTGAATTCCGTATTCTATATTCTATATTCTGTGTTCTAAATTCTATATTCTAAATTCTATATTCCGTATTCTGTATTCTATATTCTAAATTCTGTGTTTTGTATTCCATGTTGTATATTCTGGCTTCTATATTCTTTATTCTATATTCTAAATTCTGAGTTCTGCATTCCTAGTTGTAAATTCTATATTCAGTATTCTGTATTCTATATTCTATATTCTGTGTTCTGCATTCTATATTCTAAATTCTATATTTGGTATTCTGTATTCTATATTCTTAATTCTGTGATCTGGTTTCCATGTTCTAAATTCTGGGTTCTATATTCTCTATTCTATATTCTAAATTTTGTGCATTTCATTCTATATTCTACAATCTATATTCTGTATTAGGTATTCTATATTCTTTTTTTCCGTGTTCTAAATTCCATATTCTAAATTCTATATGCACTATTCTGTATTCTATATTCTGAATTCTGTGTTCTGCATTCCATGTTCTAAATTCTGGGTTCTATACACTTTATTCTATATTCTATATTCTGTGTTCTACATTCTATATTCTAAATTCCATATTCAGTGTTCTGTATTGTATATTCTAAATTCTGGGTTCTGATTCCATGTACTAAATTCTGGGTTCTACATTCTCTATTCTATTTTCTATATTCTGTGTTTTACATTTTATATTCTAAATTCTATATTCAGTAATCTGTATTCCATATTCTAAATTCTGTGTTCTTCATTCTATATTCAAAATTCTATATTCAGTATTATGTATTGTATGTTCTAAATACCGTGTTCTGCATTCAATGTTCTATATTCTGTGTTCTGCATTCCATGTTCTTAGGTCTGGGATCTATATTCTATATTCTATATTCTGTGTTCTACATTCTACATTCTAAATTCTATATTCAGTATTATTTAATCTATATTCTTAATTCTGTGTTCTGCATAGCATGTTCTTTATTCTGGATTCTACATTTTGTATTCTACATTCTATATTCTGTGTTCTACATTCTATATTCTAAATTCTATATTCAGTATTCTTTATTCTATATTCTAAATTCGGTGTTCTACATTCTATATTCTAAATAGTATATTCAGTATTCTGTATTCTATATTCTAAATTCTGTGTTCAGCATTCCATGTTCTGAATTCTGATTTCTGTATTCTGTTTCCATATTCTATATTCTGTGTTCTACAATGTATATTATAAATTCTATGTTCAGTGTTCTGTAATCTATATTCTTAATTCTGTGTTCTGCATTCCATGTTCTAATTTCTCTATTCTATATTTTGTGTTCTACATTCTATATTCTGTATTCAATATTCTGCATTCCGTATTCTAAATTCTATTTCTGTGTTCTACATTCTACATTCTGGGTTCTGCATTCCATGTTCTAAATTCTGGGTTCTGTATTCTTCATTCTCTATCCTTTATTCTGTGTTCTGCATTCTCTATTCTACATTCTCTATTCTGTATTCTATATTCTACATTCTGTGTTCTGCATTCAATGTTCTAAATTCTGGTTTCTGTATTCTGTATTCTATAGTCTGTTTTGTACATTCTAAAGTATACATTCTATATTCTTTATTCTGTGCTCTATATTCTAAGTTCAGTGTTCTGAATTCTACGTTCTAAACTCTGGGTTCTGTATTCTGTTTTCTATATTGTATATTCTGTGTTATACATTCTATATTCAACATTCTGTATACTGTATTTTATATACTAAATTCTGTTTTCTGAATTCCATGTTCTAAATAATGTGTTCTGCATTGTGTATTCTATATTCTATAATCTGTGTTGTATATTCTGTGTTATACATTCTATATTCAGTATTCAATATTCTAAAATCTAAACTCTGTGTACTGAATTCCATGTTCTAAATTCTGTGTTCTGTAGTCTGTATTCTGAATTCCATATTCTCTTACTACATCCAGTATTCTACATTGTATATTCTGTATTCTGTATACAATATTCCATATACTGTGTTCAACAATGTAAATTCTATATTCTATATTCTGTATTCTGCACTGTATATTCTAAATTCTGTGTTCTGAATTACAACTTGTATAATCAAGTTTCTGCATTCTGTATTCTATATTCTATATTCTGTGTTCTACATTCTGTATTCTACATTGTATATTATGTATTCTGTATACTATATTCTATATTATGCGTTCTGATTTCCATGTTCTAAATTGTGGGTTCTGTATTCCGGAATCTGTATTCAATATTCTGTGTTCTACATTCTGTATTGTACATTCTATATACTCTATTCTATATTATAAATTCTGTGTACAACATTCTATATACCACATAATATTTCGGTATACTTTATTATATATTCTGTGTTCTGAATTCCTTGTTCTAAATTCTGCATACTGCATTCTGTATTCTATATTCTATATTCTGTGTTCTACATTCTATATTCTACATTCTATTCCTTTATCCTATATTATGTATTGTGTGTTCTGAATTCCATTTTCTGAATCCTGCGTTCTGTATGCTGTATTCCATATTCTGTGTTTTGAATTCTATGTTCTAATTTCTATATTCAGCATTCTGTAATCTAAAGTCTTAATTCTGTGTTCTGCATTCTATGGTCTAAATTCTGGGTTCTGTATTCTGTTTTCCATATTCCATATTCTGTGTTCTATATTCTATATTCTGTATTCCGTATTCTATATCCTATACTCTGTGTTCTACATTCTATATTCTGCATACTGTATTCAGTATACTGTATTCTATATTCTAAATTCTGTGTTCTACACCCATGTTCTAAATTCTGTCTTCTATATTTTCTTATCTATATTCTATATTCTGTGTTCTATATTCTACATTCTAAATTCTATATTCAGAATTCTGTATTTTATATTCTTTATTAAGTGTTCTACATTCTATATTCTAAGTTCTATATTCAATATTCTGTATTCTATATTCTTACTTCTATGTTCTGCATTCCGGGTTCTAAGTTCTGTGTTCTATTCTCTCTAGTATATATTCTATATTTGTGTTCTTCACTCTACATTCTACAAAATATATTCTGCATTCCGTATTCTATATTCTATATTCTATGTTCTACATTCTATATTCTAAAATATTTATTCAGTTTTCTGAATTCTATATTCTAAATTCTCTGTTCTGCATTCCATTTCTAAATTCTGGTTGCTATATTCTCTATTCTATATTCTATATTTTGTGTTCTTCATTCTATATTCTACCTTCTTTATTCTGCATTCCGTATTTTATATTTTATATTCTGTGTTGTATTTCTATATTCTAAATTCTATATTCACTATTTTGTATTCTATATTATAATTTTTGTGATCTGCATTCCATGTGCTAAATTCTGGGTTCTATATTCTCTATTCTATGTTATATATTCTGTGTTCTACCTTCTATATTCTAAATTCTATATTCAGGATGGTTTATTCTATGTTCTAAATTCTCTGTCTGTATTCTATGTTCTAAATTCTATATTAAGTATTCTGTATTCTATATTCCAAATTCTGTGTTCTGCAATCCATGTTCTAAATTCTGGTTTCTGTATTCTGTTTTCCATTATTTATATTCTGTGTTCTACATTCTATATTGTGTATTGTATATTCTTTATGCCGTATTCTCTATTCTGAATTTTACATTCTACATTCTGTATTCCATATTCTGCATTCCGTATTCTATATTCTATATTCTGTGTTCTACATTCTGTACTCTAAATTCTATATTCAGTTTTCTCTATTCTATATTCAAAATTCTGTGTTCTACATTGTATATTCTAAATTCTATATTCTATATTCAAAATTCTGTGTTCTTCATTCCGTGTTCTAAATTCTGGGTTCTCTATTCTCTATTCTATATTCTATAATGTGTGCTCTTCCTTGTATATTCTACATTCTATATTCTAATTCTATATTCTATATTCCAAATTCTGTGTTCTGCATTTCATATTCTAAATTCTGGGTTATGTATTCTGTATTCCATATTTTATATTTTGTGTTCTATATTCTATATTTGGCATTCTATATTCTGCATTCTGTATTCTATATTCTATATATTGTGTTCTAAATCCTATATTCAGTATTCTGTATTTTATTTTCTAAATTCTGTGTTCTGCTTTCCATGTTCTAAATACTTGGTTCTATATTCTCTATTCTATATACTATATTGTGTGTGCTACATTCTATATTCTAAATTCTATATTCATTATTCTGTATTCAATATTCTAAATTCTGTGTTCTGCATTCCATGTTCTAAATTCTACATTCAGTATTCTGTATTCTATATTCTAAATTCTGAGTTCTGCATTCTATGTTGTAAACTGTATATTAAGTATTCTGTATTCTATTTTCTAAATTCTGTGTTCTGCAATCCATGTTTTAAATTCTGGGTTCTGTATTTTGTTTTACATATTTTATATTTTGTGTTGTACATTCTATATTCTGTATTCAATATTCTGCATTCTGTATTCTAAATTGTATTTCTGTGTTCTGCATTCCATGTTCTAAATTCAATATTCAGTATTCTGTATTCTATATTCTAAATTCTGTGTTCTGCATTCTATGTTCTAAATTCTATATTCAGTATTCTGTATTCTATATTCTATATTCTGTGTTCTGCATTCCATGTTCTAAATTCTGGGTTCTGTATTCTCTTTTCCATATTCTATATTCTGTTTTCTACATTCTATATTCTGTATTCTATATTCTGCATTCCGTATTCTTTAATCTATATTCTGTGTTCTACATTCTGTACTCTAAATTCTATATTCAGTATTCTCTATTCTATATTCAAAATTCTGTGTTCTACATTGTATATTGTAAATTCTATATTCTATATTCAAAATTCTGTGTTCTTCATTCCGTGTTCTAAATTCTGTTTTCTATATTCTCTATCCTATATTGTGTGTTCTTCATTCTATATTCTCCATTCTATATTCTAAATTCTATATTGTATATTCCAAATTCTGTGTTCTGCATTTCATATTCTAAATTCTGGGTTATGTATTCTGTATTCCATATTTTATATTTTGTTTTCTATATTCTATATTTGGTATTCTATATTCTGCATTCCGTATTCTAAATTCTATATCCTGTGTTCTAAATCCTATATTCAGTATTCTGTATTTTATTTTCTAAATTCTGTGTTCTGCATTCCATGTTCTTAATTCTGTGTTCTATATTCTTTTTTCCATATTCTAGATTCAGTGTTCTATATTCTATATTCTGTATTCTGTATTCTGCATTCCGTATTCTACAATGTATATTCTGTGTTCTAAATTTTATTTTCCAAATTCTATATGTAGTATTCTGTATTGTATATTCTATATGCTGTTTTCTAAATTCTGTATTCTAAATTCTATATTCTTTATTCTAAATTCTGTGTTCTGCATACCGTGTTCAAAATTCTGTGTTCTATATTCTCTATTCTGTATTCTATAATTTGTGTTCTTCATTCTATATTCTATATCCTATATTCTGCATTCAGTTGTCTATATTGTATATTCTGTGTTCTACATTCTATATTCTAAATTCTATATTCAGTATTCTGTTTTATATATTCTAAATTCTGTGTTCTGTATTCTATGTTCTAAATTCTGGCTTCTATATTCTCCAGTCTATATTCTATATTTTGTGAACTCCATTCTTATTTCTACATTCTTTATTCTGCATTCCATATTCTATATTATATATTCTGTGTTCTACATTCTATATTCTAAATTCTATATTCCTTATTCCGTAGTATATATTCTATATTCTATGTTCTGCATTGTATATTCTAAATTCTACATTCAGTAATCTGTATTCTAAATACTAAATTCTGTGTTCTGCATTTCATGTTCTAAATTCTGTGTTCTATATTCTCTTTTCTCTATTCTATATTCTGTGTCCTTCATTCAATATGCAAATTCTATATTCAGTATTCTCTATTCTATATTCTAAATTCTGTGTTCTGCATACCATGTTCGTATTTCGGGATTCTGTATTCTGTTTCCATATTTTACATTCTGGGTTCTAAATTCTATATTCTGTATAATATATTCGGCATTATGTATTCAATATTGTATATTTTGTGTTCTACATTCTATATTCGAAATTCTATAGTATATATTCTAAATTCTGTGTTCTTTATTCCGTGTTCTTAATTCTGGGTTCTATAATCTCTCTTCTATATTCTATATTCTGTGTTCGACATTCAATATTCTAAATTCTATACTTAGTATTCTCAATTCTATATTCAAAATTCTGTGTTCTACATGCTATATTCTAAATTCTATATTCTATATTCAAAATTCTGTATTCTTCATTCCGTGTTCTAAATTCTGGGTTCTATATTCTCTAGTCTATATTCTATATTCTGTGTTCTTCATTCTATATTCTACATTCTATATTCTGCATTCCGTATTCTATATTCTATATACTGTGTTCTACATTCTATATTCAAAATTCTATATTCATTATCCTGTATTCTATATTCTAAGTTCTGTGCTTTGAATTCCATGTTCTAAATTCTGGGTTCTATATTCTCTACTATATATTCTATATTTTTAGTTCTTCATTCTACATTGTACGTTCTATATTCTGCATTCCGTGTTATATATTCTATATTATGTTTTCTACATTCTATATTCTAAATTCTATATTCAGTATTCTGTATTCTATAATCTAAATTCTGTGTTCTGATTCAATTTTTAAATTCTGGGTTCTAAATTCTCTTTTATATATTCTATATTTTGTGTTCTTAGTTCTTTATTATGCATTCTATATTCTGCATTCTGTATTTATGTTCTATATTCTGTGTTCTACATCTACTTTCTAAATTCTATATTCTGTATTCTGTATTCAATATTCTACATTCTGTGTTCTGCATTCTATGTTCTAAATTCTGGGTTCTGTATTCTGTTTTCCATATTCTATATTCTGTATTCTATATTCTGAATTCCGTATTCTATTCTCTATATTCTGTGTTCTTAATTCTATTATCCAAATTCTATATTCAGTATTCTGTATTCTATATTCTAAATTCTGTGTTCTGCATTCCATGTTCTAAATTCTGTGTTCTATATTGTCTTTTCTATATTCTATATTCTGTGTTCTACATTCAGTATTCTAAATTCTATATTCAGTATTCTGTATTCTATATTCTAAATTCTGTGTTCTGCATACCATGTTCAAATTTCGGGGTTCTGTATTCTGTTTCCATATTTTATATTCTGAGTTCTAATTTCTATATTCTGTATACTATATTCTGCATTATGTATTCTATATTCTATATTTTGTGTTCTACATTCTATATTCTAAATTTTATATTCAGTATTCTTTATTCTATTTTCTAAATTCTGGGTTCTGCATTCCATGTTCTAAATCCTATATTCAGTATTCTGTATTCTATATTCGAAATTCTGTGTTCCGCATTCTATGTTCTAAATTCTATATTCAGTATTCTGTATTATAAATTCTAAATTCTGTGTTCTGCATTCCATGTTGTAAATACTGGGTTGTCTATTCTGTTTTCCATATTGTATAATGTGTGTTCTACATTCTATATTCTGTATTCTATATTCTGCATTCCGTATTCCATATTCTATATTCTGTGTTATACATTCTATATTCTAAATTATATATTCTGTATTCCGTATTCTATATTCTGAACTCTGTGTTCTACATTCTATATTCTAAATTCTATATTCAGTGGTCTGTATTCTATATTCTAAATTCTGTGTTCTGCATTACATGCTCTAAATTTTGGCTTCTATATTCTCTATTCTATATTCTATATGCTGTGTTCTACATTCTATATTCTGAATTGTATATTGAGGTTTCTGTACTCTATATTCTAAATTCTGTGTCCTGCATTCCATTTTCTAAATTCTGGTTTCTATATTCTCTTTTCTATTTTCTGAGTTGTATATTCTATATTCTAAATTCTATATTCAGTATTGTGAATTCTATATTCTAAATTTTGTGTTCTACATCCGTGTTCTAAATTCTGGGTTCTATATTCTCTATTCTCTATTCTATACATTGTGTTCTTCGTTCCATATTCTACATACCATATTCTGCATTCCGTATTCTATATTCTATATTCTGTGTTCTACATTCTATATTCTAAAAACTATATTCAGTCTTCCTTATTGTATATTCTAAATTCTTTGTTCTGCACTCCATTTCTAAATTCTGGGTTCTATATTCTCTATTCATTTCTATATTTTTTGTTTACATTCTATATTCTACGTTCCATATTCTGCATTCCGTGTTTTATATTCTATATTATGTTTTCAACTTTCTATATTCTAAATTCTATATTCAGTGTTCTAAATTCTATATTCTAAATTCTGTGTTCTTCATTCCATGTTCTAAATTCTGGGTTCTATATTTTCTATACTATATTCTATATTCTGTGTTCTACATTCTATATTCTAAATCCTATATTCAGTATTGTGTATTCTATATTCTTAATTCTCTATTCTTCATTCCATGTCCTAAGTTCTGGATCCTATACTCTCTATTATATATTCTCTATTTGTGTTCTTCATTCTATATTCTACGTCCTATATTCTGCCATCCATATTTTATATTCTATATTGTTTGTTCTATATACTATATTCTTAATTCTATATTCAGTATTCTGTATTCTATATTCTAAATTCTGTGTTCTGCATTCCATGTTCTAAATTCTGGGTTCTATATTTTCTATACTATATTCTATATTCTGTGTTCTATATTGTATATTCTAAATTCTATATTCATTATTCTGTATTCTATATTCTTAATTCTGTGTTCTACATTCTATATTCTAAATTCTATATTCAGTATTCTGTATTCTATATTCTTAATTCTCTGTTCTTCATTCCATGTTCTAAGTTCTGGGTCCTATACTCTCTATTATATATTCTATATTTGTGTTCTGCATTCTATATTCTACATAGTATATTCTGCATTCGGTATCCTATATTCTATATTCTATGTTCTACATTCTAAATTCTAAAATCTATATTCAGTATTCTGTATTCTATAGTATAATTTCTCTGTTCTGCATTCCATTTCTAAATTGTGGTTTCTATATTCTCTATTCTATATTATATATTTGGGTCGTTCATTCTATATTCTACGTCCTATATTCTGCCATCCGTATTTTATATTCTATATTGTTTGTTCTATATTCTATATTCTAAATTCTATATTCAGTATTTTGTATTCTATATTCTAATTTGTGTGTTCTGCATTCCATGTACTAAATTCTGGGTTCTCTATTCTCTATTCTGTATTCTGTGTTTACATTCTATATCCTAAATTCTATATTCAGTATTCTGTATTCTATATTCTAAATTCTGTGTTCTACTTTCCTTTTTATAAATTCTATATTCAGTACTCTGCATTCTATATTCTAAATTCTGTGTTCTGCATTTTATTTTCTAAATTCTATATTCATTATTCTGTATATTATATTCTAAAATCTGTGTTCTGCATTCCATGTTCTAAATTCTGGGTTCTGTATTGTTTTCCATATTCTATATACTGTGTTCTTCATTCTATATTCTGTATTGTATATTATTTATGCCGTATTATATATTCTGTGTTCTTCATTCTATATTCTGTATTCTATATTCTGCATTCCGTATTCTATATTCTATATTCTGTGTTCTACATTTTATACTCTAAATTCTATATTCAGTATTCTGTATTGTATATTCCAAATTCTATGCCTGCATTGTATGTTCTAAACTTTGGGTTCTGTATTCTGTATTCCATATTCTATATTTTGTGTTCTATAGTCTATATTTGGTATTCAATATTCTGCATTCCGTATTCTATATTCTATATCCTGTGTTCTAAATTCTATATTCAGTATTCTGTGTTTTATTTTCTAAATTCTGTGTTCTGCATTCCATGTTCTAAATTCTGGGTTTTATATTCACTATTGTATATACTACATTCTGTGTGCTACATTCTATATTATTAATTCTATATTCAGTATTCTGTATTCTATATTCTATATTCTGAGTTTACATTCTATACTCTAAATTGCATATTCAGTATGCTGTATTCTATATTCTAAATTCTGAGTTCTGCTTTCCATGTTCCAAAATCTGGCTTCAATATTTTCCTTGCTATTTTTTTTTCTGTTTTCTACATTATATATTCTAAATTATTTATTCAGTATTATGTGTTTTATATTCTATATTCTATTTCCTACATAGAATTTTTTAATTGTTTATAAAATATTCCGTATATTATGTTCTAAATTCTGTGTTCTATATTCTCTTTTCTATTTTCTATATTCTGTGTTCTACATTCTATATTGTAAATTTTATATTCAGCATTCTTTATTCTATATTCTAAATTCTGTGTTCTACATTCTATATTCTATATTCTATATTCAGTATAATGTATTCTATATTGTAAATTCTGTGTTCTGCATCACATGTTCAAAATTCTCGATACTATACTCTCTATTGTATATTCTATATTCTATATACTGTGTTCTACATTCTATATTCTAAAATCTATATTAATTAATGTGTATTCTATAGTCTTAATTCTGTGTACTGCATTCAAATTTCTAAATTCTGGGTTCTATATTCTGTTTTCCATATTTTATATTCTGTGTTCTACATTCTATATTCTAAATTCTATATTCAGTATTATTTAATCTATATTCTTAATCCTTTGTTCTGCATAGCATGTTCTTTATTCTGGATTCTACATTCTGTATTCTACATTCTATATTCTGTGTTCTACATTCTGTACTCTAAATTCTATATTCAGTTTTCTCTATTCTATATTCAAAATTTTGTGTTCTACATTGTATATTCTAAATTCTATATTCTATATTCAAAATTCTGTGTTCTTCCTTCCGTGTTCTAAATTCTGGGTTCTCTATTCTCTATTCTATATTCTATAATGTGTGCTCTTCATTGTATATTCTACATTCTATATTCTAATTCTATATTCTATATTCCAAATCCTGTGTTCTGCATTTCATATACTAAATTCTGGGTTATGTATTCTGTATTCCATATTTTATATTTTGTGTTCTATATTCTATATTTGGCATTCTATATTCTGCATTCCGTATTCTATATTCTATATATTGTGTTCTAAATCCTATATTCAGTATTCTGTATTTTATTTTCTAAATTCTGTGTTCTGCTCTCCATGTTCTAAATACTTGGTTCTATATTCTCTATTCTATATACTATATTGTGTGTGCTACATTCTATATTCTAAATTCTATATTCATTATTCTGTATTCAATATTCTAAATTCTGTGTTCTGCATTCCATGTTCTAAATTCTACATTCAGTATTCTGTATTCTATATTCTATATTCTAAATTCTGAGTTCTGCATTCTATGTTGTAAACTGTATATTAAGTATTCTGTATTCTATTTTCTAAATTCTGTGTTCTGCAATCCATGTTTTAAATTCTGGGTTCTGTATTTTGTTTTACATATTTTATATTTTGTGTTGTACATTCTATATTCTGTATTCAATATTCTGCATTCTGTATTCTAAATTGTATTTCTGTGTTCTACATTCTAAATTCTGTGTTCTGCATTCCATGTTCTAAATTCAATATTCAGTATTCTGTATTCTATATTCTAAATTCTGTGTTCTGCATTCTATGTTCTAAATTCTATATTCAGTATTCTGTATTCTATATTCTATATTCTGTGTTCTGCATTCCATGTTCTAAATTCTGGGTTCTGTATTCTCTTTTCCATATTCTATATTCTGTTTTCTACATTCTATATTCTGTATTCTATATTCTGCATTCCGTATTCTTTAATCTATATTCTGTGTTCTACATTCTGTACTCTAAATTCTATATTCAGTATTCTCTATTCTATATTCAAAATTCTGTGTTCTACATTGTATATTGTAAATTCTATATTCTATATTCAAAATTCTGTGTTCTTCATTCCGTGTTCTAAATTCTGTTTTCTATATTCTCTATCCTATATTGTGTGTTCTTCATTCTATATTCTACATTCTATATTCTAAATTCTATATTGTATATTCCAAATTCTGTGTTCTGCATTTCATATTCTAAATTCTGGGTTATGTATTCTGTATTCCATATTTTATATTTTGTTTTCTATATTCTATATTTGGTATTCTATATTCTGCATTCCGTATTCTAAATTCTATATCCTGTGTTCTAAATCCTATATTCAGTATTCTGTATTTTATTTTCTAAATTCTGTGTTCTGCATTCCATGTTCTAAATTCTGTGTTCTATATTCTTTTTTCCATATTCTAGATTCAGTGTTCTATATTCTATATTCTGTATTCTGTATTCTGCATTCCGTATTGTACAATGTATATTCTTTGTTCTAAATTTTATTTTCCAAATTCTATATGTAGTATTCTGTATTGTATATTCTATATGCTGTTTTCTAAATTCTGTATTCTAAATTCTATATTCTTTATTCTAAATTCTGTGTTCTGCATACCGTGTTCAAAATTCTGTGTTCTATATTCTCTATTCTGTATTCTATAATTTGTGTTCTTCATTCTATATTCTATATCCTATATTCTGCATTCAGTTGTCTATATTGTATATTCTGTGTTCTACATTCTATATTCTAAATTCTATATTCAGTATTCTGTTTTATATATTCTAAATTCTGTGTTCTGTATTCTATGTTCTAAATTCTGGCTTCTATATTCTCCAGTCTATATTCTATATTTTGTGAACTCCATTCTTATTTCTACATTCTTTATTCTGCATTCCATATTCTATATTATATATTCTGTG
Source organism: Vicugna pacos (assembly GCF_048564905.1). Taxonomy (NCBI): domain Eukaryota; kingdom Metazoa; phylum Chordata; class Mammalia; order Artiodactyla; family Camelidae; genus Vicugna; species Vicugna pacos. The sequence continues at coordinate 69,114,554 of NW_027328741.1, read as the reverse complement.
TTCTACATTCTATATTCTAAATTCTATATTCCTTATTCCGTAGTATATATTCTATATTCTATGTTCTGCATTGTATATTCTAAATTCTACATTCAGTAATCTGTATTCTAAATACTAAATTCTGTGTTCTGCATTTCATGTTCTAAATTCTGTGTTCTATATTCTCATTTGTATATTCTATATTCTGTGTCCTTCATTCAATATTCTAAATTCTATATTCAGTATTCTCTATTCTATATTCTAAATTCTGTGTTCTGCATACCATGTTCGTATTTCGGGATTCTGTATTCTGTTTCCATATTTTACATTCTGGGTTCTAAATTCTATATTCTGTATAATATATTCGGCATTATGTATTCAATATTGTATATTTTGTGTTCTACATTCTATATTCGAAATTCTATAGTATATATTCTAAATTCTGTGTTCTTTATTCCGTGTTCTTAATTCTGGGTTCTATAATCTCTTTTCTATATTCTATATTCTGTGTTCGACATTCAATATTCTAAATTCTATATTTAGTATTCTCAATTCTATATTCAAAATTCTGTGTTCTACATGCTATATTCTAAATTCTATATTCTATATTCAAAATTCTGTATTCTTCATTCCGTGTTCAAAATTCTGGGTTCTATATTCTCTAGTCTATATTCTATATTCTGTGTTCTTCATTCTATATTCTACATACTATATTCTGCATTCCGTATTCTATATTCTATAAACTGTGTTCTACATTCTATATTCAAAATTCTATATTCATTATCCTGTATTCTATATTCTAAGTTCTGTGCTTTGAATTCCATGTTCTAAATTCTGGGTTCTATATTCTCTACTATATATTCTATATTTTAAGTTCTTCATTCTATATTGTACGTTCTATATTCTGCATTCCGTGTTATATATTCTATATTATGTTTTCTACATTCTATATTCTAAATTCTATATTCAGTATTCTGTATTCTATAATCTAAATTCTGTGTTCTGATTCAATTTTTAAATTCTGGGTTCTAAATTCTCTTTTATATATTCTATATTTTGTGTTCTTAGTTCTTTATTCTGCATTCTATATTCTGCATTCTGTATTTATGTTCTATATTCTGTGTTCTACATCTACTTTCTAAATTCTATATTCTGTATTCTGTATTCAATATTCTACATTCTGTGTTCTGCATTCTATGTTCTAAATTCTGGGTTCTGTATTCTGTTTTCCATATTCTATATTCTGTATTCTATATTCTGAATTCCGTATTCTATTCTCTATATTCTGTGTTCTTCATTCTATTATCCAAATTCTATATTCAGTATTCTGTATTCTATATTCTAAATTCTGTGGTCTGCATTCCATGTTCTAAATTCTGTGTTCTATATTGTCTTTTCTATATTCTATATTCTGTGTTCTACATTCAGTATTCTAAATTCTATATTCAGTATTCTGTATTGTATATTCTAAATTCTGTGTTCTGCATACCATGTTCAAATTTCGGGGTTCTGTATTCTGTTTCCATATTTTATATTCTGAGTTCTAATTTCTATATTCTGTATACTATATTCTGCATTATGTATTCTATATTCTATATTTTGTGTTCTACATTCTATATTCTAAATTTTATATTCAGTATTCTTTATTCTATTTTCTAAATTCTGGGTTCTGCATCCCATGTTCTAAATCCTATATTCAGTATTCTGTATTATAAATTCTAAATTCTGTGTTCTGCATTCCATGTTGTAAATACTGGGTTGTCTTTTCTGTTTTCCATATTGTATAATCTGTGTTCTACATTCTATATTCTGTATTCTATATTCTGCATTCCGTATTCCATATTCTATATTCTGTGTTTTACATTCTATATTCTAAATTATATATTCTGTAAACCGTATTCTATATTCTGAACTCTGTGTTCTACATTCTATATCCTAAATTCTATATTCAGTGGTCTGTATTCTATATTCTAAATTCTGTGTTCTGCTTTCCTTTTTATAAATTCTATATTCAGTACTGTGCATTCTATATTCTAAATTCTGTGTTCTGCATTCTATTTTCTAAATTCTATATTCATTATTCTGTATATTATATTCTAAAATCTGTGTTCTGCATTCCATGTTCTAAATTCTGGGTTCTGTATTGTTTTCCATATTCTATATACTGTGTTCTTCATTCTATATTCTGTATTGTATATTATTTATGCCGTATTATATATTCTGTGTTCTTCATTCTATATTCTGTATTCTATATTCTGCATTCCGTATTCTATATTCTATATTCTGTGTTCTATATTGTATATTCTAAATTCTATATTCATTATTCTGTATTCTATATTCTTAATTCTGTGTTCTACATTCTATATTCTAAATTCTATATTCAGTATTCTGTATTCTATATTCTTAATTCTCTGTTCTTCATTCCATGTTCTAAGTTCTGGGTCCTATACTCTCTATTATATATTCGATATTTGTGTTCTGCATTCTATAATCTACATAGTATATTCTGCATTCCATATCCTATATTCTATATTCTATGTTCTACATTCTTAATTCTAAAATCTATATTCAGTATTCTGTATTCTATAGTATAAATTCTCTGTTCTGCATTCCATTTCTAAATTGTGCTTTCTATATTCTCTATTCTATATTATATATTTGGGTCGTTCATTCTATATTCTACGTCCTATATTCTGCCATCCGTATTTTATATTCTATATTGTTTGTTCTATATACTATATTCTAAATTCTATATTCAGTATTTTGTATTCTATATTCTAATTTGTGTGTTCTGCATTCCATGTACTAAATTCTGGGTTCTCTATTCTCTATTCTCTATTCTGTGTTTACATTCTATATTCTAAATTCCATATTCAGTATTCTGTATTCTATATTCTAAATTCTGTGTTCTGCTTTCCTTTTTATAAATTCTATATTCAGTACTGTGCATTCTATATTCTAAATTCTGTGTTCTGCATTCTATTTTCTAAATTCTATATTCATTATTCTGTATATTATATTCTAAAATCTGTGTTCTGCATTCCATGTTCTAAATTCTGGGTTCTGTATTGTTTTCCATATTCTATATACTGTGTTCTTCATTCTATATTCTGTATTGTATATTATTTATGCCGTATTATATATTCTGTGTTCTTCATTCTATATTCTGTATTCTATATTCTGCATTCCGTATTCTATATTCTATATTCTGTGTTCTACATTTTATACTCTAAATTCTATATTCAGTATTCTGTATTGTATATTCCAAATTCTGTGTTCTGCATTGTATGTTCTAAACTTTGGATTCTGTATTCTGTATTCCATATTCTATATTTTGTGTTCTATAGTCTATATTTGGTATTCAATATTCTGCATTCCGTATTCTATATTCTATATCCTGTGTTCTAAATTCTATATTCAGTATTCTGTGTTTAATTTTCTAAATTCTGTGTTCTGCATTCCATGTTCTAAATTCTGGGTTTTATATTCACTATTGTATATACTACATTCTGTGTGCTACATTCTATATTATAAATTCTATATTCAGTATTCTGTATTCTATATTCTAAATTCTGTGTTTACATTCTATAGTCTAAATTGCATATTCAGTATGCTGTATTCTATATTCTAAATTCTGAGTTCTGCTTTCCATGTTCCAAAATCTGGCTTCAATATTTTCCTTGCTATTTTTTTTCTGTTTTCTACATTATATATTCTAAATTATTTATTCAGTATTATGTATTTTATATTCTATATTCTATGTCCTACATAGAATTTTTTAATTGTTTATAAAATATTCCGTATATTATGTTCTAAATTCTGTGTTCTATATTCTCTTTTCTATTTTCTATATTCTGTGTCCTACATTCTATATTGTAAATTTTATATTCAGCATTCTGTATTCTATATTCTAAATTCTGTGTTCTACATTCTATATTCTATATTCTATATTCAGTATAATGTATTCTATATTCTAAATTCTGTGTTCTGAATCACATGTTCAAAATTCTCGATACTATACTCTCTATTGTATATTCTATATTCTATATACTGTGTTCTACATTCTATATTCTAAAATCTATATTAATTAATGTGTATTCTATAGTCTTAATTCTGTGTTCTGCATTCCATGTTCTAAATCCTCTATTCTATATTCTGTGTTCTACTTTCTATATTCTTAATTATATATTTTGTATTCAGTATTCTATATTCTAAATTCTGTGTTCTGCATTCCATGTTCTAAATTCTGGTTTCTACATTCTCTATTCTATATTCTATATTGTGTGTTTTTCCTTCTAGATTTTACATACAATATTTTGCATTCCGTATACTATATTCTATATTCTGTGTTCTACATACTATATTCTAAATTCTATATTCAGCATTCCGTATTCTATATTCTAAATTCTCTGTTCTGCATTCCATGTTCTAAATTCTGGTTTCTATATCCTCTTTTCTATATTCTATATCCTGTGTTCCACATTCTATAGTCTAAATCCTATATTCAGCGTTCTGTTTCTATATTCTAAATTATGTGTTCTGCATTCCATATTTAAATTCTGGGTTCTATATTCTGTTTTCCATATTTTATATTCTGTGTTCTACATTCTATATTCTGTATTCTATATTCTGCATTCAGTATTCTGCATTATATATTCTGTGTTCTACCTTCTATTTTCAAAATTCTATATTCAGTAATCTGTATTCTATATTCTAAATTCTGTGTTCTGCATTCCATGTTGTAAATTGTCTTTTCTATAATCTGTATTCTGTGTTCTTCTTTCTATATTCTAAATTCTATGTTTAGTATTTTGTATTCTATATTATTAATTCTGTTCTCTGCATTCAATTTCTAAATTCTGGGTTCTATATTCTCTTTTATATATTCTATATACTGTGTTCTTCATTCTAGATCCTTCATACTAAATTTTGAATTCCGTATTCTATATTCTATATTCTGTGTTCTAAATTCTATATTCTAAATTCTATATTCCGTATTCTGTATTCTATATTCTAAATTCTGTGTTTTGTATTCCATGTTGTATATTCTGGCTTCTATATTCTTTATTCTATATTCTAAATTCTGAGTTCTGCATTCCTAGTTGTAAATTCTATATTCAGTATTCTGTATTCTATATTCTATATTCTGTGTTCTGCATTCTATATTCTAAATTCTATATTTGGTATTCTGTATTCTATATTCTTAATTCTGTGATCTGGTTTCCATGTTCTAAATTCTGGGTTCTATATTCTCTATTCTATATTCTAAATTTTGTGCATTTCATTCTATATTCTACAATCTATATTCTGTATTAGGTATTCTATATTCTTTTTTTCCGTGTTCTAAATTCCATATTCTAAATTCTATATGCACTATTCTGTATTCTATATTCTGAATTCTGTGTTCTGCATTCCATGTTCTAAATTCTGGGTTCTATACACTTTATTCTATATTCTATATTCTGTGTTCTACATTCTATATTCTAAATTCCATATTCAGTGTTCTGTATTGTATATTCTAAATTCTGGGTTCTGATTCCATGTACTAAATTCTGGGTTCTACATTCTCTATTCTATTTTCTATATTCTGTGTTTTACATTTTATATTCTAAATTCTATATTCAGTAATCTGTATTCCATATTCTAAATTCTGTGTTCTTCATTCTATATTCAAAATTCTATATTCAGTATTATGTATTGTATGTTCTAAATACCGTGTTCTGCATTCAATGTTCTATATTCTGTGTTCTGCATTCCATGTTCTTAGGTCTGGGATCTATATTCTATATTCTATATTCTGTGTTCTACATTCTACATTCTAAATTCTATATTCAGTATTATTTAATCTATATTCTTAATTCTGTGTTCTGCATAGCATGTTCTTTATTCTGGATTCTACATTTTGTATTCTACATTCTATATTCTGTGTTCTACATTCTATATTCTAAATTCTATATTCAGTATTCTTTATTCTATATTCTAAATTCGGTGTTCTACATTCTATATTCTAAATAGTATATTCAGTATTCTGTATTCTATATTCTAAATTCTGTGTTCAGCATTCCATGTTCTGAATTCTGATTTCTGTATTCTGTTTCCATATTCTATATTCTGTGTTCTACAATGTATATTATAAATTCTATGTTCAGTGTTCTGTAATCTATATTCTTAATTCTGTGTTCTGCATTCCATGTTCTAATTTCTCTATTCTATATTTTGTGTTCTACATTCTATATTCTGTATTCAATATTCTGCATTCCGTATTCTAAATTCTATTTCTGTGTTCTACATTCTACATTCTGGGTTCTGCATTCCATGTTCTAAATTCTGGGTTCTGTATTCTTCATTCTCTATCCTTTATTCTGTGTTCTGCATTCTCTATTCTACATTCTCTATTCTGTATTCTATATTCTACATTCTGTGTTCTGCATTCAATGTTCTAAATTCTGGTTTCTGTATTCTGTATTCTATAGTCTGTTTTGTACATTCTAAAGTATACATTCTATATTCTTTATTCTGTGCTCTATATTCTAAGTTCAGTGTTCTGAATTCTACGTTCTAAACTCTGGGTTCTGTATTCTGTTTTCTATATTGTATATTCTGTGTTATACATTCTATATTCAACATTCTGTATACTGTATTTTATATACTAAATTCTGTTTTCTGAATTCCATGTTCTAAATAATGTGTTCTGCATTGTGTATTCTATATTCTATAATCTGTGTTGTATATTCTGTGTTATACATTCTATATTCAGTATTCAATATTCTAAAATCTAAACTCTGTGTACTGAATTCCATGTTCTAAATTCTGTGTTCTGTAGTCTGTATTCTGAATTCCATATTCTCTTACTACATCCAGTATTCTACATTGTATATTCTGTATTCTGTATACAATATTCCATATACTGTGTTCAACAATGTAAATTCTATATTCTATATTCTGTATTCTGCACTGTATATTCTAAATTCTGTGTTCTGAATTACAACTTGTATAATCAAGTTTCTGCATTCTGTATTCTATATTCTATATTCTGTGTTCTACATTCTGTATTCTACATTGTATATTATGTATTCTGTATACTATATTCTATATTATGCGTTCTGATTTCCATGTTCTAAATTGTGGGTTCTGTATTCCGGAATCTGTATTCAATATTCTGTGTTCTACATTCTGTATTGTACATTCTATATACTCTATTCTATATTATAAATTCTGTGTACAACATTCTATATACCACATAATATTTCGGTATACTTTATTATATATTCTGTGTTCTGAATTCCTTGTTCTAAATTCTGCATACTGCATTCTGTATTCTATATTCTATATTCTGTGTTCTACATTCTATATTCTACATTCTATTCCTTTATCCTATATTATGTATTGTGTGTTCTGAATTCCATTTTCTGAATCCTGCGTTCTGTATGCTGTATTCCATATTCTGTGTTTTGAATTCTATGTTCTAATTTCTATATTCAGCATTCTGTAATCTAAAGTCTTAATTCTGTGTTCTGCATTCTATGGTCTAAATTCTGGGTTCTGTATTCTGTTTTCCATATTCCATATTCTGTGTTCTATATTCTATATTCTGTATTCCGTATTCTATATCCTATACTCTGTGTTCTACATTCTATATTCTGCATACTGTATTCAGTATACTGTATTCTATATTCTAAATTCTGTGTTCTACACCCATGTTCTAAATTCTGTCTTCTATATTTTCTTATCTATATTCTATATTCTGTGTTCTATATTCTACATTCTAAATTCTATATTCAGAATTCTGTATTTTATATTCTTTATTAAGTGTTCTACATTCTATATTCTAAGTTCTATATTCAATATTCTGTATTCTATATTCTTACTTCTATGTTCTGCATTCCGGGTTCTAAGTTCTGTGTTCTATTCTCTCTAGTATATATTCTATATTTGTGTTCTTCACTCTACATTCTACAAAATATATTCTGCATTCCGTATTCTATATTCTATATTCTATGTTCTACATTCTATATTCTAAAATATTTATTCAGTTTTCTGAATTCTATATTCTAAATTCTCTGTTCTGCATTCCATTTCTAAATTCTGGTTGCTATATTCTCTATTCTATATTCTATATTTTGTGTTCTTCATTCTATATTCTACCTTCTTTATTCTGCATTCCGTATTTTATATTTTATATTCTGTGTTGTATTTCTATATTCTAAATTCTATATTCACTATTTTGTATTCTATATTATAATTTTTGTGATCTGCATTCCATGTGCTAAATTCTGGGTTCTATATTCTCTATTCTATGTTATATATTCTGTGTTCTACCTTCTATATTCTAAATTCTATATTCAGGATGGTTTATTCTATGTTCTAAATTCTCTGTCTGTATTCTATGTTCTAAATTCTATATTAAGTATTCTGTATTCTATATTCCAAATTCTGTGTTCTGCAATCCATGTTCTAAATTCTGGTTTCTGTATTCTGTTTTCCATTATTTATATTCTGTGTTCTACATTCTATATTGTGTATTGTATATTCTTTATGCCGTATTCTCTATTCTGAATTTTACATTCTACATTCTGTATTCCATATTCTGCATTCCGTATTCTATATTCTATATTCTGTGTTCTACATTCTGTACTCTAAATTCTATATTCAGTTTTCTCTATTCTATATTCAAAATTCTGTGTTCTACATTGTATATTCTAAATTCTATATTCTATATTCAAAATTCTGTGTTCTTCATTCCGTGTTCTAAATTCTGGGTTCTCTATTCTCTATTCTATATTCTATAATGTGTGCTCTTCCTTGTATATTCTACATTCTATATTCTAATTCTATATTCTATATTCCAAATTCTGTGTTCTGCATTTCATATTCTAAATTCTGGGTTATGTATTCTGTATTCCATATTTTATATTTTGTGTTCTATATTCTATATTTGGCATTCTATATTCTGCATTCTGTATTCTATATTCTATATATTGTGTTCTAAATCCTATATTCAGTATTCTGTATTTTATTTTCTAAATTCTGTGTTCTGCTTTCCATGTTCTAAATACTTGGTTCTATATTCTCTATTCTATATACTATATTGTGTGTGCTACATTCTATATTCTAAATTCTATATTCATTATTCTGTATTCAATATTCTAAATTCTGTGTTCTGCATTCCATGTTCTAAATTCTACATTCAGTATTCTGTATTCTATATTCTAAATTCTGAGTTCTGCATTCTATGTTGTAAACTGTATATTAAGTATTCTGTATTCTATTTTCTAAATTCTGTGTTCTGCAATCCATGTTTTAAATTCTGGGTTCTGTATTTTGTTTTACATATTTTATATTTTGTGTTGTACATTCTATATTCTGTATTCAATATTCTGCATTCTGTATTCTAAATTGTATTTCTGTGTTCTGCATTCCATGTTCTAAATTCAATATTCAGTATTCTGTATTCTATATTCTAAATTCTGTGTTCTGCATTCTATGTTCTAAATTCTATATTCAGTATTCTGTATTCTATATTCTATATTCTGTGTTCTGCATTCCATGTTCTAAATTCTGGGTTCTGTATTCTCTTTTCCATATTCTATATTCTGTTTTCTACATTCTATATTCTGTATTCTATATTCTGCATTCCGTATTCTTTAATCTATATTCTGTGTTCTACATTCTGTACTCTAAATTCTATATTCAGTATTCTCTATTCTATATTCAAAATTCTGTGTTCTACATTGTATATTGTAAATTCTATATTCTATATTCAAAATTCTGTGTTCTTCATTCCGTGTTCTAAATTCTGTTTTCTATATTCTCTATCCTATATTGTGTGTTCTTCATTCTATATTCTCCATTCTATATTCTAAATTCTATATTGTATATTCCAAATTCTGTGTTCTGCATTTCATATTCTAAATTCTGGGTTATGTATTCTGTATTCCATATTTTATATTTTGTTTTCTATATTCTATATTTGGTATTCTATATTCTGCATTCCGTATTCTAAATTCTATATCCTGTGTTCTAAATCCTATATTCAGTATTCTGTATTTTATTTTCTAAATTCTGTGTTCTGCATTCCATGTTCTTAATTCTGTGTTCTATATTCTTTTTTCCATATTCTAGATTCAGTGTTCTATATTCTATATTCTGTATTCTGTATTCTGCATTCCGTATTCTACAATGTATATTCTGTGTTCTAAATTTTATTTTCCAAATTCTATATGTAGTATTCTGTATTGTATATTCTATATGCTGTTTTCTAAATTCTGTATTCTAAATTCTATATTCTTTATTCTAAATTCTGTGTTCTGCATACCGTGTTCAAAATTCTGTGTTCTATATTCTCTATTCTGTATTCTATAATTTGTGTTCTTCATTCTATATTCTATATCCTATATTCTGCATTCAGTTGTCTATATTGTATATTCTGTGTTCTACATTCTATATTCTAAATTCTATATTCAGTATTCTGTTTTATATATTCTAAATTCTGTGTTCTGTATTCTATGTTCTAAATTCTGGCTTCTATATTCTCCAGTCTATATTCTATATTTTGTGAACTCCATTCTTATTTCTACATTCTTTATTCTGCATTCCATATTCTATATTATATATTCTGTGTTCTACATTCTATATTCTAAATTCTATATTCCTTATTCCGTAGTATATATTCTATATTCTATGTTCTGCATTGTATATTCTAAATTCTACATTCAGTAATCTGTATTCTAAATACTAAATTCTGTGTTCTGCATTTCATGTTCTAAATTCTGTGTTCTATATTCTCTTTTCTCTATTCTATATTCTGTGTCCTTCATTCAATATGCAAATTCTATATTCAGTATTCTCTATTCTATATTCTAAATTCTGTGTTCTGCATACCATGTTCGTATTTCGGGATTCTGTATTCTGTTTCCATATTTTACATTCTGGGTTCTAAATTCTATATTCTGTATAATATATTCGGCATTATGTATTCAATATTGTATATTTTGTGTTCTACATTCTATATTCGAAATTCTATAGTATATATTCTAAATTCTGTGTTCTTTATTCCGTGTTCTTAATTCTGGGTTCTATAATCTCTCTTCTATATTCTATATTCTGTGTTCGACATTCAATTTTCTAAATTCTATACTTAGTATTCTCAATTCTATATTCAAAATTCTGTGTTCTACATGCTATATTCTAAATTCTATATTCTATATTCAAAATTCTGTATTCTTCATTCCGTGTTCTAAATTCTGGGTTCTATATTCTCTAGTCTATATTCTATATTCTGTGTTCTTCATTCTATATTCTACATTCTATATTCTGCATTCCGTATTCTATATTCTATATACTGTGTTCTACATTCTATATTCAAAATTCTATATTCATTATCCTGTATTCTATATTCTAAGTTCTGTGCTTTGAATTCCATGTTCTAAATTCTGGGTTCTATATTCTCTACTATATATTCTATATTTTTAGTTCTTCATTCTACATTGTACGTTCTATATTCTGCATTCCGTGTTATATATTCTATATTATGTTTTCTACATTCTATATTCTAAATTCTATATTCAGTATTCTGTATTCTATAATCTAAATTCTGTGTTCTGATTCAATTTTTAAATTCTGGGTTCTAAATTCTCTTTTATATATTCTATATTTTGTGTTCTTAGTTCTTTATTATGCATTCTATATTCTGCATTCTGTATTTATGTTCTATATTCTGTGTTCTACATCTACTTTCTAAATTCTATATTCTGTATTCTGTATTCAATATTCTACATTCTGTGTTCTGCATTCTATGTTCTAAATTCTGGGTTCTGTATTCTGTTTTCCATATTCTATATTCTGTATTCTATATTCTGAATTCCGTATTCTATTCTCTATATTCTGTGTTCTTAATTCTATTATCCAAATTCTATATTCAGTATTCTGTATTCTATATTCTAAATTCTGTGTTCTGCATTCCATGTTCTAAATTCTGTGTTCTATATTGTCTTTTCTATATTCTATATTCTGTGTTCTACATTCAGTATTCTAAATTCTATATTCAGTATTCTGTATTCTATATTCTAAATTCTGTGTTCTGCATACCATGTTCAAATTTCGGGGTTCTGTATTCTGTTTCCATATTTTATATTCTGAGTTCTAATTTCTATATTCTGTATACTATATTCTGCATTATGTATTCTATATTCTATATTTTGTGTTCTACATTCTATATTCTAAATTTTATATTCAGTATTCTTTATTCTATTTTCTAAATTCTGGGTTCTGCATTCCATGTTCTAAATCCTATATTCAGTATTCTGTATTCTATATTCGAAATTCTGTGTTCCGCATTCTATGTTCTAAATTCTATATTCAGTATTCTGTATTATAAATTCTAAATTCTGTGTTCTGCATTCCATGTTGTAAATACTGGGTTGTCTATTCTGTTTTCCATATTGTATAATGTGTGTTCTACATTCTATATTCTGTATTCTATATTCTGCATTCCGTATTCCATATTCTATATTCTGTGTTATACATTCTATATTCTAAATTATATATTCTGTATTCCGTATTCTATATTCTGAACTCTGTGTTCTACATTCTATATTCTAAATTCTATATTCAGTGGTCTGTATTCTATATTCTAAATTCTGTGTTCTGCATTACATGCTCTAAATTTTGGCTTCTATATTCTCTATTCTATATTCTATATGCTGTGTTCTACATTCTATATTCTGAATTGTATATTGAGGTTTCTGTACTCTATATTCTAAATTCTGTGTCCTGCATTCCATTTTCTAAATTCTGGTTTCTATATTCTCTTTTCTATTTTCTGAGTTGTATATTCTATATTCTAAATTCTATATTCAGTATTGTGAATTCTATATTCTAAATTTTGTGTTCTACATCCGTGTTCTAAATTCTGGGTTCTATATTCTCTATTCTCTATTCTATACATTGTGTTCTTCGTTCCATATTCTACATACCATATTCTGCATTCCGTATTCTATATTCTATATTCTGTGTTCTACATTCTATATTCTAAAAACTATATTCAGTCTTCCTTATTGTATATTCTAAATTCTTTGTTCTGCACTCCATTTCTAAATTCTGGGTTCTATATTCTCTATTCATTTCTATATTTTTTGTTTACATTCTATATTCTACGTTCCATATTCTGCATTCCGTGTTTTATATTCTATATTATGTTTTCAACTTTCTATATTCTAAATTCTATATTCAGTGTTCTAAATTCTATATTCTAAATTCTGTGTTCTTCATTCCATGTTCTAAATTCTGGGTTCTATATTTTCTATACTATATTCTATATTCTGTGTTCTACATTCTATATTCTAAATCCTATATTCAGTATTGTGTATTCTATATTCTTAATTCTCTATTCTTCATTCCATGTCCTAAGTTCTGGATCCTATACTCTCTATTATATATTCTCTATTTGTGTTCTTCATTCTATATTCTACGTCCTATATTCTGCCATCCATATTTTATATTCTATATTGTTTGTTCTATATACTATATTCTTAATTCTATATTCAGTATTCTGTATTCTATATTCTAAATTCTGTGTTCTGCATTCCATGTTCTAAATTCTGGGTTCTATATTTTCTATACTATATTCTATATTCTGTGTTCTATATTGTATATTCTAAATTCTATATTCATTATTCTGTATTCTATATTCTTAATTCTGTGTTCTACATTCTATATTCTAAATTCTATATTCAGTATTCTGTATTCTATATTCTTAATTCTCTGTTCTTCATTCCATGTTCTAAGTTCTGGGTCCTATACTCTCTATTATATATTCTATATTTGTGTTCTGCATTCTATATTCTACATAGTATATTCTGCATTCGGTATCCTATATTCTATATTCTATGTTCTACATTCTAAATTCTAAAATCTATATTCAGTATTCTGTATTCTATAGTATAATTTCTCTGTTCTGCATTCCATTTCTAAATTGTGGTTTCTATATTCTCTATTCTATATTATATATTTGGGTCGTTCATTCTATATTCTACGTCCTATATTCTGCCATCCGTATTTTATATTCTATATTGTTTGTTCTATATTCTATATTCTAAATTCTATATTCAGTATTTTGTATTCTATATTCTAATTTGTGTGTTCTGCATTCCATGTACTAAATTCTGGGTTCTCTATTCTCTATTCTGTATTCTGTGTTTACATTCTATATCCTAAATTCTATATTCAGTATTCTGTATTCTATATTCTAAATTCTGTGTTCTACTTTCCTTTTTATAAATTCTATATTCAGTACTCTGCATTCTATATTCTAAATTCTGTGTTCTGCATTTTATTTTCTAAATTCTATATTCATTATTCTGTATATTATATTCTAAAATCTGTGTTCTGCATTCCATGTTCTAAATTCTGGGTTCTGTATTGTTTTCCATATTCTATATACTGTGTTCTTCATTCTATATTCTGTATTGTATATTATTTATGCCGTATTATATATTCTGTGTTCTTCATTCTATATTCTGTATTCTATATTCTGCATTCCGTATTCTATATTCTATATTCTGTGTTCTACATTTTATACTCTAAATTCTATATTCAGTATTCTGTATTGTATATTCCAAATTCTATGCCTGCATTGTATGTTCTAAACTTTGGGTTCTGTATTCTGTATTCCATATTCTATATTTTGTGTTCTATAGTCTATATTTGGTATTCAATATTCTGCATTCCGTATTCTATATTCTATATCCTGTGTTCTAAATTCTATATTCAGTATTCTGTGTTTTATTTTCTAAATTCTGTGTTCTGCATTCCATGTTCTAAATTCTGGGTTTTATATTCACTATTGTATATACTACATTCTGTGTGCTACATTCTATATTATTAATTCTATATTCAGTATTCTGTATTCTATATTCTATATTCTGAGTTTACATTCTATACTCTAAATTGCATATTCAGTATGCTGTATTCTATATTCTAAATTCTGAGTTCTGCTTTCCATGTTCCAAAATCTGGCTTCAATATTTTCCTTGCTATTTTTTTTTCTGTTTTCTACATTATATATTCTAAATTATTTATTCAGTATTATGTGTTTTATATTCTATATTCTATTTCCTACATAGAATTTTTTAATTGTTTATAAAATATTCCGTATATTATGTTCTAAATTCTGTGTTCTATATTCTCTTTTCTATTTTCTATATTCTGTGTTCTACATTCTATATTGTAAATTTTATATTCAGCATTCTTTATTCTATATTCTAAATTCTGTGTTCTACATTCTATATTCTATATTCTATATTCAGTATAATGTATTCTATATTGTAAATTCTGTGTTCTGCATCACATGTTCAAAATTCTCGATACTATACTCTCTATTGTATATTCTATATTCTATATACTGTGTTCTACATTCTATATTCTAAAATCTATATTAATTAATGTGTATTCTATAGTCTTAATTCTGTGTACTGCATTCAAATTTCTAAATTCTGGGTTCTATATTCTGTTTTCCATATTTTATATTCTGTGTTCTACATTCTATATTCTAAATTCTATATTCAGTATTATTTAATCTATATTCTTAATCCTTTGTTCTGCATAGCATGTTCTTTATTCTGGATTCTACATTCTGTATTCTACATTCTATATTCTGTGTTCTACATTCTGTACTCTAAATTCTATATTCAGTTTTCTCTATTCTATATTCAAAATTTTGTGTTCTACATTGTATATTCTAAATTCTATATTCTATATTCAAAATTCTGTGTTCTTCCTTCCGTGTTCTAAATTCTGGGTTCTCTATTCTCTATTCTATATTCTATAATGTGTGCTCTTCATTGTATATTCTACATTCTATATTCTAATTCTATATTCTATATTCCAAATCCTGTGTTCTGCATTTCATATACTAAATTCTGGGTTATGTATTCTGTATTCCATATTTTATATTTTGTGTTCTATATTCTATATTTGGCATTCTATATTCTGCATTCCGTATTCTATATTCTATATATTGTGTTCTAAATCCTATATTCAGTATTCTGTATTTTATTTTCTAAATTCTGTGTTCTGCTCTCCATGTTCTAAATACTTGGTTCTATATTCTCTATTCTATATACTATATTGTGTGTGCTACATTCTATATTCTAAATTCTATATTCATTATTCTGTATTCAATATTCTAAATTCTGTGTTCTGCATTCCATGTTCTAAATTCTACATTCAGTATTCTGTATTCTATATTCTATATTCTAAATTCTGAGTTCTGCATTCTATGTTGTAAACTGTATATTAAGTATTCTGTATTCTATTTTCTAAATTCTGTGTTCTGCAATCCATGTTTTAAATTCTGGGTTCTGTATTTTGTTTTACATATTTTATATTTTGTGTTGTACATTCTATATTCTGTATTCAATATTCTGCATTCTGTATTCTAAATTGTATTTCTGTGTTCTACATTCTAAATTCTGTGTTCTGCATTCCATGTTCTAAATTCAATATTCAGTATTCTGTATTCTATATTCTAAATTCTGTGTTCTGCATTCTATGTTCTAAATTCTATATTCAGTATTCTGTATTCTATATTCTATATTCTGTGTTCTGCATTCCATGTTCTAAATTCTGGGTTCTGTATTCTCTTTTCCATATTCTATATTCTGTTTTCTACATTCTATATTCTGTATTCTATATTCTGCATTCCGTATTCTTTAATCTATATTCTGTGTTCTACATTCTGTACTCTAAATTCTATATTCAGTATTCTCTATTCTATATTCAAAATTCTGTGTTCTACATTGTATATTGTAAATTCTATATTCTATATTCAAAATTCTGTGTTCTTCATTCCGTGTTCTAAATTCTGTTTTCTATATTCTCTATCCTATATTGTGTGTTCTTCATTCTATATTCTACATTCTATATTCTAAATTCTATATTGTATATTCCAAATTCTGTGTTCTGCATTTCATATTCTAAATTCTGGGTTATGTATTCTGTATTCCATATTTTATATTTTGTTTTCTATATTCTATATTTGGTATTCTATATTCTGCATTCCGTATTCTAAATTCTATATCCTGTGTTCTAAATCCTATATTCAGTATTCTGTATTTTATTTTCTAAATTCTGTGTTCTGCATTCCATGTTCTAAATTCTGTGTTCTATATTCTTTTTTCCATATTCTAGATTCAGTGTTCTATATTCTATATTCTGTATTCTGTATTCTGCATTCCGTATTGTACAATGTATATTCTTTGTTCTAAATTTTATTTTCCAAATTCTATATGTAGTATTCTGTATTGTATATTCTATATGCTGTTTTCTAAATTCTGTATTCTAAATTCTATATTCTTTATTCTAAATTCTGTGTTCTGCATACCGTGTTCAAAATTCTGTGTTCTATATTCTCTATTCTGTATTCTATAATTTGTGTTCTTCATTCTATATTCTATATCCTATATTCTGCATTCAGTTGTCTATATTGTATATTCTGTGTTCTACATTCTATATTCTAAATTCTATATTCAGTATTCTGTTTTATATATTCTAAATTCTGTGTTCTGTATTCTATGTTCTAAATTCTGGCTTCTATATTCTCCAGTCTATATTCTATATTTTGTGAACTCCATTCTTATTTCTACATTCTTTATTCTGCATTCCATATTCTATATTATATATTCTGTGTTCTACATTCTATATTCTAAATTCTATATTCCTTATTCCGTAGTATATATTCTATATTCTATGTTCTGCATTGTATATTCTAAATTCTACATTCAGTAATCTGTATTCTAAATACTAAATTCTGTGTTCTGCATTTCATGTTCTAAATTCTGTGTTCTATATTCTCATTTGTATATTCTATATTCTGTGTCCTTCATTCAATATTCTAAATTCTATATTCAGTATTCTCTATTCTATATTCTAAATTCTGTGTTCTGCATACCATGTTCGTATTTCGGGATTCTGTATTCTGTTTCCATATTTTACATTCTGGGTTCTAAATTCTATATTCTGTATAATATATTCGGCATTATGTATTCAATATTGTATATTTTGTGTTCTACATTCTATATTCGAAATTCTATAGTATATATTCTAAATTCTGTGTTCTTTATTCCGTGTTCTTAATTCTGGGTTCTATAATCTCTTTTCTATATTCTATATTCTGTGTTCGACATTCAATATTCTAAATTCTATATTTAGTATTCTCAATTCTATATTCAAAATTCTGTGTTCTACATGCTATATTCTAAATTCTATATTCTATATTCAAAATTCTGTATTCTTCATTCCGTGTTCAAAATTCTGGGTTCTATATTCTCTAGTCTATATTCTATATTCTGTGTTCTTCATTCTATATTCTACATACTATATTCTGCATTCCGTATTCTATATTCTATAAACTGTGTTCTACATTCTATATTCAAAATTCTATATTCATTATCCTGTATTCTATATTCTAAGTTCTGTGCTTTGAATTCCATGTTCTAAATTCTGGGTTCTATATTCTCTACTATATATTCTATATTTTAAGTTCTTCATTCTATATTGTACGTTCTATATTCTGCATTCCGTGTTATATATTCTATATTATGTTTTCTACATTCTATATTCTAAATTCTATATTCAGTATTCTGTATTCTATAATCTAAATTCTGTGTTCTGATTCAATTTTTAAATTCTGGGTTCTAAATTCTCTTTTATATATTCTATATTTTGTGTTCTTAGTTCTTTATTCTGCATTCTATATTCTGCATTCTGTATTTATGTTCTATATTCTGTGTTCTACATCTACTTTCTAAATTCTATATTCTGTATTCTGTATTCAATATTCTACATTCTGTGTTCTGCATTCTATGTTCTAAATTCTGGGTTCTGTATTCTGTTTTCCATATTCTATATTCTGTATTCTATATTCTGAATTCCGTATTCTATTCTCTATATTCTGTGTTCTTCATTCTATTATCCAAATTCTATATTCAGTATTCTGTATTCTATATTCTAAATTCTGTGGTCTGCATTCCATGTTCTAAATTCTGTGTTCTATATTGTCTTTTCTATATTCTATATTCTGTGTTCTACATTCAGTATTCTAAATTCTATATTCAGTATTCTGTATTGTATATTCTAAATTCTGTGTTCTGCATACCATGTTCAAATTTCGGGGTTCTGTATTCTGTTTCCATATTTTATATTCTGAGTTCTAATTTCTATATTCTGTATACTATATTCTGCATTATGTATTCTATATTCTATATTTTGTGTTCTACATTCTATATTCTAAATTTTATATTCAGTATTCTTTATTCTATTTTCTAAATTCTGGGTTCTGCATCCCATGTTCTAAATCCTATATTCAGTATTCTGTATTATAAATTCTAAATTCTGTGTTCTGCATTCCATGTTGTAAATACTGGGTTGTCTTTTCTGTTTTCCATATTGTATAATCTGTGTTCTACATTCTATATTCTGTATTCTATATTCTGCATTCCGTATTCCATATTCTATATTCTGTGTTTTACATTCTATATTCTAAATTATATATTCTGTAAACCGTATTCTATATTCTGAACTCTGTGTTCTACATTCTATATCCTAAATTCTATATTCAGTGGTCTGTATTCTATATTCTAAATTCTGTGTTCTGCTTTCCTTTTTATAAATTCTATATTCAGTACTGTGCATTCTATATTCTAAATTCTGTGTTCTGCATTCTATTTTCTAAATTCTATATTCATTATTCTGTATATTATATTCTAAAATCTGTGTTCTGCATTCCATGTTCTAAATTCTGGGTTCTGTATTGTTTTCCATATTCTATATACTGTGTTCTTCATTCTATATTCTGTATTGTATATTATTTATGCCGTATTATATATTCTGTGTTCTTCATTCTATATTCTGTATTCTATATTCTGCATTCCGTATTCTATATTCTATATTCTGTGTTCTACATTTTATACTCTAAATTCTATATTCAGTATTCTGTATTGTATATTCCAAATTCTGTGTTCTGCATTGTATGTTCTAAACTTTGGGTTCTGTATTCTGTATTCCATATTCTATATTTTGTGTTCTATAGTCTATATTTGGTATTCAATATTCTGCATTCCGTATTCTATATTCTATATCCTGTGTTCTAAATTCTATATTCAGTATTCTGTGTTTTATTTTCTAAATTCTGTGTTCTGCATTCCATGTTCTAAATTCTGGGTTTTATATTCACTATTGTATATACTACATTCTGTGTGCTACATTCTATATTATAAATTCTATATTCAGTATTCTGTATTCTATATTCTAAATTCTGTGTTTACATTCTATATTCTAAATTGCATATTCAGTATGCTGTATTCTATATTCTAAATTCTGAGTTCTGCTTTCCATGTTCCAAAACCTGGCTTCAATATTTTCCTTGCTATTTTTTTTTCTGTTTTCTACATTATATATTCTAAATTATTTATTCAGTATTATGTATTTTATATTCTATATTCTATGTCCTACATAGAATTTTTTAATTGTTTATAAAATATTCCGTATATTATGTTCTAAATTCTGTGTTCTATATTCTCTTTTCTATTTTCTGTATTCTGTGTTCTACATTCTATATTGTAAATTTTATATTCAGTATAATGTATTCTATATTCTAAATTCTGTGTTCTACATTCTATATTCTATATTCTATATTCAGTATAATGTATTCTATATTCTAAATTCTGTGTTCTGCATCACATGTTCAAAATTCTCGATACTATACTCTCTATTGTATATTCTATATTCTAAATACTGTGTTCTACATTCTATATTCTAAAATCTATATTAATTAATGTGTATTCTATAGTCTTAATTCTGTGTTCTGCATTCAAAGTTCTAAATTCTGGGTTCTATATTCTGTTTTCCATATTTTAATACTGTGTTCTACATTCTATATTCTAAATTCTATATTCAGTATTATATATTCTATAATCTAAATTCTGTGTTCTGCATTCCATGTTCTAAATTCTCTATTCTATATTCTGTGTTCTACTTTCTCTATTCTTAATTATATATATTGTATTCAGTATTCTATATTCTAAATTCTGTGTTCTGCATTCCATGTTCTAAATTCTGGTTTCTACATTCTCTATTCTATATTCTATATTGTGTGTTTTTCATTCTAGATTTTACATACAATATTTTGCATTCCGTATACTATATTCTATATTCTGTGTTCTACATACTATATTCTAAATTCTATATTCAGCATTCCGTATTCTAGATTCTAAATTCTCTCTTCTGCATTCCATGTTCTAAATTCTGGTTTCTATATCCTCTTTTCTATATTCTATATCCTGTGTTCCACATTCTATATCTAAATCCTATATTCAGCGTTCTGTATTCTATATTCTAAATTATGTGTTCTGCATTCCATATTTAAATTCTGGGTTCTATATTCTGTTTTCCATATTTTATATTCTGTGTTCTACATTCTATATTCTGTATTCTATATTCTGCATTCACTATTCTGCATTATATATTCTGTGTTCTACCTTCTATTTTCAAAATTCTATATTCAGTATTCTGTATTCTATATTCTAAATTCTGTGTTCTGCATTCCATGTTGTAAATTGTCTTTTCTATATTCTGTATTCTGTGTTCTTCTTTATACATTCTAAATTCTATATTAAGTATTTTGTATTCTATATTATTAATTCTGTTCTCTGCATTCAATTTCTAAATTCTGGGTTCTATATTCTCTTTTATATATTCTATATACTGTGTTCTTCTTTCTAGATCCTTCATAATAAATTTTGAATTCCGTATTCTATATTCTATATTCTGTGTTCTAAATTCTTTATTCTAAATTCTATATTCCGTATTCTGTATTCTATATTCAAAATTCTGTGTTTTGTATTCCATGTTGCATATTCTGGCTTCTATATTCTTTATTCTATATTCTAAATTCTGTGTTCTGCATTTCATGTTGTAAATTCCATATTCAGTATTCTGTATTCTATATTCTAAATTCTGTGTTCTGCTTTCCTTTTTATAAATTCTATATTCAGTACTGTGCATTCTATATTCTAAATTCTGTGTTCTGCATTCTATTTTCTAAATTCTATATTCATTATTCTGTATATTATATTCTAAAATCTGTGTTCTGCATTCCATGTTCTAAATTCTGGGTTCTGTATTGTTTTCCATATTCTATATACTGTGTTCTTCATTCTATATTCTGTATTTTATATTATTTATGCCGTATTATATATTCTGTGTTCTTCATTCTATATTCTGTATTCTATATTCTGCATTCCGTATTCTATATTCTATATTCTGTGTTCTACATTTTATACTCTAAATTCTATATTCAGTATTCTGTATTGTATATTCCAAATTCTGTGTTCTGCATTGTATGTTCTAAACTTTGGGTTCTGTATTCTGTATTCCATATTCTATATTTTGTGTTCTATAGTCTATATTTGGTATTCAATATTCTGCATTCCGTATTCTATATTCTATATCCTGTGTTCTAAATTCTATATTCAGTATTCTGTGTTTTATTTTCTAAATTCTGTGTTCTGCATTCCATGTTCTAAATTCTGGGTTTTGTATTCACTATTGTATATACTACATTCTGTGTGCTACATTCTATATTATAAATTCTATATTCAGTATTCTGTATTCTATATTCTAAATTCTGTGTTTACATTCTATAGTCTAAATTGCATATACAGTATGCTGTATTCTATATTCTAAATTCTGAGTTCTGCTTTCCATGTTCCAAAATCTGGCTTCAATATTTTCCTTGCTATTTTTTTTCTGTTTTCTACATTATATATTCTAAATTATTTATTCAGTATTATGTATTTTATATTCTATATTCTATGTCCTACATAGAATTTTTTAATTGTTTATAAAATATTCCGTATATTATGTTCTAAATTCTGTGTTCTATATTCTATTTTCTATTTTTGTATATTCTGTGTTCTACATTCTATATTGTAAATTTTATATTCAGCATTCTGTATTCTATATTCTAAATTCTGTGTTCTACATTCTATATTCTATATTCTATATTCTATATTCAGTATAATGTATTCTATATTCTAAATTCTGTGTGATGCATCACATGTTCAAAATTCTCGATACTCTACTCTCTATTGTATATTCTATATTCTATATACTGTGTTCTACATTCTATATTCTAAAATCTATATTAATTAATGTGTATTCTATAGTCTTAATTCTGTGTTCTGCATTCAAAGTTCTAAATTCTGGGTTCTATATTCTGTTTTCCATATTTTAATACTGTGTTCTACATTCTATATTCTAAATTCTATATTCAGTATTATATATTCCATAATCTAAATTCTGTGTTCTGCATTCCATGTTCTAAATTCTCTATTCTATATTCTGTGTTCTACTTTCTATATTCTTAATTATATATTTTGTATTCAGTATTCTATATCCTAAATTCTGTGTTCTGCATTCCATGTTCTAAATTCTGGTTTCTACATTCTCTATTCTATATTCTATATTGTGTGTTTTTCATTCTAGATTTTACATACAATATTTTGCATTCCGTATACTATATTCTATATTCTGTGTTCTACATACTATATTCTAAATTCTATATTCAGCATTCCGTATTCTATATTCTAAATTCTCTGTTCTGCATTCCATGTTCTAAATTCTGGTTTCTATATCCTCTTTTCTATATTCTATATCCTGTGTTCCACATTCTATATCTAAATCCTATATTCAGCGTTCTGTATTCTATATTCTATATTATGTGTTCTGCATTCCATATTTAAATTCTGGGTTCTATATTCTGTTTTCCATATTTTATATTCTGTGTTCTACATTCTATATTCTGTATTCTATATTCTGCATTCAGTATTCTGCATTATATATTCTGTGTTCTACCTTCTATTTTCAAAATTCTATATTCAGTATTCTGTATTCTATATTCTAAATTCTGTGTTCTGCATTCCATGTTGTAAATTGTCTTTTCTATATTCTGTATTCTGTGTTCTTCTTTCTACATTCTAAATTCTATATTAAGTATTTTGTATTCTATATTATTAATTCTGTTCTCTGCATTCAATTTCTAAATTCTGGGTTCTATATTCTCTTTTATATATTCTATATACTGTGTTCTTCTTTCTAGATCCTTCATACTAAATTTTGAATTCCGTATTCTATATTCTATATTCTGTGTTCTAAATTCTATATTCTAAATTCTATATTCCGTATTCTGTATTCTATATTCTAAATTCTGTGTTTTGTATTCCATGTTGTATATTCTGGCTTCTATATTCTTTATTCTATATTCTAAATTCTGTGTTCTGCATTCCATGTTGTAAATTCTATATTCAGTATTCTGTATTCTATATTCTATATTCTGTGTTCTGCATTCTATATTCTAAATTCTATATTTGGTATTCTGTATTCTATATTCTTAATTCTGTGACCTGGTTTCCATGTTCTAAATTCTGGGTTCTATATTCTCTATTCTATATTCTAAATTTTGTGCATTTCATTCTATATTCTACAATCTATATTCTGTATTATTTATTCTATATTCTTTTTTTCTGTGTTCTACATTCCATATTCTAAATTCTATATGCACTATTCTGTATTCTATATTCTGAATTCTGTGTTCTGCATTCCATGTTCTAAATTCTGGGTTCTATACACTTTATTCTATATTCTATATTCTGTGTTCTACATTCTATATTCTAAATTCCATATTCAGTGTTCTGTATTGTATATTCTAAATTCTGGGTTCTGATTCCATGTACTAAATTCTGGGTTCTACATTCTCTATTCTATTTTCTATATTCTGTGTTTTACATTTTATATTCTAAATTCTATATTCAGTAATCTGTATTCCATATTCTAAATTCTGTGTTCTTCATTCTATATTCAAAATTCTATATTCAGTATTCTGTATTGTATGTTCTAAGTACCGTGTTCTGCATTCAATGTTCTAAATTCTGTGTTCTGCATTCCATGTTCTTAGGTCTGGGATCTATAATCTATATTCTATATTCTGTGTTCTACATTCTACATTCTAAATTCTATATTCAGTATTATTTAATCTATATTCTTAATTCTGTGTTCTGCATAACATGTTCTTTATTCGGTGATTCTACATTCTGTATTCTACATTCTATATTCTGTGTTCTACATTCTATATTCTAAATAGTATATTCAGTATTCTGTATTCTATATTCTAAATTCTGTGTTCAGCATTCCATGTTCTGAATTCTGATTTCTGTATCCTGTTTCCATATTCTATATTCTGTGTTCTACATTGTATATTATAAATTCTATGTTCAGTGTTCTGTAATCTATATTCTTAATTCTGTGTTCTGCATTCCATGTTCTAATTTCTCTATTCTATATTTTGTGTTCTACATTCTATATTCTGTATTCAATATTCTGCATTCCGTATTCTAAATTCTATTTCTGTGTTCTACATTCTACATTCTGGGTTCTGCATTCCATGTTCTAAATTCTGGGTTCTGTATTCTTCATTCTCTATCCTTTATTCTGTGTTCTGCATTCTCTATTCTACATTCTCTATTCTGTATTCTATATTCTACATTCTGTGTTCTGCATTCAATGTTCTAAATTCTGTTTTCTGTATTCTGTATTCTATAGTCTGTCTTGTACATTCTAAAGTATACATTCTATATTCTGTATTATGTGCTCTATATTCTAAGTTCAGTGTTCTGAATTCTACGTTCTAAACTCTGGGTTCTGTATTCTGTTTTCTATACTCTATATTCTGTGTTATACATTCTATATTCAACATTCTGTATACGGTATTCTATATACTAAATTCTGTTTTCTGAATTCCATGTTCTAAATAATGTGTTCTGCATTGTGTATTCTATATTCTATAATCTGTGTTGTATATTCTGTGTTATACATTCTATATTCAGTATTCAATATTCTAAAATCTAAACTCTGTGTTCTGAATTCCATGTTCTAAATTCTGTGTTCTGTAGTCTGTATTCTGAATTCCATATTCTCTTATTACATCCAGTATTCTACATTCTATATTCTGTATTCTGTATACAATATTTCATATACTGTGTTCAACAATGTAAATTTTATATTCTATATTCTGTATTCTGCACTCTATATTCTAAATTCTGTGTTCTGAATTACAACTTGTATAATCAAGTTTCTGCTTTCTGTATTCTATATTCTGTGTTCTACATTCTGTATTCTACATTGTATATTATGTATTCTGTATACTATATTCTATATTATGCGTTCTGATTTCCATGTTCTAAATTGTGGGTTCTGTTTTCCGTAATCTGTATTCAATATTCTGTGTTCTACATTCTGTATTGTACATTCTATATACTGTATTCTATATTATATATTCTGTGTACAACATTCTATATACCACATAATATTTCGGTATACTTTATTATATATTCTGTGTTCTGAATTCCTTGTTCTAAATTCTGCATACTGCATTCTGTATTCTATATTCTATTTTCTGTGTTCTACATTCTATATTCTACATTCTATTACTTTATTCTATATTATGTATTGTGTGTTCAAATTCCATGTTCTGAATCCTGCGTTCTGTATGCTGTATTCCATATTCTGTGTTTTGAATTCTATGTTCTAAATTCTATATTCAGCATTCTGTAAACTAAAGCCTTAATTCTGTGTTCTGCATTCTATGGTCTAAATTCTGGGTTCTGTATTCTGTTTTCCATATTCCATATTCTGTGTTCTATATTCTATATTCTGTATTCCGTATTCTATATTCTATACTCTGTGTTCTACATTCTATATTCTGCATACGGTATTGAGTATACTGTATTCTATATTCTAAATTCTGTGTTCTGCACCCATGTTCTAAATTCTGGGTTCTATATTTTCTTATCTATATTCTATATTCTGTGTTCTATATTCTACATTCTAAATTCTATATTCAGTATTCTGTATTTTATATTCTTTATTAAGTGTTCTACATTCTATATTCTAAGTTCTATATTTAATATTCTGTATTCTATATTCTTAATTCTATGTTCTGCATTCCGGGTTCTAAGTTCTGTGTTCTATTCTCTCTAGTATATATTCTATATTTGTGTTCTTCATTCTACATTCTACAAAGTATATTCTGCATTCCGTATTCTATATTCTATATTCTATGTTCTACATTCTATATTCTAAAATATTTATTCAGTTTTCTGAATTCTATATTCTCAATTCTCTGTTCTGCATTCCATTTCTTAATTCTGGTTGCTATATTCTCTATACTATATTCTTTATTTTGTGTTCTTCATTCTATATTCTACCTTCTTTATTCTGCATTCCGTATTTTATATTCTATATTCTGTGTTCTATTTCTATATTCTAAATTCTATATTCACTATTTTGTATTCTATATTATAATTTTTGTGATCTGCATTCCGTGTTCTAAATTCTGGGTTCTATATTCTCTATTCTATGTTATATATTCTGTGTTCTACATTCTATATTCTAAATTCTATATTCAGTATTGTTTATTCTATGTTCTAAATTCTGTGTCTGAATTCTATGTTCTAAATTCTATATTCAGTATTCTGTATATCATATTCTAAATTCTGTGTTCTGCAATCCATGTTCTAAATTCTTGTTTCTGTAATCTGTTTTTCATTTTTTATATTCTGTGTTTTTCATTCTATATTCTGTATTGTATATTTTTATGCTGTATTCTCTATTCTGTGTTTTCCATTCTATATTCTGTATTCTATATTCTGCATTCCGTATTCTATATTCTATATTCTGTGTTCTAATTTCTATACTCTAAATTCTATATTCAGTATTCTGTATTCTATATTCCAAATTCTGTGTTCTGCAATCCATGTTCTAAATTCTGGTTTCTGTATACTGTTTTCCATTTTTTATATTCTGTGTTCTACATTCTATATTGTGTATTGTATATTCTTTATGCCGTATTCTCTATTCTGAGTTTTTCATTCTACATTCTGTATTCCATATTCTGCATTCCGTATTCTATATTCTATATTCTGTGTTCTACATTCTGTACTCTAAATTCTATATTCAGTTTTCTCTATTCTATATTCAAAATTCTGTGTTCTACATTGTATATTCTAAATTCTATATTCTATATTCAAAATTCTGTGTTCTTCATTCCGTGTTCTAAATTCTGGGTTCTATATTCTCTATTCTATATTCTATATTGTGTGCTCTTCATTCTATATTCTACATTCTATATTCTAAATTCTATATTCTATATTCCAAATTCTGTGTTCTGCATTTCATATTCTAAATCCCTGGTTATGAATTCTGTATTCCATATTTTATATTTTGTGTTCTAAATTCTATATTTGGTATTCTTTATTCTGCATTCCGTATTCTATATTCTATATCCTGTGTTCTAAATCCTATATTCAGTATTCTGTATTTTATTTTCTAAATTCTGTGTTCTGCATTCCATGTTCTAAATTCTGGGTTCTATATTCTCTATTCTATATACTATATTCTGTGTGCTACATTCTATATTCTATTTCTATATTCATTATTCTGTATTCAATATTCTAAATTCTGTGTTCTGCATTCCATGTTCTAAATTCTACATTCAGTATTCTGTATTCTATATTCTAAATTCTGGGTTCTGCATTCTATGTTGTATACTCTATATTAAGTATTCTGTATTCTATTTTCTAAATTCTGTGTTCTGCAATCCATGTTTTAAATTCTGTGTTCTGTATTTTGTTTTACATATTTTATATTTTGTGTTGTACATTCTATACTCTGTATTCAATATTCTGCATTCTGTATTCTAAATTGTATTTCTGTGTTCTACATTCTAAATTCTGTGTTCTGCATTCCATGTTCTAAATTCAATATTCAGTATTCTGTATTCTATATTCTAAATTCTGTGTTCTGCATTCTATGTTCTAAATTCTATATTCAGTATTCTGTATTCTATATTCTATATTCTGTGTTCTGCATTCCATGTTCTAAATTCTGGGTTCTGTATTCTCTTTTCCATATTCTATATTCTGTTTTCTACATTCTATATTCTGTATTCTATATTCTGCATTCCGTATTCTTTAATCTATATTCTGTGTTCTACATTCTGTACTCTAAATTCTATATTCAGTATTCTTTATTCTATATTCAAAATTCTGTGTTCTACATTGTATATTTTAAATTCTATATTCTATATTCAAAATTCTGTGTTCTTCATTCCGTGTTCTAAATTCTGTTTTCTATATTCTCTATCCTATATTGTGTGTTCTTCATTCTATATTCTACATTCTATATTCTAAATTCTATATTGTATATTCCAAATTCTGTGTTCTGCATTTCATATTCTAAATTCTGGGTTATGTATTCTGTATTCCATAATTTATATTTTGTTTTCTATATTCTATATTTGGTATTCTATATTCTGCATTCCGTATTCTATATTCTATATCCTGTGTTCTATATCCTATATTCAGTATTCTGTATTTTATTTTCTAAATTCTGTGTTCTGCATTCCATGTTCTAAATTCTGTGTTCTATATTATTTTTTCCATATTCTAGATTCAGTGTTCTATATTCTATATTCTGTATTCTGTATTCTGCATTCCGTATTCTACAATGTATATTCTGTGTTCTAAATTTTATTTTCCAAATTCTATATTTAGTATTCTGAATTATATATTCTATATGCTGTTTTCTAAATTCTGTATTCTAAATTCTATATTCTTTATTCTATAATTTTGTGTTCTGCATACCGTGTTCAAAATTCTGTGTTCTATATTCTCTATTCTGTATTCTATAATTTGTGTTCTTCATTCTATATTCTATATCCTATATTCTGCATTCAGTTGTCTATATTGTATATTCTGTGTTCTACATTCTATATTCTAAATTCTATATTCAGTATCCTGTTTTATATATTCTAAATTCTGTGTTCTGCATTCTATGGTCTAAATTCTGGGTTCTGTATTCTGTTTTCCATATTCCATATTCTGTGTTCTATATTCTATATTATGTATTCCGTATTCTATATTCTATACTCTGTGTTCTACATTCTATATTCTGCATACTGTATTCAGTACACTGTATTCTATATACTAAATTCTGTGTTCTGCACCCATGTTCTAAATTCTGGGTTCTATATTTTCTTATCTATATTCTATATTCTGTGTTCTATATTCTACATTCTAAATTCTATATTCAGTATTCTGTATTTTATATTCTTTATTAAGTGTTCTACATTCTATATTCTAAGTTCTATATTCAATATTCTTTATTCTATATTCTTAATTCTATGTTCTGCATTCCGGGTTCTATGTTCTGTGTTCTATTCTCTCTAGTATGTATTCTATATTTGTGTTCTTCATTCTACATTCTACAAAGTATATTCTGCATTCCGTATTCTATATTCTATATTCTATGTTCTACATTCTATATTCTAAAATATTTATTCAGTTTTCTGAATTCTATATTCTAAATTCTCTGTTCTGCATTCCATTTCTAAATTCTGGTTGCTATATTCTCTATTCTATATTCTATATTTTGTGTTCTTCATTCTTTATTCTACCTTCTTTATTCTGCATTCCGTATTTTATATTCTATATTCTGTGTTCTATTTCTATATTCTAAATTCTATATTCACTATTTTGTATTCTATATTATAATTTTTGTGATCTGCATTCCATGTTCTAAATTCTGGGTTCTATATTCTCTATTCTATGTTATATATTCTGTGTTCTACATTCTATATTCTAAATTCTATATTCAGTATTGTTTATTCTATGTTCTAAATTCTGTGTCTGAATTCTATGTTCTAAATTCTATATTCAGTATTCTGTATATCATATTGTAAATTCTGTGTTCTGCAATCCATGTTCTAAATTCTGGTTTCTGTAATCTGTTTTTCATTTTTTATATTCTGTGTTTTTCATTCTATATTCTGTATTGTATATTCTTTATGCTGTATTCTCTATTCTGTGTTTTCCATTCTATATTCTGTGTTCTATATTCTGCATTCCGTATTCTATATTCTATATTCTGTGTTCTAATTTCTATACTCTAAATTCTATATTCAGTATTCTGTATTCTATATTCCAAATTCTGTGTTCTGCAATCCATGTTCTAAATTCTGGTTTCTGTATACTGTTTTCCATTTTTTATATTCTGTGTTCTACATTCTATATTGTGTATTGTATATTCTTTATGCCGTATTCTCTATTCTGAGATTTTCATTCTACATTCTGTATTCCATATTCTGCATTCCGTATTCTATATTCTATATTCTGTGTTCTATATTCTGTACTCTAAATTCTATATTCAGTTTTCTCTATTCTATATTCAAAATTCTGTGTTCTACATTGTATATTCTAAATTCTATATTCTATATTCAAAATTCTGTGTTCTTCATTCCGTGTTCTAAATTCTGGGTTCTATATTCTCTATTCTATATTCTATATTGTGTGCTCTTCATTCTATATTCTACATTCTATATTCTAAATTCTATATTCTATATTCCAAATTCTGTGTTCTGCATTTCATATTCTAAATCCCTGGTTATGAATTCTGTATTCCATATTTTATATTTTGTGTTCTATATTCTATATTTGGTATTCTATATTCTGCATTCCGTATTCTATATTCTATATCCTGTGTTCTAAATCCTATATTCAGTATTCTGTATTTTATTTTCTAAATTCTGTGTTCTGCATTCCATGTTCTAAATTCTGGGTTCTATATTCTCTATTCTATATACTATATTCTGTGTGCTACATTCTATATTCTATTTCTATATTCATTATTCTGTATTCAATATTCTAAATTCTGTGTTCTGCATTCCATGTTCTAAATTCTACATTCAGTATTGTGTATTCTATATTCTAAATTCTGGGTTCTGCATTCTATGTTGTAAACTCTATATTAAGTATTCTGTATTCTATTTTCTAAATTCTGTGTTCTGCATTCCATGTTTTAAATTCTGGGTTCTGTATTTTGTTTTACATATTTTATATTTTGTGTTGTACATTCTATATTCTGTATTCAATATTCTGCATTCTGTATTCTAAATTGTATTTCTGTGTTCTACATTCTTAATTCTGTGTTCTGCATTCCATGTTCTAAATTCAATATTCAGTATTCTGTATTCTATATTCTAAATTCTGTGTTCTGCATTCTATGTTCTAAATTCTATATTCAGTATTCTGTATTCTATATTCTATATTCTGTGTTCTGCATTCCATGTTCTAAATTCTGGGTTCTGTATTCTCTTTTCCATATTCTATATTCTGTTTTCTACATTCTATATTCTGTATTCTATATTCTGCATTCCGTATTCTTTAATCTATATTCTGTGTTCTACATTCTGTACTCTAAATTCTATATTCAGTATTCTCTATTCTATATTCAAAATTCTGTGTTCTACATTGTATATTGTAAATTCTATATTCTATATTCAAAATTCTGTGTTCTTCATTCCGTGTTCTAAATTCTGTTTTCTATATTCTCTATCCTATATTGTGTGTTCTTCATTCTATATTCTACATTCTATATTCTAAATTCTATATTGTATATTCCAAATTCTGTGTTCTGCATTTCATATTCTAAATTCTGGGTTATGTATTCTGTATTCCATATTTTATATTTTGTTTTCTTTATTCTATATTTGGTATTCTATATTCTGCATTCCGTATTCTATATTCTATATCCTGTGTTCTAAATCCTATATTCAGTATTCTGTATTTTATTTTCTAAATTCTGTGTTCTGCATTCCATGTTCTAAATTCTGTGTTCTATATTCTTTTTTCCATATTCTAGATT
This sequence comes from Vicugna pacos, assembly GCF_048564905.1. Classification (NCBI taxonomy): domain Eukaryota; kingdom Metazoa; phylum Chordata; class Mammalia; order Artiodactyla; family Camelidae; genus Vicugna; species Vicugna pacos. The sequence goes on along the minus strand of NW_027328741.1, from coordinate 69,081,764 downwards.
CAGTGTTCTATATTCTATATTCTGTATTCTGTATTCTGCATTCCGTATTCTACAATGTATATTCTGTGTTCTAAATTTTATTTTCCAAATTCTATATTTAGTATTCTGAATTGTATATTCTATATGCTGTTTTCTAAATTCTGTATTCTAAATCCTATATTCTTTATTCTAAATTCTGTGTTCTGCATACCGTGTTCAAAATTCTGTGTTCTATATTCTCTATTCTGTATTCTATAATTTGTGTTCTTCATTCTATATTCTATATCCTATATTCTGCTTTCAGTTGTCTATATTGTATATTCTGTGTTCTACATTCTATATTCTAAATTCTATATTCAGTATTCTGTTTTATATATTCTAAATTCTGTGTTCTGTATTCTATGTTCTTAATTCTGGCTTCTATATTCTCCAGTCTATATTCTATATTTTGTGAACTCCATTCTTATTTCTACATTCTTTATTCTGCATTCCATATTCTATATTATATATTCTGTGTTCTACATTCTATATTCTAAATTCTATATTCCTTATTCCGTAGTATATATTCTATATTCTATGTTCTGCATTGTATATTCTAAATTCTACATTCAGTAATCTGTATTCTAAATACTAAATTCTGTGTTCTGCATTTCATGTTCTAAATTCTGTGTTCTATATTCTCTTTTCTATATTCTATATTCTGTGTCCTTCATTCAATATTCTAAATTCTATATTCAGTATTCTCTATTCTATATTCTAAATTCTGTGTTCTGCATTCGATGTTCGTATTTCGGGATTCTGTATTCTGTTTCCATATTTTACATTCTGTGTTCTAAATTCTATATTCTGTATATAATATTCTGCATTATGTATTCAATATTGTATATTTTATGTTCTACATTCTATATTCTAAATTCTATAATCTATATTCTAAATTCTGTGTTTTTATTCCGTGTTCTTAATTCTGGGTTCTATATTCTCTTTTCTATATTCTATATTCTGTGTTCGACATTCAATATTCTAAATTCTATATTTAGTATTCTGAATTCTATATTCAAAATTCTGTGTTCTACATGCTATATTCTAAATTCTATATTCTATATTCAAAATTCTGTATTCTTCATTCCGTGTTCTAAATTCTGGGTTCTATATTCTCTATTCTATATTCTATATTCTGTGTTCTTCATTCTATATTCTACATTCTATATTCTGCATTCCGTATTCTATATTCTATATACTGTGTTCTACATTCTATATTCAAAATTCTATATTCATTATCCTGTATTCTATATTCTAAATTCTGTGCTTTGAATTCCATGTTCTAAATTCTGGGTTCTATATTCTCTATTATATATTCTATAATTTTTGTTCTTCATTCTATACTGTACGTCCTATATTCTGCATTCCGTGTTATATATTCTATATTATGTTTCCTACATTCTATATTCTAAATTCTATATTCATTATTCTGTATTCTATAATCTAAATTCTGTGTTCTGATTCAATTTTTAAATTCTGGGTTCTAAATTCTCTTTTATATATTCTATATTTTGTGTTCTTAGTTCTTTATTCTGCATTCTATATTCTGCATTCTGTATTTATGTTCTATATTCTGTGATCTACAACTACTTTCTAAATTCTATATTCTGTATTCTATATTCAATATTCTACATTCTGTGTTCTGCATTCTATGTTCTAAATTCTGGGTTCTGTATACTGTTTTCCATATTCTATATTCTGTGTTCTATATTCTATATTCTGTATACTATATTCTGCATTCCGTATTCTATATTCTATATTTTGTGTTCTTCATTCTATTATCCAAATTGTATATTCAGTATTCTGTATTGTATATTCTAAATTCTTTGTTCTGCATACCATGTTCAAATTTCGGGGTTCTGTATTCTCTTTCCATATTTTATATTCTGTGTTCTAATTTCTATATTCTGTATACTATATTCTGCATTATGTATTCTATATTCTATATTTTGTGTTCTACATTCTATATTCTAAATTTTATATTCAGTATTCTTTATACTATTTTCTAAATTCTGGGTTCTGCATTCCATGTTCTAAATCCTATATTCAGTATTCTGTATTCTATATTCTAAATTCTGTGTTCCGCATTCTATGTTCTAAATTCTATATTCAGTATTCTGTATTATAAATTCTAAATTCTGTGTTCTGCATTCCATGTTGTAAATACTGGGTTGTCTATTCTGTTTTCCATTTTGTATAATCTGTGTTCTACATCCTATATTCTGTATTCTATATTCTGCATTCCGTATTCCATATTCTATATTCTGAGTTTTACATTCTATATTCTAAATTCTATATTCTGTATTCCGTATTCTATATTCTGAACTCTGTGTTCTACATTCTATATTCTAAATTCCATATTCAGTGGTCTGTATTCTATATTCTAAATTCTGTGTTCTGCATTACATGCTCTAAATTTTGGCTTCTATATTCTCTATTCTGTATTCTATATGCTGTGTTCTACATTCTATATTCTGAATTGTATATAGAGGTTTCTGTATTCTATATTCTAAATTCTGTCTCCTGCATTCCAATTTCTAAATTCTGGTTTCTATATTCTCTATTCTATTTTCTGAGTTGTATATTCTATATTCTAAATTCTATTTTCAGTATTCTGAATTCTATATTCTAAATTTTGTGTTCTACATCCGTGTTCTAAATTCTGGGTTCTATATTCTCTATTCTGTATTCTATACATTGTGTTCTTCATTCCATATTCTACATTCCATATTCTGCATTCCGTATTCTATATTCTATATTCTGTGTTCTACATTCTATATTCTAAAAACTATATTCAGTCTTCTGTATTGTATATTTTAATTCTTTGTTCTGCACTCCATTTCTTAATTCTGGGTTCTATATTTTCTATTCATTTCTATATTTTTTGTTTACATTCTATATTGTACGTTCTATATTCTGCATTCCGTGTTTTATATTCTATATTATGTTTTCAACATTCTATATTCTAAATTCTATATTCAGTATTCTGAATTCTATATTCTAAATTCTGTGTTCTGCATTCCATGTTCTAAATTCTGGGTTCTATATTTTCTATACTATATTCTATATTCTGTGTTCTATATTGTATATTCTAAATTCTATATTCATTATTCTGTATTCTATATTCTTAATTCTGTGTTCTACATTCTATATTCTAAATTCTATATTCAGTATTCTGTATTCTAAATTCTTAATTCTATGTTCTTCATTCCATGTTCTAAGTTCTGGGTCCTATACTCTCTATTATATGTTCGATATTTGTGTTCTGCATTCTATATTCTACATAGTATATTCTGCATTCCATATACTATATTCTATATTCTATGTTCTACATTCTTAATTCTAAAATCTATATTCAGTATTCTGTATTCTATAGTATAAATTCTCTGTTCTGCATTCCATTTCTATATTGTGCTTTCTATATTCTCTATTCTATATTATATATTTGGGTCGTTCATTCTATATTCTACGTCCTATATTCTGCCATCCGTATTTTATATTCTATATTGTTTGTTCTATATACTATATTCTTAATTCTATATTCAGTATTTTGTATTCTATATTCTAATTTGTGTGTTCTGCATTCCATGTACTAAATTCTGGGTTCTCTATTCTCTATTCTCTATTCTGTGTTTACATTCTATATTCTAAATTCCATATTCAGTATTCTGTATTCTATATTCTAAATTCTGTGTTCTGCTTTCCTTTTTATAAATTCTATATTCAGTACTGTGCATTCTATATTCTAAATTCTGTGTTCTGCATTCTATTTTCTAAATTCTATATTCATTATTCTGTATATTATATTCTAAAATCTGTGTTCTGCATTCCATGTTCTAAATTCTGGGTTCTGTATTGTTTTCCATATTCTATATACTGTGTTCTTCATTCTATATTCTGTATTGTATATTATTTATGCCGTATTATATATTCTGTGTTCTTCATTCTATATTCTGTATTCTATATTCTGCATTCCGTATTCTATATTCTATATTCTGTGTTCTACATTTTATACTCTAAATTCTGTATTCAGTATTCTGTATTGTATATTCCAAATTCTGTGTTCTGCATTGTATGTTCTAAACTTTGGGTTCTGTATTCTGTATTCCATATTCTATATTTTGTGTTCTATAGTCTATATTTGGTATTCAATATTCTGCATTCCGTATTCTATATTCTATATCCTGTGTTCTAAATTCTATATTCAGTATTCTGTGTTTTATTTTCTAAATTCTGTGTTCTGCATTCCATGTTCTAAATTCTGGGTTTTATATTCACTATTGTATATACTACATTCTGTGTGCTACATTCTATATTATAAATTCTATATTCAGTATTCTGTATTCTATATTCTAAATTCTGTGTTTACATTCTATATTCTAAATTGCATATTCAGTATGCTGTATTCTATATTCTAAATTCTGGGTTCTGCTTTCCATGTTCCAAAATCTGGCTTCAATATTTTCCTTGCTATTTTTTTTTCTGTTTTCTACATTATATATTCTAAATTATTTATTAAGTATTATGTATTTTATATTCTATATTCTATGTCCTACATAGAATTTTTTAATTGTTTATAAAATATTCCGTATATTATGTTCTAAATTCTGTGTTCTATATTCTCTTTTCTATTTTCTGTATTCTGTGTTCTACATTCTATATTGTAAATTTTATATTCAGCATTCTGTATTCTATATTCTAAATTCTGTGTTCTACATTCTATATTCTATATTCTATATTCAGTATAATGTATTCTATATTCTAAATTCTGTGTTCTGCATCACATGTTCAAAATTCTCGATACTATACTCTCTATTGTATATTCTATATTCTTTATACTGTGTTCTACATTCTATATTCTAAAATCTATATTAATTAATGTGTATTCTATAGTCTTAATTCTGTGTTCTGCATTCAAAGTTCTAAATTCTGGGTTCTATATTCTGTTTTCCATATTTTAATACTGTGTTCTACATTCTATATTCTAAATTCTATATTCAGTATTATATATTCTATAATCTAAATTCTGTGTTCTGCATTCCATGTTCTAAATTCTCTATTCTATATTCTGTGTTCTACTTTCTATATTCTTAATTATATATATTGTATTCAGTATTCTATATTCTAAATTCTGTGTTCTGCATTCCATGTTCTCAATTCTGGTTTCTACATTCTCTATTCTATATTCTATATTGTGTGTTTTTCATTCTAGATTTTACATACAATATTTTGCATTCCGTATACTATATTCTATATTCTGTGTTCTACATACTATATTCTAAATTCTATATTCAGCATTCCGTATTCTAGATTCTAAATTCTCTCTTCTGCATTCCATGTTCTAAATTCTGGTTTCTATATCCTCTTTTCTATATTCTATATCCTGTGTTCCACATTCTATATCTAAATCCTATATTCAGCGTTCTGTATTCTATATTCTAAATTATGTGTTCTGCATTCCATATTTAAATTCTGGGTTCTATATTCTGTTTTCCATATTTTATATTCTGTGTTCTACATTCTATATTCTGTATTCTATATTCTGCATTCAGTATTCTGCATTATATATTCTGTGTTCTACCTTCTATTTTCAAAATTCTATATTCAGTATTCTGTATTCTATATTCTAAATTCTGTGTTCTGCATTCCATGTTGTAAATTGTCTTTTCTATATTCTGTATTCTGTGTTCTTCTTTCTACATTCTAAATTCTATATTAAGTATTTTGTATTCTATATTATTAATTCTGTTCTCTGCATTCAATTTCTAAATTCTGGGTTCTATATTCTCTTTTATATATTCTATATACTGTGTTCTTCTTTCTAGATCCTTCATAATAAATTTTGAATTCCGTATTCTATATTCTATATTCTGTGTTCTAAATTCTTTATTCTAAATTCTATATTCCGTATTCTGTATTCTATATTCAAAATTCTGTGTTTTGTATTCCATGTTGCATATTCTGGCTTCTATATTCTTTATTCTATATTCTAAATTCTGTGTTCTGCATTTCATGTTGTAAATTCCATATTCAGTATTCTGTATTCTATATTCTAAATTCTGTGTTCTGCTTTCCTTTTTATAAATCCTATATTCAGTACTGTGCATTCTATATTCTAAATTCTGTGTTCTGCATTCTATTTTCTAAATTCTATATTCATTATTCTGTATATTATATTCTAAAATCTGTGTTCTGCATTCCATGTTCTAAATTCTGGGTTCTGTATTGTTTTCCATATTCTATATACTGTGTTCTTCATTCTATATTCTGTATTGTATATTATTTATGCCGTATTATATATTCTGTGTTCTTCATTCTATATTCTGTATTCTATATTCTGCATTCCGTATTCTATATTCTATATTCTGTGTTCTACATTTTATACTCTAAATTCTATATTCAGTATTCTGTATTGTATATTCCAAATTCTGTGTTCTGCATTGTATGTTCTAAACTTTGGGTTCTGTATTCTGTATTCCATATTCTATATTTTGTGTTCTATAGTCTATATTTGGTATTCAATATTCTGCATTCCGTATTCTATATTCTATATCCTGTGTTCTAAATTCTATATTCAGTATTCTGTGTTTTATTTTCTAAATTCTGTGTTCTGCATTCCATGTTCTAAATTCTGGGTTTTATATTCACTATTGTATATACTACATTCTGTGTGCTACATTCTATATTATAAATTCTTTATTCAGTATTCTGTATTCTATATTCTAAATTCTGTGTTTACATTCTATAGTCTAAATTGCATATTCAGTATGCTGTATTCTATATTCTAAATTCTGAGTTCTGCTTTCCATGTTCCAAAATCTGGCTTCAATATTTTCCTTGCTATGTTTTTTCTGTTTTCTACATTATATATTCTAAATTATTTATTCAGTATTATGTATTTTATATTCTATATTCTATGTCCTACATAGAATTTTTTAATTGTTTATAAAATATTCCGTATATTATGTTCTAAATTCTGTGTTCTATATTCTATTTTCTATTTTTGTATATTCTGTGTTCTACATTCTATATTGTAAATTTTATATTCAGCATTCTGTATTCTATATTCTAAATTCTGTGTTCTACATTCTATATTCTATATTCTATATTCAGTATAATGTATTCTATATTCTAAATTCTGTGTTCTGCATCACATGTTCAAAATTCTCGATACTATACTCTCTATTGTATATTCTATATTCTATATACTGTGTTCTACATTCTATATTCTAAAATCTATATTAATTAATGTGTATTCTATAGTCTTAATTCTGTGTTCTGCATTCAAAGTTCTAAATTCTGGGTTCTATATTCTGTTTTCCATATTTTAATACTGTGTTCTACATTCTATATTCTAAATTCTATATTCAGTATTATATATTCTATAATCTAAATTCTGTGTTCTGCATTCCATGTTCTAAATCCTCTATTCTATATTCTGTGTTCTACTTTCTATATTCTTAATTATATATTTTGTATTCAGTATTCTATATTCTAAATTCTGTGTTCTGCATTCCATGTTCTAAATTCTGGTTTCTACATTCTCTATTCTATATTCTATATTGTGTGTTTTTCCTTCTAGATTTTACATACAATATTTTGCATTCCGTATACTATATTCTATATTCTGTGTTCTACATACTATATTCTAAATTCTATATTCAGCATTCCGTATTCTATATTCTAAATTCTCTGTTCTGCATTCCATGTTCTAAATTCTGGTTTCTATATCCTCTTTTCTATATTCTATATCCTGTGTTCCACATTCTATAGTCTAAATCCTATATTCAGCGTTCTGTTTCTATATTCTAAATTATGTGTTCTGCATTCCATATTTAAATTCTGGGTTCTATATTCTGTTTTCCATATTTTATATTCTGTGTTCTACATTCTATATTCTGTATTCTATATTCTGCATTCAGTATTCTGCATTATATATTCTGTGTTCTACCTTCTATTTTCAAAATTCTATATTCAGTAATCTGTATTCTATATTCTAAATTCTGTGTTCTGCATTCCATGTTGTAAATTGTCTTTTCTATAATCTGTATTCTGTGTTCTTCTTTCTATATTCTAAATTCTATGTTTAGTATTTTGTATTCTATATTATTAATTCTGTTCTCTGCATTCAATTTCTAAATTCTGGGTTCTATATTCTCTTTTATATATTCTATATACTGTGTTCTTCATTCTAGATCCTTCATACTAAATTTTGAATTCCGTATTCTATATTCTATATTCTGTGTTCTAAATTCTATATTCTAAATTCTATATTCCGTATTCTGTATTCTATATTCTAAATTCTGTGTTTTGTATTCCATGTTGTATATTCTGGCTTCTATATTCTTTATTCTATATTCTAAATTCTGAGTTCTGCATTCCATGTTGTAAATTCTATATTCAGTATTCTGTATTCTATATTCTATATTCTGTGTTCTGCATTCTATATTCTAAATTCTATATTTGGTATTCTGTATTCTATATTCTTAATTCTGTGATCTGGTTTCCATGTTCTAAATTCTGGGTTCTATATTCTCTATTCTATATTCTAAATTTTGTGCATTTCATTCTATATTCTACAATCTATATTCTGTATTAGGTATTCTATATTCTTTTTTTCCGTGTTCTAAATTCCATATTCTAAATTCTATATGCACTATTCTGTATTCTATATTCTGAATTCTGTGTTCTGCATTCCATGTTCTAAATTCTGGGTTCTATACACTTTATTCTATATTCTATATTCTGTGTTCTACATTCTATATTCTAAATTCCATATTCAGTGTTCTGTATTGTATATTCTAAATTCTGGGTTCTGATTCCATGTACTAAATTCTGGGTTCTACATTCTCTATTCTATTTTCTATATTCTGTGTTTTACATTTTATATTCTAAATTCTATATTCAGTAATCTGTATTCCATATTCTAAATTCTGTGTTCTTCATTCTATATTCAAAATTCTATATTCAGTATTATGTATTGTATGTTCTAAATACCGTGTTCTGCATTCAATGTTCTATATTCTGTGTTCTGCATTCCATGTTCTTAGGTCTGGGATCTATATTCTATATTCTATATTCTGTGTTCTACATTCTACATTCTAAATTCTATATTCAGTATTATTTAATCTATATTCTTAATTCTGTGTTCTGCATAGCATGTTCTTTATTCTGGATTCTACATTTTGTATTCTACATTCTATATTCTGTGTTCTACATTCTATATTCTAAATTCTATATTCAGTATTCTTTATTCTATATTCTAAATTCGGTGTTCTACATTCTATATTCTAAATAGTATATTCAGTATTCTGTATTCTATATTCTAAATTCTGTGTTCAGCATTCCATGTTCTGAATTCTGATTTCTGTATTCTGTTTCCATATTCTATATTCTGTGTTCTACAATGTATATTATAAATTCTATGTTCAGTGTTCTGTAATCTATATTCTTAATTCTGTGTTCTGCATTCCATGTTCTAATTTCTCTATTCTATATTTTGTGTTCTACATTCTATATTCTGTATTCAATATTCTGCATTCCGTATTCTAAATTCTATTTCTGTGTTCTACATTCTACATTCTGGGTTCTGCATTCCATGTTCTAAATTCTGGGTTCTGTATTCTTCATTCTCTATCCTTTATTCTGTGTTCTGCATTCTCTATTCTACATTCTCTATTCTGTATTCTATATTCTACATTCTGTGTTCTGCATTCAATGTTCTAAATTCTGGTTTCTGTATTCTGTATTCTATAGTCTGTTTTGTACATTCTAAAGTATACATTCTATATTCTTTATTCTGTGCTCTATATTCTAAGTTCAGTGTTCTGAATTCTACGTTCTAAACTCTGGGTTCTGTATTCTGTTTTCTATATTGTATATTCTGTGTTATACATTCTATATTCAACATTCTGTATACTGTATTTTATATACTAAATTCTGTTTTCTGAATTCCATGTTCTAAATAATGTGTTCTGCATTGTGTATTCTATATTCTATAATCTGTGTTGTATATTCTGTGTTATACATTCTATATTCAGTATTCAATATTCTAAAATCTAAACTCTGTGTACTGAATTCCATGTTCTAAATTCTGTGTTCTGTAGTCTGTATTCTGAATTCCATATTCTCTTACTACATCCAGTATTCTACATTGTATATTCTGTATTCTGTATACAATATTCCATATACTGTGTTCAACAATGTAAATTCTATATTCTATATTCTGTATTCTGCACTGTATATTCTAAATTCTGTGTTCTGAATTACAACTTGTATAATCAAGTTTCTGCTTTCTGTATTCTATATTCTATATTCTGTGTTCTACATTCTGTATTCTACATTGTATATTATGTATTCTGTATACTATATTCTATATTATGCGTTCTGATTTCCATGTTCTAAATTGTGGGTTCTGTATTCCGGAATCTGTATTCAATATTCTGTGTTCTACATTCTGTATTGTACATTCTATATACTCTATTCTATATTATAAATTCTGTGTACAACATTCTATATACCACATAATATTTCGGTATACTTTATTATATATTCTGTGTTCTGAATTCCTTGTTCTAAATTCTGCATACTGCATTCTGTATTCTATATTCTATATTCTGTGTTCTACATTCTATATTCTACATTCTATTCCTTTATCCTATATTATGTATTGTGTGTTCTGAATTCCATTTTCTGAATCCTGCGTTCTGTATGCTGTATTCCATATTCTGTGTTTTGAATTCTATGTTCTAATTTCTATATTCAGCATTCTGTAATCTAAAGTCTTAATTCTGTGTTCTGCATTCTATGGTCTAAATTCTGGGTTCTGTATTCTGTTTTCCATATTCCATATTCTGTGTTCTATATTCTATATTCTGTATTCCGTATTCTATATCCTATACTCTGTGTTCTACATTCTATATTCTGCATACTGTATTCAGTATACTGTATTCTATATTCTAAATTCTGTGTTCTACACCCATGTTCTAAATTCTGTCTTCTATATTTTCTTATCTATATTCTATATTCTGTGTTCTATATTCTACATTCTAAATTCTATATTCAGAATTCTGTATTTTATATTCTTTATTAAGTGTTCTACATTCTATATTCTAAGTTCTATATTCAATATTCTGTATTCTATATTCTTACTTCTATGTTCTGCATTCCGGGTTCTAAGTTCTGTGTTCTATTCTCTCTAGTATATATTCTATATTTGTGTTCTTCACTCTACATTCTACAAAATATATTCTGCATTCCGTATTCTATATTCTATATTCTATGTTCTACATTCTATATTCTAAAATATTTATTCAGTTTTCTGAATTCTATATTCTAAATTCTCTGTTCTGCATTCCATTTCTAAATTCTGGTTGCTATATTCTCTATTCTATATTCTATATTTTGTGTTCTTCATTCTATATTCTACCTTCTTTATTCTGCATTCCGTATTTTATATTTTATATTCTGTGTTGTATTTCTATATTCTAAATTCTATATTCACTATTTTGTATTCTATATTATAATTTTTGTGATCTGCATTCCATGTGCTAAATTCTGGGTTCTATATTCTCTATTCTATGTTATATATTCTGTGTTCTACCTTCTATATTCTAAATTCTATATTCAGGATGGTTTATTCTATGTTCTAAATTCTCTGTCTGTATTCTATGTTCTAAATTCTATATTAAGTATTCTGTATTCTATATTCCAAATTCTGTGTTCTGCAATCCATGTTCTAAATTCTGGTTTCTGTATTCTGTTTTCCATTATTTATATTCTGTGTTCTACATTCTATATTGTGTATTGTATATTCTTTATGCCGTATTCTCTATTCTGAATTTTACATTCTACATTCTGTATTCCATATTCTGCATTCCGTATTCTATATTCTATATTCTGTGTTCTACATTCTGTACTCTAAATTCTATATTCAGTTTTCTCTATTCTATATTCAAAATTCTGTGTTCTACATTGTATATTCTAAATTCTATATTCTATATTCAAAATTCTGTGTTCTTCATTCCGTGTTCTAAATTCTGGGTTCTCTATTCTCTATTCTATATTCTATAATGTGTGCTCTTCCTTGTATATTCTACATTCTATATTCTAATTCTATATTCTATATTCCAAATTCTGTGTTCTGCATTTCATATTCTAAATTCTGGGTTATGTATTCTGTATTCCATATTTTATATTTTGTGTTCTATATTCTATATTTGGCATTCTATATTCTGCATTCCGTATTCTATATTCTATATATTGTGTTCTAAATCCTATATTCAGTATTCTGTATTTTATTTTCTAAATTCTGTGTTCTGCTTTCCATGTTCTAAATACTTGGTTCTATATTCTCTATTCTATATACTATATTGTGTGTGCTACATTCTATATTCTAAATTCTATATTCATTATTCTGTATTCAATATTCTAAATTCTGTGTTCTGCATTCCATGTTCTAAATTCTACATTCAGTATTCTGTATTCTATATTCTAAATTCTGAGTTCTGCATTCTATGTTGTAAACTGTATATTAAGTATTCTGTATTCTATTTTCTAAATTCTGTGTTCTGCAATCCATGTTTTAAATTCTGGGTTCTGTATTTTGTTTTACATATTTTATATTTTGTGTTGTACATTCTATATTCTGTATTCAATATTCTGCATTCTGTATTCTAAATTGTATTTCTGTGTTCTGCATTCCATGTTCTAAATTCAATATTCAGTATTCTGTATTCTATATTCTAAATTCTGTGTTCTGCATTCTATGTTCTAAATTCTATATTCAGTATTCTGTATTCTATATTCTATATTCTGTGTTCTGCATTCCATGTTCTAAATTCTGGGTTCTGTATTCTCTTTTCCATATTCTATATTCTGTTTTCTACATTCTATATTCTGTATTCTATATTCTGCATTCCGTATTCTTTAATCTATATTCTGTGTTCTACATTCTGTACTCTAAATTCTATATTCAGTATTCTCTATTCTATATTCAAAATTCTGTGTTCTACATTGTATATTGTAAATTCTATATTCTATATTCAAAATTCTGTGTTCTTCATTCCGTGTTCTAAATTCTGTTTTCTATATTCTCTATCCTATATTGTGTGTTCTTCATTCTATATTCTCCATTCTATATTCTAAATTCTATATTGTATATTCCAAATTCTGTGTTCTGCATTTCATATTCTAAATTCTGGGTTATGTATTCTGTATTCCATATTTTATATTTTGTTTTCTATATTCTATATTTGGTATTCTATATTCTGCATTCCGTATTCTAAATTCTATATCCTGTGTTCTAAATCCTATATTCAGTATTCTGTATTTTATTTTCTAAATTCTGTGTTCTGCATTCCATGTTCTTAATTCTGTGTTCTATATTCTTTTTTCCATATTCTAGATTCAGTGTTCTATATTCTATATTCTGTATTCTGTATTCTGCATTCCGTATTCTACAATGTATATTCTGTGTTCTAAATTTTATTTTCCAAATTCTATATGTAGTATTCTGTATTGTATATTCTATATGCTGTTTTCTAAATTCTGTATTCTAAATTCTATATTCTTTATTCTAAATTCTGTGTTCTGCATACCGTGTTCAAAATTCTGTGTTCTATATTCTCTATTCTGTATTCTATAATTTGTGTTCTTCATTCTATATTCTATATCCTATATTCTGCATTCAGTTGTCTATATTGTATATTCTGTGTTCTACATTCTATATTCTAAATTCTATATTCAGTATTCTGTTTTATATATTCTAAATTCTGTGTTCTGTATTCTATGTTCTAAATTCTGGCTTCTATATTCTCCAGTCTATATTCTATATTTTGTGAACTCCATTCTTATTTCTACATTCTTTATTCTGCATTCCATATTCTATATTATATATTCTGTGTTCTACATTCTATATTCTAAATTCTATATTCCTTATTCCGTAGTATATATTCTATATTCTATGTTCTGCATTGTATATTCTAAATTCTACATTCAGTAATCTGTATTCTAAATACTAAATTCTGTGTTCTGCATTTCATGTTCTAAATTCTGTGTTCTATATTCTCTTTTGTATATTCTATATTCTGTGTCCTTCATTCAATATTCTAAATTCTATATTCAGTATTCTCTATTCTATATTCTAAATTCTGTGTTCTGCATACCATGTTCGTATTTCGGGATTCTGTATTCTGTTTCCATATTTTACATTCTGGGTTCTAAATTCTATATTCTGTATAATATATTCGGCATTATGTATTCAATATTGTATATTTTGTGTTCTACATTCTATATTCGAAATTCTATAGTATATATTCTAAATTCTGTGTTCTTTATTCCGTGTTCTTAATTCTGGGTTCTATAATCTCTTTTCTATATTCTATATTCTGTGTTCGACATTCAATATTCTAAATTCTATATTTAGTATTCTCAATTCTATATTCAAAATTCTGTGTTCTACATGCTATATTCTAAATTCTATATTCTATATTCAAAATTCTGTATTCTTCATTCCGTGTTCAAAATTCTGGGTTCTATATTCTCTAGTCTATATTCTATATTCTGTGTTCTTCATTCTATATTCTACATACTATATTCTGCATTCCGTATTCTATATTCTATAAACTGTGTTCTACATTCTATATTCAAAATTCTATATTCATTATCCTGTATTCTATATTCTAAGTTCTGTGCTTTGAATTCCATGTTCTAAATTCTGGGTTCTATATTCTCTACTATATATTCTATATTTTTAGTTCTTCATTCTATATTGTACGTTCTATATTCTGCATTCCGTGTTATATATTCTATATTATGTTTTCTACATTCTATATTCTAAATTCTATATTCAGTATTCTGTATTCTATAATCTAAATTCTGTGTTCTGATTCAATTTTTAAATTCTGGGTTCTAAATTCTCTTTTATATATTCTATATTTTGTGTTCTTAGTTCTTTATTCTGCATTCTATATTCTGCATTCTGTATTTATGTTCTATATTCTGTGTTCTACATCTACTTTCTAAATTCTATATTCTGTATTCTGTATTCAATATTCTACATTCTGTGTTCTGCATTCTATGTTCTAAATTCTGGGTTCTGTATTCTGTTTTCCATATTCTATATTCTGTATTCTATATTCTGAATTCCGTATTCTATTCTCTATATTCTGTGTTCTTCATTCTATTATCCAAATTCTATATTCAGTATTCTGTATTCTATATTCTAAATTCTGTGGTCTGCATTCCATGTTCTAAATTCTGTGTTCTATATTGTCTTTTCTATATTCTATATTCTGTGTTCTACATTCAGTATTCTAAATTCTATATTCAGTATTCTGTATTGTATATTCTAAATTCTGTGTTCTGCATACCATGTTCAAATTTCGGGGTTCTGTATTCTGTTTCCATATTTTATATTCTGAGTTCTAATTTCTATATTCTGTATACTATATTCTGCATTATGTATTCTATATTCTATATTTTGTGTTCTACATTCTATATTCTAAATTTTATATTCAGTATTCTTTATTCTATTTTCTAAATTCTGGGTTCTGCATCCCATGTTCTAAATCCTATATTCAGTATTCTGTATTATAAATTCTAAATTCTGTGTTCTGCATTCCATGTTGTAAATACTGGGTTGTCTTTTCTGTTTTCCATATTGTATAATCTGTGTTCTACATTCTATATTCTGTATTCTATATTCTGCATTCCGTATTCCATATTCTATATTCTGTGTTTTACATTCTATATTCTAAATTATATATTCTGTATTCCGTATTCTATATTCTGAACTCTGTGTTCTACATTCTATATTCTAAATTCTATATTCAGTGGTCTGTATTCTATATTCTAAATTCTGTGTTCTGCATTACATGCTCTAAATTTTGGCTTCTATATTCTCTATTCTATATTCTATATGCTGTGTTCTACATTCTATATTCTGAATTGTATATTGAGGTTTCTGTACTCTATATTCTAAATTCTGTGTCCTGCATTCCATTTTCTAAATTCTGGTTTCTATATTCTCTATTCTATTTTCTGAGTTGTATATTCTATATTCTAAATTCTATATTCAGTATTGTGAATTCTATATTCTAAATTTTGTGTTCTACATCCGTGTTCTAAATTCTGGGTTCTATATTCTCTATTCTCTATTCTATACATTGTGTTCTTCGTTCCATATTCTACATACCATATTCTGCATTCCGTATTCTATATTCTATATTCTGTGTTCTACATTCTATATTCTAAAAACTATATTCAGTCTTCCTTATTGTATATTCTAAATTCTTTGTTCTGCACTCCATTTCTAAATTCTGGGTTCTATATTCTCTATTCATTTCTATATTTTTTGTTTACATTCTATATTCTACGTTCCATATTCTGCATTCCGTGTTTTATATTCTATATTATGTTTTCAACTTTCTATATTCTAAATTCTATATTCAGTGTTCTGAATTCTATATTCTAAATTCTGTGTTCTTCATTCCATGTTCTAAATTCTGGGTTCTATATTTTCTATACTATATTCTATATTCTGTGTTCTACATTCTATATTCTAAATCCTATATTCAGTATTGTGTATTCTATATTCTTAATTCTCTATTCTTCATTCCATGTCCTAAGTTCTGGATCCTATACTCTCTATTATATATTCTCTATTTGTGTTCTTCATTCTATATTCTACATAGTATATTCTGCATTCCGTATCCTATATTCTATATTCTATGTTCTACATTCTAAATTCTAAAATCTATCTTCAGTATTCTGTATTCTATAGTGTAAATTCTCTGTTCTGCATTCCATTTCTAAATTGTGGTTTCTATAATCTCTATTCTATATTATATATTTGGGTCGTTCATTCTATATTCTACGTCCTATATTCTGCCACCCATATTTTATATTCTATATTGTTTGTTCTATATACTATATTCTTAATTCTATATTCAGTATTCTGTATTCTATATTCTAAATTCTGTGTTCTCCATTCCATGTTCTAAATTCTGGGTTCTATATTTTCTATACTATATTCTATATTCTGTGTTCTATATTGTATATTCTAAATTCTATATTCATTATTCTGTATTCTATATTCTTAATTCTGTGTTCTACATTCTATATTCTAAATTCTATATTCAGTATTCTGTATTCTATATTCTTAATTCTCTGTTCTTCATTCCATGTTCTAAGTTCTGGGTCCTATACTCTCTATTATATATTCTATATTTGTGTTCTGCATTCTATATTCTACATAGTATATTCTGCATTCCGTATCCTATATTCTATATTCTATGTTCTACATTCTAAATTCTAAAATCTATATTCAGTATTCTGTATTCTATAGTATAATTTCTCTGTTCTGCATTCCATTTCTGAATTGTGGTTTCTATATTCTCTATTCTATATTATATATTTGGGTCGTTCATTCTATATTCTACGTCCTATATTCTGCCATCCGTATTTTATATTCTATATTGTTTGTTCTATATTCTATATTCTAAATTCTATATTCAGTATTTTGTATTCTATATTCTAATTTGTGTGTTCTGCATTCCATGTACTAAATTCTGGGTTCTCTATTCTCTATTCTCTATTCTGTGTTTACATTCTATATCCTAAATTCTATATTCAGTATTCTGTATTCTATATTCTAAATTCTGTGTTCTACTTTCCTTTTTATAAATTCTATATTCAGTACTGTGCATTCTATATTCTAAATTCTGTGTTCTGCATTCTATTTTCTAAATTCTATATTCATTATTCTGTATATTATATTCTAAAATCTGTGTTCTGCATTCCATGTTCTAAATTCTGGGTTCTGTATTGTTTTCCATATTCTATATACTGTGTTCTTCATTCTATATTCTGTATTGTATATTATTTATGCCGTATTATATATTCTGTGTTCTTCATTCTATATTCTGTATTCTATATTCTGCATTCCGTATTCTATATTCTATATTCTGTGTTCTACATTTTATACTCTAAATTCTATATTCAGTATTCTGTATTGTATATTCCAAATTCTATGCCTGCATTGTATGTTCTAAACTTTGGGTTCTGTATTCTGTATTCCATATTCTATATTTTGTGTTCTATAGTCTATATTTGGTATTCAATATTCTGCATTCCGTATTCTATATTCTATATCCTGTGTTCTAAATTCTATATTCAGTATTCTGTGTTTTATTTTCTAAATTCTGTGTTCTGCATTCCATGTTCTAAATTCTGGGTTTTATATTCACTATTGTATATACTACATTCTGTGTGCTACATTCTATATTATTAATTCTATATTCAGTATTCTGTATTCTATATTCTATATTCTGAGTTTACATTCTATACTCTAAATTGCATATTCAGTATGCTGTATTCTATATTCTAAATTCTGAGTTCTGCTTTCCATGTTCCAAAATCTGGCTTCAATATTTTCCTTGCTATTTTTTTTTCTGTTTTCTACATTATATATTCTAAATTATTTATTCAGTATTATGTGTTTTATATTCTATATTCTATTTCCTACATAGAATTTTTTAATTGTTTATAAAATATTCCGTATATTATGTTCTAAATTCTGTGTTCTATATTCTCTTTTCTATTTTCTATATTCTGTGTTCTACATTCTATATTGTAAATTTTCTATTCAGCATTCTTTATTCTATATTCTAAATTCTGTGTTCTACATTCTATATTCTATATTCTATATTCAGTATAATGTATTCTATATTGTAAATTCTGTGTTCTGCATCACATGTTCAAAATTCTCGATACTATACACTCTATTGTATATTCTATATTCTATATACTGTGTTCTACATTCTATATTCTAAAATCTATATTAATTAATGTGTATTCTATAGTCTTAATTCTGTGTTCTGCATTCAAAGTTCTAAATTCTGGGTTCTATATTCTGTTTTCCATATTTTATATTCTGTGTTCTACATTCTATATTCTAAATTGTATATTCAGTATTATTTAATCTATATTCTTAATTCTTTGTTCTGCATAGCATGTTCTTTATTCTGGATTCTACATTCTGTATTCTACATTCTATATTCTGTGTTCTAATTCTATATTCTAAATTCTATATTCAGTATCCTTTATTCTATATTCTAAATTCGGTGTTCTACATTCTATATTCTAAATAGTATATTCAGTATTCTGTATTCTATATTCTAAATTCTGTGTTCAGCATTCCATGTTCTGAATTCTGATTTCTGTATTCTGTTTCCATATTCTATATTCTGTGTTCTACATTTTATATTATAAATTCTATGTTCAGTGTTCTGTAATCTATATTCTTAATTCTGTGTTCTGCATTCCATGTTCTAATTTCTCTATTCTATATTTTCTGTTCTACATTCTATATTCTGTATTCAATATTCTGCATTCCGTATTCTAAATTCTATTTCTGTGTTCTACATTCTACATTCTGGGTTCTGCATTCCATGTTCTAAATTCTGGGTTCTGTATTCTTCATTCTCTATCCTTTATTCTGTGTTCTGCATTCTCTATTCTACATTCTCTATTCTGTATTCTATATTCTACATTCTGTGTTCTGCATTCAATGTTCTAAATTCTGGTTTCTGTATTCTGTATTCTATAGACTGTTTTGTACATTCTAAAGTATACATTCTATATTCTGTATTCTGTACTCTATATTCTAAATTCAGTGTTCTGAATTCTACGTTCTAAACTCTGGGTTCTGTATTCTGTTTTCTATATTCTATATTCTGTGTTATACATTCTATATTCAACATTCTGTATACTGTGTTCTATATACTAAATTCTGTTTTCTGAATTCCATGTTCTAAATAATGTGTTCTTCATTTTGTATTCTATATTCTATAATCTGTGTTGTATATTCTGTGTTATACATTCTATATTCAGTATTCAATATTCTAAAATCTAAACTCTGTGTTCTGAATTCCATGTTCTAAATTCTGTGTTCTGTAGTCTGTATTCTGAATTCCATATTCTCTTACTACATCCAGTATTCTACATTCTATATTCTGTATTCTGTATACAATATTCCATATACTGTGTTCAACAATGTAAATTCTATATTCTAAATTCTGTATTCTGCACTCTATATTCTAAATTCTGTGTTCTGAATTACAACTTGTATAATCAAGTTTCTGCATTCTGTATTCTATATTCTATATTCTGTGTTCTACATTCTGTATTCTACATTGTATATTATGTATTCTGTATACTATATTCTATATTATGCGTTCTGATTCCCATGTTCTAAATTCTGGGTTCTGTATTCCGTAATCTGTATTCAATATTCTGTGTTCTACATTCTGTATTGTACATTCTATATACTGTATTCTATATTATAAATTCTGTGTACAACATTCTATATACCACATAATATTTCGGTATACTTTATTATATATTCTGTGTTCTGAATTCCTTGTTCTAAATTCTGCATACTGCATTCTGTATTCTATATTCTCTATTCTGTGTTCTACATTCTATATTCTACATTCTATTCCTTTATTCTATATTATGTATTGTGTGTTCTGAATTCCATTTTCTGAATCCTGCGTTCTGTATGCTGTATTCCATATTCTGTGTTTTGAATTCTATGTTCTAAATTCTATATTCAGCATTCTGTAATCTAAATTCTTAATTCTGTGTTCTGCATTCTATGGTCTAAATTCTGGGTTCTGTATTCTGTTTTCCATATTCCATATTCTGTGTTCTATATTCTATATTATGTATTCCGTATTCTATATTCTATACTCTGTGTTCTACATTCTATATTCTGCATACTGTATTCAGTATACTGTATTCTATATACTAAATTCTGTGTACTGCACCCATGTTCTAAATTCTGGGTTCTATATTTTCTTATCTATATTCTATATTCTGTGTTCTATATTCTACATTCTAAATTCTATATTCAGTATTCTGTATTTTATATTCTTTATTAAGTGTTCTACATTCTATATTCTAAGTTCTATATTCAATATTCTTTATTCTATATTCTTAATTCTATGTTCTGCATTCCGGGTTCTAAGTTCTGTGTTCTATTCTCTCTAGTATGTATTCTATATTTGTGTTCTTCATTCTACATTCTACAAAGTATATTCTGCATTCCGTATTCTATATTCTATATTCTATGTTCTACATTCTATATTCTAAAATATTCATTCAGTTTTCTGAATTCTATATTCTAAATTCTCTGTTCTGCATTCCATTTCTAAATTCTGGTTGCTATATTCTCTATTCTATATTCTATATTTTGTGTTCTTCATTCTATATTCTACCTTCTTTATTCTGCATTCCGTATTTTATATTCTATATTCTGTGTTCTATTTCTATATTCTAAATTCTATATTCACTATTTTGTATTCTATATTATAATTTTTGTGATCTGCATTCCATGTTCTAAATTCTGGGTTCTATATTCTCTATTCTATGTTATATATTCTGTGTTCTACATTCTATATTCTAAATTCTGTATTCAGTATTGTTTATTCTATGTTCTAAATTCTGTGTCTGAATTCTATGGTCTAAATTCTATATTCAGTATTCTGTATATCATATTCTAAATTCTGTGTTTTGCAATCCATGTTCTAAATTCTGGTTTCTGTAATCTGTTT
Organism: Vicugna pacos; assembly: GCF_048564905.1. Classification (NCBI taxonomy): domain Eukaryota; kingdom Metazoa; phylum Chordata; class Mammalia; order Artiodactyla; family Camelidae; genus Vicugna; species Vicugna pacos. The sequence continues at coordinate 69,060,129 of NW_027328741.1, read as the reverse complement.
TTCATTTTTTATATTCTGTGTTTTTCATTCTATATTCTGTATTGTATATTCTTTATGCTGTATTCTCTATTCTGTGTTTTCCATTCTATATTCTGTATTCTATATTCTGCATTCCGTATTCTATATTCTATATTCTGTGTTCTAATTTCTATACTCTAAATTCTATATTCAGTATTCTGTATTTTATATTCCAAATTCTGTGTTCTGCAATCCATGTTCTAAATTCTGCTTTCTGTATACTGTTTTCCATTTTTTATATTCTGTGTTCTACATTCTATATTGTGTATTGTATATTCTTTATGCCGTATTCTCTATTCTGAGTTTTTCATTCTACATTCTGTATTCCATATTCTGCATTCCGTATTCTATATTCTATATTCTGTGTTGTACATTCTGTACTCTAAATTCTATATTCAGTTTTTTCTATTCTATTTTCAAAATTCTGTTTTCTACATTATATATTATAAATTCTATATTCTATATTCAAAATTCTTTGTTCTTCATTCCGTGTTCTAATTTCTGGGTTCTATATTCTCTATTCTATATTCTATATTGTGTGCTCTTCATTCTATATTCTACATTCTATATTCTAAATTCTATATTCTATATTCCAAATTCTGTGTTCTGCATTTCATATTCTATATTCTGGGTTATGTATTCTGTATTCCATATTTTATATTTTGTGTTCTTTATTCTATATTTGGTATTCTATATTCTGCATTCCGTATTCTATATCCTATATCCTGTGTTCTAAATCCTATATTCAGTATTCTGTATTTTATTTTCTAAATTCTGTGTTCTGCATTCCATGTTCTAAATTCTGGGTTCTATATTCTCTATTCTATATACTATATTCTGTGTGCTACTTTCTATTTTCTATTTCTATATTCATTATTCTGTATTCAATATTCTAATTTCTGTGTTCTGCATTCCATGTTCTAAATTCTACATTCAGTATTGTGTATTCTATATTCTAAATTCTGGGTTCTGCATTCTATGTTGTAAACTCTATATTAAGTATTCTGTATTCTATTTTCTAAATTCTGTGTTCTGCAATCCATGTTTTAAATTCTGGGTTCTGTATTTTGTTTTACATATTTTATATTTTGTGTTGTACATTCTATATTCTGTATTCAATATTCTGCATTCTGTATTCTAAATTGTATTTCTGTGTTCTACATTCTAAATTCTGTGTTCTGCATTCCATGTTCTAAATTCAATATTCAGTATTCTGTATTCTATATTCTAAATTCTGTGTTCTGCATTCTATGTTCTAAATTCTATATTCAGTATTCTTTATTCTATATTCTATATTCTGTGTTCTGCATTCCATGTTCTAAATTCTGTGTTCTATATTCTTTTTTCCATATTCTAGATTCAGTGTTCTATATTCTATATTCTGTATTCTGTATTCTGCATTCCGTATTCTACAATGTATATTCTGTGTTCTAAATTTTATTTTCCAAATTCTATATGTAGTATTCTGTATTGTATATTCTATATGCTGTTTTCTAAATTCTGTATTCTAAATTCTATATTCTTTATTCTAAATTCTGTGTTCTGCATACCGTGTTCAAAATTCTGTGTTCTAAATTCTCTATTCTGTATTCTATAATTTGTGTTCTTCATTCTATATTCTATATCCTATATTCTGCATTCAGTTGTCTATATTGTATATTCTGTGTTCTACATTCTATATTCTTAATTCTATATTCAGTATTCTGTTTTATATATTCTAAATTCTGTGTTCTGTATTCTATGTTCTAAATTCTGGCTTCTATATTCTCCAGTGTATATTCTATATTTTGTGAACTCCATTCTTATTTCTACATTCTTTATTCTGCATTCCATATTCTATATTATATATTCTGTGTTCTACATTCTATATTCTAAATTCTATATTCCTTATTCCGTAGTATATATTCTATATTCTATGTTCTGCATTGTATATTCTAAATTCTACATTCAGTAATCTGTATTCTAAATACTAAATTCTGTGTTCTGCATTTCATGTTCTAAATTCTGTGTTCTATATTCTCTTTTCTATATTCTATATTCTGTGTCCTTCATTCAATATTCTAATTACTATATTCAGTATTCTCTTTTCTATATTCTAAATTCTGTGTTCTGCATACCATGTTCGTATTTCGGGATTCTGTATTCTGTTTCCATATTTTACATTCTGTGTTCTAAATTCTATATTCTGTATAATATATTCTGCATTATGTATTCAATATTGTATATTTTGTGTTCTACATTCTCTATTCTAAATTCTATAATCTATATTCTAAATTCAGTGTTCTTTATTCCGTGTTCTTAATTCTGGGTTCTATAATCTCTTTTCTATATTCTATATTCTGTGTTCGACATTCAATATTCTAAATTCTATATTTAGTATTCTCAATTCTATATTCAAAATTCTGTGTTCTACATGCTATATTCTAAATTCTATATTCTATATTCAAAATTCTGTATTCTTCATTCCGTGTTCTAAATTCTGGGTTCTATATTCTCTATTCTCTATTCTATATTCTGTGTTCTTCATTCTATATTCTACATTCTATATTCTGCATTCCGTATTCTATATTCTATATACTGTGTTCTACATTCTATATTCAAAATTCTATATTCATTATCCTGTATTCTATATTCTAAATTCAGTGCTTTGAATTCCATGTTCTAAATTCTGGGTTTTATATTCTCTATTATATATTCTATATTTTTTGTTCTTCATTCTATATTGTACGTTATATATTCTGCATTCCGTGTTATATATTCTATATTATGTTTCCTACATTCTATATTCTAAATTCTATATTCAGTATTCTGTATTCTATAATCTAAATTCTGTGTTCTGATTCAATTTTTAAATTCTGGGTTCTAAATACTCTTTTATATATGCTATATTTTGTGTTCTTAATTCTTTATTCTGCATTCTATATTCTGCATTCTGTATTTATGTTCTATATTCTGTGATCTACATCTACTTTCTAAATTCTATATTCTGTATTCTGTATTCAATATTCTACATTCTGTGTTCTGCATTCTATTTTCTAAATTCTGGTTTCTGTATACTGTTTTCCATATTCTATATTCTGTGTTCTATATTCTATATTCTGTATTCTCTATTCTGCATTCCGTATTCTATATTCTATATTCTGTGTTCTTCATTCTATTATCCAAATTCTATATTCAGTATTCTGAATTGTATATTCTAAATTCTGTGTTCTGCATACCATGTTCAAATTTCGGGGTTCTGTATTCTGTTTCCATGTTTTATATTCTGTGTTCTAATTTCTATATTCTCTATACTATATTCTGCATTATGTATTCTATATTCTATATTTTGTGTTCTACATTCTATATTCTAAATTTTATATTCAGTATTCTTTATTCTATTTTCTAAATTCTGGGTTCTGCATTCCATGTTCTAAATCCTATATTCAGTATTCTGTATTCTATATTCTAAATTCTGTGTTCTGCATTCCATGTTCTAAATTCTGTGTTCTATATTGTCTATTCTATATTCCATATTCTGTGTTCTACATTCAATATTCTAAATTCTATATTCAGTATTCTGTATTGTATATTCTAAATTCTGTGTTCTGCATACCATGTTCAAATTTCGGGGTTCTGTATTCTGTTTCCATATTTTATATTCTGTGTTCTAATTTCTATATTCTGTATGCTATATTCTGAATTATGTATTCAATATTCTATATTTTGTGTTCTACATTCTATATTCTAAATTTTATATTCAGTATTCTTTATTCTATTTTCTAAATTCTGGGTTCTGCATTCCATGTTCTAAATCCTATATTCAGTATTCTGTATTCTATATTCTAAATTCTGTGTTCCGCATTGTATGATCTAAATTCTATATTCAGTATTCTGTATTATAAATTCTAAATTCTGTGTTCTGCATTCCATGTTGTAAATACTGGGTTGTCTATTCTGTTTTCCATATTGTATAATCTGTGTTCTACATTCTATATTCTGTATTCTATATTCTGCATTCCGTATTCCATATTCTATATTCTGTGTTTTACATTCTGTATTCTAAATTCTATATTCTGTATTCCGTATTCTATATTCTGAACTCTGTGTTCTACATTCTATATTCTAAATTCTATATTCAGTGGTCTGTATTCTATATTCTAAATTCTGTGTTCTGCATTACATGCTCTAAATTTTAGCTTCTATATTCTCTATTCTATATTCTATATGCTGTGTTCTACATTCTATATTCTGAATTGTATATAGATGTTTCTGTATTCTATATTCTAAATTCTGTGTCCTGCATTCCATTTTCTAAATTCTGGTTTCTATATTCTCTATTCTATTTTCTGAGTTGTATATTCTATATTCTAAATTCTATATTCAGTATTCTGAATTCTATATTCTAACTTTTGTGTTCTTCATCCGTGTTCTAAATTCTGGGTTCTATATTCTCTATTCTATATTCTATACATTGTGTTCTTCATTCCATATTCTACATACCATATTCTGCATTCCGTATTCTATATTCTATATTCTGTGTTCTACATTCTATATTCTAAAAAATATATTCAGTATTCTGTATTGTATATTCTTAATTCTTTGTTCTGCACTCCATTTCTTAATTCTGGGTTCTATATTCTCTATTCATTTCTATATTTTTTGTTTACATTCTATATTGTACGTTCTATATTCTGCATTCCGTGTTTTATATTCTATATTATGTTTTCAACATTCTATATTCTAAATTCTATATTCAGTATTCTGAATTCTATATTCTAAATTCTGTGTTCTGCATTCCATGTTCTAAATTCTGGGTTCTATATTTTCTATACTATATTCTATATTCTGTGTTCTATATTGTATATTCTAAATTCTATATTCATTATTCTGTATTCTATATTCTTAATTCTGTGTTCTACATTCTATATTCTAAATTCTATATTCAGTATTCTGTATTCTATATTCTTAATTCTCTGTTGTTCATTCCATGTTCTAAGTTCTGGGTCCTATACTCTCTATTATATATTCTACATTTGTGTTCTGCATTCTATATTCTACATAGTATATTCTGCATTCCGTATCCTATATTCTATATTCTATGTTCTACATTCTTAATTCTAAAATCTATATTCAGTATTCTGTATTCTATAGTATAAATTCTCTGTTTACCATTCCATTTCTAAATTGTGGTTTCTATAATCTCTATTCTATATTATATATTTGGGTCGTTCATTCTATATTCTACGTCCTATATTCTGCCATCCGTATTTTATATTCTATATTGTTTGTTCTATATTCTATATTCTTAATTCTATATTAAGTATTTTGTATTCTATATTCTAATTTGTGTGTTCTGCAAGATATGTACTAAATTCTGGGTTCGCTATTCTCTATTCTATATTCTGTGTTTACATTCAATATTCTAAATTCCATATTCAGTATTCTGTATTCTATATTCTAAATTCTGTGTTCTGCTTTCCTTTTTATAAATACTATATTCAGTACTGTGCATTCTATATTCTAAATTCTGTGTTCTGCATTGTATTTTCTAAATTCTATATTCATTATTCTGTATATTATATTCTAAAATCTGTGTTCTGCATTCCATGTTCTAAATTCTGGGTTCTGTATTGTTTTCCATATTCTATATACTGTGTTCTTCATTCTATATTCTGTATTGTATATTATTTATGGCGTATTATATATTCTGTGTTCTTCATTCTAAATTCTGTATTCTATATTCTGCATTCCGTATTCTATATTCTATATTCTGTGTTCTACATTTTATACTCTAAATTCTATATTCAGTATTCTGTATTGTATATTCCAAATTCTGTGTTCTGCATTGTATGTTCTAAACTTTGGGTTCTGTATTCTGTATTCCATATTCTATATTTTGTGTTCTATAGTCTATATTTGGTATTCAATATTCTGCATTCCGTATTCTATATTCTATATCCTGTGTTCTAAATTCTATATTCAGTATTCTGTGTTTAATTTTCTAAATTCTGTGTTCTGCATTCCATGTTCTAAATTCTGGGTTTTATATTCACTATTGTATATACTACATTCTGTGTGCTACATTCTATATTATAAATTCTATATTCAGTATTCTGTATTCTATATTCTAAATTCTGTGTTTACATTCTATAGTCTAAATTGCATATTCAGTATGCTGTATTCTATATTCTAAATTCTGAGTTCTGCTTTCCATGTTCCAAAATCTGGCTTCAATATTTTCCTTGCTATTTTTTTTCTGTTTTCTACATTATATATTCTAAATTATTTATTCAGTATTATGTATTTTATATTCTATATTCTATGTCCTACATAGAATTTTTTAATTGTTTATAAAATATTCCGTATAATATGTTCTAAATTCTGTGTTCTATATTCTATTTTCTTTTTTTTTATATTCTGTGTTCTACATTCTATATTGTAAATTTTATATTCAGCATTCTGTATTCTATATTCTAAATTCTGTGTTCTACATTCTATATTCTATATTCTATATTCAGTATAATGTATTCTATATTCTAAATTCTGTGTTCTGCATCACATGTTCAAAATTCTCGATACTATACTCTCTATTGTATATTCTATATTCTATATACTGTGTTCTACATTCTATATTCTAAAATCTATATTAATTAATGTGTATTCTATAGTCTTAATTCTGTGTTCTGCATTCAAAGTTGTAAATTCTGGGTTCTATATTCTGTTTTCCATATTTTAATACTGTGTTCTACATTCTATATTCTAAATTCTATATTCAGTATTATATATTCTATAATCTAAATTCTGTGTTCTGCATTCCATGTTCTAAATTCTCTATTCTATATTCTGTGTTCTACTTTCTATATTCTTAATTATATATATTGTATTCAGTATTCTATATTCTAAATTCTGTGTTCTGCATTCCATGTTCTAAATTCTGGTTTCTACATTCTCTATTCTATATTCTATATTGTGTGTTTTTCATTCTAGATTTTACATACAATATTTTGCATTCCGTATACTATATTCTATATTCTGTGTTCTACATACTATATTCTAAATTCTATATTCAGCATTCCGTATTCTATATTCTAAATTCTCTGTTCTGCATTCCATGTTCTATATTCTGGTTTCTATATCCTCTTTTCTATATTCTATATCCTGTGTTCCACATTCTATATCTAAATCCTATATTCAGCGTTCTGTATTCTATATTCTAAATTATGTGTTCTGCATTCCATATTTAAATTCTGGGTTCTATATTCTGTTTTCCATATTTTATATTCTGTGTTCTACATTCTATATTCTGTATTCTATATTCTGCATTCAGTATTCTGCATTATATATTCTGTGTTCTACCTTCTATTTTCAAAATTCTATATTCAGTATTCTGTATTCTATATTCTAAATTCTGTGTTCTGCATTCCATGTTGTAAATTGTCTTTTCTATAATCTGTATTCTGTGTTCTTCTTTCTATATTCTAAATTCTATGTTTAGTATTTTGTATTCTATATTATTAATTCTGTTCTCTGCATTCAATTTCTAATTCTGGGTTCTATATTCTCTTTTATATATTCTATATACTGTGTTCTTCATTCTAGATCCTTCATACTAAATTTTGAATTCCGTATTCTATATTCTATATTCTGTGTTCTAAATTCTATATTCTAAATTCTATATTCCGTATTCTGTATTCTATATGCTAAATTCTGTGTTTTGTATTCCATGTTGTATATTCTGGCTTCTATATTCTTTATTCTGTATTCTAAATTCTGTGTTCTGCATTCCATGTTGTAAATTCTATATTCAGTATTCTGTATTCTATATTCTATATTCTGTGTTCTGCATTCTATATTCTAAATTCTATATTTGGTATTCTGTATTCTATATTCTTAATTCTGTGATCTGGTTTCCATGTTCTAAATTCTGGGTTCTATATTCTCTATTCTATATTCTAAATTTTGTGCATTTCATTCTATATTCTACAATCTATATTCTGTATTAGGTATTCTATATTCTTTTTTTCCGTGTTCTACATTCCATATTCTAAATTCTATATGCACTATTCTGTATTCTATATTCTGAATTCTGTGTTCTGCATTCCATGTTCTAAATTCTGGGTTCTATACACTTTATTCTATATTCTATATTCTGTGTTCTACATTCTATATTCTAAATTCCATATTCAGTGTTCTGTATTGTATATTCTAAATTCTGGGTTCTGATTCCATGTACTAAATTCTGGGTTCTACATTCTCTATTCTATTTTCTATATTCTGTGTTTTACATTTTATATTCTAAATTCTATATTCAGTAATCTGTATTCCATATTCTAAATTCTGTGTTCTTCATTCTATATTCAAAATTCTATATTCAGTATTCTGTATTGTATGTTCTAAATACCGTGTTCTGCATTCAATGTTCTAAATTCTGTGTTCTGCATTCCATGTTCTTAGGTCTGGGATCTATATTCTTTATTCTATATTCTGTGTTTTACATTCTACATTCTAAATTCTATATTCAGTATTATTTAATCTATATTCTTAATTCTGTGTTCTGCATAGCATGTTCTTTATTCTGGATTCTACATTCTGTATTCTACATTCTATATTCTGTGTTCTACATTCTTTATTCTAAATTCTATATTCAGTATCCTTTATTCTATATTCTAAATTCGGTGTTCTACATTCTATATTCTAAATAGTATATTCAGTATTCTGTATTCTATATTCTAAATTCTGTGTTCAGCATTCCATGTTCTGAATTCTGATTTCTGTATTCTGTTTCCATATTCTATATTCTGTGTTCTACATTGTATATTATAAATTCTATGTTCAGTGTTCTGTAATCTATATTCTTAATTCTGTGTTCTGCATTCCATGTTCTAATTTCTCTATTCTATATTTTGTGTTCTACATTCTATATTATGTATTCAATATTCTGCATTCCGTATTCTAAATTCTATTTCTGTGTTCTGCATTCAAAATTCTGGGTTCTGCATTCCATGTTCTAAATTCTGGGTTCTGTATTCTTCATTCTCTATCCTTTATTCTGTGTTCTGCATTCTCTATTCTACATTCTCTATTCTGTATTCTATATTCTACATTCTGTGTTCTGCATTCAATGTTCTAAATTCTGGTTTCTGTATTCTGTATTCTATAGTCTGTTTTGTACATTCTAAAGTATACATTCTATATTCTTTATTCTGTGCTCTATATTCTAAATTCAGTGTTCTGAATTCTACGTTCTAAACTCTGGGTTCTGTATTCTGTTTTCTATATTCTATATTCTGTGTTATACATTCTATATTCAACATTCTGTATACTGTATTCTATATACTAAATTCTGTTTTCTGAATTCCATGTTCTAAATAATGTGTTCTGCATTGTGTATTCTATATTCTATAATCTGTGTTGTATATTCTGTGTTATACATTCTATATTCAGTATTCAATATTCTAAAATCTAAACTCTGTGTACTGAATTCCATGTTCTAAATTCTGTGTTCTGTAGTCTGTATTCTGAATTCCATATTCTCTTACTACATCCAGTATTCTACATTGTATATTCTGTATTCTGTATACAATATTCCATATACTGTGTTCAACAATGTAAATTCTATATTCTATATTCTGTATTCTGCACTCTATATTCTAAATTCTGTGTTCTGAATTACAACTTGTATAATCAAGTTTCTGCATTCTGTATTCTATATTCTATATTCTGTGTTCTACATTCTGTATTCTACATTGTATATTATGTATTCTGTATACTATATTCTATATTATGCGTTCTGATTCCCATGTTCTAAATTCTGGGTTCTGTATTCCGTAATCTGTATTCAATATTCTGTGTTCTACATTCTGTATTGTACATTCTATATACTGTATTCTATATTATAAATTCTGTGTACAACATTCTATATACCACATAATATTTCGGTATACTTTATTATATATTCTGTGTTCTGAATTCCTTGTTCTAAATTCTGCATACTGCATTCTGTATTCTATATTCTATATTCTGTGTTCTACATTCTATATTCTACATTCTATTCCTTTATTCTATATTATGTATTGTGTGTTCTGAATTCCATGTTCTGAATCCTGCGTTCTGTATGCTGTATTCCATATTCTGTGTTTTGAATTCTATGTTCTAAATTCTATATTCAGCATTCTGTAATCTAAAGTCTTAATTCTGAGTTCTGCATTCTATGGTCTAAATTCTGGGTTCTGTATTCTGTTTTCCATATTCCATATTCTGTGTTCTATATTCTATATTCTGTATTCCGTATTCTATATCCTATACTCTGTGTTCTACATTCTATATTCTGCATACTGTATTTAGTATACTGTATTCTATATTCTAAATTCTGTGTTCTGCACCCATGTTCTAAATTCTGTCTTCTATATTTTCTTATCTATATTCTATATTCTGTGTTCTATATTCTACATTCTAAATTCTATATTCAGAATTCTGTATTTTATATTCTTTATTAAGTGTTCTACATTCTATATTCTAAGTTCTATATTCAATATTCTGTATTCTATATTCTTAATTCTATGTTCTGCATTCCGGGTTCTAAGTTCTGTGTTCTATTCTCTCTAGTATATATTCTATATTTGTGTTCTTCACTCTACATTCTACAAAATATATTCTGCATTCCGTATTCTATATTCTATATTCTATGTTCTACATTCTATATTCTAAAATATTTATTCAGTTTTCTGAATTCTATATTCTAAATTCTCTGTTCTGCATTCCATTTCTAAATTCTGGTTGCTATATTCTCTTTTCTATATTCTATATTTTGTGTTCTTCATTCTATATTCTACCTTCTTTATTCTGCATTCCGTATTTTATATTTTATATTCTGTGTTGTATTTCTATATTCTAAATTCTATATTCACTATTTTGTATTCTATATTATAATTTTTGTGATCTGCATTCCATGTGCTAAATTCTGGGTTCTATATTCTCTATTCTATGTTATATATTCTGTGTTCTACATTCTATATTCTAAATTCTATATTCAGGATGGTTTATTCTATGTTCTAAATTCTCTGTCTGAATTCTATGTTCTTAATTCTATATTCAGTATTCTGTATTCTATATTCCAAATTCTGTGTTCTGCAATCCATGTTCTAAATTCTGGTTTCTGTATTCTGTTTTCCATTATTTATATTCTGTGTTCTACATTTTATATTGTGTATTGTATATTCTTTATGCCGTATTCTCTATTCTGAATTTTACATTCTACATTCTGTATTCCATATTCTGCATTCCGTATTCTATATTCTATATTCTGTGTTCTACATTCTGTACTCTAAATTCTATATTCAGTTTTCTCTATTCTATATTCAAAATTCTGTGTTCTACATTTTATATTCTAAATTCTATATTCTATATTCAAAATTCTGTGTTCTTCATTCCGTGTTCTAAATTCTGGGTTCTCTATTCTCTATTCTATATTCTATAATGTGTGCTCTTCATTGTATATTCTACATTCTATATTCTAATTCTATATTCTATATTCCAAATTGTGTGTTCTGCATTTCATATTCTAAATTCTGGGTTATGTATTCTGTATTCCATATTTTATATTTTGTGTTCTATATTCTATATTTGGCATTCTATATTCTGCATTCCGTATTCTATATTCTATATCCTGTGTTCTAAATCCTATATTCAGTATTCTGTATTTTGTTTTCTAAATTCTGTGTTCTGCTTTCCATGTTCTAAATACTTGGTTCTATATTCTCTATTCTATATACTATATTGTGTGTGCTACATTCTATATTCTAAATTCTATATTCATTATTCTGTATTCAATATTCTAAATTCTGTGTTCTGCATTCCATGTTCTAAATTCTACATTCAGTATTCTGTATTCTATATTCAAAATTCTGAGTTCTGCATTCTATGTTGTAAACTGTATATTAAGTATTCTGTATTCTATTTTCTAAATTCTGTGTTCTGCAATCCATGTTTTAAATTCTGGGTTCTGTATTTTGTTTTACATATTTTATATTTTGTGTTGTACATTCTATATTCTGTATTCAATATTCTGCATTCTGTATTCTAAATTGTATTTCTGTGTTCTACATTCTAAATTCTGTGTTCTGCATTCCATGTTCTAAATTCAATATTCAGTATTCTGTATTCTATATTCTAAATTCTGTGTTCTGCAATCCATGTTTTAAATTCTGGGTTCTGTATTTTGTTTTACATATTTTATATTTTGTGTTGTACATTCTATATTCTGTATTCAATATTCTGCATTCTGTATTCTAAATTGTATTTCTGTGTTCTACATTCTAAATTCTGTGTTCTGCATTCCATGTTCTAAATTCAATATTCAGTATTCTGTATTCTATATTCTAAATTCTGTGTTCTGCATTCTATGTTCTAATTTCTATATTCAGTATTCTGTATTCTATATTCTATATTCTGTGTTCTGCATTCCATGTTCTAAATTCTGGGTTCTGTATTCTCTTTTCCATATTCTATATTCTGTTTTCTACATTCTATATTCTGTATTCTATATTCTGCATTCCGTATTCTTTAATCTATATTCTGTGTTCTACATTCTGTACTCTAAATTCTATATTCAGTATTCTCTATTCTATATTCAAAATTCTGTGTTCTACATTGTATATTGTAAATTCTATATTCTATATTCAAAATTCTGTGTTCTTCATTCCGTGTTCTAAATTCTATTTTCTATATTCTCTATCCTATATTGTGTGTTCTTCATTGTATATTCTACATTCTATATTCTAATTTCTATATTGTATATTCCAAATTCTGTGTTCTGCATTTCATATTCTTAATTCTGGGTTATGTATTCTGTATTCCATATTTTATATTTTGTTTTCTATATTCTATATTTGGTATTCTATATTCTGAATTCCGTATTCTAAATTCTATATCCTGTGTTCTAAATCCTATATTCAGTATTCTGTATTTTATTTTCTAAATTCTGTGTTCTGCATTCCATGTTCTAAATTCTGTGTTCTATATTCTTTTTTCCATATTCTAGATTCAGTGTTCTATATTCTATATTCTGTATTCTGTATTCTGCATTCCGTATTCTACAATGTATATTCTGTGTTCTAAATTTTATTTTCCAAATTCTATATGTAGTATTCTGTTTTGTATATTCTATATGCTGTTTTCTAAATTCTGTATTCTAAATTCTATATTCTTTATTCTAAATTCTGTGTTCTGCATACCGTGTTGAAAATTCTGTGTTCTATATTCTCTATTCTGTATTCTATAATTTGTGTTCTTCATTCTATATTCTATATCCTATATTCTGCATTCAGTTGTCTATATTGTATATTCTGTGTTCTACATTCTATATTCTAAATTCTATATTCAGTATTCTGTTTTATATATTCTAAATTCTGTGTTCTGTATTCTATGTTCTAAATTCTGGCTTCTATATTCTCCAGTCTATATTCTATATTTTGTGAACTCCATTCTTATTTCTACATTCTTTATTCTGCATTCCATATTCTATATTATATATTCTGTGTTCTACATTCTATATTCTAAATTCTATATTCCTTATTCCGTAGTATATATTCTATATTCTATGTTCTGCATTGTATATACTAAATTCTACATTCAGTAATCTGTATTCTAAATACTAAATTCTGTGTTCTGCATTTCATGTTCTAAATTCTGTGTTCTATATTCTCTTTTCTATATTCTATATTCTGTGTCCTTCATTCAATATTCTAAATTCTATATTCAGTATTCTCTATTCTATATTCTAAATTCTGTGTTCTGCATACCATGTTCGTATTTCGGGATTCTGTATTCTGTTTCCATATTTTACATTCTGTGTTCTAAATTCTATATTCTGTATAATATATTCGGCATTATGTATTCAATATTGTATATTTTGTGTTCTACATTCTATATTCTAAATTCTACAGTATATATTCTAAATTCTGTGTTCTTATTTCCGTGTTCTTAATTCTGGGTTCTATAATCTCTTTTCTATATTCTATATTCTGTGTTCGACATTCAATATTCTAAATTCTATATTTAGTATTCTCAATTCTATATTCAAAATTCTGTGTTCTACATGCTATATTCTAAATTCTATATTCTATATTCAAAATTCTGTATTCTTCATTCCGTGTTCTAAATTCTGGGTTCTATATTCTCTAGTCTATATTCTATATTCTGTGTTCATCATTATATATTCTACATTCGATATTCTGCATTCCGTATTCTATATTCTATATACTGTGTTCTACATTCTATATTCAAAATTCTATATTCATTATCCTGTATTCTATATTCTAAGTTCTGTGCTTTGAATTCCATGTTCTAAATTCTGGGTTCTATATTCTCTACTATATATTCTATATTTTTAGTTCTTCATTCTATATTGTACGTTCTATATTCTGCATTCCGTGTTATATGTTCTATATTATGTTTTCTACATTCTATATTCTAAATTCTATATTAAGTATTCTGTATTCTATAATCTAAATTCTGTGTTCTGATTCAATTTTTAAATTCTGGGTTCTAAATTCTCTTTTATATATTCTATATATTTTGTTCTTAGTTCTTTATTCTGCATTCTATATTCTGCATTCTGTATTTATGTTCTATATTCTGTGTTCTACATCTACTTTCTAAATTCTATATTCTGTATTCTGTATTCAATATTCTACATTCTGTGTTCTGCATTCTATGTTCTAAATTCTGGGTTCTGTATTCTGTTTTCCATATTCTATATTCTGTATTCTATATTCTGAATTCCGTATTCTATTCTCTATATTCTGTGTTCTTCATTCTATTATCCAAATTCTATATTCAGTATTCTGTATTCTATATTCTAAATTCTGTGTTCTGCATTCCATGTTCTAAATTCTGTGTTCTATATTGTCTTTTCTATATTCTATATTCTGTGTTCTACATTCAGTATTCTAAATTCTATATTCAGTATTCTGTATTGTATATTCTAAATTCTGTGTTCTGCATACCATGTTCAAATTTCGGGGTTCTGTATTCTGTTTCCATATTTTATATTCTGAGTTCTAATTTCTATATTCTGTATACTATATTCTGCATTATGTATTCTATATTCTATATTTTGTGTTCTACATTCTATATTCTAAATTTTATATTCAGAATTCTTTATTCTATTTTCTAAATTCTGGGTTCTGCATTCCATGTTCTAAATCCTATATTCAGTATTCTGTATTCTATATTCTAAATTCTGTGTTCCGCATTCTATGTTCTAAATTCTATATTCAGTATTCTGTATTATAAATTCTAAATTCTGTGTTCTGCATTCCATTTTGTAAATACTGGGTTGTCTATTCTGTTTTCCATATTGTATAATCTGTGTTCTACATTCTATATTCTGTATTCTATATTCTGCATTCCGTATTCCATATTCTGTGTTTTACATTCTATATTCTAAATTCTATATTCTGTATTCCGTATTCTATATTCTGAACTCTGTGTTCTACATTCTATATTCTAAATTCTATATTCAGTGGTCTGTATTCTATATTGTAAATTCTGTGTTCTGCATTACATGCTCTAAATTTTGGCTTCTATATTCTCTATTCTATATTCTATATGCTGTGTTCTACATTCTATATTCTGAATTGTATATTGAGGTTTCTGTACTCTATATTCTAAATTCTGTGTCCTGCATTCCATTTTCTTAATTCTGGTTTCTATATTCTCTATTCTATTTTCTGAGTTGTAAATTCTATATTCTAAATTCTATATTCAGTATTGTGAATTCTATATTCTAAATTTTGTGTTCTACATCCGTGTTCTAAATTCTGGGTTCTATATTCTCTATTCTCTATTCTATACATTGTGTTCTTCGTTCCATATTCTACATACCATATTCTGCATTCCGTATTCTATATTCTATATTCTGTGTTCTACATTCTATATTCTAAAAACTATATTCAGTCTTCCTTATTGTATATTCTAAATTCTTTGTTCTGCACTCCATTTCTAAATTCTGGGTTCTATATTCTCTATTCATTTCTATATTTTTTGTTTACATTCTATATTCTACGTTCCATATTCTGCATTCCGTGTTTTATATTCTATATTATGTTTTCAACTTTCTATATTCTAAATTCTATATTCAGTGTTCTGAATTCTATATTCTAAATTCTGTGTTCTTCATTCCATGTTCTAAATTCTGGGTTCTATATTTTCTATACTATATTCTATATTCTGTGTTCTACATTCTATATTCTAAATCCTATATTCAGTATTGTGTATTCTATATTCTTAATTCTCTATTCTTCATTCCATGTTCTAAGTTCTGGATCCTATACTCTCTATTATATATTCTCTATTTGTGTTCTTCATTCTATATTCTACATAGTATATTCTGCATTCCGTATCCTATATTCTATATTCTATGTTCTACATTCTAAATTCTAAAATCTATATTCAGTATTCTGTATTCTATAGTATAAATTCTCTGTTCTGCATTCCATTTCTAAATTGTGGTTTCTCTATTCTCTATTCTATATTATATATTTGGGTCGTTCATTCTATATTCTACGTCCTATAATCTGCCATCAGTATTTTATATTCTATATTGTTTGTTCTATATTCTATATTCTAAATTCTATATTCAGTATTTTGTATTCTATATTCTAATTTGTGTGTTCTGCATTCCATGTACTAAATTCTGGGTTCTCTATTCTCTATTCTCTATTCTATATTCTGTGTTTACATTCTATATTCTAAATTCTATATTCAGTATTCTGTATTCTATATTCTAAATTCTGTGTTCTGCTTTCTTTTTATAAATTCTATATTCAGTAACTTGCATTCTATATTCTAAATTCTGTGTTCTGCATTCTATTTTCTAAATTCTATATTCATTATTCTGTATATTATATTCTAAAATCTGTGTTCTGCATTCCATGTTCTAAATTCTGGGTTCTGTATTGTTTTCCATATTCTGTATACTGTGTTCTTCATTCAATATTCTGTGTTGTATATTATTTATGCCGTATGATATATTCTGTGTTCTTCATTCTATATTCTGTATTCTATATTCTGCATTCCGTATTCTATATTCTATATTCTGTGTTCTACATTTTATACTCTAAATTCTATATTCAGTATTCTGTATTGTATATTCCAAATTCTGTGTTCTGCATTGTATGTTCCAAACTTTGGGTTCTGTATTCTGTATTCCATATTCTATATTTTGTGTTCTATAGTCTATATTTGGTATTCAATATTCTGCATTCCGTATTCTATATTCTATATCCTGTGTTCTATATTCTATATTCAGTATTCTGTGTTTTATTTTCTAAATTCTGTGTTCTGCATTCCATGTTCTAAATTCTGGGTTTTATATTCACTATTGTATATACTACATTCTGTGTGCTACATTCTATATTATAAATTCTATATTCAGTATTCTGTATTCTATATTCTAAATTCTGTGTTTACATTCTATATTCTAAATTGCATATTCAGTATGCTGTATTCTATATTCTAAATTCTGAGTTATGCTTTCCATGTTCCAAAATCTGGCTTCAATATTTTCCTTGCTATTTTATTTTCTGTTTTCTACATTATATATTCTAAATTATTTATTCAGTATTATGTATTTTATATTCTATATTCTATGTCCTACATAGAATTTTTTAATTGTTTATAAAATATTCCGTATATTATGTTCTAAATTCTGTGTTCTATATTCTCTTTTCTATTTTCTATATTCTGTGTTCTACATTCTATATTGTAAATTTTATATTCAGCATTCTGTATTCTATATTCTAAATTCTGTGTTCTACATTCTATATTCTATATTCTATATTCAGTATAATGTATTCTATATTCTAAATTCTGTGTTCTGCTTCACATGTTCAAAATTCTCGATACTATACTCTCTATTGTATATTCTATATTCTATATACTGTGTTCTACATTCTATATTCTAAAATCTATATTAATTAATGTGTATTCTATAGTCTTAATTCTGTGTTCTGCATTCAAAGTTCTAAATTCTGGGTTCTATATTCTGTTTTCCATATTTTAATACTGTGTTCTACATTCTATATTCTAAATTCTATATTCAGTTTTATATATTCTATAATCTAAATTCTGTGTTCTGCATTCCATGTTCTAAATTCTCTATTCTATATTCTGTGTTCTACTTTCTATATTCTTAATTATATATTTTGTATTCAGTATTCTATATTCTAAATTCTGTGTTCTGCATTTCATGTTCTAAATTCTGTGTTCTATATTCTCTTTTCTATATTCTATATTCTGTGTCCTTCATTCAATATTCTAAATTCTATATTCAGTATTCTCTATCCTATATTCTAAATTCTGTGTTCTGCATACCATGTTCGTATTTCGGGATTCTGTATTCTGTTTCCATATTTTACATTCTGTGTTCTAAATTCTATATTCTGTATAATATATTCTGCATTACGTATTCAATATTGTATATTTTGTGTTCTACATTCTATATTCTAAATTCTATAATCTATATTCTAAATTCTGTGTTCTTTATTCCGTGTTCTTAATTCTGGGTTCTATAATCTCTTTTCTATATTCTATATTCTGTGTTCGACATTCAATATTCTAAATTCTATATTTAGTATTCTCAATTCTATATTCAAAATTCTGTGTTCTACATGCTATATTCTAAATTCTATATTCTATATTCAAAATTCTGTATTCTTCATTCCGTGTTCTAAATTCTGGTTTCTATATTCTCTATTCTCTATTCTATATTCTGTGTTCTTCATTCTATATTCTACATTCTATATTCTGCATTCCGTATTCTATATTCTATATACTGTGTTCTACATTCTATATTCAAAATTCTATTTTCATTATCCTGTATTCTATATTCTAAATTCTGTGCTTTGAATTCCATGTTCTAAATTCTGGGTTCTATATTCTCTATTATATATTCTATATTTTTTGTTCTTCATTCTATATTGTACGTTCTATATTCTGCATTCCGTGTTATATATTCTATATTATGTTTCCTACATTCTATATTCTAAAATCTATATTCAGTATTCTGTATTCCATAATCTAAATTCTGTGTTCTGATTCAATTTTTAAATTCTGGGTTCTAAATTCTCTTTTATATATTCTATATTTTGTGTTCTTATTTCTTTATTCTGCATTCTATATTCTGTATTCTGTATTCAAAATTCTACATTCTGTGTTCCGCATTCTATGTTCTAAATTCTATATTCAGTATTCTGTATTATAAATTCTAAATTCTGTGTTCTGCATTCCATGTTGTAAATACTGGGTTGTCTATTCTGTTTTCCATATTGTATAATCTGTGTTCTACATTCTATATTCTGTTTTCTATATTCTGCATTCCGTATTCCATATTCTGTGTTTTACATTCTATATTCTAAATTCTATATTCTGTATTCCGTATTCTATATTCTGAACTCTGTGTTCTACATTCTATATTCTAAATTCTATATTCAGTGGTCTGTATTCTATATTGTAAATTCTGTGTTCTGCATTACATGCTCTAAATTTTGGCTTCTATATTCTCTATTCTATATTCTATATGCTGTGTTCTACATTCTATATTCTGAATTGTATATTGAGGTTTCTGTACTCTATATTCTAAATTCTGTGTCCTGTATTCCATTTTCTAAATTCTGGTTTCTATATTCTCTATTCTATTTTCTGAGTTGTATATTCTATATTCTAAATTCTATATTCAGTATTGTGAATTCTATATTCTAAATTTTGTGTTCTACATCCGTGTTCTAAATTCTGGGTTCTATATTCTCTATTCTCTATTCTATACATTGTGTTCTTCGTTCCATATTCTACATACCATATTCTGCATTCCGTATTCTATATTCTGTGTTCTACATTCTATATTCTAAAAACTATATTCAGTCTTCCTTATTGTATATTCTAAATTCTTTGTTCTGCACTCCATTTCTAAATTCTGGGTTCTATATTCTCTATTCATTTCTATATTTTTTGTTTACATTCTATATTCTACGTTCCATATTCTGCATTCCGTGTTTTATATTCTATATTATGTTTTCAACTTTCTATATTCTAAATTCTATATTCAGTGTTCTGAATTCTATATTCTAAATTCTGTGTTCTTCATTCCATGTTCTAAATTCTGGGTTCTATATTTTCTATACTATATTCTATATTCTGTGTTCTACATTCTATATTCTAAATCCTATATTCAGTATTGTGTATTCTATATTCTTAATTCTCTATTCTTCATTCCATGTTCTAAGTTCTGGATCCTATACTCTCTATTATATATTCTCTATTTGTGTTCTTCATTCTATATTCTACATAGTATATTCTGCATTCCGTATCCTATATTCTATATTCTATGTTCTACATTCTAAATTCTAAAATCTATATTCAGTATTCTGTATTCTATAGTATAAATTCTCTGTTCTGCATTCCATTTCTAAATTGTGGTTTCTCTATTCTCTATTCTATATTATATATTTGGGTCGTTCATTCTATATTCTACGTCCTATATTCTGCCATCCGTATTTTATATTCTATATTGTTTGTTCTATATTCTATATTCTAAATTCTATATTCAGTATTTTGTATTCTATATTCTAATTTGTGTGTTCTGCATTCCATGTACTAAATTCTGGGTTCTCTATTCTCTATTCTCTATTCTATATTCTGTGTTTACATTCTATATTCTAAATTCTATATTCAGTATTCTGTATTCTATATTCTAAATTCTGTGTTCTGCTTTCTTTTTATAAATTCTATATTCAGTACCTTGCATTCTATATTCTAAATTCTGTGTTCTGCATTCTATTTTCTAAATTCTATATTCATTATTCTGTATATTATATTCTAAAATCTGTGTTCTGCATTCCATGTTCTAAATTCTGGGTTCTGTATTGTTTTCCATATTCTATATACTGTGTTCTTCATTCTATATTCTGTGTTGTATATTATTTATGCTGTATTATATATTCTGTGTTCTTCATTCTATATTCTGTATTCTATATTCTGCATTCCGTATTCTATATTCTATATTCTGTGTTATACTTTTTATACTCTAAATTCTATATTCAGTATTCTGTATTGTATATTCCAAATTCTGTGTTCTGCATTGTATGTTCTAAACTTTGGGTTCTGTATTCTGTATTCCATATTCTATATTTTGTGTTCTATAGTCTATATTTGGTATTCAATATTCTGCATTCCGTATTCTATATTCTATATCCTGTGTTCTATATTCTATATTCAGTATTCTGTGTTTTATTTTCTAAATTCTGTGTTCTGCATTCCATGTTCTAAATTCTGGGTTTTATATTCACTATTGTATATACTACATTCTGTGTGCTACATTCTATATTATAAATTCTATATTCAGTATTCTGTATTCTATATTCTAAATTCTGTGTTTACATTCTATATTCTAAATTGCATATTCAGTATGCTGTATTCTATATTCTAAATTCTGAGTTCTGCTTTCCATGTTCCAAAATCTGGCTTCAATATTTTCCTTGCTATTTTTTTTTCTGTTTTCTACATTATATATTCTAAATTATTTATTCAGTATTATGTATTTTATATTCTATATTCTATGTCCTACATAGAATTTTTTAATTGTTTATAAAATATTCCGTATATTATGTTCTAAATTCTGTGTTCTATATTCTCTTTTCTATTTTCTATATTCTGTGTTCTACATTCTATATTGTAAATTTTATATTCAGCATTCTGTATTCTATATTCTAAATTCTGTGTTCTACATTCTATATTCTATATTCTATATTCAGTATAATGTATTCTATATTCTAAATTCTGTGTTCTGCTTCACATGTTCAAAATTCTCGATACTATACTCTCTATTGTATATTCTATATTCTATATACTGTGTTCTACATTCTATATTCTAAAATCTATATTAATTAATGTGTATTCTATAGTCTTAATTCTGTGTTCTGCATTCAAAGTTCTAAATTCTGGGTTCTATATTCTGTTTTCCATATTTTAATACTGTGTTCTACATTCTATATTCTAAATTCTATATTCAGTTTTATATATTCTATAATCTAAATTCTGTGTTCTGCATTCCATGTTCTAAATTCTCTATTCTATATTCTGTGTTCTACTTTCTATATTCTTAATTATATATTTTGTATTCAGTATTCTATATTCTAAATTCTGTGTTCTGCATTTCATGTTCTAAATTCTGTGTTCTATATTCTCTTTTCTATATTCTATATTCTGTGTCCTTCATTCAATATTCTAAATTCTATATTCAGTATTCTCTATCCTATATTCTAAATTCTGTGTTCTGCATACCATGTTCGTATTTCGGGATTCTGTATTCTGTTTCCATATTTTACATTCTGTGATCTAAATTCTATATTCTGTATAATATATTCTGCATTACGTATTCAATATTGTATATTTTGTGTTCTACATTCTATATTCTTAATTCTATAATCTATATTCTAAATTCTGTGTTCTTTATTCCGTTTTCTTAATTCTGGGTTCTATAATCTCTTTTCTATATTCTATATTCTGTGTTCGACATTCAATATTCTAAATTCTATATTTAGTATTCTCAATTCTATATTCAAAATTCTGTGTTCTACATGCTATATTCTAAATTCTATATTCTATATTCAAAATTCTGTATTCTTCATTCCGTGTTCTAAATTCTGGTTTCTATATTCTCTATTCTCTATTCTATATTCTGTGTTCTTCATTCTATATTCTACATTCTGTATTCTGCATTCCGTATTCTATATTCTATATACTGTGTTCTACATTCTATATTCAAAATTCTATTTTCATTATCCTGTATTCTATATTCTAAATTCTGTGCTTTGAATTCCATGTTCTAAATTCTGGGTTCTATATTCTCTATTATATATTCTATATTTTTTGTTCTTCATTCTATATTGTACGTTCTATATTCTGCATTCCGTGTTATATATTCTATATTATGTTTCCTACATTCTATATTCTAAAATCTATATTCAGTATTCTGTATTCTATAATCTAAATTCTGTGTTCTGATTCAATTTTTAAATTCTGGGTTCTAAATTCTCTTTTATATATTCTATATTTTGTGTTCTTAGTTCTTTATTCTGCATTCTATATTCTGTATTCTGTATTCAAAATTCTACATTCTGTGTTCTGCATTCTATGTTCTAAATTCTGGGTTCTGTATTCTGTTTTCCATATTCTATATTCTGTGTTCTATATTCTATATTCTGTATTCTATATTCTGCATTCCGTATTCTATACTCTCTATTCTGTGTTCTTCATTCTATTATCCAAATTCTATATTGAGTATTCTGTATTCTATATTCTAAATTCTGTGCTCTGCATTCCATGTTCTAAATTCTGTGTTCTATATTGTCTTTTCTATATTCTATATTCTGTGTTCTACATTCAGTATTCTAAATTCTATATTCAGAATTCTGTATTGTATATTCTAAATTCTGTGTTCTGCATACCATGTTCAAATTTCGGGGTTCTGTATTCTGTTTCCATATTTTATATTCTGTGTTCTAATTTCTATATTCTGTATACTATATTCTGCATTATGTATTCTATATTCTATATTTTGTGTTCTACATTCTATATTCTAAATTTTATATTCAGTATTCTTTATTCTATTTTCTAAATTCTGGGTTCTGCATTCTAAGTTCTAAATTCTATATTCAGTATTCTGTATTATAAATTCTAAATTCTGTGTTCTGCATTCCATGTTGTAAATACTGGGTTGTCTATTCTGTTTTCCATATTGTATAATCTGTGTTCTACATTCTATATTCTGTATTCTATATTCTGCATTCCGTATTCCATATTCTGTGTTTTACATTCTATATTCTAAATTCTATATTCTGTATTCCGTATTCTATATTCTGAACTCTGTGTTCTACATACTATATTCTAAATTCTATATTCAGTGGTCTGTATTCTATATTCTAAATTCTGTGTTCTGCATTACAGTCTCTAAATTTTGGCTTCTATATTCTCTATTCTATATTGTATATGCTGTCTTCTACATTCAATATTCTGAATTGTATATTGAAGTTTCTGTATTCTATATTCTAAATTCTGTGTCCTGCATTCCATTTTCTAAATTCTGGTTTCTATATTCTCTATTCTATTTTCTGAGTTGTATATTCTATATTCTAAATTCTATATTCAGTATTCTGAATGCTCTATTCTTAATTTTGTGTTCTACATCCGTGTTCTAAATTCTGGGTTCTATATTCTCTATTTTATACATTGTGTTCTTCATTCCATATTCTACATATCATATTCTGCATTCCGTATTCTATATTCTATATTCTGTGTTCTACATTCTATATTCTAAAAACTATATTCAGTCTTCCTTATTGTATATTCTAAATTCTTTGTTCTGCACTCCATTTCTAAATTCTGGGTTCTATATTCTCTATTCATTTCTATATTTTTTGTTTACATTCTATATTCTACGTTCCATATTCTGCATTCCGTGTTTTATATTCTATATTATGTTTTCAACATTCTATATTCTAAATTCTATATTCAGTGTTCTGAATTCTATATTCTAAATTCTGTGTTCTTCATTCCATGTTCTAAATTCTGGGTTCTATATTTTCTATACTATATTCTATATTCTGTGTTCTACATTCTATATTCTAAATCCTATATTCAGTATTGTGTATTCTATATTCTTAATTCTCTATTCTTCATTCCATGTTCTAAGTTCTGGATCCTATACTCTCTATTATATATTCTCTATTTGTGTTCTTCATTCTATATTCTACATAGTATATTCTGCATTCCGTATCCTATATTCTATATTCTATGTTCTACATTCTAAATTCTAAAATCTATATTCAGTATTCTGTATTCTATAGTATAAATTCTCTGTTCTGCATTCCATTTCTAAATTGTGGTTTCTCTATTCTCTATTCTATATTATATATTTGGGTCGTTCATTCTATATTCTACGTCCTATATTCTGCCATCCGTATTTTATATTCTATATTGTTTGTTCTATATTCTATATTCTAAATTCTATATTCAGTATTTTGTATTCTATATTCTAATTTGTGTGTTCTGCATTCCATGTACTAAATTCTGGGTTCTCTATTCTCTATTCTCTATTCTATATTCTGTGTTTACATTCTATATTCTAAATTCTATATTCAGTATTCTGTATTCTATATTCTAAATTCTGTGTTCTGCTTTCTTTTTATAAATTCTATATTCAGTAACTTGCATTCTATATTCTAAATTCTGTGTTCTGCATTCTATTTTCTAAATTCTATATTCATTATTCTGTATATTACATTCTAAAATCTGTGTTCTGCATTCCATGTTCTAAATTCTGGGTTCTGTATTGTTTTCCATATTCTATATACTGTGTTCTTCATTCAATATTCTGTGTTGTATATTATTTATGCCGTATTATATATTCTGTGTTCTTCATTCTATATTCTGTATTCTATATTCTGCATTCCGTATTCTATATTCTATATTCTGTGTTCTACATTTTATACTCTAAATTCTATATTCAGTATTCTGTATTGTATATTCCAAATTCTGTGCTCTGCATTGTATGTTCTAAACTTTGGGTTCTGTATTCTGTATTCCATATTCTATATTTTGTGTTCTATAGTCTATATTTGGTATTCAATATTCTGCATTCCGTATTCTATATTCTATATCCAGTGTTCTGTATTCTATATTCAGTATTCTGTGTTTTATTTTCTAAATTCTGTGTTCTGCATTCCATGTTCTAAATTCTGGGTTTTATATTCACTATTGTATATACTACATTCTGTGTGCTACATTCTATATTATAAATTCTATATTCAGTATTCTGTATTCTATATTCTAAATTCTGTGTTTACATTCTATATTCTAAATTGCATATTCAGTATGCTGTATTCTATATTCTAATTTCTGAGTTCTGCTTTCCATGTTCCAAAATCTGGCTTCAATATTTTCCTTGCTATTTTTTTTTCTGTTTTCTACATTGTATATTCTAAATTATTTATTCAGTATTATGTATTTTATATTCTATATTCTATGTCCTACATAGAATTTTTTAATTGTTTATAAAATATTCCATATATTATGTTCTAAATTCTGTGTTCTATATTCTCTTTTCTATTTTCTATATTCTGTGTTCTACATTCTATATTGTAAATTTTATATTCAGCATTCTGTATTCTATATTCTAAATTCTGTGTTCTACATTCTATATTCTATATTCTATATTCAGTATAATGTATTCTATATTCTAAATTCTGTGTTCTGCATCACATGTTCAAAATTCTCCATACTATACTCTCTATTGTATATTCTATATTCTATATACTGTGTTCTACATTCTATATTCTAAAATCTATATTAATTAATGTGTATTCTATAGTCTTAATTCTGTGTTCTGCATTCAAAGTTCTAAATTCTGGGTTCTATATTCTGTTTTCCATATTTTAATACTGTGTTCTACATTCTATATTCTAAATTCTATATTCAGTATTATATATTCTATAATCTAAATTCTGTGTTCTGCATTCCATGTTCTAAATTCTCTATTCTATATTCTGTGTTCTACTTTCTATATTCTTAATTATATATTTTGTATTCAGTATTCTATATTCTAAATTCTGTGTTCTGCATTTCATGTTCTAAATTCTGTGTTCTATATTCTCTTTTCTATATTCTATATTCTGTGTCCTTCATTCAATATTCTAAATTCTATATTCAGTATTCTCTATCTTATATTCTAAATTCTGTGTTCTGCATACCATGTTCGTATTTCGGGATTCTGTATTCTGTTTCCATATTTTACATTCTGTGTTCTAAATTCTATATTCTGTATAATATATTCTGCATTACGTATTCAATATTGTATATTTTGTGTTCTACATTCTATATTCTAAATTCTATAATCTATATTCTAAATTCTGTGTTCTTTATTCCGTGTTCTTAATTCTGGGTTCTATAATCTCTTTTCTATATTCTATATTCTGTGTTCGACATTCAATATTCTAAATTCTATATTTAGTATTCTCAATTCTATATTCAAAATTCTGTGTTCTACATGCTATATTCTAAATTCTATATTCTATATTCAAAATTCTGTATTCTTCATTCCGTGTTCTAAATTCTGGGTTCTATATTCTCTATTCTCTATTCTATATTCTGTGTTCTTCATTCTATATTCTACATTCTATATTCTGCATTCCGTATTCTATATTCTATATACTGTGTTCTACATTCTATATTCAAAATTCTATTTTCATTATCCTGTATTCTATATTCTAAATTCTGTGCTTTGAATTCCATGTTCTAAATTCTGGGTTCTATATTCTCTATTATATATTCAATATTATTTGTTCTTCACTCTATATTGTACGTTCAATATTCTGCATTCCGTGTTATATATTCTATATTATGTTTCCTACATTCTATATTCTAAAATCTATATTCAGTATTCTGTATTCTATAATCTAAATTCTGTGTTCTGATTCAATTTTTAAATTCTGGGTTCTAAATTCTCTTTTATATATTCTATATTTTGTGTTCTTTTTACTTTATTCTGCATTCTATATTCTGCATTCTGTATTTATGTTCTATATTCTGTGTTCTACATCTACTTTCTAAATTCTATATTCTGTATTCTGTATTCAATATTCTACATTCTGTGTTCTGCATTCTATGTTCTAAATTCTGGGTTCTGTATTCTGTTTTCCATATTCTATATTCTGTGTTCTATATTCTATATTCTGTATTCTATATTCTGCATTCCGTATTCTATACTCTCTATTCTGTGTTCTTCATTCTATTATCCAAATTCTATATTGAGTATTCTGTATTCTATATTCTAAATTCTGTGCTCTGCATTCCATGTTCTAAATTCTGTGTTCTATATTGTCTTTTCTATATTCTATATTCTGTGTTCTACATTCAGTATTCTAAATTCTATATTCAGTATTCTGTATTGTATATTCTAAATTCTGTGTTCTGCATACCATGTTCAAATTTCGGGGTTCTGTATTCTGTTTCCATATTTTATATTCTGTGTTCTAATTTCTATATTCTGTATACTATATTCTGCATTATGTATTGTATATTCTATATTTTGTGTTCTACATTCTATATTCTAAATTTTATATTCAGTATTCTTTATTCTATTTTCTAAATTCTGGGTTCTGCATTCCATGTTCTAAATCCTATATTCAGTATTCTGTATTCTATATTCTAAATTCTGTGTTCCGCATTCTAAGTTCTAAATTCTATATTCAGTATTCTGTATTATAAATTCTAAATTCTGTGTTCTGCATTCCATGTTGTAAATACTGGGTTGTCTATTCTGTTTTCCATATTGTATAATCTGTGTTCTACATTCTATATTCTGTATTCTATATTCTGCATTCCGTATTCCATATTCTGTGTTTTACATTCTATATTCTAAATTCTATATTCTGTATTCCGTATTCTATATTCTGAACTCTGTGTTCTACATACTATATTCTAAATTCTATATTCAGTGGTCTGTATTCTATATTCTAAATTCTGTGTTCTGCATTACAGTCTCTAAATTTTGGCTTCTATATTCTCTATTCTATATTGTATATGCTGTCTTCTACATTCTATATTCTGAATTGTATATTGAAGTTTCTGTATTCTATATTCTAAATTCTGTGTCCTGCATTCCATTTTCTAAATTCTGGTTTCTATATTCTCTATTCTATTTTCTGAGTTGTATATTCTATATTCTAAATTCTATATTCAGTATTCTGAATGCTCTATTCTTAATTTTGTGTTCTACATCCGTGTTCTAAATTCTGGGTTCTATATTCTCTATTTTATACATTGTGTTCTTCATTCCATATTCTACATATCATATTCTGCATTCCGTATTCTATATTCTATATTCTGTGTTCTACATTCTATATTCTAAAAACTATATTCAGTCTTCCTTATTGTATATTCTAAATTCTTTGTTCTGCACTCCATTTCTAAATTCTGGGTTCTATATTCTCTATTCATTTCTATATTTTTTGTTTACATTCTATATTCTACGTTCCATATTCTGCATTCCGTGTTTTATATTCTATATTATGTTTTCAACATTCTATATTCTAAATTCTATATTCAGTGTTCTGAATTCTATATTCTAAATTCTGTGTTCTTCATTCCATGTTCTAAATTCTGTGTTCTATATTTTCTATACTATATTCTATATTCTGTGTTCTACATTCTATATTCTAAATCCTATATTCAGTATTGTGTATTCTATATTCTTAATTCTCTATTCTTCATTCCATGTTCTAAGTTCTGGATCCTATACTCTCTATTATATATTCTCTATTTGTGTTCTTCATTCTATATTCTACATAGTATATTCTGCATTCCGTATCCTATATTCTATATTCTATGTTCTACATTCTAAATTCTAAAATCTATATTCAGTATTCTGTATTCTATAGTATAAATTCTCTGTTCTGCATTCCATTTCTAAATTGTGGTTTCTCTATTCTCTATTCTATATTATATATTTGGGTCGTTCTTTCTATATTCTACGTCCTATATTCTGCCATCCGTATTTTATATTCTATATTGTTTGTTCTATATTCGATATTCTAAATTCTATATTCAGTATTTTGTATTCTATATTCTAATTTGTGTGTTCTGCATTCCATGTACTAAATTCTGGGTTCTCTATTCTCTATTCTCTATTCTATATTCTGTGTTTACATTCTATATTCTAAATTCTATATTCAGTATTCTGTATTCTATATTCTAAACTCTGTGTTCTGCTTTCTTTTTATAAAATCTATATTCAGTAACTTGCATTCTATATCCTAAATTCTGTGTTCTGCATTCTATTTTCTAAATTCTATATTCATTATTCTGTATATTATATTCTAAAATCTGTGTTCTGCATTCCATGTTCTAAATTCTGGGTTCTGTATTGTTTTCCATATTCTATATACTGTGTTCTTCATTCAATATTCTGTGTTGTATATTATTTATGCCGTATTATATATTCTGTGTTCTTCATTCTATATTCTGTATTCTATATTCTGCATTCCGTATTCTATATTCTATATTCTGTGTTCTACATTTTATACTCTAAATTCTATATTCAGTATTCTGTATTGTATATTCCAAATTCTGTGTTCTGCATTGTATGTTCTAAACTTTGGGTTCTGTATTCTGTATTCCATATTCTATATTTTGTGTTCTATAGTCTATATTTGGTATTCAATATTCTGCATTCCGTATTCTATATTCTATATCCTGTGTTCTATATTCTATATTCAGTATTCTGTGTTTTATTTTCTAAATTCTGTGTTCTGCATTCCATGTTCTAAATTCTGGGTTTTATATTCACTATTGTATATACTACATTCTGTGTGCTACATTCTATATTATAAATTCTATATTCAGTATTCTGTATTCTATATTCTAAATTCTGTGTTTACATTCTATATTCTAAATTGCATATTCAGTATGCTGTATTCTATATTCTAAATTCTGAGTTCTGCTTTCCATGTTCCAAAATCTGGCTTCAATATTTTCCTTGCTATTTTTTTTTCTGTTTTCTACATTATATATTCTAAATTATTTATTCAGTATTATGTATTTTATATTCTATATTCTATGTCCTACATAGAATTTTTTAATTGTTTATAAAATATTCCGTATATTATGTTCTAAATTCTGTGTTCTATATTCTCTTTTCTATTTTCTATATTCTGTGTTCTACATTCTATATTGTAAATTTTATATTCAGCATTCTGTATTCTATATTCTAAATTCTGTGTTCTACATTCTATATTCTATATTCTATATTCAGTATAATGTATTCTATATTCTAAATTCTGTGTTCTGCTTCACATGTTCAAAATTCTCGATACTATACTCTCTATTGTATATTCTATATTCTATATACTGTGTTCTACATTCTATATTCTAAAATCTATATTAATTAATGTGTATTCTATAGTCTTAATTCTGTGTTCTGCATTCAAAGTTCTAAATTCTGGGTTCTATATTCTGTTTTCCATATTTTAATACTGTGTTCTACATTCTATATTCTAAATTCTATATTCAGTTTTATATATTCTATAATCTAAATTCTGCGTTCTGCATTCCATGTTCTAAATTCTCTATTCTATATTCTGTGTTCTACTTTCTATATTCTTAATTATATATTTTGTATTCAGTATTCTATATTCTAAATTCTGTGTTCTGCATTTCATGTTCTAAATTCTGTGTTCTATATTCTCTTTTCTATATTCTATATTCTGTGTCCTTCATTCAATATTCTAAATTCTATATTCAGTATTCTCTATCCTATATTCTAAATTCTGTGTTCTGCATACCATGTTCGTATTTCGGGATTCTGTATTCTGTTTCCATATTTTACATTCTGTGTTCTAAATTCTATATTCTGTATAATATATTCTGCATTACGTATTCAATATTGTATATTTTGTGTTCTACATTCTATATTCTAAATTCTATAATCTATATTCTAAATTCTGTGTTCTTTATTCCGTGTTCTTAATTCTGGGTTCTATAATCTCTTTTCTATATTCTATATTCTGTGTTCGACATTCAATATTCTAAATTCTATATTTAGTATTCTCAATTCTATATTCAAAATTCTGTGTTCTACATGCTATATTCTAAATTCTATATTCTATATTCAAAATTCTGTATTCTTCATTCCGTGTTCTAAATTCTGGGTTCTATATTCTCTATTCTATAATCTATATTCTGTGTTCTTCATTCTATATTCTACATTCTATATTCTGCATTCCGTATTCTATATTCTATATACTGTGTTCTACATTCTATATTCAAAATTCTATTTTCATTATCCTGTATTCTATATTCTAAATTCTGTGCTTTGAATTCCATGTTCTAAATTCTGGGTTCTATATTCTCTATTATATATTCTATATTTTTTGTTCTTCATTCTATATTGTACGTTCTATATTCTGCATTCCGTGTTATATATTCTATATTATGTTTCCTACATTCTATATTCTAAAATCTATATTCAGTATTCTGTATTCTATAATCTAAATTCTGTGTTCTGATTCAATTTTTAAATTCTGGGTTCTAAATTCTCTTTTATATATTCTATATTTTGTGTTCTTATTACTTTATTCTGCATTCTATATTCTGCATTCTGTATTTATGTTCTATATTCTGTGTTCTACATCTACTTTCTACATTCTATATTCTGTATTCTGTATTCAATATTCTACATTCTGTGTTCTGCATTCTATGTTCTAAATTCTGGGTTCTGTATTCTGTATTCCATATTCTATATTCTGTGTTCTATATTCTATATTCTGTATTCTATATTCTGCATTCCGTATTCTATACTCTCTATTCTGTGTTCTTCATTCTATTATCCAAATTCTATATTCAGTATTCTGTATTCTATATTCTAAATTCTGTGCTCTGCATTCCATGTTCTAAATTCTGTGTTCTATATTGTCTTTTCTATATTCTATATTCTGTGTTCTACATTCAGTATTCTAAATTCTATATTCAGTATTCTGTATTGTATATTCTAAATTCTGTGTTCTGCATACCATGTTCAAATTTCGGGGTTCTGTATTCTGTTTCCATATTTTATATTCTGTGTTCTAATTTCTATATTCTGTATACTATATTCTGCATTATGTATTCTATATTCTATATTTTGTGTTCTACATTCTATATTCTAAATTCTATATTCAGTATTCTTTATTCTATTTTCTAAATTCTGGGTTCTGCATTCCATGTTCTAAATCCTATATTCAGTATTCTGTATTCTATATTCTAAATTCTGTGTTCCGCATTCTAAGTTCTAAATTCTATATTCAGTATTCTGTATTATAAATTCTAAATTCTGTGTTCTGCATTCCATGTTGTAAATACTGGGTTGTCTATTCTGTTTTCCATATTGTATAATCTGTGTTCTACATTCTATATTCTGTATTCTATATTCTGCATTCCGTATTCCATATTCTGTGTTTTACATTCTATATTCTAAATTCTATATTCTGTATTCCGTATTCTATATTCTGAACTCTGTGTTCTACATTCTATATTCTAAATTCTATATTCAGTGGTCTGTATTCTATATTCTAAATTCTGTGTTCTGCATTACAGTCTCTAAATTTTGGCTTCTATATTCTCTATTCTATATTGTATATGCTGTCTTCTACATTCTATATTCTGAATTGTATATTGAAGTTTCTGTATTCTATATTCTAAATTCTGTGTCCTGCATTCCATTTTCTAAATTCTGGTTTCTATATTCTCTATTCTATTTTCTGAGTTGTATATTCTGTATTCTAAATTCTATATTCAGTATTCTGAATGCTCTATTCTTAATTTTGTGTTCTACATCCGTGTTCTAAATTCTGGGTTCTATATTCTCTATTTTATACATTGTGTTCTTCATTCCATATTCTACATATCATATTCTGCATTCCGTATTCTATATTCTATATTCTGTGTTCTACATTCTATATTCTAAAAACTATATTCAGTCTTCCTTATTGTATATTCTAAATTCTTTGTTCTGCACTCCATTTCTAAATTCTGGGTTCTATATTCTCTATTCATTTCTATATTTTTTGTTTACATTCTATATTCTACGTTCCATATTCTGCATTCCGTGTTTTATATTCTATATTATGTTTTCAACTTTCTATATTCTAAATTCTATATTCAGTGTTCTGAATTCTATATTCTAAATTCTGTGTTCTTCATTCCATGTTCTAAATTCTGGGTTCTATATTTTCTATACTATATTCTATATTCTGTGTTCTACATTCTATATTCTAAATCCTATATTCAGTATTGTGTATTCTATATTCTTAATTCTCTATTCTTCATTCCATGTTCTAAGTTCTGGATCCTATA
Organism: Vicugna pacos; assembly: GCF_048564905.1. Classification (NCBI taxonomy): domain Eukaryota; kingdom Metazoa; phylum Chordata; class Mammalia; order Artiodactyla; family Camelidae; genus Vicugna; species Vicugna pacos. The sequence goes on along the minus strand of NW_027328741.1, from coordinate 69,026,187 downwards.
CTCTCTATTATATATTCTCTATTTGTGTTCTTCATTCTATATTCTACATAGTATATTCTGCATTCCGTATCCTATATTCTATATTCTATGTTCTACATTCTAAATTCTAAAATCTATATTCAGTATTCTGTATTCTATAGTATAAATTCTCTGTTCTGCATTCCATTTCTAAATTGTGGTTTCTCTATTCTCTATTCTATATTATATATTTGGGTCGTTCATTCTATATTCTACGTCCTATATTCTGCCATCCGTATTTTATATTCTATATTGTTTGTTCTATATTCGATATTCTAAATTCTATATTCAGTATTTTGTATTCTATATTCTAATTTGTGTGTTCTGCATTCCATGTACTAAATTCTGGGTTCTCTATTCTCTATTCTCTATTCTCTATTCTGTGTTTACATTCTATATTCTAAATTCTATATTCAGTATTCTGTATTCTATATTCTAAATTCTGTGTTCTGCTTTCTTTTTATAAATTCTATATTCAGTACCTTGCATTCTATATTCTAAATTCTGTGTTCTGCATTCTATTTTCTAAATTCTATATTCATTATTCTGTATATTATATTCTAAAATCTGTGTTCTGCATTCCATGTTCTAAATTCTGGGTTCTGTATTGTTTTCCATATTCTATATACTGTGTTCTTCATTCTATATTCTGTGTTGTATATTATTTATGCCGTATTATATATTCTGTGTTCTTCATTCTATATTCTGTATTCTATATTCTGCATTCCGTATTCTATATTCTATATTCTGTGTTCTACTTTTTATACTCTAAATTCTATATTCAGTATTCTGTATTGTATATTCCAAATTCTGTGTTCTGCATTGTATGTTCTAAACTTTGGGTTCTGTATTCTGTATTCCATATTCTATATTTTGTGTTCTATAGTCTATATTTGGTATTCAATATTCTGCATTCCGTATTCTATATTCTATATCCTGTGTTCTATATTCTATATTCAGTATTCTGTGTTTTATTTTCTAAAATCTGTGTTCTGCATTCCATGTTCTAAATTCTGGGTTTTATATTCACTATTGTATATACTACATTCTGTGTGCTACATTCTATATTATAAATTCTATATTCAGTATTCTGTATTCTATATTCTAAATTCTGTGTTTACATACTATATTCTAAATTGCATATTCAGTATGCTGTATTCTATATTCTAAATTCTGAGTTCTGCTTTCCATGTTCCAAAATCTGGCTTCAATATTATCCTTGCTATTTTTTTTTCTGTTTTCTACATTATATATTCTAAATTATTTATTCAGTATTATGTATTTTATATTCTATATTCTATGTCCTACATAGAATTTTTTAATTGTTTATAAAATATTCCGTATATTATGTTCTAAATTCTGTGTTCTATATTCTCTTTTCTATTTTCTATATTCTGTGTTCTACATTCTATATTGTAAATTTTATATTCAGCATTCTGTATTCTATATTCTAAATTCTGTGTTCTACATTCTATATTCTATATTCTATATTCAGTATAATGTATTCTATATTCTAAATTCTGTGTTCTGCATCACATGTTCAAAATTCTCGATACTATACTCTCTATTGTATATTCTATATTCTATATACTGTGTTCTACATTCTATATTCTAAAATCTATATTAATTAATGTGTATTCTATAGTCTTAATTCTGTGTTCTGCATTCAAAGTTCTAAATTCTGGGTTCTATATTCTGTTTTCCATATTTTAATACTGTGTTCTACATTCTATATTCTAAATTCTATATTCAGTTTTATATATTCTATAATCTAAATTCTGTGTTCTGCATTCCATGTTCTAAATTCTCTATTCTATATTCTGTGTTCTACTTTCTATATTCTTAATTATATATTTTGTATTCAGTATTCTATATTCTAAATTCTGTGTTCTGCATTTCATGTTCTAAATTCTGTGTTCTATATTCTTTTTTCTATATTCTATATTCTGTGTCCTTCATTCAATATTCTAAATTCTATATTCAGTATTCTCTATCCTATATTCTAAATTCTGTGTTCTGCATACCATGTTCGTATTTCGGGATTCTGTATTCTGTTTCCATATTTTACATTCTGTGTTCTAAATTCTATATTCTGTATAATATATTCTGCATTACGTATTCAATATTGTATATTTTGTGTTCTACATTCTATATTCTAAATTCTATAATCTATATTCTAAATTCTGTGTTCTTTATTCCGTGTTCTTAATTCTGGGTTCTATAATCTCTTTTCTATATTCTATATTCTGTGTTCAACATTCAATATTCTAAATTCTATATTTAGTATTCTCAATTCTATATTCAAAATTCTGTGTTCTACATGCTATATTCTAAATTCTATATTCTATATTCAAAATTCTGTATTCTTCATTCCGTGTTCTAAATTCTGGGTTCTATATTCTCTATTCTATAATCTATATTCTGTGTTCTTCATTCTATATTCTACATTCTATATTCTGCATTCCGTATTCTATATTCTATATACTGTGTTCTACATTCTATATTCAAAATTCTATTTTCATTATCCTGTATTCTATATTCTAAATTCTGTGCTTTGAATTCCATGTTCTAAATTCTGGGTTCTATATTCTCTATTATATATTCTATATTTTTTGTTCTTCATTCTATATTGTACGTTCTATATTCTGCATTCCGTGTTATATATTCTATATTATGTTTCCTACATTCTATATTCTAAAATCTATATTCAGTATTCTGTATTCTATAATCTAAATTCTGTGTTCTGATTCAATTTTTAAATTCTGGGTTCTAAATTCTCTTTTATATATTCTATATTTTGTGTTCTTATTACTTTATTCTGCATTCTATATTCTGCATTCTGTATTTATGTTCTATATTCTGTGTTCTACATCTACTTTCTAAATTCTATATTCTGTATTCTGTATTCAATATTCTACATTCTGTGTTCTGCATTCTATGTTCTAAATTCTGGGTTCTGTATTCTGTTTTCCATATTCTATATTCTGTGTTCTATATTCTATATTCTGTATTCTATATTCTGCATTCCGTATTCTATACTCTCTATTCTGTGTTCTTCATTCTATTATCCAAATTCTATATTCAGTATTCTGTATTCTATATTCTAAATTCTGTGCTCTGCATTCCATGTTCTAAATTCTGTGTTCTATATTGTCTTTCTATATTCTATATTCTGTGTTCTACATTCAGTATTCTAAATTCTATATTCAGTATTCTGTATTGTATATTCTAAATTCTGTGTTCTGCATACCATGTTCAAATTTCGGGGTTCTGTATTCTGTTTCCATATTTTATATTCTGTGTTCTAATTTCTATATTCTGTATACTATATTCTGCATTATGTATTCTATATTCTATATTTTGTGTTCTACATTCTATATTCTAAATTTTATATTCAGTATTCTTTATTCTATTTTCTAAATTCTGGGTTCTGCATTCCATGTTCTAAATCCTATATTCAGTATTCTGTATTCTATATTCTAAATTCTGTGTTCCGCATTCTAAGTTCTAAATTCTATATTCAGTATTCTGTATTATAAATTCTAAATTCTGTGTTCTGCATTCCATGTTGTAAATACTGGGTTGTCTATTCTGTTTTCCATATTGTATAATCTGTGTTCTACATTCTATATTCTGTATTCTATATTCTGCATTCCGTATTCCATATTCTGTGTTTTACATTCTATATTCTAAATTCTATATTCTGTATTCCGTATTCTATATTCTGAACTCTGTGTTCTACATTCTATATTCTAAATTCTATATTCAGTGGTCTGTATTCTATATTCTAAATTCTGTGTTCTGCATTACAGTCTCTAAATTTTGGCTTCTATATTCTCTATTCTATATTGTATATGCTGTCTTCTACATTCTATATTCTGAATTGTATATTGAAGTTTCTGTATTCTATATTCTAAATTCTGTGTCCTGCATTCCATTTTCTAAATTCTGGTTTCTATATTCTCTATTCTATTTTCTGAGTTGTATATTCTATATTCTAAATTCTATATTCAGTATTCTGAATGCTCTATTCTTAATTTTGTGTTCTACATCCGTGTTCTAAATTCTGGGTTCTATATTCTCTATTTTATACATTGTGTTCTTCATTCCATATTCTACATATCATATTCTGCATTCCGTATTCTATATTCTATATTCTGTGTTCTACATTCTATATTCTAAAAACTATATTCAGTCTTCTTATTGTATATTCTAAATTCTTTGTTCTGCACTCCATTTCTAAATTCTGGGTTCTATATTCTCTATTCATTTCTATATTTTTTGTTTACATTCTATATTCTACGTTCCATATTCTGCATTCCGTGTTTTATATTCTATATTATGTTTTCAACTTTCTATATTCTAAATTCTATATTCAGTGTTCTGAATTCTATATTCTAAATTCTGTGTTCTTCATTCCATGTTCTAAATTCTGGGTTCTATATTTTCTATACTATATTCTATATTCTGTGTTCTACATTCTATATTCTAAATCCTATATTCAGTATTGTGTATTCTATATTCTTAATTCTCTATTCTTCATTCCATGTTCTAAGTTCTGGATCCTATACTCTCTATTATATATTCTCTATTTGTGTTCTTCATTCTATATTCTACATAGTATATTCTGCATTCCGTATCCTATATTCTATATTCTATGTTCTACATTCTAAATTCTAAAATCTATATTCAGTATTCTGTATTCTATAGTATAAATTCTCTGTTCTGCATTCCATTTCTAAATTGTGGTTTCTCTATTCTCTATTCTATATTATATATTTGGGTCGTTCATTCTATATTCTACGTCCTATATTCTGCCATCCGTATTTTATATTCTATATTGTTTGTTCTATATTCGATATTCTAAATTCTATATTCAGTATTTTGTATTCTATATTCTAATTTGTGTGTTCTGCATTCCATGTACTAAATTCTGGGTTCTCTATTCTCTATTCTCTATTCTATATTCTGTGTTTACATTCTATATTCTAAATTCTATATTCAGTATTCTGTATTCTATATTCTAAATTCTGTGTTCTGCTTTCTTTTTATAAATTCTATATTCAGTACCTTGCATTCTCTATTCTAAATTCTGTGTTCTGCATTCTATTTTCTAAATTCTATATTCATTATTCTGTATATTATATTCTAAAATCTGTGTTCTGCATTCCATGTTCTAAATTCTGGGTTCTGTATTGTTTTCCATATTCTATATACTGTGTTCTTCATTCAATATTCTGTGTTGTATATTATTTATGCCGTATTATATATTCTGTGTTCTTCATTCTATATTCTGTATTCTATATTCTGCATTCCGTATTCTATATTCTATATTCTGTGTTCTACATTTTATACTCTAAATTCTATATTCAGTATTCTGTATTGTATATTCCAAATTCTGTGTTCTGCATTGTATGTTCTAAACTTTGGGTTCTGTATTCTGTATTCCATATTCTATATTTTGTGTTCTATAGTCTATATTTGGTATTCAATATTCTGCATTCCGTATTCTATATTCTATATCCTGTGTTCTATATTCTATATTCAGTATTCTGTGTTTTATTTTCTAAATTCTGTGTTCTGCATTCCATGTTCTAAATTCTGGGTTTTATATTCACTATTGTATATACTACATTCTGTGTGCTACATTCTATATTATAAATTCTATATTCAGTATTCTGTATTCTATAATCTAAATTCTGTGTTCTGATTCAATTTTTAAATTCTGGGTTCTAAATTCTCTTTTATATATTCTATATTTTGTGTTCTTATTACTTTATTCTGCATTCTATATTCTGCATTCTGTATTTATGTTCTATATTCTGTGTTCTACATCTACTTTCTAAATTCTGTATTCTGTATTCTGTATTCAATATTCTACATTCTGTGTTCTGCATTCTATGTTCTAAATTCTGGGTTCTGTATTGTTTTCCATATTCTATATACTGTGTTCTTCATTCTATATTGTGTATTGTATATTATTTATGCCGTATTATATATTCTGTGTTCTTCATTCTATATTCTGTATTCTATATTCTGCATTCCGTATTCTATATTCTATATTCTGTGTTCTACATTTTATACTCTAAATTCTATATTCAGTATTCTGTATTGTATATTCCAAATTCTGTGTTCTGCATTGTATGTTCTAAACTTTGGGTTCTGTATTCTGTATTCCATATTCTATATTTTGTGTTCTATAGTCTATATTTGGTATTCAATATTCTGCATTCCGTATTCTATATTCTATATCCTGTGTTCTATATTCTATATTCAGTATTCTGTGTTTTATTTTCTAAATTCTGTGTTCTGCATTCCATGTTCTAAATTCTGGGTTTTATATTCACTATTGTATATACTACATTCTGTGTGCTACATTCTATATTATAAATTCTATATTCAGTATTCTGTATTCTATATTCTAAATTCTGTGTTTACATTCTATTTTCTAAATTGCATATTCAGTATGCTGTATTCTATATTCTAAATTCTGAGTTCTGCTTTCCATGTTCCAAAATCTGGCTTCAATATTTTCCTTGCTATTTTTTTTTCTGTTTTCTACATTATATATTCTAAATTATTTATTCAGTATTATGTATTTTATATTCTATATTCTATGTCCTACATAGAATTTTTTAATTGTTTATAAAATATTCCGTATATTATGTTCTAAATTCTGTGTTCTATATTCTCTTTTCTATTTTCTATATTCTGTGTTCTACATTCTATATTGTAAATTTTATATTCAGCATTCTGTATTCTATATTCTAAATTCTGTGTTCTACATTCTATATTCTATATTCTATATTCAGTATAATGTATTCTATATTCTAAATTCTGTGTTCTGCATCACATGTTCAAAATTCTCGATACTATACTCTCTATTGTATATTCTATATTCTATATACTGTGTTCTACATTCTATATTCTAAAATCTATATTAATTAATGTGTATTCTATAGTCTTAATTCTGTGTTCTGCATTCAAAGTTCTAAATTCTGGGTTCTATATTCTGTTTTCCATATTTTAATACTGTGTTCTACATTCTATATTCTAAATTCTATATTCAGTATTATATATTCTATAATCTAAATTCTGTGTTCTGCATTCCATGTTCTAAATTCTCTATTCTATATTCTGTGTTCTACTTTCTATATTCTTAATTATATATTTTGTATTCAGTATTCTATATTCTAAATTCTGTGTTCTGCATTTCATGTTCTAAATTCTGTGTTCTATATTCTTTTTTCTATATTCTATATTCTGTGTCCTTCATTCAATATTCTAAATTCTATATTCAGTATTCTCTATCCTATATTCTAAATTCTGTGTTCTGCATACCATGTTCGTATTTCGGGATTCTGTATTCTGTTTCCATATTTTACATTCTGTGTTCTAAATTCTATATTCTGTATAATATATTCTGCATTACGTATTCAATATTGTATATTTTGTGTTCTACATTCTATATTCTAAATTCTATAATCTATATTCTAAATTCTGTGTTCTTTATTCCGTGTTCTTAATTCTGGGTTCTATAATCTCTTTTCTATATTCTATATTCTGTGTTCAACATTCAATATTCTAAATTCTATATTTAGTATTCTCAATTCTATATTCAAAATTCTGTGTTCTACATGCTATATTCTAAATTCTATATTCTATATTCAAAATTCTGTATTCTTCATTCCGTGTTCTAAATTCTGGGTTCTATATTCTCTATTCTATATTCTATATTCTGTGTTCTTCATTCTATATTCTACATTCTATATTCTGCATTCCGTATTCTATATTCTATATACTGTGTTCTACATTCTATATTCAAAATTCTATTTTCATTATCCTGTATTCTATATTCTAAATTCTGTGCTTTGAATTCCATGTTCTAAATTCTGGGTTCTATATTCTCTATTATATATTCTATATTTTTTGTTCTTCATTCTATATTGTACGTTCTATATTCTGCATTCCGTGTTATATATTCTATATTATGTTTCCTACATTCTATATTCTAAAATCTATATTCAGTATTCTGTATTCTATAATCTAAATTCTGTGTTCTGATTCAATTTTTAAATTCTGGGTTCTAAATTCTCTTTTATATATTCTATATTTTGTGTTCTTATTACTTTATTCTGCATTCTATATTCTGCATTCTGTATTTATGTTCTATATTCTGTGTTCTACATCTACTTTCTAAATTCTATATTCTGTATTCTGTATTCAATATTCTACATTCTGTGTTCTGCATTCTATGTTCTAAATTCTGGGTTCTGTATTCTGTTTTCCATATTCTATATTCTGTGTTCTATATTCTATATTCTGTATTCTATATTCTGCATTCCGTATTCTATACTCTCTATTCTGTGTTCTTCATTCTATTATCCAAATTCTATATTCAGTATTCTGTATTCTATATTCTAAATTCTGTGCTCTGCATTCCATGTTCTAAATTCTGTGTTCTATATTGTCTTTCTATATTCTATATTCTGTGTTCTACATTCAGTATTCTAAATTCTATATTCAGTATTCTGTATTGTATATTCTAAATTCTGTGTTCTGCATACCATGTTCAAATTTCGGGGTTCTGTATTCTGTTTCCATATTTTATATTCTGTGTTCTAATTTCTATATTCTGTATACTATATTCTGCATTATGTATTCTATATTCTATATTTTGTGTTCTACATTCTATATTCTAAATTTTATATTCAGTATTCTTTATTCTATTTTCTAAATTCTGGGTTCTGCATTCCATGTTCTAAATCCTATATTCAGTATTCTGTATTCTATATTCTAAATTCTGTGTTCCGCATTCTAAGTTCTAAATTCTATATTCAGTATTCTGTATTATAAATTCTAAATTCTGTGTTCTGCATTCCATGTTGTAAATACTGGGTTGTCTATTCTGTTTTCCATATTGTATAATCTGTGTTCTACATTCTATATTCTGTATTCTATATTCTGCATTCCGTATTCCATATTCTGTGTTTTACATTCTATATTCTAAATTCTATATTCTGTATTCCGTATTCTATATTCTGAACTCTGTGTTCTACATTCTATATTCTAAATTCTATATTCAGTGGTCTGTATTCTATATTCTAAATTCTGTGTTCTGCATTACAGTCTCTAAATTTTGGCTTCTATATTCTCTATTCTATATTGTATATGCTGTCTTCTACATTCTATATTCTGAATTGTATATTGAAGTTTCTGTATTCTATATTCTAAATTCTGTGTCCTGCATTCCATTTTCTAAATTCTGGTTTCTATATTCTCTATTCTATTTTCTGAGTTGTATATTCTATATTCTAAATTCTATATTCAGTATTCTGAATGCTCTATTCTTAATTTTGTGTTCTACATACGTGTTCTAAATTCTGGGTTCTATATTCTCTATTTTATACATTGTGTTCTTCATTCCATATTCTACATATCATATTCTGCATTCCGTATTCTATATTCTATATTCTGTGTTCTACATTCTATATTCTAAAAACTATATTCAGTCTTCTTATTGTATATTCTAAATTCTTTGTTCTGCACTCCATTTCTAAATTCTGGGTTCTATATTCTCTATTCATTTCTATATTTTTTGTTTACATTCTATATTCTACGTTCCATATTCTGCATTCCGTGTTTTATATTCTATATTATGTTTTCAACTTTCTATATTCTAAATTCTATATTCAGTGTTCTGAATTCTATATTCTAAATTCTGTGTTCTTCATTCCATGTTCTAAATTCTGGGTTCTATATTTTCTATACTATATTCTATATTCTGTGTTCTACATTCTATATTCTAAATCCTATATTCAGTATTGTGTATTCTATATTCTTAATTCTCTATTCTTCATTCCATGTTCTAAGTTCTGGATCCTATACTCTCTATTATATATTCTCTATTTGTGTTCTTCATTCTATATTCTACATAGTATATTCTGCATTCCGTATCCTATATTCTATATTCTATGTTCTACATTCTAAATTCTAAAATCTATATTCAGTATTCTGTATTCTATAGTATAAATTCTCTGTTCTGCATTCCATTTCTAAATTGTGGTTTCTCTATTCTCTATTCTATATTATATATTTGGGTCGTTCATTCTATATTCTACGTCCTATATTCTGCCATCCGTATTTTATATTCTATATTGTTTGTTCTATATTCGATATTCTAAATTCTATATTCAGTATTTTGTATTCTATATTCTAATTTGTGTGTTCTGCATTCCATGTACTAAATTCTGGGTCCTCTATTCTCTATTCTCTATTCTATATTCTGTGTTTACATTCTATATTCTAAATTCTATATTCAGTATTCTGTATTCTATATTCTAAATTCTGTGTTCTGCTTTCTTTTTATAAATTCTATATTCAGTACCTTGCATTCTCTATTCTAAATTCTGTGTTCTGCATTCTATTTTCTAAATTCTATATTCATTATTCTGTATATTATATTCTAAAATCTGTGTTCTGCATTCCATGTTCTAAATTCTGGGTTCTGTATTGTTTTCCATATTCTATATACTGTGTTCTTCATTCAATATTCTGTGTTGTATATTATTTATGCCGTATTATATATTCTGTGTTCTTCATTCTATATTCTGTATTCTATATTCTGCATTCCGTATTCTATATTCTATATTCTGTGTTCTACATTTTATACTCTAAATTCTATATTCAGTATTCTGTATTGTATATTCCAAATTCTGTGTTCTGCATTGTATGTTCTAAACTTTGGGTTCTGTATTCTGTATTCCATATTCTATATTTTGTGTTCTATAGTCTATATTTGGTATTCAATATTCTCCTTTCCGTATTCTATATTCTATATCCTGTGTTCTATATTCTATATTCAGTATTCTGTGTTTTATTGTCTAAATTCTGTGTTCTGCATTCCATGTTCTAAATTCTGGGTTTTATATTCACTATTGTATATACTACATTCTGTGTGCTACATTCTATATTATAAATTCTATATTCAGTATTCTGTATTCTATATTCTAAATTCTGTGTTTACATTCTATATTCTAAATTGCATATTCAGTATGCTGTATTCTATATTCTAAATTCTGAGTTCTGCTTTCCATGTTCCAAAATCTGGCTTCAATATTTTCCTTGCTATTTTTTTTTCTGTTTTCTACATTATATATTCTAAATTATTTATTCAGTATTATGTATTTTATATTCTATATTCTATGTCCTACATAGAATTTTTTAATTGTTTATAAAATATTCCGTATATTATGTTCTAAATTCTGTGTTCTATATTCTCTTTTCTATTTTCTATATTCTGTGTTCTACATTCTATATTGTAAATTTTATATTCAGCATTCTGTATTCTATATTCTAAATTCTGTGTTCTACATTCTATATTCTATATTCTATATTCAGTATAATGTATTCTATATTCTAAATTCTGTGTTCTGCATCACATGTTCAAAATTCTCGATACTATACTCTCTATTGTATATTCTATATTCTATATACTGTGTTCTACATTTTATATTCTAAAATCTATATTAATTAATGTGTATTCTATAGTCTTAATTCTGTGTTCTGCATTCAAAGTTCTAAATTCTGGGTTCTATATTCTGTTTTCCATATTTTAATACTGTGTTCTACATTCTATATTCTAAATTCTATATTCAGTATTATATATTCTATAATCTAAATTCTGTGTTCTGCATTCCATGTTCTAAATTCTCTATTCTATATTCTGTGTTCTACTTTCTATATTCTTAATTATATATTTTGTATTCAGTATTCTATATTCTAAATTCTGTGTTCTGCATTTCATGTTCTAAATTCTGTGTTCTATATTCTCTTTTCTATATTCTATATTCTGTGTCCTTCATTCAATATTCTAAATTCTATATTCAGTATTCTCTATCCTATATTCTAAATTCTGTGTTCTGCATACCATGTTCGTATTTCGGGATTCTGTATTCTGTTTCCATATTTTACATTCTGTGTTCTAAATTCTATATTCTGTATAATATATTCTGCATTACGTATTCAATATTGTATATTTTGTGTTCTACATTCTATATTCTAAATTCTATAATCTATATTCTAAATTCTGTGTTCTTTATTCCGTGTTCTTAATTCTGGGTTCTATAATCTCTTTTCTATATTCTATATTCTGTGTTCGACATTCAATATTCTAAATTCTATATTTAGTATTCTCAATTCTATATTCAAAATTCTGTGTTCTACATGCTATATTCTAAATTCTATATTCTATATTCAAAATTCTGTATTCTTCATTCCGTGTTCTAAATTCTGGGTTCTATATTCTCTATTCTATATTCTATATTCTGTGTTCTTCATTCTATATTCTACATTCTATATTCTGCATTCCGTATTCTATATTCTATATACTATGTTCTACATTCTATATTCAAAATTCTATTTTCATTATCCTGTATTCTATATTCTAAATTCTGTGCTTTGAATTCCATGTTCTAAATTCTGGGTTCTATATTCTCTATTATATATTCTATATTTTTTGTTCTTCATTCTATATTGTACGTTCTATATTCTGCATTCCGTGTTATATATTCTATATTATGTTTCCTACATTCTATATTCTAAAATCTATATTCAGTATTCTGTATTCTATAATCTAAATTCTGTGTTCTGATTCAATTTTTAAATTCTGGGTTCTAAATTCTCTTTTATATATTCTATATTTTGTGTTCTTATTACTTTATTCTGCATTCTATATTCTGCATTCTGTATTTATGTTCTATATTCTGTGTTCTACATCTACTTTCTAAATTCTGTATTCTGTATTCTGTATTCAATATTCTACATTCTGTGTTCTGCATTCTATGTTCTAAATTCTGGGTTCTGTATTGTTTTCCATATTCTATATACTGTGTTCTTCATTCAATATTCTGTGTTGTATATTATTTATGCCGTATTATATATTCTGTGTTCTTCATTCTATATTCTGTATTCTATATTCTGCATTCCGTATTCTATATTCTATATTCTGTGTTCTACATTTTATACTCTAAATTCTATATTCAGTATTCTGTATTGTATATTCCAAATTCTGTGTTCTGCATTGTATGTTCTAAACTTTGGGTTCTGTATTCTGTATTCCATATTCTATATTTTGTGTTCTATAGTCTATATTTGGTATTCAATATTCTGCATTCCGTATTCTATATTCTATATCCTGTGTTCTATATTCTATATTCAGTATTCTGTGTTTTATTTTCTAAATTCTGTGTTCTGCATTCCATGTTCTAAATTCTGGGTTTTATATTCACTATTGTATATACTACATTCTGTGTGCTACATTCTATATTATAAATTCTATATTCAGTATTCTGTATTCTATATTCTAAATTCTGTGTTTACATTCTATATTCTAAATTGCATATTCAGTATGCTGTATTCTATATTCTAAATTCTGAGTTCTGCTTTCCATGTTCCAAAATCTGGCTTCAATATTTTCCTTGCTATTTTTTTTTCTGTTTTCTACATTATATATTCTAAATTATTTATTCAGTATTATGTATTTTATATTCTATATTCTATGTCCTACATAGAATTTTTTAATTGTTTATAAAATATTCCGTATATTATGTTCTAAATTCTGTGTTCTATATTCTCTTTTCTATTTTCTATATTCTGTGTTCTACATTCTATATTGTAAATTTTATATTCAGCATTCTGTATTCTATATTCTAAATTCTGTGTTCTACATTCTATATTCTATATTCTATATTCAGTATAATGTATTCTATATTCTAAATTCTGTGTTCTGCATCACATGTTCAAAATTCTCGATACTATACTCTCTATTGTATATTCTATATTCTATATACTGTGTTCTACATTCTATATTCTAAAATCTATATTAATTAATGTGTATTCTATAGTCTTAATTCTGTGTTCTGCATTCAAAGTTCTAAATTCTGGGTTCTATATTCTGTTTTCCATATTTTAATACTGTGTTCTACATTCTATATTCTAAATTCTATATTCAGTATTATATATTCTATAATCTAAATTCTGTGTTCTGCATTCCATGTTCTAAATTCTCTATTCTATATTCTGTGTTCTACTTTCTATATTCTTAATTATATATTTTGTATTCAGTATTCTATATTCTAAATTCTGTGTTCTGCATTTCATGTTCTAAATTCTGTGTTCTATATTCTCTTTTCTATATTCTATATTCTGTGTCCTTCATTCAATATTCTAAATTCTATATTCAGTATTCTCTATCCTATATTCTAAATTCTGTGTTCTGCATACCATGTTCGTATTTCGGGATTCTGTATTCTGTTTCCATATTTTACATTCTGTGTTCTAAATTCTATATTCTGTATAATATATTCTGCATTACGTATTCAATATTGTATATTTTGTGTTCTACATTCTATATTCTAAATTCTATAATCTATATTCTAAATTCTGTGTTCTTTATTCCGTGTTCTTAATTCTGGGTTCTATAATCTCTTTTCTATATTCTATATTCTGTGTTCGACATTCAATATTCTAAATTCTATATTTAGTATTCTCAATTCTATATTCAAAATTCTGTGTTCTACATGCTATATTCTAAATTCTATATTCTATATTCAAAATTCTGTATTCTTCATTCCGTGTTCTAAATTCTGGGTTCTATATTCTCTATTCTATATTCTATATTCTGTGTTCTTCATTCTATATTCTACATTCTATATTCTGCATTCCGTATTCTATATTCTATATACTGTGTTCTACATTCTATATTCAAAATTCTATTTTCATTATCCTGTATTCTATATTCTAAATTCTGTGCTTTGAATTCCATGTTCTAAATTCTGGGTTCTATATTCTCTATTATATATTCTATATTTTTTGTTCTTCATTCTATATTGTACGTTCTATATTCTGCATTCCGTGTTATATATTCTATATTATGTTTCCTACATTCTATATTCTAAAATCTATATTCAGTATTCTGTATTCTATAATCTAAATTCTGTGTTCTGATTCAATTTTTAAATTCTGGGTTCTAAATTCTCTTTTATATATTCTATATTTTGTGTTCTTATTACTTTATTCTGCATTCTATATTCTGCATTCTGTATTTATGTTCTATATTCTGTGTTCTACATCTACTTTCTAAATTCTGTATTCTGTATTCTGTATTCAATATTCTACATTCTGTGTTCTGCATTCTATGTTCTAAATTCTGGGTTCTGTATTGTTTTCCATATTCTATATACTGTGTTCTTCATTCTATATTGTGTATTGTATATTATTTATGCCGTATTATATATTCTGTGTTCTTCATTCTATATTCTGTATTCTATATTCTGCATTCCGTATTCTATATTCTATATTCTGTGTTCTACATTTTATACTCTAAATTCTATATTCAGTATTCTGTATTGTATATTCCAAATTCTGTGTTCTGCATTGTATGTTCTAAACTTTGGGTTCTGTATTCTGTATTCCATATTCTATATTTTGTGTTCTATAGTCTATATTTGGTATTCAATATTCTGCATTCCGTATTCTATATTCTATATCCTGTGTTCTATATTCTATATTCAGTATTCTGTGTTTTATTTTCTAAATTCTGTGTTCTGCATTCCATGTTCTAAATTCTGGGTTTTATATTCACTATTGTATATACTACATTCTGTGTGCTACATTCTATATTATAAATTCTATATTCAGTATTCTGTATTCTATATTCTAAATTCTGTGTTTACATTCTATATTCTAAATTGCATATTCAGTATGCTGTATTCTATATTCTAAATTCTGAGTTCTGCTTTCCATGTTCCAAAATCTGGCTTCAATATTTTCCTTGCTATTTTTTTTTCTGTTTTCTACATTATATATTCTAAATTATTTATTCAGTATTATGTATTTTATATTCTATATTCTATGTCCTACATAGAATTTTTTAATTGTTTATAAAATATTCCGTATATTATGTTCTAAATTCTGTGTTCTATATTCTCTTTTCTATTTTCTATATTCTGTGTTCTACATTCTATATTGTAAATTTTATATTCAGCATTCTGTATTCTATATTCTAAATTCTGTGTTCTACATTCTATATTCTATATTCTATATTCAGTATAATGTATTCTATATTCTAAATTCTGTGTTCTGCATCACATGTTCAAAATTCTCGATACTATACTCTCTATTGTATATTCTATATTCTATATACTGTGTTCTACATTCTATATTCTAAAATCTATATTAATTAATGTGTATTCTATAGTCTTAATTCTGTGTTCTGCATTCAAAGTTCTAAATTCTGGGTTCTATATTCTGTTTTCCATATTTTAATACTGTGTTCTACATTCTATATTCTAAATTCTATATTCAGTATTATATATTCTATAATCTAAATTCTGTGTTCTGCATTCCATGTTCTAAATTCTCTATTCTATATTCTGTGTTCTACTTTCTATATTCTTAATTATATATTTTGTATTCAGTATTCTATATTCTAAATTCTGTGTTCTGCATTTCATGTTCTAAATTCTGTGTTCTATATTCTTTTTTCTATATTCTATATTCTGTGTCCTTCATTCAATATTCTAAATTCTATATTCAGTATTCTCTATCCTATATTCTAAATTCTGTGTTCTGCATACCATGTTCGTATTTCGGGATTCTGTATTCTGTTTCCATATTTTACATTCTGTGTTCTAAATTCTATATTCTGTATAATATATTCTGCATTACGTATTCAATATTGTATATTTTGTGTTCTACATTCTATATTCTAAATTCTATAATCTATATTCTAAATTCTGTGTTCTTTATTCCGTGTTCTTAATTCTGGGTTCTATAATCTCTTTTCTATATTCTATATTCTGTGTTCGACATTCAATATTCTAAATTCTATATTTAGTATTCTCAATTCTATATTCAAAATTCTGTGTTCTACATGCTATATTCTAAATTCTATATTCTATATTCAAAATTCTGTATTCTTCATTCCGTGTTCTAAATTCTGGGTTCTATATTCTCTATTCTATATTCTATATTCTGTGTTCTTCATTCTATATTCTACATTCTATATTCTGCATTCCGTATTCTATATTCTATATACTGTGTTCTACATTCTATATTCAAAATTCTATTTTCATTATCCTGTATTCTATATTCTAAATTCTGTGCTTTGAATTCCATGTTCTAAATTCTGGGTTCTATATTCTCTATTATATATTCTATATTTTTTGTTCTTCATTCTATATTGTACGTTCTATATTCTGCATTCCGTGTTATATATTCTATATTATGTTTCCTACATTCTATATTCTAAAATCTATATTCAGTATTCTGTATTCTATAATCTAAATTCTGTGTTCTGATTCAATTTTTAAATTCTGGGTTCTAAATTCTCTTTTATATATTCTATATTTTGTGTTCTTATTACTTTATTCTGCATTCTATATTCTGCATTCTGTATTTATGTTCTATATTCTGTGTTCTACATCTACTTTCTAAATTCTATATTCTGTATTCTGTATTCAATATTCTACATTCTGTGTTCTGCATTCTATGTTCTAAATTCTGGGTTCAGTATTCTGTTTTCCATATTCTATATTCTGTGTTCTATATTCTATATTCTGTATTCTATATTCTGCATTCCGTATTCTATACTCTCTATTCTGTGTTCTTCATTCTATTATCCAAATTCTATATTCAGTATTCTGTATTCTATATTCTAAATTCTGTGCTCTGCATTCCATGTTCTAAATTCTGTGTTCTATATTGTCTTTTCTATATTCTATATTCTGTGTTCTACATTCAGTATTCTAAATTCTATATTCAGTATTCTGTATTGTATATTCTAAATTCTGTGTTCTGCATACCATGTTCAAATTTCGGGCTTCTGTATTCTGTTTCCATATTTTATATTCTGTGTTCTAATTTCTATATTCTGTATACTATATTCTGCATTATGTATTCTATATTCTATATTTTGTGTTCTACATTCTATATTCTAAATTTTATATTCAGTATTCTTTATTCTATTTTCTAAATTCTGGGTTCTGCATTCCATGTTCTAAATCCTATATTCAGTATTCTGTATTCTATATTCTAAATTCTGTGTTCCGCATTCTAAGTTCTAAATTCTATATTCAGTATTCTGTATTATAAATTCTAAATTCTGTGTTCTGCATTCCATGTTGTAAATACTGGGTTGTCTATTCTGTTTTCCATATTGTATAATCTGTGTTCTACATTCTATATTCTGTATTCTATATTCTGCATTCCGTATTCCATATTCTGTGTTTTACATTCTATATTCTAAATTCTATATTCTGTATTCCGTATTCTATATTCTGAACTCTGTGTTCTACATTCTATATTCTAAATTCTATATTCAGTGGTCTGTATTCTATATTCTAAATTCTGTGTTCTGCATTACAGTCTCTAAATTTTGGCTTCTATATTCTCTATTCTATATTGTATATGCTGTCTTCTACATTCTATCTTCTGAATTGTATATTGAAGTTTCTGTATTCTATATTCTAAATTCTGTGTCCTGCATTCCATTTTCTAAATTCTGGTTTCTATATTCTCTATTCTATTTTCTGAGTTGTATATTCTATATTCTAAATTCTATATTCAGTATTCTGAATGCTCTATTCTTAATTTTGTGTTCTACATCCGTGTTCTAAATTCTGGGTTCTATATTCTCTATTTTATACATTGTGTTCTTCATTCCATATTCTACATATCATATTCTGCATTCCGTATTCTATATTCTATATTCTGTGTTCTACATTCTATATTCTAAAAACTATATTCAGTCTTCCTTATTGTATATTCTAAATTCTTTGTTCTGCACTCCATTTCTAAATTCTGGGTTCTATATTCTCTATTCATTTCTATATTTTTTGTTTACATTCTATATTCTACGTTCCATATTCTGCATTCCGTGTTTTATATTCTATATTATGTTTTCAACTTTCTATATTCTAAATTCTATATTCAGTGTTCTGAATTCTATATTCTAAATTCTGTGTTCTTCATTCCATGTTCTAAATTCTGGGTTCTATATTTTCTATACTATATTCTATATTCTGTGTTCTACATTCTATATTCTAAATCCTATATTCAGTATTGTGTATTCTATATTCTTAATTCTCTATTCTTCATTCCATGTTCTAAGTTCTGGATCCTATACTCTCTATTATATATTCTCTATTTGTGTTCTTCATTCTATATTCTACATAGTATATTCTGCATTCCGTATCCTATATTCTATATTCTATGTTCTACATTCTAAATTCTAAAATCTATATTCAGTATTCTGTATTCTATAGTATAAATTCTCTGTTCTGCATTCCATTTCTAAATTGTGGTTTCTCTATTCTCTATTCTATATTATATATTTGGGTCGTTCATTCTATATTCTACGTCCTATATTCTGCCATCCGTATTTTATATTCTATATTGTTTGTTCTATATTCTATATTCTAAATTCTATATTCAGTATTTTGTATTCTATATTCTAATTTGTGTGTTCTGCATTCCATGTACTAAATTCTGGGTTCTCTATTCTCTATTCTCTATTCTATATTCTGTGTTTACATTCTATATTCTAAATTCTATATTCAGTATTCTGTATTCTATATTCTAAATTCTGTGTTCTGCTTTCTTTTTATAAATTCTATATTCAGTAACTTGCATTCTATATTCTAAATTCTGTGTTCTGCATTCTATTTTCTAAATTCTATATTCATTATTCTGTATATTATATTCTAAAATCTGTGTTCTGCATTCCATGTTCTAAATTCTGGGTTCTGTATTGTTTTCCATATTCTATATACTGTGTTCTTCATTCAATATTCTGTGTTGTATATTATTTATGCCGTATTATATATTCTGTGTTCTTCATTCTATATTCTGTATTCTATATTCTGCATTCCATATTCTATATTCTATATTCTGTGTTCTACATTTTATACTCTAAATTCTATATTCAGTATTCTGTATTGTATATTCCAAATTCTGTGTTCTGCATTGTATGTTCTAAACTTTGGGTTCTGTATTCTGTATTCCATATTCTATATTTTGTGTTCTATAGTCTATATTTGGTATTCAATATTCTGCATTCCGTATTCTATATTCTATATCCTGTGTTCTATATTCTATATTCAGTATTCTGTGTTTTATTTTCTAAATTCTGTGTTCTGCATTCCATGTTCTAAATTCTGGGTTTTATATTCACTATTGTATATACTACATTCTGTGTGCTACATTCTATATTATAAATTCTATATTCAGTATTCTGTATTCTATATTCTAAATTCTGTGTTTACATTCTATATTCTAAATTGCATATTCAGTATGCTGTATTCTATATTCTAAATTCTGAGTTCTGCTTTCCATGTTCCAAAATCTGGCTTCAATATTTTCCTTGCTATTTTTTTTTTCTGTTTTCTACATTATATATTCTAAATTATTTATTCAGTATTATGTATTTTATATTCTATATTCTATGTCCTACATAGAATTTTTTAATTGTTTATAAAATATTCCGTATATTATGTTCTAAATTCTGTGTTCTATATTCTCTTTTCTATTTTCTATATTCTGTGTTCTACATTCTATATTGTAAATTTTATATTCAGCATTCTGTATTCTATATTCTAAATTCTGTGTTCTACATTCTATATTCTATATTCTATATTCAGTATAATGTATTCTATATTCTAAATTCTGTGTTCTGCATCACATGTTCAAAATTCTCGATACTATACTCTCTATTGTATATTCTATATTCTATATACTGTGTTCTACATTCTATATTCTAAAATCTATATTAATTAATGTGTATTCTATAGTCTTAATTCTGTGTTCTGCATTCAAAGTTCTAAATTCTGGGTTCTATATTCTGTTTTCCATATTTTAATACTGTGTTCTACATTCTATATTCTAAATTCTATATTCAGTATTATATATTCTATAATCTAAATTCTGTGTTCTGCATTCCATGTTCTAAATTCTCTATTCTATATTCTGTGTTCTACTTTCTATATTCTTAATTATATATTTTGTATTCAGTATTCTATATTCTAAATTCTGTGTTCTGCATTTCATGTTCTAAATTCTGTGTTCTATATTCTCTTTTCTATATTCTATATTCTGTGTCCTTCATTCAATATTCTAAATTCTATATTCAGTATTCTCTATCCTATATTCTAAATTCTGTGTTCTGCATACCATGTTCGTATTTCGGGATTCTGTATTCTGTTTCCATATTTTACATTCTGTGTTCTAAATTCTATATTCTGTATAATATATTCTGCATTACGTATTCAATATTGTATATTTTGTGTTCTACATTCTATATTCTAAATTCTATAATCTATATTCTAAATTCTGTGTTCTTTATTCCGTGTTCTTAACTCTGGGTTCTATAAACTCTTTTCTATATTCTATATTCTGTGTTCGACATTTAATATTCTAAATTCTATATTTAGTATTCTCAATTCTATATTCAAAATTCTGTGTTCTACATGCTATATTCTAAATTCTATATTCTATATTCAAAATTCTGTAATCTTCATTCCGTGTTCTAAATTCTGGGTTCTATATTCTCTATTCTATATTCTATATTCTGTGTTCTTCATTCTATATTCTACATTCTATATTCTGCATTCCGTATTCTATATTCTATATACTGTGTTCTACATTCTATATTCAAAATTCTATTTTCATTATCCTGTATTCTATATTCTAAATTGTGTGCTTTGAATTCCATGTTCTAAATTCTGGGTTCTATATTCTCTATTATATATTCTATATTTTTTGTTATTCATTCTATATTGTACGTTCTATATTCTGCATTCCGTGTTATATATTCTATATTATGTTTCCTACATTCTATATTCTAAAATCTATATTCAGTATTCTGTATTCTATAATCAAATTCTGTGTTCTGTTTCAATTTTTAAATTCTGGGTTCTAAATTCTCTTTTATATATTCTATATTTTGTGTTCTTATTACTTTATTCTGCATTCTATATTCTGCATTCTGTATTTATGTTCTATATTCTGTGTTCTACATCTACTTTCTAAATTCTATATTCTGTATTCTGTATTCAATATTCTACATTCTGTGTTCTGCATTCTATGTTCTAAATTCTGGGTTCTGTATTCTGTTTTCCATATTCTATATTCTCTGTTCTATATTCTATATTCTCTATTCTATATTCTGCATTCCGTATTCTATACTCTCTATTCTGTGTTCTTCATTCTATTATCCAAATTCTACATTCAGTATTCTGTATTCTATATTCTAAATTCTGTGCTCTGCATTCCATGTTCTAAATTCTGTGTTCTATATTGTCTTTTCTATATTCTATATTCTGTGTTCTACATTCAGTATTCTAAATTCTATATTCAGTATTCTGTATTGTATATTCTAAATTCTGTGTTCTGCATACCATGTTCAAATTTCGGGGTTCTGTATTCTGTTTCCATATTTTATATTCTGTGTTCTAATTTCTATATTCTGTATACTATATTCTGCATTATGTATTCTATATTCTATATTTTGTGTTCTACATTCTATATTCTAAATTTTATATTCAGTATTCTTTATTCTATTTTCTAAATTCTGGGTTCTGCATTCCATGTTCTAAATCCTATATTCAGTATTCTGTATTCTATATTCTAAATTCTGTGTTCCGCATTCTAAGTTCTAAATTCTATATTCAGTATTCTGTATTATAAATTCTAAATTCTGTGTTCTGCATTCCATGTTGTAAATACTGGGTTGTCTATTCTGTTTTCCATATTGTATAATCTGTGTTCTACATTCTATATTCTGTATTCTATATTCTGCATTCCGTATTCCATATTCTGTGTTTTACATTCTATATTCTAAATTCTATATTCTGTATTCCGTATTCTATATTCTGAACTCTGTGTTCTACATTCTATATTCTAAATTCTATATTCAGTGGTCTGTATTCTATATTCTAAATTCTGTGTTCTGCATTACAGTCTCTAAATTTTGGCTTCTATATTCTCTATTCTATATTGTATATGCTGTCTTCTACATTCAATATTCTGAATTGTATATTGAAGTTTCTGTATTCTATATTCTAAATTCTGTGTCCTGCATTCCATTTTCTAAATTCTGGTTTCTATATTCTCTATTCTATTTTCTGAGTTGTATATTCTATATTCTAAATTCTATATTCAGTATTCTGAATGCTCTATTCTTAATTTTGTGTTCTACATCCGTGTTCTAAATTCTGGGTTCTATATTCTCTATTTTATACATTGTGTTCTTCATTCCATATTCTACATATCATATTCTGCATTCCGTATTCTATATTCTATATTCTGTGTTCTACATTCTATATTCTAAAAACTATATTCAGTCTTCCTTATTGTATATTCTAAATTTTTTGTTCTGCACTCCATTTCTAAATTCTGGGTTCTATATTCTCTATTCATTTCTATATTTTTTGTTTACATTCTATATTCTACGTTCCATATTCTGCATTCCGTGTTTTATATTCTATATTATGTTTTCAACATTCTATATTCTAAATTCTATATTCAGTGTTCTGAATTCTATATTCTAAATTCTGTGTTCTTCATTCCATGTTCTAAATTCTGGGTTCTATATTTTCTATACTATATTCTATATTCTGTGTTCTACATTCTATATTCTAAATCCTATATTCAGTATTGTGTATTCTATATTCTTAATTCTCTATTCTTCATTCCATGTTCTAAGTTCTGGATCCTATACCCTCTATCATATATTCTCTATTTGTGTTCTTCATTCTATATTCTACATAGTATATTCTGCATTCCGTATCCTATATTCTATATTCTATGTTCTACATTCTAAATTCTAAAATCTATATTCAGTATTCTGTATTCTATAGTATAAATTCTCTGTTCTGCATTCCATTTCTAAATTGTGGTTTCTCTATTCTCTATTCTATATTATATATTTGGGTCGTTCATTCTATATTCTACGTCCTATATTCTGCCATCCGTATTTTATATTCTATATTGTTTGTTCTATATTCTATATTCTAAATTCTATATTCAGTATTTTGTATTCTATATTCTAATCTGTGTGTTCTGCATTCCATGTACTAAATTCTGGGTTCTCTATTCTCTATTCTCTATTCTATATTCTGTGTTTACATTCTATATTCTAAATTCTATATTCAGTATTCTGTATTCTATATTCTAAATTCAGTGTTCTGCTTTCTTTTTATAAATTCTATATTCAGTACCTTGCATTCTATATTCTAAATTCTGTGTTCTGCATTCTATTTTCTAAATTCTATATTCATTATTCTGTATATTATATTCTAAAATCTGTGTTCTGCATTCCATGTTCTAAATTCTGGGTTCTGTATTGTTTTCCATATTCTATATACTGTGTTCTTCATTCAATATTCTGTGTTGTATATTATTTATGCCGTATTATATATTCTGTGTTCTTCATTCTATATTCTGTATTCTATATTCTGCAATCCGTATTCTATATTCTATATTCTGTGTTCTACATTTTATACTCTAAATTCTATATTCAGTATTCTGTATTGTATATTCCAAATTCTGTGTTCTGCATTGTATGTTCTAAACTTTGGGTTCTGTATTCTGTATTCCATATTCTATATTTTGTGTTCTATAGTCTATATTTGGTATTCAATATTCTCCTTTCCGTATTCTATATTCTATATCCTGTGTTCTATATTCTATATTCAGTATTCTGTGTTTTATTTTCTAAATTCTGTGTTCTGCATTCCATGTTCTAAATTCTGGGTTTTATATTCACTATTGTATATACTACATTCTGTGTGCTACATTCTATATTATAAATTCTATATTCAGTATTCTGTATTCTATATTCTAAATTCTGTGTTTACATTCTATTTTCTAAATTGCATATTCTGTATGCTGTATTCTATATTCTAAATTCTGAGTTCTGCTTTCCATGTTCCAAAATCTTGCTTCAATATTTTCCTTGCTATTTTTTTTCTGTTTTCTACATTATATATTCTAAATTATTTATTCAGTATTATGTATTTTATATTCTATATTCTATGTCCTACATAGAATTTTTTAATTGTTTATAAAATATTCCGTTTATTATGTTCTAAATTCTGTGTTCTATATTCTCTTTTCTATTTTCTATATTCTGTGTTCTACATTCTATATTGTAAATTTTATATTCAGCATTCTGTATTCTATATTCTAAATTCTGTGTTCTACATTCTATATTCTATATTCTATATTCAGTATAATGTATTCTATATTCTAAATTCTGTGTTCTGCATCACATGTTCAAAATTCTCGATACTATACTCTCTATTGTATATTCTATATTCTATATACTGTGTTCTACATTCTATATTCTAAAATCTATATTAATTAATGTGTATTCTATAGTCTTAATTCTGTGTTCTGCATTCAAAGTTCTAAATTCTGGGTTCTATATTCTGTTTTCCATATTTTAATACTGTGTTCTACATTCTATATTCTAAATTCTATATTCAGTATTATATATTCTATAATCTAAATTCTGTGTTCTGCATTCCATGTTCTAAATTCTCTATTCTATATTCTGTGTTCTACTTTCTATATTCTTAATTATATATTTTGTATTCAGTATTCTATATTCTAAATTCTGTGTTCTGCATTTCATGTTCTAAATTCTGTGTTCTATATTCTTTTTTCTATATTCTATATTCTGTGTCCTTCATTCAATATTCTAAATTCTATATTCAGTATTCTCTATCCTATATTCTAAATTCTGTGTTCTGCATACCATGTTCGTATTTCGGGATTCTGTATTCTGTTTCCATATTTTACATTCTGTGTTCTAAATTCTATATTCTGTATAATATATTCTGCATTACGTATTCAATATTGTATATTTTGTGTTCTACATTCTATATTCTAAATTCTATAATCTATATTCTAAATTCTGTGTTCTTTATTCCGTGTTCTTAATTCTGGGTTCTATAATCTCTTTTCTATATTCTATATTCTGTGTTCGACATTCAATATTCTAAATTCTATATTTAGTATTCTCAATTCTATATTCAAAATTCTGTGTTCTACATGCTATATTCTAAATTCTATATTCTATATTCAAAATTCTGTATTCTTCATTCCGTGTTCTAAATTCTGGGTTCTATATTCTCTATTCTATATTCTATATTCTGTGTTCTTCATTCTATATTCTACATTCTATATTCTGCATTCCGTATTCTATATTCTATATACTGTGTTCTACATTCTATATTCAAAATTCTATTTTCATTATCCTGTATTCTATATTCTAAATTCTGTGCTTTGAATTCCATGTTCTAAATTCTGGGTTCTATATTCTCTATTATATATTCTATATTTTTTGTTCTTCATTCTATATTGTACGTTCTATATTCTGCATTCCGTGTTATATATTCTATATTATGTTTCCTACATTCTATATTCTAAAATCTATATTCAGTATTCTGTATTCTATAATCTAAATTCTGTGTTCTGATTCAATTTTTAAATTCTGGGTTCTAAATTCTCTTTTATATATTCTATATTTTGTGTTCTTATTACTTTATTCTGCATTCTATATTCTGCATTCTGTATTTATGTTCTATATTCTGTGTTCTACATCTACTTTCTAAATTCTATATTCTGTATTCTGTATTCAATATTCTACATTCTGTGTTCTGCATTCTATGTTCTAAATTCTGGGTTCTGTATTGTTTTCCATATTCTATATACTGTGTTCTTCATTCTATATTGTGTATTGTATATTATTTATGCTGTATTATATATTCTGTGTTCTTCATTCTATATTCTGTATTCTATATTCTGCATTCCGTATTCTATATTCTATATTCTGTGTTCTACATTTTATACTCTAAATTCTATATTCAGTATTCTGTATTGTATATTCCAAATTCTGTGTTCTGCATTGTATGTTCTAAACTTTGGGTTCTGTATTCTGTATTCCATATTCTATATTTTGTGTTCTATAGTCTATATTTGGTATTCAATATTCTGCATTCCGTATTCTATATTCTATATCCTGTGTTCTATATTCTATATTCAGTATTCTGTGTTTTATTTTCTAAATTCTGTGTTCTGCATTCCATGTTCTAAATTCTGGGTTTTATATTCACTATTGTATATACTACATTCTGTGTGCTACATTCTATATTATAAATTCTATATTCAGTATTCTGTATTCTATATTCTAAATTCTGTGTTTACATTCTATATTCTAAATTGCATATTCAGTATGCTGTATTCTATATTCTAAATTCTGAGTTCTGCTTTCCATGTTCCAAAATCTGGCTTCAATATTTTCCTTGCTATTTTTTTTTTCTGTTTTCTACATTATATATTCTAAATTATTTATTCAGTATTATGTATTTTATATTCTATATTCTATGTCCTACATAGAATTTTTTAATTGTTTATAAAATATTCCGTATATTATGTTCTAAATTCTGTGTTCTATATTCTCTTTTCTATTTTCTATATTCTGTGTTCTACATTCTATATTGTAAATTTTATATTCAGCATTCTGTATTCTATATTCTAAATTCTGTGTTCTACATTCTATATTCTATATTCTATATTCAGTATAATGTATTCTATATTCTAAATTCTGTGTTCTGCATCACATGTTCAAAATTCTCGATACTATACTCTCTATTGTATATTCTATATTCTATATAGTGTGTTCTACATTCTATATTCTAAAATCTATATTAATTAATGTGTATTCTATAGTCTTAATTCTGTGTTCTGCATTCAAAGTTCTAAATTCTGGGTTCTATATTCTGTTTTCCATATTTTAATACTGTGTTCTACATTCTATATTCTAAATTCTATATTCAGTATTATATATTCTATAATCTAAATTCTGTGTTCTGCATTCCATGTTCTAAATTCTCTATTCTATATTCTGTGTTCTACTTTCTATATTCTTAATTATATATTTTGTATTCAGTATTCTATATTCTAAATTCTGTGTTCTGCATTTCATGTTCTAAATTCTGTGTTCTATATTCTTTTTTCAATATTCTATATTCTGTGTCCTTCATTCAATATTCTAAATTCTATATTCAGTATTCTCTATCCTATATTCTAAATTCTGTGTTCTGCATACCATGTTCGTATTTCGGGATTCTGTATTCTGTTTCCATATTTTACATTCTGTGTTCTAAATTCTATATTCTGTATAATATATTCTGCATTACGTATTCAATATTGTATATTTTGTGTTCTACATTCTATATTCTAAATTCTATAATCTATATTCTAAATTCTGTGTTCTTTATTCCGTGTTCTTAATTCTGGGTTCTATAATCTCTTTTCTATATTCTATATTCTGTGTTCGACATTCAATATTCTAAATTCTATATTTAGTATTCTCAATTCTATATTCAAAATTCTGTGTTCTACATGCTATATTCTAAATTCTATATTCTATATTCAAAATTCTGTATTCTTCATTCCGTGTTCTAAATTCTGGGTTCTATATTCTCTATTCTATATTCTATATTCTGTGTTCTTCATTCTATATTCTACATTCTATATTCTGCATTCCGTATTCTATATTCTATATACTGTGTTCTACATTCTATATTCAAAATTCTATTTTCATTATCCTGTATTCTATATTCTAAATTCTGTGCTTTGAATTCCATGTTCTAAATTCTGGGTTCTATATTCTCTATTATATATTCTATATTTTTTGTTCTTCATTCTATATTGTACGTTCTATATTCTGCATTCCGTGTTATATATTCTATATTATGTTTCCTACATTCTATATTCTAAAATCTATATTCAGTATTCTGTATTCTATAATCTAAATTCTGTGTTCTGATTCAATTTTTAAATTCTGGGTTCTAAATTCTCTTTTATATATTCTATATTTTGTGTTCTTATTACTTTATTCTGCATTCTATATTCTGCATTCTGTATTTATGTTCTATATTCTGTGTTCTACATCTACTTTCTAAATTCTATATTCTGTATTCTGTATTCAATATTCTACATTCTGTGTTCTGCATTCTATGTTCTAAATTCTGGGTTCTGTATTCTGTTTTCCATATTCTATATTCTGTGTTCTATATTCTATATTCTGTATTCTATATTCTGCATTCCGTATTCTATACTCTCTATTCTGTGTTCTTCATTCTATTATCCAAATTCTATATTCAGTATTCTGTATTCTATATTCTAAATTCTGTGCTCTGCATTCCATGTTCTAAATTCTGTGTTCTATATTGTCTTTTCTATATTCTATATTCTGTGTTCTACATTCAGTATTCTAAATTCTATATTCAGTATTCTGTATTGTATATTCTAAATTCTGTGTTCTGCATACCATGTTCAAATTTCGGGGTTCTGTATTCTGTTTCCATATTTTATATTCTGTGTTCTAATTTCTATATTCTGTATACTATATTCTGCATTATGTATTCTATATTCTATATTTTGTGTTCTACATTCTATATTCTAAATTTTATATTCAGTATTCTTTATTCTATTTTCTAAATTCTGGGTTCTGCATTCCATGTTCTAAATCCTATATTCAGTATTCTGTATTCTATATTCTAAATTCTGTGTTCCGCATTCTAAGTTCTAAATTCTATATTCAGTATTCTGTATTATAAATTCTAAATTCTGTGTTCTGCATTCCATGTTGTAAATACTGGGTTGTCTATTCTGTTTTCCATATTGTATAATCTGTGTTCTACATTCTATATTCTGTATTCTATATTCTGCATTCCGTATTCCATATTCTGTGTTTTACATTCTATATTCTAAATTCTATATTCTGTATTCCGTATTCTATATTCTGAACTCTGTGTTCTACATTCTATATTCTAAATTCTATATTCAGTGGTCTGTATTCTATATTCTAAATTCTGTGTTCTGCATTACAGTCTCTAAATTTTGGCTTCTATATTCTCTATTCTATATTGTATATGCTGTCTTCTACATTCTATCTTCTGAATTGTATATTGAAGTTTCTGTATTCTATATTCTAAATTCTGTGTCCTGCATTCCATTTTCTAAATTCTGGTTTCTATATTCTCTATTCTATTTTCTGAGTTGTATATTCTATATTCTAAATTCTATATTCAGTATTCTGAATGCTCTATTCTTAATTTTGTGTTCTACATCCGTGTTCTAAATTCTGGGTTCTATATTCTCTATTTTATACATTGTGTTCTTCATTCCATATTCTACATATCATATTCTGCATTCCGTATTCTATATTCTATATTCTGTGTTCTACATTCTTTATTCTAAAAACTATATTCAGTCTTCCTTATTGTATATTCTAAATTCTTTGTTCTGCACTCCATTTCTAAATTCTGGGTTCTATATTCTCTATTCATTTCTATATTTTTTGTTTACATTCTATATTCTACGTTCCATATACTGCATTCCGTGTTTTATATTCTATATTATGTTTTCAACTTTCTATATTCTAAATTCTATATTCAGTGTTCTGAATTCTATATTCTAAATTCTGTGTTCTTCATTCCATGTTCTAAATTCTGGGTTCTATATTTTCTATACTATATTCTATATTCTGTGTTCTACATTCTATATTCTAAATCCTATATTCAGTATTGTGTATTCTATATTCTTAATTCTCTATTCTTCATTCCATGTTCTAAGTTCTGGATCCTATACTCTCTATTATATATTCTCTATTTGTGTTCTTCATTCTATATTCTACATAGTATATTCTGCATTCCGTATCCTATATTCTATATTCTATGTTCTACATTCTAAATTCTAAAATCTATATTCAGTATTCTGTATTCTATAGTATAAATTCTCTGTTCTGCATTCCATTTCTAAATTGTGGTTTCTCTATTCTCTATTCTATATTATATATTTGGGTCGTTCATTCTATATTCTACGTCCTATATTCTGCCATCCGTATTTTATATTCTATATTGTTTGTTCTATATTCGATATTCTAAATTCTATATTCAGTATTTTGTATTCTATATTCTAATTTGTGTGTTCTGCATTCCATGTACTAAATTCTGGGTTCTCTATTCTCTATTCTCTATTCTATATTCTGTGTTTACATTCTATATTCTAAATTCTATATTCAGTATTCTGTATTCTATATTCTAAATTCTGTGTTCTGCTTTCTTTTTATAAATTCTATATTCAGTAACTTGCATTCTATATTCTAAATTCTGTGTTCTGCATTCTATTTTCTAAATTCTATATTCATTATTCTGTATATTATATTCTAAAATCTGTGTTCTGCATTCCATGTTCTAAATTCTGGGTTCTGTATTGTTTTCCATATTCTATATACTGTGTTCTTCATTCAATATTCTGTGTTGTATATTATTTATGCCGTATTATATATTCTGTGTTCTTCATTCTATATTCTGTATTCTATATTCTGCATTCCGTATTCTATATTCTATATTCTGTGTTCTACATTTTATACTCTAAATTCTATATTCAGTATTCTGTATTGTATATTCCAAATTCTGTGTTCTGCATTGTATGTTCTAAACTTTGGGTTCTGTATTCTGTATTCCATATTCTATATTTTGTGTTCTATAGTCTATATTTGGTATTCAATATTCTGCATTCCGTATTCTATATTCTATATCCTGTGTTCTATATTCTATATTCAGTATTCTGTGTTTTATTTTCTAAATTCTGTGTTCTGCATTCCATGTTCTAAATTCTGGGTTTTATATTCACTATTGTATATACTACATTCTGTGTGCTACATTCTATATTATAAATTCTATATTCAGTATTCTGTATTCTATATTCTAAATTCTGTGTTTACATTCTATATTCTAAATTGCATATTCAGTATGCTGTATTCTATATTCTAAATTCTGAGTTCTGCTTTCCATGTTCCAAAATCTGGCTTCAATATTTTCCTTGCTATTTTTTTTTCTGTTTTCTACATTATATATTCTAAATTATTTATTCAGTATTATGTATTTTATATTCTATATTCTATGTCCTACATAGAATTTTTTAATTGTTTATAAAATATTCCGTATATTATGTTCTAAATTCTGTGTTCTATATTCTCTTTTCTATTTTCTATATTCTGTGTTCTACATTCTATATTGTAAATTTTATATTCAGCATTCTGTATTCTATATTCTAAATTCTGTGTTCTACATTCTATATTCTATATTCTATATTCAGTATAATGTATTCTATATTCTAAATTCTGTGTTCTGCATCACATGTTCAAAATTCTCGATACTATACTCTCTATTGTATATTCTATATTCTATATAGTGTGTTCTACATTCTATATTCTAAAATCTATATTAATTAATGTGTATTCTATAGTCTTAATTCTGTGTTCTGCATTCAAAGTTCTAAATTCTGGGTTCTATATTCTGTTTTCCATATTTTAATACTGTGTTCTACATTCTATATTCTAAATTCTATATTCAGTATTATATATTCTATAATCTAAATTCTGTGTTCTGCATTCCATGTTCTAAATTCTCTATTCTATATTCTGTGTTCTACTTTCTATATTCTTAATTATATATTTTGTATTCAGTATTCTATATTCTAAATTCTGTGTTCTGCATTTCATGTTCTAAATTCTGTGTTCTATATTCTCTTTTCTATATTCTATATTCTGTGTCCTTCATTCAATATTCTAAATTCTATATTCAGTATTCTCTATCCTATATTCTAAATTCTGTGTTCTGCATACCATGTTCGTATTTCGGGATTCTGTATTCTGTTTCCATATTTTACATTCTGTGTTCTAAATTCTATATTCTGTATAATATATTCTGCATTACGTATTCAATATTGTATATTTTGTGTTCTACATTCTATATTCTAAATTCTATAATCTATATTCTAAATTCTGTGTTCTTTATTCCGTGTTCTTAACTCTGGGTTCTATAAACTCTTTTCTATATTCTATATTCTGTGTTCGACATTTAATATTCTAAATTCTATATTTAGTATTCTCAATTCTATATTCAAAATTCTGTGTTCTACATGCTATATTCTAAATTCTATATTCTATATTCAAAATTCTGTAATCTTCATTCCGTGTTCTAAATTCTGGGTTCTATATTCTCTATTCTATATTCTATATTCTGTGTTCTTCATTCTATATTCTACATTCTATATTCTGCATTCCGTATTCTATATTCTATATACTGTGTTCTACATTCTATATTCAAAATTCTATTTTCATTATCCTGTATTCTATATTCTAAATTGTGTGCTTTGAATTCCATGTTCTAAATTCTGGGTTCTATATTCTCTATTATATATTCTATATTTTTTGTTATTCATTCTATATTGTACGTTCTATATTCTGCATTCCGTGTTATATATTCTATATTATGTTTCCTACATTCTATATTCTAAAATCTATATTCAGTATTCTGTATTCTATAATCAAATTCTGTGTTCTGTTTCAATTTTTAAATTCTGGGTTCTAAATTCTCTTTTATATATTCTATATTTTGTGTTCTTATTACTTTATTCTGCATTCTATATTCTGCATTCTGTATTTATGTTCTATATTCTGTGTTCTACATCTACTTTCTAAATTCTATATTCTGTATTCTGTATTCAATATTCTACATTCTGTGTTCTGCATTCTATGTTCTAAATTCTGGGTTCTGTATTCTGTTTTCCATATTCTATATTCTGTGTTCTATATTCTATATTCTCTATTCTATATTCTGCATTCCGTATTCTATACTCTCTATTCTGTGTTCTTCATTCTATTATCCAAATTCTACATTCAGTATTCTGTATTCTATATTCTAAATTCTGTGCTCTGCATTCCATGTTCTAAATTCTGTGTTCTATATTGTCTTTTCTATATTCTATATTCTGTGTTCTACATTCAGTATTCTAAATTCTATATTCAGTATTCTGTATTGTATATTCTAAATTCTGTGTTCTGCATACCATGTTCAAATTTCGGGGTTCTGTATTCTGTTTCCATATTTTATATTCTGTGTTCTAATTTCTATATTCTGTATACTATATTCTGCATTATGTATTCTATATTCTATATTTTGTGTTCTACATTCTATATTCTAAATTTTATATTCAGTATTCTTTATTCTATTTTCTAAATTCTGGGTTCTGCATTCCATGTTCTAAATCCTATATTCAGTATTCTGTATTCTATATTCTAAATTCTGTGTTCCGCATTCTAAGTTCTAAATTCTATATTCAGTATTCTGTATTATAAATTCTAAATTCTGTGTTCTGCATTCCATGTTGTAAATACTGGGTTGTCTATTCTGTTTTCCATATTGTATAATCTGTGTTCTACATTCTATATTCTGTATTCTATATTCTGCATTCCGTATTCCATATTCTGTGTTTTACATTCTATATTCTAAATTCTATATTCTGTATTCCGTATTCTATATTCTGAACTCTGTGTTCTACATTCTATATTCTAAATTCTATATTCAGTGGTCTGTATTCTATATTCTAAATTCTGTGTTCTGCATTACAGTCTCTAAATTTTGGCTTCTATATTCTCTATTCTATATTGTATATGCTGTCTTCTACATTCAATATTCTGAATTGTATATTGAAGTTTCTGTATTCTATATTCTAAATTCTGTGTCCTGCATTCCATTTTCTAAATTCTGGTTTCTATATTCTCTATTCTATTTTCTGAGTTGTATATTCTATATTCTAAATTCTATATTCAGTATTCTGAATGCTCTATTCTTAATTTTGTGTTCTACATCCGTGTTCTAAATTCTGGGTTCTATATTCTCTATTTTATACATTGTGTTCTTCATTCCATATTCTACATATCATATTCTGCATTCCGTATTCTATATTCTATATTCTGTGTTCTACATTCTATATTCTAAAAACTATATTCAGTCTTCCTTATTGTATATTCTAAATTTTTTGTTCTGCACTCCATTTCTAAATTCTGGGTTCTATATTCTCTATTCATTTCTATATTTTTTGTTTACATTCTATATTCTACGTTCCATATTCTGCATTCCGTGTTTTATATTCTATATTATGTTTTCAACATTCTATATTCTAAATTCTATATTCAGTGTTCTGAATTCTATATTCTAAATTCTGTGTTCTTCATTCCATGTTCTAAATTCTGGGTTCTATATTTTCTATACTATATTCTATATTCTGTGTTCTACATTCTATATTCTAAATCCTATATTCAGTATTGTGTATTCTATATTCTTAATTCTCTATTCTTCATTCCATGTTCTAAGTTCTGGATCCTATACCCTCTATCATATATTCTCTATTTGTGTTCTTCATTCTATATTCTACATAGTATATTCTGCATTCCGTATCCTATATTCTATATTCTATGTTCTACATTCTAAATTCTAAAATCTATATTCAGTATTCTGTATTCTATAGTATAAATTCTCTGTTCTGCATTCCATTTCTAAATTGTGGTTTCTCTATTCTCTATTCTATATTATATATTTGGGTCGTTCATTCTATATTCTACGTCCTATATTCTGCCATCCGTATTTTATATTCTATATTGTTTGTTCTATATTCTATATTCTAAATTCTATATTCAGTATTTTGTATTCTATATTCTAATCTGTGTGTTCTGCATTCCATGTACTAAATTCTGGGTTCTCTATTCTCTATTCTCTATTCTATATTCTGTGTTTACATTCTATATTCTAAATTCTATATTCAGTATTCTGTATTCTATATTCTAAATTCTGTGTTCTGCTTTCTTTTTATAAATTCTATATTCAGTACCTTGCATTCTATATTCTAAATTCTGTGTTCTGCATTCTATTTTCTAAATTCTATATTCATTATTCTGTATATTATATTCTAAAATCTGTGTTCTGCATTCCATGTTCTAAATTCTGGGTTCTGTATTGTTTTCCATATTCTATATACTGTGTTCTTCATTCAATATTCTGTGTTGTATATTATTTATGCCGTATTATATATTCTGTGTTCTTCATTCTATATTCTGTATTCTATATTCTGCAATCCGTATTCTATATTCTATATTCTGTGTTCTACATTTTATACTCTAAATTCTATATTCAGTATTCTGTATTGTATATTCCAAATTCTGTGTTCTGCATTGTATGTTCTAAACTTTGGGTTCTGTATTCTGTATTCCATATTCTATATTTTGTGTTCTATAGTCTATATTTGGTATTCAATATTCTCCTTTCCGTATTCTATATTCTATATCCTGTGTTCTATATTCTATATTCAGTATTCTGTGTTTTATTTTCTAAATTCTGTGTTCTGCATTCCATGTTCTAAATTCTGGGTTTTATATTCACTATTGTATATACTACATTCTGTGTGCTACATTCTATATTATAAATTCTATATTCAGTATTCTGTATTCTATATTCTAAATTCTGTGTTTACATTCTATTTTCTAAATTGCATATTCTGTATGCTGTATTCTATATTCTAAATTCTGAGTTCTGCTTTCCATGTTCCAAAATCTGGCTTCAATATTTTCCTTGCTATTTTTTTTCTGTTTTCTACATTATATATTCTAAATTATTTATTCAGTATTATGTATTTTATATTCTATATTCTATGTCCTACATAGAATTTTTTAATTGTTTATAAAATATTCCGTATATTATGTTCTAAATTCTGTGTTCTATATTCTCTTTTCTATTTTCTATATTCTGTGTTCTACATTCTATATTGTAAATTTTATATTCAGCATTCTGTATTCTATATTCTAAATTCTGTGTTCTACATTCTATATTCTATATTCTATATTCAGTATAATGTATTCTATATTCTAAATTCTGTGTTCTGCATCACATGTTCAAAATTCTCGATACTATACTCTCTATTGTATATTCTATATTCTATATACTGTGTTCTACATTCTATATTCTAAAATCTATATTAATTAATGTGTATTCTATAGTCTTAATTCTGTGTTCTGCATTCAAAGTTCTAAATTCTGGGTTCTATATTCTGTTTTCCATATTTTAATACTGTGTTCTACATTCTATATTCTAAATTCTATATTCAGTATTATATATTCTATAATCTAAATTCTGTGTTCTGCATTCCATGTTCTAAATTCTCTATTCTATATTCTGTGTTCTACTTTCTATATTCTTAATTATATATTTTGTATTCAGTATTCTATATTCTAAATTCTGTGTTCTGCATTTCATGTTCTAAATTCTGTGTTCTATATTCTCTTTTCTATATTCTATATTCTGTGTCCTTCATTCAATATTCTAAATTCTATATTCAGTATTCTCTATCCTATATTCTAAATTCTGTGTTCTGCATACCATGTTCGTATTTCGGGATTCTGTATTCTGTTTCCATATTTTACATTCTGTGTTCTAAATTCTATATTCTGTATAATATATTCTGCATTACGTATTCAATATTGTATATTTTGTGTTCTACATTCTATATTCTAAATTCTATAATCTATATTCTAAATTCTGTGTTCTTTATTCCGTGTTCTTAATTCTGGGTTCTATAATCTCTTTTCTATATTCTATATTCTGTGTTCGACATTCAATATTCTAAATTCTATATTTAGTATTCTCAATTCTATATTCAAAATTCTGTGTTCTACATGCTATATTCTAAATTCTATATTCTATATTCAAAATTCTGTATTCTTCATTCCGTGTTCTAAATTCTGGGTTCTATATTCTCTATTCTATATTCTATATTCTGTGTTCTTCATTCTATATTCTACATTCTATATTCTGCATTCCGTATTCTATATTCTATATACTGTGTTCTACATTCTATATTCAAAATTCTATTTTCATTATCCTGTATTCTATATTCTAAATTCTGTGCTTTGAATTCCATGTTCTAAATTCTGGGTTCTATATTCTCTATTATATATTCTATATTTTTTGTTCTTCATTCTATATTGTACGTTCTATATTCTGCATTCCGTGTTATATATTCTATATTATGTTTCCTACATTCTATATTCTAAAATCTATATTCAGTATTCTGTATTCTATAATCTAAATTCTGTGTTCTGATTCAATTTTTAAATTCTGGGTTCTAAATTCTCTTTTATATATTCTATATTTTGTGTTCTTATTACTTTATTCTGCATTCTATATTCTGCATTCTGTATTTATGTTCTATATTCTGTGTTCTACATCTACTTTCTAAATTCTGTATTCTGTATTCTGTATTCAATATTCTACATTCTGTGTTCTGCATTCTATGTTCTAAATTCTGGGTTCTGTATTGTTTTCCATATTCTATATACTGTGTTCTTCATTCTATATTGTGTATTGTATATTATTTATGCCGTATTATATATTCTGTGTTCTTCATTCTATATTCTGTATTCTATATTCTGCATTCCGTATTCTATATTCTATATTCTGTGTTCTACATTTTATACTCTAAATTCTATATTCAGTATTCTGTATTGTATATTCCAAATTCTGTGTTCTGCATTGTATGTTCTAAACTTTGGGTTCTGTATTCTGTATTCCATATTCTATATTTTGTGTTCTATAGTCTATATTTGGTATTCAATATTCTGCATTCCGTATTCTATATTCTATATCCTGTGTTCTATATTCTATATTCAGTATTCTGTGTTTTATTTTCTAAATTCTGTGTTCTGCATTCCATGTTCTAAATTCTGGGTTTTATATTCACTATTGTATATACTACATTCTGTGTGCTACATTCTATAATATAAATTCTATATTCAGTATTCTGTATTCTATATTCTAAATTCTGTGTTTACATTCTATTTTCTAAATTGCATATTCAGTATGCTGTATTCTATATTCTAAATTCTGAGTTCTGCTTTCCATGTTCCAAAATCTGGCTTCAATATTTTCCTTGCTATTTTTTTTTCTGTTTTCTACATTATATATTCTAAATTATTTATTCAGTATTATGTATTTTATATTCTATATTCTATGTCCTACATAGAATTTTTTAATTGTTTATAAAATATTCCGTATATTATGTTCTAAATTCTGTGTTCTATATTCTCTTTTCTATTTTCTATATTCTGTGTTCTACATTCTATATTGTAAATTTTATATTCAGCATTCTGTATTCTATATTCTAAATTCTGTGTTCTACATTCTATATTCTATATTCTATATTCAGTATAATGTATTCTATATTCTAAATTCTGTGTTCTGCATCACATGTTCAAAATTCTCGATACTATACTCTCTATTGTATATTCTATATTCTATATACTGTGTTCTACATTCTATATTCTAAAATCTATATTAATTAATGTGTATTCTATAGTCTTAATTCTGTGTTCTGCATTCAAAGTTCTAAATTCTGGGTTCTATATTCTGTTTTCCATATTTTAATACTGTGTTCTACATTCTATATTCTAAATTCTATATTCAGTATTATATATTCTATAATCTAAATTCTGTGTTCTGCATTCCATGTTCTAAATTCTCTATTCTATATTCTGTGTTCTACTTTCTATATTCTTAATTATATATTTTGTATTCAGTATTCTATATTCTAAATTCTGTGTTCTGCATTTCATGTTCTAAATTCTGTGTTCTATATTCTTTTTTCTATATTCTATATTCTGTGTCCTTCATTCAATATTCTAAATTCTATATTCAGTATTCTCTATCCTATATTCTAAATTCTGTGTTCTGCATACCATGTTCGTATTTCGGGATTCTGTATTCTGTTTCCATATTTTACATTCTGTGTTCTAAATTCTATATTCTGTATAATATATTCTGCATTACGTATTCAATATTGTATATTTTGTGTTCTACATTCTATATTCTAAATTCTATAATCTATATTCTAAATTCTGTGTTCTTTATTCCGTGTTCTTAATTCTGGGTTCTATAATCTCTTTTCTATATTCTATATTCTGTGTTCGATATTCAATATTCTAAATTCTATATTTAGTATTCTCAATTCTATATTCAAAATTCTGTGTTCTACATGCTATATTCTAAATTCTATATTCTATATTCAAAATTCTGTATTCTTCATTCCGTGTTCTAAATTCTGGGTTCTATATTCTCTATTCTATATTCTATATTCTGTGTTCTTCATTCTATATTCTACATTCTATATTCTGCATTCCGTATTCTATATTCTATATACTGTGTTCTACATTCTATATTCAAAATTCTATTTTCATTATCCTGTATTCTATATTCTAAATTCTGTGCTTTGAATTCCATGTTCTAAATTCTGGGTTCTATATTCTCTATTATATATTCTATATTTTTTGTTCTTCATTCTATATTGTACGTTCTATATTCTGCATTCCGTGTTATATATTCTATATTATGTTTCCTACATTCTATATTCTAAAATCTATATTCAGTATTCTGTATTCTATAATCTAAATTCTGTGTTCTGATTCAATTTTTAAATTCTGGGTTCTAAATTCTCTTTTATATATTCTATATTTTGTGTTCTTATTACTTTATTCTGCATTCTATATTCTGCATTCTGTATTTATGTTCTATATTCTGTGTTCTACATCTACTTTCTAAATTCTATATTCTGTATTCTGTATTCAATATTCTACATTCTGTGTTCTGCATTCTATGTTCTAAATTCTGGGTTCTGTATTCTGTTTTCCATATTCTATATTCTGTGTTCTATATTCTATATTCTGTATTCTATATTCTGCATTCCGTATTCTATACTCTCTATTCTGTGTTCTTCATTCTATTATCCAAATTCTATATTCAGTATTCTGTATTCTATATTCTAAATTCTGTGCTCTGCATTCCATGTTCTAAATTCTGTGTTCTATATTGTCTTTTCTATATTCTATATTCTGTGTTCTACATTCAGTATTCTAAATTCTATATTCAGTATTCTGTATTGTATATTCTAAATTCTGTGTTCTGCATACCATGTTCAAATTTCGGGGTTCTGTATTCTGTTTCCATATTTTATATTCTGTGTTCTAATTTCTATATTCTGTATACTATATTCTGCATTATGTATTCTATATTCTATATTTTGTGTTCTACATTCTATATTCTAAATTTTATATTCAGTATTCTTTATTCTATTTTCTAAATTCTGGGTTCTGCATTCCATGTTCTAAATCCTATATTCAGTATTCTGTATTCTATATTCTAAATTCTGTGTTCCGCATTCTAAGTTCTAAATTCTATATTCAGTATTCTGTATTATAAATTCTAAATTCTGTGTTCTGCATTCCATGTTGTAAATACTGGGTTGTCTATTCTGTTTTCCATATTGTATAATCTGTGTTCTACATTCTATATTCTGTATTCTATATTCTGCATTCCGTATTCCATATTCTGTGTTTTACATTCTATATTCTAAATTCTATATTCTGTATTCCGTATTCTATATTCTGAACTCTGTGTTCTACATTCTATATTCTAAATTCTATATTCAGTGGTCTGTATTCTATATTCTAAATTCTGTGTTCTGCATTACAGTCTCTAAATTTTGGCTTCTATATTCTCTATTCTATATTGTATATGCTGTCTTCTACATTCTATCTTCTGAATTGTATATTGAAGTTTCTGTATTCTATATTCTAAATTCTGTGTCCTGCATTCCATTTTCTAAATTCTGGTTTCTATATTCTCTATTCTATTTTCTGAGTTGTATATTCTATATTCTAAATTCTATATTCAGTATTCTGAATGCTCTATTCTTAATTTTGTGTTCTACATCCGTGTTCTAAATTCTGGGTTCTATATTCTCTATTTTATACATTGTGTTCTTCATTCCATATTCTACATATCATATTCTGCATTCCGTATTCTATATTCTATATTCTGTGTTCTACATTCTTTATTCTAAAAACTATATTCAGTCTTCCTTATTGTATATTCTAAATTCTTTGTTCTGCACTCCATTTCTAAATTCTGGGTTCTATATTCTCTATTCATTTCTATATTTTTTGTTTACATTCTATATTCTACGTTCCATATTCTGCATTCCGTGTTTTATATTCTATATTATGTTTTCAACTTTCTATATTCTAAATTCTATATTCAGTGTTCTGAATTCTATATTCTAAATTCTGTGTTCTTCATTCCATGTTCTAAATTCTGGGTTCTATATTTTCTATACTATATTCTATATTCTGTGTTCTACATTCTATATTCTAAATCCTATATTCAGTATTGTGTATTCTATATTCTTAATTCTCTATTCTTCATTCCATGTTCTAAGTTCTGGATCCTATACTCTCTATTATATATTCTCTATTTGTGTTCTTCATTCTATATTCTACATAGTATATTCTGCATTCCGTATCCTATATTCTATATTCTATGTTCTACATTCTAAATTCTAAAATCTATATTCAGTATTCTGTATTCTATAGTATAAATTCTCTGTTCTGCATTCCATTT
Source organism: Vicugna pacos (assembly GCF_048564905.1). Taxonomy (NCBI): domain Eukaryota; kingdom Metazoa; phylum Chordata; class Mammalia; order Artiodactyla; family Camelidae; genus Vicugna; species Vicugna pacos. Next base: position 68,983,750 of record NW_027328741.1, on the reverse strand, counting down.
CTAAATTGTGGTTTCTCTATTCTCTATTCTATATTATATATTTGGGTCGTTCATTCTATATTCTACGTCCTATATTCTGCCATCCGTATTTTATATTCTATATTGTTTGTTCTATATTCGATATTCTAAATTCTATATTCAGTATTTTGTATTCTATATTCTAATTTGTGTGTTCTGCATTCCATGTACTAAATTCTGGGTTCTCTATTCTCTATTCTCTATTCTATATTCTGTGTTTACATTCTATATTCTAAATTCTATATTCAGTATTCTGTATTCTATATTCTAAATTCTGTGTTCTGCTTTCTTTTTATAAATTCTATATTCAGTAACTTGCATTCTATATTCTAAATTCTGTGTTCTGCATTCTATTTTCTAAATTCTATATTCATTATTCTGTATATTATATTCTAAAATCTGTGTTCTGCATTCCATGTTCTAAATTCTGGGTTCTGTATTGTTTTCCATATTCTATATACTGTGTTCTTCATTCAATATTCTGTGTTGTATATTATTTATGCCGTATTATATATTCTGTGTTCTTCATTCTATATTCTGTATTCTATATTCTGCATTCCGTATTCTATATTCTATATTCTGTGTTCTACATTTTATACTCTAAATTCTATATTCAGTATTCTGTATTGTATATTCCAAATTCTGTGTTCTGCATTGTATGTTCTAAACTTTGGGTTCTGTATTCTGTATTCCATATTCTATATTTTGTGTTCTATAGTCTATATTTGGTATTCAATATTCTGCATTCCGTATTCTATATTCTATATCCTGTGTTCTATATTCTATATTCAGTATTCTGTGTTTTATTTTCTAAATTCTGTGTTCTGCATTCCATGTACTAAATTCTGGGTTTTATATTCACTATTGTATATACTACATTCTGTGTGCTACATTCTATAATATAAATTCTATATTCAGTATTCTGTATTCTATATTCTAAATTCTGTGTTTACATTCTATATTCTAAATTGCATATTCAGTATGCTGTATTCTATATTCTAAATTCTGAGTTCTGCTTTCCATGTTCCAAAATCTGGCTTCAATATTTTCCTTGCTATTTTTTTTTTCTGTTTTCTACATTATATATTCTAAATTATTTATTCAGTATTATGTATTTTATATTCTATATTCTATGTCCTACATAGAATTTTTTAATTGTTTATAAAATATTCCGTATATTATGTTCTAAATTCTGTGTTCTATATTCTCTTTTCTATTTTCTATATTCTGTGTTCTACATTCTATATTGTAAATTTTATATTCAGCATTCTGTATTCTATATTCTAAATTCTGTGTTCTACATTCTATATTCTATATTCTATATTCAGTATAATGTATTCTATATTCTAAATTCTGTGTTCTGCATCACATGTTCAAAATTCTCGATACTATACTCTCTATTGTATATTCTATATTCTATATACTGTGTTCTACATTCTATATTCTAAAATCTATATTAATTAATGTGTATTCTATAGTCTTAATTCTGTGTTCTGCATTCAAAGTTCTAAATTCTGGGTTCTATATTCTGTTTTCCATATTTTAATACTGTGTTCTACATTCTATATTCTAAATTCTATATTCAGTATTATATATTCTATAATCTAAATTCTGTGTTCTGCATTCCATGTTCTAAATTCTCTATTCTATATTCTGTGTTCTACTTTCTATATTCTTAATTATATATTTTGTATTCAGTATTCTATATTCTAAATTCTGTGTTCTGCATTTCATGTTCTAAATTCTGTGTTCTATATTCTCTTTTCTATATTCTATATTCTGTGTCCTTCATTCAATATTCTAAATTCTATATTCAGTATTCTCTATCCTATATTCTAAATTCTGTGTTCTGCATACCATGTTCGTATTTCGGGATTCTGTATTCTGTTTCCATATTTTACATTCTGTGTTCTAAATTCTATATTCTGTATAATATATTCTGCATTACGTATTCAATATTGTATATTTTGTGTTCTACATTCTATATTCTAAATTCTATAATCTATATTCTAAATTCTGTGTTCTTTATTCCGTGTTCTTAACTCTGGGTTCTATAAACTCTTTTCTATATTCTATATTCTGTGTTCGACATTTAATATTCTAAATTCTATATTTAGTATTCTCAATTCTATATTCAAAATTCTGTGTTCTACATGCTATATTCTAAATTCTATATTCTATATTCAAAATTCTGTAATCTTCATTCCGTGTTCTAAATTCTGGGTTCTATATTCTCTATTCTATATTCTATATTCTGTGTTCTTCATTCTATATTCTACATTCTATATTCTGCATTCCGTATTCTATATTCTATATACTGTGTTCTACATTCTATATTCAAAATTCTATTTTCATTATCCTGTATTCTATATTCTAAATTGTGTGCTTTGAATTCCATGTTCTAAATTCTGGGTTCTATATTCTCTATTATATATTCTATATTTTTTGTTATTCATTCTATATTGTACGTTCTATATTCTGCATTCCGTGTTATATATTCTCTATTATGTTTCCTACATTCTATATTCTAAAATCTATATTCAGTATTCTGTATTCTATAATCAAATTCTGTGTTCTGTTTCAATTTTTAAATTCTGGGTTCTAAATTCTCTTTTATATATTCTATATTTTGTGTTCTTATTACTTTATTCTGCATTCTATATTCTGCATTCTGTATTTATGTTCTATATTCTGTGTTCTACATCTACTTTCTAAATTCTATATTCTGTATTCTGTATTCAATATTCTACATTCTGTGTTCTGCATTCTATGTTCTAAATTCTGGGTTCTGTATTCTGTTTTCCATATTCTATATTCTGTGTTCTATATTCTATATTCTCTATTCTATATTCTGCATTCCGTATTCTATACTCTCTATTCTGTGTTCTTCATTCTATTATCCAAATTCTACATTCAGTATTCTGTATTCTATATTCTAAATTCTGTGCTCTGCATTCCATGTTCTAAATTCTGTGTTCTATATTGTCTTTTCTATATTCTATATTCTGTGTTCTACATTCAGTATTCTAAATTCTATATTCAGTATTCTGTATTGTATATTCTAAATTCTGTGTTCTGCATACCATGTTCAAATTTCGGGGTTCTGTATTCTGTTTCCATATTTTATATTCTGTGTTCTAATTTCTATATTCTGTATACTATATTCTGCATTATGTATTCTATATTCTATATTTTGTGTTCTACATTCTATATTCTAAATTTTATATTCAGTATTCTTTATTCTATTTTCTAAATTCTGGGTTCTGCATTCCATGTTCTAAATCCTATATTCAGTATTCTGTATTCTATATTCTAAATTCTGTGTTCCGCATTCTAAGTTCTAAATTCTATATTCAGTATTCTGTATTATAAATTCTAAATTCTGTGTTCTGCATTCCATGTTGTAAATACTGGGTTGTCTATTCTGTTTTCCATATTGTATAATCTGTGTTCTACATTCTATATTCTGTATTCTATATTCTGCATTCCGTATTCCATATTCTGTGTTTTACATTCTATATTCTAAATTCTATATTCTGTATTCCGTATTCTATATTCTGAACTCTGTGTTCTACATTCTATATTCTAAATTCTATATTCAGTGGTCTGTATTCTATATTCTAAATTCTGTGTTCTGCATTACAGTCTCTAAATTTTGGCTTCTATATTCTCTATTCTATATTGTATATGCTGTCTTCTACATTCAATATTCTGAATTGTATATTGAAGTTTCTGTATTCTATATTCTAAATTCTGTGTCCTGCATTCCATTTTCTAAATTCTGGTTTCTATATTCTCTATTCTATTTTCTGAGTTGTATATTCTATATTCTAAATTCTATATTCAGTATTCTGAATGCTCTATTCTTAATTTTGTGTTCTACATCCGTGTTCTAAATTCTGGGTTCTATATTCTCTATTTTATACATTGTGTTCTTCATTCCATATTCTACATATCATATTCTGCATTCCGTATTCTATATTCTATATTCTGTGTTCTACATTCTATATTCTAAAAACTATATTCAGTCTTCCTTATTGTATATTCTAAATTTTTTGTTCTGCACTCCATTTCTAAATTCTGGGTTCTATATTCTCTATTCATTTCTATATTTTTTGTTTACATTCTATATTCTACGTTCCATATTCTGCATTCCGTGTTTTATATTCTATATTATGTTTTCAACATTCTATATTCTAAATTCTATATTCAGTGTTCTGAATTCTATATTCTAAATTCTGTGTTCTTCATTCCATGTTCTAAATTCTGGGTTCTATATTTTCTATACTATATTCTATATTCTGTGTTCTACATTCTATATTCTAAATCCTATATTCAGTATTGTGTATTCTATATTCTTAATTCTCTATTCTTCATTCCATGTTCTAAGTTCTGGATCCTATACCCTCTATCATATATTCTCTATTTGTGTTCTTCATTCTATATTCTACATAGTATATTCTGCATTCCGTATCCTATATTCTATATTCTATGTTCTACATTCTAAATTCTAAAATCTATATTCAGTATTCTGTATTCTATAGTATAAATTCTCTGTTCTGCATTCCATTTCTAAATTGTGGTTTCTCTATTCTCTATTCTATATTATATATTTGGGTCGTTCATTCTATATTCTACGTCCTATATTCTGCCATCCGTATTTTATATTCTATATTGTTTGTTCTATATTCTATATTCTAAATTCTATATTCAGTATTTTGTATTCTATATTCTAATCTGTGTGTTCTGCATTCCATGTACTAAATTCTGGGTTCTCTATTCTCTATTCTCTATTCTATATTCTGTGTTTACATTCTATATTCTAAATTCTATATTCAGTATTCTGTATTCTATATTCTAAATTCTGTGTTCTGCTTTCTTTTTATAAATTCTATATTCAGTACCTTGCATTCTATATTCTAAATTCTGTGTTCTGCATTCTATTTTCTAAATTCTATATTCATTATTCTGTATATTATATTCTAAAATCTGTGTTCTGCATTCCATGTTCTAAATTCTGGGTTCTGTATTGTTTTCCATATTCTATATACTGTGTTCTTCATTCAATATTCTGTGTTGTATATTATTTATGCCGTATTATATATTCTGTGTTCTTCATTCTATATTCTGTATTCTATATTCTGCAATCCGTATTCTATATTCTATATTCTGTGTTCTACATTTTATACTCTAAATTCTATATTCAGTATTCTGTATTGTATATTCCAAATTCTGTGTTCTGCATTGTATGTTCTAAACTTTGGGTTCTGTATTCTGTATTCCATATTCTATATTTTGTGTTCTATAGTCTATATTTGGTATTCAATATTCTCCTTTCCGTATTCTATATTCTATATCCTGTGTTCTATATTCTATATTCAGTATTCTGTGTTTTATTGTCTAAATTCTGTGTTCTGCATTCCATGTTCTAAATTCTGGGTTTTATATTCACTATTGTATATACTACATTCTGTGTGCTACATTCTATATTATAAATTCTATATTCAGTATTCTGTATTCTATATTCTAAATTCTGTGTTTACATTCTATTTTCTAAATTGCATATTCTGTATGCTGTATTCTATATTCTAAATTCTGAGTTCTGCTTTCCATGTTCCAAAATCTGGCTTCAATATTTTCCTTGCTATTTTTTTTCTGTTTTCTACATTATATATTCTAAATTATTTATTCAGTATTATGTATTTTATATTCTATATTCTATGTCCTACATAGAATTTTTTAATTGTTTATAAAATATTCCGTATATTATGTTCTAAATTCTGTGTTCTATATTCTCTTTTCTATTTTCTATATTCTGTGTTCTACATTCTATATTGTAAATTTTATATTCAGCATTCTGTATTCTATATTCTAAATTCTGTGTTCTACATTCTATATTCTATATTCTATATTCAGTATAATGTATTCTATATTCTAAATTCTGTGTTCTGCATCACATGTTCAAAATTCTCGATACTATACTCTCTATTGTATATTCTATATTCTATATACTGTGTTCTACATTCTATATTCTAAAATCTATATTAATTAATGTGTATTCTATAGTCTTAATTCTGTGTTCTGCATTCAAAGTTCTAAATTCTGGGTTCTATATTCTGTTTTCCATATTTTAATACTGTGTTCTACATTCTATATTCTAAATTCTATATTCAGTATTATATATTCTATAATCTAAATTCTGTGTTCTGCATTCCATGTTCTAAATTCTCTATTCTATATTCTGTGTTCTACTTTCTATATTCTTAATTATATATTTTGTATTCAGTATTCTATATTCTAAATTCTGTGTTCTGCATTTCATGTTCTAAATTCTGTGTTCTATATTCTTTTTTCTATATTCTATATTCTGTGTCCTTCATTCAATATTCTAAATTCTATATTCAGTATTCTCTATCCTATATTCTAAATTCTGTGTTCTGCATACCATGTTCGTATTTCGGGATTCTGTATTCTGTTTCCATATTTTACATTCTGTGTTCTAAATTCTATATTCTGTATAATATATTCTGCATTACGTATTCAATATTGTATATTTTGTGTTCTACATTCTATATTCTAAATTCTATAATCTATATTCTAAATTCTGTGTTCTTTATTCCGTGTTCTTAATTCTGGGTTCTATAATCTCTTTTCTATATTCTATATTCTGTGTTCGACATTCAATATTCTAAATTCTATATTTAGTATTCTCAATTCTATATTCAAAATTCTGTGTTCTACATGCTATATTCTAAATTCTATATTCTATATTCAAAATTCTGTATTCTTCATTCCGTGTTCTAAATTCTGGGTTCTATATTCTCTATTCTATATTCTATATTCTGTGTTCTTCATTCTATATTCTACATTCTATATTCTGCATTCCGTATTCTATATTCTATATACTGTGTTCTACATTCTATATTCAAAATTCTATTTTCATTATCCTGTATTCTATATTCTAAATTCTGTGCTTTGAATTCCATGTTCTAAATTCTGGGTTCTATATTCTCTATTATATATTCTATATTTTTTGTTCTTCATTCTATATTGTACGTTCTATATTCTGCATTCCGTGTTATATATTCTATATTATGTTTCCTACATTCTATATTCTAAAATCTATATTCAGTATTCTGTATTCTATAATCTAAATTCTGTGTTCTGATTCAATTTTTAAATTCTGGGTTCTAAATTCTCTTTTATATATTCTATATTTTGTGTTCTTATTACTTTATTCTGCATTCTATATTCTGCATTCTGTATTTATGTTCTATATTCTGTGTTCTACATCTACTTTCTAAATTCTATATTCTGTATTCTGTATTCAATATTCTACATTCTGTGTTCTGCATTCTATGTTCTAAATTCTGGGTTCTGTATTGTTTTCCATATTCTATATACTGTGTTCTTCATTCTATATTGTGTATTGTATATTATTTATGCCGTATTATATATTCTGTGTTCTTCATTCTATATTCTGTATTCTATATTCTGCATTCCGTATTCTATATTCTATATTCTGTGTTCTACATTTTATACTCTAAATTCTATATTCAGTATTCTGTATTGTATATTCCAAATTCTGTGTTCTGCATTGTATGTTCTAAACTTTGGGTTCTGTATTCTGTATTCCATATTCTATATTTTGTGTTCTATAGTCTATATTTGGTATTCAATATTCTGCATTCCGTATTCTATATTCTATATCCTGTGTTCTATATTCTATATTCAGTATTCTGTGTTTTATTTTCTAAATTCTGTGTTCTGCATTCCATGTTCTAAATTCTGGGTTTTATATTCACTATTGTATATACTACATTCTGTGTGCTACATTCTATATTATAAATTCTATATTCAGTATTCTGTATTCTATATTCTAAATTCTGTGTTTACATTCTATATTCTAAATTGCATATTCAGTATGCTGTATTCTATATTCTAAATTCTGAGTTCTGCTTTCCATGTTCCAAAATCTGGCTTCAATATTTTCCTTGCTATTTTTTTTTCTGTTTTCTACATTATATATTCTAAATTATTTATTCAGTATTATGTATTTTATATTCTATATTCTATGTCCTACATAGAATTTTTTAATTGTTTATAAAATATTCCGTATATTATGTTCTAAATTCTGTGTTCTATATTCTCTTTTCTATTTTCTATATTCTGTGTTCTACATTCTATATTGTAAATTTTATATTCAGCATTCTGTATTCTATATTCTAAATTCTGTGTTCTACATTCTATATTCTATATTCTATATTCAGTATAATGTATTCTATATTCTAAATTCTGTGTTCTGCATCACATGTTCAAAATTCTCGATACTATACTCTCTATTGTATATTCTATATTCTATATACTGTGTTCTACATTCTATATTCTAAAATCTATATTAATTAATGTGTATTCTATAGTCTTAATTCTGTGTTCTGCATTCAAAGTTCTAAATTCTGGGTTCTATATTCTGTTTTCCATATTTTAATACTGTGTTCTACATTCTATATTCTAAATTCTATATTCAGTATTATATATTCTATAATCTAAATTCTGTGTTCTGCATTCCATGTTCTAAATTCTCTATTCTATATTCTGTGTTCTACTTTCTATATTCTTAATTATATATTTTGTATTCAGTATTCTATATTCTAAATTCTGTGTTCTGCATTTCATGTTCTAAATTCTGTGTTCTATATTCTTTTTTCTATATTCTATATTCTGTGTCCTTCATTCAATATTCTAAATTCTATATTCAGTATTCTCTATCCTATATTCTAAATTCTGTGTTCTGCATACCATGTTCGTATTTCGGGATTCTGTATTCTGTTTCCATATTTTACATTCTGTGTTCTAAATTCTATATTCTGTATAATATATTCTGCATTACGTATTCAATATTGTATATTTTGTGTTCTACATTCTATATTCTAAATTCTATAATCTATATTCTAAATTCTGTGTTCTTTATTCCGTGTTCTTAATTCTGGGTTCTATAATCTCTTTTCTATATTCTATATTCTGTGTTCGACATTCAATATTCTAAATTCTATATTTAGTATTCTCAATTCTATATTCAAAATTCTGTGTTCTACATGCTATATTCTAAATTCTATATTCTATATTCAAAATTCTGTATTCTTCATTCCGTGTTCTAAATTCTGGGTTCTATATTCTCTATTCTATATTCTATATTCTGTGTTCTTCATTCTATATTCTACATTCTATATTCTGCATTCCGTATTCTATATTCTATATACTGTGTTCTACATTCTATATTCAAAATTCTATTTTCATTATCCTGTATTCTATATTCTAAATTCTGTGCTTTGAATTCCATGTTCTAAATTCTGGGTTCTATATTCTCTATTATATATTCTATATTTTTTGTTCTTCATTCTATATTGTACGTTCTATATTCTGCATTCCGTGTTATATATTCTATATTATGTTTCCTACATTCTATATTCTAAAATCTATATTCAGTATTCTGTATTCTATAATCTAAATTCTGTGTTCTGATTCAATTTTTAAATTCTGGGTTCTAAATTCTCTTTTATATATTCTATATTTTGTGTTCTTATTACTTTATTCTGCATTCTATATTCTGCATTCTGTATTTATGTTCTATATTCTGTGTTCTACATCTACTTTCTAAATTCTATATTCTGTATTCTGTATTCAATATTCTACATTCTGTGTTCTGCATTCTATGTTCTAAATTCTGGGTTCTGTATTCTGTTTTCCATATTCTATATTCTGTGTTCTATATTCTATATTCTGTATTCTATATTCTGCATTCCGTATTCTATACTCTCTATTCTGTGTTCTTCATTCTATTATCCAAATTCTATATTCAGTATTCTGTATTCTATATTCTAAATTCTGTGCTCTGCATTCCATGTTCTAAATTCTGTGTTCTATATTGTCTTTTCTATATTCTATATTCTGTGTTCTACATTCAGTATTCTAAATTCTATATTCAGTATTCTGTATTGTATATTCTAAATTCTGTGTTCTGCATACCATGTTCAAATTTCGGGGTTCTGTATTCTGTTTCCATATTTTATATTCTGTGTTCTAATTTCTATATTCTGTATACTATATTCTGCATTATGTATTCTATATTCTATATTTTGTGTTCTACATTCTATATTCTAAATTTTATATTCAGTATTCTTTATTCTATTTTCTAAATTCTGGGTTCTGCATTCCATGTTCTAAATCCTATATTCAGTATTCTGTATTCTATATTCTAAATTCTGTGTTCCGCATTCTAAGTTCTAAATTCTATATTCAGTATTCTGTATTATAAATTCTAAATTCTGTGTTCTGCATTCCATGTTGTAAATACTGGGTTGTCTATTCTGTTTTCCATATTGTATAATCTGTGTTCTACATTCTATATTCTGTATTCTATATTCTGCATTCCGTATTCCATATTCTGTGTTTTACATTCTATATTCTAAATTCTATATTCTGTATTCCGTATTCTATATTCTGAACTCTGTGTTCTACATTCTATATTCTAAATTCTATATTCAGTGGTCTGTATTCTATATTCTAAATTCTGTGTTCTGCATTACAGTCTCTAAATTTTGGCTTCTATATTCTCTATTCTATATTGTATATGCTGTCTTCTACATTCTATCTTCTGAATTGTATATTGAAGTTTCTGTATTCTATATTCTAAATTCTGTGTCCTGCATTCCATTTTCTAAATTCTGGTTTCTATATTCTCTATTCTATTTTCTGAGTTGTATATTCTATATTCTAAATTCTATATTCAGTATTCTGAATGCTCTATTCTTAATTTTGTGTTCTACATCCGTGTTCTAAATTCTGGGTTCTATATTCTCTATTTTATACATTGTGTTCTTCATTCCATATTCTACATATCATATTCTGCATTCCGTATTCTATATTCTATATTCTGTGTTCTACATTCTATATTCTAAAAACTATATTCAGTCTTCCTTATTGTATATTCTAAATTCTTTGTTCTGCACTCCATTTCTAAATTCTGGGTTCTATATTCTCTATTCATTTCTATATTTTTTGTTTACATTCTATATTCTACGTTCCATATTCTGCATTCCGTGTTTTATATTCTATATTATGTTTTCAACTTTCTATATTCTAAATTCTATATTCAGTGTTCTGAATTCTATATTCTAAATTCTGTGTTCTTCATTCCATGTTCTAAATTCTGGGTTCTATATTTTCTATACTATATTCTATATTCTGTGTTCTACATTCTATATTCTAAATCCTATATTCAGTATTGTGTATTCTATATTCTTAATTCTCTATTCTTCATTCCATGTTCTAAGTTCTGGATCCTATACTCTCTATTATATATTCTCTATTTGTGTTCTTCATTCTATATTCTACATAGTATATTCTGCATTCCGTATCCTATATTCTATATTCTATGTTCTACATTCTAAATTCTAAAATCTATATTCAGTATTCTGTATTCTATAGTATAAATTCTCTGTTCTGCATTCCATTTCTAAATTGTGGTTTCTCTATTCTCTATTCTATATTATATATTTGGGTCGTTCATTCTATATTCTACGTCCTATATTCTGCCATCCGTATTTTATATTCTATATTGTTTGTTCTATATTCGATATTCTAAATTCTATATTCAGTATTTTGTATTCTATATTCTAATTTTTGTGTTCTGCATTCCATGTACTAAATTCTGGGTTCTCTATTCTCTATTCTCTATTCTATATTCTGTGCTTACATTCTATATTCTAAATTCTATATTCAGTATTCTGTATTCTATATTCTAAATTCTGTGTTCTGCTTTCTTTTTATAAATTCTATATTCAGTAACTTGCATTCTATATTCTAAATTCTGTGTTCTGCATTCTATTTTCTAAATTCTATATTCATTATTCTGTATATTATATTCTAAAATCTGTGTTCTGCATTCCATGTTCTAAATTCTGGGTTCTGTATTGTTTTCCATATTCTATATACTGTGTTCTTCATTCAATATTCTGTGTTGTATATTATTTATGCCGTATTATATATTCTGTGTTCTTCATTCTATATTCTGTATTCTATATTCTGCATTCCATATTCTATATTCTATATTCTGTGTTCTACATTTTATACTCTAAATTCTATATTCAGTATTCTGTATTGTATATTCCAAATTCTGTGTTCTGCATTGTATGTTCTAAACTTTGGGTTCTGTATTCTGTATTCCATATTCTATATTTTGTGTTCTATAGTCTATATTTGGTATTCAATATTCTGCATTCCGTATTCTATATTCTATATCCTGTGTTCTATATTCTATATTCAGTATTCTGTGTTTTATTTTCTAAATTCTGTGTTCTGCATTCCATGTTCTAAATTCTGGGTTTTATATTCACTATTGTATATACTACATTCTGTGTGCTACATTCTATATTATAAATTCTATATTCAGTATTCTGTATTCTATATTCTAAATTCTGTGTTTACATTCTATATTCTAAATTGCATATTCAGTATGCTGTATTCTATATTCTAAATTCTGAGTTCTGCTTTCCATGTTCCAAAATCTGGCTTCAATATTTTCCTTGCTATTTTTTTTTTCTGTTTTCTACATTATATATTCTAAATTATTTATTCAGTATTATGTATTTTATATTCTATATTCTATGTCCTACATAGAATTTTTTAATTGTTTATAAAATATTCCGTATATTATGTTCTAAATTCTGTGTTCTATATTCTCTTTTCTATTTTCTATATTCTGTGTTCTACATTCTATATTGTAAATTTTATATTCAGCATTCTGTATTCTATATTCTAAATTCTGTGTTCTACATTCTATATTCTATATTCTATATTCAGTATAATGTATTCTATATTCTAAATTCTGTGTTCTGCATCACATGTTCAAAATTCTCGATACTATACTCTCTATTGTATATTCTATATTCTATATACTGTGTTCTACATTCTATATTCTAAAATCTATATTAATTAATGTGTATTCTATAGTCTTAATTCTGTGTTCTGCATTCAAAGTTCTAAATTCTGGGTTCTATATTCTGTTTTCCATATTTTAATACTGTGTTCTACATTCTATATTCTAAATTCTATATTCAGTATTATATATTCTATAATCTAAATTCTGTGTTCTGCATTCCATGTTCTAAATTCTCTATTCTATATTCTGTGTTCTACTTTCTATATTCTTAATTATATATTTTGTATTCAGTATTCTATATTCTAAATTCTGTGTTCTGCATTTCATGTTCTAAATTCTGTGTTCTATATTCTCTTTTCTATATTCTATATTCTGTGTCCTTCATTCAATATTCTAAATTCTATATTCAGTATTCTCTATCCTATATTCTAAATTCTGTGTTCTGCATACCATGTTCGTATTTCGGGATTCTGTATTCTGTTTCCATATTTTACATTCTGTGTTCTAAATTCTATATTCTGTATAATATATTCTGCATTACGTATTCAATATTGTATATTTTGTGTTCTACATTCTATATTCTAAATTCTATAATCTATATTCTAAATTCTGTGTTCTTTATTCCGTGTTCTTAACTCTGGGTTCTATAAACTCTTTTCTATATTCTATATTCTGTGTTCGACATTTAATATTCTAAATTCTATATTTAGTATTCTCAATTCTATATTCAAAATTCTGTGTTCTACATGCTATATTCTAAATTCTATATTCTATATTCAAAATTCTGTAATCTTCATTCCGTGTTCTAAATTCTGGGTTCTATATTCTCTATTCTATATTCTATATTCTGTGTTCTTCATTCTATATTCTACATTCTATATTCTGCATTCCGTATTCTATATTCTATATACTGTGTTCTACATTCTATATTCAAAATTCTATTTTCATTATCCTGTATTCTATATTCTAAATTGTGTGCTTTGAATTCCATGATCTAAATTCTGGGTTCTATATTCTCTATTATATATTCTATATTTTTTGTTATTCATTCTATATTGTACGTTCTATATTCTGCATTCCGTGTTATATATTCTATATTATGTTTCCTACATTCTATATTCTAAAATCTATATTCAGTATTCTGTATTCTATAATCAAATTCTGTGTTCTGTTTCAATTTTTAAATTCTGGGTTCTAAATTCTCTTTTATATATTCTATATTTTGTGTTCTTATTACTTTATTCTGCATTCTATATTCTGCATTCTGTATTTATGTTCTATATTCTGTGTTCTACATCTACTTTCTAAATTCTATATTCTGTATTCTGTATTCAATATTCTACATTCTGTGTTCTGCATTCTATGTTCTAAATTCTGGGTTCTGTATTCTGTTTTCCATATTCTATATTCTGTGTTCTATATTCTATATTCTCTATTCTATATTCTGCATTCCGTATTCTATACTCTCTATTCTGTGTTCTTCATTCTATTATCCAAATTCTACATTCAGTATTCTGTATTCTATATTCTAAATTCTGTGCTCTGCATTCCATGTTCTAAATTCTGTGTTCTATATTGTCTTTTCTATATTCTATATTCTGTGTTCTACATTCAGTATTCTAAATTCTATATTCAGTATTCTGTATTGTATATTCTAAATTCTGTGTTCTGCATACCATGTTCAAATTTCGGGGTTCTGTATTCTGTTTCCATATTTTATATTCTGTGTTCTAATTTCTATATTCTGTATACTATATTCTGCATTATGTATTCTATATTCTATATTTTGTGTTCTACATTCTATATTCTAAATTTTATATTCAGTATTCTTTATTCTATTTTCTAAATTCTGGGTTCTGCATTCCATGTTCTAAATCCTATATTCAGTATTCTGTATTCTATATTCTAAATTCTGTGTTCCGCATTCTAAGTTCTAAATTCTATATTCAGTATTCTGTATTATAAATTCTAAATTCTGTGTTCTGCATTCCATGTTGTAAATACTGGGTTGTCTATTCTGTTTTCCATATTGTATAATCTGTGTTCTACATTCTATATTCTGTATTCTATATTCTGCATTCCGTATTCCATATTCTGTGTTTTACATTCTATATTCTAAATTCTATATTCTGTATTCCGTATTCTATATTCTGAACTCTGTGTTCTACATTCTATATTCTAAATTCTATATTCAGTGGTCTGTATTCTATATTCTAAATTCTGTGTTCTGCATTACAGTCTCTAAATTTTGGCTTCTATATTCTCTATTCTATATTGTATATGCTGTCTTCTACATTCAATATTCTGAATTGTATATTGAAGTTTCTGTATTCTATATTCTAAATTCTGTGTCCTGCATTCCATTTTCTAAATTCTGGTTTCTATATTCTCTATTCTATTTTCTGAGTTGTATATTCTATATTCTAAATTCTATATTCAGTATTCTGAATGCTCTATTCTTAATTTTGTGTTCTACATCCGTGTTCTAAATTCTGGGTTCTATATTCTCTATTTTATACATTGTGTTCTTCATTCCATATTCTACATATCATATTCTGCATTCCGTATTCTATATTCTATATTCTGTGTTCTACATTCTATATTCTAAAAACTATATTCAGTCTTCCTTATTGTATATTCTAAATTTTTTGTTCTGCACTCCATTTCTAAATTCTGGGTTCTATATTCTCTATTCATTTCTATATTTTTTGTTTACATTCTATATTCTACGTTCCATATTCTGCATTCCGTGTTTTATATTCTATATTATGTTTTCAACATTCTATATTCTAAATTCTATATTCAGTGTTCTGAATTCTATATTCTAAATTCTGTGTTCTTCATTCCATGTTCTAAATTCTGGGTTCTATATTTTCTATACTATATTCTATATTCTGTGTTCTACATTCTATATTCTAAATCCTATATTCAGTATTGTGTATTCTATATTCTTAATTCTCTATTCTTCATTCCATGTTCTAAGTTCTGGATCCTATACCCTCTATCATATATTCTCTATTTGTGTTCTTCATTCTATATTCTACATAGTATATTCTGCATTCCGTATCCTATATTCTATATTCTATGTTCTACATTCTAAATTCTAAAATCTATATTCAGTATTCTGTATTCTATAGTATAAATTCTCTGTTCTGCATTCCATTTCTAAATTGTGGTTTCTCTATTCTCTATTCTATATTATATATTTGGGTCGTTCATTCTATATTCTACGTCCTATATTCTGCCATCCGTATTTTATATTCTATATTGTTTGTTCTATATTCTATATTCTAAATTCTATATTCAGTATTTTGTATTCTATATTCTAATCTGTGTGTTCTGCATTCCATGTACTAAATTCTGGGTTCTCTATTCTCTATTCTCTATTCTATATTCTGTGTTTACATTCTATATTCTAAATTCTATATTCAGTATTCTGTATTCTATATTCTAAATTCTGTGTTCTGCTTTCTTTTTATAAATTCTATATTCAGTACCTTGCATTCTATATTCTAAATTCTGTGTTCTGCATTCTATTTTCTAAATTCTATATTCATTATTCTGTATATTATATTCTAAAATCTGTGTTCTGCATTCCATGTTCTAAATTCTGGGTTCTGTATTGTTTTCCATATTCTATATACTGTGTTCTTCATTCAATATTCTGTGTTGTATATTATTTATGCCGTATTATATATTCTGTGTTCTTCATTCTATATTCTGTATTCTATATTCTGCAATCCGTATTCTATATTCTATATTCTGTGTTCTACATTTTATACTCTAAATTCTATATTCAGTATTCTGTATTGTATATTCCAAATTCTGTGTTCTGCATTGTATGTTCTAAACTTTGGGTTCTGTATTCTGTATTCCATATTCTATATTTTGTGTTCTATAGTCTATATTTGGTATTCAATATTCTCCTTTCCGTATTCTATATTCTATATCCTGTGTTCTATATTCTATATTCAGTATTCTGTGTTTTATTTTCTAAATTCTGTGTTCTGCATTCCATGTTCTAAATTCTGGGTTTTATATTCACTATTGTATATACTACATTCTGTGTGCTACATTCTATATTATAAATTCTATATTCAGTATTCTGTATTCTATATTCTAAATTCTGTGTTTACATTCTATTTTCTAAATTGCATATTCTGTATGCTGTATTCTATATTCTAAATTCTGAGTTCTGCTTTCCATGTTCCAAAATCTGGCTTCAATATTTTCCTTGCTATTTTTTTTCTGTTTTCTACATTATATATTCTAAATTATTTATTCAGTATTATGTATTTTATATTCTATATTCTATGTCCTACATAGAATTTTTTAATTGTTTATAAAATATTCCGTATATTATGTTCTAAATTCTGTGTTCTATATTCTCTTTTCTATTTTCTATATTCTGTGTTCTACATTCTATATTGTAAATTTTATATTCAGCATTCTGTATTCTATATTCTAAATTCTGTGTTCTACATTCTATATTCTATATTCTATATTCAGTATAATGTATTCTATATTCTAAATTCTGTGTTCTGCATCACATGTTCAAAATTCTCGATACTATACTCTCTATTGTATATTCTATATTCTATATACTGTGTTCTACATTCTATATTCTAAAATCTATATTAATTAATGTGTATTCTATAGTCTTAATTCTGTGTTCTGCATTCAAAGTTCTAAATTCTGGGTTCTATATTCTGTTTTCCATATTTTAATACTGTGTTCTACATTCTATATTCTAAATTCTATATTCAGTATTATATATTCTATAATCTAAATTCTGTGTTCTGCATTCCATGTTCTAAATTCTCTATTCTATATTCTGTGTTCTACTTTCTATATTCTTAATTATATATTTTGTATTCAGTATTCTATATTCTAAATTCTGTGTTCTGCATTTCATGTTCTAAATTCTGTGTTCTATATTCTCTTTTCTATATTCTATATTCTGTGTCCTTCATTCAATATTCTAAATTCTATATTCAGTATTCTCTATCCTATATTCTAAATTCTGTGTTCTGCATACCATGTTCGTATTTCGGGATTCTGTATTCTGTTTCCATATTTTACATTCTGTGTTCTAAATTCTATATTCTGTATAATATATTCTGCATTACGTATTCAATATTGTATATTTTGTGTTCTACATTCTATATTCTAAATTCTATAATCTATATTCTAAATTCTGTGTTCTTTATTCCGTGTTCTTAATTCTGGGTTCTATAATCTCTTTTCTATATTCTATATTCTGTGTTCGACATTCAATATTCTAAATTCTATATTTAGTATTCTCAATTCTATATTCAAAATTCTGTGTTCTACATGCTATATTCTAAATTCTATATTCTATATTCAAAATTCTGTATTCTTCATTCCGTGTTCTAAATTCTGGGTTCTATATTCTCTATTCTATATTCTATATTCTGTGTTCTTCATTCTATATTCTACATTCTATATTCTGCATTCCGTATTCTATATTCTATATACTGTGTTCTACATTCTATATTCAAAATTCTATTTTCATTATCCTGTATTCTATATTCTAAATTCTGTGCTTTGAATTCCATGTTCTAAATTCTGGGTTCTATATTCTCTATTATATATTCTATATTTTTTGTTCTTCATTCTATATTGTACGTTCTATATTCTGCATTCCGTGTTATATATTCTATATTATGTTTCCTACATTCTATATTCTAAAATCTATATTCAGTATTCTGTATTCTATAATCTAAATTCTGTGTTCTGATTCAATTTTTAAATTCTGGGTTCTAAATTCTCTTTTATATATTCTATATTTTGTGTTCTTATTACTTTATTCTGCATTCTATATTCTGCATTCTGTATTTATGTTCTATATTCTGTGTTCTACATCTACTTTCTAAATTCTATATTCTGTATTCTGTATTCAATATTCTACATTCTGTGTTCTGCATTCTATGTTCTAAATTCTGGGTTCTGTATTCTGTTTTCCATATTCTATATTCTGTGTTCTATATTCTATATTCTGTATTCTATATTCTGCATTCCGTATTCTATACTCTCTATTCTGTGTTCTTCATTCTATTATCCAAATTCTATATTCAGTATTCTGTATTCTATATTCTAAATTCTGTGCTCTGCATTCCATGTTCTAAATTCTGTGTTCTATATTGTCTTTTCTATATTCTATATTCTGTGTTCTACATTCAGTATTCTAAATTCTATATTCAGTATTCTGTATTGTATATTCTAAATTCTGTGTTCTGCATACCATGTTCAAATTTCGGGGTTCTGTATTCTGTTTCCATATTTTATATTCTGTGTTCTAATTTCTATATTCTGTATACTATATTCTGCATTATGTATTCTATATTCTATATTTTGTGTTCTACATTCTATATTCTAAATTTTATATTCAGTATTCTTTATTCTATTTTCTAAATTCTGGGTTCTGCATTCCATGTTCTAAATCCTATATTCAGTATTCTGTATTCTATATTCTAAATTCTGTGTTCCGCATTCTAAGTTCTAAATTCTATATTCAGTATTCTGTATTATAAATTCTAAATTCTGTGTTCTGCATTCCATGTTGTAAATACTGGGTTGTCTATTCTGTTTTCCATATTGTATAATCTGTGTTCTACATTCTATATTCTGTATTCTATATTCTGCATTCCGTATTCCATATTCTGTGTTTTACATTCTATATTCTAAATTCTATATTCTGTATTCCGTATTCTATATTCTGAACTCTGTGTTCTACATTCTATATTCTAAATTCTATATTCAGTGGTCTGTATTCTATATTCTAAATTCTGTGTTCTGCATTACAGTCTCTAAATTTTGGCTTCTATATTCTCTATTCTATATTGTATATGCTGTCTTCTACATTCTATCTTCTGAATTGTATATTGAAGTTTCTGTATTCTATATTCTAAATTCTGTGTCCTGCATTCCATTTTCTAAATTCTGGTTTCTATATTCTCTATTCTATTTTCTGAGTTGTATATTCTATATTCTAAATTCTATATTCAGTATTCTGAATGCTCTATTCTTAATTTTGTGTTCTACATCCGTGTTCTAAATTCTGGGTTCTATATTCTCTATTTTATACATTGTGTTCTTCATTCCATATTCTACATATCATATTCTGCATTCCGTATTCTATATTCTATATTCTGTGTTCTACATTCTTTATTCTAAAAACTATATTCAGTCTTCCTTATTGTATATTCTAAATTCTTTGTTCTGCACTCCATTTCTAAATTCTGGGTTCTATATTCTCTATTCATTTCTATATTTTTTGTTTACATTCTATATTCTACGTTCCATATTCTGCATTCCGTGTTTTATATTCTATATTATGTTTTCAACTTTCTATATTCTAAATTCTATATTCAGTGTTCTGAATTCTATATTCTAAATTCTGTGTTCTTCATTCCATGTTCTAAATTCTGGGTTCTATATTTTCTATACTATATTCTATATTCTGTGTTCTACATTCTATATTCTAAATCCTATATTCAGTATTGTGTATTCTATATTCTTAATTCTCTATTCTTCATTCCATGTTCTAAGTTCTGGATCCTATACTCTCTATTATATATTCTCTATTTGTGTTCTTCATTCTATATTCTACATAGTATATTCTGCATTCCGTATCCTATATTCTATATTCTATGTTCTACATTCTAAATTCTAAAATCTATATTCAGTATTCTGTATTCTATAGTATAAATTCTCTGTTCTGCATTCCATTTCTAAATTGTGGTTTCTCTATTCTCTATTCTATATTATATATTTGGGTCGTTCATTCTATATTCTACGTCCTATATTCTGCCATCCGTATTTTATATTCTATATTGTTTGTTCTATATTCGATATTCTAAATTCTATATTCAGTATTTTGTATTCTATATTCTAATTTGTGTGTTCTGCATTCCATGTACTAAATTCTGGGTTCTCTATTCTCTATTCTCTATTCTATATTCTGTGTTTACATTCTATATTCTAAATTCTATATTCAGTATTCTGTATTCTATATTCTAAATTCTGTGTTCTGCTTTCTTTTTATAAATTCTATATTCAGTAACTTGCATTCTATATTCTAAATTCTGTGTTCTGCATTCTATTTTCTAAATTCTATATTCATTATTCTGTATATTATATTCTAAAATCTGTGTTCTGCATTCCATGTTCTAAATTCTGGGTTCTGTATTGTTTTCCATATTCTATATACTGTGTTCTTCATTCAATATTCTGTGTTGTATATTATTTATGCCGTATTATATATTCTGTGTTCTTCATTCTATATTCTGTATTCTATATTCTGCATTCCGTATTCTATATTCTATATTCTGTGTTCTACATTTTATACTCTAAATTCTATATTCAGTATTCTGTATTGTATATTCCAAATTCTGTGTTCTGCATTGTATGTTCTAAACTTTGGGTTCTGTATTCTGTATTCCATATTCTATATTTTGTGTTCTATAGTCTATATTTGGTATTCAATATTCTGCATTCCGTATTCTATATTCTATATCCTGTGTTCTATATTCTATATTCAGTATTCTGTGTTTTATTTTCTAAATTCTGTGTTCTGCATTCCATGTACTAAATTCTGGGTTTTATATTCACTATTGTATATACTACATTCTGTGTGCTACATTCTATAATATAAATTCTATATTCAGTATTCTGTATTCTATATTCTAAATTCTGTGTTTACATTCTATATTCTAAATTGCATATTCAGTATGCTGTATTCTATATTCTAAATTCTGAGTTCTGCTTTCCATGTTCCAAAATCTGGCTTCAATATTTTCCTTGCTATTTTTTTTTTCTGTTTTCTACATTATATATTCTAAATTATTTATTCAGTATTATGTATTTTATATTCTATATTCTATGTCCTACATAGAATTTTTTAATTGTTTATAAAATATTCCGTATATTATGTTCTAAATTCTGTGTTCTATATTCTCTTTTCTATTTTCTATATTCTGTGTTCTACATTCTATATTGTAAATTTTATATTCAGCATTCTGTATTCTATATTCTAAATTCTGTGTTCTACATTCTATATTCTATATTCTATATTCAGTATAATGTATTCTATATTCTAAATTCTGTGTTCTGCATCACATGTTCAAAATTCTCGATACTATACTCTCTATTGTATATTCTATATTCTATATACTGTGTTCTACATTCTATAGTCTAAAATCTATATTAATTAATGTGTATTCTATAGTCTTAATTCTGTGTTCTGCATTCAAAGTTCTAAATTCTGGGTTCTATATTCTGTTTTCCATATTTTAATACTGTGTTCTACATTCTATATTCTAAATTCTATATTCAGTATTATATATTCTATAATCTAAATTCTGTGTTCTGCATTCCATGTTCTAAATTCTCTATTCTATATTCTGTGTTCTACTTTCTATATTCTTAATTATATATTTTGTATTCAGTATTCTATATTCTAAATTCTGTGTTCTGCATTTCATGTTCTAAATTCTGTGTTCTATATTCTCTTTTCTATATTCTATATTCTGTGTCCTTCATTCAATATTCTAAATTCTATATTCAGTATTCTCTATCCTATATTCTAAATTCTGTGTTCTGCATACCATGTTCGTATTTCGGGATTCTGTATTCTGTTTCCATATTTTACATTCTGTGTTCTAAATTCTATATTCTGTATAATATATTCTGCATTACGTATTCAATATTGTATATTTTGTGTTCTACATTCTATATTCTAAATTCTATAATCTATATTCTAAATTCTGTGTTCTTTATTCCGTGTTCTTAACTCTGGGTTCTATAAACTCTTTTCTATATTCTATATTCTGTGTTCGACATTTAATATTCTAAATTCTATATTTAGTATTCTCAATTCTATATTCAAAATTCTGTGTTCTACATGCTATATTCTAAATTCTATATTCTATATTCAAAATTCTGTAATCTTCATTCCGTGTTCTAAATTCTGGGTTCTATATTCTCTATTCTATATTCTATATTCTGTGTTCTTCATTCTATATTCTACATTCTATATTCTGCATTCCGTATTCTATATTCTATATACTGTGTTCTACATTCTATATTCAAAATTCTATTTTCATTATCCTGTATTCTATATTCTAAATTGTGTGCTTTGAATTCCATGTTCTAAATTCTGGGTTCTATATTCTCTATTATATATTCTATATTTTTTGTTATTCATTCTATATTGTACGTTCTATATTCTGCATTCCGTGTTATATATTCTATATTATGTTTCCTACATTCTATATTCTAAAATCTATATTCAGTATTCTGTATTCTATAATCAAATTCTGTGTTCTGTTTCAATTTTTAAATTCTGGGTTCTAAATTCTCTTTTATATATTCTATATTTTGTGTTCTTATTACTTTATTCTGCATTCTATATTCTGCATTCTGTATTTATGTTCTATATTCTGTGTTCTACATCTACTTTCTAAATTCTATATTCTGTATTCTGTATTCAATATTCTACATTCTGTGTTCTGCATTCTATGTTCTAAATTCTGGGTTCTGTATTCTGTTTTCCATATTCTATATTCTGTGTTCTATATTCTATATTCTCTATTCTATATTCTGCATTCCGTATTCTATACTCTCTATTCTGTGTTCTTCATTCTATTATCCAAATTCTACATTCAGTATTCTGTATTCTATATTCTAAATTCTGTGCTCTGCATTCCATGTTCTAAATTCTGTGTTCTATATTGTCTTTTCTATATTCTATATTCTGTGTTCTACATTCAGTATTCTAAATTCTATATTCAGTATTCTGTATTGTATATTCTAAATTCTGTGTTCTGCATACCATGTTCAAATTTCGGGGTTCTGTATTCTGTTTCCATATTTTATATTCTGTGTTCTAATTTCTATATTCTGTATACTATATTCTGCATTATGTATTCTATATTCTATATTTTGTGTTCTACATTCTATATTCTAAATTTTATATTCAGTATTCTTTATTCTATTTTCTAAATTCTGGGTTCTGCATTCCATGTTCTAAATCCTATATTCAGTATTCTGTATTCTATATTCTAAATTCTGTGTTCCGCATTCTAAGTTCTAAATTCTATATTCAGTATTCTGTATTATAAATTCTAAATTCTGTGTTCTGCATTCCATGTTGTAAATACTGGGTTGTCTATTCTGTTTTCCATATTGTATAATCTGTGTTCTACATTCTATATTCTGTATTCTATATTCTGCATTCCGTATTCCATATTCTGTGTTTTACATTCTATATTCTAAATTCTATATTCTGTATTCCGTATTCTATATTCTGAACTCTGTGTTCTACATTCTATATTCTAAATTCTATATTCAGTGGTCTGTATTCTATATTCTAAATTCTGTGTTCTGCATTACAGTCTCTAAATTTTGGCTTCTATATTCTCTATTCTATATTGTATATGCTGTCTTCTACATTCTATCTTCTGAATTGTATATTGAAGTTTCTGTATTCTATATTCTAAATTCTGTGTCCTGCATTCCATTTTCTAAATTCTGGTTTCTATATTCTCTATTCTATTTTCTGAGTTGTATATTCTATATTCTAAATTCTATATTCAGTATTCTGAATGCTCTATTCTTAATTTTGTGTTCTACATCCGTGTTCTAAATTCTGGGTTCTATATTCTCTATTTTATACATTGTGTTCTTCATTCCATATTCTACATATCATATTCTGCATTCCGTATTCTATATTCTATATTCTGTGTTCTACATTCTATATTCTAAAAACTATATTCAGTCTTCCTTATTGTATATTCTAAATTTTTTGTTCTGCACTCCATTTCTAAATTCTGGGTTCTATATTCTCTATTCATTTCTATATTTTTTGTTTACATTCTATATTCTACGTTCCATATTCTGCATTCCGTGTTTTATATTCTATATTATGTTTTCAACATTCTATATTCTAAATTCTATATTCAGTGTTCTGAATTCTATATTCTAAATTCTGTGTTCTTCATTCCATGTTCTAAATTCTGGGTTCTATATTTTCTATACTATATTCTATATTCTGTGTTCTACATTCTATATTCTAAATCCTATATTCAGTATTGTGTATTCTATATTCTTAATTCTCTATTCTTCATTCCATGTTCTAAGTTCTGGATCCTATACCCTCTATCATATATTCTCTATTTGTGTTCTTCATTCTATATTCTACATAGTATATTCTGCATTCCGTATCCTATATTCTATATTCTATGTTCTACATTCTAAATTCTAAAATCTATATTCAGTATTCTGTATTCTATAGTATAAATTCTCTGTTCTGCATTCCATTTCTAAATTGTGGTTTCTCTATTCTCTATTCTATATTATATATTTGGGTCGTTCATTCTATATTCTACGTCCTATATTCTGCCATCCGTATTTTATATTCTATATTGTTTGTTCTATATTCTATATTCTAAATTCTATATTCAGTATTTTGTATTCTATATTCTAATCTGTGTGTTCTGCATTCCATGTACTAAATTCTGGGTTCTCTATTCTCTATTCTCTATTCTATATTCTGTGTTTACATTCTATATTCTAAATTCTATATTCAGTATTCTGTATTCTATATTCTAAATTCTGTGTTCTGCTTTCTTTTTATAAATTCTATATTCAGTACCTTGCATTCTATATTCTAAATTCTGTGTTCTGCATTCTATTTTCTAAATTCTATATTCATTATTCTGTATATTATATTCTAAAATCTGTGTTCTGCATTCCATGTTCTAAATTCTGGGTTCTGTATTGTTTTCCATATTCTATATACTGTGTTCTTCATTCAATATTCTGTGTTGTATATTATTTATGCCGTATTATATATTCTGTGTTCTTCATTCTATATTCTGTATTCTATATTCTGCAATCCGTATTCTATATTCTATATTCTGTGTTCTACATTTTATACTCTAAATTCTATATTCAGTATTCTGTATTGTATATTCCAAATTCTGTGTTCTGCATTGTATGTTCTAAACTTTGGGTTCTGTATTCTGTATTCCATATTCTATATTTTGTGTTCTATAGTCTATATTTGGTATTCAATATTCTCCTTTCCGTATTCTATATTCTATATCCTGTGTTCTATATTCTATATTCAGTATTCTGTGTTTTATTTTCTAAATTCTGTGTTCTGCATTCCATGTTCTAAATTCTGGGTTTTATATTCACTATTGTATATACTACATTCTGTGTGCTACATTCTATATTATAAATTCTATATTCAGTATTCTGTATTCTATATTCTAAATTCTGTGTTTACATTCTATTTTCTAAATTGCATATTCTGTATGCTGTATTCTATATTCTAAATTCTGAGTTCTGCTTTCCATGTTCCAAAATCTGGCTTCAATATTTTCCTTGCTATTTTTTTTCTGTTTTCTACATTATATATTCTAAATTATTTATTCAGTATTATGTATTTTATATTCTATATTCTATGTCCTACATAGAATTTTTTAATTGTTTATAAAATATTCCGTATATTATGTTCTAAATTCTGTGTTCTATATTCTCTTTTCTATTTTCTATATTCTGTGTTCTACATTCTATATTGTAAATTTTATATTCAGCATTCTGTATTCTATATTCTAAATTCTGTGTTCTACATTCTATATTCTATATTCTATATTCAGTATAATGTATTCTATATTCTAAATTCTGTGTTCTGCATCACATGTTCAAAATTCTCGATACTATACTCTCTATTGTATATTCTATATTCTATATACTGTGTTCTACATTCTATATTCTAAAATCTATATTAATTAATGTGTATTCTATAGTCTTAATTCTGTGTTCTGCATTCAAAGTTCTAAATTCTGGGTTCTATATTCTGTTTTCCATATTTTAATACTGTGTTCTACATTCTATATTCTAAATTCTATATTCAGTATTATATATTCTATAATCTAAATTCTGTGTTCTGCATTCCATGTTCTAAATTCTCTATTCTATATTCTGTGTTCTACTTTCTATATTCTTAATTATATATTTTGTATTCAGTATTCTATATTCTAAATTCTGTGTTCTGCATTTCATGTTCTAAATTCTGTGTTCTATATTCTTTTTTCTATATTCTATATTCTGTGTCCTTCATTCAATATTCTAAATTCTATATTCAGTATTCTCTATCCTATATTCTAAATTCTGTGTTCTGCATACCATGTTCGTATTTCGGGATTCTGTATTCTGTTTCCATATTTTACATTCTGTGTTCTAAATTCTATATTCTGTATAATATATTCTGCATTACGTATTCAATATTGTATATTTTGTGTTCTACATTCTATATTCTAAATTCTATAATCTATATTCTAAATTCTGTGTTCTTTATTCCGTGTTCTTAATTCTGGGTTCTATAATCTCTTTTCTATATTCTATATTCTGTGTTCGACATTCAATATTCTAAATTCTATATTTAGTATTCTCAATTCTATATTCAAAATTCTGTGTTCTACATGCTATATTCTAAATTCTATATTCTATATTCAAAATTCTGTATTCTTCATTCCGTGTTCTAAATTCTGGGTTCTATATTCTCTATTCTATATTCTATATTCTGTGTTCTTCATTCTATATTCTACATTCTATATTCTGCATTCCGTATTCTATATTCTATATACTGTGTTCTACATTCTATATTCAAAATTCTATTTTCATTATCCTGTATTCTATATTCTAAATTCTGTGCTTTGAATTCCATGTTCTAAATTCTGGGTTCTATATTCTCTATTATATATTCTATATTTTTTGTTCTTCATTCTATATTGTACGTTCTATATTCTGCATTCCGTGTTATATATTCTATATTATGTTTCCTACATTCTATATTCTAAAATCTATATTCAGTATTCTGTATTCTATAATCTAAATTCTGTGTTCTGATTCAATTTTTAAATTCTGGGTTCTAAATTCTCTTTTATATATTCTATATTTTGTGTTCTTATTACTTTATTCTGCATTCTATATTCTGCATTCTGTATTTATGTTCTATATTCTGTGTTCTACATCTACTTTCTAAATTCTATATTCTGTATTCTGTATTCAATATTCTACATTCTGTGTTCTGCATTCTATGTTCTAAATTCTGGGTTCTGTATTGTTTTCCATATTCTATATACTGTGTTCTTCATTCTATATTGTGTATTGTATATTATTTATGCCGTATTATATATTCTGTGTTCTTCATTCTATATTCTGTATTCTATATTCTGCATTCCGTATTCTATATTCTATATTCTGTGTTCTACATTTTATACTCTAAATTCTATATTCAGTATTCTGTATTGTATATTCCAAATTCTGTGTTCTGCATTGTATGTTCTAAACTTTGGGTTCTGTATTCTGTATTCCATATTCTATATTTTGTGTTCTATAGTCTATATTTGGTATTCAATATTCTGCATTCCGTATTCTATATTCTATATCCTGTGTTCTATATTCTATATTCAGTATTCTGTGTTTTATTTTCTAAATTCTGTGTTCTGCATTCCATGTTCTAAATTCTGGGTTTTATATTCACTATTGTATATACTACATTCTGTGTGCTACATTCTATATTATAAATTCTATATTCAGTATTCTGTATTCTATATTCTAAATTCTGTGTTTACATTCTATATTCTAAATTGCATATTCAGTATGCTGTATTCTATATTCTAAATTCTGAGTTCTGCTTTCCATGTTCCAAAATCTGGCTTCAATATTTTCCTTGCTATTTTTTTTTCTGTTTTCTACATTATATATTCTAAATTATTTATTCAGTATTATGTATTTTATATTCTATATTCTATGTCCTACATAGAATTTTTTAATTGTTTATAAAATATTCCGTATATTATGTTCTAAATTCTGTGTTCTATATTCTCTTTTCTATTTTCTATATTCTGTGTTCTACATTCTATATTGTAAATTTTATATTCAGCATTCTGTATTCTATATTCTAAATTCTGTGTTCTACATTCTATATTCTATATTCTATATTCAGTATAATGTATTCTATATTCTAAATTCTGTGTTCTGCATCACATGTTCAAAATTCTCGATACTATACTCTCTATTGTATATTCTATATTCTATATACTGTGTTCTACATTCTATATTCTAAAATCTATATTAATTAATGTGTATTCTATAGTCTTAATTCTGTGTTCTGCATTCAAAGTTCTAAATTCTGGGTTCTATATTCTGTTTTCCATATTTTAATACTGTGTTCTACATTCTATATTCTAAATTCTATATTCAGTATTATATATTCTATAATCTAAATTCTGTGTTCTGCATTCCATGTTCTAAATTCTCTATTCTATATTCTGTGTTCTACTTTCTATATTCTTAATTATATATTTTGTATTCAGTATTCTATATTCTAAATTCTGTGTTCTGCATTTCATGTTCTAAATTCTGTGTTCTATATTCTTTTTTCTATATTCTATATTCTGTGTCCTTCATTCAATATTCTAAATTCTATATTCAGTATTCTCTATCCTATATTCTAAATTCTGTGTTCTGCATACCATGTTCGTATTTCGGGATTCTGTATTCTGTTTCCATATTTTACATTCTGTGTTCTAAATTCTATATTCTGTATAATATATTCTGCATTACGTATTCAATATTGTATATTTTGTGTTCTACATTCTATATTCTAAATTCTATAATCTATATTCTAAATTCTGTGTTCTTTATTCCGTGTTCTTAATTCTGGGTTCTATAATCTCTTTTCTATATTCTATATTCTGTGTTCGACATTCAATATTCTAAATTCTATATTTAGTATTCTCAATTCTATATTCAAAATTCTGTGTTCTACATGCTATATTCTAAATTCTATATTCTATATTCAAAATTCTGTATTCTTCATTCCGTGTTCTAAATTCTGGGTTCTATATTCTCTATTCTATATTCTATATTCTGTGTTCTTCATTCTATATTCTACATTCTATATTCTGCATTCCGTATTCTATATTCTATATACTGTGTTCTACATTCTATATTCAAAATTCTATTTTCATTATCCTGTATTCTATATTCTAAATTCTGTGCTTTGAATTCCATGTTCTAAATTCTGGGTTCTATATTCTCTATTATATATTCTATATTTTTTGTTCTTCATTCTATATTGTACGTTCTATATTCTGCATTCCGTGTTATATATTCTATATTATGTTTCCTACATTCTATATTCTAAAATCTATATTCAGTATTCTGTATTCTATAATCTAAATTCTGTGTTCTGATTCAATTTTTAAATTCTGGGTTCTAAATTCTCTTTTATATATTCTATATTTTGTGTTCTTATTACTTTATTCTGCATTCTATATTCTGCATTCTGTATTTATGTTCTATATTCTGTGTTCTACATCTACTTTCTAAATTCTATATTCTGTATTCTGTATTCAATATTCTACATTCTGTGTTCTGCATTCTATGTTCTAAATTCTGGGTTCTGTATTCTGTTTTCCATATTCTATATTCTGTGTTCTATATTCTATATTCTGTATTCTATATTCTGCATTCCGTATTCTATACTCTCTATTCTGTGTTCTTCATTCTATTATCCAAATTCTATATTCAGTATTCTGTATTCTATATTCTAAATTCTGTGCTCTGCATTCCATGTTCTAAATTCTGTGTTCTATATTGTCTTTTCTATATTCTATATTCTGTGTTCTACATTCAGTATTCTAAATTCTATATTCAGTATTCTGTATTGTATATTCTAAATTCTGTGTTCTGCATACCATGTTCAAATTTCGGGGTTCTGTATTCTGTTTCCATATTTTATATTCTGTGTTCTAATTTCTATATTCTGTATACTATATTCTGCATTATGTATTCTATATTCTATATTTTGTGTTCTACATTCTATATTCTAAATTTTATATTCAGTATTCTTTATTCTATTTTCTAAATTCTGGGTTCTGCATTCCATGTTCTAAATCCTATATTCAGTATTCTGTATTCTATATTCTAAATTCTGTGTTCCGCATTCTAAGTTCTAAATTCTATATTCAGTATTCTGTATTATAAATTCTAAATTCTGTGTTCTGCATTCCATGTTGTAAATACTGGGTTGTCTATTCTGTTTTCCATATTGTATAATCTGTGTTCTACATTCTATATTCTGTATTCTATATTCTGCATTCCGTATTCCATATTCTGTGTTTTACATTCTATATTCTAAATTCTATATTCTGTATTCCGTATTCTATATTCTGAACTCTGTGTTCTACATTCTATATTCTAAATTCTATATTCAGTGGTCTGTATTCTATATTCTAAATTCTGTGTTCTGCATTACAGTCTCTAAATTTTGGCTTCTATATTCTCTATTCTATATTGTATATGCTGTCTTCTACATTCTATCTTCTGAATTGTATATTGAAGTTTCTGTATTCTATATTCTAAATTCTGTGTCCTGCATTCCATTTTCTAAATTCTGGTTTCTATATTCTCTATTCTATTTTCTGAGTTGTATATTCTATATTCTAAATTCTATATTCAGTATTCTGAATGCTCTATTCTTAATTTTGTGTTCTACATCCGTGTTCTAAATTCTGGGTTCTATATTCTCTATTTTATACATTGTGTTCTTCATTCCATATTCTACATATCATATTCTGCATTCCGTATTCTATATTCTATATTCTGTGTTCTACATTCTATATTCTAAAAACTATATTCAGTCTTCCTTATTGTATATTCTAAATTCTTTGTTCTGCACTCCATTTCTAAATTCTGGGTTCTATATTCTCTATTCATTTCTATATTTTTTGTTTACATTCTATATTCTACGTTCCATATTCTGCATTCCGTGTTTTATATTCTATATTATGTTTTCAACTTTCTATATTCTAAATTCTATATTCAGTGTTCTGAATTCTATATTCTAAATTCTGTGTTCTTCATTCCATGTTCTAAATTCTGGGTTCTATATTTTCTATACTATATTCTATATTCTGTGTTCTACATTCTATATTCTAAATCCTATATTCAGTATTGTGTATTCTATATTCTTAATTCTCTATTCTTCATTCCATGTTCTAAGTTCTGGATCCTATACTCTCTATTATATATTCTCTATTTGTGTTCTTCATTCTATATTCTACATAGTATATTCTGCATTCCGTATCCTATATTCTATATTCTATGTTCTACATTCTAAATTCTAAAATCTATATTCAGTATTCTGTATTCTATAGTATAAATTCTCTGTTCTGCATTCCATTTCTAAATTGTGGTTTCTCTATTCTCTATTCTATATTATATATTTGGGTCGTTCATTCTATATTCTACGTCCTATATTCTGCCATCCGTATTTTATATTCTATATTGTTTGTTCTATATTCGATATTCTAAATTCTATATTCAGTATTTTGTATTCTATATTCTAATTTTTGTGTTCTGCATTCCATGTACTAAATTCTGGGTTCTCTATTCTCTATTCTCTATTCTATATTCTGTGCTTACATTCTATATTCTAAATTCTATATTCAGTATTCTGTATTCTATATTCTAAATTCTGTGTTCTGCTTTCTTTTTATAAATTCTATATTCAGTAACTTGCATTCTATATTCTAAATTCTGTGTTCTGCATTCTATTTTCTAAATTCTATATTCATTATTCTGTATATTATATTCTAAAATCTGTGTTCTGCATTCCATGTTCTAAATTCTGGGTTCTGTATTGTTTTCCATATTCTATATACTGTGTTCTTCATTCAATATTCTGTGTTGTATATTATTTATGCCGTATTATATATTCTGTGTTCTTCATTCTATATTCTGTATTCTATATTCTGCATTCCATATTCTATATTCTATATTCTGTGTTCTACATTTTATACTCTAAATTCTATATTCAGTATTCTGTATTGTATATTCCAAATTCTGTGTTCTGCATTGTATGTTCTAAACTTTGGGTTCTGTATTCTGTATTCCATATTCTATATTTTGTGTTCTATAGTCTATATTTGGTATTCAATATTCTGCATTCCGTATTCTATATTCTATATCCTGTGTTCTATATTCTATATTCAGTATTCTGTGTTTTATTTTCTAAATTCTGTGTTCTGCATTCCATGTTCTAAATTCTGGGTTTTATATTCACTATTGTATATACTACATTCTGTGTGCTACATTCTATATTATAAATTCTATATTCAGTATTCTGTATTCTATATTCTAAATTCTGTGTTTACATTCTATATTCTAAATTGCATATTCAGTATGCTGTATTCTATATTCTAAATTCTGAGTTCTGCTTTCCATGTTCCAAAATCTGGCTTCAATATTTTCCTTGCTATTTTTTTTTTCTGTTTTCTACATTATATATTCTAAATTATTTATTCAGTATTATGTATTTTATATTCTATATTCTATGTCCTACATAGAATTTTTTAATTGTTTATAAAATATTCCGTATATTATGTTCTAAATTCTGTGTTCTATATTCTCTTTTCTATTTTCTATATTCTGTGTTCTACATTCTATATTGTAAATTTTATATTCAGCATTCTGTATTCTATATTCTAAATTCTGTGTTCTACATTCTATATTCTATATTCTATATTCAGTATAATGTATTCTATATTCTAAATTCTGTGTTCTGCATCACATGTTCAAAATTCTCGATACTATACTCTCTATTGTATATTCTATATTCTATATACTGTGTTCTACATTCTATATTCTAAAATCTATATTAATTAATGTGTATTCTATAGTCTTAATTCTGTGTTCTGCATTCAAAGTTCTAAATTCTGGGTTCTATATTCTGTTTTCCATATTTTAATACTGTGTTCTACATTCTATATTCTAAATTCTATATTCAGTATTATATATTCTATAATCTAAATTCTGTGTTCTGCATTCCATGTTCTAAATTCTCTATTCTATATTCTGTGTTCTACTTTCTATATTCTTAATTATATATTTTGTATTCAGTATTCTATATTCTAAATTCTGTGTTCTGCATTTCATGTTCTAAATTCTGTGTTCTATATTCTCTTTTCTATATTCTATATTCTGTGTCCTTCATTCAATATTCTAAATTCTATATTCAGTATTCTCTATCCTATATTCTAAATTCTGTGTTCTGCATACCATGTTCGTATTTCGGGATTCTGTATTCTGTTTCCATATTTTACATTCTGTGTTCTAAATTCTATATTCTGTATAATATATTCTGCATTACGTATTCAATATTGTATATTTTGTGTTCTACATTCTATATTCTAAATTCTATAATCTATATTCTAAATTCTGTGTTCTTTATTCCGTGTTCTTAACTCTGGGTTCTATAAACTCTTTTCTATATTCTATATTCTGTGTTCGACATTTAATATTCTAAATTCTATATTTAGTATTCTCAATTCTATATTCAAAATTCTGTGTTCTACATGCTATATTCTAAATTCTATATTCTATATTCAAAATTCTGTAATCTTCATTCCGTGTTCTAAATTCTGGGTTCTATATTCTCTATTCTATATTCTATATTCTGTGTTCTTCATTCTATATTCTACATTCTATATTCTGCATTCCGTATTCTATATTCTATATACTGTGTTCTACATTCTATATTCAAAATTCTATTTTCATTATCCTGTATTCTATATTCTAAATTGTGTGCTTTGAATTCCATGATCTAAATTCTGGGTTCTATATTCTCTATTATATATTCTATATTTTTTGTTATTCATTCTATATTGTACGTTCTATATTCTGCATTCCGTGTTATATATTCTATATTATGTTTCCTACATTCTATATTCTAAAATCTATATTCAGTATTCTGTATTCTATAATCAAATTCTGTGTTCTGTTTCAATTTTTAAATTCTGGGTTCTAAATTCTCTTTTATATATTCTATATTTTGTGTTCTTATTACTTTATTCTGCATTCTATATTCTGCATTCTGTATTTATGTTCTATATTCTGTGTTCTACATCTACTTTCTAAATTCTATATTCTGTATTCTGTATTCAATATTCTACATTCTGTGTTCTGCATTCTATGTTCTAAATTCTGGGTTCTGTATTCTGTTTTCCATATTCTATATTCTGTGTTCTATATTCTATATTCTCTATTCTATATTCTGCATTCCGTATTCTATACTCTCTATTCTGTGTTCTTCATTCTATTATCCAAATTCTACATTCAGTATTCTGTATTCTATATTCTAAATTCTGTGCTCTGCATTCCATGTTCTAAATTCTGTGTTCTATATTGTCTTTTCTATATTCTATATTCTGTGTTCTACATTCAGTATTCTAAATTCTATATTCAGTATTCTGTATTGTATATTCTAAATTCTGTGTTCTGCATACCATGTTCAAATTTCGGGGTTCTGTATTCTGTTTCCATATTTTATATTCTGTGTTCTAATTTCTATATTCTGTATACTATATTCTGCATTATGTATTCTATATTCTATATTTTGTGTTCTACATTCTATATTCTAAATTTTATATTCAGTATTCTTTATTCTATTTTCTAAATTCTGGGTTCTGCATTCCATGTTCTAAATCCTATATTCAGTATTCTGTATTCTATATTCTAAATTCTGTGTTCCGCATTCTAAGTTCTAAATTCTATATTCAGTATTCTGTATTATAAATTCTAAATTCTGTGTTCTGCATTCCATGTTGTAAATACTGGGTTGTCTATTCTGTTTTCCATATTGTATAATCTGTGTTCTACATTCTATATTCTGTATTCTATATTCTGCATTCCGTATTCCATATTCTGTGTTTTACATTCTATATTCTAAATTCTATATTCTGTATTCCGTATTCTATATTCTGAACTCTGTGTTCTACATTCTATATTCTAAATTCTATATTCAGTGGTCTGTATTCTATATTCTAAATTCTGTGTTCTGCATTACAGTCTCTAAATTTTGGCTTCTATATTCTCTATTCTATATTGTATATGCTGTCTTCTACATTCAATATTCTGAATTGTATATTGAAGTTTCTGTATTCTATATTCTAAATTCTGTGTCCTGCATTCCATTTTCTAAATTCTGGTTTCTATATTCTCTATTCTATTTTCTGAGTTGTATATTCTATATTCTAAATTCTATATTCAGTATTCTGAATGCTCTATTCTTAATTTTGTGTTCTACATCCGTGTTCTAAATTCTGGGTTCTATATTCTCTATTTTATACATTGTGTTCTTCATTCCATATTCTACATATCATATTCTGCATTCCGTATTCTATATTCTATATTCTGTGTTCTACATTCTATATTCTAAAAACTATATTCAGTCTTCCTTATTGTATATTCTAAATTTTTTGTTCTGCACTCCATTTCTAAATTCTGGGTTCTATATTCTCTATTCATTTCTATATTTTTTGTTTACATTCTATATTCTACGTTCCATATTCTGCATTCCGTGTTTTATATTCTATATTATGTTTTCAACATTCTATATTCTAAATTCTATATTCAGTGTTCTGAATTCTATATTCTAAATTCTGTGTTCTTCATTCCATGTTCTAAATTCTGGGTTCTATATTTTCTATACTATATTCTATATTCTGTGTTCTACATTCTATATTCTAAATCCTATATTCAGTATTGTGTATTCTATATTCTTAATTCTCTATTCTTCATTCCATGTTCTAAGTTCTGGATCCTATACCCTCTATCATATATTCTCTATTTGTGTTCTTCATTCTATATTCTACATAGTATATTCTGCATTCCGTATCCTATATTCTATATTCTATGTTCTACATTCTAAATTCTAAAATCTATATTCAGTATTCTGTATTCTATAGTATAAATTCTCTGTTCTGCATTCCATTTCTAAATTGTGGTTTCTCTATTCTCTATTCTATATTATATATTTGGGTCGTTCATTCTATATTCTACGTCCTATATTCTGCCATCCGTATTTTATATTCTATATTGTTTGTTCTATATTCTATATTCTAAATTCTATATTCAGTATTTTGTATTCTATATTCTAATCTGTGTGTTCTGCATTCCATGTACTAAATTCTGGGTTCTCTATTCTCTATTCTCTATTCTATATTCTGTGTTTACATTCTATATTCTAAATTCTATATTCAGTATTCTGTATTCTATATTCTAAATTCTGTGTTCTGCTTTCTTTTTATAAATTCTATATTCAGTACCTTGCATTCTATATTCTAAATTCTGTGTTCTGCATTCTATTTTCTAAATTCTATATTCATTATTCTGTATATTATATTCTAAAATCTGTGTTCTGCATTCCATGTTCTAAATTCTGGGTTCTGTATTGTTTTCCATATTCTATATACTGTGTTCTTCATTCAATATTCTGTGTTGTATATTATTTATGCCGTATTATATATTCTGTGTTCTTCATTCTATATTCTGTATTCTATATTCTGCAATCCGTATTCTATATTCTATATTCTGTGTTCTACATTTTATACTCTAAATTCTATATTCAGTATTCTGTATTGTATATTCCAAATTCTGTGTTCTGCATTGTATGTTCTAAACTTTGGGTTCTGTATTCTGTATTCCATATTCTATATTTTGTGTTCTATAGTCTATATTTGGTATTCAATATTCTCCTTTCCGTATTCTATATTCTATATCCTGTGTTCTATATTCTATATTCAGTATTCTGTGTTTTATTTTCTAAATTCTGTGTTCTGCATTCCATGTTCTAAATTCTGGGTTTTATATTCACTATTGTATATACTACATTCTGTGTGCTACATTCTATATTATAAATTCTATATTCAGTATTCTGTATTCTATATTCTAAATTCTGTGTTTACATTCTATTTTCTAAATTGCATATTCTGTATGCTGTATTCTATATTCTAAATTCTGAGTTCTGCTTTCCATGTTCCAAAATCTGGCTTCAATATTTTCCTTGCTATTTTTTTTCTGTTTTCTACATTATATATTCTAAATTATTTATTCAGTATTATGTATTTTATATTCTATATTCTATGTCCTACATAGAATTTTTTAATTGTTTATAAAATATTCCGTATATTATGTTCTAAATTCTGTGTTCTATATTCTCTTTTCTATTTTCTATATTCTGTGTTCTACATTCTATATTGTAAATTTTATATTCAGCATTCTGTATTCTATATTCTAAATTCTGTGTTCTACATTCTATATTCTATATTCTATATTCAGTATAATGTATTCTATATTCTAAATTCTGTGTTCTGCATCACATGTTCAAAATTCTCGATACTATACTCTCTATTGTATATTCTATATTCTATATACTGTGTTCTACATTCTATATTCTAAAATCTATATTAATTAATGTGTATTCTATAGTCTTAATTCTGTGTTCTGCATTCAAAGTTCTAAATTCTGGGTTCTATATTCTGTTTTCCATATTTTAATACTGTGTTCTACATTCTATATTCTAAATTCTATATTCAGTATTATATATTCTATAATCTAAATTCTGTGTTCTGCATTCCATGTTCTAAATTCTCTATTCTATATTCTGTGTTCTACTTTCTATATTCTTAATTATATATTTTGTATTCAGTATTCTATATTCTAAATTCTGTGTTCTGCATTTCATGTTCTAAATTCTGTGTTCTATATTCTCTTTTCTATATTCTATATTCTGTGTCCTTCATTCAATATTCTAAATTCTATATTCAGTATTCTCTATCCTATATTCTAAATTCTGTGTTCTGCATACCATGTTCGTATTTCGGGATTCTGTATTCTGTTTCCATATTTTACATTCTGTGTTCTAAATTCTATATTCTGTATAATATATTCTGCATTACGTATTCAATATTGTATATTTTGTGTTCTACATTCTATATTCTAAATTCTATAATCTATATTCTAAATTCTGTGTTCTTTATTCCGTGTTCTTAACTCTGGGTTCTATAAACTCTTTTCTATATTCTATATTCTGTGTTCGACATTTAATATTCTAAATTCTATATTTAGTATTCTCAATTCTATATTCAAAATTCTGTGTTCTACATGCTATATTCTAAATTCTATATTCTATATTCAAAATTCTGTAATCTTCATTCCGTGTTCTAAATTCTGGGTTCTATATTCTCTATTCTATATTCTATATTCTGTGTTCTTCATTCTATATTCTACATTCTATATTCTGCATTCCGTATTCTATATTCTATATACTGTGTTCTACATTCTATATTCAAAATTCTATTTTCATTATCCTGTATTCTATATTCTAAATTGTGTGCTTTGAATTCCATGATCTAAATTCTGGGTTCTATATTCTCTATTATATATTCTATATTTTTTGTTATTCATTCTATATTGTACGTTCTATATTCTGCATTCCGTGTTATATATTCTATATTATGTTTCCTACATTCTATATTCTAAAATCTATATTCAGTATTCTGTATTCTATAATCAAATTCTGTGTTCTGTTTCAATTTTTAAATTCTGGGTTCTAAATTCTCTTTTATATATTCTATATTTTGTGTTCTTATTACTTTATTCTGCATTCTATATTCTGCATTCTGTATTTATGTTCTATATTCTGTGTTCTACATCTACTTTCTAAATTCTATATTCTGTATTCTGTATTCAATATTCTACATTCTGTGTTCTGCATTCTATGTTCTAAATTCTGGGTTCTGTATTCTGTTTTCCATATTCTATATTCTGTGTTCTATATTCTATATTCTCTATTCTATATTCTGCATTCCGTATTCTATACTCTCTATTCTGTGTTCTTCATTCTATTATCCAAATTCTACATTCAGTATTCTGTATTCTATATTCTAAATTCTGTGCTCTGCATTCCATGTTCTAAATTCTGTGTTCTATATTGTCTTTTCTATATTCTATATTCTGTGTTCTACATTCAGTATTCTAAATTCTA
This sequence comes from Vicugna pacos, assembly GCF_048564905.1. Classification (NCBI taxonomy): domain Eukaryota; kingdom Metazoa; phylum Chordata; class Mammalia; order Artiodactyla; family Camelidae; genus Vicugna; species Vicugna pacos. The sequence goes on along the minus strand of NW_027328741.1, from coordinate 68,943,863 downwards.
TATTCAGTATTCTGTATTGTATATTCTAAATTCTGTGTTCTGCATACCATGTTCAAATTTCGGGGTTCTGTATTCTGTTTCCATATTTTATATTCTGTGTTCTAATTTCTATATTCTGTATACTATATTCTGCATTATGTATTCTATATTCTATATTTTGTGTTCTACATTCTATATTCTAAATTTTATATTCAGTATTCTTTATTCTATTTTCTAAATTCTGGGTTCTGCATTCCATGTTCTAAATCCTATATTCAGTATTCTGTATTCTATATTCTAAATTCTGTGTTCCGCATTCTAAGTTCTAAATTCTATATTCAGTATTCTGTATTATAAATTCTAAATTCTGTGTTCTGCATTCCATGTTGTAAATACTGGGTTGTCTATTCTGTTTTCCATATTGTATAATCTGTGTTCTACATTCTATATTCTGTATTCTATATTCTGCATTCCGTATTCCATATTCTGTGTTTTACATTCTATATTCTAAATTCTATATTCTGTATTCCGTATTCTATATTCTGAACTCTGTGTTCTACATTCTATATTCTAAATTCTATATTCAGTGGTCTGTATTCTATATTCTAAATTCTGTGTTCTGCATTACAGTCTCTAAATTTTGGCTTCTATATTCTCTATTCTATATTGTATATGCTGTCTTCTACATTCAATATTCTGAATTGTATATTGAAGTTTCTGTATTCTATATTCTAAATTCTGTGTCCTGCATTCCATTTTCTAAATTCTGGTTTCTATATTCTCTATTCTATTTTCTGAGTTGTATATTCTATATTCTAAATTCTATATTCAGTATTCTGAATGCTCTATTCTTAATTTTGTGTTCTACATCCGTGTTCTAAATTCTGGGTTCTATATTCTCTATTTTATACATTGTGTTCTTCATTCCATATTCTACATATCATATTCTGCATTCCGTATTCTATATTCTATATTCTGTGTTCTACATTCTATATTCTAAAAACTATATTCAGTCTTCCTTATTGTATATTCTAAATTTTTTGTTCTGCACTCCATTTCTAAATTCTGGGTTCTATATTCTCTATTCATTTCTATATTTTTTGTTTACATTCTATATTCTACGTTCCATATTCTGCATTCCGTGTTTTATATTCTATATTATGTTTTCAACATTCTATATTCTAAATTCTATATTCAGTGTTCTGAATTCTATATTCTAAATTCTGTGTTCTTCATTCCATGTTCTAAATTCTGGGTTCTATATTTTCTATACTATATTCTATATTCTGTGTTCTACATTCTATATTCTAAATCCTATATTCAGTATTGTGTATTCTATATTCTTAATTCTCTATTCTTCATTCCATGTTCTAAGTTCTGGATCCTATACCCTCTATCATATATTCTCTATTTGTGTTCTTCATTCTATATTCTACATAGTATATTCTGCATTCCGTATCCTATATTCTATATTCTATGTTCTACATTCTAAATTCTAAAATCTATATTCAGTATTCTGTATTCTATAGTATAAATTCTCTGTTCTGCATTCCATTTCTAAATTGTGGTTTCTCTATTCTCTATTCTATATTATATATTTGGGTCGTTCATTCTATATTCTACGTCCTATATTCTGCCATCCGTATTTTATATTCTATATTGTTTGTTCTATATTCTATATTCTAAATTCTATATTCAGTATTTTGTATTCTATATTCTAATCTGTGTGTTCTGCATTCCATGTACTAAATTCTGGGTTCTCTATTCTCTATTCTCTATTCTATATTCTGTGTTTACATTCTATATTCTAAATTCTATATTCAGTATTCTGTATTCTATATTCTAAATTCTGTGTTCTGCTTTCTTTTTATAAATTCTATATTCAGTACCTTGCATTCTATATTCTAAATTCTGTGTTCTGCATTCTATTTTCTAAATTCTATATTCATTATTCTGTATATTATATTCTAAAATCTGTGTTCTGCATTCCATGTTCTAAATTCTGGGTTCTGTATTGTTTTCCATATTCTATATACTGTGTTCTTCATTCAATATTCTGTGTTGTATATTATTTATGCCGTATTATATATTCTGTGTTCTTCATTCTATATTCTGTATTCTATATTCTGCAATCCGTATTCTATATTCTATATTCTGTGTTCTACATTTTATACTCTAAATTCTATATTCAGTATTCTGTATTGTATATTCCAAATTCTGTGTTCTGCATTGTATGTTCTAAACTTTGGGTTCTGTATTCTGTATTCCATATTCTATATTTTGTGTTCTATAGTCTATATTTGGTATTCAATATTCTCCTTTCCGTATTCTATATTCTATATCCTGTGTTCTATATTCTATATTCAGTATTCTGTGTTTTATTTTCTAAATTCTGTGTTCTGCATTCCATGTTCTAAATTCTGGGTTTTATATTCACTATTGTATATACTACATTCTGTGTGCTACATTCTATATTATAAATTCTATATTCAGTATTCTGTATTCTATATTCTAAATTCTGTGTTTACATTCTATTTTCTAAATTGCATATTCTGTATGCTGTATTCTATATTCTAAATTCTGAGTTCTGCTTTCCATGTTCCAAAATCTGGCTTCAATATTTTCCTTGCTATTTTTTTTCTGTTTTCTACATTATATATTCTAAATTATTTATTCAGTATTATGTATTTTATATTCTATATTCTATGTCCTACATAGAATTTTTTAATTGTTTATAAAATATTCCGTATATTATGTTCTAAATTCTGTGTTCTATATTCTCTTTTCTATTTTCTATATTCTGTGTTCTACATTCTATATTGTAAATTTTATATTCAGCATTCTGTATTCTATATTCTAAATTCTGTGTTCTACATTCTATATTCTATATTCTATATTCAGTATAATGTATTCTATATTCTAAATTCTGTGTTCTGCATCACATGTTCAAAATTCTCGATACTATACTCTCTATTGTATATTCTATATTCTATATACTGTGTTCTACATTCTATATTCTAAAATCTATATTAATTAATGTGTATTCTATAGTCTTAATTCTGTGTTCTGCATTCAAAGTTCTAAATTCTGGGTTCTATATTCTGTTTTCCATATTTTAATACTGTGTTCTACATTCTATATTCTAAATTCTATATTCAGTATTATATATTCTATAATCTAAATTCTGTGTTCTGCATTCCATGTTCTAAATTCTCTATTCTATATTCTGTGTTCTACTTTCTATATTCTTAATTATATATTTTGTATTCAGTATTCTATATTCTAAATTCTGTGTTCTGCATTTCATGTTCTAAATTCTGTGTTCTATATTCTCTTTTCTATATTCTATATTCTGTGTCCTTCATTCAATATTCTAAATTCTATATTCAGTATTCTCTATCCTATATTCTAAATTCTGTGTTCTGCATACCATGTTCGTATTTCGGGATTCTGTATTCTGTTTCCATATTTTACATTCTGTGTTCTAAATTCTATATTCTGTATAATATATTCTGCATTACGTATTCAATATTGTATATTTTGTGTTCTACATTCTATATTCTAAATTCTATAATCTATATTCTAAATTCTGTGTTCTTTATTCCGTGTTCTTAATTCTGGGTTCTATAATCTCTTTTCTATATTCTATATTCTGTGTTCGACATTCAATATTCTAAATTCTATATTTAGTATTCTCAATTCTATATTCAAAATTCTGTGTTCTACATGCTATATTCTAAATTCTATATTCTATATTCAAAATTCTGTATTCTTCATTCCGTGTTCTAAATTCTGGGTTCTATATTCTCTATTCTATATTCTATATTCTGTGTTCTTCATTCTATATTCTACATTCTATATTCTGCATTCCGTATTCTATATTCTATATACTGTGTTCTACATTCTATATTCAAAATTCTATTTTCATTATCCTGTATTCTATATTCTAAATTCTGTGCTTTGAATTCCATGTTCTAAATTCTGGGTTCTATATTCTCTATTATATATTCTATATTTTTTGTTCTTCATTCTATATTGTACGTTCTATATTCTGCATTCCGTGTTATATATTCTATATTATGTTTCCTACATTCTATATTCTAAAATCTATATTCAGTATTCTGTATTCTATAATCTAAATTCTGTGTTCTGATTCAATTTTTAAATTCTGGGTTCTAAATTCTCTTTTATATATTCTATATTTTGTGTTCTTATTACTTTATTCTGCATTCTATATTCTGCATTCTGTATTTATGTTCTATATTCTGTGTTCTACATCTACTTTCTAAATTCTATATTCTGTATTCTGTATTCAATATTCTACATTCTGTGTTCTGCATTCTATGTTCTAAATTCTGGGTTCTGTATTGTTTTCCATATTCTATATACTGTGTTCTTCATTCTATATTGTGTATTGTATATTATTTATGCCGTATTATATATTCTGTGTTCTTCATTCTATATTCTGTATTCTATATTCTGCATTCCGTATTCTATATTCTATATTCTGTGTTCTACATTTTATACTCTAAATTCTATATTCAGTATTCTGTATTGTATATTCCAAATTCTGTGTTCTGCATTGTATGTTCTAAACTTTGGGTTCTGTATTCTGTATTCCATATTCTATATTTTGTGTTCTATAGTCTATATTTGGTATTCAATATTCTGCATTCCGTATTCTATATTCTATATCCTGTGTTCTATATTCTATATTCAGTATTCTGTGTTTTATTTTCTAAATTCTGTGTTCTGCATTCCATGTTCTAAATTCTGGGTTTTATATTCACTATTGTATATACTACATTCTGTGTGCTACATTCTATATTATAAATTCTATATTCAGTATTCTGTATTCTATATTCTAAATTCTGTGTTTACATTCTATATTCTAAATTGCATATTCAGTATGCTGTATTCTATATTCTAAATTCTGAATTCTGCTTTCCATGTTCCAAAATCTGGCTTCAATATTTTCCTTGCTATTTTTTTTTCTGTTTTCTACATTATATATTCTAAATTATTTATTCTGTATTATGTATTTTATATTCTATATTCTATGTCCTACATAGAATTTTTTAATTGTTTATAAAATATTCCGTATATTATGTTCTAAATTCTGTGTTCTATATTCTCTTTTCTATTTTCTATATTCTGTGTTCTACATTCTATATTGTAAATTTTATATTCAGCATTCTGTATTCTATATTCTAAATTCTGTGTTCTACATTCTATATTCTATATTCTATATTCAGTATAATGTATTCTATATTCTAAATTCTGTGTTCTGCATCACATGTTCAAAATTCTCGATACTATACTCTCTATTGTATATTCTATATTCTATATAGTGTGTTCTACATTCTATATTCTAAAATCTATATTAATTAATGTGTATTCTATAGTCTTAATTCTGTGTTCTGCATTCAAAGTTCTAAATTCTGGGTTCTATATTCTGTTTTCCATATTTTAATACTGTGTTCTACATTCTATATTCTAAATTCTATATTCAGTATTATATATTCTATAATCTAAATTCTGTGTTCTGCATTCCATGTTCTAAATTCTCTATTCTATATTCTGTGTTCTACTTTCTATATTCTTAATTATATATTTTGTATTCAGTATTCTATATTCTAAATTCTGTGTTCTGCATTTCATGTTCTAAATTCTGTGTTCTATATTCTTTTTTCTATATTCTATATTCTGTGTCCTTCATTCAATATTCTAAATTCTATATTCAGTATTCTCTATCCTATATTCTAAATTCTGTGTTCTGCATACCATGTTCGTATTTCGGGATTCTGTATTCTGTTTCCATATTTTACATTCTGTGTTCTAAATTCTATATTCTGTATAATATATTCTGCATTACGTATTCAATATTGTATATTTTGTGTTCTACATTCTATATTCTAAATTCTATAATCTATATTCTAAATTCTGTGTTCTTTATTCCGTGTTCTTAATTCTGGGTTCTATAATCTCTTTTCTATATTCTATATTCTGTGTTCGACATTCAATATTCTAAATTCTATATTTAGTATTCTCAATTCTATATTCAAAATTCTGTGTTCTACATGCTATATTCTAAATTCTATATTCTATATTCAAAATTCTGTATTCTTCATTCCGTGTTCTAAATTCTGGGTTCTATATTCTCTATTCTATATTCTATATTCTGTGTTCTTCATTCTATATTCTACATTCTATATTCTGCATTCCGTATTCTATATTCTATATACTGTGTTCTACATTCTATATTCAAAATTCTATTTTCATTATCCTGTATTCTATATTCTAAATTCTGTGCTTTGAATTCCATGTTCTAAATTCTGGGTTCTATATTCTCTATTATATATTCTATATTTTTTGTTCTTCTTTCTATTTTGTACGTTCTATATTCTGCATTCCGTGTTATATATTCTATATTATGTTTCCTACATTCTATATTCTAAAATCTATATTCAGTATTCTGTATTCTATAATCTAAATTCTGTGTTCTGATTCAATTTTTAAATTCTGGGTTCTAAATTCTCTTTTATATATTCTATATTTTGTGTTCTTATTACTTTATTCTGCATTGTATATTCTGCATTCTGTATTTATGTTCTATATTCTGTGTTCTACATCTACTTTCTAAATTCTATATTCTGTATTCTGTATTCAATATTCTACATTCTGTGTTCTGCATTCTATGTTCTAAATTCTGGGTTCTGTATTGTTTTCCATATTCTATATACTGTGTTCTTCATTCTATATTGTGTATTGTATATTATTTATGCCGTATTATATATTCTGTGTTCTTCATTCTATATTCTGTATTCTATATTCTGCATTCCGTATTCTATATTCTATATTCTGTGTTCTACATTTTATACTCTAAATTCTATATTCAGTATTCTGTATTGTATATTCCAAATTCTGTGTTCTGCATTGTATGTTCTAAACTTTGGGTTCTGTATTCTGTATTCCATATTCTATATTTTGTGTTCTATAGTCTATATTTGGTTTTCAATATTCTGCATTCCGTATTCTATATTCTATATCCTGTGTTCTATATTCTATATTCAGTATTCTGTGTTTTATTTTCTAAATTCTGTGTTCTGCATTCCATGTTCTAAATTCTGGGTTTTATATTCACTATTGTATATACTACATTCTGTGTGCTACATTCTATATTATAAATTCTATATTCAGTATTCTGTATTCTATATTCTAAATTCTGTGTTTACATTCTATATTCTAAATTGCATATTCAGTATGCTGTATTCTATATTCTAAATTCTGAGTTCTGCTTTCCATGTTCCAAAATCTGGCTTCAATATTTTCCTTGCTATTTTTTTTTCTGTTTTCTACATTATATATTCTAAATTATTTATTCAGTATTATGTATTTTATATTCTATATTCTATGTCCTACATAGAATTTTTTAATTGTTTATAAAATATTCCGTATATTATGTTCTAAATTCTGTGTTCTATATTCTCTTTTCTATTTTCTATATTCTGTGTTCTACATTCTATATTGTAAATTTTATATTCAGCATTCTGTATTCTATATTCTAAATTCTGTGTTCTACATTGTATATTCTATATTCTATATTCAGTATAATGTATTCTATATTCTAAATTCTGTGTTCTGCATCACATGTTCAAAATTCTCGATACTATACTCTCTATTGTATATTCTATATTCTATATACTGTGTTCTACATTCTATATTCTAAAATCTATATTAATTAATGTGTATTCTATAGTCTTAATTCTGTGTTCTGCATTCAAAGTTCTAAATTCTGGGTTCTATATTCTGTTTTCCATATTTTAATACTGTGTTCTACATTCTATATTCTAAATTCTATATTCAGTATTATATATTCTATAATCTAAATTCTGTGTTCTGCATTCCATGTTCTAAATTCTCTATTCTATATTCTGTGTTCTACTTTCTATATTCTTAATTATATATTTTGTATTCAGTATTCTATATTCTAAATTCTGTGTTCTGCATTTCATGTTCTAAATTCTGTGTTCTATATTCTTTTTTCTATATTCTATATTCTGTGTCCTTCATTCAATATTCTAAATTCTATATTCAGTATTCTCTATCCTATATTCTAAATTCTGTGTTCTGCATACCATGTTCGTATTTCGGGATTCTGTATTCTGTTTCCATATTTTACATTCTGTGTTCTAAATTCTATATTCTGTATAATATATTCTGCATTACGTATTCAATATTGTATATTTTGTGTTCTACATTCTATATTCTTAATTCTATAATCTATTTTCTAAATTCTGTGTTCTTTATTCCGTGTTCTTAATTCTGGGTTCTATAATCTCTTTTTTATATTCTATATTCTGTGTTCGACATTCAATATTCTAAATTCTATATTTAGTATTCTCAATTCTATATTCAAAATTCTGTGTTCTACATGCTATATTCTAAATTCTATATTCTATATTCAAAATTCTGTATTCTTCATTCCGTGTTCTAAATTCTGGGTTCTATATTCTCTATTCTCTATTCTATATTCTGTGTTCTTCATTCTATATTCTACATTCTATATTCTGCATTCCGTATTCTATATTCTATATACTGTGTTCTACATTCTATATTCAAAATTCTATTTTCATTATCCTGTATTCTATATTCTAAATTCTGTGCTTTGAATTCCATGTTCTAAATTCTGGGTTCTATATTCTCTATTATATATTCTATATTTTTTGTTCTTCTTTCTATATTGTACGTTCTATATTCTGCATTCCGTGTTATATATTCTATATTATGTTTCCTACATTCTATATTCTAAAATCTATATTCAGTATTCTGTATTCTATAATCTAAATTCTGTGTTCTGATTCAATTTTTAAATTCTGGGTTCTAAATTCTCTTTTATATATTCTATATTTTGTGTTCTTATTACTTTATTCTGCATTGTATATTCTGCATTCTGTATTTATGTTCTATATTCTGTTTTCTACATCTACTTTCTAAATTCTATATTCTGTATTCTGTATTCAATATTCTACATTCTGTGTTCTGCATTCTATGTTCTAAATTCTGGGTTCTGTATTGTTTTCCATATTCTATATACTGTGTTCTTCATTCTATATTGTGTATTGTATATTATTTATGCCGTATTATATATTCTGTGTTCTTCATTCTATATTCTGTATTCTATATTCTGCATTCCATATTCTATATTCTATATTCTGTGTTCTACATTTTATACTCTAATTTCTATATTCAGTATTCTGTATTGTATATTCCAAATTCTGTGTTCTGCATTGTATGTTCTAAACTTTGGGTTCTGTATTCTGTATTCCATATTCTATATTTTGTGTTCTATAGTCTATATTTGGTATTCAATATTCTGCATTCCGTATTCTATATTCTATATCCTGTGTTCTATATTCTATATTCAGTATTCTGTGTTTTATTTTCTAAATTCTGTGTTCTGCATTCCATGTTCTAAATTCTGGGTTTTATATTCACTATTGTATATACTACATTCTGTGTGCTACATTCTATATTATAAATTCTATATTCAGTATTCTGTATTCTATATTCTAAATTCTGTGTTTACATTCTATATTCTAAATTGCATATTCAGTATGCTGTATTCTATATTCTAAATTCTGAGTTCTGCTTTCCATGTTCCAAAATCTGGCTTCAATATTTTCCTTGCTATTTTTTTTTCTGTTTTCTACGTTATATATTCTAAATTATTTATTCAGTATTATGTATTTTATATTCTATATTCTATGTCCTACATAGAATTTTTTAATTGTTTATAAAATATTCCGTATATTATATTCTAAATTCTGTGTTCTATATTCTCTTTTCTATTTTCTATATTCTGTGTTCTACATTCTATATTGTAAATTTTATATTCAGCATTCTGTATTCTATATTCTAAATTCTGTGTTCTACATTCTATATTCTATATTCTATATTCAGTATAATGTATTCTATATTCTAAATTCTGTGTTCTGCATCACATGTTCAAAATTCTCGATACTATACTCTCTATTGTATATTCTATATTCTATATACTGTGTTCTACATTCTATATTCTAAAATCTATATTATTTAATGTGTATTCTATAGTCTTAATTCTGTGTTCTGCATTCAAAGTTCTAAATTCTGGGTTCTATATTCTGTTTTCCATATTTTAATACTGTGTTCTACATTCTATATTCTAAATTCTATATTCAGTATTATATATTCTATAATCTAAATTCTGTGTTCTGCATTCCATGTTCTAAATTCTCTATTCTATATTCTGTGTTCTACTTTCTATATTCTTAATTATATATTTTGTATTCAGTATTCTATATTCTAAATTCTGTGTTCTGCATTTCATGTTCTAAATTCTGTGTTCTATATTCTCTTTTCTATATTCTATATTCTGTGTCCTTCATTCAATATTCTAAATTCTATATTCAGTATTCTCTATCCTATATTCTAAATTCTGTGTTCTGCATACCATGTTCGTATTTCGGGGTTCTGTATTCTGTTTCCATATTTTACATTCTGTGTTCTAAATTCTATATTCTGTATAATATATTCTGCATTACGTATTCAATATTGTATATTTTGTGTTCTACATTCTATATTCTAAATTCTATAATCTATATTCTAAATTCTGTGTTTTTATTCCGTGTTCTTAATTCTGGGTTCTATAATCTCTTTTCTATATTCTATATTCTGTGTTCGACATTCAATATTCTAAATTCTATATTTAGTATTCTCAATTCTATATTCAAAATTCTGTGTTCTACATGCTATATTCTAAATTCTATATTCTATATTCAAAATTCTGTATTCTTCATTCCGTGTTCTAAATTCTGGGTTCTATATTCTCTATTCTATATTCTATATTCTGTGTTCTTCATTCTATATTCTACATTCTATATTCTGCATTCCGTATTCTATATTCTATATACTGTGTTCTACATTCTATATTCAAAATTCTATTTTCATTATCCTGTATTCTATATTCTAAATTCTGTGCTTTGAATTCCATGTTCTAAATTCTGGGTTCTATATTCTCTATTATATATTCTATATTTTTTGTTCTTCATTCTATATTGTACGTTCTATATTCTGCATTCCGTGTTATATATTCTATATTATGTTTCCTACATTCTATATTCTAAAATCTATATTCAGTATTCTGTATTCTATAATCTAAATTCTGTGTTCTGATTCAATTTTTAAATTCTGGGTTCTAAATTCTCTTTTATATATTCTATATTTTGTGTTCTTATTACTTTATTCTGCATTCTATATTCTGCATTCTGTATTTATGTTCTATATTCTGTGTTCTACATCTACTTTCTAAATTCTATATTCTGTATTCTGTATTCAATATTCTACATTCTGTGTTCTGCATTCTATGTTCTAAATTCTGGGTTCTGTATTCTGTTTTCCATATTCTATATTCTGTGTTCTATATTCTATATTCTGTATTCTATATTCTGCATTCCGTATTCTATACTCTCTATTCTGTGTTCTTCATTCTATTATCCAAATTCTATATTCAGTATTCTGTATTCTATATTCTAAATTCTGTGCTCTGCATTCCATGTTCTAAATTCTGTGTTCTATATTGTCTTTTCTATATTCTATATTCTGTGTTCTACATTCAGTATTCTAAATTCTATATTCAGTATTCTGTATTGTATATTCTAAATTCTGTGTTCTGCATACCATGTTCAAATTTCGGGGTTCTGTATTCTGTTTCCATATTTTATATTCTGTGTTCTAATTTCTATATTCTGTATACTATATTCTGCATTATGTATTCTATATTCTATATTTTGTGTTCTACATTCTATATTCTAAATTTTATATTCAGTATTCTTTATTCTATTTTCTAAATTCTGGGTTCTGCATTCCATGTTCTAAATCCTATATTCAGTATTCTGTATTCTATATTCTAAATTCTGTGTTCCGCATTCTAAGTTCTAAATTCTATATTCAGTATTCTGTATTATAAATTCTAAATTCTGTGTTCTGCATTCCATGTTGTAAATACTGGGTTGTCTATTCTGTTTTCCATATTGTATAATCTGTGTTCTACATTCTATATTCTGTATTCTATATTCTGCATTCCGTATTCCATATTCTGTGTTTTACATTCTATATTCTAAATTCTATATTCTGTATTCCGTATTCTATATTCTGAACTCTGTGTTCTACATTCTATATTCTAAATTCTATATTCAGTGGTCTGTATTCTATATTCTAAATTCTGTGTTCTGCATTACAGTCTCTAAATTTTGGCTTCTATATTCTCTATTCTATATTGTATATGCTGTCTTCTACATTCTATCTTCTGAATTGTATATTGAAGTTTCTGTATTCTATATTCTAAATTCTGTGTCCTGCATTCCATTTTCTAAATTCTGGTTTCTATATTCTCTATTCTATTTTCTGAGTTGTATATTCTATATTCTAAATTCTATATTCAGTATTCTGAATGCTCTATTCTTAATTTTGTGTTCTACATCCGTGTTCTAAATTCTGGGTTCTATATTCTCTATTTTATACATTGTGTTCTTCATTCCATATTCTACATATCATATTCTGCATTCCGTATTCTATATTCTATATTCTGTGTTCTACATTCTATATTCTAAAAACTATATTCAGTCTTCCTTATTGTATATTCTAAATTCTTTGTTCTGCACTCCATTTCTAAATTCTGGGTTCTATATTCTCTATTCATTTCTATATTTTTTGTTTACATTCTATATTCTACGTTCCATATTCTGCATTCCGTGTTTTATATTCTATATTATGTTTTCAACTTTCTATATTCTAAATTCTATATTCAGTGTTCTGAATTCTATATTCTAAATTCTGTGTTCTTCATTCCATGTTCTAAATTCTGGGTTCTATATTTTCAATACTATATTCTATATTCTGTGTTCTACATTCTATATTCTAAATCCTATATTCAGTATTGTGTATTCTATATTCTTAATTCTCTATTCTTCATTCCATGTTCTAAGTTCTGGATCCTATACTCTCTACTATATATTCTCTATTTGTGTTCTTCATTCTATATTCTACATAGTATATTCTGCATTCCGTATCCTATATTCTATATTCTATGTTCTACATTCTAAATTCTAAAATCTATATTCAGTATTCTGTATTCTATAGTATAAATTCTCTGTTCTGCATTCCATTTCTAAATTGTGGTTTCTCTATTCTCTATTCTATATTATATATTTGGGTCGTTCATTCTATATTCTACGTCCTATATTCTGCCATCCGTATTTTATATTCTATATTGTTTGTTCTATATTCGATATTCTAAATTCTATATTCAGTATTTTGTATTCTATATTCTAATTTGTGTGTTCTGCATTCCATGTACTAAATTCTGAGTTCTCTATTCTCTATTCTCTATTCTATATTCTGTGTTTACATTCTATATTCTAAATTCTATATTCAGTATTCTGTATTCTATATTCTAAATTCTGTGTTCTGCTTTCTTTTTATAAATTCTATATTCAGTAACTTGCATTCTATATTCTAAATTCTGTGTTCTGCATTCTATTTTCTAAATTCTATATTCATTATTCTGTATATTATATTCTAAAATCTGTGTTCTGCATTCCATGTTCTAAATTCTGGGTTCTGTATTGTTTTCCATATTCTATATACTGTGTTCTTCATTCAATATTCTGTGTTGTATATTATTTATGCCGTATTATATATTCTGTGTTCTTCATTCTATATTCTGTATTCTATATTCTGCATTCCATATTCTATATTCTATATTCTGTGTTCTACATTTTATACTCTAAATTCTATATTCAGTATTCTGTATTGTATATTCCAAATTCTGTGTTCTGCATTGTATGTTCTAAACTTTGGGTTCTGTATTCTGTATTCCATATTCTATATTTTGTGTTCTATAGTCTATATTTGGTATTCAATATTCTGCATTCCGTATTCTATATTCTATATCCTGTGTTCTATATTCTATATTCAGTATTCTGTGTTTTATTTTATAAATTCTGTGTTCTGCATTCCATGTTCTAAATTCTGGGTTTTATATTCACTATTGTATATACTACATTCTGTGTGCTACATTCTATATTATAAATTCTATATTCAGTATTCTGTATTCTATGTTCTAAATTCTGTGTTTACATTCTATATTCTAAATTGCATATTCAGTATGCTGTATTCTATATTCTAAATTCTGAGTTCTGCTTTCCATGTTCCAAAATCTGGCTTCAATATTTTCCTTGCTATTTTTTTTTCTGTTTTCTACATTATATATTCTAAATTATTTATTCAGTATTATGTATTTTATATTCTATATTCTATGTCCTACATAGAATTTTTTAATTGTTTATAAAATATTCCGTATATTATGTTCTAAATTCTGTGTTCTATATTCTCTTTTCTATTTTCTATATTCTGTGTTCTACATTCTATATTGTAAATTTTATATTCAGCATTCTGTATTCTATATTCTAAATTCTGTGTTCTACATTCTATATTCTATATTCTATATTCAGTATAATGTATTCTATATTCTAAATTCTGTGTTCTGCATCACATGTTCAAAATTCTCGATACTATACTCTCTATTGTATATTCTATATTCTATATACTGTGTTCTACATTCTATATTCTAAAATCTATATTAATTTATGTGTATTCTATAGTCTTAATTCTGTGTTCTGCATTCAAAGTTCTAAATTCTGGGTTCTATATTCTGTTTTCCATATTTTAATACTGTGTTCTACATTCTATATTCTAAATTCTATATTCAGTATTATATATTCTATAATCTAAATTCTGTGTTCTGCATTCCATGTTCTAAATTCTCTATTCTATATTCTGTGTTCTACTTTCTATATTCTTAATTATATATTTTGTATTCAGTATTCTATATTCTAAATTCTGTGTTCTGCATTTCATGTTCTAAATTCTGTGTTCTATATTCTTTTTTCTATATTCTATATTCTGTGTCCTTCATTCAATATTCTAAATTCTATATTCAGTATTCTCTATCCTATATTCTAAATTCTGTGTTCTGCATACCATGTTCGTATTTCGGGATTCTGTATTCTGTTTCCATATTTTACATTCTGTGTTCTAAATTCTATATTCTGTATAATATATTCTGCATTACGTATTCAATATTGTATATTTTGTGTTCTACATTCTATATTCTTAATTCTATAATCTATTTTCTAAATTCTGTGTTCTTTATTCCGTGTTCTTAATTCTGGGTTCTATAATCTCTTTTTTATATTCTATATTCTGTGTTCGACATTCAATATTCTAAATTCTATATTTAGTATTCTCAATTCTATATTCAAAATTCTGTGTTCTACATGCTATATTCTAAATTCTATATTCTATATTCAAAATTCTGTATTCTTCATTCCGTGTTCTAAATTCTGGGTTCTATATTCTCTATTCTCTATTCTATATTCTGTGTTCTTCATTCTATATTCTATATTCTATATTCTGCATTCCGTATTCTATATTCTATATACTGTGTTCTACAGTCTATATTCAAAATTCTATTTTCATTATCCTGTATTCTATATTCTAAATTCTGTGCTTTGAATTCCATGTTCTAAATTCTGGGTTCTATATTCTCTATTATATATTCTATATTTTTTGTTCTTCATTCTATATTGTACGTTCTATATTCTGCATTCCGTGTTATATATTCTATATTATGTTTCCTACATTCTATATTCTAAAATCTATATTCAGTATTCTGTATTCTATAATCTAAATTCTGTGTTCTGATTCAATTTTTAAATTCTGGGTTCTAAATACTCTTTTATATATTCTATATTTTGTGTTCTTATTACTTTATTCTGCATTGTATATTCTGCATTCTGTATTTATGTTCTATATTCTGTGTTCTACATCTACTTTCTAAATTCTATATTCTGTATTCTGTATTCAATATTCTACATTCTGTGTTCTGCATTCTATGTTCTAAATTCTGGGTTCTGTATTGTTTTCCATATTCTATATACTGTGTTCTTCATTCTATATTGTGTATTGTATATTATTTATGCCGTATTATATATTCTGTGTTCTTCATTCTATATTCTGTATTCTATATTCTGCATTCCATATTCTATATTCTATATTCTGTGTTCTACATTTTATACTCTAAATTCTATATTCAGTATTCTGTATTGTATATTCCAAATTCTGTGTTCTGCATTGTATGTTCTAAACTTTGGGTTCTGTATTCTGTATTCCATATTCTATATTTTGTGTTCTATAGTCTATATTTGGTATTCAATATTCTGCATTCCGTATTCTATATTCTATATCCTGTGTTCTATATTCTATATTCAGTATTCTGTGTTTTATTTTCTAAATTCTGTGTTCTGCATTCCATGTTCTAAATTCTGGGTTTTATATTCACTATTGTATATACTACATTCTGTGTGCTACATTCTATATTATAAATTCTATATTCAGTATTCTGTATTCTATATTCTAAATTCTGTGTTTACATTCTATATTCTAAATTGCATATTCAGTATGCTGTATTCTATATTCTAAATTCTGAGTTCTGCTTTCCATGTTCCAAAATCTGGCTTCAATATTTTCCTTGCTATTTTTTTTTCTGTTTTCTACGTTATATATTCTAAATTATTTATTCAGTATTATGTATTTTATATTCTATATTCTATGTCCTACATAGAATTTTTTAATTGTTTATAAAATATTCCGTATATTATATTCTAAATTCTGTGTTCTATATTCTCTTTTCTATTTTCTATATTCTGTGTTCTACATTCTATATTGTAAATTTTATATTCAGCATTCTGTATTCTATATTCTAAATTCTGTGTTCTACATTCTATATTCTATATTCTATATTCAGTATAATGTATTCTATATTCTAAATTCTGTGTTCTGCATCACATGTTCAAAATTCTCGATACTATACTCTCTATTGTATATTCTATATTCTATATACTGTGTTCTACATTCTATATTCTAAAATCTATATTAATTAATGTGTATTCTATAGTCTTAATTCTGTGTTCTGCATTCAAAGTTCTAAATTCTGGGTTCTATATTCTGTTTTCCATATTTTAATACTGTGTTCTACATTCTATATTCTAAATTCTATATTCAGTATTATATATTCTATAATCTAAATTCTGTGTTCTGCATTCCATGTTCTAAATTCTCTATTCTATATTCTGTGTTCTACTTTCTATATTCTTAATTATATATTTTGTATTCAGTATTCTATATTCTAAATTCTGTGTTCTGCATTTCATGTTCTAAATTCTGTGTTCTATATTCTCTTTTCTATATTCTATATTCTGTGTCCTTCATTCAATATTCTAAATTCTATATTCAGTATTCTCTATCCTATATTCTAAATTCTGTGTTCTGCATACCATGTTCGTATTTCGGGATTCTGTATTCTGTTTCCATATTTTACATTCTGTGTTCTAAATTCTATATTCTGTATAATATATTCTGCATTACGTATTCAATATTGTATATTTTGTGTTCTACATTCTATATTCTAAATTCTATAATCTATATTCTAAATTCTGTGTTCTTTATTCCGTGTTCTTAATTCTGGGTTCTATAATCTCTTTTCTATATTCTATATTCTGTGTTCGACATTCAATATTCTAAATTCTATATTTAGTATTCTCAATTCTATATTCAAAATTCTGTGTTCTACATGCTATATTCTAAATTCTATATTCTATATTCAAAATTCTGTATTCTTCATTCCGTGTTCTAAATTCTGGGTTCTATATTCTCTATTCTATATTCTATATTCTGTGTTCTTCATTCTATATTCTACATTCTATATTCTGCATTCCGTATTCTATATTCTATATACTGTGTTCTACATTCTATATTCAAAATTCTATTTTCATTATCCTGTATTCTATATTCTAAATTCTGTGCTTTGAATTCCATGTTCTAAATTCTGGGTTCTATATTCTCTATTATATATTCTATATTTTTTGTTCTTCATTCTATATTGTACGTTCTATATTCTGCATTCCGTGTTATATATTCTATATTATGTTTCCTACATTCTATATTCTAAAATCTATATTCAGTATTCTGTATTCTATAATCTAAATTCTGTGTTCTGATTCAATTTTTAAATTCTGGGTTCTAAATTCTCTTTTATATATTCTATATTTTGTGTTCTTATTACTTTATTCTGCATTCTATATTCTGCATTCTGTATTTATGTTCTATATTCTGTGTTCTACATCTACTTTCTAAATTCTATATTCTGTATTCTGTATTCAATATTCTACATTCTGTGTTCTGCATTCTATGTTCTAAATTCTGGGTTCTGTATTCTGTTTTCCATATTCTATATTCTGTGTTCTATATTCTATATTCTCTATTCTATATTCTGCATTCCGTATTCTATACTCTCTATTCTGTGTTCTTCATTCTATTATCCAAATTCTATATTCAGTATTCTGTATTCTATATTCTAAATTCTGTGCTCTGCATTCCATGTTCTAAATTCTGTGTTCTATATTGTCTTTTCTATATTCTATATTCTGTGTTCTACATTCAGTATTCTAAATTCTATATTCAGTATTCTGTATTGTATATTCTAAATTCTGTGTTCTGCATACCATGTTCAAATTTCGGGGTTCTGTATTCTGTTTCCATATTTTATATTCTGTGTTCTAATTTCTATATTCTGTATACTATATTCTGCATTATGTATTCTATATTCTATATTTTGTGTTCTACATTCTATATTCTAAATTTTATATTCAGTATTCTTTATTCTATTTTCTAAATTCTGGGTTCTGCATTCCATGTTCTAAATCCTATATTCAGTATTCTGTATTCTATATTCTAAATTCTGTGTTCCGCATTCTAAGTTCTAAATTCTATATTCAGTATTCTGTATTATAAATTCTAAATTCTGTGTTCTGCATTCCATGTTGTAAATACTGGGTTGTCTATTCTGTTTTCCATATTGTATAATCTGTGTTCTACATTCTATATTCTGTATTCTATATTCTGCATTCCGTATTCCATATTCTGTGTTTTACATTCTATATTCTAAATTCTATATTCTGTATTCCGTATTCTATATTCTGAACTCTGTGTTCTACATTCTATATTCTAAATTCTATATTCAGTGGTCTGTATTCTATATTCTAAATTCTGTGTTCTGCATTACAGTCTCTAAATTTTGGCTTCTATATTCTCTATTCTATATTGTATATGCTGTCTTCTACATTCTATCTTCTGAATTGTATATTGAAGTTTCTGTATTCTATATTCTAAATTCTGTGTCCTGCATTCCATTTTCTAAATTCTGGTTTCTATATTCTCTATTCTATTTTCTGAGTTGTATATTCTATATTCTAAATTCTATATTCAGTATTCTGAATGCTCTATTCTTAATTTTGTGTTCTACATCCGTGTTCTAAATTCTGGGTTCTATATTCTCTATTTTATACATTGTGTTCTTCATTCCATATTCTACATATCATATTCTGCATTCCGTATTCTATATTCTATATTCTGTGTTCTACATTCTATATTCTAAAAACTATATTCAGTCTTCCTTATTGTATATTCTAAATTCTTTGTTCTGCACTCCATTTCTAAATTCTGGGTTCTATATTCTCTATTCATTTCTATATTTTTTGTTTACATTCTATATTCTACGTTCCATATTCTGCATTCCGTGTTTTATAATCTATATTATGTTTTCAACTTTCTATATTCTAAATTCTATATTCAGTGTTCTGAATTCTATATTCTAAATTCTGTGTTCTTCATTCCATGTTCTAAATTCTGGGTTCTATATTTTCTATACTATATTCTATATTCTGTGTTCTACATTCTATATTCTAAATCCTATATTCAGTATTGTGTATTCTATATTCTTAATTCTCTATTCTTCATTCCATGTTCTAAGTTCTGGATCCTATACTCTCTATTATATATTCTCTATTTGTGTTCTTCATTCTATATTCTACATAGTATATTCTGCATTCCGTATCCTATATTCTATATTCTATGTTCTACATTCTAAATTCTAAAATCTATATTCAGTATTCTGTATTCTATAGTATAAATTCTCTGTTCTGCATTCCATTTCTAAATTGTGGTTTCTCTATTCTCTATTCTATATTATATATTTGGGTCGTTCATTCTATATTCTACGTCCTATATTCTGCCATCCGTATTTTATATTCTATATTGTTTGTTCTATATTCGATATTCTAAATTCTATATTCAGTATTTTGTATTCTATATTCTAATCTGTGTGTTCTGCATTCCATGTACTAAATTCTGAGTTCTCTATTCTCTATTCTCTATTCTATATTCTGTGTTTACATTCTATATTCTAAATTCTATATTCAGTATTCTGTATTCTATATTCTAAATTCTGTGTTCTGCTTTCTTTTTATAAATTCTATATTCAGTAACTTGCATTCTATATTCTAAATTCTGTGTTCTGCATTCTATTTTCTAAATTCTATATTCATTATTCTGTATATTATATTCTAAAATCTGTGTTCTGCATTCCATGTTCTAAATTCTGGGTTCTGTATTGTTTTCCATATTCTATATACTGTGTTCTTCATTCAATATTCTGTGTTGTATATTATTTATGCCGTATTATATATTCTGTGTTCTTCATTCTATATTCTGTATTCTATATTCTGCATTCCATATTCTATATTCTATATTCTGTGTTCTACATTTTATACTCTAAATTCTATATTCAGTATTCTGTATTGTATATTCCAAATTCTGTGTTCTGCATTGTATGTTCTAAACTTTGGGTTCTGTATTCTGTATTCCATATTCTATATTTTGTGTTCTATAGTCTATATTTGGTATTCAATATTCTGCATTCCGTATTCTATATTCTATATCCTGTGTTCTATATTCTATATTCAGTATTCTGTGTTTTATTTTCTAAATTCTGTGTTCTGCATTCCATGTTCTAAATTCTGGGTTTTATATTCACTATTGTATATACTACATTCTGTGTGCTACATTCTATATTATAAATTCTATATTCAGTATTCTGTATTCTATATTCTAAATTCTGTGTTTACATTCTATATTCTAAATTGCATATTCAGTATGCTGTATTCTATATTCTAAATTCTGAGTTCTGCTTTCCATGTTCCAAAATCTGGCTTCAATATTTTCCTTGCTATTTTTTTTTCTGTTTTCTACATTATATATTCTAAATTATTTATTCAGTATTATGTATTTTATATTCTATATTCTATGTCCTACATAGAATTTTTTAATTGTTTATAAAATATTCCGTATATTATGTTCTAAATTCTGTGTTCTATATTCTCTTTTCTATTTTCTATATTCTGTGTTCTACATTCTATATTGTAAATTTTATATTCAGCATTCTGTATTCTATATTCTAAATTCTGTGTTCTACATTCTATATTCTATATTCTATATTCAGTATAATGTATTCTATATTCTAAATTCTGTGTTCTGCATCACATGTTCAAAATTCTCGATACTATACTCTCTATTGTATATTCTATATTCTATATACTGTGTTCTACATTCTATATTCTAAAATCTATATTAATTAATGTGTATTCTATAGTCTTAATTCTGTGTTCTGCATTCAAAGTTCTAAATTCTGGGTTCTATATTCTGTTTTCCATATTTTAATACTGTGTTCTACATTCTATATTCTAAATTCTATATTCAGTATTATATATTCTATAATCTAAATTCTGTGTTCTGCATTCCATGTTCTAAATTCTCTATTCTATATTCTGTGTTCTACTTTCTATATTCTTAATTATATATTTTGTATTCAGTATTCTATATTCTAAATTCTGTGTTCTGCATTCCATGTTCTAAATTCTGTGTTCTATATTCTCTTTTCTATATTCTATATTCTGTGTCCTTCATTCAATATTCTAAATTCTATATTCAGTATTATCTATCCTATATTCTAAATTCTGTGTTCTGCATACCATGTTCGTATTTCGGGATTCTGTATTCTGTTTCCATATTTTACATTCTGTGTTCTAAATTCTATATTCTGTATAATATATTCTGCATTACGTATTCAATATTGTATATTTTGTGTTCTACATTCTATATTCTAAATTCTATAATCTATATTCTAAATTCTGTGTTCTTTATTCCGTGTTCTTAACTCTGGGTTCTATAAACTCTTTTCTATATTCTATATTCTGTGTTCGACATTTAATATTCTAAATTCTATATTTAGTATTCTCAATTCTATATTCAAAATTCTGTGTTCTACATGCTATATTCTAAATTCTATATTCTATATTCAAAATTCTGTATTCTTCATTCCGTGTTCTAAATTCTGGGTTCTATATTCTCTATTCTATATTCTATATTCTGTGTTCTTCATTCTATATTCTACATTCTATATTCTGCATTCCGTATTCTATATTCTATATACTGTGTTCTACATTCTATATTCAAAATTCTATTTTCATTATCCTGTATTCTATATTCTAAATTGTGTGCTTTGAATTCCATGTTCTAAATTCTGGGTTCTATATTCTCTATTATATATTCTATATTTTTTGTTCTTCATTTTATATTGTACGTTCTATATTCTGCATTCCGTGTTATATATTCTATATTATGTTTCCTACATTCTATATTCTAAAATCTATATTCAGTATTCTGTATTCTATAATCAAATTCTGTGTTCTGTTTCAATTTTTAAATTCTGGGTTCTAAATTCTCTTTTATATATTCTATATTTTGTGTTCTTATTACTTTATTCTGCATTCTATATTCTGCATTCTGTATTTATGTTCTATATTCTGTGTTCTACATCTACTTTCTAAATTCTATATTCTGTATTCTGTATTCAATATTCTACATTCTGTGTTCTGCATTCTATGTTCTAAATTCTGGGTTCAGTATTCTGTTTTCCATATTCTATATTCTGTGTTCTATATTCTATATTCTCTATTCTATATTCTGCATTCCGTATTCTATACTCTCTATTCTGTGTTCTTCATTCTATTATCCAAATTCTACATTCAGTATTCTGTATTCTATATTCTAAATTCTGTGCTCTGCATTCCATGTTCTAAATTCTGTGTTCTATATTGTCTTTTCTATATTCTATATTCTGTGTTCTACATTCAGTATTCTAAATTCTATATTCAGTATTCTGTATTGTATATTCTAAATTCTGTGTTCTGCATACCATGTTCAAATTTCGGGGTTCTGTATTCTGTTTCCATATTTTATATTCTGTGTTCTAATTTCTATATTCTGTATACTATATTCTGCATTATGTATTCTATATTCTATATTTTGTGTTCTACATTCTATATTCTAAATTTTATATTCAGTATTCTTTATTCTATTTTCTAAATTCTGGGTTCTGCATTCCATGTTCTAAATCCTATATTCAGTATTCTGTATTCTATATTCTAAATTCTGTGTTCCGCATTCTAAGTTCTAAATTCTATATTCAGTATTCTGTATTATAAATTCTAAATTCTGTGTTCTGCATTCCATGTTGTAAATACTGGGTTGTCTATTCTGTTTTCCATATTGTATAATCTGTGTTCTACATTCTATATTCTGTATTCTATATTCTGCATTCCGTATTCCATATTCTGTGTTTTACATTCTATATTCTAAATTCTATATTCTGTATTCCGTATTCTATATTCTGAACTCTGTGTTCTACATTCTATATTCTAAATTCTATATTCAGTGGTCTGTATTCTATATTCTAAATTCTGTGTTCTGCATTACAGTCTCTAAATTTTGGCTTCTATATTCTCTATTCTATATTGTATATGCTGTCTTCTACATTCAATATTCTGAATTGTATATTGAAGTTTCTGTATTCTATATTCTAAATTCTGTGTCCTGCATTCCATTTTCTAAATTCTGGTTTCTATATTCTCTATTCTATTTTCTGAGTTGTATATTCTAGATTCTAAATTCTATATTCAGTATTCTGAATGCTCTATTCTTAATTTTGTGTTCTACATCCGTGTTCTAAATTCTGGGTTCTATATTCTCTATTTTATACATTGTGTTCTTCATTCCATATTCTACATATCATATTCTGCATTCCGTATTCTATATTCTATATTCTGTGTTCTACATTCTATATTCTAAAAACTATATTCAGTCTTCCTTATTGTATATTCTAAATTTTTTGTTCTGCACTCCATTTCTAAATTCTGGGTTCTATATTCTCTATTCATTTCTATATTTTTTGTTTACATTCTATATTCTACGTTCCATATTCTGCATTCCGTGTTTTATATTCTATATTATGTTTTCAACTTTCTATATTCTAAATTCTATATTCAGTGTTCTGAATTCTATATTCTAAATTCTGTGTTCTTCATTCCATGTTCTAAATTCTGGGTTCTATATTTTCTATACTATATTCTATATTCTGTGTTCTACATTCTATATTCTAAATCCTATATTCAGTATTGTGTATTCTATATTCTTAATTCTCTATTCTTCATTCCATGTTCTAAGTTCTGGATCCTATACTCTCTATTATATATTCTCTATTTGTGTTCTTCATTCTATATTCTACATAGTATATTCTGCATTCCGTATCCTATATTCTATATTCTATGTTCTACATTCTAAATTCTAAAATCTATATTCAGTATTCTGTATTCTATAGTATAAATTCTCTGTTCTGCATTCCATTTCTAAATTGTGGTTTCTCTATTCTCTATTCTATATTATATATTTGGGTCGTTCATTCTATATTCTACGTCCTATATTCTGCCATCCGTATTTTATATTCTATATTGTTTGTTCTATATTCGATATTCTAAATTCTATATTCAGTATTTTTTATTCTATATTCTAATTTGTGTGTTCTGCATTCCATGTACTAAATTCTGGGTTCTCTATTCTCTATTCTCTATTCTATATTCTGTGTTTACATTCTATATTCTAAATTCTATATTCAGTATTCTGTATTCTATATTCTAAATTCTGTGTTCTGCTTTCTTTTTATAAATTCTATATTCAGTAACTTGCATTCTATATTCTAAATTCTGTGTTCTGCATTCTATTTTCTAAATTCTATATTCATTATTCTGTATATTATATTCTAAAATCTGTGTTCTGCATTCCATGTTCTAAATTCTGGGTTCTGTATTGTTTTCCATATTCTATATACTGTGTTCTTCATTCAATATTCTGTGTTGTATATTATTTATGCCGTATTATATATTCTGTGTTCTTCATTCTATATTCTGTATTCTATATTCTGCATTCCGTATTCTATATTCTATATTCTGTGTTCTACATTTTATACTCTAAATTCTATATTCAGTATTCTGTATTGTATATTCCAAATTCTGTGTTCTGCATTGTATGTTCTAAACTTTGGGTTCTGTATTCTGTATTCCATATTCTATATTTTGTGTTCTATAGTCTATATTTGGTATTCAATATTCTGCATTCCGTATTCTATATTCTATATCCTGTGTTCTATATTCTATATTCAGTATTCTGTGTTTTATTTTCTAAATTCTGTGTTCTGCATTCCATGTTCTAAATTCTGGGTTTTATATTCACTATTGTATATACTACATTCTGTGTGCTACATTCTATATTATAAATTCTATATTCAGTATTCTGTATTCTATATTCTAAATTCTGTGTTTACATTCTATATTCTAAATTGCATATTCAGTATGCTGTATTCTATATTCTAAATTCTGAGTTCTGCTTTCCATGTTCCAAAATCTGGCTTCAATATTTTCCTTGCTATTTTTTTTTCTGTTTTCTACATTATATATTCTAAATTATTTATTCAGTATTATGTATTTTATATTCTATATTCTATGTCCTACATAGAATTTTTTAATTGTTTATAAAATATTCCGTATATTATGTTCTAAATTCTGTGTTCTATATTCTCTTTTCTATTTTCTATATTCTGTGTTCTACATTCTATATTGTAAATTTTATATTCAGCATTCTGTATTCTATATTCTAAATTCTGTGTTCTACATTCTATATTCTATATTCTATATTCAGTATAATGTATTCTATATTCTAAATTCTGTGTTCTGCATCACATGTTCAAAATTCTCGATACTATACTCTCTATTGTATATTCTATATTCTATATAGTGTGTTCTACATTCTATATTCTAAAATCTATATTAATTAATGTGTATTCTATAGTCTTAATTCTGTGTTCTGCATTCAAAGTTCTAAATTCTGGGTTCTATATTCTGTTTTCCATATTTTAATACTGTGTTCTACATTCTATATTCTAAATTCTATATTCAGTATTATATATTCTATAATCTAAATTCTGTGTTCTGCATTCCATGTTCTAAATTCTCTATTCTATATTCTGTGTTCTACTTTCTATATTCTTAATTATATATTTTGTATTCAGTATTCTATATTCTAAATTCTGTGTTCTGCATTTCATGTTCTAAATTCTGTGTTCTATATTCTCTTTTCTATATTCTATATTCTGTGTCCTTCATTCAATATTCTAAATTCTATATTCAGTATTCTCTATCCTATATTCTAAATTCTGTGTTCTGCATACCATGTTCGTATTTCGGGATTCTGTATTCTGTTTCCATATTTTACATTCTGTGTTCTAAATTCTATATTCTGTATAATATATTCTGCATTACGTATTCAATATTGTATATTTTGTGTTCTACATTCTATATTCTAAATTCTATAATCTATATTCTAAATTCTGTGTTCTTTATTCCGTGTTCTTAACTCTGGGTTCTATAAACTCTTTTCTATATTCTATATTCTGTGTTCGACATTTAATATTCTAAATTCTATATTTAGTATTCTCAATTCTATATTCAAAATTCTGTGTTCTACATGCTATATTCTAAATTCTATATTCTATATTCAAAATTCTGTAATCTTCATTCCGTGTTCTAAATTCTGGGTTCTATATTCTCTATTCTATATTCTATATTCTGTGTTCTTCATTCTATATTCTACATTCTATATTCTGCATTCCGTATTCTATATTCTATATACTGTGTTCTACATTCTATATTCAAAATTCTATTTTCATTATCCTGTATTCTATATTCTAAATTGTGTGCTTTGAATTCCATGTTCTAAATTCTGGGTTCTATATTCTCTATTATATATTCTATATTTTTTGTTATTCATTCTATATTGTACGTTCTATATTCTGCATTCCGTGTTATATATTCTATATTATGTTTCCTACATTCTATATTCTAAAATCTATATTCAGTATTCTGTATTCTATAATCAAATTCTGTGTTCTGTTTCAATTTTTAAATTCTGGGTTCTAAATTCTCTTTTATATATTCTATATTTTGTGTTCTTATTACTTTATTCTGCATTCTATATTCTGCATTCTGTATTTATGTTCTATATTCTGTGTTCTACATCTACTTTCTAAATTCTATATTCTGTATTCTGTATTCAATATTCTACATTCTGTGTTCTGCATTCTATGTTCTAAATTCTGGGTTCTGTATTCTGTTTTCCATATTCTATATTCTGTGTTCTATATTCTATATTCTCTATTCTATATTCTGCATTCCGTATTCTATACTCTCTATTCTGTGTTCTTCATTCTATTATCCAAATTCTACATTCAGTATTCTGTATTCTATATTCTAAATTCTGTGCTCTGCATTCCATGTTCTAAATTCTGTGTTCTATATTGTCTTTTCTATATTCTATATTCTGTGTTCTACATTCAGTATTCTAAATTCTATATTCAGTATTCTGTATTGTATATTCTAAATTCTGTGTTCTGCATACCATGTTCAAATTTCGGGGTTCTGTATTCTGTTTCCATATTTTATATTCTGTGTTCTAATTTCTATATTCTGTATACTATATTCTGCATTATGTATTCTATATTCTATATTTTGTGTTCTACATTCTATATTCTAAATTTTATATTCAGTATTCTTTATTCTATTTTCTAAATTCTGGGTTCTGCATTCCATGTTCTAAATCCTATATTCAGTATTCTGTATTCTATATTCTAAATTCTGTGTTCCGCATTCTAAGTTCTAAATTCTATATTCAGTATTCTGTATTATAAATTCTAAATTCTGTGTTCTGCATTCCATGTTGTAAATACTGGGTTGTCTATTCTGTTTTCCATATTGTATAATCTGTGTTCTACATTCTATATTCTGTATTCTATATTCTGCATTCCGTATTCCATATTCTGTGTTTTACATTCTATATTCTAAATTCTATATTCTGTATTCCGTATTCTATATTCTGAACTCTGTGTTCTACATTCTATATTCTAAATTCTATATTCAGTGGTCTGTATTCTATATTCTAAATTCTGTGTTCTGCATTACAGTCTCTAAATTTTGGCTTCTATATTCTCTATTCTATATTGTATATGCTGTCTTCTACATTCAATATTCTGAATTGTATATTGAAGTTTCTGTATTCTATATTCTAAATTCTGTGTCCTGCATTCCATTTTCTAAATTCTGGTTTCTATATTCTCTATTCTATTTTCTGAGTTGTATATTCTATATTCTAAATTCTATATTCAGTATTCTGAATGCTCTATTCTTAATTTTGTGTTCTACATCCGTGTTCTAAATTCTGGGTTCTATATTCTCTATTTTATACATTGTGTTCTTCATTCCATATTCTACATATCATATTCTGCATTCCGTATTCTATATTCTATATTCTGTGTTCTACATTCTATATTCTAAAAACTATATTCAGTCTTCCTTATTGTATATTCTAAATTTTTTGTTCTGCACTCCATTTCTAAATTCTGGGTTCTATATTCTCTATTCATTTCTATATTTTTTGTTTACATTCTATATTCTACGTTCCATATTCTGCATTCCGTGTTTTATATTCTATATTATGTTTTCAACATTCTATATTCTAAATTCTATATTCAGTGTTCTGAATTCTATATTCTAAATTCTGTGTTCTTCATTCCATGTTCTAAATTCTGGGTTCTATATTTTCTATACTATATTCTATATTCTGTGTTCTACATTCTATATTCTAAATCCTATATTCAGTATTGTGTATTCTATATTCTTAATTCTCTATTCTTCATTCCATGTTCTAAGTTCTGGATCCTATACCCTCTATCATATATTCTCTATTTGTGTTCTTCATTCTATATTCTACATAGTATATTCTGCATTCCGTATCCTATATTCTATATTCTATGTTCTACATTCTAAATTCTAAAATCTATATTCAGTATTCTGTATTCTATAGTATAAATTCTCTGTTCTGCATTCCATTTCTAAATTGTGGTTTCTCTATTCTCTATTCTATATTATATATTTGGGTCGTTCATTCTATATTCTACGTCCTATATTCTGCCATCCGTATTTTATATTCTATATTGTTTGTTCTATATTCTATATTCTAAATTCTATATTCAGTATTTTGTATTCTATATTCTAATCTGTGTGTTCTGCATTCCATGTACTAAATTCTGGGTTCTCTATTCTCTATTCTCTATTCTATATTCTGTGTTTACATTCTATATTCTAAATTCTATATTCAGTATTCTGTATTCTATATTCTAAATTCTGTGTTCTGCTTTCTTTTTATAAATTCTATATTCAGTACCTTGCATTCTATATTCTAAATTCTGTGTTCTGCATTCTATTTTCTAAATTCTATATTCATTATTCTGTATATTATATTCTAAAATCTGTGTTCTGCATTCCATGTTCTAAATTCTGGGTTCTGTATTGTTTTCCATATTCTATATACTGTGTTCTTCATTCAATATTCTGTGTTGTATATTATTTATGCCGTATTATATATTCTGTGTTCTTCATTCTATATTCTGTATTCTATATTCTGCAATCCGTATTCTATATTCTATATTCTGTGTTCTACATTTTATACTCTAAATTCTATATTCAGTATTCTGTATTGTATATTCCAAATTCTGTGTTCTGCATTGTATGTTCTAAACTTTGGGTTCTGTATTCTGTATTCCATATTCTATATTTTGTGTTCTATAGTCTATATTTGGTATTCAATATTCTCCTTTCCGTATTCTATATTCTATATCCTGTGTTCTATATTCTATATTCAGTATTCTGTGTTTTATTTTCTAAATTCTGTGTTCTGCATTCCATGTTCTAAATTCTGGGTTTTATATTCACTATTGTATATACTACATTCTGTGTGCTACATTCTATAATATAAATTCTATATTCAGTATTCTGTATTCTATATTCTAAATTCTGTGTTTACATTCTATTATCTAAATTGCATATTCTGTATGCTGTATTCTATATTCTAAATTCTGAGTTCTGCTTTCCATGTTCCAAAATCTGGCTTCAATATTTTCCTTGCTATTTTTTTTCTGTTTTCTACATTATATATTCTAAATTATTTATTCAGTATTATGTATTTTATATTCTATATTCTATGTCCTACATAGAATTTTTTAATTGTTTATAAAATATTCCGTATATTATGTTCTAAATTCTGTGTTCTATATTCTCTTTTCTATTTTCTATATTCTGTGTTCTACATTCTATATTGTAAATTTTATATTCAGCATTCTGTATTCTATATTCTAAATTCTGTGTTCTACATTCTATATTCTATATTCTATATTCAGTATAATGTATTCTATATTCTAAATTCTGTGTTCTGCATCACATGTTCAAAATTCTCGATACTATACTCTCTATTGTATATTCTATATTCTATATACTGTGTTCTACATTCTATATTCTAAAATCTATATTAATTAATGTGTATTCTATAGTCTTAATTCTGTGTTCTGCATTCAAAGTTCTAAATTCTGGGTTCTATATTCTGTTTTCCATATTTTAATACTGTGTTCTACATTCTATATTCTAAATTCTATATTCAGTATTATATATTCTATAATCTAAATTCTGTGTTCTGCATTCCATGTTCTAAATTCTCTATTCTATATTCTGTGTTCTACTTTCTATATTCTTAATTATATATTTTGTATTCAGTATTCTATATTCTAAATTCTGTGTTCTGCATTTCATGTTCTAAATTCTGTGTTCTATATTCTTTTTTCTATATTCTATATTCTGTGTCCTTCATTCAATATTCTAAATTCTATATTCAGTATTCTCTATCCTATATTCTAAATTCTGTGTTCTGCATACCATGTTCGTATTTCGGGATTCTGTATTCTGTTTCCATATTTTACATTCTGTGTTCTAAATTCTATATTCTGTATAATATATTCTGCATTACGTATTCAATATTGTATATTTTGTGTTCTACATTCTATATTCTAAATTCTATAATCTATATTCTAAATTCTGTGTTCTTTATTCCGTGTTCTTAATTCTGGGTTCTATAATCTCTTTTCTATATTCTATATTCTGTGTTCGACATTCAATATTCTAAATTCTATATTTAGTATTCTCAATTCTATATTCAAAATTCTGTGTTCTACATGCTATATTCTAAATTCTATATTCTATATTCAAAATTCTGTATTCTTCATTCCGTGTTCTAAATTCTGGGTTCTATATTCTCTATTCTATATTCTATATTCTGTGTTCTTCATTCTATATTCTACATTCTATATTCTGCATTCCGTATTCTATATTCTATATACTGTGTTCTACATTCTATATTCAAAATTCTATTTTCATTATCCTGTATTCTATATTCTAAATTCTGTGCTTTGAATTCCATGTTCTAAATTCTGGGTTCTATATTCTCTATTATATATTCTATATTTTTTGTTCTTCATTCTATATTGTACGTTCTATATTCTGCATTCCGTGTTATATATTCTATATTATGTTTCCTACATTCTATATTCTAAAATCTATATTCAGTATTCTGTATTCTATAATCTAAATTCTGTGTTCTGATTCAATTTTTAAATTCTGGGTTCTAAATTCTCTTTTATATATTCTATATTTTGTGTTCTTATTACTTTATTCTGCATTCTATATTCTGCATTCTGTATTTATGTTCTATATTCTGTGTTCTACATCTACTTTCTAAATTCTATATTCTGTATTCTGTATTCAATATTCTACATTCTGTGTTCTGCATTCTATGTTCAAAATTCTGGGTTCTGTATTGTTTTCCATATTCTATATACTGTGTTCTTCATTCTATATTGTGTATTGTATATTATTTATGCCGTATTATATATTCTGTGTTCTTCATTCTATATTCTGTATTCTATATTCTGCATTCCGTATTCTATATTCTATATTCTGTGTTCTACATTTTATACTCTAAATTCTATATTCAGTATTCTGTATTGTATATTCCAAATTCTGTGTTCTGCATTGTATGTTCTAAACTTTGGGTTCTGTATTCTGTATTCCATATTCTATATTTTGTGTTCTATAGTCTATATTTGGTATTCAATATTCTGCATTCCGTATTCTATATTCTATATCCTGTGTTCTATATTCTATATTCAGTATTCTGTGTTTTATTTTCTAAATTCTGTGTTCTGCATTCCATGTTCTAAATTCTGGGTTTTATATTCACTATTGTATATACTACATTCTGTGTGCTACATTCTATATTATAAATTCTATATTCAGTATTCTGTATTCTATATTCTAAATTCTGTGTTTTCATTCTATATTCTAAATTGCATATTCAGTATGCTGTATTCTATATTCTAAATTCTGAGTTCTGCTTTCCATGTTCCAAAATCTGGCTTCAATATTTTCCTTGCTATTTTTTTTTCTGTTTTCTACATTATATATTCTAAATTATTTATTCAGTATTATGTATTTTATATTCTATATTCTATGTCCTACATAGAATTTTTTAATTGTTTATAAAATATTCCGTATATTATGTTCTAAATTCTGTGTTCTATATTCTCTTTTCTATTTTCTATATTCTGTGTTCTACATTCTATATTGTAAATTTTATATTCAGCATTCTGTATTCTATATTCTAAATTCTGTGTTCTACATTCTATATTCTATATTCTATATTCAGTATAATGTATTCTATATTCTAAATTCTGTGTTCTGCATCACATGTTCAAAATTCTCGATACTATACTCTCTATTGTATATTCTATATTCTATATAGTGTGTTCTACATTCTATATTCTAAAATCTATATTAATTAATGTGTATTCTATAGTCTTAATTCTGTGTTCTGCATTCAAAGTTCTAAATTCTGGGTTCTATATTCTGTTTTCCATATTTTAATACTGTGTTCTACATTCTATATTCTAAATTCTATATTCAGTATTATATATTCTATAATCTAAATTCTGTGTTCTGCATTCCATGTTCTAAATTCTCTATTCTATATTCTGTGTTCTACTTTCTATATTCTTAATTATATATTTTGTATTCAGTATTCTATATTCTAAATTCTGTGTTCTGCATTTCATGTTCTAAATTCTGTGTTCTATATTCTCTTTTCTATATTCTATATTCTGTGTCCTTCATTCAATATTCTAAATTCTATATTCAGTATTCTCTATCCTATATTCTAAATTCTGTGTTCTGCATACCATGTTCGTATTTCGGGATTCTGTATTCTGTTTCCATATTTTACATTCTGTGTTCTAAATTCTATATTCTGTATAATATATTCTGCATTACGTATTCAATATTGTATATTTTGTGTTCTACATTCTATATTCTAAATTCTATAATCTATATTCTAAATTCTGTGTTCTTTATTCCGTGTTCTTAATTCTGGGTTCTATAATCTCTTTTCTATATTCTATATTCTGTGTTCGACATTCAATATTCTAAATTCTATATTTAGTATTCTCAATTCTATATTCAAAATTCTGTGTTCTACATGCTATATTCTAAATTCTATATTCTATATTCAAAATTCTGTATTCTTCATTCCGTGTTCTAAATTCTGGGTTCTATATTCTCTATTCTATATTCTATATTCTGTGTTCTTCATTCTATATTCTACATTCTATATTCTGCATTCCGTATTCTATATTCTATATACTGTGTTCTACATTCTATATTCAAAATTCTATTTTCATTATCCTGTATTCTATATTCTAAATTCTGTGCTTTGAATTCCATGTTCTAAATTCTGGGTTCTATATTCTCTATTATATATTCTATATTTTTTGTTCTTCTTTCTATTTTGTACGTTCTATATTCTGCATTCCGTGTTATATATTCTATATTATGTTTCCTACATTCTATATTCTAAAATCTATATTCAGTATTCTGTATTCTATAATCTAAATTCTGTGTTCTGATTCAATTTTTAAATTCTGGGTTCTAAATTCTCTTTTATATATTCTATATTTTGTGTTCTTATTACTTTATTCTGCATTGTATATTCTGCATTCTGTATTTATGTTCCATATTCTGTGTTCTACATCTACTTTCTAAATTCTATATTCTGCATTCTGTATTCAAAATTCTACATTCTGTGTTCTGCATTCTATGTTCTAAATTCTGGGTTCTGTATTGTTTTCCATATTCTATATACTGTGTTCTTCATTCTATATTGTGTATTGTATATTATTTATGCCGTATTATATATTCTGTGTTCTTCATTCTATATTCTGTATTCTATATTCTGCATTCCGTATTCTATATTCTATATTCTGTGTTCTACATTTTATACTCTAAATTCTATATTCAGTATTCTGTATTGTATATTCCAAATTCTGTGTTCTGCATTGTATGTTCTAAACTTTGGGTTCTGTATTCTGTATTCCATATTCTATATTTTGTGTTCTATAGTCTATATTTGGTATTCAATATTCTGCATTCCGTATTCTATATTCTATATCCTGTGTTCTATATTCTATATTCAGTATTCTGTGTTTTATTTTCTAAATTCTGTGTTCTGCATTCCATGTTCTAAATTCTGGGTTTTATATTCACTATTGTATATACTACATTCTGTGTGCTACATTCTATATTATAAATTCTATATTCAGTATTCTGTATTCTATATTCTAAATTCTGTGTTTACATTCTATATTCTAAATTGCATATTCAGTATGCTGTATTCTATATTCTAAATTCTGAGTTCTGCTTTCCATGTTCCAAAATCTGGCTTCAATATTTTCCTTGCTATTTTTTTTTCTGTTTTCTACATTATATATTCTAAATTATTTATTCAGTATTATGTATTTTATATTCTATATTCTATGTCCTACATAGAATTTTTTAATTGTTTATAAAATATTCCGTATATTATGTTCTAAATTCTGTGTTCTATATTCTCTTTTCTATTTTCTATATTCTGTGTTCTACATTCTATATTGTAAATTTTATATTCAGCATTCTGTATTCTATATTCTAAATTCTGTGTTCTACATTCTATATTCTATATTCTATATTCAGTATAATGTATTCTATATTCTAAATTCTGTGTTCTGCATCACATGTTCAAAATTCTCGATACTATACTCTCTATTGTATATTCTATATTCTATATACTGTGTTCTACATTCTATATTCTAAAATCTATATTAATTAATGTGTATTCTATAGTCTTAATTCTGTGTTCTGCATTCAAAGTTCTAAATTCTGGGTTCTATATTCTGTTTTCCATATTTTAATACTGTGTTCTACATTCTATATTCTAAATTCTATATTCAGTATTATATATTCTATAATCTAAATTCTGTGTTCTGCATTCCATGTTCTAAATTCTCTATTCTATATTCTGTGTTCTACTTTCTATATTCTTAATTATATATTTTGTATTCAGTATTCTATATTCTAAATTCTGTGTTCTGCATTTCATGTTCTAAATTCTGTGTTCTATATTCTTTTTTCTATATTCTATATTCTGTGTCCTTCATTCAATATTCTAAATTCTATATTCAGTATTCTCTATCCTATATTCTAAATTCTGTGTTCTGCATACCATGTTCGTATTTCGGGATTCTGTATTCTGTTTCCATATTTTACATTCTGTGTTCTAAATTCTATATTCTGTATAATATATTCTGCATTACGTATTCAATATTGTATATTTTGTGTTCTACATTCTATATTCTAAATTCTATAATCTATTTTCTAAATTCTGTGTTCTTTATTCCGTGTTCTTAATTCTGGGTTCTATAATCTCTTTTTTATATTCTATATTCTGTGTTCGACATTCAATAATCTAAATTCTATATTTAGTATTCTCAATTCTATATTCAAAATTCTGTGTTCTACATGCTATATTCTAAATTCTATATTCTATATTCAAAATTCTGTATTCTTCATTCCGTGTTCTAAATTCTGGGTTCTATATTCTCTATTCTCTATTCTATATTCTGTGTTCTTCATTCTATATTCTACATTCTATATTCTGCATTCCGTATTCTATATTCTATATACTGTGTTCTACATTCTATATTCAAAATTCTATTTTCATTATCCTGTATTCTATATTCTAAATTCTGTGCTTTGAATTCCATGTTCTAAATTCTGGGTTCTATATTCTCTATTATATATTCTATATTTTTTGTTCTTCTTTCTATATTGTACGTTCTATATTCTGCATTCCGTGTTATATATTCTATATTATGTTTCCTACATTCTATATTCTAAAATCTATATTCAGTATTCTGTATTCTATAATCTAAATTCTGTGTTCTGATTCAATTTTTAAATTCTGGGTTCTAAATTCTCTTTTATATATTCTATATTTTGTGTTCTTATTACTTTATTCTGCATTGTATATTCTGCATTCTGCATTTATGTTCTATATTCTGTGTTCTACATCTACTTTCTAAATTCTATATTCTGTATTCTGTATTCAATATTCTACATTCTGTGTTCTGCATTCTATGTTCTAAATTCTGGGTTCTGTATTGTTTTCCATATTCTATATACTGTGTTCTTCATTCTATATTGTGTATTGTATATTATTTATGCCGTATTATATATTCTGTGTTCTTCATTCTATATTCTGTATTCTATATTCTGCATTCCATATTCTATATTCTATATTCTGTGTTCTACATTTTATACTCTAAATTCTATATTCAGTATTCTGTATTGTATATTCCAAATTCTGTGTTCTGCATTGTATGTTCTAAACTTTGGGTTCTGTATTCTGTATTCCATATTCTATATTTTGTGTTCTATAGGCTATATTTGGTATTCAATATTCTGCATTCCGTATTCTATATTCTATATCCTGTGTTCTATATTCTATATTCAGTATTCTGTGTTTTATTTTCTAAATTCTGTGTTCTGCATTCCATGTTCTAAATTCTGGGTTTTATATTCACTATTGTATATACTACATTCTGTGTGCTACATTCTATATTATAAATTCTATATTCAGTATTCTGTATTCTATATTCTAAATTCTGTGTTTACATTCTATATTCTAAATTGCATATTCAGTATGCTGTATTCTATATTCTAAATTCTGAGTTCTGCTTTCCATGTTCCAAAATCTGGCTTCAATATTTTCCTTGCTATTTTTTTTTCTGTTTTCTACATTATATATTCTAAATTATTTATTCAGTATTATGTATTTTATATTCTATATTCTATGTCCTACATAGAATTTTTTAATTGTTTATAAAATATTCCGTATATTATGTTCTAAATTCTGTGTTCTATATTCTCTTTTCTATTTTCTATATTCTGTGTTCTACATTCTATATTGTAAATTTTATATTCAGCATTCTGTATTCTATATTCTAAATTCTGTGTTCTACATTCTATATTCTATATTCTATATTCAGTATAATGTATTCTATATTCTAAATTCTGTGTTCTGCATCACATGTTCAAAATTCTCGATACTATACTCTCTATTGTATATTCTATATTCTATATAGTGTGTTCTACATTCTATATTCTAAAATCTATATTAATTAATGTGTATTCTATAGTCTTAATTCTGTGTTCTGCATTCAAAGTTCTAAATTCTGGGTTCTATATTCTGTTTTCCATATTTTAATACTGTGTTCTACATTCTATATTCTAAATTCTATATTCAGTATTATATATTCTATAATCTAAATTCTGTGTTCTGCATTCCATGTTCTAAATTCTCTATTCTATATTCTGTGTTCTACTTTCTATATTCTTAATTATATATTTTGTATTCAGTATTCTATATTCTAAATTCTGTGTTCTGCATTTCATGTTCTAAATTCTGTGTTCTATATTCTCTTTTCTATATTCTATATTCTGTGTCCTTCATTCAATATTCTAAATTCTATATTCAGTATTCTCTATCCTATATTCTAAATTCTGTGTTCTGCATACCATGTTCGTATTTCGGGATTCTGTATTCTGTTTCCATATTTTACATTCTGTGTTCTAAATTCTATATTCTGTATAATATATTCTGCATTACGTATTCAATATTGTATATTTTGTGTTCTACATTCTATATTCTAAATTCTATAATCTATATTCTAAATTCTGTGTTCTTTATTCCGTGTTCTTAACTCTGGGTTCTATAAACTCTTTTCTATATTCTATATTCTGTGTTCGACATTTAATATTCTAAATTCTATATTTAGTATTCTCAATTCTATATTCAAAATTCTGTGTTCTACATGCTATATTCTAAATTCTATATTCTATATTCAAAATTCTGTAATCTTCATTCCGTGTTCTAAATTCTGGGTTCTATATTCTCTATTCTATATTCTATATTCTGTGTTCTTCATTCTATATTCTACATTCTATATTCTGCATTCCGTATTCTATATTCTATATACTGTGTTCTACATTCTATATTCAAAATTCTATTTTCATTATCCTGTATTCTATATTCTAAATTGTGTGCTTTGAATTCCATGTTCTAAATTCTGGGTTCTATATTCTCTATTATATATTCTATATTTTTTGTTATTCATTCTATATTGTACGTTCTATATTCTGCATTCCGTGTTATATATTCTATATTATGTTTCCTACATTCTATATTCTAAAATCTATATTCAGTATTCTGTATTCTATAATCAAATTCTGTGTTCTGTTTCAATTTTTAAATTCTGGGTTCTAAATTCTCTTTTATATATTCTATATTTTGTGTTCTTATTACTTTATTCTGCATTCTATATTCTGCATTCTGTATTTATGTTCTATATTCTGTGTTCTACATCTACTTTCTAAATTCTATATTCTGTATTCTGTATTCAATATTCTACATTCTGTGTTCTGCATTCTATGTTCTAAATTCTGGGTTCTGTATTCTGTTTTCCATATTCTATATTCTGTGTTCTATATTCTATATTCTCTATTCTATATTCTGCATTCCGTATTCTATACTCTCTATTCTGTGTTCTTCATTCTATTATCCAAATTCTACATTCAGTATTCTGTATTCTATATTCTAAATTCTGTGCTCTGCATTCCATGTTCTAAATTCTGTGTTCTATATTGTCTTTTCTATATTCTATATTCTGTGTTCTACATTCAGTATTCTAAATTCTATATTCAGTATTCTGTATTGTATATTCTAAATTCTGTGTTCTGCATACCATGTTCAAATTTCGGGGTTCTGTATTCTGTTTCCATATTTTATATTCTGTGTTCTAATTTCTATATTCTGTATACTATATTCTGCATTATGTATTCTATATTCTATATTTTGTGTTCTACATTCTATATTCTAAATTTTATATTCAGTATTCTTTATTCTATTTTCTAAATTCTGGGTTCTGCATTCCATGTTCTAAATCCTATATTCAGTATTCTGTATTCTATATTCTAAATTCTGTGTTCCGCATTCTAAGTTCTAAATTCTATATTCAGTATTCTGTATTATAAATTCTAAATTCTGTGTTCTGCATTCCATGTTGTAAATACTGGGTTGTCTATTCTGTTTTCCATATTGTATAATCTGTGTTCTACATTCTATATTCTGTATTCTATATTCTGCATTCCGTATTCCATATTCTGTGTTTTACATTCTATATTCTAAATTCTATATTCTGTATTCCGTATTCTATATTCTGAACTCT
Source organism: Vicugna pacos (assembly GCF_048564905.1). NCBI lineage: Eukaryota > Metazoa > Chordata > Mammalia > Artiodactyla > Camelidae > Vicugna > Vicugna pacos. Next base: position 68,903,911 of record NW_027328741.1, on the reverse strand, counting down.
GTGTTCTACATTCTATATTCTAAATTCTATATTCAGTGGTCTGTATTCTATATTCTAAATTCTGTGTTCTGCATTACAGTCTCTAAATTTTGGCTTCTATATTCTCTATTCTATATTGTATATGCTGTCTTCTACATTCAATATTCTGAATTGTATATTGAAGTTTCTGTATTCTATATTCTAAATTCTGTGTCCTGCATTCCATTTTCTAAATTCTGGTTTCTATATTCTCTATTCTATTTTCTGAGTTGTATATTCTATATTCTAAATTCTATATTCAGTATTCTGAATGCTCTATTCTTAATTTTGTGTTCTACATCCGTGTTCTAAATTCTGGGTTCTATATTCTCTATTTTATACATTGTGTTCTTCATTCCATATTCTACATATCATATTCTGCATTCCGTATTCTATATTCTATATTCTGTGTTCTACATTCTATATTCTAAAAACTATATTCAGTCTTCCTTATTGTATATTCTAAATTTTTTGTTCTGCACTCCATTTCTAAATTCTGGGTTCTATATTCTCTATTCATTTCTATATTTTTTGTTTACATTCTATATTCTACGTTCCATATTCTGCATTCCGTGTTTTATATTCTATATTATGTTTTCAACATTCTATATTCTAAATTCTATATTCAGTGTTCTGAATTCTATATTCTAAATTCTGTGTTCTTCATTCCATGTTCTAAATTCTGGGTTCTATATTTTCTATACTATATTCTATATTCTGTGTTCTACATTCTATATTCTAAATCCTATATTCAGTATTGTGTATTCTATATTCTTAATTCTCTATTCTTCATTCCATGTTCTAAGTTCTGGATCCTATACCCTCTATCATATATTCTCTATTTGTGTTCTTCATTCTATATTCTACATAGTATATTCTGCATTCCGTATCCTATATTCTATATTCTATGTTCTACATTCTAAATTCTAAAATCTATATTCAGTATTCTGTATTCTATAGTATAAATTCTCTGTTCTGCATTCCATTTCTAAATTGTGGTTTCTCTATTCTCTATTCTATATTATATATTTGGGTCGTTCATTCTATATTCTACGTCCTATATTCTGCCATCCGTATTTTATATTCTATATTGTTTGTTCTATATTCTATATTCTAAATTCTATATTCAGTATTTTGTATTCTATATTCTAATCTGTGTGTTCTGCATTCCATGTACTAAATTCTGGGTTCTCTATTCTCTATTCTCTATTCTATATTCTGTGTTTACATTCTATATTCTAAATTCTATATTCAGTATTCTGTATTCTATATTCTAAATTCTGTGTTCTGCTTTCTTTTTATAAATTCTATATTCAGTACCTTGCATTCTATATTCTAAATTCTGTGTTCTGCATTCTATTTTCTAAATTCTATATTCATTATTCTGTATATTATATTCTAAAATCTGTGTTCTGCATTCCATGTTCTAAATTCTGGGTTCTGTATTGTTTTCCATATTCTATATACTGTGTTCTTCATTCAATATTCTGTGTTGTATATTATTTATGCCGTATTATATATTCTGTGTTCTTCATTCTATATTCTGTATTCTATATTCTGCAATCCGTATTCTATATTCTATATTCTGTGTTCTACATTTTATACTCTAAATTCTATATTCAGTATTCTGTATTGTATATTCCAAATTCTGTGTTCTGCATTGTATGTTCTAAACTTTGGGTTCTGTATTCTGTATTCCATATTCTATATTTTGTGTTCTATAGTCTATATTTGGTATTCAATATTCTCCTTTCCGTATTCTATATTCTATATCCTGTGTTCTATATTCTATATTCAGTATTCTGTGTTTTATTTTCTAAATTCTGTGTTCTGCATTCCATGTTCTAAATTCTGGGTTTTATATTCACTATTGTATATACTACATTCTGTGTGCTACATTCTATAATATAAATTCTATATTCAGTATTCTGTATTCTATATTCTAAATTCTGTGTTTACATTCTATTATCTAAATTGCATATTCTGTATGCTGTATTCTATATTCTAAATTCTGAGTTCTGCTTTCCATGTTCCAAAATCTGGCTTCAATATTTTCCTTGCTATTTTTTTTCTGTTTTCTACATTATATATTCTAAATTATTTATTCAGTATTATGTATTTTATATTCTATATTCTATGTCCTACATAGAATTTTTTAATTGTTTATAAAATATTCCGTATATTATGTTCTAAATTCTGTGTTCTATATTCTCTTTTCTATTTTCTATATTCTGTGTTCTACATTCTATATTGTAAATTTTATATTCAGCATTCTGTATTCTATATTCTAAATTCTGTGTTCTACATTCTATATTCTATATTCTATATTCAGTATAATGTATTCTATATTCTAAATTCTGTGTTCTGCATCACATGTTCAAAATTCTCGATACTATACTCTCTATTGTATATTCTATATTCTATATACTGTGTTCTACATTCTATATTCTAAAATCTATATTAATTAATGTGTATTCTATAGTCTTAATTCTGTGTTCTGCATTCAAAGTTCTAAATTCTGGGTTCTATATTCTGTTTTCCATATTTTAATACTGTGTTCTACATTCTATATTCTAAATTCTATATTCAGTATTATATATTCTATAATCTAAATTCTGTGTTCTGCATTCCATGTTCTAAATTCTCTATTCTATATTCTGTGTTCTACTTTCTATATTCTTAATTATATATTTTGTATTCAGTATTCTATATTCTAAATTCTGTGTTCTGCATTTCATGTTCTAAATTCTGTGTTCTATATTCTTTTTTCTATATTCTATATTCTGTGTCCTTCATTCAATATTCTAAATTCTATATTCAGTATTCTCTATCCTATATTCTAAATTCTGTGTTCTGCATACCATGTTCGTATTTCGGGATTCTGTATTCTGTTTCCATATTTTACATTCTGTGTTCTAAATTCTATATTCTGTATAATATATTCTGCATTACGTATTCAATATTGTATATTTTGTGTTCTACATTCTATATTCTAAATTCTATAATCTATATTCTAAATTCTGTGTTCTTTATTCCGTGTTCTTAATTCTGGGTTCTATAATCTCTTTTCTATATTCTATATTCTGTGTTCGACATTCAATATTCTAAATTCTATATTTAGTATTCTCAATTCTATATTCAAAATTCTGTGTTCTACATGCTATATTCTAAATTCTATATTCTATATTCAAAATTCTGTATTCTTCATTCCGTGTTCTAAATTCTGGGTTCTATATTCTCTATTCTATATTCTATATTCTGTGTTCTTCATTCTATATTCTACATTCTATATTCTGCATTCCGTATTCTATATTCTATATACTGTGTTCTACATTCTATATTCAAAATTCTATTTTCATTATCCTGTATTCTATATTCTAAATTCTGTGCTTTGAATTCCATGTTCTAAATTCTGGGTTCTATATTCTCTATTATATATTCTATATTTTTTGTTCTTCATTCTATATTGTACGTTCTATATTCTGCATTCCGTGTTATATATTCTATATTATGTTTCCTACATTCTATATTCTAAAATCTATATTCAGTATTCTGTATTCTATAATCTAAATTCTGTGTTCTGATTCAATTTTTAAATTCTGGGTTCTAAATTCTCTTTTATATATTCTATATTTTGTGTTCTTATTACTTTATTCTGCATTGTATATTCTGCATTCTGCATTTATGTTCTATATTCTGTGTTCTACATCTACTTTCTAAATTCTATATTCTGTATTCTGTATTCAATATTCTACATTCTGTGTTCTGCATTCTATGTTCTAAATTCTGGGTTCTGTATTGTTTTCCATATTCTATATACTGTGTTCTTCATTCTATATTGTGTATTGTATATTATTTATGCCGTATTATATATTCTGTGTTCTTCATTCTATATTCTGTATTCTATATTCTGCATTCCATATTCTATATTCTATATTCTGTGTTCTACATTTTATACTCTAAATTCTATATTCAGTATTCTGTATTGTATATTCCAAATTCTGTGTTCTGCATTGTATGTTCTAAACTTTGGGTTCTGTATTCTGTATTCCATATTCTATATTTTGTGTTCTATAGGCTATATTTGGTATTCAATATTCTGCATTCCGTATTCTATATTCTATATCCTGTGTTCTATATTCTATATTCAGTATTCTGTGTTTTATTTTCTAAATTCTGTGTTCTGCATTCCATGTTCTAAATTCTGGGTTTTATATTCACTATTGTATATACTACATTCTGTGTGCTACATTCTATATTATAAATTCTATATTCAGTATTCTGTATTCTATATTCTAAATTCTGTGTTTACATTCTATATTCTAAATTGCATATTCAGTATGCTGTATTCTATATTCTAAATTCTGAGTTCTGCTTTCCATGTTCCAAAATCTGGCTTCAATATTTTCCTTGCTATTTTTTTTTCTGTTTTCTACATTATATATTCTAAATTATTTATTCAGTATTATGTATTTTATATTCTATATTCTATGTCCTACATAGAATTTTTTAATTGTTTATAAAATATTCCGTATATTATGTTCTAAATTCTGTGTTCTATATTCTCTTTTCTATTTTCTATATTCTGTGTTCTACATTCTATATTGTAAATTTTATATTCAGCATTCTGTATTCTATATTCTAAATTCTGTGTTCTACATTCTATATTCTATATTCTATATTCAGTATAATGTATTCTATATTCTAAATTCTGTGTTCTGCATCACATGTTCAAAATTCTCGATACTATACTCTCTATTGTATATTCTATATTCTATATAGTGTGTTCTACATTCTATATTCTAAAATCTATATTAATTAATGTGTATTCTATAGTCTTAATTCTGTGTTCTGCATTCAAAGTTCTAAATTCTGGGTTCTATATTCTGTTTTCCATATTTTAATACTGTGTTCTACATTCTATATTCTAAATTCTATATTCAGTATTATATATTCTATAATCTAAATTCTGTGTTCTGCATTCCATGTTCTAAATTCTCTATTCTATATTCTGTGTTCTACTTTCTATATTCTTAATTATATATTTTGTATTCAGTATTCTATATTCTAAATTCTGTGTTCTGCATTTCATGTTCTAAATTCTGTGTTCTATATTCTCTTTTCTATATTCTATATTCTGTGTCCTTCATTCAATATTCTAAATTCTATATTCAGTATTCTCTATCCTATATTCTAAATTCTGTGTTCTGCATACCATGTTCGTATTTCGGGATTCTGTATTCTGTTTCCATATTTTACATTCTGTGTTCTAAATTCTATATTCTGTATAATATATTCTGCATTACGTATTCAATATTGTATATTTTGTGTTCTACATTCTATATTCTAAATTCTATAATCTATATTCTAAATTCTGTGTTCTTTATTCCGTGTTCTTAACTCTGGGTTCTATAAACTCTTTTCTATATTCTATATTCTGTGTTCGACATTTAATATTCTAAATTCTATATTTAGTATTCTCAATTCTATATTCAAAATTCTGTGTTCTACATGCTATATTCTAAATTCTATATTCTATATTCAAAATTCTGTAATCTTCATTCCGTGTTCTAAATTCTGGGTTCTATATTCTCTATTCTATATTCTATATTCTGTGTTCTTCATTCTATATTCTACATTCTATATTCTGCATTCCGTATTCTATATTCTATATACTGTGTTCTACATTCTATATTCAAAATTCTATTTTCATTATCCTGTATTCTATATTCTAAATTCTGTGCTTTGAATTCCATGTTCTAAATTCTGGGTTCTATATTCTCTATTATATATTCTATATTTTTTGTTCTTCATTCTATATTGTACGTTCTATATTCTGCATTCCGTGTTATATATTCTATATTATGTTTCCTACATTCTATATTCTAAAATCTATATTCAGTATTCTGTATTCTATAATCTAAATTCTGTGTTCTGATTCAATTTTTAAATTCTGGGTTCTAAATTCTCTTTTATATATTCTATATTTTGTGTTCTTATTACTTTATTCTGCATTGTATATTCTGCATTCTGCATTTATGTTCTATATTCTGTGTTCTACATCTACTTTCTAAATTCTATATTCTGTATTCTGTATTCAATATTCTACATTCTGTGTTCTGCATTCTATGTTCTAAATTCTGGGTTCTGTATTGTTTTCCATATTCTATATACTGTGTTCTTCATTCTATATTGTGTATTGTATATTATTTATGCCGTATTATATATTCTGTGTTCTTCATTCTATATTCTGTATTCTATATTCTGCATTCCATATTCTATATTCTATATTCTGTGTTCTACATTTTATACTCTAAATTCTATATTCAGTATTCTGTATTGTATATTCCAAATTCTGTGTTCTGCATTGTATGTTCTAAACTTTGGGTTCTGTATTCTGTATTCCATATTCTATATTTTGTGTTCTATAGGCTATATTTGGTATTCAATATTCTCCTTTCCGTATTCTATATTCTATATCCTGTGTTCTATATTCTATATTCAGTATTCTGTGTTTTATTTTCTAAATTCTGTGTTCTGCATTCCATGTTCTAAATTCTGGGTTTTATATTCACTATTGTATATACTACATTCTGTGTGCTACATTCTATATTATAAATTCTATATTCAGTATTCTGTATTCTATATTCTAAATTCTGTGTTTACATTCTATATTCTAAATTGCATATTCAGTATGCTGTATTCTATATTCTAAATTCTGAGTTCTGCTTTCCATGTTCCAAAATCTGGCTTCAATATTTTCCTTGCTATTTTTTTTTCTGTTTTCTACATTATATATTCTAAATTATTTATTCAGTATTATGTATTTTATATTCTATATTCTATGTCCTACATAGAATTTTTTAATTGTTTATAAAATATTCCGTATATTATGTTCTAAATTCTGTGTTCTATATTCTCTTTTCTATTTTCTATATTCTGTGTTCTACATTCTATATTGTAAATTTTATATTCAGCATTCTGTATTCTATATTCTAAATTCTGTGTTCTACATTCTATATTCTATATTCTATATTCAGTATAATGTATTCTATATTCTAAATTCTGTGTTCTGCATCACATGTTCAAAATTCTCGATACTATACTCTCTATTGTATATTCTATATTCTATATAGTGTGTTCTACATTCTATATTCTAAAATCTATATTAATTAATGTGTATTCTATAGTCTTAATTCTGTGTTCTGCATTCAAAGTTCTAAATTCTGGGTTCTATATTCTGTTTTCCATATTTTAATACTGTGTTCTACATTCTATATTCTAAATTCTATATTCAGTATTATATATTCTATAATCTAAATTCTGTGTTCTGCATTCCATGTTCTAAATTCTCTATTCTATATTCTGTGTTCTACTTTCTATATTCTTAATTATATATTTTGTATTCAGTATTCTATATTCTAAATTCTGTGTTCTGCATTTCATGTTCTAAATTCTGTGTTCTATATTCTCTTTTCTATATTCTATATTCTGTGTCCTTCATTCAATATTCTAAATTCTATATTCAGTATTCTCTATCCTATATTCTAAATTCTGTGTTCTGCATACCATGTTCGTATTTCGGGATTCTGTATTCTGTTTCCATATTTTACATTCTGTGTTCTAAATTCTATATTCTGTATAATATATTCTGCATTACGTATTCAATATTGTATATTTTGTGTTCTACATTCTATATTCTAAATTCTATAATCTATATTCTAAATTCTGTGTTCTTTATTCCGTGTTCTTAATTCTGGGTTCTATAATCTCTTTTCTATATTCTATATTCTGTGTTCGACATTCAATATTCTAAATTCTATATTTAGTATTCTCAATTCTATATTCAAAATTCTGTGTTCTACATGCTATATTCTAAATTCTATATTCTATATTCAAAATTCTGTATTCTTCATTCCGTGTTCTAAATTCTGGGTTCTATATTCTCTATTCTATATTCTATATTCTGTGTTCTTCATTCTATATTCTACATTCTATATTCTGCATTCCGTATTCTATATTCTATATACTGTGTTCTACATTCTATATTCAAAATTCTATTTTCATTATCCTGTATTCTATATTCTAAATTCTGTGCTTTGAATTCCATGTTCTAAATTCTGGGTTCTATATTCTCTATTATATATTCTATATTTTTTGTTCTTCATTCTATATTGTACGTTCTATATTCTGCATTCCGTGTTATATATTCTATATTATGTTTCCTACATTCTATATTCTAAAATCTATATTCAGTATTCTGTATTCTATAATCTAAATTCTGTGTTCTGATTCAATTTTTAAATTCTGGGTTCTAAATTCTCTTTTATATATTCTATATTTTGTGTTCTTATTACTTTATTCTGCATTGTATATTCTGCATTCTGCATTTATGTTCTATATTCTGTGTTCTACATCTACTTTCTAAATTCTATATTCTGTATTCTGTATTCAATATTCTACATTCTGTGTTCTGCATTCTATGTTCTAAATTCTGGGTTCTGTATTGTTTTCCATATTCTATATACTGTGTTCTTCATTCTATATTGTGTATTGTATATTATTTATGCCGTATTATATATTCTGTGTTCTTCATTCTATATTCTGTATTCTATATTCTGCATTCCATATTCTATATTCTATATTCTGTGTTCTACATTTTATACTCTAAATTCTATATTCAGTATTCTGTATTGTATATTCCAAATTCTGTGTTCTGCATTGTATGTTCTAAACTTTGGGTTCTGTATTCTGTATTCCATATTCTATATTTTGTGTTCTATAGGCTATATTTGGTATTCAATATTCTGCATTCCGTATTCTATATTCTATATCCTGTGTTCTATATTCTATATTCAGTATTCTGTGTTTTATTTTCTAAATTCTGTGTTCTGCATTCCATGTTCTAAATTCTGGGTTTTATATTCACTATTGTATATACTACATTCTGTGTGCTACATTCTATATTATAAATTCTATATTCAGTATTCTGTATTCTATATTCTAAATTCTGTGTTTTCATTCTATATTCTAAATTGCATATTCAGTATGCTGTATTCTATATTCTAAATTCTGAGTTCTGCTTTCCATGTTCCAAAATCTGGCTTCAATATTTTCCTTGCTATTTTTTTTTCTGTTTTCTACATTATATATTCTAAATTATTTATTCAGTATTATGTATTTTATATTCTATATTCTATGTCCTACATAGAATTTTTTAATTGTTTATAAAATATTCCGTATATTATGTTCTAAATTCTGTGTTCTATATTCTCTTTTCTATTTTCTATATTCTGTGTTCTACATTCTATATTGTAAATTTTATATTCAGCATTCTGTATTCTATATTCTAAATTCTGTGTTCTACATTCTATATTCTATATTCTATATTCAGTATAATGTATTCTATATTCTAAATTCTGTGTTCTGCATCACATGTTCAAAATTCTCGATACTATACTCTCTATTGTATATTCTATATTCTATATAGTGTGTTCTACATTCTATATTCTAAAATCTATATTAATTAATGTGTATTCTATAGTCTTAATTCTGTGTTCTGCATTCAAAGTTCTAAATTCTGGGTTCTATATTCTGTTTTCCATATTTTAATACTGTGTTCTACATTCTATATTCTAAATTCTATATTCAGTATTATATATTCTATAATCTAAATTCTGTGTTCTGCATTCCATGTTCTAAATTCTCTATTCTATATTCTGTGTTCTACTTTCTATATTCTTAATTATATATTTTGTATTCAGTATTCTATATTCTAAATTCTGTGTTCTGCATTTCATGTTCTAAATTCTGTGTTCTATATTCTCTTTTCTATATTCTATATTCTGTGTCCTTCATTCAATATTCTAAATTCTATATTCAGTATTCTCTATCCTATATTCTAAATTCTGTGTTCTGCATACCATGTTCGTATTTCGGGATTCTGTATTCTGTTTCCATATTTTACATTCTGTGTTCTAAATTCTATATTCTGTATAATATATTCTGCATTACGTATTCAATATTGTATATTTTGTGTTCTACATTCTATATTCTAAATTCTATAATCTATATTCTAAATTCTGTGTTCTTTATTCCGTGTTCTTAACTCTGGGTTCTATAAACTCTTTTCTATATTCTATATTCTGTGTTCGACATTTAATATTCTAAATTCTATATTTAGTATTCTCAATTCTATATTCAAAATTCTGTGTTCTACATGCTATATTCTAAATTCTATATTCTATATTCAAAATTCTGTAATCTTCATTCCGTGTTCTAAATTCTGGGTTCTATATTCTCTATTCTATATTCTATATTCTGTGTTCTTCATTCTATATTCTACATTCTATATTCTGCATTCCGTATTCTATATTCTATATACTGTGTTCTACATTCTATATTCAAAATTCTATTTTCATTATCCTGTATTCTATATTCTAAATTCTGTGCTTTGAATTCCATGTTCTAAATTCTGGGTTCTATATTCTCTATTATATATTCTATATTTTTTGTTCTTCATTCTATATTGTACGTTCTATATTCTGCATTCCGTGTTATATATTCTATATTATGTTTCCTACATTCTATATTCTAAAATCTATATTCAGTATTCTGTATTCTATAATCTAAATTCTGTGTTCTGATTCAATTTTTAAATTCTGGGTTCTAAATTCTCTTTTATATATTCTATATTTTGTGTTCTTATTACTTTATTCTGCATTGTATATTCTGCATTCTGCATTTATGTTCTATATTCTGTGTTCTACATCTACTTTCTAAATTCTATATTCTGTATTCTGTATTCAATATTCTACATTCTGTGTTCTGCATTCTATGTTCTAAATTCTGGGTTCTGTATTGTTTTCCATATTCTATATACTGTGTTCTTCATTCTATATTGTGTATTGTATATTATTTATGCCGTATTATATATTCTGTGTTCTTCATTCTATATTCTGTATTCTATATTCTGCATTCCATATTCTATATTCTATATTCTGTGTTCTACATTTTATACTCTAAATTCTATATTCAGTATTCTGTATTGTATATTCCAAATTCTGTGTTCTGCATTGTATGTTCTAAACTTTGGGTTCTGTATTCTGTATTCCATATTCTATATTTTGTGTTCTATAGGCTATATTTGGTATTCAATATTCTGCATTCCGTATTCTATATTCTATATCCTGTGTTCTATATTCTATATTCAGTATTCTGTGTTTTATTTTCTAAATTCTGTGTTCTGCATTCCATGTTCTAAATTCTGGGTTTTATATTCACTATTGTATATACTACATTCTGTGTGCTACATTCTATATTATAAATTCTATATTCAGTATTCTGTATTCTATATTCTAAATTCTGTGTTTACATTCTATATTCTAAATTGCATATTCAGTATGCTGTATTCTATATTCTAAATTCTGAGTTCTGCTTTCCATGTTCCAAAATCTGGCTTCAATATTTTCCTTGCTATTTTTTTTTCTGTTTTCTACATTATATATTCTAAATTATTTATTCAGTATTATGTATTTTATATTCTATATTCTATGTCCTACATAGAATTTTTTAATTGTTTATAAAATATTCCGTATATTATGTTCTAAATTCTGTGTTCTATATTCTCTTTTCTATTTTCTATATTCTGTGTTCTACATTCTATATTGTAAATTTTATATTCAGCATTCTGTATTCTATATTCTAAATTCTGTGTTCTACATTCTATATTCTATATTCTATATTCAGTATAATGTATTCTATATTCTAAATTCTGTGTTCTGCATCACATGTTCAAAATTCTCGATACTATACTCTCTATTGTATATTCTATATTCTATATAGTGTGTTCTACATTCTATATTCTAAAATCTATATTAATTAATGTGTATTCTATAGTCTTAATTCTGTGTTCTGCATTCAAAGTTCTAAATTCTGGGTTCTATATTCTGTTTTCCATATTTTAATACTGTGTTCTACATTCTATATTCTAAATTCTATATTCAGTATTATATATTCTATAATCTAAATTCTGTGTTCTGCATTCCATGTTCTAAATTCTCTATTCTATATTCTGTGTTCTACTTTCTATATTCTTAATTATATATTTTGTATTCAGTATTCTATATTCTAAATTCTGTGTTCTGCATTTCATGTTCTAAATTCTGTGTTCTATATTCTCTTTTCTATATTCTATATTCTGTGTCCTTCATTCAATATTCTAAATTCTATATTCAGTATTCTCTATCCTATATTCTAAATTCTGTGTTCTGCATACCATGTTCGTATTTCGGGATTCTGTATTCTGTTTCCATATTTTACATTCTGTGTTCTAAATTCTATATTCTGTATAATATATTCTGCATTACGTATTCAATATTGTATATTTTGTGTTCTACATTCTATATTCTAAATTCTATAATCTATATTCTAAATTCTGTGTTCTTTATTCCGTGTTCTTAATTCTGGGTTCTATAATCTCTTTTCTATATTCTATATTCTGTGTTCGACATTCAATATTCTAAATTCTATATTTAGTATTCTCAATTCTATATTCAAAATTCTGTGTTCTACATGCTATATTCTAAATTCTATATTCTATATTCAAAATTCTGTATTCTTCATTCCGTGTTCTAAATTCTGGGTTCTATATTCTCTATTCTATATTCTATATTCTGTGTTCTTCATTCTATATTCTACATTCTATATTCTGCATTCCGTATTCTATATTCTATATACTGTGTTCTACATTCTATATTCAAAATTCTATTTTCATTATCCTGTATTCTATATTCTAAATTCTGTGCTTTGAATTCCATGTTCTAAATTCTGGGTTCTATATTCTCTATTATATATTCTATATTTTTTGTTCTTCATTCTATATTGTACGTTCTATATTCTGCATTCCGTGTTATATATTCTATATTATGTTTCCTACATTCTATATTCTAAAATCTATATTCAGTATTCTGTATTCTATAATCTAAATTCTGTGTTCTGATTCAATTTTTAAATTCTGGGTTCTAAATTCTCTTTTATATATTCTATATTTTGTGTTCTTATTACTTTATTCTGCATTGTATATTCTGCATTCTGCATTTATGTTCTATATTCTGTGTTCTACATCTACTTTCTAAATTCTATATTCTGTATTCTGTATTCAATATTCTACATTCTGTGTTCTGCATTCTATGTTCTAAATTCTGGGTTCTGTATTGTTTTCCATATTCTATATACTGTGTTCTTCATTCTATATTGTGTATTGTATATTATTTATGCCGTATTATATATTCTGTGTTCTTCATTCTATATTCTGTATTCTATATTCTGCATTCCATATTCTATATTCTATATTCTGTGTTCTACATTTTATACTCTAAATTCTATATTCAGTATTCTGTATTGTATATTCCAAATTCTGTGTTCTGCATTGTATGTTCTAAACTTTGGGTTCTGTATTCTGTATTCCATATTCTATATTTTGTGTTCTATAGGCTATATTTGGTATTCAATATTCTGCATTCCGTATTCTATATTCTATATCCTGTGTTCTATATTCTATATTCAGTATTCTGTGTTTTATTTTCTAAATTCTGTGTTCTGCATTCCATGTTCTAAATTCTGGGTTTTATATTCACTATTGTATATACTACATTCTGTGTGCTACATTCTATATTATAAATTCTATATTCAGTATTCTGTATTCTATATTCTAAATTCTGTGTTTACATTCTATATTCTAAATTGCATATTCAGTATGCTGTATTCTATATTCTAAATTCTGAGTTCTGCTTTCCATGTTCCAAAATCTGGCTTCAATATTTTCCTTGCTATTTTTTTTTCTGTTTTCTACATTATATATTCTAAATTATTTATTCAGTATTATGTATTTTATATTCTATATTCTATGTCCTACATAGAATTTTTTAATTGTTTATAAAATATTCCGTATATTATGTTCTAAATTCTGTGTTCTATATTCTCTTTTCTATTTTCTATATTCTGTGTTCTACATTCTATATTGTAAATTTTATATTCAGCATTCTGTATTCTATATTCTAAATTCTGTGTTCTACATTCTATATTCTATATTCTATATTCAGTATAATGTATTCTATATTCTAAATTCTGTGTTCTGCATCACATGTTCAAAATTCTCGATACTATACTCTCTATTGTATATTCTATATTCTATATAGTGTGTTCTACATTCTATATTCTAAAATCTATATTAATTAATGTGTATTCTATAGTCTTAATTCTGTGTTCTGCATTCAAAGTTCTAAATTCTGGGTTCTATATTCTGTTTTCCATATTTTAATACTGTGTTCTACATTCTATATTCTAAATTCTATATTCAGTATTATATATTCTATAATCTAAATTCTGTGTTCTGCATTCCATGTTCTAAATTCTCTATTCTATATTCTGTGTTCTACTTTCTATATTCTTAATTATATATTTTGTATTCAGTATTCTATATTCTAAATTCTGTGTTCTGCATTTCATGTTCTAAATTCTGTGTTCTATATTCTCTTTTCTATATTCTATATTCTGTGTCCTTCATTCAATATTCTAAATTCTATATTCAGTATTCTCTATCCTATATTCTAAATTCTGTGTTCTGCATACCATGTTCGTATTTCGGGATTCTGTATTCTGTTTCCATATTTTACATTCTGTGTTCTAAATTCTATATTCTGTATAATATATTCTGCATTACGTATTCAATATTGTATATTTTGTGTTCTACATTCTATATTCTAAATTCTATAATCTATATTCTAAATTCTGTGTTCTTTATTCCGTGTTCTTAACTCTGGGTTCTATAAACTCTTTTCTATATTCTATATTCTGTGTTCGACATTTAATATTCTAAATTCTATATTTAGTATTCTCAATTCTATATTCAAAATTCTGTGTTCTACATGCTATATTCTAAATTCTATATTCTATATTCAAAATTCTGTAATCTTCATTCCGTGTTCTAAATTCTGGGTTCTATATTCTCTATTCTATATTCTATATTCTGTGTTCTTCATTCTATATTCTACATTCTATATTCTGCATTCCGTATTCTATATTCTATATACTGTGTTCTACATTCTATATTCAAAATTCTATTTTCATTATCCTGTATTCTATATTCTAAATTCTGTGCTTTGAATTCCATGTTCTAAATTCTGGGTTCTATATTCTCTATTATATATTCTATATTTTTTGTTCTTCATTCTATATTGTACGTTCTATATTCTGCATTCCGTGTTATATATTCTATATTATGTTTCCTACATTCTATATTCTAAAATCTATATTCAGTATTCTGTATTCTATAATCTAAATTCTGTGTTCTGATTCAATTTTTAAATTCTGGGTTCTAAATTCTCTTTTATATATTCTATATTTTGTGTTCTTATTACTTTATTCTGCATTGTATATTCTGCATTCTGCATTTATGTTCTATATTCTGTGTTCTACATCTACTTTCTAAATTCTATATTCTGTATTCTGTATTCAATATTCTACATTCTGTGTTCTGCATTCTATGTTCTAAATTCTGGGTTCTGTATTGTTTTCCATATTCTATATACTGTGTTCTTCATTCTATATTGTGTATTGTATATTATTTATGCCGTATTATATATTCTGTGTTCTTCATTCTATATTCTGTATTCTATATTCTGCATTCCATATTCTATATTCTATATTCTGTGTTCTACATTTTATACTCTAAATTCTATATTCAGTATTCTGTATTGTATATTCCAAATTCTGTGTTCTGCATTGTATGTTCTAAACTTTGGGTTCTGTATTCTGTATTCCATATTCTATATTTTGTGTTCTATAGGCTATATTTGGTATTCAATATTCTGCATTCCGTATTCTATATTCTATATCCTGTGTTCTATATTCTATATTCAGTATTCTGTGTTTTATTTTCTAAATTCTGTGTTCTGCATTCCATGTTCTAAATTCTGGGTTTTATATTCACTATTGTATATACTACATTCTGTGTGCTACATTCTATATTATAAATTCTATATTCAGTATTCTGTATTCTATATTCTAAATTCTGTGTTTACATTCTATATTCTAAATTGCATATTCAGTATGCTGTATTCTATATTCTAAATTCTGAGTTCTGCTTTCCATGTTCCAAAATCTGGCTTCAATATTTTCCTTGCTATTTTTTTTTCTGTTTTCTACATTATATATTCTAAATTATTTATTCAGTATTATGTATTTTATATTCTATATTCTATGTCCTACATAGAATTTTTTAATTGTTTATAAAATATTCCGTATATTATGTTCTAAATTCTGTGTTCTATATTCTCTTTTCTATTTTCTATATTCTGTGTTCTACATTCTATATTGTAAATTTTATATTCAGCATTCTGTATTCTATATTCTAAATTCTGTGTTCTACATTCTATATTCTATATTCTATATTCAGTATAATGTATTCTATATTCTAAATTCTGTGTTCTGCATCACATGTTCAAAATTCTCGATACTATACTCTCTATTGTATATTCTATATTCTATATAGTGTGTTCTACATTCTATATTCTAAAATCTATATTAATTAATGTGTATTCTATAGTCTTAATTCTGTGTTCTGCATTCAAAGTTCTAAATTCTGGGTTCTATATTCTGTTTTCCATATTTTAATACTGTGTTCTACATTCTATATTCTAAATTCTATATTCAGTATTATATATTCTATAATCTAAATTCTGTGTTCTGCATTCCATGTTCTAAATTCTCTATTCTATATTCTGTGTTCTACTTTCTATATTCTTAATTATATATTTTGTATTCAGTATTCTATATTCTAAATTCTGTGTTCTGCATTTCATGTTCTAAATTCTGTGTTCTATATTCTCTTTTCTATATTCTATATTCTGTGTCCTTCATTCAATATTCTAAATTCTATATTCAGTATTCTCTATCCTATATTCTAAATTCTGTGTTCTGCATACCATGTTCGTATTTCGGGATTCTGTATTCTGTTTCCATATTTTACATTCTGTGTTCTAAATTCTATATTCTGTATAATATATTCTGCATTACGTATTCAATATTGTATATTTTGTGTTCTACATTCTATATTCTAAATTCTATAATCTATATTCTAAATTCTGTGTTCTTTATTCCGTGTTCTTAACTCTGGGTTCTATAAACTCTTTTCTATATTCTATATTCTGTGTTCGACATTTAATATTCTAAATTCTATATTTAGTATTCTCAATTCTATATTCAAAATTCTGTGTTCTACATGCTATATTCTAAATTCTATATTCTATATTCAAAATTCTGTAATCTTCATTCCGTGTTCTAAATTCTGGGTTCTATATTCTCTATTCTATATTCTATATTCTGTGTTCTTCATTCTATATTCTACATTCTATATTCTGCATTCCGTATTCTATATTCTATATACTGTGTTCTACATTCTATATTCAAAATTCTATTTTCATTATCCTGTATTCTATATTCTAAATTCTGTGCTTTGAATTCCATGTTCTAAATTCTGGGTTCTATATTCTCTATTATATATTCTATATTTTTTGTTCTTCATTCTATATTGTACGTTCTATATTCTGCATTCCGTGTTATATATTCTATATTATGTTTCCTACATTCTATATTCTAAAATCTATATTCAGTATTCTGTATTCTATAATCTAAATTCTGTGTTCTGATTCAATTTTTAAATTCTGGGTTCTAAATTCTCTTTTATATATTCTATATTTTGTGTTCTTATTACTTTATTCTGCATTGTATATTCTGCATTCTGCATTTATGTTCTATATTCTGTGTTCTACATCTACTTTCTAAATTCTATATTCTGTATTCTGTATTCAATATTCTACATTCTGTGTTCTGCATTCTATGTTCTAAATTCTGGGTTCTGTATTGTTTTCCATATTCTATATACTGTGTTCTTCATTCTATATTGTGTATTGTATATTATTTATGCCGTATTATATATTCTGTGTTCTTCATTCTATATTCTGTATTCTATATTCTGCATTCCATATTCTATATTCTATATTCTGTGTTCTACATTTTATACTCTAAATTCTATATTCAGTATTCTGTATTGTATATTCCAAATTCTGTGTTCTGCATTGTATGTTCTAAACTTTGGGTTCTGTATTCTGTATTCCATATTCTATATTTTGTGTTCTATAGGCTATATTTGGTATTCAATATTCTGCATTCCGTATTCTATATTCTATATCCTGTGTTCTATATTCTATATTCAGTATTCTGTGTTTTATTTTCTAAATTCTGTGTTCTGCATTCCATGTTCTAAATTCTGGGTTTTATATTCACTATTGTATATACTACATTCTGTGTGCTACATTCTATATTATAAATTCTATATTCAGTATTCTGTATTCTATATTCTAAATTCTGTGTTTACATTCTATATTCTAAATTGCATATTCAGTATGCTGTATTCTATATTCTAAATTCTGAGTTCTGCTTTCCATGTTCCAAAATCTGGCTTCAATATTTTCCTTGCTATTTTTTTTTCTGTTTTCTACATTATATATTCTAAATTATTTATTCAGTATTATGTATTTTATATTCTATATTCTATGTCCTACATAGAATTTTTTAATTGTTTATAAAATATTCCGTATATTATGTTCTAAATTCTGTGTTCTATATTCTCTTTTCTATTTTCTATATTCTGTGTTCTACATTCTATATTGTAAATTTTATATTCAGCATTCTGTATTCTATATTCTAAATTCTGTGTTCTACATTCTATATTCTATATTCTATATTCAGTATAATGTATTCTATATTCTAAATTCTGTGTTCTGCATCACATGTTCAAAATTCTCGATACTATACTCTCTATTGTATATTCTATATTCTATATAGTGTGTTCTACATTCTATATTCTAAAATCTATATTAATTAATGTGTATTCTATAGTCTTAATTCTGTGTTCTGCATTCAAAGTTCTAAATTCTGGGTTCTATATTCTGTTTTCCATATTTTAATACTGTGTTCTACATTCTATATTCTAAATTCTATATTCAGTATTATATATTCTATAATCTAAATTCTGTGTTCTGCATTCCATGTTCTAAATTCTCTATTCTATATTCTGTGTTCTACTTTCTATATTCTTAATTATATATTTTGTATTCAGTATTCTATATTCTAAATTCTGTGTTCTGCATTTCATGTTCTAAATTCTGTGTTCTATATTCTCTTTTCTATATTCTATATTCTGTGTCCTTCATTCAATATTCTAAATTCTATATTCAGTATTCTCTATCCTATATTCTAAATTCTGTGTTCTGCATACCATGTTCGTATTTCGGGATTCTGTATTCTGTTTCCATATTTTACATTCTGTGTTCTAAATTCTATATTCTGTATAATATATTCTGCATTACGTATTCAATATTGTATATTTTGTGTTCTACATTCTATATTCTAAATTCTATAATCTATATTCTAAATTCTGTGTTCTTTATTCCGTGTTCTTAATTCTGGGTTCTATAATCTCTTTTCTATATTCTATATTCTGTGTTCGACATTCAATATTCTAAATTCTATATTTAGTATTCTCAATTCTATATTCAAAATTCTGTGTTCTACATGCTATATTCTAAATTCTATATTCTATATTCAAAATTCTGTATTCTTCATTCCGTGTTCTAAATTCTGGGTTCTATATTCTCTATTCTATATTCTATATTCTGTGTTCTTCATTCTATATTCTACATTCTATATTCTGCATTCCGTATTCTATATTCTATATACTGTGTTCTACATTCTATATTCAAAATTCTATTTTCATTATCCTGTATTCTATATTCTAAATTCTGTGCTTTGAATTCCATGTTCTAAATTCTGGGTTCTATATTCTCTATTATATATTCTATATTTTTTGTTCTTCATTCTATATTGTACGTTCTATATTCTGCATTCCGTGTTATATATTCTATATTATGTTTCCTACATTCTATATTCTAAAATCTATATTCAGTATTCTGTATTCTATAATCTAAATTCTGTGTTCTGATTCAATTTTTAAATTCTGGGTTCTAAATTCTCTTTTATATATTCTATATTTTGTGTTCTTATTACTTTATTCTGCATTGTATATTCTGCATTCTGCATTTATGTTCTATATTCTGTGTTCTACATCTACTTTCTAAATTCTATATTCTGTATTCTGTATTCAATATTCTACATTCTGTGTTCTGCATTCTATGTTCTAAATTCTGGGTTCTGTATTGTTTTCCATATTCTATATACTGTGTTCTTCATTCTATATTGTGTATTGTATATTATTTATGCCGTATTATATATTCTGTGTTCTTCATTCTATATTCTGTATTCTATATTCTGCATTCCATATTCTATATTCTATATTCTGTGTTCTACATTTTATACTCTAAATTCTATATTCAGTATTCTGTATTGTATATTCCAAATTCTGTGTTCTGCATTGTATGTTCTAAACTTTGGGTTCTGTATTCTGTATTCCATATTCTATATTTTGTGTTCTATAGGCTATATTTGGTATTCAATATTCTGCATTCCGTATTCTATATTCTATATCCTGTGTTCTATATTCTATATTCAGTATTCTGTGTTTTATTTTCTAAATTCTGTGTTCTGCATTCCATGTTCTAAATTCTGGGTTTTATATTCACTATTGTATATACTACATTCTGTGTGCTACATTCTATATTATAAATTCTATATTCAGTATTCTGTATTCTATATTCTAAATTCTGTGTTTTCATTCTATATTCTAAATTGCATATTCAGTATGCTGTATTCTATATTCTAAATTCTGAGTTCTGCTTTCCATGTTCCAAAATCTGGCTTCAATATTTTCCTTGCTATTTTTTTTTCTGTTTTCTACATTATATATTCTAAATTATTTATTCAGTATTATGTATTTTATATTCTATATTCTATGTCCTACATAGAATTTTTTAATTGTTTATAAAATATTCCGTATATTATGTTCTAAATTCTGTGTTCTATATTCTCTTTTCTATTTTCTATATTCTGTGTTCTACATTCTATATTGTAAATTTTATATTCAGCATTCTGTATTCTATATTCTAAATTCTGTGTTCTACATTCTATATTCTATATTCTATATTCAGTATAATGTATTCTATATTCTAAATTCTGTGTTCTGCATCACATGTTCAAAATTCTCGATACTATACTCTCTATTGTATATTCTATATTCTATATAGTGTGTTCTACATTCTATATTCTAAAATCTATATTAATTAATGTGTATTCTATAGTCTTAATTCTGTGTTCTGCATTCAAAGTTCTAAATTCTGGGTTCTATATTCTGTTTTCCATATTTTAATACTGTGTTCTACATTCTATATTCTAAATTCTATATTCAGTATTATATATTCTATAATCTAAATTCTGTGTTCTGCATTCCATGTTCTAAATTCTCTATTCTATATTCTGTGTTCTACTTTCTATATTCTTAATTATATATTTTGTATTCAGTATTCTATATTCTAAATTCTGTGTTCTGCATTTCATGTTCTAAATTCTGTGTTCTATATTCTCTTTTCTATATTCTATATTCTGTGTCCTTCATTCAATATTCTAAATTCTATATTCAGTATTCTCTATCCTATATTCTAAATTCTGTGTTCTGCATACCATGTTCGTATTTCGGGATTCTGTATTCTGTTTCCATATTTTACATTCTGTGTTCTAAATTCTATATTCTGTATAATATATTCTGCATTACGTATTCAATATTGTATATTTTGTGTTCTACATTCTATATTCTAAATTCTATAATCTATATTCTAAATTCTGTGTTCTTTATTCCGTGTTCTTAACTCTGGGTTCTATAAACTCTTTTCTATATTCTATATTCTGTGTTCGACATTTAATATTCTAAATTCTATATTTAGTATTCTCAATTCTATATTCAAAATTCTGTGTTCTACATGCTATATTCTAAATTCTATATTCTATATTCAAAATTCTGTAATCTTCATTCCGTGTTCTAAATTCTGGGTTCTATATTCTCTATTCTATATTCTATATTCTGTGTTCTTCATTCTATATTCTACATTCTATATTCTGCATTCCGTATTCTATATTCTATATACTGTGTTCTACATTCTATATTCAAAATTCTATTTTCATTATCCTGTATTCTATATTCTAAATTCTGTGCTTTGAATTCCATGTTCTAAATTCTGGGTTCTATATTCTCTATTATATATTCTATATTTTTTGTTCTTCATTCTATATTGTACGTTCTATATTCTGCATTCCGTGTTATATATTCTATATTATGTTTCCTACATTCTATATTCTAAAATCTATATTCAGTATTCTGTATTCTATAATCTAAATTCTGTGTTCTGATTCAATTTTTAAATTCTGGGTTCTAAATTCTCTTTTATATATTCTATATTTTGTGTTCTTATTACTTTATTCTGCATTGTATATTCTGCATTCTGCATTTATGTTCTATATTCTGTGTTCTACATCTACTTTCTAAATTCTATATTCTGTATTCTGTATTCAATATTCTACATTCTGTGTTCTGCATTCTATGTTCTAAATTCTGGGTTCTGTATTGTTTTCCATATTCTATATACTGTGTTCTTCATTCTATATTGTGTATTGTATATTATTTATGCCGTATTATATATTCTGTGTTCTTCATTCTATATTCTGTATTCTATATTCTGCATTCCATATTCTATATTCTATATTCTGTGTTCTACATTTTATACTCTAAATTCTATATTCAGTATTCTGTATTGTATATTCCAAATTCTGTGTTCTGCATTGTATGTTCTAAACTTTGGGTTCTGTATTCTGTATTCCATATTCTATATTTTGTGTTCTATAGGCTATATTTGGTATTCAATATTCTGCATTCCGTATTCTATATTCTATATCCTGTGTTCTATATTCTATATTCAGTATTCTGTGTTTTATTTTCTAAATTCTGTGTTCTGCATTCCATGTTCTAAATTCTGGGTTTTATATTCACTATTGTATATACTACATTCTGTGTGCTACATTCTATATTATAAATTCTATATTCAGTATTCTGTATTCTATATTCTAAATTCTGTGTTTACATTCTATATTCTAAATTGCATATTCAGTATGCTGTATTCTATATTCTAAATTCTGAGTTCTGCTTTCCATGTTCCAAAATCTGGCTTCAATATTTTCCTTGCTATTTTTTTTTCTGTTTTCTACATTATATATTCTAAATTATTTATTCAGTATTATGTATTTTATATTCTATATTCTATGTCCTACATAGAATTTTTTAATTGTTTATAAAATATTCCGTATATTATGTTCTAAATTCTGTGTTCTATATTCTCTTTTCTATTTTCTATATTCTGTGTTCTACATTCTATATTGTAAATTTTATATTCAGCATTCTGTATTCTATATTCTAAATTCTGTGTTCTACATTCTATATTCTATATTCTATATTCAGTATAATGTATTCTATATTCTAAATTCTGTGTTCTGCATCACATGTTCAAAATTCTCGATACTATACTCTCTATTGTATATTCTATATTCTATATAGTGTGTTCTACATTCTATATTCTAAAATCTATATTAATTAATGTGTATTCTATAGTCTTAATTCTGTGTTCTGCATTCAAAGTTCTAAATTCTGGGTTCTATATTCTGTTTTCCATATTTTAATACTGTGTTCTACATTCTATATTCTAAATTCTATATTCAGTATTATATATTCTATAATCTAAATTCTGTGTTCTGCATTCCATGTTCTAAATTCTCTATTCTATATTCTGTGTTCTACTTTCTATATTCTTAATTATATATTTTGTATTCAGTATTCTATATTCTAAATTCTGTGTTCTGCATTTCATGTTCTAAATTCTGTGTTCTATATTCTTTTTTCTATATTCTATATTCTGTGTCCTTCATTCAATATTCTAAATTCTATATTCAGTATTCTCTATCCTATATTCTAAATTCTGTGTTCTGCATACCATGTTCGTATTTCGGGATTCTGTATTCTGTTTCCATATTTTACATTCTGTGTTCTAAATTCTATATTCTGTATAATATATTCTGCATTACGTATTCAATATTGTATATTTTGTGTTCTACATTCTATATTCTAAATTCTATAATCTATATTCTAAATTCTGTGTTCTTTATTCCGTGTTCTTAATTCTGGGTTCTATAATCTCTTTTCTATATTCTATATTCTGTGTTCGACATTCAATATTCTAAATTCTATATTTAGTATTCTCAATTCTATATTCAAAATTCTGTGTTCTACATGCTATATTCTAAATTCTATATTCTATATTCAAAATTCTGTATTCTTCATTCCGTGTTCTAAATTCTGGGTTCTATATTCTCTATTCTATATTCTATATTCTGTGTTCTTCATTCTATATTCTACATTCTATATTCTGCATTCCGTATTCTATATTCTATATACTGTGTTCTACATTCTATATTCAAAATTCTATTTTCATTATCCTGTATTCTATATTCTAAATTCTGTGCTTTGAATTCCATGTTCTAAATTCTGGGTTCTATATTCTCTATTATATATTCTATATTTTTTGTTCTTCATTCTATATTGTACGTTCTATATTCTGCATTCCGTGTTATATATTCTATATTATGTTTCCTACATTCTATATTCTAAAATCTATATTCAGTATTCTGTATTCTATAATCTAAATTCTGTGTTCTGATTCAATTTTTAAATTCTGGGTTCTAAATTCTCTTTTATATATTCTATATTTTGTGTTCTTATTACTTTATTCTGCATTGTATATTCTGCATTCTGCATTTATGTTCTATATTCTGTGTTCTACATCTACTTTCTAAATTCTATATTCTGTATTCTGTATTCAATATTCTACATTCTGTGTTCTGCATTCTATGTTCTAAATTCTGGGTTCTGTATTGTTTTCCATATTCTATATACTGTGTTCTTCATTCTATATTGTGTATTGTATATTATTTATGCCGTATTATATATTCTGTGTTCTTCATTCTATATTCTGTATTCTATATTCTGCATTCCATATTCTATATTCTATATTCTGTGTTCTACATTTTATACTCTAAATTCTATATTCAGTATTCTGTATTGTATATTCCAAATTCTGTGTTCTGCATTGTATGTTCTAAACTTTGGGTTCTGTATTCTGTATTCCATATTCTATATTTTGTGTTCTATAGGCTATATTTGGTATTCAATATTCTGCATTCCGTATTCTATATTCTATATCCTGTGTTCTATATTCTATATTCAGTATTCTGTGTTTTATTTTCTAAATTCTGTGTTCTGCATTCCATGTTCTAAATTCTGGGTTTTATATTCACTATTGTATATACTACATTCTGTGTGCTACATTCTATATTATAAATTCTATATTCAGTATTCTGTATTCTATATTCTAAATTCTGTGTTTACATTCTATATTCTAAATTGCATATTCAGTATGCTGTATTCTATATTCTAAATTCTGAGTTCTGCTTTCCATGTTCCAAAATCTGGCTTCAATATTTTCCTTGCTATTTTTTTTTCTGTTTTCTACATTATATATTCTAAATTATTTATTCAGTATTATGTATTTTATATTCTATATTCTATGTCCTACATAGAATTTTTTAATTGTTTATAAAATATTCCGTATATTATGTTCTAAATTCTGTGTTCTATATTCTCTTTTCTATTTTCTATATTCTGTATTCTACATTCTATATTGTAAATTTTATATTCAGCATTCTGTATTCTATATTCTAAATTCTGTGTTCTACATTCTATATTCTATATTCTATATTCAGTATAATGTATTCTATATTCTAAATTCTGTGTTCTGCATCACATGTTCAAAATTCTCGATACTATACTCTCTATTGTATATTCTATATTCTATATACTGTGTTCTACATTCTATATTCTAAAATCTATATTAATTAATGTGTATTCTATAGTCTTAATTCTGTGTTCTGCATTCAAAGTTCTAAATTCTGGGTTCTATATTCTGTTTTCCATATTTTAATACTGTGTTCTACATTCTATATTCTAAATTCTATATTCAGTATTATATATTCTATAATCTAAATTCTGTGTTCTGCTTTCCATGTTCTAAATTCTCTATTCTATATTCTGTGTTCTACTTTCTATATTCTTAATTATATATTTTGTATTCAGTATTCTATATTCTAAATTCTGTGTTCTGCATTTCATGTTCTAAATTCTGTGTTCTATATTCTCTTTTCTATATTCTATATTCTGTGTCCTTCATTCAATATTCTAAATTCTATATTCAGTATTCTCTATCCTATATTCTAAATTCTGTGTTCTGCATACCATGTTCGTATTTCGGGATTCTGTATTCTGTTTCCATATTTTACATTCTGTGTTCTAAATTCTATATTCTGTATAATATATTCTGCATTACGTATTCAATATTGTATATTTTGTGTTCTACATTCTATATTCTAAATTCTATAATCTATATTCTAAATTCTGTGTTCTTTATTCCGTGTTCTTAATTCTGGGTTCTATAATCTCTTTTCTATATTCTATATTCTGTGTTCGACATTCAATATTCTAAATTCTATATTTAATATTCTCAATTCTATATTCAAAATTCTGTGTTCTACATGCTATATTCTAAATTCTATATTCTATATTCAAAATTCTGTATTCTTCATTCCGTGTTCTAAATTCTGGGTTCTATATTCTCTATTCTATATTCTATATTCTGTGTTCTTCATTCTATATTCTAGATTCTATATTCTGCATTCCGTATTCTATATTCTATATACTGTGTTCTACATTCTATATTCAAAATTCTATTTTCATTATCCTGTATTCTATATTCTAAATTCTGTGCTTTGAATTCCATGTTCTAAATTCTGGGTTCTATATTCTCTATTATATATTCTATATTTTTTGTTCTTCATTCTATATTGTACGTTCTATATTCTGCATTCCGTGTTATATATTCTATATTATGTTTCCTACATTCTATATTCTAAAATCTATATTCAGTATTCTGTATTCTATAATCTAAATTCTGTGTTCTGATTCAATTTTTAAATTCTGGGTTCTAAATTCTCTTTTATATATTCTATATTTTGTGTTCTTATTACTTTATTCTGCATTCTATATTCTGCATTCTGTATTTATGTTCTATATTCTGTGTTCTACATCTACTTTCTAAATTCTATATTCTGTATTCTGTATTCAATATTCTACATTCTGTGTTCTGCATTCTATGTTCTAAATTCTGGGTTCTGTATTGTTTTCCATATTCTATATACTGTGTTCTTCATTCTATATTGTGTATTGTATATTATTTATGCCGTATTATATATTCTGTGTTCTTCATTCTATATTCTGTATTCTATATTCTGCATTCCGTATTCTATATTCTATATTCTGTGTTCTACTTTTTATACTCTAAATTCTATATTCAGTATTCTGTATTGTATATTCCAAATTCTGTGTTCTGCATTGTATGTTCTAAACTTTGGGTTCTATATTCTGTATTCCATATTCTATATTTTGTGTTCTATAGTCTATATTTGGTATTCAATATTCTGCATTCCGTATTCTATATTCTATATCCTGTGTTCTATATTCTATATTCAGTATTCTGTGTTTTATTTTCTAAATTCTGTGTTCTGCATTCCATGTTCTAAATTCTGGGTTTTATATTCACTATTGTATATACTACATTCTGTGTGCTACATTCTATATTATAAATTCTATATTCAGTATTCTGTATTCTATATTCTAAATTCTGTGTTTACATTCTATATTCTAAATTGCATATTCAGTATGCTGTATTCTATATTCTAAATTCTGAGTTCTGCTTTCCATGTTCCAAAATCTGGCTTCAATATTTTCCTTGCTATTTTTTTTTCTGTTTTCTACATTATATATTCTAAATTATTTATTCAGTATTATGTATTTTTTATTCTATATTCTATGTCCTACATAGAATTTTTTAATTGTTTATAAAATATTCCGTATATTATGTTCTAAATTCTGTGTTCTATATTCTCTTTTCTATTTTCTATATTCTGTGTTCTACATTCTATATTGTAAATTTTATATTCAGCATTCTGTATTCTATATTCTAAATTCTGTGTTCGACATTCTATATTCTATATTCTATATTCAGTATAATGTATTCTATATTCTAAATTCTGTGTTCTGCATCACATGTTCAAAATTCTCGATACTATACTCTCTATTGTTTATTCTATATTCTATATACTGTGTTCTACATTCTATATTCTAAAATCTATATTAATTAATGTGTATTCTATAGTCTTAATTCTGTGTTCTGCATTCAAAGTTCTAAATTCTGGGTTCTATATTCTGTTTTCCATATTTTAATACTGTGTTCTACATTCTATATTCTAAATTCTATATTCAGTATTATATATTCTATAATCTAAATTCTGTGTTCTGCATTCCATGTTCTAAATTCTCTATTCTATATTCTGTGTTCTACTTTCTATATTCTTAATTATATATTTTGTATTCAGTATTCTATATTCTAAATTCTGTGTTCTGCATTTCATGTTCTAAATTCTGTGTTCTATATTCTTTTTTCTATATTCTATATTCTGTGTCCTTCATTCAATATTCTAAATTCTATATTCAGTATTCTCTATCCTATATTCTAAATTCTGTGTTCTGCATACCATGTTCGTATTTCGGGATTCTGTATTCTTTTTCCATATTTTACATTCTGTGTTCTAAATTCTATATTCTGTATAATATATTCTGCATTACGTATTCAATATTGTATATTTTGTGTTCTACATTCTATATTCTAAATTCTATAATCTATATTCTAAATTCTGTGTTCTTTATTCCGTGTTCTTAATTCTGGGTTCTATAATCTCTTTTCTATATTCTATATTCTGTGTTCGACATTCAATATTCTAAATTCTATATTTAATATTCTCAATTCTATATTCAAAATTCTGTGTTCTACATGCTATATTCTAAATTCTATATTCTATATTCAAAATTCTGTATTCTTCATTCCGTGTTCTAAATTCTGGGTTCTATATTCTCTATTCTATATTCCATATTCTGTGTTCTTCATTCTATATTCTACATTCTATATTCTGCATTCCGTATTCTATATTCTATATACTGTGTTCTACATTCTATATTCAAAATTCTATTTTCATTATCCTGTATTCTATATTCTAAATTCTGTGCTTTGAATTCCATGTTCTAAATTCTGGGTTCTATATTCTCTATTATATATTCTATATTTTTTGTTCTTCATTCTATATTGTACGTTCTATATTCTGCATTCCGTGTTATATATTCTATATTATGTTTCCTACATTCTATATTCTAAAATCTATATTCAGTATTCTGTATTCTATAATCTAAATTCTGTGTTCTGATTCAATTTTTAAATTCTGGGTTCTAAATTCTCTTTTATATATTCTATATTTTGTGTTCTTATTACTTTATTCTGCATTCTATATTCTGCATTCTGTATTTATGTTCTATATTCTGTGTTCTACATCTACTTTCTAAATTCTATATTCTGTATTCTGTATTCAATATTCTACATTCTGTGTTCTGCATTCTATGTTCTAAGTTCTGGGTTCTGTATTGTTTTCCATATTCTATATACTGTGTTCTTCATTCTATATTGTGTATTGTATATTATTTATGCCGTATTATATATTCTGTGTTCTTCATTCTATATTCTGTATTCTATATTCTGCATTCCGTATTCTATATTCTATATTCTGTGTTCTACTTTTTATACTCTAAATTCTATATTCAGTATTCTGTATTGTATATTCCAAATTCTGTGTTCTGCATTGTATGTTCTAAACTTTGGGTTCTATATTCTGTATTCCATATTCTATATTTTGTGTTCTATAGTCTATATTTGGTATTCAATATTCTGCATTCCGTATTCTATATTCTATATCCTGTGTTCTATATTCTATATTCAGTATTCTGTGTTTTATTTTCTAAATTCTGTGTTCTGCATTCCATGTTCTAAATTCTGGGTTTTATATTCACTATTGTATATACTACATTCTGTGTGCTACATTCTATATTATAAATTCTATATTCAGTATTCTGTATTCTATATTCTAAATTCTGTGTTTACATTCTATATTCTAAATTGCATATTCAGTATGCTGTATTCTATATTCTAAATTCTGAGTTCTGCTTTCCATGTTCCAAAATCTGGCTTCAATATTTTCCTTGCTATTTTTTTTTCTGTTTTCTACATTATATATTCTAAATTATTTATTCAGTATTATGTATTTTTTATTCTATATTCTATGTCCTACATAGAATTTTTTAATTGTTTATAAAATATTCCGTATATTATGTTCTAAATTCTGTGTTCTATATTCTCTTTTCTATTTTCTATATTCTGTGTTCTACATTCTATATTGTAAATTTTATATTCAGCATTCTGTATTCTATATTCTAAATTCTGTGTTCGACATTCTATATTCTATATTCTATATTCAGTATAATGTATTCTATATTCTAAATTCTGTGTTCTGCATCACATGTTCAAAATTCTCGATACTATACTCTCTATTGTTTATTCTATATTCTATATACTGTGTTCTACATTCTATATTCTAAAATCTATATTAATTAATGTGTATTCTATAGTCTTAATTCTGTGTTCTGCATTCAAAGTTCTAAATTCTGGGTTCTATATTCTGTTTTCCATATTTTAATACTGTGTTCTACATTCTATATTCTAAATTCTATATTCAGTATTATATATTCTATAATCTAAATTCTGTGTTCTGCATTCCATGTTCTAAATTCTCTATTCTATATTCTGTGTTCTACTTTCTATATTCTTAATTATATATTTTGTATTCAGTATTCTATATTCTAAATTCTGTGTTCTGCATTTCATGTTCTAAATTCTGTGTTCTATATTCTTTTTTCTATATTCTATATTCTGTGTCCTTCATTCAATATTCTAAATTCTATATTCAGTATTCTCTATCCTATATTCTAAATTCTGTGTTCTGCATACCATGTTCGTATTTCGGGATTCTGTATTCTTTTTCCATATTTTACATTCTGTGTTCTAAATTCTATATTCTGTATAATATATTCTGCATTACGTATTCAATATTGTATATTTTGTGTTCTACATTCTATATTCTAAATTCTATAATCTATATTCTAAATTCTGTGTTCTTTATTCCGTGTTCTTAATTCTGGGTTCTATAATCTCTTTTCTATATTCTATATTCTGTGTTTGACATTCAATATTCTAAATTCTATATTTAATATTCTCAATTCTATATTCAAAATTCTGTGTTCTACATGCTATATTCTATATTCTATATTCTATATTCAAAATTCTGTATTCTTCATTCCGTGTTCTAAATTCTGGGTTCTATATTCTCTATTCTATATTCTATATTCTGTGTTCTTCATTCTATATTCTACATTCTATATTCTGCATTCCGTATTCTATATTCTATATACTGTGTTCTACATTCTATATTCAAAATTCTATTTTCATTATCCTGTATTCTATATTCTAAATTCTGTGCTTTGAATTCCATGTTCTAAATTCTGGGTTCTATATTCTCTATTATATATTCTATATTTTTTGTTCTTCATTCTATATTGTACGTTCTATATTCTGCATTCCGTGTTATATATTCTATATTATGTTTCCTACATTCTATATTCTAAAATCTATATTCAGTATTCTGAATTCTATAATCTAAATTCTGTGTTCTGATTCAATTTTTAAATTCTGGGTTCTAAATACTCTTTTATATATTCTATATTTTGTGTTCTTATTACTTTATTCTGCATTCTATATTCTGCATTCTGTATTTATGTTCTATATTCTGTGTTCTACATCTACTTTCTAAATTCTATATTCAGTATTCTGTATTCAATATTCTACATTCTGTGTTCTGCATTCTATGTTCTAAGTTCTGGGTTCTGTATTGTTTTCCATATTCTATATACTGTGTTCTTCATTCTATATTGTGTATTGTATATTATTTATGCCGTATTATATATTCTGTGTTCTTCATTCTATATTCTGTATTCTATATTCTGCATTCCGTATTCTATATTCTATATTCTGTGTTCTACATTTTATACTCTAAATTCTATATTCAGTATTCTCTATTGTATATTCCAAATTCTGTGCTCTGCATTGTATGTTCTAAACTTTGGGTTCTGTATTCTGTATTCCATATTCTATATTTTGTGTTCTATAGTCTATATTTGGTATTCAATATTCTGCATTCCGTATTCTATATTCTATATCCTGTGTTCTATATTCTATATTCAGTATTCTGTGTTTTATTTTCTAAATTCTGTGTTCTGCATTCCATGTTCTAAATTCTGGGTTTTATATTCACTATTGTATATACTACATTCTGTGTGCTACATTCTATATTATAAATTCTATATTCAGTATTCTGTATTCTATATTCTAAATTCTGTGTTTACATTCTATATTCTAAATTGCATATTCAGTATGCTGTATTCTATATTCTAAATTCTGAGTTCTGCTTTCCATGTTCCAAAATGTGGCTTCAATATTTTCCTTGCTATTTTTTTTTCTGTTTTCTACATTATATATTCTAAATTATTTATTCAGTATTATGTATTTTATATTCTATATTCTGTGTCCTACATAGAATTTTTTAATTGTATATAAAATATTCCGTATATTATGTTCTAAATTCTGTGTTCTATATTCTCTTTTCTATTTTCTATATTCTGTGTTCTACATTCTATATTGTAAATTTTATATTCAGCATTCTGTATTCTATATTCTAAATTCTGTGTTCTGCATTCTATGTTCTAAATTCTGGGTTCTGTATTCTGTTTTCCATATTCTATATTCTGTGTTCTATATTCTATATTCTGTATTCTACATTCTGCATTCCGTATTCTATACTCTATATTCTGTGTTCTTCATTCTATTATCCAAATTCTATATTCAGTATTCTCTATTCTATATTCTAAATTCTGTGCTCTGCATTCCATGTTCTAAATTCTGTGTTCTATATTGTCTTTTCTATATTCTATATTCTGTGTTCTACATTCAGTATTCTAAATTCTATATTCAGTATTCTGTATTGTATATTCTAAATTCTGTGTTCTGCATACCATGTTCAAATTTCGGGGTTCTGTATTCTGTTTCCATATTTTATATTCTGTGTTCTAATTTCTATATTCTGTATACTATATTCTGCATTATGTATTCTATATTCTATATTTTGTGTTCTACATTCTATATTCTAAATTTTATATTCAGTATTCTTTATTCTATTTTCTAAATTCTGGGTTCTGCATTCCATGTTCTAAATCCTATATTCAGTATTCTGTATTCTATATTCTAAATTCTGTGTTCCGCATTCTAAGTTCTAAATTCTATATTCAGTATTCTGTATTATAAATTCTAAATTCTGTGTTCTGCATTCCATGTTGTAAATACTGGGTTGTCTATTCTGTTTTCCATATTGTATAATCTGTGTTCTACATTCTATATTCTGTATTCTATATTCTGCATTCCGTATTCCATATTCTGTGTTTTACATTCTATATTCTAAATTCTGTATTCTGTATTCCGTATTCTATATTCTGAACTCTGTGTTCTACATTCTATATTCTAAATTCTATATTCAGTGGTCTGTATTCTATATTCTAAATTCTGTGTTCTGCATTACAGTCTCTAAATTTTGGCTTCTATATTCTCTATTCTATATTGTATATGCTGTCTTCTAGATTCTATATTCTGAATTGTATATTGAAGTTTCTGTATTCTATATTCTAAATTCTGTGTCCTGCATTCCATTTTCTAAATTCTGGTTTCTATATTCTCTATTCTATTTTCTGAGTTGTATATTCTATATTCTAAATTCTATATTCAGTATTCTGAATGCTCTATTCTTAATTTTGTGTTCTACATCCGTGTTCTAAATTCTGGGTTCTATATTCTCTATTTTATACATTGTGTTCTTCATTACATATTCTACATATCATATTCTGCATTCCGTATTCTATATTCTATATTCTGTGTTCTACATTCTATATTCTAAAAACTATATTCAGTCTTCCTTATTGTATATTCTAAATTCTTTGTTCTGCACTCCATTTCTAAATTCTGGGTTCTATATTCTCTATTCATTTCTATATTTTTTGTTTACATTCTATATTCTACGTTCCATATTCTGCATTCCGTGTTTTATATTCTATATTATGTTTTCAACTTTCTATATTCTAAATTCTATATTCAGTGTTCTGAATTCTATATTCTAAATTCTGTGTTCTTCATTCCATGTTCTAAATTCTGGGTTCTATATTTTCTATACTATATTCTATATTCTGTGTTCTACATTCTATATTCTAAATCCTATATTCAGTATTGTGTATTCTATATTCTTAATTCTCTATTCTTCATTCCATGTTCTAAGTTCTGGATCCTATACTCTCTATTATATATTCTCTATTTGTGTTCTTCATTCTATATTCTACATAGTATATTCTGCATTCCGTATCCTATATTCTATATTCTATGTTCTACATTCTAAATTCTAAAATCTATATTCAGTATTCTGTATTCTATAGTATAAATTCTCTGTTCTGCATTCCATTTCTAAATTGTGGTTTCTCTATTCTCTATTCTATATTATATATTTGGGTCGTTCATTCTATATTCTACGTCCTATATTCTGCCATCCGTATTTTATATTCTTTATTGTTTGTTCTATATTCGATATTCTAAATTCTATATTCAGTATTTTGTATTCTATATTCTAATTTGTGTGTTCTGCATTCCATGTACTAAATTCTGGGTTCTCTATTCTCTATTCTCTATTCTATATTCTGTGTTTACATTCTATATTCTAAATTCTATATTCAGTATTCTTTACTCTATATTCTAAATTCTGTGATCTACATTCTTTAACTAAATTCTATATTCAGAAATCTGTATTCTATATTATAAATTCTGTGTTCTGAATTCCATGTTCTAAATTCTGGGTTCTATATTCTGTTTTCCGTATTCTAAATTCTGTGTTCTACATTCTATATTCTGTATTCAATATTCTGCATTCCGTATTCTACATTCCATATTCTGTGTTCTACATTCTATATTCTAAATTTAATATTCAGTATTCTGTAGTATATACTCTAAATTCTGTGTTCTGCATTCCATATTCTAAATTTTGGGTTCTATATACTCTATTCTTTATTCTATATTGTGTGTTCTACATTCTATATTCTAAATTCTATATTCAGTATTCTGTATTCTATATTCTAAATTCTGTGTTCTGAATTCCGTGTTCTAAATTCTGGGTTCTATATTCTCTATTCTATATTCTATATACTGTGTTCTACATTCTATATTCTAAATTCGATATTCAGCATTCTGCATACTATATTCTAAATTCTGTGTTCTTCATTCTATATTCTGTATTCAATATTCTGAATTCCGTATTCTACATTCCATATTCTGTGTTCTACATTCTATATTCTAAATTCGATATTCAGTATTCTTTATAATATATTCTAAATTATGTGTTCAACATACTATATTCGAAATTCTATATTCAATATTCTGTTTTCTATATTCTAAATTCTGTGTTCTGCATTCCATGCTCTCAATTCTGTGTTTGTATTTTGTATTCCATATTCTATATTCAGTGTTCTACATTCTATCTTCTGTATGCTATATTCTGCATTCCGTATTCTATATTCTATATTCTGTGTTCTTCATTTTATATTCTAAATTCTTTATTCAGTATTCAGTATTCTATATTCTAAATTCTGTGTTCTACATTGTATATTCTATTCTATAGTCAGTATTCGGTATTCTATATTCTAAATTCTCTGTTCTGCATTCCATGTTTTAAATTTTGGATTCTACACTCTATATTCTGTGTTCTACATTCTATATTCTAAATTCTGCATTCAGTATTCTATACTCTATATTCTAAATTCTGTGTTCTATATTCTATATTCTGTATTCAATATTCTGCATTCCGTATTCTACATTCCATATTCTGTGTTCTACATTTTATATTGTAAATTCGATATTCAGTATTCTGTATTCTATATTCTAAATTATGTGTTCTACATTCCATTTTCTTAATGCTGGTCTCTATATTCTCTATTCTATATTCTATATTTTGTGTTCATCATTCTATATTCTAAATTGTATATTCAATATTCTAAATTCTGTGTTCTGCATTCCATGTTCTAAATTCTGCGTTCTATATTCTCTATTCTGTATTCTATATTCTGTGTTCTACATTCTATATTCTAAATTGTATATTCAGTATTATTTATTCTATATTCTAAACTCTGTGTTCAACATTCTGTATTAGAAATTCTATATTAAGTATTCTGTACTCTATATTCTAAATTCTGTGTTCTGCATTCCATCTTCTCAATTCTGTGTTTTGTATTCTGTTTCCATATTCTATTTTGTGTTCTACATTCAATCTTCTGTATTCTATATTCTGCATTCTGTATTCTATATTCTATATTCTGTGTACTACATTGTATAATCTAAATCTATATTCAGTATTCTGTATTCTATATTCAAAATTCTGTGTTCTACATTGTATATTCATATTCTATATTCAGTATTCGTTATTCTATATTCTAAATTCTGTGTTGTGCATTCCATCTTCTAAATTTTGGGTTGCATATTCTGTATTCTATATTCTATATTCTGCGTTCTACATTGTATATTCTAAATTGTATATTAAGTATTCTATACTCTATATTCTTAACTCTGTGTTCTACATTCTATATCCTAAATTCTATGTTCAGTTATCTGTATTCTATATTCTAAATTCTTTGTTCTGCATTCCATGTTCTAAATTCTGGGTTCTATATTCTGTTTTCCATATTCTACATTCTCTGTTCTAGTTTCTATATTCTGTATTCAATATTCTGCATTCCGTATTCTACATTTCATATTCTGTGTTCTTCATTCTATTTTCTAAATTCGATATTATTTATTCTGTATTCTATATTTTATATTCTGTGTTCTACATTCCATGTTCTGAATTCTGGGTTCTATATTGTGTATTCTATACTTTGTGCTCATTTTTCTACATTGTATATTCTTTATTCTGCATTCCGTAGTCTATATTATATATTCTGTGTTCTACATACTATATTCTAAATTCTATATTCAGTATTCTGTATTCTATATTCTAAATTCTGTGTTCTACGTTCTAAATTCTAAATTCTATATTCAGTAATCTGTATTCTATATTCTAAATTCTGTGTTCTGCATTCCATGCTCTAAATTCTGGGTTCTATATTCTGTTTTCCTTATTCTATATTCTGTGTTCTAAATTCTATATTCTGTATTCTATATTCTGCATTCCGTATTCTACATTCCATATTCTGTGTTCTACATTCTATATTCTAAATTCTATATTTAGTATTCTTTATTATATATTCTGAATTCTGTGTTATACATTCTATATTCTAAATTCTATATTCTGTATTCTGTATTCTATATTCTAAATTCTGTGTTCTGCATTCCATATTCTATATTCTGAGTTTTGTCTTCTGTTTTCCATATTCTATGTTCTGTGTTATGCATTCTATATTCTGTATTGTATATTCTGCATGCCGTATTCTATATTCTGTGTTCTACATTCTATATTCTAAATTCTACATTCAGTATTCTGTATTCTATTTTCTATATTCTGTGTTCTGCATTCCATGTTGTAAATTTTGTGTTCCATATACGGTATTCTCTATTCTATATTCTGTGTTCTACATTCTATATTCTGTATTCTATATTCGGCATTCCGTATTCTATATTCTATTTTCTGTGTTCTATATTCTATATTCTAAATTCTATATTCCGTATTCCGTATTCTAGATTCTATACTCTGTGTTCAACATTCTATATTATATATTTTATATTAAGTATACTGTATTCTATATTCTAAATTCTGTGTTCTGCCTACCATGTTCTAAGTTCTGAGTTCTATATTCACTATTATATTTTGTATATTTGTGTTCTTCATTTATATTCTTCCTACTATATTCTGCATTCCCTAATCTATATTCTATAATCTGTGTTCTACATTATATATTCTAATAACTTTATTCAGTATTCTGTATTCTATATTCTAATTTCTCTGTTCCGCATTCCATTTCTAAATTCTGGGTTCTTAATTCTGTATTCTATATTCTATATTCTGTGTTCTACATTCTATATTCTAAATTCTATATTAAGTATTCTATACTTTATATTCTAAATTCTGTGTTCTACATTCTATATCCTAAATTCTATGTTCAGTTATCTGTATTCTATATTCTAAATTCTTTGTTCTGCATTCCATGTTCTAAATTCTGGGTTCTATATTCTGTTTTCCATATTCTACATTCTCTGTTCTAGTTTCTATATTCTGTATTCAATATTCTGCATTCCGTATTCTACATTTCATATTCTGTGTTCTTCATTCTATTTTCTAAATTCGATATTATTTATTCTGTATTCTATATTTTATATTCTGTGTTCTACATTCCATGTTCTGAATTCTGGGTTCTATATTCTGTATTCTATACTTTGTGCTCATTTTTCTACATTGTATATTCTTTATTCTGCATTCCGTAGTCTATATTATATATTCTGTGTTCTACATACTATATTCTAAATTCTATATTCAGTATTCTGTATTCTATATTCTAAATTCTGTGTTCTACGTTCTAAATTCTAAATTCTATATTCAGTAATCTGTATTCTATATTCTAAATTCTGTGTTCTGCATTCCATGCTCTAAATTCTGGGTTCTATATTCTGTTTTCCTTATTCTATATTCTGTGTTCTAAATTCTATATTCTGTATTCTATATTCTGCATTCCGTATTCTACATTCCATATTCTGTGTTCTAAATTCTTTATTCTAAATTCTATATTCATTACTCTGTGTTCTATATCCTATATTCTGTGTTCTGAATTCCATGTTCTATATTCTGTGTTCTATGTTCTCTATTCTATATTCTATATTCTGTGTTCTACATTCTATATTCTAAATTCTATATTTAGTATTCTTTATTATATATTCTGAATTCTGTGTTATACATTCTATATTCTAAATTCTATATTCTGTATTCTGTATTCTATATTCTAAATTCTGTGTTCTGCATTCCATATTCTATATTCTGAGTTCTGTCTTCTGTTTTCCATATTCTATGTTCTGTGTTCTGCATTCTATATTCTGTATTGTATATTCTGCATGCCGTATTCTATATTCTGTGTTCTACATTCTATATTCTAAATTCTACATTCAGTATTCTGTATTCTATTTTCTATATTCTGTGTTCTGCATTCCATGTTGTAAATTTTGTGTTCCATATACGGTATTCTCTATTCTATATTCTGTGTTCTACATTCTATATTCTGTATTCTATATTCGGCATTCCGTATTCTATATTCTATTTTCTGTGTTCTATATTCTATATTCTAAATTCTGTGTTGTGCATTCCATCTTCTAAATTTTGGGTTGCATATTCTGTATTCTATATTCTATATTCTGCGTTCTACATTCTATATTCTAAATTGTATATTAATTATTCTATATTCTATATTCTTAACTCTGTGTTCTACATTCTATATTCTAAATTCTATATTCAGTAATCTGTATTCTATATTCTAAATTCTGTGTTCTGCATTCCATGTTCTAAATTCTGAGTTCTAAACTCTGTATTCCATATTCTAAATTCTGTGTTCTATATTCTATATTCTGTATTCAATATTCTGAATTCCGTATTCTACATTCCATATTCTGTGTTCTACATTCTATTTTCTAAATTCGATATTCTGTATTCTGTGTTCTATATTCTATATTCTGTGTTCAA
Organism: Vicugna pacos; assembly: GCF_048564905.1. Classification (NCBI taxonomy): domain Eukaryota; kingdom Metazoa; phylum Chordata; class Mammalia; order Artiodactyla; family Camelidae; genus Vicugna; species Vicugna pacos. The sequence continues at coordinate 68,863,939 of NW_027328741.1, read as the reverse complement.
CATTCCATGTTCTGAATTGTGGGTTCTATATTCTCTATTCTATATTTTGTGCTCATTATTCTACATTCTATATTCTATATTCTGCATTCCGTAGTCTATATTATATATTCTGTGTTCTACATAATATTTTATAAATTCTATATTCAGTATTCTCTATTCTATATTCTAAATTCTGTGTTCTACATTCTATATTCTAAAATCTTTATTCAGTATTCTGTATTCTATATTCTAAATTCTCTGTTCCGCATTCCATTTCTAAATTCTGTGTTCTTAATTCTGTATACTATATTCTAGATTTTGTGTTCTTCATTGTATATTCTATTTTCTATATTCTCCATTCCGTAGTCTATATTCTATATTCTGTGTTACCCATTCTATATTCTAAATTCTATATACATTATTCTGAATTCTATATTCTAAATTCTATGTTCTGCATTCAGTGTTCTAAATTCTATACTGAGTATTCTGTATAGTATATTGTAAATTCTGTGTTCTGCATTCAATGTTATAATTCTGACTTCTGTCTTCTGTTTTCCATATTCTATGTTCTGTGTTCTGCATTCTATATTCTGTATTGTATATTCTGCATGCCGTATTCTATATTCTGTGTTCTACATTCTATATTCTAAATTCTACATTCAGTATTCTGTATTCTATATTCTATATTCTGTGTTCTGCATTCCATGTTGTAAATTTTGTGTTCCATATACGGTATTCTCTATTCTATATTCTGTGTTCTACATTCTATATTCTGTATTCTATATTCGGAATTCCGTATTCTATATTCTATTTTCTGTGTTCTATATTCTATATTCTAAATTCTATATTCCGTATTCCGTAGTCTATATTCTATACTCTGTGTTCAACATTCTATATTCTATATTTTATATTAAGTATACTGTATTCTATATTCTAAATTCTGTGTTCTGCCTACCATGTTCTAAGTTCTGAGTTCTATATTCACTATTATATTTTGTATATTTTTGTTCTTCATTTATATTCTTCCTACTATATTCTGCATTCCCTAATCTATATTCTATATTCTGTGTTCTACATTATATATTCTAATATCTTTATTCAGTATTCTGTATTCTATATTCTAAATTCTCTGTTCCGCATTCCATTTCTAAATTCTGGGTTCTTAATGCTGTATTCTATATTCTATATTCTGTGTTCTACATTCTATATTCTAAATTCTATATTAAGTATTCTATACTCTATATTCTAAATTCTGTGTTCTACATTCTATATCCTAAATTCTATGTTCAGTTATCTGTATTCTATATTCTAAATTCTTTGTTCTGCATTCCATGTTCTAAATTCTGGGTTCTATATTCTGTTTTCCATATTCTACATTCTCTGTTCTAGTTTCTATATTCTGTATTCAATATTCTGCATTCCGTATTCTACATTTCATATTCTGTGTTCTTCATTCTATTTTCTTAATTCGATATTATTTATTCTGTATTCTATATTTTATATTCTGTGTTATACATTCCATGTTCTGAATTCTGGGTTCAATATTCTGTATTCTATACTTTGTGCTCATTTTTCTACATTGTATATTCTTTATTCTGCATTCCGTAGTCTATATTATATATTCTGTGTTCTACATACTATATTCTTAATTCTATATTCAGTATTCTGTATTCTATATTCTAAATTCTGTGTTCTACGTTCTAAATTCGAAATTCTATATTCAGTAATCTGTATTCTATATTCTAAATTCTGTGTTCTGCATTCCATGCTCTAAATTCTGGGTTCTATATTCTGTTTTCCTTATTCAATATTCTGTGTTCTAAATTCTATATTCTGTATTCAATATTCTGCATTCCGTATTCTACATTCCATATTCTGTGTTCTAAATTCTTTATTCTAAATTCTATATTCAGTACTCTGTGTTCTATATCCTATATTCTGTGTTCTGAATTCCATGTTCTATATTCTGTGTTCTATGTTCTCTATTCTATATTCTATATTCTGTGTTCTACATTCTATATTCTAAATTCTATATTTAGTATTCTTTATTATATATTCTGAATTCTGTGTTATACATTCTATATTCTAAATTCTATATTCTGTATTCTGTATTCTATATTCTAAATTCTGTGTTCTGCATTCCATATTCTATATTCTGAGTTTTGTCTTCTGTTTTCCATATTCTATGTTCTGTGTTCTGCATTCTATATTCTGTATTGTATATTCTGCATGCCGTATTCTATATTCTGTGTTCTACATTCTATATTCTAAATTCTACATTCAGTATTCTGTATTCTATTTTCTATATTCTGTGTTCTGCATTCCATGTTGTAAATTTTGTGTTCCATATACGGTATTCTCTATTCTATATTCTGTGTTCTACATTCTATATTCTGTATTCTATATTCGGCATTCCGTATTCTATATTCTATTTTCTGTGTTCTATATTCTATATTCTAAATTCTATATTCCGTATTCCGTATTCTAGATTCTATACTCTGTGTTCAACATTCTATATTATATATTTTATATTAAGTATACTGTATTCTATATTCTAAATTCTGTGTTCTGCCTACCATGTTCTAAGTTCTGAGTTCTATATTCACTATTATATTTTGTATATTTGTGTTCTTCATTTATATTCTTCCTACTATATTCTGCATTCCCTAATCTATATTCTATAATCTGTGTTCTACATTATATATTCTAATAACTTTATTCAGTATTCTGTATTCTATATTCTAATTTCTCTGTTCCGCATTCCATTTCTAAATTCTGGGTTCTTAATTCTGTATTCTATATTCTATATTCTGTGTTCTACATTCTATATTCTAAAGTCTATATTAAGTATTCTATACTTTATATTCTAAATTCTGTGTTCTACATTCTATATCCTAAATTCTATGTTCAGTTATCTGTATTCTATATTCTAAATTCTTTGTTCTGCATTCCATGTTCTAAATTCTGGGTTCTATATTCTGTTTTCCATATTCTACATTCTCTGTTCTAGTTTCTATATTCTGTATTCAATATTCTGCATTCCGTATTCTACATTTCATATTCTGTGTTCTTCATTCTATTTTCTAAATTCGATATTATTTATTCTGTATTCTATATTTTATATTCTGTGTTCTACATTCCATGTTCTGAATTCTGGGTTCTATATTCTGTATTCTATACTTTGTGCTCATTTTTCTACATTGTATATTCTTTATTCTGCATTCCGTAGTCTATATTATATATTCTGTGTTCTACATACTATATTCTAAATTCTATATTCAGTATTCTGTATTCTATATTCTAAATTCTGTGTTCTACGTTCTAAATTCTAAATTCTATATTCAGTAATCTGTATTCTATATTCTAAATTCTGTGTTCTGCATTCCATGCTCTAAATTCTGGGTTCTATATTCTGTTTTCCTTATTCTATATTCTGTGTTCTAAATTCTATATTCTGTATTCTATATTCTGCATTCCGTATTCTACATTCCATATTCTGTGTTCTACATTCTATATTCTAAATTCTATATTTAGTATTCTTTATTATATATTCTGAATTCTGTGTTATACATTCTATATTCTAAATTCTATATTCTGTATTCTGTATTCTATATTCTAAATTCTGTGTTCTGCATTCCATATTCTATATTCTGAGTTTTGTCTTCTGTTTTCTATATTCTATGTTCTGTGTTCTGCATTCTATATTCTGTATTGTATATTCTGCATGCCGTATTCTATATTCTGTGTTCTACATTCTATATTCTAAATTCTACATTCAGTATTCTGTATTCTATTTTCTATATTCTGTGTTCTGCATTCCATGTTGTAAATTTTGTGTTCCATATACGGTATTCTCTATTCTATATTCTGTGTTCTACATTCTATATTCTGTATTCTATATTCGGCATTCCGTATTCTATATTCTATTTTCTGTGTTCTATATTCTATATTCTAAATTCTATATTCCGTATTCCGTATTCTAGATTCTATACTCTGTGTTCAACATTCTATATTATATATTTTATATTAAGTATACTGTATTCTATATTCTAAATTCTGTGTTCTGCCTACCATGTTCTAAGTTCTGAGTTCTATATTCACTATTATATTTTGTATATTTGTGTTCTTCATTTATATTCTTCCTACTATATTCTGCATTCCCTAATCTATATTCTATAATCTGTGTTCTACATTATATATTCTAATAACTTTATTCAGTATTCTGTATTCTATATTCTAATTTCTCTGTTCCGCATTCCATTTCTAAATTCTGGGTTCTTAATTCTGTATTCTATATTCTATATTCTGTGTTCTACATTCTATATTCTAAATTCTATATTAAGTATTCTATACTTTATATTCTAAATTCTGTGTTCTACATTCTATATCCTAAATTCTATGTTCAGTTATCTGTATTCTATATTCTAAATTCTTTGTTCTGCATTCCATGTTCTAAATTCTGGGTTCTATATTCTGTTTTCCATATTCTACATTCTCTGTTCTAGTTTCTATATTCTGTATTCAATATTCTGCATTCCGTATTCTACATTTCATATTCTGTGTTCTTCATTCTATTTTCTAAATTCGATATTATTTATTCTGTATACTATATTTTATATTCTGTGTTCTACATTCCATGTTCTGAATTCTGGGTTGTATATTCTGTATTCTATACTTTGTGCTCATTTTTCTACATTGTATATTCTTTATTCTGCATTCCGTAGTCTATATTATATATTCTGTGTTCTACATACTATATTCTAAATTCTATATTCAGTATTCTGTATTCTATATTCTAAATTCTGTGTTCTACGTTCTAAATTCTAAATTCTATATTCAGTAATCTGTATTCTATATTCTAAATTCTGTGTTCTGCATTCCATTCTCTAAATTCTGGGTTCTATATTCTGTTTTCCTTATTCTATATTCTGTGTTCTAAATTCTATATTCTGTATTCTATATTCTGCATTCCGTATTCTACATTCCATATTCTGTGTTCTAAATTCTTTATTCTAAATTCTATATTCATTACTCTGTGTTCTATATCCTATATTCTGTGTTCTGAATTCCATGTTCTATATTCTGTGTTCTATGTTCTCTATTCTATATTCTATATTCTGTGTTCTACATTCTATATTCTAAATTCTATATTTAGTATTCTTTATTATATATTCTGAATTCTGTGTTATACATTCTATATTCTAAATTCTATATTCTGTATTCTGTATTCTATATTCTAAATTCTGTGTTCTGCATTCCATATTCTATATTCTGAGTTCTGTCTTCTGTTTTCCATATTCTATGTTCTGTGTTCTGCATTCTATATTCTGTATTGTATATTCTGCATGCCGTATTCTATATTCTGTGTTCTACATTCTATATTCTAAATTCTACATTCAGTATTCTGTATTCTATTTTCTATATTCTGTGTTCTGCATTCCATGTTGTAAATTTTGTGTTCCATATACGGTATTCTCTATTCTATATTCTGTGTTCTACATTCTATATTCTGTATTCTATATTCGGCATTCCGTATTCTATATTCTATTTTCTGTGTTCTATATTCTATATTCTAAATTCTGTGTTGTGCATTCCATCTTCTAAATTTTGGGTTGCATATTCTGTATTCTATATTCTATATTCTGCGTTCTACATTCTATATTCTAAATTGTATATTAAGTATTCTATATTCTATATTCTTAACTCTGTGTTCTACATTCTATATTCTAAATTCTATATTCAGTAATCTGTATTCTATATTCTAAATTCTGTGTTCTGCATTCCATGTTCTAAATTCTGAGTTCTAAACTCTGTATTCCATATTCTAAATTCTGTGTTCTATATTCTATATTCTGTATTCAATATTCTGAATTCCGTATTCTACATTCCATATTCTGTGTTCTACATTCTATTTTCTAAATTCGATATTCTGTATTCTGTGTTCTATATTCTATATTCTGTGTTCAACATTCCATGTTCTGAATTGTGGGTTCTATATTCTCTATTCTATATTTTGTGCTCATTATTCTACATTCTATATTCTATATTCTGCATTCCGTAGTCTATATTATATATTCTGTGTTCTACATAATATTTTATAAATTCTATATTCAGTATTCTCTATTCTATATTCTAAATTCTGTGTTCTACATTCTATATTCTAAAATCTTTATTCAGTATTCTGTATTCTATATTCTAAATTCTCTGTTCCGCATTCCATTTCTAAATTCTGTGTTCTTAATTCTGTATACTATATTCTAGATTTTGTGTTCTTCATTGTATATTCTATTTTCTATATTCTCCATTCCGTAGTCTATATTCTATATTCTGTGTTACCCATTCTATATTCTAAATTCTATATACATTATTCTGAATTCTATATTCTAAATTCTATGTTCTGCATTCAGTGTTCTAAATTCTATACTGAGTATTCTGTATAGTATATTGTAAATTCTGTGTTCTGCATTCAATGTTATAATTCTGACTTCTGTCTTCTGTTTTCCATATTCTATGTTCTGTGTTCTGCATTCTATATTCTGTATTGTATATTCTGCATGCCGTATTCTATATTCTGTGTTCTACATTCTATATTCTAAATTCTACATTCAGTATTCTGTATTCTATATTCTATATTCTGTGTTCTGCATTCCATGTTGTAAATTTTGTGTTCCATATACGGTATTCTCTATTCTATATTCTGTGTTCTACATTCTATATTCTGTATTCTATATTCGGAATTCCGTATTCTATATTCTATTTTCTGTGTTCTATATTCTATATTCTAAATTCTATATTCCGTATTCCGTAGTCTATATTCTATACTCTGTGTTCAACATTCTATATTCTATATTTTATATTAAGTATACTGTATTCTATATTCTAAATTCTGTGTTCTGCCTACCATGTTCTAAGTTCTGAGTTCTATATTCACTATTATATTTTGTATATTTTTGTTCTTCATTTATATTCTTCCTACTATATTCTGCATTCCCTAATCTATATTCTATAATCTGTGTTCTACATTATATATTCTAATATCTTTATTCAGTATTCTGTATTCTATATTCTAAATTCTCTGTTCCGCATTCCATTTCTAAATTCTGGGTTCTTAATTCTGTATTCTATATTCTATATTCTGTGTTCTACATTCTATATTCTAAATTCTATATTAAGTATTCTATACTCTATATTCTAAATTCTGTGTTCTACATTCTATATCCTAAATTCTATGTTCAGTTATCTGTATTCTATATTCTAAATTCTTTGTTCTGCATTCCATGTTCTAAATTCTGGGTTCTATATTCTGTTTTCCATATTCTACATTCTCTGTTCTAGTTTCTATATTCTGTATTCAATATTCTGCATTCCGTATTCTACATTTCATATTCTGTGTTCTTCATTCTATTTTCTAAATTCGATATTATTTATTCTGTATTCTATATTTTATATTCTGTGTTCTACATTCCATGTTCTGAATTCTGGGTTCAATATTCTGTATTCTATACTTTGTGCTCATTTTTCTACATTGTATATTCTTTATTCTGCATTCCGTAGTCTATATTATATATTCTGTGTTCTACATACTATATTCTTAATTCTATATTCAGTATTCTGTATTCTATATTCTAAATTCTGTGTTCTACGTTCTAAATTCGAAATTCTATATTCAGTAATCTGTATTCTATATTCTAAATTCTGTGTTCTGCATTCCATGCTCTAAATTCTGGGTTCTATATTCTGTTTTCCTTATTCTATATTCTGTGTTCTAAATTCTATATTCTGTATTCAATATTCTGCATTCCGTATTCTACATTCCATATTCTGTGTTCTAAATTCTTTATTCTAAATTCTATATTCAGTACTCTGTGTTCTATATCCTATATTCTGTGTTCTGAATTCCATGTTCTATATTCTGTGTTCTATGTTCTCTATTCTATATTCTATATTCTGTGTTCTACATTCTATATTCTAAATTCTATATTTAGTATTCTTTATTATATATTCTGAATTCTGTGTTATACATTCTATATTCTAAATTCTATATTCTGTATTCTGTATTCTATATTCTAAATTCTGTGTTCTGCATTCCATATTCTATATTCTGAGTTCTGTCTTCTGTTTTCCATATTCTATGTTCTGTGTTCTGCATTCTATATTCTGTATTGTATATTCTGCATGCCGTATTCTATATTCTGTGTTCTACATTCTATATTCTAAATTCTACATTCAGTATTCTGTATTCTATTTTCTATATTCTGTGTTCTGCATTCCATGTTGTAAATTTTGTGTTCCATATACGGTATTCTCTATTCTATATTCTGTGTTCTACATTCTATATTCTGTATTCTATATTCGGCATTCCGTATTCTATATTCTATTTTCTGTGTTCTATATTCTATATTCTAAATTCTATATTCCGTATTCCGTATTCTAGATTCTATACTCTGTGTTCAACATTCTATATTATATATTTTATATTAAGTATACTGTATTCTATATTCTAAATTCTGTGTTCTGCCTACCATGTTCTAAGTTCTGAGTTCTATATTCACTATTATATTTTGTATATTTGTGTTCTTCATTTATATTCTTCCTACTATATTCTGCATTCCCTAATCTATATTCTATATTCTGTGTTCTACATTATATATTCTAATATCTTTATTCAGTATTCTGTATTCTATATTCTAAATTCTCTGTTCCGCATTCCATTTCTAAATTCTGGGTTCTTAATTCTGTATTCTATATTCTATATTCTGTGTTCTACATTCTATATTCTAAATTCTATATTAAGTATTCTATACTCTATATTCTAAATTCTGTGTTCTACATTCTATATCCTAAATTCTATGTTCAGTTATCTGTATTCTATATTCTAAATTCTTTGTTCTGCATTCCATGTTCTAAATTCTGGGTTCTATATTCTGTTTTCCATATTCTACATTCTCTGTTCTAGTTTCTATATTCTGTATTCAATATTCTGCATTCCGTATTCTACATTTCATATTCTGTGTTCTTCATTCTATTTTCTAAATTCGATATTATGTATTCTGTATTCTATATTTTATATTCTGTGTTCTACATTCCATGTTCTGAATTCTGGGTTCTATATTCTGTATTCTATACTTTGTGCTCATTTTTCTACATTGTATATTCTTTATTCTGCATTCCGTAGTCTATATTATATATTCTGTGTTCTACATACTATATTCTAAATTCTATATTCAGTATTCTGTATTCTATATTCTAAATTCTGTGTTCTACGTTCTAAATTCTAAATTCTATATTCAGTAATCTGTATTCTATATTCTAAATTCTGTGTTCTGCATTCCATGCTCTAAATTCTGGGTTCTATATTCTGTTTTCCTTATTCTATATTCTGTGTTCTAAATTCTATATTCTGTATTCAATATTCTGCATTCCGTATTCTACATTCCATATTCTGTGTTCTAAATTCTTTATTCTAAATTCTATATTCAGTACTCTGTGTTCTATATCCTATATTCTGTGTTCTGAATTCCATGTTCTATATTCTGTGTTGTATGTTCTCTATTCTATATTCTATATTCTGTGTTCTACATTCTATATTCTAAATTCTATATTTAGTATTCTTTATTATATATTCTGAATTCTGTGTTATACATTCTATATTCTAAATTCTATATTCTGTATTCTGTATTCTATATTCTAAATTCTGTGTTCTGCATTCCATATTCTATATTCTGAGTTCTGTCTTCTGTTTTCCATATTCTATGTTCTGTGTTCTGCATTCTATATTCTGTATTGTATATTCTGCATGCCGTATTCTATATTCTGTGTTCTACATTCTATATTCTAAATTCTACATTCAGTATTCTGTATTCTATATTCTATATTCTGTGTTCTGCATTCCATGTTGTAAATTTTGTGTTCCATATACGGTATTCTCTATTCTATATTCTGTGTTCTACATTCTATATTCTGTATTCTATATTCGGCATTCCGTATTCTATATTCTATTTTCTGTGTTCTATATTCTATATTCTAAATTCTATATTCCGTATTCCGTATTCTATATTCTATACTCTGTGTTCAACATTCTATATTATATATTTTATATTAAGTATACTGTATTCTATATTCTAAATTCTGTGTTCTGCCTACCATGTTCTAAGTTCTGAGTTCTATATTCACTATTATATTTTGTATATTTGTGTTCTTCATTTATATTCTTCCTACTATATTCTGCATTCCCTAATCTATATTCTATATTCTGTGTTCTACATTATATATTCTAATATCTTTATTCAGTATTCTGTATTCTATATTCTAAATTCTCTGTTCCGCATTCCATTTCTAAATTCTGGGTTCTAAATTCTGTATTCTATATTCTAGATTTTGTGTTCTTCATTCTATATTCTATCTTCTATATTCTCCATTCCGTAGTCTTTATTCTAATTTCTGTGTTACACATTCTATATTCTAAATTCTATATACATTATTCTGAGTTCTATATTCTAAATTCTACGTTCTGCATTCAATGTTCTGAATTCTATATTGAGTATTCTGTATAGTATATTGTAAATTCTGTGTTCTGCATTCAACGTTATAATTCTGACTTCTGTATTCTCTTTTCCATATTCTATATTCTGTGCTCTGCATTCTATATTCTGTATTTTATATTCTGCATTCCGAATTCTACATTCTGTTTTCTACATTGTATATTCTAAATTATGTGTTCTGAATTCCATGTTCTAAATTTTGGTATCTATATACTCTTTACTATATTCTATATTGTGTGTTCAATATTCTATATTCTGTATTCAATATTCTGCATTCCGTATTCTATATTCTATATTCTGTGTTCTACATTGTATATTCTAAATTCTATATTCAGTATTCTGTATTCTCTATTCTAAATTGTGTGTTCTACATTGTATGTTCATATTCTATATTCAGTATTCGGTGTTCTATATTTTAAATGCTGTGTACTGCATTCCATGTTCTTAAATTTGTGTTCCATATACTCTATTCTATATTCTATATTCTGTGTTCTACATTCTATATTCTGTATACTATATTCTGCATTCCGTATTCTATATTCTATTTTCGGTGTTCTACATTCTATATTCTAAATTCTATATTCACTATTCCGTATTCTATATACTATACTCTGTGTTCAACATTTTATATTCTAAATTTTAGATTAAGTATACTGTATTCTATATTCTAAATTCTGTGTTCTGCTTACCATGTTGTAAGTTCTGGGTTATATGTTCACTATTATATACTGTATATTTGTGTTCTTCATTTATATTCTACCTACTATATTCTGCATTCCCTAATCTATATTCTATATTCTGTGTTCTACATTCTATATCCTAAAATCTATATTCAGTATTCTGTATTCTATATTCTAAATTCTCTGTTCTGCATTCCATTTCTAAATTCTGGGTTCTAAATTCTGTATTCTATATTCTATATTCTGTGTTCTACATTCTATATTCTAAATTCTATATTAAGTATTCTATACTCTATATTCTAAATTCTGTGTTCTACATTCTATATTCTAAATTCTATATTCAGTAATCTGTATTCTATATTCTAAATTCTGTGTTCTGCATTCCATATTCTAAATTCTGGGTTCTATATTCTGTTTTCAATATTCCAAATTCTATGTGCTAGATTCTATATTCTGTATTCAATATTCTGAATTCCGCATTCTACATTCCATATTCTGTGTTCTACATTCTATTTTCTTAATTCGATATTCTGTATTCTGTATTCTATATTCTATATTCTGTGCTCAAATATTCATGTTCTGAATTCTGGGTCCTATATTCTCTATTCTAAATTTTGTGTTCGTTATTCTACATTCTATATTCTATATTCTGCATTCCGTAGTCTATATTCTATATGCTGTTCTACATTGTATATTCTAAATTCTATATTGAGTATTCTGTATTCTATATTCTAAATTCTGTGTTCTACATTCTAAATTCTAAATTCTAAGTTCAGTAATCTGTATTCTATATTCGAAATTCTGTGTTCTGCTTTCCATGTTCTAAATTCTTGGTTCTATATTCTGTTTTCCATATTCTAAATTCTGTGTTCTACATTCTTTATTCTGTATTCAATATTCTGCATTCCGTATTCTGCTTTCCATATTCTGTGTTCTACATTCTATAGTCTAAATTTTATATTCACTATTCTGTATTATATACTCTAAATTCTGTGTTCTGCATTCCATGTTCTAAATTTTGGGTTCTATATTGTGTTTTCCATATTCTATATTTTGTGTTCAACATTCTATATTCTGTATTTTATATTCTACATTCCGTATCCTATATTCTAAATTCTGTGTTCTGCATTTTTTATTCTAAATTCAATATTCAGTATTCTGTATTCTATATTCTAAATTGTGTGTTCTGCATCCCATGTTCTAAATTTTGTGTTCCATATACTCTATTCTATGTTCTATATTCTGTGTTCTACATTCTATATTCTGTATTCTATATTCTGCATTCCGTATTCTATATTCCCTATTCTGTGTTCTATATTCTATATTCTAAATTCTATATTCAGTATTCCGTATTCTGTATACAATACTCTGTGTTCATCTTTCTATATTGTAAATTTTATATTAAGTGTTCTGTATTCTATATTCTAAAATCTGTGTTCTGATTTCCGTGTTCTGATTTCTGAGTTCTCTATTCTCTATTCTATATTCTATATTCTGTGTTCTACATTCTATATTCTAAATTCTATATTCTGTATTCTTTATTCTGTATCCTAAATTCTGTGTTGTACATTCTATTTTCAAAATTATATATTCAGTATTCTGTTTCTATATTCTAAATTCTGTGTTCTGCATTCCATGTTCTCATTTCTGGGTTTTGTATACTGTTTTCCATATCCTATATTCTGTGTTCTATATTCTATATTCTGTATTATATATTCTGCATTCCGTATTCTATATTCTATATTCTGTGTTCTACATGGTATATTGTTAATTCTATATTCAGTATTCTGTATTCTATATTCTAAAATCTGTGTTCTATATTGTATTTTCATATTCTATATTCAGTATTCGGTATTCTATATTCTAAATTCTGTGTTGTGCTTTCCATGTTCTAAAATTTGTGTTCTATATTCGGTATTCTATATTCTAAATTCTGTGTTCTAAATTCTATATTCTAAATTCTATATTCAGTATTCTATTCTCTATATTCCGAATTCTGTGTTTAACATTCTATATTCTAAATTCTATATTCAGTAATCTGTATTGTATATTCTAAATTCTTTGTTCTGCCTTCCATGTTCTAAATTCTAGGTTCTATATTCTGTTTTCCATATTCTAAATTCTGATTTCTACATTCTATATTCTGAATTCAATATAAGGTGTTCTGAATCCTTCATTCCGTATTCTGTGTTCTACATTCTATTTTCTAAATTCGATATTAAGTATTCTGTATTCTATATTCTGTGTTCTACAATCCATGTTCTTAATTCTGGGTTCTATATACTCTATTCTATATTTTGTGCTCAATATTCTACATTCTATATTCTATATTCTGCATTCCATAATCTATATTCTATATTCTCTGTCCTACATTCTATATTCTAAATTCTATATTCAGTATTCTGTATTCTATATTCAAAATTCTGTGTTCTACATTCTAAATTCTAAATTCTATATTCAGTAATCTGTATTCTATATTCTAAATTCTGTGTTCTGCATTCCATGTTCTAAATTCTGGGTTCTATATTCTGTTTTCCATATTCTGAATTCTGTGTTCTACAGTTTATATTCTGTATTCAATATTCTGCATTCCGTATTCTGCTTTCCATATTCTGTGTTCTACATTCTATAATCTAAATTTTATATTCACTATTCTGTATTATATACTCTAAATTCTGTGTTCTGCATTTCATGTTCTATATTATTGGTTCTGTATTCTGTTTTCCATATTATATATTTTGTGTTCTACATTCTATAATCAGTATTTTATATTGTACATTCCGTATCCTATATTCTAAATTCTGTGTTCTGCATTTTTTATTTTAAATTCAATATTCAGTATTCTGTATTCTATATTCTAAATTCTGTGTTCTGCATTCCATGTTCTAAATTCTGGGTTCTATATTCTCTATTCTATATTCTATATTCTGTGCTCTACATTATATATTCTAAATTCTATATTCCGTATTCTTTATTATATATTCTACATTATGTGTTCTACATTCTATATACAAAATTCTATATTCATTATTCTGTATTCTATATTCTAAATTCTGTGTTCTGCATTCCATGTTCTATATTCTGAGTTTTGTGTTCTGTTTTCCACATTCTATATACTGTGTTTTGCATTCTATATTCTCTATTGTATATTCTGCATGCCGTATTCTATATTCTGTGTTCTACATTCTATTTTCTAAATTCTGTTTTCATTATTCTGTATTCTATATTCTAAATTTTGTGTTCTACATTGTATATTCATATTCTATATTCAGTATTCGGTATTCTATATTATATATTCTGTGTTCGGCTTTCCATATTCTAAATTCTGGGCTGTATATTCTCTATTTTATATTTTATATGCTGTGTTCTTAATTCTTTTTTCTACATCCCATATTCTGCATACCGTATTCTATATTCTATATACTGTGTTCTACACTCTATATTCTAATTTCTATATTCAGTATTTTGTATTCTATACTCTAAATTCTGTTTTCTACATTCCATGTTCTAAATTCTGGGTTCTATATTCTCTATTCTATATTCTATATTCTGTGTTCTACATTCTATATTCTAAATTCTATATTCAGTATTCTGTATTTTATATTCAAAATTCTGTGTTCTGCATCCGATGTTCTATATTCTGGGTTCTGTATTCTGTTTTCCATATTCTATATTCTGTGTTCTACATTCTATATTCTGCATACTTTATTCAGTATACTGTATTCTATATTCTAAATTCTGTGTTCTGCATTCCATGTACTAAATTCTGGGTTTTATATTCTCTATTCTATATTCTAAATTCTGTGTTCTGCATTCTCTATTCTAAATTTTATATTCAGTAATCTGTATTCTCTATTCTTAATTCTGTGTTCTGATTCCATTTCTAAATTCTGGTTTCTATATTCTCTTTTATATATTCTATATTTTGTGTTCTTAATTCTATATACTACATTCTATATTCTGCATTCCATATTTATATTATATATTCTATGTTCTACATTCTATATTCTAAATTGTATATTCATTATTCTGTGTTCTATATTCTAAATTCTGTGTACTACATTACATGTTCTAAACGC
Organism: Vicugna pacos; assembly: GCF_048564905.1. Classification (NCBI taxonomy): domain Eukaryota; kingdom Metazoa; phylum Chordata; class Mammalia; order Artiodactyla; family Camelidae; genus Vicugna; species Vicugna pacos. The sequence goes on along the minus strand of NW_027328741.1, from coordinate 68,848,660 downwards.
TGGGTTCTATATTCTCTTTTCTATATTATATATTTTGTGTTATTCATTCTATATTCTATATTCTATATTCTATATTCTATATTCTGCATTCCGTATTTTATATGGTATATTCTGAGTTCTACATTCCATATTCTAAATTCTATATTCAGTATTCTGTATTCTATATTCTGTGTTCTGCATTCTATGTTCTAAAGTCTATATTCATCATTCTGTATTCCATATTCTAAATTCTGTGTTCTCTTTTCTAATTTCTAAATTCTATATTCAGTATTCTGTATTCTATATTCTAAAGTCTGTGTTCTTAATTCCATGTTCTATATTCTGGGTTCTGTATTCTGTTTTCCATAATCTATATTCTGTGTTCTACATTCTCTATTCTGCATACTGTATTCAGTATAGTGTATTCTATATTCTAAATTCTGTGTTCTGCATTCCATGTACTAAACTCTGGGTTTTATATTCTCTATTCTATATTCTAAATTCTGTGTTCTGCGTTCTATATTCTAAATTTTATATTCAGTGTTCTGTATCCTATATTCTTAATTCTGTGTTCTAATACAATTTCTAAATTCTGGTTTCTATTTTCTCTTTTATATATTGTATATTTTGTGTACTTAATTCTATATACTACATTCTATATTCGGCATTCCGTATTTATATTGTATATTCTGTGTTCTACATTCTATATTCTAAATTCTATATTCAGTATACTGTATTCTATATTCTAAATTCTGTGTTCTGCATTCCATGTTCTCAATTCTGTGTTTGTATTCTGTTTTCCATATTCTATATTCTGTGTTCTACATTCTATATTCTGTATTCTATTTTCTGCATTCCGTATTCTATATTCTATATTCTGTGTTCTTCATTGTATATTCTAAATTCTATATTCAGAATTCTGTATTCTGTATTCAAATTTCTGTGTTCTACATTATATTTTCATATTTTATATTCAGTATTCTGTATTCTATAATTTAAATTCTGAGTTCTGCATTCCGTGTTCTAAATTATGTGTTATATATACAGTATTCTATATTCTATATTTTTTGTTCTACATTCTATATTCTAAATTCTATATTGAGTATCCTTTATCCTATATTCTAAATTCTGTGTTCTACATTCTATTTTCGAAACACTGTATTCAGTATTCTGTATTCTAAATTCTAAATTCTGTGTTCTGCATTCCATGTTCTCAATTCTGGGTTTTCTATTCTGTTTTCCATATTCTATATTCTGTGTTGTACATTCTATATTCTGTATTTTATATTCTACATTCCATATACTACATTCCATATTCTGTGTTCTACATTGTATATTCTAAATTCTATATTCAGTATTTTGTATTCTATATTCTAAATTCTGTGTTCTATATTAAATATTCATATTCTATACTCAGTATTCGGTATTCAATATTCTTAAGACTGTGTTCTGCATTCCATGTTCTAAATTTTGTGTTCTGTATTCTGTTTTCCATATTCTATATATGTGTTCTTCATTCTATATTCTGTATTGTGTATTATGCATGCCTTATTCTATATTCTGTGTTCTGCATTCTATATACTAAATTTTATATTTAGTATTGTGTTTTCTATATTCTAAATTCTCTGTTCTGCATTCCATTTCTAAATTCTGGGTTCTATATTCTCTATTCTATATTATATATTTTATATTCTTCATTCTATATTCTATATTGTATATTCTCCATTTTTTGTCTAAATTCTATATTCTGTGTTATTCATTCTATATTGTAAATTCTATATACAGTATTCTGCATTCTATATTCTAAATTCTGTGTTCTGCTTTCTATATTCTATATTGTATATTCCGCATGCCGTATTCTATATTCTGTGTTCTACATTCTATATTCTAAATTCTATTTTCAGTATTCTGTATTGTATATTCTAAATTCTGTGTTCTGCTTTCCGTGTTCTAAGTTCTGGGTCTATATTCTCTATTCTAAATTCTATATTTTGTGTTCTACATTCTATATTCTAAATTCTTTATTCAGTATTCTTTATTATATATTCTAAGTTCTGTGTTATACATTCTATATTCGAAATTTTATATTCAGTATTCTGTTTTCTATATTCTAAATTCTGTGTTCTGCATTCCATGTTCTCAATTCTGGGTTTTGTATTCTGTTTTCCAAATTCTATATGCTGTGTTCTACATTCTATATTCTGTATTCTATATTCTGCATTCTGTATTCTATATTCGATATTCTGTGTTCTACGGTGTATATTCTTAACTCTATATTCAGTATTCTGTATTTTATATACGAAATTCGGTGTTCTACATTGTATATTCATATTCTATATACAGTATTAGGTATTCTATATTCTAAATGCTGTGTTCTGCATTCCATGTTCTAAATTCTGGGTTGTATATACTCTATTCTATATTTTGTGCTCATTATTCTATATTCTATACACTATATCTTCAATCCGTAGTCTATATTCTATATTCTGTGTTCTACATTCTATATTCTAAATTCTATATTCAGTATTCTTTACTCTATATTCTAAATTCTGTGATCTACATTCTTTAACTAAATTCTATATTCAGAAATCTGTATTCTATATTATAAATTCTGTGTTCTGAATTCCATGTTCTAAATTCTGGGTTCTATATTCTGTTTTCCGTATTCTAAATTCTGTGTTCTACATTCTATATTCTGTATTCAATATTCTGCATTCCGTATTCTACATTCCATATTCTGTGTTCTACATTCTATATTCTAAATTTAATATTCAGTATTCTGTAGTATATACTCTAAATTCTGTGTTCTGCATTCCATGTTCTAAATTTTGGGTTCTATATACTCTATTCTTTATTCTATATTGTGTGTTCTACATTCTATATTCTAAATTCTATATTCAGTATTCTGTATTCTATATTCTAAATTCTGTGTTCTGAATTCCGTGTTCTAAATTCTGGGTTCTATATTCTCTATTCTATATTCTATATACTGTGTTCTACATTCTATATTCTAAATTCGATATTCAGCATTCTGCATACTATATTCTAAATTCTGTGTTCTTCATTCTATATTCTGTATTCAATATTCTGAATTCCGTATTCTACATTCCATATTCTGTGTTCTACATTCTATATTCTAAATTCGATATTCAGTATTCTTTATAATATATTCTAAATTATGTGTTCAACATACTATATTCGAAATTCTATATTCAATATTCTGTTTTCTATATTCTAAATTCTGTGTTCTGCATTCCATGCTCTCAATTCTGTGTTTGTATTTTGTATTCCATATTCTATATTCAGTGTTCTACATTCTATCTTCTGTATTCTATATTCTGCATTCCGTATTCTATATTCTATATTCTGTGTTCTTCATTTTATATTCTAAATTCTTTATTCAGTATTCAGTATTCTATATTCTAAATTCTGTGTTCTACTTTGTATATTCTATTCTATAGTCAGTATTCGGTATTCTATATTCTAAATTCTCTGTTCTGCATTCCATGTTTTAAATTTTGGATTCTATACTCTATATTCTGTGTTCTACATTCTATATTCTAAATTCTGCATTCAGTATTCTGTACTCTATATTCTAAATTCTGTGTTCTATATTCTATATTCTGTATTCAATATTCTGCATTCCGTATTCTACATTCCATATTCTGTGTTCTACATTTTATATTGTAAATTCGATATTCAGTATTCTGTATTCTATATTCTAAATTATGTGTTCTACATTCCATTTTCTTAATGCTGGTCTCTATATTCTCTATTCTATATTCTATATTTTGTGTTCATCATTCTATATTCTAAATTGTATATTCAATATTCTAAATTCTGTGTTCTGCATTCCATGTTCTAAATTCTGCGTTCTATATTCTCTATTCTGTATTCTATATTCTGTGTTCTACATTCTATATTCTAAATTGTATATTCAGTATTATTTATTCTATATTCTAAACTCTGTGTTCAACATTCTGTATTCGAAATTCTATATTAAGTATTCTGTACTCTATATTCTAAATTCTGTGTTCTGCATTCCATGTTCTCAATTCTGTGTTTTGTATTCTGTTTCCATATTCTATTTTGTGTTCTACATTCAATCTTCTGTATTCTATATTCTGCATTCCGTATTCTATATTCTATATTCTGTGTACTACATTGTATAATCTAAATCTATATTCAGTATTCTGTATTCTATATTCAAAATTCTGTGTTCTACATTGTATATTCATATTCTATATTCAGTATTCGTTATTCTATATTCTGAATTCTGTGTTGTGCATTCCATCTTCTAAATTTTGGGTTGCATATTCTGTATTCTATATTCTATATTCTGCGTTCTACATTCTATATTCTAAATTGTATATTAAGTATTCTATACTCTATATTCTTAACTCTGTGTTCTACATTCTATATTCTAAATTCTATATTCAGTAATCTGTATTCTATATTCTAAATTCTGTGTTCTGCATTCCATGTTCTAAATTCTGAGTTCTAAACTCTGTGTTCCATATTCTAAATTCTGTGTTCTATATTCTATATTCTGTATTCAATATTCTGAATTCCGTATTCTACATTCCATATTCTGTGTTCTACATTCTATTTTCTAAATTCGATATTCTGTATTCTGTGTTCTATATTCTATATTCTGTGTTCAACATTCCATGTTCTGAATTGTGGGTTCTATATTCTCTATTCTATATTTTGTGCTCATTATTCTACATTCTATATTCTATATTCTGCATTCCGTAGTCTATATTATATATTCTGTGTTCTACATAATATTTTATAAATTCTATATTCAGTATTCTCTATTCTATATTCTAAATTCTGTGTTCTACATTCTATATTCTAAAATCTTTATTCAGTATTCTGTATTCTATATTCTAAATTCTCTGTTCCGCATTCCATTTCTAAATTCTGTGTTCTTAATTCTGTATACTATATTCTAGATTTTGTGTTCTTCATTGTATATTCTATTTTCTATATTCTCCATTCCGTAGTCTATATTCTATATTCTGTGTTACCCATTCTATATTCTAAATTCTATATACATTATTCTGAATTCTATATTCTAAATTCTATGTTCTGCATTCAGTGGTCTAAATTCTATACTGAGTATTCTGTATAGTATATTGTAAATTCTGTGTTCTGCATTCAATGTTATAATTCTGACTTCTGTCTTCTGTTTTCCATATTCTATGTTCTGTGTTCTGCATTCTATATTCTGTATTGTATATTCTGCATGCCGTTTTCTATATTCTGTGTTCTACATTCTATATTCTAAATTCTACATTCAGTATTCTGTATTCTATATTCTATATTCTGTGTTCTGCATTGCATGTTGTAAATTTTGTGTTCCATATACGGTATTCTCTATTCTATATTCTGTGTTCTACATTCTATATTCTGTATTCTATATTCGGCATTCCGTATTCTATATTCTATTTTCTGTGTTCTATATTCTATATTCTAAATTCTATATTCCGTATTCCGTATTCTATATTCTATACTCTGTGTTCAACATTCTATATTATATATTTTATATTAAGTATACTGTATTCTATATTCTAAATTCTGTGTTCTGCCTACCATGTTCTAAGTTCTGAGTTCTATATTCACTATTATATTTTGTATATTTGTGTTCTTCATTTATATTCTTCCTACTATATTCTGCATTCCCTAATCTATATTCTATATTCTGTGTTCTACATTATATATTCTAATATCTTTATTCAGTATTCTGTATTCTATATTCTAAATTCTCTGTTCCGCATTCCATTTCTAAATTCTGGGTTCTTAATTCTGTATTCTATATTCTATATTCTGTGTTCTACATTCTATATTCTAAATTCTATATTAAGTATTCTATACTCTATATTCTAAATTCTGTGTTCTACATTCTATATCCAAAATTCTATGTTCAGTTATCTGTATTCTATATTCTAAATTCTTTGTTCTGCATTCCATGTTCTAAATTCTGGGTTCTATATTCTGTTTTCCATATTCTACATTCTCTGTTCTAGTTTCTATATTCTGTATTCAATATTCTGCATTCCGTATTCTACATTTCATATTCTGTGTTCTTCATTCTATTTTCTAAATTCGATATTATGTATTCTGTATTCTATATTTTATATTCTGTGTTCTACATTCCATGTTCTGAATTCTGGGTTCTATATTCTGTATTCTATACTTTGTGCTCATTTTTCTACATTGTATATTCTTTATTCAGCATTCCGTAGTCTATATTATATATTCTGTGTTCTACATACTATATTCTAAATTCTATATTCAGTATTCTGTATTCTATATTCTAAATTCTGTGTTCTACGTTCTAAATTCTAAATTCTATATTCAGTAATCTGTATTCTATATTCTAAATTCTGTGTTCTGCATTCCATGCTCTAAATTCTGGGTTCTATATTCTGTTTTCCTTATTCTATATTCTGTGTTCTAAATTCTATATTCTGTATTCAATATTCTGCATTCCGTATTCTACATTCCATATTCTGTGTTCTAAATTCTTTATTCTAAATTCTATATTCAGTACTCTGTGTTCTATATCCTATATTCTGTGTTCTGAATTCCATGTTCTATATTCTGTGTTGTATGTTCTCTATTCTATATTCTATATTCTGTGTTCTACATTCTATATTCTAAATTCTATATTTAGTATTCTTTATTATATATTCTGAATTCTGTGTTATACATTCTATATTCTAAATTCTATATTCTGTATTCTGTATTCTATATTCTAAATTCTGTGTTCTGCATTCCATATTCTATATTCTGAGTTCTGTCTTCTGTTTTCCATATTCTATGTTCTGTGTTCTGCATTCTATATTCTGTATTGTATATTCTGCATGCCGTATTCTATATTCTGTGTTCTACATTCTATATTCTAAATTCTACATTCAGTATTCTGTATTCTATTTTCTATATTCTGTGTTCTGCATTCCATGTTGTAAATTTTGTGTTCCATATACGGTATTCTCTATTCTATATTCTGTGTTCTACATTCTATATTCTGTATTCTATATTCGGCATTCCGTATTCTATATTCTATTTTCTGTGTTCTATATTCTATATTCTAAATTCTATATTCCGTATTCCGTATTCTATATTCTATACTCTGTGTTCAACATTCTATATTATATATTTTATATTAAGTATACTGTATTCTATATTCTAAATTCTGTGTTCTGCCTACCATGTTCTAAGTTCTGAGTTCTATATTCACTATTATATTTTGTATATTTGTGTTCTTCATTTATATTCTTCCTACTATATTCTGCATTCCCTAATCTATATTCTATATTCTGTGTTCTACATTATATATTCTAATATCTTTATTCAGTATTCTGTATTCTATATTCTAAATTCTCTGTTCCGCATTCCATTTCTAAATTCTGGGTTCTAAATTCTGTATTCTATATTCTAGATTTTGTGTTCTTCATTCTATATTCTATCTTCTATATTCTCCATTCCGTAGTCTTTATTCTAATTTCTGTGTTACACATTCTATATTCTAAATTCTATATACATTATTCTGAGTTCTATATTCTAAATTCTACGTTCTGCATTCAATGTTCTGAATTCTATATTGAGTATTCTGTATAGTATATTGTAAATTCTGTGTTCTGCATTCAACGTTATAATCCTGACTTCTGTATTCTCTTTTCCATATTCTATATTCTGTGCTCTGCATTCTATATTCTGTATTTTATATTCTGCATTCCGAATTCTACATTCTGTTTTCTACATTGTATATTCTAAATTATGTGTTCTGAATTCCATGTTCTAAATTTTGGGATCTATATACTCTTTTCTATATTCTATATTGTGTGTTCAATATTCTATATTCTGTATTCAATATTCTGCATTCCGTATTCTATATTCTATATTCTGTGTTCTACATTGTATATTCTAAATTCTATATTCAGTATTCTGTATTCTCTATTCTAAATTGTGTGTTCTACATTGTATGTTCATATTCTATATTCAGTATTCGGTGTTCTATATTTTAAATGCTGTGTACTGCATTCCATGTTCTTAAATTTGTGTTCCATATACTCTATTCTATATTCTATATTCTGTGTTCTACATTCTATATTCTGTATTCTATATTCTGCATTCCGTATTCTATATTCTATTTTCGGTGTTCTACATTCTATATTCTAAATTCTATATTCACTATTCCGTATTCTATATACTATACTCTGTGTTCAACATTTTATATTCTAAATTTTAGATTAAGTATACTGTATTCTATATTCTAAATTCTGTGTTCTGCTTACCATGTTGTAAGTTCTGGGTTATATGTTCACTATTATATACTGTATATTTGTGTTCTTCATTTATATTCTACCTACTATATTCTGCATTCCCTAATCTATATTCTATATTCTGTGTTCTACATTCTATATCCTAAAATCTATATTCAGCATTCTGTATTCTATATTCTAAATTCTCTGTTCCGCATTCCATTTCTAAATTCTGGGTTCTAAATTCTGTATTCTATATTCTATATTCTGTGTTCTACATTCTATATTCTAAATTCTATATTAAGTATTCTATACTCTATATTCTAAATTCTGTGTTCTACATTCTATATTCTAAATTCTATATTCAGTAATCTGTATTCTATATTCTAAATTCTGTGTTCTGCATTCCATATTCTAAATTCTGGGTTCTATATTCTGTTTTCAATATTCCAAATTCTATGTGCTAGATTCTATATTCTGTATTCAATATTCTGAATTCCGTATTCTACATTCCATATTCTGTGTTCTACATTCTATTTTCTAAATTCGATATTCTGTATTCTGTATTCTATATTCTATATTCTGTGCTCAACAATTCATGTTCTGAATTCTGGGTCCTATATTCTCTATTCTAAATTTTGTGCTCGTTATTCTACATTCTATATGCTATATTCTGCATTCCGTAGTCTATATTCTATATGCTGTTCTACATTGTATATTCTAAATTCTATATTGAGTATTCTGTATTCTATATTCTAAATTCTGTGTTCTACATTCTAAATTCTAAATTCTAAGTTCAGTAATCTGTATTCTATATTCGAAATTCTGTGTTCTGTTTTCCATGTTCTAAATTCTTGGTTCTATATTCTGTTTTCCATATTCTAAATTCTGTGTTCTACATTCTTTATTCTGTATTCAATATTCTGCATTCCGTATTCTGCTTTCCATATTCTGTGTTCTACATTCTATAATCTAAATTTTATATTCACTATTCTGTATTATATACTCTAAATTCTGTGTTCTGCATTCCATGTTCTAAATTTTGGGTTCTATATTGTGTTTTCCATATTCTATATTTTGTGTTCAACATTCTATATTCTGTATTTTATATTCTACATTCCGTATCCTATATTCTAAATTCTGTGTTCTGCATTTTTTATTCTAAATTCAATATTCAGTATTCTGTATTCTGTATTCTAAATTGTGTGTTCTGCATCCCATGTTCTAAATTTTGTGTTCCATATACTCTATTCTATGTTCTATATTCTGTGTTCTACATTCTATATTCTGTATTCTATATTCTGCATTCCGTATTCTATATTCCCTATTCTGTGTTCTATATTCTATATTCTAAATACTATATTCAGTATTCCGTATTCTGTATACAATACTCTGTGTTCATCTTTCTATATTGTAAATTTTATATTAAGTATTCTGTATTCTATATTCTAAAATCTGTGTTCTGCTTTCCGTGTTCTGAGTTCTGAGTTCTCTATTCTCTTTTCTATATTCTATATTCTGTGTTCTACATTCTATATTCTAAATTCTGTATTCTGTATTCTTTATTCTGTATCCTAAATTCTGTGTTCTACATTCTATTTTCAAAATTATATATTCAGTATTCTGTTTCTATATTCTAAATTCTGTGTTCTGCATTCCATGTTCTCATTTCTGGGTTTTGTATACTGTTTTCCATATCCTATATTCTGTGTTCTATATTCTATACTCTGTATTATATATTCTGCATTCCGTATTCTATATTCTATATTCTGTGTTCTACATGGGATATTGTTAATTCTATATTCAGTATTCTGTATTCTATATTCTAAATTCTGTGTTCTATATTGTATTTTCATATTCTATATTCAGTATTCGGTATTCTATATTCTAAATTCTGTGTTGTGCTTTCCATGCTCTAAAATTTGTGTTCTATATTCGGTATTCTATATTCTAAATTCTGTGTTCTAAATTCTATATTCTAAATTCTATATTCAGTATTCTATTCTCTATTCCAAATTCTGTGTTTAACACTCTATATTCTAAATTCTATATTCAGTAATCTGTATTGTATATTCTAAATTCTTTGTTCTGCCTTCCATGTTCTAAATTCTAGGTTCTATATTCTGTTTTCCATATTCTAAATTCTGATTTCTACATTCTATATTCTGAATTCAATATAAGGTATTCTGAATCCTTCATTCCGTATTCTGTGTTCTACATTCTATTTTCTAAATTCGATATTAAGTATTCTGTATTCTATATTCTGTGTTCTACAATCCATGTTCTTAATTCTGGGTTCTATATACTCTATTCTATATTTTGTGCTCAATATTCTACATTCTATATTCTATATTCTGCATTCCATAATCTATATTCTATATTCTCTGTCCTACATTCTATATTCTAAATTCTATATTCAGTATTCTGTATTCTATATTCAAAATTCTGTGTTCTACATTCTAAATTCTAAATTCTATATTCAGTAATCTGTATTCTATATTCTAAATTCTGTGTTCTGCATTCCATGTTCTAAATTCTGGGTTCTATATTCTGTTTTCCATATTCTAAATTCTGTGTTCTACAGTTTATATTCTGTATTCAATATTCTGCATTCCGTATTCTGCTTTCCATATTCTGTGTTCTACATTCTATAATCTAAATTTTATATTCACTATTCTGTATTATATACTCTAAATTCTGTGTTCTGCATTTCATGTTCTATATTATTGGTTCTGTATTCTGTTTTCCATATTATATATTTTGTGTTCTACATTCTATAATCAGAATTTTATATTGTACATTCCGTATCCTATATTCTAAATTCTGTGTTCTGCATTTTTTATTTTAAATTCAATATTCAGTATTCTGTATTCTATATTCTATATTCTGTGTTCTGCATTCCATGTTCTAAATTCTGGGTTCTATATTCTCTATTCTATATTCTATATTCTGTGCTCTACATAATATATTCTAAATTCTATATTCAGTATTCTTTATTATATATTCTACATTATGTGTTCTACATTCTATATACAAAATTCTATATTCATTATTCTGTATTCTGTATTCTAAATTCTGTGTTCTGCATTCCATGTTCTATATTCTGAGTTTTGTGTTCTGTTTTCCATATTCTATATACTGTGTTTTGCATTCTATATTGTCTATTGTATATTCTGTATGCCGTATTCTATATTCTGTGTTCTAAATTCTATTTTCTAAATTCTGTTTTCATTATTCTGTATTCTATATTCTAAATTTTGTGTTCTACATTGTATATTCATATTCTATATTCAGTATTCGGTATTCTATATTATATATTCTGTGTTCGGCTTTCCATATTCTAAATTCTGGGCTGTATATTCTCTATTTTATATTTTATATGCTGTGTTCTTAATTCTTTTTTCTACATCCCATATTCTGCATACCGTATTCTATATTCTATATACTGTGTTCTACACTCTATATTCTAATTTCTATATTCAGTATTTTGTATTCTATACTCTAAATTCTGTTTTCTACATTCCATGTTCTAAATTCTGGGTTCTATATTCTCTATTCTATATTCTATATTCTGTGTTCTACATTCTATATTCTAAATTCTATATTCAGTATTCTGTATTTTATATTCAAAATTCTGTGTTCTGCATCCGATGTTCTATATTCTGGGTTCTGTATTCTGTTTTCCATATTCTATATTCTGTGTTCTACATTCTATATTCTGCATACTTTATTCAGTATACTGTATTCTATATTCTAAATTCTGTGTTCTGCATTCCATGTACTAAATTCTGGGTTTTATATTCTCTATTCTATATTCTAAATTCTGTGTTCTTCATTCTCTATTCTAAATTTTATATTCAGTAATCTGTATTCTCTATTCTTAATTCTGTGTTCTGATTCCATTTCTAAATTCTGGTTTCTATATTCTCTTTTATATATTCTATATTTTGTGTTCTTAATTCTATATACTACATTCTGTATTCTGCATTCCATATTTATATTATATATTCTATGTTCTACATTCTATATTCTAATTTCTATATTCAGTATTCTGTATTCTATATTCTAAATTCTGTGTACTACATTACATGTTCTAAACGCTGGGTTCTATATTCTCTTTTCTATATTATATATTTTGTGTTATTCATTCTATATTCTATATTCTATATTCTATATTCTATATTCTGCATTCCGTATTTTATATGGTATATTCTGAGTTCTACATTCCATATTCTAAATTCTATATTCAGTATTCTGTATTCTATATTCTGTGTTCTGCATTCTATGTTCTAAAGTCTATATTCATCATTCTGTATTCCATATTCTAAATTCTGTGTTCTGCTTTCTAATTTCTAAATTCTATATTCAGTATTCTGTATTCTATATTCTAAAGTCTGTGTTCTTAATTCCATGTTCTATATTCTGGGTTCTGTATTCTGTATTCCATAATCTATATTCTGTGTTCTACATTCTCTATTCTGCATACTGTATTCAGTATAGTGTATTCTATATTCTAAATTCTGTGTTCTGCATTCCATGTACTAAATTCTGGGTTTTATATTCTCTATTCTATATTCTAAATTCTGTGTTCTGCGTTCTATATTCTAAATTTTATATTCAGTGTTCTGTATCCTATATTCTTAATTCTGTGTTCTAATACAATTTCTAAATTCTGGTTTCTATTTTCTCTTTTATATATTGTATATTTTGTGTACTTAATTCTATATACTACATTCTATATTCGGCATTCCGTATTTATATTGTATATTCTGTGTTCTACATTCTATATTCTAAATTCTATATTCAGTATTCTGTATTCTATATTCTAAATTCTGTGATCTGCATTCCATGTTCTCAATTCTGTGTTTGTATTCTGTTTTCCATATTCTATATTCTGTGTTCTACATTCTATATTCTGTATTCTATTTTCTGCATTCCGTATTCTATATTCTATATTCTGTGTTCTTCATTGTATATTCTAAATTCTATATTCAGTATTCTGTATTCTGTATTCAAATTTCTGTGTTCTACATTATATTTTCATATTTTATATTCAGTATTCTGTATTCTATAATTTAAATTCTGAGTTCTGCATTCCGTGTTCTAAATTATGTGTTATATATACAGTATTCTATATTCTATATTTTTTGTTCTACATTCTATATTCTAAATTCTATATTCAGTATCCTTTATCCTATATTCTAAATTCTGTGTTCTACATTCTATTTTCGAAACACTGTATTCAGTATTCTGTATTCTATATTCGAAATTCTGTGTTCTGCATTCCATGTTCTCAATTCTGGGTTTTCTATTCTATTTTCCATATTCTATATTCTGTGTTGTACATTCTATATTCTGTATTTTATATTCTACATTCCATATACTACATTCCATATTCTGTGTTCTACATTGTATATTCTAAATTCTATATTCAGTATTTTGTATTCTATATTCTAAATTCTGTGTTCTATATTAAATATTCATATTCTATATTCAGTATTCGGTATTCAATATTCTTAAGACTGTGTTCTGCATTCCATGTTCTAAATTTTGTGTTCTGTATTCTGTTTTCCATATTCTATATATGTGTTCTTCATTCTATATTCTGTATTGTGTATTATGCATGCCTTATTCTATATTCTGTGTTCTGCATTCTATATACTAAATTTTATATTTAGTATTCTGTTTTCTATATTCTAAATTCTCTGTTCTGCATTCCATTTCTAAATTCTGGGTTCTATATTCTCTATTCTATATTATATATTTTATATTCTTCATTCTATATTCTATATTGTATATTCTCCATTTTTGTCTAAATTCTATATTCTGTGTTATTCATTCTATATTGTAAATTCTATATACAGTATTCTGCATTCTATATTCTAAATTCTGTGTTCTGCTTTCTATATTCTATATTGTATATTCCGCATGCCGTATTCTATATTCTGTGTTCTACATTCTATATTCTAAATTCTATATTCAGTATTCTGTATTGTATATTCTAAATTCTGTGTTCTGCTTTCCGTGTTCTAAGTTCTGGGTCTATATTCTCTATTCTAAATTCTATATTTTGTGTTCTACATTCTATATTCTAAATTCTTTATTCAGTATTCTTTATTATATATTCTAAGTTCTGTGTTATACATTCTATATTCGAAATTTTATATTCAGTATTCTGTTTTCTATATTCTAAATTCTGTGTTCTGCATTCCATGTTCTCAATTCTGGGTTTTGTATTCTGTTTTCCAAATTCTATATGCTGTGTTCTACATTCTATATTCTGTATTCTATATTCTGCATTCTGTATTCTATATTCGATATTCTGTGTTCTACGTTGTATATTCTTAATTCTATATTCAGTATTCTGTATTTTATATACGAAATTCGGTGTTCTACATTGTATATTCATATTCTATATACAGTATTAGGTATTCTATATTCTAAATGCTGTGTTCTGCATTCCATGTTCTAAATTCTGGGTTGTATATACTCTATTCTATATTTTGTGCTCATTATTCTATATTCTATACACTATATCTTCAATCCGTAGTCTATATTCTATATTCTGTGGTCTACATTCTATATTCTAAATTCTATATTCAGTATTCTTTACTCTATATTCTAAATTCTGTGATCTACATTCTTTAACTAAATTTTATATTCAGAAATCTGTATTCTATATTATAAATTCTGTGTTCTGAATTCCATGTTCTAAATTCTGGGTTCTATATTCTGTTTTCCGTATTCTAAATTCTGTGTTCTACATTCTATATTCTGTATTCAATATTCTGCATTCCGTATTCTACATTCCATATTCTGTGTTCTACATTCTATATTCTAAATTTAATATTCAGTATTCTGTAGTATATACTCTAAATTCTGTGTTCTGCATTCCATGTTCTAAATTTTGGGTTCTATATACTCTATTCTTTATTCTATATTGTGTGTTCTACATTCTATATTCTAAATCCTATATTCAGTATTCTGTATTCTATATTCTAAATTCTGTGTTCTGAATTCCGTGTTCTAAATTCTGGGTTCTATATTCTCTATTCTATATTCTATATACTGTGTTCTACATTCTATATTCTAAATTCGATATTCAGCATTCTGCATACTATATTCTAAATTCTGTGTTCTACATTCTATATTCTGTATTCAATATTCTGAATTCCGTATTCTACATTCCATATTCTGTGTTCTACATTCTATATTCTAAATTCAATATTCAGTATTCTTTATAATATATTCTAAATTATGTGTTCAACATACTATATTCGAAATTCTATATTCAATATTCTGTTTTCTATATTCTAAATTCTGTGTTCTGCATTCCATGCTCTCAATTCTGTGTTTGTATTTTGTATTCCATATTCTATATTCAGTGTTCTACATTCTATCTTCTGTATTCTATATTCTGCATTCCGTATTCTATATTCTATATTCTGTGTTCTTCATTTTATATTCTAAATTCTTTATTCAGTATTCAGTATTCTATATTCTATATTCTGTGTTCTACATTGTATATTCTATTCTATAGTCAGTATTCGGTATTCTATATTCTAAATTCTCTGTTCTGCATTCCATGTTTTAAATTTTGGATTCTATACTCTATATTCTGTGTTCTACATTCTATATTCTAAATTCTGCATTCAGTATTCTATACTCTATATTCTAAATTCTGTGTTCTATATTCTATATTCTGTATTCAATATTCTGCATTCCGTATTCTACATTCCATATTCTGTGTTCTACATTTTATATTGTAAATTCGATATTCAGTATTCTGTATTCTATATTCTAAATTATGTGTTCTACATTCCATTTTCTTAATGCTGGTCTCTATATTCTCTATTCTATATTCTATATTTTGTGTTCATCATTCTATATTCTAAATTGTATATTCAATATTCTAAATTCTGTGTTCTGCATTCCATGTTCTAAATTCTGCGTTCTATATTCTCTATTCTGTATTCTATATTCTGTGTTCTACATTCTATATTCTAAATTGTATATTCAGTATTATTTATTCTATATTCTAAACTCTGTGTTCAACATTCTGTATTCGAAATTCTATATTAAGTATTCTGTACTCTATATTCTAAATTCTGTGTTCTGCATTCCATGTTCTCAATTCTGTGTTTTGTATTCTGTTTCCATATTCTATTTTGTGTTCTACATTCAATCTTCTGTATTCTATATTCTGCATTCCGTATTCTATATTCTATATTCTGTGTACTACATTGTATAATCTAAATCTATATTCAGTATTCTGTATTCTATATTCAAAATTCTGTGTTCTACATTGTATATTCATATTCTATATTCAGTATTCGTTATTCTATATTCTAAATTCTGTGTTGTGCATTCCATCTTCTAAATTTTGGTTTGCATATTCTGTATTCTATATTCTATATTCTGCGTTCTACATTCTATATTCTAAATTGTATATTAAGTATTCTATACTCTATATTCTTAACTCTGTGTTCTACATTCTATATTCTAAATTCTATATTCAGTAATCTGTATTCTATATTCTAAATTCTGTGTTCTGCATTCCATGTTCTAAATTCTGAGTTCTATACTCTGTATTCCATATTCTAAATTCTGTGTTCTATATTCTATATTCTGTATTCAATATTCTGAATTCCGTATTCTACATTCCATATTCTGTGTTCTACATTCTATTTTCTAAATTCGATATTCTGTATTCTGTGTTCTATATTCTATATTCTGTTTTCTACATTCCATGTTCTGAATTGTGGGTTCTATATTCTCTATTGTATATTTTGTGCTCATTATTCTACATTCTATATTCTATATTCTGCATTCCGTAGTCTATATTATATATTCTGTGTTCTACATAATATTTTATAAATTCTATATTCAGTATTCTCTATTCTATATTCTAAATTCTGTGTTCTACATTCTATATTCTAAAATCTTTATTCAGTATTCTGTATTATATATTCTAAATTCTCTGTTCCGCATTCCATTTCTAAATTCTGTGTTCTTAATTCTGTATACTATATTCTAGATTTTGTGTTCTTCATTGTATATTCTATTTTCTATATTCTCCATTCCGTAGTCTATATTCTATATTCTGTGTTACCCATTCTATATTCTAAATTCTATATACATTTTTCTGAATTCTATATTCTAAATTCTATGTTCTGCATTCAGTGTTCTAAATTCTATACAGAGTATTCTGTATAGTATATTGTAAATTCTGTGTTCTGCATTCAATGTTATAATTCTGACTTCTGTATTCTGTTTTCCATATTCTATATTCTTTGCTCTGCATTCTATATTCTGTATTGTATATTCTGCATTCCGTATTCTACATTCTGTGTTCTACATTCTATATTCTAAATTCAGTGTTCTGCATTCCATGTACTAAGTTTTGGGTTCTATATACTCTATTCTATATTATATATTGTGTGTTCAATATTCTATATTCTGTATTCAGTATTCTGCATTCCTTATTCTATATTCTATATTCTGTGTTCTACATTGTATATTCTAAATTCTATATTCAGTATTCTGTATTCTATATTCTAAATTCTGTGTTCTACATTGTATATTCATTTTCTATATTCAGTATTCGGTATTCTATATACTAAATTCTGTGTTGTGCATTCCATGTTCTAAATTTTGGGTTGTATATTCTGTATTCTGTATTCTATATTCTGTGTTCTACATTCTATATACTAAATCCAATATAAAGTGTTCTATACTCTATATTCTAAATTCTGTGTTCTACATTCTATATCCTAAATTCTATATTCAGTTATCTGTATTCTATATTCTAAATTCTTTGTTCTGCATTCCATGTTCTAAATTCTGGGTTCTATATTCTGTTTTCCATATTCTACATTCTCTGTTCTAGTTTCTATATTCTGTATTCAATATTCTGCATTCCGTATTCTACATTTCATATTCTGTGTTCTTCATTCTATTTTCTAAATTCGATATTATGTATTCTGTATTCTATATTTTATATTCTGTGTTCTACATTCCATGTTCTGAATTCTGGGTTCTATATTCTGTATTCTATACTTTGTGCTCATTTTTCTACATTGTATATTCTTTATTCTGCATTCCGTAGTCTATATTATATATTCTGTGTTCTACATACTATATTCTAAATTCTATATTCAGTATTCTGTATTCTATATTCTAAATTCTGTGTTCTACGTTCTAAATTCTAAATTCTATATTCAGTAATCTGTATTCTATATTCTAAATTCTGTGTTCTGCATTCCATGCTCTAAATTCTGGGTTCTATATTCTGTTTTCCTTATTCTATATTCTGTGTTCTAAATTCTATATTCTGTATTCAATATTCTGCATTCCGTATTCTACATTCCATATTCTGTGTTCTAAATTCTTTATTCTAAATTCTATATTCAGTACTCTGTGTTCTATATCCTATATTCTGTGTTCTGAATTCCATGTTCTATATTCTGTGTTCTATGTTCTCTATTCTATATTCTATATTCTGTGTTCTACATTCTATATTCTAAATTCTATATTTAGTATTCTTTATTATATATTCTGAATTCTGTGTTCTGCATTCCATGTTGTAAATTTTGTGTTCCATATACGGTATTCTCTATTCTATATTCTGTGTTCTGCATTCTATATTCTGTATTCTATATTCGGCATTCCGTATTCTATATTCTATTTTCTGTGTTCTATATTCTATATTCTAAATTCTATATTCCGTATTCCGTATTCTATATTCTATACTCTGTGTTCAACATTCTATATTATATATTTTATATTAAGTATACTGTATTCTATATTCTAAATTCTGTGTTCTGCCTACCATGTTCTAAGTTCTGAGTTCTATATTCACTATTATATTTTGTATATTTGTGTTCTTCATTTATATTCTTCCTACTATATTCTGCATTCCCTAATCTATATTCTATATTCTGTGTTCTACATTATATATTCTAATATCTTTATTCAGTATTCTGTATTCTATATTCTAAATTCTCTGTTCCGCATTCCATTTCTAAATTCTGGGTTCTTAATTCTGTATTCTATATTCTATATTCTGTGTTCTACATTCTATATTCTAAATTCTATATTCAGTATTCTTTATTATATATTCTACATTATGTGTTCTACATTCTATATACAAAATTCTATATTCATTATTCTGTATTCTATATTCTAAATTCTGTGTTCTGCATTCCATGTTCTATATTCTGAGTTTTGTGTTCTGTTTTCCATATTCTATATACTGTGTTTTGCATTCTATATTCTCTATTGTATATTCTGCATGCCGTATTCTATATTCTGTGTTCTACATTCTATTTTCTAAATTCTGTTTTCATTATTCTGTATTCTATGTTCTAAATTTTGTGTTCTACATTGTATATTCATATTCTATATTCAGTATTCGGTATTCTATATTATATATTCTGTGTTCGGCTTTCCATATTCTAAATTCTGGGCTGTATATCCTCTATTTTATATTTTATATGCTTTGTTCTTAATTCTTTTTTCTACATCCCATATTCTGTATACCGTATTCTATATTCTATATACTGTGTTCTACACTCTATATTCTAATTTCTATATTCAGTATTTTGTATTCTATAATCTAAATTCTGTTTTCTACATTCCATGTTCTAAATTCTGGGTTCTATATTCTCTATTCTATATTCTATATTCTGTGTTCTACATTCTATATTCTAAATTCTATATTCAGTATTCTGTATTTTATATTCAAAATTCTGTGTTCTGCATCCGATGTTCTATATTCTGGGTTCTGTATTCTGTTTTCCATATTCTATATTCTGTGTTCTACATTCTATATTCTGCATACTTTATTCAGTATACTGTATTCTATATTCTAAATTCTGTGTTCTGCATTCCATGTACTAAATTCTGGGTTTTATATTCTCTATTCTATATTCTAAATTCTCTGTTCTGCATTCTCTATTCTAAATTTTATATTCAGTAATCTGTATTCTCTATTCTTAATTCTGTGTTCTGATTCCATTTCTAAATTCTGGTTTCTATATTCTCTTTTATATATTCTATATTTTGTGTTCTTAATTCTATATACTACATTCTATATTCTGCATTCCATATTTATATTATATATTCTATGTTCTACATTCTATATTCTAAATTGTATATTCATTATTCTGTGTTCTATATTCTAAATTCTGTGTACTACATTACATGTTCAAAACGCTGGGTTCTATATTCTCTTTTCTATATTATATATTTTGTGTTATTCATTCTATATTCTATATTCTATATTCTATATTCTATATTCTATATTCTGCATTCCGTATTTTATATGGTATATTCTGAGTTCTACATTCCATATTCTAAATTCTATATTCAGTATTCTGTATTCTATATTCTGTGTTCTGCATTCTATGTTCTAAAGTCTATATTCATCATTCTGTATTCCATATTCTAATTTCTGTGTTCTGCTTTCTAATTTCTAAATTCTATATTCAGTATTCTGTATTCTATATACTTAATTCTCTGTTCTTCATTCCATGTTCTAAGTTCTGAGTCCTATACTCTCTATTATAAATTCTATATTTGTGTTCTGCATTCTATATTCTACATAGTATATTCTGCATTCCGTATCCTATATTCTATATTCTATGTTCTACATTCTAAATTCTAAAATCTATATTCAGTATTCTGTATTCTATAGTATAAATTCTCTGTTCTGCATTCCATTTCTAAATTGTGGTTTCTCTATTCTCTATTCTATATTATATATTTGGGTCGTTCATTCTATATTCTACGTCCTATATTCTGCCATCCGTATTTTATATTCTATATTGTTTGTTCTATATTCTATATTCTAAATTCTATATTCAGTATTTTGTATTCTATATTCTAATTTGTGTGTTCTGCATTCCATGTACTAAATTCTGGGTTCTCTATTCTCTATTCTCTATTCTATATTCTGTGTTTACATTCTATATTCTAAATTCTTTATTCAGTATTCTGTATTCTATATTCTAAATTCTGTGTTCTGCTTTCTTTTTATAAATTCTATTTTCAGTACCTTGCATTCTATATTCTAAATTCTGTGTTCTGCATTCTATTTTCTAAATTCTATATTCATTATTCTGTATATTATATTCTAAAATCTGTGTTCTGCCTTCCATGTTCTAAATTCTGGGTTCTGTATTGTTTTCCATATTCTATATACTGTGTTCTTCATTCAATATTCTGTGTTGTATATTATTTATGCCGTATTATATATTCTGTGTTCTTCATTCTATATTCTGTATTCTATATTCTGCATTCCGTATTCTATATTCTATATTCTGTGTTCTACATTTTATACTCTAAATTCTATATTCAGTATTCTGTATTGTATATTCCAAATTCTGTGTTCTGCATTGTATATTCTAAACTTTGGGTTCTGTATTCTGTATTCCATATTCTATATTTTGTGTTGTATAGTCTATATTTGGTATTCAATATTCTGCATTCCGTATTCTATATTCTATATCCTGTGTTCTATATTCTATATTCAGTATTCTGTGTTTTATTTTCTAAATTCTGTGTTCTGCATTCCATGTTTTAAATTCTGGGTTTTATATTCACTATTGTATATACTACATTCTGTGTGCTACATTCTATATTATAAATTCTATATTCAGTATTCTGTATTCTATATTCTAAATTCTGTGTTTACATTCTATATTCTAAATTGCATATTCAGTATGCTGTATTCTATATTCTAAATTCTGAGTTCTGCTTTCCATGTTCCAAAATCTGGCTTCAATATTTTCCTTGCTATTTTTTTTTCTGTTTTCTACATTATATATTCTAAATTATTTATTCAGTATTATGTATTTTATATTCTATATTCTATGTCCTACATAGAATTTTTTAATTGTTTATAAAATATTCCGTATATTATGTTCTAAATTCTGTGTTCTATATTCTCTTTTCTATTTTCTATATTCTGTGTTCTACATTCTATATTGTAAATTTTATATTCAGCATTCTGTATTCTATATTCTAAATTCTGTGTTCTGAATTCCGTGTTCTAAATTCTGGGTTCTATATTCTCTATTCTATATTCTATATACTGTGTTCTACATTCTATATTCTAAATTCGATATTCAGCATTCTGCATACTATATTCTAAATTCTGTGTTCTTCATTCTATATTCTGTATTCAATATTCTGAATTCCGTATTCTACATTCCATATTCTGTGTTCTACATTCTATATTCTAAATTCGATATTCAGTATTCTTTATAATATATTCTAAATTATGTGTTCAACATACTATATTCGAAATTCTATATTCAATATTCTGTTTTCTATATTCTAAATTCTGTGTTCTGCATTCCATGCTCTCAATTCTGTGTTTGTATTTTGTATTCCATATTCTATATTCAGTGTTCTACATTCTATCTTCTGTATTCTATATTCTGCATTCCGTATTCTATATTCTATATTCTGTGTTCTTCATTTTATATTCTAAATTCTTTATTCAGTATTCAGTATTCTATATTCTAAATTCTGTGTTCTACATTGTATATTCTATTCTATAGTCAGTATTCGGTATTCTATATTCTAAATTCTCTGTTCTGCATTCCATGTTTTAAATTTTGGATTCTATACTCTATATTCTGTGTTCTACATTCTATATTCTAAATTCTGCATTCAGTATTCTATACTCTATATTCTAAATTCTGTGTTCTATATTCTATATTCTGTATTCAATATTCTGCATTCCGTATTCTACATTCCATATTCTGTGTTCTACATTTTATATTGTAAATTCGATATTCAGTATTCTGTATTCTATATTCTAAATTATGTGTTCTACATTCCATTTTCTTAATGCTGGTCTCTATATTCTCTATTCTATATTCTATATTTTGTGTTCATCATTCTATATTCTAAATTGTATATTCAATATTCTAAATTCTGTGTTCTGCATTCCATGTTCTAAATTCTGCGTTCTATATTCTCTATTCTGTATTCTATATTCTGTGTTCTACATTCTATATTCTAAATTGTATATTCAGTATTATTTATTCTATATTCTAAACTCTGTGTTCAACATTCTGTATTCGAAATTCTATATTAAGTATTCTGTACTCTATATTCTAAATTCTGTGTTCTGCATTCCATGTTCTCAATTCTGTGTTTTGTATTCTGTTTCCATATTCTATTTTGTGTTCTACATTCAATCTTCTGTATTCTATATTCTGCATTCCGTATTCTATATTCTATATTCTGTGTACTACATTGTATAATCTAAATCTATATTCAGTATTCTGTATTCTATATTCAAAATTCTGTGTTCAACATTGTATATTCATATTCTATATTCAGTATTCGTTATTCTATATTCTAAATTCTGTGTTGTGCATTCCATCTTCTAAATTTTGGGTTGCATATTCTGTATTCTATATTCTATATTCTGCGTTCTACATTCTATATTCTAAATTGTATATTAAGTATTCTATACTCTATATTCTTAACTCTGTGTTCTACATTCTATATTCTAAATTCTATATTCAGTAATCTGTATTCTATATTCTAAATTCTGTGTTCTGCATTCTATGTTCTAAATTCTGAGTTCTAAACTCTGTATTCCATATTCTAAATTCTGTGTTCTATATTCTATATTCTGTATTCAATATTCTGAATTCCGTATTCTACATTCCATATTCTGTGTTCTACATTCTATTTTCTAAATTCGATATTCTGTATTCTGTGTTCTATATTCTATATTCTGTGTTCAACATTCCATGTTCTGAATTGTGGGTTCTATATTCTCTATTCTATATTTTGTGCTCATTATTCTACATTCTATATTCTATATTCTGCATTCCGTAGTCTATATTATATATTCTGTGTTCTACATAATATTTTATAAATTCTATATTCAGTATTCTCTATTCTATATTCTAAATTCTGTGTTCTACATTCTATATTCTAAAATCTTTATTCAGTATTCTGTATTCTATATTCTAAATTCTCTGTTCCGCATTCCATTTCTAAATTCTGTGTTCTTAATTCTGTATACTATATTCTAGATTTTGTGTTCTTCATTGTATATTCTATTTTCTATATTCTCCATTCCGTAGTTTATATTCTATATTCTGTGTTACCCATTCTATATTCTAAATTCTATATACATTATTCTGAATTCTATATTCTAAATTCTATGTTCTGCATTCAGTGTTCTAAATTCTATACTGAGTATTCTGTATAGTATATTGTAAATTCTGTGTTCTGCATTGAATGTTATAATTCTGACTTCTGTCTTCTGTTTTCCATATTCTATGTTCTGTGTTCTGCATTCTATATTCTGTATTGTATATTCTGCATGCCGTATTCTATATTCTGTGTTCTACATTCTATATTCTTAATTCTACATTCAGTATTCTGTATTCTATATTCTATATTCTGTGTTCTGCATTGCATGTTGTAAATTTTGTGTTCCATATACGGTATTCTCTATTCTATATTCTGTGTTCTACATTCTATATTCTGTATTCTATATTCGGCATTCCGTATTCTATATTCTATTTTCTGTGTTCTATATTCTATATTCTAAATTCTATATTCCGTATTCCGTATTCTATATTCTATACTCTGTGTTCAACATTCTATATTATATATTTTATATTAAGTATACTGTATTCTATATTCTAAATTCTGTGTTCTGCCTACCATGTTCTAAGTTCTGAGTTCTATATTCACTATTATATTTTGTATATTTGTGTTCTTCATTTATATTCTTCCTACTATATTCTGCATTCCCTAATCTATATTCTATATTCTGTGTTCTACATTATATATTCTAATATCTTTATTCAGTATTCTGTATTCTATATTCTAAATTCTCTGTTCCGCATTCCATTTCTAAATTCTGGGTTCTTAATTCTGTATTCTATATTCTATATTCTGTGTTCTACATTCTATATTCTAAATTCTATATTAAGTATTCTATACTCTATATTCTAAATTCTGTGTTCTACATTCTATATCCTAAATTCTATGTTCAGTTATCTGTATTCTATATTCTAAATTCTTTGTTCTGCATTCCATGTTCTAAATTCTGGGTTCTATATTCTGTTTTCCATATTCTACATTCTCTGTTCTAGTTTCTATATTCTGTATTCAATATTCTGCATTCCGTATTCTACATTTCATATTCTGTGTTCTTCATTCTATTTTCTAAATTCGATATTATGTATTCTGTATTCTATATTTTATATTCTGTGTTCTACATTCCATGTTCTGAATTCTGGGTTCTATATTCTGTATTCTATACTTTGTGCTCATTTTTCTACATTGTATATTCTTTATTCTGCATTCCGTAGTCTATATTATATATTCTGTGTTCTACATACTATATTCTAAATTCTATATTCAGTATTCTGTATTCTATATTCTAAATTCTGTGTTCTACGTTCTAAATTCGAAATTCTATATTCAGTAATCTGTATTCTATATTCTAAATTCTGTGTTCTGCATTCCATGCTCTAAATTCTGGGTTCTATATTCTGTTTTCCTTATTCTATATTCTGTGTTCTTAATTCTATATTCTGTATTCAATATTCTGCATTCCGTATTCTACATTCCATATTCTGTGTTCTAAATTCTTTATTCTAAATTCTATATTCATTACTCTGTGTTCTATATCCTATATTCTGTGTTCTGAATTCCATGTTCTATATTCTGTGTTCTATGTTCTCTATTCTATATTCTATATTCTGTGTTCTACATTCTATATTCTAAATTCTATATTTAGTATTCTTTATTATATATTCTGAATTCTGTGTTATACATTCTATATTCTAAATTCTATATTCTGTATTCTGTATTCTATATTCTAAATTCTGTGTTCTGCATTCCATATTCTATATTCTGAGTTCTGTCTTCTGTTTTCCATATTCTATGTTCTGTGTTCTGCATTCTATATTCTGTATTGTATATTCTGCATGCCGTATTCTATATTCTGTGTTCTACATTCTATATTCTAAATTCTACATTCAGTATTCTGTATTCTATATTCTATATTCTGTGTTCTGCATTGCATGTTGTAAATTTTGTGTTCCATATACGGTATTCTCTATTCTATATTCTGTGTTCTACATTCTATATTCTGTATTCTATATTCGGCATTCCGTATTCTATATTCTATTTTCTGTGTTCTATATTCTATATTCTAAATTCTATATTCCGTATTCCGTATTCTATATTCTATACTCTGTGTTCAACATTCTATATTATATATTTTATATTAAGTATACTGTATTCTATATTCTAAATTCTGTGTTCTGCCTACCATGTTCTAAGTTCTGAGTTCTATATTCACTATTATATTTTGTATATTTGTGTTCTTCATTTATATTCTTCCTACTATATTCTGCATTCCCTAATCTATATTCTATATTCTGTGTTCTACATTATATATTCTAATATCTTTATTCAGTATTCTGTATTCTATATTCCAAATTCTCTGTTCCGCATTCCATTTCTAAATTCTGGGTTCTAAATTCTGTATTCTATATTCTAGATTTTGTGTTCTTCATTCTATATTCTATCTTCTATATTCTCCATTCCGTAGTCTTTATTCTAATTTCTGTGTTACACATTCTATATTCTAAATTCTATATACATTATTCTGAGTTCTATATTCTAAATTCTACGTTCTGCATTCAATGTTCTGAATTCTATACTGAGTATTCTGTATAGTATATTGTAAATTCTGTGTTCTGCATTGAATGTTATAATTCTGACTTCTGTCTTCTGTTTTCCATATTCTATGTTCTGTGTTCTGCATTCTATATTCTGTATTGTATATTCTGCATGCCGTATTCTATATTCTGTGTTCTACATTCTATATTCTAAATTCTACATTCAGTATTCTGTATTCTATATTCTATATTCTGTGTTCTGCATTGCATGTTGTAAATTTTGTGTTCCATATACGGTATTCTCTATTCTATATTCTGTGTTCTACATTCTATATTCTGTATTCTATATTCGGCATTCCGTATTCTATATTCTATTTTCTGTGTTCTATATTCTATATTCTAAATTCTATATTCCGTATTCCGTATTCTATATTCTATACTCTGTGTTCAACATTGTATATTATATATTTTATATTAAGTATACTGTATTCTATATTCTAAATTCTGTGTTCTGCCTACCATGTTCTAAGTTCTGAGTTCTATATTCACTATTATATTTTGTATATTTGTGTTCTTCATTTATATTCTTCCTACTATATTCTGCATTCCCTAATCTATATTCTATATTCTGTGTTCTACATTATATATTCTAATATCTTTATTCAGTATTCTGTATTCTATATTCTAAATTCTCTGTTCCGCATTCCATTTCTAAATTCTGGGTTCTTAATTCTGTATTCTATATTCTATATTCTGTGTTCTACATTCTATATTCTAAATTCTATATTAAGTATTCTATACTCTATATTCTAAATTCTGTGTTCTACATTCTATATCCTAAATTCTATGTTCAGTTATCTGTATTCTATATTCTAAATTCTTTGTTCTGCATTCCATGTTCTAAATTCTGGGTTCTATATTCTGTTTTCCATATTCTACATTCTCTGTTCCAGTTTCTATATTCTGTATTCAATATTCTGCATTCCGTATTCTACATTTCATATTCTGTGTTCTTCATTCTATTTTCTAAATTCGATATTATGTATTCTGTATTCTATATTTTATATTCTGTGTTCTACATTCCATGTTCTGAATTCTGGGTTCTATATTCTGTATTCTATACTTTGTGCTCATTTTTCTACATTGTATATTCTTTATTCTGCATTCCGTAGTCTATATTATATATTCTGTGTTCTACATACTATATTCTAAATTCTATATTCAGTATTCTGTATTCTATATTCTAAATTCTGTGTTCTACGTTCTAAATTCTAAATTCTATATTCAGTAATCTGTATTCTATATTCTAAATTCTGTGTTCTGCATTCCATGCTCTAAATTCTGGGTTCTATATTCTGTTTTCCTTATTCTATATTCTGTGTTCTAAATTCTATATTCTGTATTCTATATTCTGCATTCCGTATTCTACATTCCATATTCTGTTTTCTAAATTCTTTATTCTAAATTCTATATTCATTACTCTGTGTTCTATATCCTATATTCTGTGTTCTGAATTCCATGTTCTATATTCTGTGTTCTATGTTCTCTATTCTATATTCTATATTCTGTGTTCTACATTCTATATTCTAAATTCTATATTTAGTATTCTTTATTATATATTCTGTATTCTGTGTTATACATTCTATATTCTAAATTCTATATTCTGTATTCTGTATTCTATATTCTAAATTCTGTGTTCTGCATTCCATATTCTATATTCTCAGTTCTGTCTTCTGTTTTCCATATTCTATGTTCTGTGTTCTGCATTCTATATTCTGTATTGTATATTCTGCATGCCGTATTCTATATTCTGTGTTCTACATTCTATATTCTAAATTCTACATTCAGTATTCTGTATTCTATTTTCTATATTCTGTGTTCTGCATTCCATGTTGTAAATTTTGTGTTCCATATACGGTATTCTCTATTCTATATTCTGTGTTCTACATTCTATATTCTGTATTCTATATTCGGCATTCCATATTCTATATTCTATTTTCTGTGTTCTATATTCTATATTCTAAATTCTATATTCCGTATTCCGTATTCTATATTCTATACTCTGTGTTCAACATTCTATATTATATATTTTATATTAAGTATACTGTATTCTATATTCTAAATTCTGTGTTCTGCCTACCATGTTCTAAGTTCTGAGTTCTATATTCACTATTATATTTTGTATATTTGTGTTCTTCATTTATATTCTTCCTACTATATTCTGCATTCCCTAATCTATATTCTATATTCTGTGTTCTACATTATATATTCTAATATCTTTATTCAGTATTCTGTATTCTATATTCTAAATTCTCTGTTCCGCATTCCATTTCTAAATTCTGGGTTCTTAATTCTGTATTCTATATTCTATATTCTGTGTTCTACATTCTATATTCTAAATTCTATATTA
Source organism: Vicugna pacos (assembly GCF_048564905.1). NCBI lineage: Eukaryota > Metazoa > Chordata > Mammalia > Artiodactyla > Camelidae > Vicugna > Vicugna pacos. The sequence goes on along the minus strand of NW_027328741.1, from coordinate 68,819,321 downwards.
AGTATTCTATACTCTATATTCTAAATTCTGTGTTCTACATTCTATATCCTAAATTCTATGTTCAGTTATCTGTATTCTATATTCTAAATTCTTTGTTCTGCATTCCATGTTCTAAATTCTGGGTTCTATATTCTGTTTTCCATATTCTACATTCTCTGTTCTAGTTTCTATATTCTGTATTCAATATTCTGCATTCCGTATTCTACATTTCATATTCTGTGTTCTTCATTCTTTTTTCTAAATTCGATATTATGTATTCTGTGTTCTACATTCCATGTTCTGAATTCTGGGTTCTATATTCTGTATTCTATACTTTGTGCTCATTTTTCTACATTGTATATTCTTTATTCTGCATTCCGTAGTCTATATTATATATTCTGTGTTCTACATACTATATTCTAAATTCTATATTCAGTATTCTGTATTCTATATTCTAAATTCTGTGTTCTGCATTCCATGCTCTAAATTCTGGGTTCTATATTCTGTTTTCCTTATTCTATATTCTGTGTTCTAAATTCTATATTCTGTATTCAATATTCTGCATTCCGTATTCTACATTCCATATTCTGTGTTCTAAATTCTTTATTCTAAATTCTATATTCAGTAATCTGTATTCTATATTCTAAATTCTGTGTTCTGCATTCCATGCTCTAAATTCTGGGTTCTATATTCTGTTTTCCTTATTCTATATTCTGTGTTCTAAATTCTATATTCTGTATTCAATATTCTGCATTCCGTATTCTACATTCCATATTCTGTGTTCTAAATTCTTTATTCTAAATTCTATATTCAGTACTCTGTGTTCTATATCCTATATTCTGTGTTCTGAATTCCATGTTCTATATTCTGTGTTCTATGTTCTCTATTCTATATTCTATATTCTGTGTTCTACATTCTATATTCTAAATTCTATATTTAGTATTCTTTATTATATATTCTGAATTCTGTGTTATACATTCTATATTCTAAATTCTATATTCTGTATTCTGTATTCTATATTCTAAATTCTGCGTTCTGCATTCCATATTCTATATTCTGAGTTCTGTCTTCTGTTTTCCATATTCTATGTTCTGTGTTCTGCATTCTATATTCTGTATTGTATATTCTGCATGCCGTATTCTATATTCTGTGTTCTACATTCTATATTCTAAATTCTACATTCAGTATTCTGTATTCTATATTCTATATTCTGTGTTCTGCATTCCATGTTGTAAATTTTGTGTTCCATATACGGTATTCTCTATTCTATATTCTGTGTTCTACATTCTATATTCTGTATTCTATATTCGGCATTCCGTATTCTATATTCTATTTTCTGTGTTCTATATTCTATATTCTAAATTCTATATTCCGTATTCCGTATTCTATATTCTATACTCTGTGTTCAACATTCTATATTATATATTTTATATTAAGTATACTGTATTCTATATTCTAAATTCTGTGTTCTGCCTACCATGTTCTAAGTTCTGAGTTCTATATTCACTATTATATTTTGTATATTTGTGTTCTTCATTTATATTCTTCCTACTATATTCTGCATTCCCTAATCTATATTCAATATTCTGTGTTCTACATTATATATTCTAATATCTTTATTCAGTATTCTGTATTCTATATTCTAAATTCTCTGTTCCGCATTCCATTTCTAAATTCTGGGTTCTAAATTCTGTATTCTATATTCTAGATTTTGTGTTCTTCATTCTATATTCTATCTTCTATATTCTCCATTCCGTAGTCTTTATTCTAATTTCTGTGTTACACATTCTATATTCTAAATTCTATATACATTATTCTGAGTTCTATATTCTAAATTCTACGTTCTGCATTCAATGTTCTGAATTCTATATTGAGTATTCTGTATAGTATATTGTAAATTCTGTGTTCTGCATTCAACGTTATAATTCTGACTTCTGTATTCTCTTTTCCATATTCTATATTCTGTGCTCTGCATTCTATATTCTGTATTTTATATTCTGCATTCCGAATTCTACATTCTGTTTTCGACATTGTATATTCTAAATTATGTGTTCTGAATTCCATGTTCTAAATTTTGGGATCTATATACTCTTTTCTATATTCTATATTGTGTGTTCAATATTCTATATTCTGTATTCAATATTCTGCATTCCGTATTCTATATTCTATATTCTGTGTTCTAAATTGTATATTCTAAATTCTATATTCAGTATTCTTTATTCTCTATTCTAAATTGTGTGTTCTACATTGTATGTTCATATTCTATATTCAGTATTCGGTGTTCTATATTTTAAATGCTGTGTACTGCATTCCATGTTCTTAAATTTGTGTTCCATATACTCTATTCTATATTCTATATTCTGTGTTCTACATTCTATATTCTGTATACTATATTCTGCATTCCGTATTCTATATTCTATTTTCGGTGTTCTACATTCTATATTCTAAATTCTATATTCACTATTCCGTATTCTATATACTATACTCTGTGTTCAACATTTTATATTCTAAATTTTAGATTAAGTATACTGTATTCTATATTCTAAATTCTGTGTTCTGCTTACCATGTTGTAAGTTCTGGGTTATATGTTCACTATTATATACTGTATATTTGTGTTCTTCATTTATATTCTACCTACTATATTCTGCATTCCCTAATCTATATTCTATACTCTGTGTTCTACATTCTATATCCTCAAATCTATATTCAGTATTCTGTATTCTATATTCTAAATTCTCTGTTCCGCATTCCATTTCTAAATTCTGGGTTCTAAATTCTGTATTCTATATTCTATATTCTGTGTTCTACATTCTATATTCTAAATTCTATATTAAGTATTCTATACTCTATATTCTAAATTCTGTGTTCTACATTCTATATTCTGAATTCTATATTCAGTAATCTGTATTCTATATTCTAAATTCTGTGTTCTGCATTCCATATTCTAAATTCTGGGTTCTATATTCTGTTTTCAATATTCCAAATTCTATGTGCTAGATTCTATATTCTGTATTCAATATTCTGAATTCCGTATTCTACATTCCATATTCTGTGTTCTACATTCTATTTTCTTAATTCGATATTCTGTATTCTGTATTCTATATTCTATATTCTGTGCTCAAAAATTCATGTTCTGAATTCTGGGTCCTATATTCTCTATTCTAAATTTTGTGTTCGTTATTCTACATTCTATATTCTATATTCTGCATTCCGTAGTCTATATTCTATATGCTGTTCTACATTGTATATTCTAAATTCTATATTGAGTATTCTGTATTCTATATTCTAAATTCTGTGTTCTACATTCTAAATTCTAAATTCTAAGTTCAGTAATCTGTATTCTATATTCGAAATTCTGTGTTCTGCTTTCCATGTTCTAAATTCTTGGTTCTATATTCTGTTTTCCATATTCTAAATTCTGTGTTCTACATTCTTTATTCTGTATTCAATATTCTGCATTCCGTATTCTGCTTTCCATATTCTGTGTTCTACATTCTATAATCTAAATTTTATATTCACTATTCTGTATTATATACTCTAAATTCCGTGTTCTGCATTCCATGTTCTTAATTTTGGGTTCTATATTGTGTTTTCCATATTCTATATTTTGTGTTCAACATTCTATATTCTGTATTTTATATTCTACATTCCGTATCCTATATTCTAAATTCTGTGTTCTGCATTTTTTATTCTAAATTCAATATTCAGTATTCTGTATTCTATATTCTAAATTGTGTGTTCTGCATCCCATGTTCTAAATTTTGTGTTCCATATACTCTATTCTATGTTCTATATTCTGTGTTCTACATTCTATATTCTGTATTCTATATTCTGCATTCCGTATTCTATATTCCCTATTCTGTGTTCTATATTCTATATTCTAAATTCTATATTCAGTATTCCGTATTCTGTATACAATACTCTGTGTTCATCTTTCTATATTGTAAATTTTATATTAAGTATTCTGTATTCTATATTCTAAAATCTGTGTTCTGATTTCCGTGTTCTGATTTCTGAGTTCTCTATTCTCTATTCTATATTCTATATTCTGTGTTCTACATTCTATATTCTAAATTCTATATTCTGTATTCTTTATTCTGTATCCTAAATTCTGTGTTGTACATTCTATTTTCAAAATTATATATTCAGTATTCTGTTTCTATATTCTAAATTCTGTGTTCTGCATTCCATGTTCTCATTTCTGGGTTTTGTATACTGTTTTCCATATCCTATATTCTGTGTTCTATATTCTATATTCTGTATTATATATTCTGCATTCCGTATTCTATATTCTATATTCTGTGTTCTACATGGCATATTGTTAATTCTATATTCAGTATTCTGTATTCTATATTCTAAATTCTGTGTTCTATATTGTATTTTCATATTCTATATTCAGTATTCGGTATTCTATATTCTAAATTCTGTGTTGTGCTTTCCATGTTCTAAAATTTGTGTTCTATATTCGGTATTCTATATTCTAAATTCTGTGTTCTAAATTCTATATTCTAAATTCTATATTCAGTATTCTATTCTCTATATTCCGAATTCTGTGTTTAACATTCTATATTCTAAATTCTATATTCAGTAATCTGTATTGTATTTTCTAAATTCTTTGTTCTGCCTTCCATGTTCTAAATTCTAGGTTCTATATTCTGTTTTCCATATTCTAAATTCTGATTTCTACATTCTATATTCTGAATTCAATATAAGGTGTTCTGAATCCTTCATTCGGTATTCTGTGTTCTACATTCTATTTTCTAAATTCGATATTAAGTATTCTGTATTCTATATTCTGTGTTCTACAATCCATGTTCTTAATTCTGGGTTCTATATACTCTATTCTATATTTTGTGCTCAATATTCTACATTCTATATTCTATATTCTGCATTCCATAATCTATATTCTATATTCTCTGTCCTACATTCTATATTCTAAATTCTATATTCAGTATTCTGTATTCTATATTCAAAATTCTGTGTTCTGCATTCTAAATTCTAAATTCTATATTCAGTAATCTGTATTCTATATTCTAAATTCTGTGTTCTGCATTCCATGTTCTAAATTCTGGGTTCTATATTCTGTTTTCCATATTCTAAATTCTGTGTTCTACAGTTTATATTCTGTATTCAATATTCTGCATTCCGTATTCTGCTTTCCATATTCTGTGTTCTACATTCTATAATCTAAATTTTATATTCACTATTCTGTATTATATACTCTAAATTCTGTGTTCTGCATTTCATGTTCTATATTATTGGTTCTGTATTCTGTTTTCCATATTATATATTTTGTGTTCTACATTCTATAATCAGTATTTTATATTGTACATTCCGTATCCTATATTCTAAATTCTGTGTTCTGCATTTTTTATTTTAAATTCAATATTCAGTATTCTGTATTCTATATTCTATATTCTGTGTTCTGCATTCCATGTTCCAAATTCTGGGTTCTATATTCTCTATTCTATATTCTATATTCTGTGCTCTACATTATATATTCTAAATTCTATATTCAGTATTCTTTATTATATATTCTACATTATGTGTTCTACATTCTATATACAAAATTCTATATTCATTATTCTGTATTCTATATTCTAAATTCTGTGTTCTGCATTCCATGTTCTATATTCTGAGTTTTGTGTTCTGTTTTCCATATTCTATATACTGTGTTTTGCATTCTATATTGTCTATTGTGTATTCTGCATGCCGTATTCTATATTCTGTGTTCTACATTCTATTTTCTAAATTCTGTTTTCATTATTCTGTATTCTATATTCTAAATTTTGTGTTCTACATTGTATATTCATATTCTATATTCAGTATTCGGTATTCTATATTATATATTCTGTGTTCGGCTTTCCATATTCTAAATTCTGGGCTGTATATTCTCTATTTTATATTTTATATGCTGTGTTCTTAATTCTTTTTTCTACATCCCATATTCTGCATACCGTATTCTATATTCTATATACTGTGTTCTACACTCTATATTCTAATTTCTATATTCAGTATTTTGTATTCTATACTCTAAATTCTGTTTTCTACATTCCATGTTCTAAATTCTGGGTTCTATATTCTCTATTCTATATTCTATATTCTGTGTTCTACATTCTATATTCTAAATTCTATATTCAGTATTCTGTATTTTATATTCAAAATTCTGTGTTCTGCATCCGATGTTCTATATTCTGGGTTCTGTATTCTGTTTTCCATATTCTATATTCTGTGTTCTACATTCTATATTCTGCATACTTTATTCAGTATACTGTATTCTATATTCTAAATTCTGTGTTCTGCATTCCATGTACTAAATTCTGGGTTTTATATTCTCTATTCTATATTCTAAATTCTGTGTTCTGCATTCTCTATTCTAAATTTTATATTCAGTAATCTGTATTCTCTATTCTTAATTCTGTGTTCTGATTCCATTTCTAAATTCTGGTTTCTATATTCTCTTTTATATATTCTATATTTTGTGTTCTTAATTCTATATACTACATTCTATATTCTGCATTCCATATTTATATTATATATTCTATGTTCTACATTCTATATTCTAAATTGTATATTCATTATTCTGTGTTCTATATTCTAAATTCTGTGTACTACATTACATGTTCTAAACGCTGGGTTCTATATTCTCTTTTCTATATTATATATTTTGTGTTATTCATTCTATATTCTATATTCTATATTCTATATTCTATATTCTGCATTCCGTATTTTATATGGTATATTCTGAGTTCTACATTCCATATTCTAAATTCTATATTCAGTATTCTGTATTCTATATTCTGTGTTCTGCATTCTATGTTCTAAAGTCTATATTCATCATTCTGTATTCCATATTCTAAATTCTGTGTTCTGTTTTCTAATTTCTAAATTCTATATTCAGTATTCTGTATTCTATATTCTAAAGTCTGTGTTCTTAATTCCATGTTCTATATTCTGGGTTCTGTATTCTGTTTTCCATAATCTATATTCTGTGTTCTACATTCTCTATTCTGCATACTGTATTCAGTATAGTGTATTCTATATTCTAAATTCTGTGTTCTGCATTCCATGTACTAAATTCTGGGTTTTATATTCTCTATTCTATATTCTAAATTCTGTGTTCTGCGTTCTATATTCTAAATTTTATATTCAGTGTTCTGTATCCTATATTCTTAATTCTGTGTTCTAATACAATTTCTAAATTCTGGTTTCTATTTTCTCTTTTATATATTGTATATTTTGTGTACTTAATTCTATATACTACATTCTATATTCGGCATTCCGTATTTATATTGTATATTCTGTGTTCTACATTCTATATTCTAAATTCTATATTCAGTATTCTGTATTCAATATTCTAAATTCTGTGATCTGCATTCCATGTTCTCAATTCTGTGTTTGTATTCTGTTTTCCATATTCTATATTCTGTGTTCTACATTCTATATTCTGTATTCTATTTTCTGCATTCCGTATTCTATATTCTATATTCTGTGTTCTTCATTGTATATTCTAAATTCTATATTCAGTATTCTGTATTCTGTATTCAAATTTCTGTGTTCTACATTATATTTTCATATTTTATATTCAGTATTCGGTATTCTATATTCTAAATTCTCTGTTCTGCATTCCATGTTTTAAATTTTGGATTCTATACTCTATATTCTGTGTTCTACATTCTATATTCTAAATTCTGCATTCAGTATTCTATACTCTATATTCTAAATTCTGTGTTCTATATTCTATATTCTGTATTCAATATTCTGCATTCCGTATTCTACATTCCATATTCTGTGTTCTACATTTTATATTGTAAATTCGATATTCAGTATTCTGTATTCTATATTCTAAATTATGTGTTCTACATTCCATTTTCTTAATTCTGGTCTCTATATTCTCTATTCTATATTCTATATTTTGTGTTCATCATTCTATATTCTAAATTGTATATTCAATATTCTAAATTCTGTGTTCTGCATTCCATGTTCTAAATTCTGCGTTCTATATTCTCTATTCTGTATTCTATATTCTGTGTTCTACATTCTATATTCTAAATTGTATATTCAGTATTATTTATTCTATATTCTAAACTCTGTGTTCAACATTCTGTATTCGAAATTCTATATTAAGTATTCTGTACTCTATATTCTAAATTCTGTGTTCTGCATTCCATGTTCTCAATTCTGTGTTTTGTATTCTGTTTCCATATTCTATTTTGTGTTCTACATTCAATCTTCTGTATTATATATTCTGCATTCCGTATTCTATATTCTATATTCTGTGTACTACATTGTATAATCTAAATCTATATTCAGTATTCTGTATTCTATATTCAAAATTCTGTGTTCTACATTGTATATTCATATTCTATATTCAGTATACGTTATTCTATATTCTAAATTCTGTGTTGTGCATTCCATCTTCTAAATTTTGGGTTGCATATTCTGTATTCTATATTCTATATTCTGCGTTCTACATTCTATATTCTAAATTCTATATTCAGTAATCTGTATTCTATATTCTAAATTCTGTGTTCTGCATTCCATGTTCTAAATTCTGAGTTCTATACTCTGTATTCCATATTCTAAATTCTGTGTTCTATATTCTATATTCTGTATTCAATATTCTGAATTCCGTATTCTACATTCCATATTCTGTGTTCTACATTCTATTTTCTAAATTCGATATTCTGTATTCTGTGTTCTATATTCTATATTCTGTTTTCTACATTCCATGTTCTGAATTGTGGGTTCTATATTCACTATTGTATATTTTGTGCTCATTATTCTACATTCTATATTCTATATTCTGCATTCCGTAGTCTATATTATATATTCTGTGTTCTACATAATATTTTATAAATTCTATATTCAGTATTCTCTATTCTATATTCTAAATTCTGTGTTCTACATTCTATATTCTAAAATGTTTATTCAGTATTCTGTATTCTATATTCTAAATTCTCTGTTCCGCATTCCATTTCTAAATTCTGTGTTCTTAATTCTGTATACTATATTCTAGATTTTGTGTTCTTCATTGTATATTCTATTTTCTATATTCTCCATTCCGTAGTCTATATTCTATATTCTGTGTTACCCATTCTATATTCTAAATTCTATATACATTTTTCTGAATTCTATATTCTAAATTCTATGTTCTGCATTCAGTGTTCTAAATTCTATACTGAGTATTCTGTATAGTATATTGTAAATTCTGTGTTCTGCATTCAATGTTATAATTCTGACTTCTGTATTCTGTTTTCCATATTCTATATTCTTTGCTCTGCATTCTATATTCTGTATTGTATATTCTGCATTCCGTATTCTACATTCTGTGTTCTACATTTTATATTCTAAATTCAGTGTTCTGCATTCCATGTACTAAGTTTTGGGTTCTATATACTCTATTCTATATTATATATTGTGTGTTCAATATTCTATATTCTGTATTCAGTATTCTGCATTCCTTATTCTACATTCTATATTCTGTGTTCTACATTGTATATTCTATATTCAGTATTCTGTATTCTATATTCTAAATTCTGTGTTCTACATTGTATATTCATTTTCTATATTCAGTATTTGGTATTCTATATACTAAATTCTGTGTTGTGCATTCCATGTTCTAAATTTTGGGTTGTATATTCTGTATTCTGTATTCTATATTCTGTGTTCTACATTCTATATACTAAATCCAATATAAAGTGTTCTATACTCTATATTCTAAATTCTGTGTTCTACATTCTATATCCTAAATTCTATATTCAGTTATCTGTATTCTATATTCTAAATTCTTTGTTCTGCATTCCATGTTCTAAATTCTGGGTTCTATATTCTGTTTTCCATATTCTACATTCTCTGTTCTAGTTTCTATATTCTGTATTCAATATTCTGCATTCCGTATTCTACATTTCATATTCTGTGTTCTTCATTCTATTTTCTAAATTCGATATTATGTATTCTGTATTCTATATTTTATATTCTGTGTTCTACATTCCATGTTCTGAATTCTGGGTTCTATATTCTGTATTCTATACTTTGTGCTCATTTTTCTACATTGTATATTCTTTATTCTGCATTCCGTAGTCTATATTATATATTCTGTGTTCTACATACTATATTCTAAATTCTATATTCAGTATTCTGTATTCTATATTCTAAATTCTGTGTTCTACGTTCTAAATTCGAAATTCTATATTCAGTAATCTGTATTCTATATTCTAAATTCTGTGTTCTGCATTCCATGCTCTAAATTCTGGGTTCTATATTCTGTTTTCCTTATTCTATATTCTGTGTTCTAAATTCTATATTCTGTATTCAATATTCTGCATTCCGTATTCTACATTCCATATTCTGTGTTCTAAATTCTTTATTCTAAATTCTATATTCAGTACTCTGTGTTCTATATCCTATATTCTGTGTTCTGAATTCCATGTTCTATATTCTGTGTTCTATGTTCTCTATTCTATATTCTATATTCTGTGTTCTACATTCTATATTCTAAATTCTATATTTAGTATTCTTTATTATATATTCTGAATTCTGTGTTCTGCATTCCATGTTGTAAATTTTGTGTTCCATATACGGTATTCTCTATTCTATATTCTGTGTTCTACATTCTATATTCTGTATTCTATATTCGGCATTCCGTATTCTATATTCTATTTTCTGTGTTCTATATTCTATATTCTAAATTCTATATTCCGTATTCCGTATTCTATATTCTATACTCTGTGTTCAACATTCTATATTATATATTTTATATTAAGTATACTGTATTCTATATTCTAAATTCTGTGTTCTGCCTACCATGTTCTAAGTTCTGAGTTCTATATTCACTATTATATTTTGTATATTTGTGTTCTTCATTTATATTCTTCCTACTATATTCTGCATTCCCTAATCTATATTCTATATTCTGTGTTCTACATTATATATTCTAATACCTTTATTCAGTATTCTGTATTCTATATTCTAAATTCTCTGTTCCGCATTCCATTTCTAAATTCTGGGTTCTTAATTCTGTATTCTGTATCCTATATTCTGTGTTCTACATTCTATATTCTAAATTCTATATTCAGTATTCTTTATTATATATTCTACATTATGTGTTCTACATTCTATATACAAAATTCTATATTCATTATTCTGTATTCTATATTCTAAATTCTGTGTTCTGCATTCCATGTTCTATATTCTGAGTTTTGTGTTCTGTTTTCCATATTCTATATACTGTGTTTTGCATTCTATATTCTCTATTGTATATTCTGCATGCCGTATTCTATATTCTGTGTTCTACATTCTATTTTCTAAATTCTGTTTTCATTATTCTGTATTCTATATTCTAAATTTTGTGTTCTACATTGTATATTCATATTCTATATTCAGTATTCGGTATTCTATATTATATATTCTGTGTTCGGCTTTCCATATTCTAAATTCTGGGCTGTATATCCTCTATTTTATATTTTATATGCTGTGTTCTTAATTCTTTTTTCTACATCCCATATTCTGCATACCGTATTCTGTATTCTATATACTGTGTTCTACACTCTATATTCTAATTTCTATATTCAGTATTTTGTATTCTATAATCTAAATTCTGTTTTCTACATTCCATGTTCTAAATTCTGGGTTCTATATTCTCTATTCTATATTCTATATTCTGTGTTCTACATTCTATATTCTAAATTCTATATTCAGTATTCTGTATTTTATATTCAAAATTCTGTGTTCTGCATCCGATGTTCTATATTCTGGGTTCTGTATTCTGTTTTCCATATTCTATATTCTGTGTTCTACATTCTATATTCTGCATACTTTATTCAGTATACTGTATTCTATATTCTAAATTCTGTGTTCTGCATTCCATGTACTAAATTCTGGGTTTTATATTCTCTATTCTATATTCTAAATTCTGTGTTCTGCATTCTCTATTCTAAATTTTATATTCAGTAATCTGTATTCTCTATTCTTAATTCTGTGTTCTGATTCCATTTCTAAATTCTGGTTTCTATATTCTCTTTTATATATTCTATATTTTGTGTTCTTAATTCTATATACTACATTCTATATTCTGCATTCCATATTTATATTATATATTCTATGTTCTACATTCTATATTCTAAATTGTATATTCATTATTCTGTGTTCTATATTCTAAATTCTGTGTACTACATTACATGTTCTAAACGCTGGGTTCTATATTCTCTTTTCTATAGTATATATTTTGTGTTATTCATTCTATATTCTATATTCTATATTCTATATTCTGCATTCCGTATTTTATATGGTATATTCTGTGTTCTACATTCCATATTCTAAATTCTATATTCAGTATTCTCTATTCTATATTCTGTGTTCTGCATTCTATGTTCTAAAGTCTATATTCATCATTCTGTATTCCATATTCTAATTTCTGTGTTCTGCTTTCTAATTTCTAAATTCTATATTCAGTATTCTGTATTCTATATACTTAATTCTCTGTTCTTCATTCCATGTTCTAAGTTCTGGGTCCTATACTCTCTATTATAAATTCTATATTTGTGTTCTGCATTCTATATTCTACATAGTATATTCTGCATTCCGTATCCTATATTCTATATTCTATGTTCTACATTCTAAATTCTAAAATCTATATTCAGTATTCTGTATTCTATAGTATAAATTCTCTGTTCTGCATTCCATTTCTAAATTGTGGTTTCTCTATTCTCTATTCTATATTATATATTTGGGTCGTTCATTCTATATTCTACGTCCTATATTCTGCCATCCGTATTTTATATTCTATATTGTTTGTTCTATATTCTATATTCTCAATTCTATATTCAGTATTTTGTATTCTATATTCTAATTTGTGTGTTCTGCATTCCATGTACTAAATTCTGGGTTCTCTATTCTCTATTCTCTATTCTATATTCTGTGTTTACATTCTATATTCTAAATTCTATATTCAGTATTCTGTATTCTATATTCTAAATTCTGTGTTCTGCTTTCTTTTTATAAATTCTATATTCAGTACCTTGCATTCTATATTCTAAATTCTGTGTTCTGCATTCTATTTTCTAAATTCTATATTCATTATTCTGTATATTATATTCTAAAATCTGTGTTCTGCATTCCATGTTCTAAATTCTGGGTTCTGTATTGTTTTCCATATTCTATATACTGTGTTCTTCATTCAATATTCTGTGTTGTATATTATTTATGCCGTATTATATATTCTGTGTTCTTCATTCTATATTCTGTATTCTATATTCTGCATTCCGTATTCTATATTCTATATTCTGTGTTCTACATTGTATATTCTAAAATCTATATTAATTAATGTGTATTCTATAGTCTTAATTCTGTGTTCTGCATTCAAAGTTCTAAATTCTGGGTTCTATATTCTGTTTTCCATATTTTAATACTGTGTTCTACATTCTATATTCTAAATTCTATATTCAGTATTATATATTCTATAATCTAAATTCTGTGTTCTGCATTCCATGTTCTAAATTCTCTATTCTATATTCTGTGTTCTACGTTCTATATTCTTAATTATATATTTTGTATTCAGTATTCTATATTCTAAATTCTGTGTTCTGCATTTCATGTTCTAAATTCTGTGTTCTATATTCTCTTTTCTATATTCTATATTCTGTGTCCTTCATTCAATATTCTAAATTCTATATTCAGTATTCTCTATCCTATATTCTAAATTCTGTGTTCTGCATACCATGTTCGTATTTCGGGATTCTGTATTCTGTTTCCATATTTTACATTCTGTGTTCTAAATTCTATATTCTGTATAATATATTCTGCATTACGTATTCAATATTGTATATTTTGTGTTCTACATTCTATATTCTAAATTCTATAATCTATATTCTAAATTCTGTGTTCTTTATTCCATGTTCTTAATTCTGGGTTCTATAATCTCTTTTCTATATTCTATATTCTGTGTTCGACATTCAATATTCTTAATTCTATATTTTGTATTCTGAATTCTATATTCAAAATTCTGTGTTCTACATGCTATATTCTAAATTCTATATTCTATATTCAAAATTCTGTATTCTTCATTCCGTGTTCTAAATTATGGGTTCTGTATTCTCTATTCTATATTCTATATTCTGTGTTCTTCATTCTATATTCTACATTCTATATTCTGCATTCCGTATTCTATATTCTTTATACTGTGTTCTACATTCTATATTCAAAATTCTATTTTCATTATCCTGTATTCTATATTCTAAATTCTGTGCTTTGAATTCCATGTTCTAAATTCTGGGTTCTATATTCTCTATTATATATTCTATATTTTTTGTTATTCATTCTATATTGTACGTTCTATATTCTGCATTCCGTGTTATATATTCTATATTATGTTTCCTACATTCTATATTCTAAAATCTATATTCAGTATTCTGTATTCTATAATCTAAATTCTGTGTTCTGATTCAATTTTTAAATTCTGGGTTCTAAATTCTCTTTTATATATTCTATATTTTGTGTTCTTATTTCTTTATTCTGCATTCTATATTCTGCATCCTGTATTTATGTTCTATATTCTGTGTTCTACATCTACTTTCTAAATTCTATATTCTGTATTCTGTATTCAATATTCTACATTCTGTGTTCTGCATTCTATGTTCTAAATTCTGGGTTCTGTATTCTGTTTTCCATATTCTATATTCTGTGTTCTATATTCTATATTCTGCATTCTACATTCTGCATTCCGTATTCTATACTCTATATTCTGTGTTCTTCATTCTATTATCCAAATTCTATATTCAGTATTCTGTATTCTATATTCTAAATTCTGTGCTCTGCATTCCATGTTCTAAATTCTGTGTTCTATATTGTCTTTTCTATATTCTATATTCTGTGTTCTACATTCAGTATTCTAAATTCTATATTCAGTATTCTGTATTGTATATTCTAAATTCTGTGTTCTGCATACCATGTTCAAATTTCGGGGTTCTGTATTCTGTTTCCATATTTTATATTCTGTGTTCTAATTTCTATATTCTGTATACTATATTCTGCATTATGTATTCTATATTCTATATTTTGTGTTCTACATTCTATATTCTAAATTTTATATTCAGTATTCTTTATTCTATTTTCTAAATTCTGGGTTCTGCATTCCATGTTCTAAATCCTATATTCAGTATTCTGTATTCTATATTCTAAATTCTGTGTTCCTCATTCTAAGTTCTAAATTCTATATTCAGTATTCTGTATTATAAATTCTAAATTCTGTGTTCTGCATTCCATGTTGTAAATACTGTGTTGTCTATTCTTTTTTCCATATTGTATAATCTGTGTTCTACATTCTAAATTCTGTATTCTATATTCTGCATTCCGTATTCCATATTCTGTGTTTTACATTCTATATTCTTAATTCTATATTCTGTATTCCGTATTCTATATTCTGAACTCTGTGTTCTACATTCTATATTCTAAATTCTATATTCAGTGGTCTGTATTCTATATTCTAAATTCTGTGTTCTGCATTACAGTCTCTAAATTTTGGCTTCTATATTCTCTATTCTATATTGTATATGCTGTCTTCTACATTCTATATTCTGAATTGTATATTGAAGTTTCTGTATTCTATATTCTAAATTCTGTGTCCTGCATTCCATTTTCTAAATTCTGGTTTCTATATTCTCTATTCTATTTTCTGAGTTGTATATTCTATATTCTAAATTCTATATTCAGTATTCTGAATGCTCTATTCTTAATTTTGTGTTCTACATCCGTGTTCTAAATTCTGGGTTCTATATTCTCTATTCTCTATTCTATACATTGTGTCCTTCGTTCCATATTCTACATACCATATTCTGCATTCCGTATTCTATATTCTATATTCTGTGTTCTACATTCTATATTCTAAAAACTATATTCAGTCTTCCTTATTGTATATTCTAAATTCTTTGTTCTGCACTCCATTTCTAAATTCTGGGTTCTATATTCTCTATTCATTTCTATATTTTTTGTTTACATTCTATATTCTACGTTCCATATTCTGCATTCCGTGTTTTATATTCTATATTATGTTTTCAACTTTCTATATTCTAAATTCTATATTCAGTGTTCTGAATTCTATATTCTAAATTCTGTGTTCTTCATTCCATGTTCTAAATTCTTTGTTCTATATTTTCTATACTATATTCTATATTCTGTGTTCTACATTCTATATTCTATATCCTATATTCAGTATTGTGTATTCTATATTCTTAATTCTCTATTCTTCATTCCATGTTCTAAGTTCTGGATCCTATAGTCTCTATTATATATTCTCTATTTGTGTTCTTCATTCTATATTCTACATAGTATATTCTGCATTCCGTATCCTATATTCTATATTCTATGTTCTACATTCTAAATTCTAAAATCTATATTCAGTATTCTGTATTCTATAGTATAAATTTTCTGTTCTGCATTCCATTTCTAAATTGTGGTTTCTCTATTCTCTATTCTATATTATATATTTGGGTCGTTCATTCTATATTCTACGTCCTATATTCTGCCATCCGTATTTTATATTCTATATTGTTTGTTCTATATTCTATATTCTAAATTCTATATTCAGTATTTTGTATTCTATATTCTAATTTGTGTGTTCTGCATTCCATGTACTAAATTCTGGGTTCTCTATTCTCTATTCTCTATTCTATATTCTGTGTTTACATTCTATATTCTAAATTCTATATTCAGTATTCTGTATTCCATATTCTAAATTCTGTGTTCTGCTTTCTTTTTATAAATTCTATATTCAGTACCTTGCATTCTATATTCTAAATTCTGTGTTCTGCATTCTATTTTCTAAATTCTATATTCATTATTCTGTATATTATATTCTAAAATCTGTGTTCTGCATTCCATGTTCTAAATTCTGGGTTCTGTATAGTTTTCCATATTCTATATACTGTGTTCTTCATTCAATATTCTGTGTTGTATATTATTTATGCCGTATGATATATTCTGTGTACTTCATTCTATATTCTGTATTCTATATTCTGCATTCCGTATTCTATATTCTATATTCTGTGTTCTACATTTTATACTCTAAATTCTATATTCAGTATTCTGTATTGTATATTCCAAATTCTGTGTTCTGCATTGTATGTTCTAATCTTTGGGTTCTGTATTCTGTATTCCATATTCTATATTTTCTTTTCTATAGTCTATATTTGGTATTCAATATTCTGCATTCCGTATTCTATATTCTATATCCTTTTTTCTATATTCTATATTCAGTATTCTGTGTTTTATTTTCTAAATTCTGTGTTCTGCATTCCATGTTCTAAATTCTGGGTTTTATATTCACTATTGTATATACTACATTCTGTGTGCTACATTCTATATTATAAATTCTATATTCAGTATTCCGTATTCTATATTCTAAATTCTGTGTTTACATTCTATATTCTAAATTGCATATTCAGTATGCTGTATTCTATATTCTAAATTCTGAGTTCTGCTTTCCATGTTCCAAAATCTGGCTTCAATATTTTCCTTGCTATTTTTTTTTCTGTTTTCTACATTATATATTCTAAATTATTTATTCAGTATTATGTATTTTATATTCAATATTCTATGTCCTACATAGAATTTTTTAATTGTTTACAAAATATTCCGTATATTATGTTCTAAATTCTGTGTTCTATATTCTCTTTTCTATTTTCTATATTCTGTGTTCTACATTCTATACTGTAAATTTTATATTCAGCATTCTGTATTCTATATTCTAAATTCTGTGTTCTACATTCTATTTTCTATATTCTATATTCTATATTCAGTATAATGTATTCTATATTCTAAATTCTGTGTTCTGCGTCACATGTTCAAAATTCTCGATACTATACTCCCTATTGTATATTCTATATTCTATATACTGTGTTCTACATTCTATATTCTAAAATCTATATTAATTAATGTGTATTCTATAGTCTTAATTCTGTGTTCTGCATTCAAAGTTCTACATTCTGGGTTCTATATTCTGTTTTCCATATTTTAATACTGTGTTCTACATTCTATATTCTAAATTCTATATTCAGTATTATGTATTCTATAATCTAAATTCTGTGTTCTGCATTCCATGTTCTAAATTCTCTATTCTATATTCTGTGTTCTTCTTTCTATATTCTTAATTATAGATTTTGTATTCAGTATTCTATATTCTAAATTCTGTGTTCTGCATTCCATGATCTAAATTCTGGTTTCTACATTCTCTATTCTATATCCTATATTGTGTGTTTTTCATTCTAGATTTTACATAGAATATTTTGCATTCCGAATACTATATTCTATTTTCTGTGTTCTACATTCTATATTCTAAATTCTATATTCAGTATTCCGTATTCTATATTCTAAATTGTCTTTTCTGCATTCCATGTTCAAAATTCTGGTTTCTATATCCTATTTTCTATATTCTATATTCTGTGTTCTACAATCTATAATCTTAATTCTATATCCAGTTTTCTGTATTCTACATTCTAAATTCTGTGTTCTGCATTCCATGTC
Organism: Vicugna pacos; assembly: GCF_048564905.1. Taxonomy (NCBI): domain Eukaryota; kingdom Metazoa; phylum Chordata; class Mammalia; order Artiodactyla; family Camelidae; genus Vicugna; species Vicugna pacos. The sequence goes on along the minus strand of NW_027328741.1, from coordinate 68,800,825 downwards.
CTAAATTCTGGGTTGTTGTATTCTGTTTTCCATATTCTATATTGTGTGTTCTATATTCTATATTCTGTATTCTATTTTCGGCATTCTGTATTCTATATTCTATACTCTGTGTTCTACATTCTATATTCTAAATTCTATATTCAGTATTATTTATTCTATATTCTAATTTCCGTGTTCTGCACCTTGTTCTAAATTCTATATTCAGTAAAAAGTATTCTATACTCTAAATTCTGTGTTCTGGATTCCATGTTTTAAATCTTATATTTAGTTTTCTGTATTCCATATTATAAATTCTGTGCTATGCATTCCATGTTCTAATTTCTTTATTCAGTATTCTGCATTCTAAATTCTAAATTCTGTGTTCTGCATTCTATGTTCTAAATTCTATATTCAGTATTCTGTATTCTATATTCTATATTCTGTGTTCTTCATTCCATGTTCTAAATTCTGTGTTCAGCTTTCCTGTTTATAAATTCTATATTCAGTACTCTGCATTCTATATTCTAAATTCTGTGTTCTGCATTCTATGTTCTAAATTCTATGTTCAGTATACTGTATTATATATTCTAAATTCTGTGTTCTGCATTTCATGTTCTAAATTGTGTTTTCTGTATTCTTTTTTCCATATTCTATAATCTGTTTTCTACATTCTATGTTCTGTATCCTATATTCTGCATTCCTTATTCTTTATACAATATTCTGTGGTCTACATTCTATATTCTAAATTCTATATTCAGTATTCCGTATGCTATATTCTAAATTCTGTGTTGTGAATTCCATGTTCTTAATTCTGGGGTTTATAAACTATATTCTATATTCTATATTCTGTGTTCTTCACTCTATATTCTAAATACTATATTCAGCTTTCTGTATTCTATATTATAAATTCTGTGTTCTACATTCTATATTCTAAATTCTATATTCAGTATTATTTAATCTATATTCTAAATTCTGTGTTCTGCATAGCATATTATTTATTCTGGATTCTAAATTCTGTATTCTACATTCTAAATTCTGTATTCTACATTCTATATTCTAAATACTATATTCAGTATTCTTTATTCAATATTCTAAATTCTGTGTTCTACATTCTATATTCTAAGTTGTATATTCAGTACTCTGTATTCTATATTCTGAATTCTGAGTTCTGCTTTTCATGTTCCAAAATCAGGCTTCAATATTCTCTTAGCTAAATTTTTATTCTGTTTTCTGCATTCTATATTCTAAGTTATATATTCAGTATTATGTATTTTATTTTCTATATTCTGTCCTCTACATTCAATTTTTTAATTGCTTATTAAGTATTCTGTATTATATATTCTAAATTCTGTGTTCTGCATTCCATGTTCTAAATTCTGTTTTCTGTATTCTTTTTTCCATATTCTATATTCTGTTTACTACATTCTATATTCTGTATTCTATACTCTGCATTCCATATTCTATATACAATATTCTGTGTTCTACATTCTATTTCTAAATTCTATATTCAGCATTCCATATGCTATATTCTAAATTCTGTGTTCTGCATTCCATGTTCTAAATCCTGGGATCTATAATCTATATTCTATATTCTATACTCTGTGTTCTACATTCTATCATCTAAATACTATATTCAGCTTTCTGTATTCTATATTATAAATTCTGTGTTCTACATTCTATATTCTAAATTCTATATTCAGTATTATTTAATCCATATTCTAAATTCTGTGTTCTGCATAGCATGTTCTTTATTCTGGAGTCTATATTCTGTATTCTACATTCTATATTCTGTGTTCTGCATTCTATTTTCTAAATTTTATATTCAGTATTCTGTGTCCTATATTCCAAATCCTGTGTTCTGCATTCCATGTTCTACATTCTGGATCCTGTATTCTGTATTCCATATTCTATATTCTGTTTTCTACATTCTATATTCTGTATTCTACATTCTGCATTCCTAATTCTATATACAATATTCTGTGTTCTTCATTCTATATTCTAAATTCTATATTCAGTATTCCGTATGCTATATTCTAAATTCTGTGTTCTGCATTCCATGTTCTAAATTCTGGGATCTATAAAATATATTCTATATTCTATATTCGGTGTTCTACACTCTATATTCTAAATACTATATTCAGATTTCTGTATTCCATATTGTAAATACTGTGCTCTACATTCCATGTTCTAAATTCTGGGTCCTATATTCTCTATTCTGTATTCTATAATTTGTGTTCTTCATTCTATATACTATATTCTGCATTCCTTAGTCTATATTCTATATTTTGTGTTGTAAATTCTATATTCTAAATTCTATATTCAGTATTCTGTATTCTATATTCTAAATTCTGTTTTCTGCATTCCATGATCTAAATTTTTTCTTCTCTATTCTCTACTCTACATTCTATATTTTTTTACTCCATTCTATATTCTACATTCTTTATTCTCTATTCCGTATACTATATTCTATATTCTGTGTTGTACAATCTATAATCTTAATTCTATATCCAGTTTTCTGTATTCTACATTCTAAATTCTGTGTTCTGCATTCCATGTCCTAAATTCTGGGTTGTTGTATTCTGTTTTCCATATTCTATATTGTGTGTTCTATATTCTATATTCTGTATTCTATTTTCGGCATTCCGAATTCTATATTCTATACTCTGTGTTCTACATTCTATATTCTAAATTCTATATTCAGTTATTTATTCTATATTCTAAATTCCGTGTTCTGCATCTATGTTCTAAATTCTATATTCAGTAAAAAGTATTCTATACTCTAAATTCTGTGTTCTGGATTCCATGTTCTAAATCTTATATTTAGTTTTCTGCATTCCAAATTATAAATTCTGTGCTATGCATTCCATGTTCTAATTTCTTTATTCAGTATTCTGTATTCTAAATTGTAAATTCTGTGTTCTGCATTCTATGTTCTAAATTCTATATTCAGTATTTTGTATTCTATATTCTATATTCTGTGTTCTTCATTCCATGTTCTAAATTCTGTGTTCTGCTTTTCTGTTTATAAATTCTATATTCAGTACTCTGCATTCTATATTCTAAATTCTGTGTTCTGCATTCTATGTTCTAAATTCTATGTTCAGCATACTGTATTATATATTCTAAATTCTGTGTTCTGCATTCTATGTTCTAAATTGTGTTTTCTGTATCCTTTTTTCCATATTCTATAATCTGTTTTCTACATTCTATATTCTGTATCCTTTATTCTGCATTCCTTATTCTTTATACAATATTCTGTGGTCTACATTCTATATTCTAAATTCTATATTCAGTATTCCGTATCCTGTGTTGTGAATTCTGTGTTGTGAATTCTGTGAAATTCTGTGTTGTGAATTCCATGTTCTTAATTCTGGGATCTATAAACTATATTCTCTATTCTATATTCTGTGTTCTACACTCTATATTCTAAATACTCTATTCAGCTTTCTATATTCAATATTATAAATTCTGTGTTCTACATTCAATATTCTAAATTCTATATTCAGTATTATTTAATCTATATTCTAAATTCTGTGTTCTGCATAGCATATTATTTATTCTGGATTTTAAATTCTGTATTCTACATTCTAAATTCTGTATTCTAAATTCTATATTCTAAATACTATATTCAGTATTCTTTATTCAATATTCTAAATTCTGTGTTCTACATTCTATATTCTAAGTTGTATATTCAGTATTCTGTATTCTATATTCTAAATTCTGAGTTCTGTTTTCATGTTCCAAAATCAGGCTTCAATATTCTTTAAGCTATATTTTTATTCTGTTTTCTGCATTCTATATTCTAAGATATATATTCAGTATTATGTATTTTATATTCTATATTCTGTCCTCTACATTCAATTTTTTAATTGCTTATTAAATATTCTGTATTATATATTCTAAATTCTGTGTTCTGCATTCTATGTTCTAAATTCTGTTTTCTGTATTCTTTTTTCCATATTCTATATTCTGTTTACTACATTCTATATTCTGTATTCTATACTCTGCATTCCATATTCTATATACAATATTCTGTGTTCTACATTCTATTTCTAAATTGTATATCCAGCATTCCGTATGCTATATTCTAAATTCTGTGTTCTGCATTCCATGTTCTAAATTCTGGGATCTATTATCTATATTCTATATTCTATACTCTGTGTTCTACATTCTATTATCTAAATACTATATTCAGCTTTCTGTATTCTATATTATAAATTCTGTGTTCTACATTCTATTTTCTAAATTCTATATTCAGTATTATTTAATCTATATTCTAAATTCTGTGGTCTGCATAGCATGTTCTTTATTCTGGATTCTATATTCTGTATTCTACATTCTATATTCTGTGTTCTGCATTCTATATTCTAAATTCTATATTCAGTATTCTTTATTCTATATTCTAAATTCTCTGTTCTACATTCTATATTCTATATTGTATATTCAGTATGCTGTATTCTATATTCTAAATTCTTAGTTCTGCTTTCCATGTTCCAAAATCTGGCTTCAATGATTCCTAAGCTATTTTTTTATTCTGTTTTCTACATTTTATATTCTTAATTATTTTTTCAGCATTCTGTATTTCATATTCTATATTCTGTGTTCTACATAGAATTTTTTAATTATTTATATAGTATTCTGTATATTATATTCTAAATTCTGTCTTCTGCATTCCATGTTCTAAATTCTGGGTTCTATATTCTCTTTTCTATTTTCTATATTCTGTGTTCTACATTCTATACTGTATATTTTATATTCAGCATTCTCTATTCTATATTCTAAATTCTGTGTTCTACATTCTATATTCTATATTCTATATTCAGTATAATGTATTCTATAGTCTAAATACTGTGTTCTGCATTACATGTTCTAAATTCTCGATTCTATACTCTCTATTGTATATTCTATATTCTATATTCTGTGTTCTACATTCTATATTCTAAATTCTATATTCATTAATCGGTATTCTATACTCTTAATTCTGTGTTCTGCATTCCAAGCTCTAAATTCTGGGTTCTATATTCTGTTTTCCATATTTTAATTCTGTGTTCTACATTCTATTTTCTAAATTTTATATTCAGTATTATATATTATATATTCTAAATTCTGTGTTCCGCATTCCATGTTCTAAATTCTGGGTTCTTTATTCTTTATTCTATATTCTATATTCTGTGTTCTACATACTTTATTCTAATTTCTATATTCAGTATTCTGTATTCTATATTCTAAATTCTGTGGTGTGCATTCCATGTTCTAAATTCTGGCTTCTATATTCTCTATCCTATATTCTATACTTTGTGTTCTTCATTCTATATTCTAAATTCTATATTCTGTATTCCATATTCTATATTCTTTATACTGTTTTCTACATTCTATATTCTAAATTCTATCTTCATTATTCTGTATTCTATATTCTAAATTCTGTGTTCTGCATTCTATTTTCTAAATTCTGGTTTCTACATTCTCTATTCTCTATTCTATATTGTGTGTTTTTCATTCTAGATTTTACATACAATATTTTGCATTCCGTATACTATATTCTATATTTTGTGTTCTACATTCTATTTTCTAAATTCTATACTCAGTATTCCGTATTCTATATTCTACATTCTCTGTTTTGCATTCCATGTACTAAGTTTGGGTTCTATATCCTCTTTTCTATATTCTATATCCTGTGTTCCACATTCTATAGACTAAATCCTATATTCAGCGTTCTGTATTCTATATTCTAAATTATGTGTTCTGCATTCCATGTTTTAAATTCTGGGTTCTATACTCTGTTTTCCATATTTTATATTCGGTATTCTACATTCTATATTCTGAATTCTATATTCTGCATTCCGTTTTCTACATTATATATTCTGTGTTCTACCTTATATTTTCAAAATTCTATATTCAGTATTCTGTATTCGATATTCTAAATTCTGTGTTCTGCATTCCATGTTGTAAATTGTCTTTTCTATATTCTATATTCTGTGTCCTTCATTCAATATTCTAAATTCTATATTCAGTATTCTCTATCCTATATTCTAAATTCTGTGTTCTGCATACCATGTTCGTATTTCGGGATTCTGTATTCTGTTTCCATATTTTACATTCTGTGTTCTAAATTCTATATTCTGTATAATATATTCTGCATTACGTATTCAATATTGTATATTTTGTGTTCTACATTCTATATTCTAAATTCTATAATCTATATTCTAAATTCTGTGTTCTTTATTCCATGTTCTTAATTCTGGGTTCTATAATCTCTTTTCTATATTCTATATTCTGTGTTCGACATTCAATATTCTTAATTCTATATTTTGTATTCTGAATTCTATATTCAAAATTCTGTGTTCTACATGCTATATTCTAAATTCTATATTCTATATTCAAAATTCTGTATTCTTCATTCCGTGTTCTAAATTATGGGTTCTGTATTCTCTATTCTATATTCTATATTCTGTGTTCTTCATTCTATATTCTACATTCTATATTCTGCATTCCGTATTCTATATTCTTTATACTGTGTTCTACATTCTATATTCAAAATTCTATTTTCATTATCCTGTATTCTATATTCTAAATTCTGTGCTTTGAATTCCATGTTCTAAATTCTGGGTTCTATATTCTCTATTATATATTCTATATTTTTTGTTATTCATTCTATATTGTATGTTCTATATTCTGCATTCCGTGTTATATATTCTATATTATGTTTCCTACATTCTATATTCTAAAATCTATATTCAGTATTCTGTATTCTATAATCTAAATTCTGTGTTCTGATTCAATTTTTAAATTCTGGGTTCTAAATTCTCTTTTATATATTCTATATTTTGTGTTCTTATTTCTTTATTCTGCATTCTATATTCTGCATCCTGTATTTATGTTCTATATTCTGTGTTCTACATCTACTTTCTAAATTCTATATTCTGTATTCTGTATTCAATATTCTACATTCTGTGTTCTGCATTCTATGTTCTAAATTCTGGGTTCTGTATTCTGTTTTCCATATTCTATATTCTGTGTTCTATATTCTATATTCTGCATTCTACATTCTGCATTCCGTATTCTATACTCTATATTCTGTGTTCTTCATTCTATTATCCAAATTCTATATTCAGTATTCTGTATTCTATATTCTAAATTCTGTGCTCTGCATTCCATGTTCTAAATTCTGTGTTCTATATTGTCTTTTCTATATTCTATATTCTGTGTTCTACATTCAGTATTCTAAATTCTATATTCAGTATTCTGTATTGTATATTCTAAATTCTGTGTTCTGCATACCATGTTCAAATTTCGGGGTTCTGTATTCTGTTTCCATATTTTATATTCTGTGTTCTAATTTCTATATTCTGTATACTATATTCTGCATTATGTATTCTATATTCTATATTTTGTGTTCTACATTCTATATTCTAAATTTTATATTCAGTATTCTTTATTCTATTTTCTAAATTCTGGGTTCTGCATTCCATGTTCTAAATCCTATATTCAGTATTCTGTATTCTATATTCGAAATTCTGTGTTCCTCATTCTAAGTTCTAAATTCTATATTCAGTATTCTGTATTATAAATTCTAAATTCTGTGTTCTGCATTCCATGTTGTAAATACTGTGTTGTCTATTCTTTTTTCCATATTGTATAATCTGTGTTCTACATTCTAAATTCTGTATTCTATATTCTGCATTCCGTATTCCATATTCTGTGTTTTACATTCTATATTCTTAATTCTATATTCTGTATTCCGTATTCTATATTCTGAACTCTGTGTTCTACATTCTATATTCTAAATTCTATATTCAGTGGTCTGTATTCTATATTCTAAATTCTGTGTTCTGCATTACAGTCTCTAAATTTTGGCTTCTATATTCTCTATTCTATATTGTATATGCTGTCTTCTACATTCTATATTCTGAATTGTATATTGAAGTTTCTGTATTCTATATTCTAAATTCTGTGTCCTGCATTCCATTTTCTAAATTCTGGTTTCTATATTCTCTATTCTATTTTCTGAGTTGTATATTCTATATTCTAAATTCTATATTCAGTATTCTGAATGCTCTATTCTTAATTTTGTGTTCTACATCCGTGTTCTAAATTCTGGGTTCTATATTCTCTATTCTCTATTCTATACATTGTGTCCTTCGTTCCATATTCTACATACCATATTCTGCATTCCGTATTCTATATTCTATATTCTGTGTTCTACATTCTATATTCTAAAAACTATATTCAGTCTTCCTTATTGTATATTCTAAATTCTTTGTTCTGCACTCCATTTCTAAATTCTGGGTTCTATATTCTCTATTCATTTCTATATTTTTTGTTTACATTCTATATTCTACGTTCCATATTCTGCATTCCGTGTTTTATATTCTATATTATGTTTTCAACTTTCTATATTCTAAATTCTATATTCAGTGTTCTGAATTCTATATTCTAAATTCTGTGTTCTTCATTCCATGTTCTAAATTCTTTGTTCTATATTTTCTATACTATATTCTATATTCTGTGTTCTACATTCTATATTCTATATCCTATATTCAGTATTGTGTATTCTATATTCTTAATTCTCTATTCTTCATTCCATGTTCTAAGTTCTGGATCCTATAGTCTCTATTATATATTCTCTATTTGTGTTCTTCATTCTATATTCTACATAGTATATTCTGCATTCCGTATCCTATATTCTATATTCTATGTTCTACATTCTAAATTCTAAAATCTATATTCAGTATTCTGTATTCTATAGTATAAATTTTCTGTTCTGCATTCCATTTCTAAATTGTGGTTTCTCTATTCTCTATTCTATATTATATATTTGGGTCGTTCATTCTATATTCTACGTCCTATATTCTGCCATCCGTATTTTATATTCTATATTGTTTGTTCTATATTCTATATTCTAAATTCTATATTCAGTATTTTGTATTCTATATTCTAATTTGTGTGTTCTGCATTCCATGTACTAAATTCTGGGTTCTCTATTCTCTATTCTCTATTCTATATTCTGTGTTTACATTCTATATTCTAAATTCTATATTCAGTATTCTGTATTCCATATTCTAAATTCTGTGTTCTGCTTTCTTTTTATAAATTCTATATTCAGTACCTTGCATTCTATATTCTAAATTCTGTGTTCTGCATTCTATTTTCTAAATTCTATATTCATTATTCTGTATATTATATTCTAAAATCTGTGTTCTGCATTCCATGTTCTAAATTCTGGGTTCTGTATAGTTTTCCATATTCTATATACTGTGTTCTTCATTCAATATTCTGTGTTGTATATTATTTATGCCGTATGATATATTCTGTGTACTTCATTCTATATTCTGTATTCTATATTCTGCATTCCGTATTCTATATTCTATATTCTGTGTTCTACATTTTATACTCTAAATTCTATATTCAGTATTCTGTATTGTATATTCCAAATTCTGTGTTCTGCATTGTATGTTCTAATCTTTGGGTTCTGTATTCTGTATTCCATATTCTATATTTTCTTTTCTATAGTCTATATTTGGTATTCAATATTCTGCATTCCGTATTCTATATTCTATATCCTTTTTTCTATATTCTATATTCAGTATTCTGTGTTTTATTTTCTAAATTCTGTGTTCTGCATTCCATGTTCTAAATTCTGGGTTTTATATTCACTATTGTATATACTACATTCTGTGTGCTACATTCTATATTATAAATTCTATATTCAGTATTCCGTATTCTATATTCTAAATTCTGTGTTTACATTCTATATTCTAAATTGCATATTCCGTATGCTGTATTCTATATTCTAAATTCTGAGTTCTGCTTTCCATGTTCCAAAATCTGGCTTCAATATTTTCCTTGCTATTTTTTTTTCTGTTTTCTACATTATATATTCTAAATTATTTATTCAGTATTATGTATTTTATATTCAATATTCTATGTCCTACATAGAATTTTTTAATTGTTTACAAAATATTCCGTATATTATGTTCTAAATTCTGTGTTCTATATTCTCTTTTCTATTTTCTATATTCTGTGTTCTACATTCTATATTGTAAATTTTATATTCAGCATTCTGTATTCTATATTCTAAATTCTGTGTTCTACATTCTATTTTCTATATTCTATATTCTATATTCAGTATAATGTATTCTATATTCTAAATTCTGTGTTCTGCGTCACATGTTCAAAATTCTCGATACTATACTCCCTATTGTATATTCTATATTCTATATACTGTGTTCTACATTCTATATTCTAAAATCTATATTAATTAATGTGTATTCTATAGTCTTAATTCTGTGTTCTGCATTCAAAGTTCTACATTCTGGGTTCTATATTCTGTTTTCCATATTTTAATACTGTGTTCTACATTCTATATTCTAAATTCTATATTCAGTATTATGTATTCTATAATCTAAATTCTGTGTTCTGCATTCCATGTTCTAAATTCTCTATTCTATATTCTGTGTTCTTCTTTCTATATTCTTAATTATAGATTTTGTATTCAGTATTCTATATTCTAAATTCTGTGTTCTGCATTCCATGATCTAAATTCTGGTTTCTACATTCTCTATTCTATATCCTATATTGTGTGTTTTTCATTCTAGATTTTACATAGAATATTTTGCATTCCGAATACTATATTCTATTTTCTGTGTTCTACATTCTATATTCTAAATTCTATATTCAGTATTCCGTATTCTATATTCTAAATTGTCTTTTCTGCATTCCATGTTCAAAATTCTGGTTTCTATATCCTATTTTCTATATTCTATATTCTGTGTTCTACAATCTATAATCTTAATTCTATATCCAGTTTTCTGTATTCTACATTCTAAATTCTGTGTTCTGCATTCCATGTCCTAAATTCTGGGTTGTTGTATTCTGTTTTCCATATTCTATATTGTGTGTTCTATATTCTATATTCTGTATTCTATTTTCGGCATTCTGTATTCTATATTCTATACTCTGTGTTCTACATTCTATATTCTAAATTCTATATTCAGTATTATTTATTCTATATTCTAATTTCCGTGTTCTGCACCTTGTTCTAAATTCTATATTCAGTAAAAAGTATTCTATACTCTAAATTCTGTGTTCTGGATTCCATGTTTTAAATCTTATATTTAGTTTTCTGTATTCCATATTATAAATTCTGTGCTATGCATTCCATGTTCTAATTTCTTTATTCAGTATTCTGCATTCTAAATTCTAAATTCTGTGTTCTGCATTCTATGTTCTAAATTCTATATTCAGTATTCTGTATTCTATATTCTATATTCTGTGTTCTTCATTCCATGTTCTAAATTCTGTGTTCAGCTTTCCTGTTTATAAATTCTATATTCAGTACTCTGCATTCTATATTCTAAATTCTGTGTTCTGCATTCTATGTTCTAAATTCTATGTTCAGTATACTGTATTATATATTCTAAATTCTGTGTTCTGCATTTCATGTTCTAAATTGTGTTTTCTGTATTCTTTTTTCCATATTCTATAATCTGTTTTCTACATTCTATGTTCTGTATCCTATATTCTGCATTCCTTATTCTTTATACAATATTCTGTGGTCTACATTCTATATTCTAAATTCTATATTCAGTATTCCGTATGCTATATTCTAAATTCTGTGTTGTGAATTCCATGTTCTTAATTCTGGGGTTTATAAACTATATTCTATATTCTATATTCTGTGTTCTTCACTCTATATTCTAAATACTATATTCAGCTTTCTGTATTCTATATTATAAATTCTGTGTTCTACATTCTATATTCTAAATTCTATATTCAGTATTATTTAATCTATATTCTAAATTCTGTGTTCTGCATAGCATATTATTTATTCTGGATTCTAAATTCTGTATTCTACATTCTAAATTCTGTATTCTACATTCTATATTCTAAATACTATATTCAGTATTCTTTATTCAATATTCTAAATTCTGTGTTCTACATTCTATATTCTAAGTTGTATATTCAGTACTCTGTATTCTATATTCTGAATTCTGAGTTCTGCTTTTCATGTTCCAAAATCAGGCTTCAATATTCTCTTAGCTAAATTTTTATTCTGTTTTCTGCATTCTATATTCTAAGTTATATATTCAGTATTATGTATTTTATTTTCTATATTCTGTCCTCTACATTCAATTTTTTAATTGCTTATTAAGTATTCTGTATTATATATTCTAAATTCTGTGTTCTGCATTCCATGTTCTAAATTCTGTTTTCTGTATTCTTTTTTCCATATTCTATATTCTGTTTACTACATTCTATATTCTGTATTCTATACTCTGCATTCCATATTCTATATACAATATTCTGTGTTCTACATTCTATTTCTAAATTCTATATTCAGCATTCCATATGCTATATTCTAAATTCTGTGTTCTGCATTCCATGTTCTAAATCCTGGGATCTATAATCTATATTCTATATTCTATACTCTGTGTTCTACATTCTATCATCTAAATACTATATTCAGCTTTCTGTATTCTATATTATAAATTCTGTGTTCTACATTCTATATTCTAAATTCTATATTCAGTATTATTTAATCCATATTCTAAATTCTGTGTTCTGCATAGCATGTTCTTTATTCTGGAGTCTATATTCTGTATTCTACATTCTATATTCTGTGTTCTGCATTCTATTTTCTAAATTTTATATTCAGTATTCTGTGTCCTATATTCCAAATCCTGTGTTCTGCATTCCATGTTCTACATTCTGGATCCTGTATTCTGTATTCCATATTCTATATTCTGTTTTCTACATTCTATATTCTGTATTCTACATTCTGCATTCCTAATTCTATATACAATATTCTGTGTTCTTCATTCTATATTCTAAATTCTATATTCAGTATTCCGTATGCTATATTCTAAATTCTGTGTTCTGCATTCCATGTTCTAAATTCTGGGATCTATAAAATATATTCTATATTCTATATTCGGTGTTCTACACTCTATATTCTAAATACTATATTCAGATTTCTGTATTCCATATTGTAAATACTGTGCTCTACATTCCATGTTCTAAATTCTGGGTCCTATATTCTCTATTCTGTATTCTATAATTTGTGTTCTTCATTCTATATACTATATTCTGCATTCCTTAGTCTATATTCTATATTTTGTGTTGTAAATTCTATATTCTAAATTCTATATTCAGTATTCTGTATTCTATATTCTAAATTCTGTTTTCTGCATTCCATGATCTAAATTTTTTCTTCTCTATTCTCTACTCTACATTCTATATTTTTTTACTCCATTCTATATTCTACATTCTTTATTCTCTATTCCGTATACTATATTCTATATTCTGTGTTGTACAATCTATAATCTTAATTCTATATCCAGTTTTCTGTATTCTACATTCTAAATTCTGTGTTCTGCATTCCATGTCCTAAATTCTGGGTTGTTGTATTCTGTTTTCCATATTCTATATTGTGTGTTCTATATTCTATATTCTGTATTCTATTTTCGGCATTCCGAATTCTATATTCTATACTCTGTGTTCTACATTCTATATTCTAAATTCTATATTCAGTTATTTATTCTATATTCTAAATTCCGTGTTCTGCATCTATGTTCTAAATTCTATATTCAGTAAAAAGTATTCTATACTCTAAATTCTGTGTTCTGGATTCCATGTTCTAAATCTTATATTTAGTTTTCTGCATTCCAAATTATAAATTCTGTGCTATGCATTCCATGTTCTAATTTCTTTATTCAGTATTCTGTATTCTAAATTGTAAATTCTGTGTTCTGCATTCTATGTTCTAAATTCTATATTCAGTATTTTGTATTCTATATTCTATATTCTGTGTTCTTCATTCCATGTTCTAAATTCTGTGTTCTGCTTTTCTGTTTATAAATTCTATATTCAGTACTCTGCATTCTATATTCTAAATTCTGTGTTCTGCATTCTATGTTCTAAATTCTATGTTCAGCATACTGTATTATATATTCTAAATTCTGTGTTCTGCATTTCATGTTCTAAATTGTGTTTTCTGTATCCTTTTTTCCATATTCTATAATCTGTTTTCTACATTCTATATTCTGTATCCTTTATTCTGCATTCCTTATTCTTTATACAATATTCTGTGGTCTACATTCTATATTCTAAATTCTATATTCAGTATTCCGTATCCTGTGTTGTGAATTCTGTGTTGTGAATTCTGTGAAATTCTGTGTTGTGAATTCCATGTTCTTAATTCTGGGATCTATAAACTATATTCTCTATTCTATATTCTGTGTTCTACACTCTATATTCTAAATACTCTATTCAGCTTTCTATATTCAATATTATAAATTCTGTGTTCTACATTCAATATTCTAAATTCTATATTCAGTATTATTTAATCTATATTCTAAATTCTGTGTTCTGCATAGCATATTATTTATTCTGGATTTTAAATTCTGTATTCTACATTCTAAATTCTGTATTCTAAATTCTATATTCTAAATACTATATTCAGTATTCTTTATTCAATATTCTAAATTCTGTGTTCTACATTCTATATTCTAAGTTGTATATTCAGTATTCTGTATTCTATATTCTAAATTCTGAGTTCTGTTTTCATGTTCCAAAATCAGGCTTCAATATTCTTTAAGCTATATTTTTATTCTGTTTTCTGCATTCTATATTCTAAGATATATATTCAGTATTATGTATTTTATATTCTATATTCTGTCCTCTACATTCAATTTTTTAATTGCTTATTAAATATTCTGTATTATATATTCTAAATTCTGTGTTCTGCATTCTATGTTCTAAATTCTGTTTTCTGTATTCTTTTTTCCATATTCTATATTCTGTTTACTACATTCTATATTCTGTATTCTATACTCTGCATTCCATATTCTATATACAATATTCTGTGTTCTACATTCTATTTCTAAATTGTATATCCAGCATTCCGTATGCTATATTCTAAATTCTGTGTTCTGCATTCCATGTTCTAAATTCTGGGATCTATTATCTATATTCTATATTCTATACTCTGTGTTCTACATTCTATTATCTAAATACTATATTCAGCTTTCTGTATTCTATATTATAAATTCTGTGTTCTACATTCTATTTTCTAAATTCTATATTCAGTATTATTTAATCTATATTCTAAATTCTGTGGTCTGCATAGCATGTTCTTTATTCTGGATTCTATATTCTGTATTCTACATTCTATATTCTGTGTTCTGCATTCTATATTCTAAATTCTATATTCAGTATTCTTTATTCTATATTCTAAATTCTCTGTTCTACATTCTATATTCTATATTGTATATTCAGTATGCTGTATTCTATATTCTAAATTCTTAGTTCTGCTTTCCATGTTCCAAAATCTGGCTTCAATGATTCCTAAGCTATTTTTTTATTCTGTTTTCTACATTTTATATTCTTAATTATTTTTTCAGCATTCTGTATTTCATATTCTATATTCTGTGTTCTACATAGAATTTTTTAATTATTTATATAGTATTCTGTATATTATATTCTAAATTCTGTCTTCTGCATTCCATGTTCTAAATTCTGGGTTCTATATTCTCTTTTCTATTTTCTATATTCTGTGTTCTACATTCTATACTGTATATTTTATATTCAGCATTCTCTATTCTATATTCTAAATTCTGTGTTCTACATTCTATATTCTATATTCTATATTCAGTATAATGTATTCTATAGTCTAAATACTGTGTTCTGCATTACATGTTCTAAATTCTCGATTCTATACTCTCTATTGTATATTCTATATTCTATATTCTGTGTTCTACATTCTATATTCTAAATTCTATATTCATTAATCGGTATTCTATACTCTTAATTCTGTGTTCTGCATTCCAAGCTCTAAATTCTGGGTTCTATATTCTGTTTTCCATATTTTAATTCTGTGTTCTACATTCTATTTTCTAAATTTTATATTCAGTATTATATATTATATATTCTAAATTCTGTGTTCCGCATTCCATGTTCTAAATTCTGGGTTCTTTATTCTTTATTCTATATTCTATATTCTGTGTTCTACATACTTTATTCTAATTTCTATATTCAGTATTCTGTATTCTATATTCTAAATTCTGTGGTGTGCATTCCATGTTCTAAATTCTGGCTTCTATATTCTCTATCCTATATTCTATACTTTGTGTTCTTCATTCTATATTCTAAATTCTATATTCTGTATTCCATATTCTATATTCTTTATACTGTTTTCTACATTCTATATTCTAAATTCTATCTTCATTATTCTGTATTCTATATTCTAAATTCTGTGTTCTGCATTCTATTTTCTAAATTCTGGTTTCTACATTCTCTATTCTCTATTCTATATTGTGTGTTTTTCATTCTAGATTTTACATACAATATTTTGCATTCCGTATACTATATTCTATATTTTGTGTTCTACATTCTATTTTCTAAATTCTATACTCAGTATTCCGTATTCTATATTCTACATTCTCTGTTTTGCATTCCATGTACTAAGTTTGGGTTCTATATCCTCTTTTCTATATTCTATATCCTGTGTTCCACATTCTATAGACTAAATCCTATATTCAGCGTTCTGTATTCTATATTCTAAATTATGTGTTCTGCATTCCATGTTTTAAATTCTGGGTTCTATACTCTGTTTTCCATATTTTATATTCGGTATTCTACATTCTATATTCTGAATTCTATATTCTGCATTCCGTTTTCTACATTATATATTCTGTGTTCTACCTTATATTTTCAAAATTCTATATTCAGTATTCTGTATTCGATATTCTAAATTCTGTGTTCTGCATTCCATGTTGTAAATTGTCTTTTCTATATTCTGTATTCTGTGTTCTTCTTTCTATATTCTAAATTCTATATTTAGTATTTTGTATTCTATATTATTAATTCTGTTCTCTGCATTCAATTTCTAAATTCTGGGTTCTATATTCTCTTATATATATTCTATATACTGTGTTCTTCATTCTAGATCCTTCATACTAAATTTTGAATTCCGTTTTCTATATTCTATATTCTGTGTTCTAAATTCTATATTCTAAATTCTATATTCCATATTCTGTATTCTATATTCTAAATTCTGTGTTTTGTATTCCATGTTGTATATTCTGGCTTCTATATTCTTTATTCTATATTCTAAATTCTATGTTCTGCATTCCATGTTGTATATTCTATATTCAGTATTCTGTATTCTATATTCTATATTCTGTGTTCTGCATTCTATATTCCAAATTCTATATTTGGTATTCTGTATTCTATATTCTTAATTCTGTGATCGGGTTTCCATGTTCTAAATTCTGGGTTCTATATTCTCTATTCTATATTCTAAATTTTGTGCATTTCATTCTATATTCTACAATCTATATTCTGTATTAGGTATTCTGTAATCTTTTTTTCCGTGTTCTACCTTCCAAATTCTAAATTCTATATGCACTATTCTGTATTCTTTATTCTGAATTCTGTGTTCTGCATTCCATGTTTTAAATTCTGGGTTCTATACACTTTATTCTATATTCTATATTCTGTGTTCTACATTCTATATTCTAAATTCCATATTCAGTGTTCTGTATTGTATATTCTAAATTCTGGCTTCTGATTCCATGTACTAAATTCTGGGTTCTACATTCTCTATTCTATTTTCTATATTCTGTGTTTTACATTTTATATTCTAAATTCTATATACAGTAATCTGTATTCCATATTCTAAATTCTGTGTTCTTCATTCTATATTCAAAATTCTATATTCAGTATTTTGTATTCTATATTCTAATTTGTGTGTTCTGCATTCCATGTACTAAATTCTGGGTTCTCTATTCTCTATTCTCTATTCTGTGTTTACATTCTATATTCTAAATTCTATATTCATTATTCTGTATTCTATATTCTAAATTCTGTGTTCTGCTTTCCTTTTTATAAATTCTATATTCAGTACTGTGCATTCTATATTCTAAATTCTGTGTTCTGCATTCTATTTTCTAAATTCTATATTCATTATTCTGTATATTATATTCTAAAATCTGTGTTCTGCATTCCATGTTCTAAATTCTGGGTTCTGTATTGTTTTCCATATTCTATATACTGTGTTTTTCATTCAATATTCTGTATTGTATATTATTTATGCCGTATTATATATTCTGTGTTCTTCATTCTGTATTCTGTATTCTATATTGTGCATTCCGTATTCTATATTCTATATTCTGTGTTCTACATTTTATACTCTAAATTCTATATTCAGTATTCTGTATTGTATATTCCAAATTCTGTGTTCTGCATTGTATATTCTAAACTTTGGGTTCTGTATTCTGTATTCCATATTCTATATTTTGTGTTCTATAGTCTATATTTGGTATTCAATATTCTGCATTCCGTATTCTATATTCTATATCCTGTGTTCTAAATTCTATATTCAGTATTCAGTGTTTTATTTTCTAAATTCTGTGTTCTGCATTCCATGTTCTAAATTCTGGGTTTTATATTCACTATTGTATATACTACATTCTGTGTGCTACATTCTATATTATAAATTCTATATTCAGTATTCTGTATTCTATATTCTAAATTCTGTGTTTACATTCTATATTCTAAATTGCATATTCAGTATGCTGTATTCTATATTCTAAATTCTGAGTTCTGCTTTCCATGTTCCAAAATCTGGCTTCAATATTTTCCTTGCTATTTTTTTTTCTGTTTTCTACATTATATATTCTAAATTATTTATTCAGTATTATGTATTTTATATTCTATATTCTATGTCCTACATAGAATTTTTTAATTGTTTATAAAATATTCCGTATATTATGTTCTAAATTCTGTGTTCTATATTCTCTTTTCTATTTTCTATATTCTGTGTTCTACATTCTATATTGTAAATTTTATATTCAGCATTCTGTATTCTATATTCTAAATTCTGTGTTCTACATTCTATATTCTATATTCTATATTCAGTATAGTGTATTCTATATTCTAAATTCTGTGTTCTGCATCACATGTTCAAAATTCTCGATACTATACTCTCTATTGTATATTCTATATTCTATATACTGTGTTCTACATTCTATATTCTAAAATCTATATTAATTAATGTGTATTCTATAGTCTTAATTCTGTGTTCTGCATTCAAAGTTCTAAATTCTGGGTTCTATATTCTGTTTTCCATATTTTAATACTGTGTTCTACATTCTATATTCTAAATTCTATATTCAGTATTATATATTCTATAATCTAAATTCTGTGTTCTGCATTCCATGTTCTAAATTCTCTATTCTATATTCTGTGTTCTACTTTCTATATTCTTAATTATATATTTTGTATTCAGTATTCTATATTCTAAATTCTGTGTTCTGCATTCCATGTTCTAAATTCTGGTTTCTACATTCTCTATTCTATATTCTATATTGTGTGTTTTTCATTCTAGATTTTACATACAATATTTTGCATTCCGTACACTATATTCTATATACTGTGTTCTACATACTCTATTCTAAATTCTATATTCAGCATTCCGTATTCTATATTCTAAATTCTCTGTTCTGCATTCCATGTTCTGAATTCTGGTTTCTATATCCTCTTTTCTATATTCTATATCCTGTGTTCCACATTCTATAGTCTAAATCCTATATTCAGCGTTCTGTATTCTATATTCTAAATTATGTGTTCTGCATTCCATATTTAAATTCTGGGTTCTATATTCTGTTTTCCATATTTTATATTCTGTGTTCTACATTCTATATTCTGTATTCTATATTCTGCATTCAGTATTCTGCATTATATATTCTGTGTTCTACCTTCTATTTTCAAAATTCTATATTCAGTATTCTTTATTCTATATTCTAAATTCTGTGTTCTGCATTCCATGTTGTAAATTGTCTTTTCTATATTCTGTATTCTGTGTTCTTCTTTCTATATTCTAAATTCTATATTTAGTATTTTGTATTCTATATTATTAATTCTGTTCTCTGCATTCAATTTCTAAATTCTGGGTTCTATATTCTCTTTTATATATTCTATATACTGTGTTCTTCTTTCTAGATCCTTCATACTAAATTTTGAATTCCGTATTCTATATTCTATATTCTGTGTTCTAAATTCTATATTCTAAATTCTATATTCCGTATTCTGTATTCTATATTCTAAATTCTGTGTTTTGTATTCCATGTTGTATATTCTGGCTTCTATATTCTTTATTCTATATTCTAAATTCTGTGTTCTGCATTCCATGTTGTAAATTCTATATTCAGTATTCTGTATTCTATATTCTATATTTTGTGTTCTGCATTCTATATTCTAAATTCTATATTTGGTATTCTGTATTCTATATTCTTAATTCTGTGATCTGGTTTCCATGTTCTAAATTCTGGGTTCTATATTCTCTATTCTATATTCTAAATTTTGTGCATTTCATTCTATATTCTACAATCTATATTCATTATTAGGTATTCTATATTCTTTTTTTCCATGTTCTACATTCCATATTCTAAATTCTATATGCACTATTCTGTATTCTATATTCTGAATTCTGTGTTCTGCATTCCATGTTCTAAATTCTGGTTTCTATACACTTTATTCTATATTCTATATTCTGTGTTCTACTTTCTATATTCTAAATTCCATATTCAGTGTTCTGTATTGTATATTCTAAATTCTGGGTTCTGATTCCATGTACTAAATTCTGGGTTCTACATTCTCTATTCTATTTTCTATATTCTGTGTTTTACATTTTATATTCTAAATTCTATATTCAGTAATCTGTATTCCATATTCTAAATTCTGTGTTCTTCATTCTATATTCAAAATTCTATATTCAGTATTCTGTATTTTATGTTCTAATTACCGTGTTCTGCATTCAATGTTCTAAATTCTGTGTTCTGCATTCCATGTTCTTAGGTCTGGGATCTATAATCTATATTCTATTTTCTGTGTTTTACATTCTACATTCTAAATTCTATATTCAGTATTATTTAATCTATATTCTTAATTCGGTGTTCTGCATAGCATGTTCTTTATTCTGGATTCTATATTCTGTATTCTACATTCTATATTCTGTGTTCTACATTCTATATTCTAAATTCTATATTCTGTATTGTTTATTCTATATTCTAAATTCCGTGTTGTACATTCTATATTCTAAATAGTATATTCAGTATTCTGTATTCTATATTCTAAATTCTGTGTTCAGCATTCCATGTTCTGAATTCTGATTTCTGTATTCTGTTTCCATATTCTATATTCTGTGTTCTACATTGTATATTATAAATTCTATGTTCAGTGTTCTGTAATCTATATTCTTAATTCTGTGTTCTGCATTCCATGTTCTAATTTCTCTATTCTATATTTTGTGTTCTACATTCTATATTCTGTATTCAATATTCTGCATTCCGTATTCTAAATTCTATTTCTGTGTTCTACATTCCAAATTCTGGGTTCTGAATTACAACTTGTATAATCAAGTTTCTGCATTCTGTATTCTATATTCTATATTCTGTGTTCTACATTCTGTATTCTACATTGTATATTATGTATTCTGTATCCTATATTCTATATTATGCGTTCTGATTTCCATGTTCTAAATTCTGGGTTCTGTATTCCGTAATCTGTATTCAATATTCTGTGTTCTACATTCTGTATTGTACATTCTATATACTGTATTCTATATTATAAATTCTGTGTACAACATTCTATATACCACATAATATTTCGGTATAATTTATTATATATTCTGTGTTCTGAATTCCTTGTTCTAAATTCTGCATACTGCATTCTGTATTCTATATTCTATTTTCTGTGTTCTACATTCTATAATCTACATTCTCTTCCTTTATTCTATATTATGTATTGTGTGTTCTGAATTCCATGTTCTGAATCCTGTGTTCTGTATGCTGTATTCCATATTCTGTGTTTTGAATTCTATGTTCTAAATTCTATATTCAGCATTCTGTAATCTAAAGTCTTAATTCTGTGTTCTGCACTCTATGGTCTAAATTCTGGGTTCTGTATTCTGTTTTCCATATTCCATATTCTGTGTTCTATATTCTATATTCTGTATTCCGTATTCTATATTCTATACTCTGTGTTCTACATTCTATATTCTGCATACTGTATTCAGTATACTGTATTCTATATTCTAAATTCTGTGTTCTGCACCCATGTTCTAAATTCTGTGTTCTATATTTTCTTATCTATATTCTATATTCTGTGTTCTATATTCTACATTCTAAATTCTATATTCAGTATTCTGTATTTTATATTCTTTATTAAGTGTTCTACATTCTATATTCTAAGTTCTATATTCAATATTCTGTATTCTATATTCTTAATTCTATGTTCTGCATTCCGGGATCGAAGTTCTGTGTTCTACTCTCTCTAGTATATATTCTATATTTGTGTTCTTCATTCTACATTCTACAAAATATATTCTGCATTCCGTATTCTATATTCTATATTCTATGTTCTACATTCTATATTCTAAAATATTTATTCAGTTTTCTGAATTCTATATTCTAAATTCTCTGTTCTGCATTCCATTTCTAAATTCTGGTTGCTATATTCTCTATTCTATATTCTATATTTTGTGTTCTTCATTCTATATTCTACCTTCTTTATTCTGCATTCCGTATTTTATGTTCTATATTCTGTGTTCTATTTCTATATTCTAAATTCTATATTCACTATTTTGTATTCTATGTTATAATTTTTGTGATCTGTATTCCATGTTCTAAATTCTGGGTTCTATATTCTCTATTCTATGTTATATATTCTGTGTTCTACATTCTATATTCTAAATTCTATATTCACTATTGTTTATTCTATGTTCTAAATTCTGGGCCTAATTCTATGTTCTAAATTCTATATTCAGTATTCTGTATTGTATATTCCAAATTCTGTGTTCTGCAATCCATGTTCTAAATTCTGGTTTCTGTATTCTGTTTTCCATTTTTTATATTCTGTGTTCTACATTCTATATTGTGTATTGTATATTCTTTATGCCGTATTCTCTATTCTGAGTTTTTCATTCTACATTCTGTATTCCATATTCTGCATTCCGTATTCTATATTCTATATTCTGTGTTCTACATTCTGTACTCTAAATTCAATATTCAGTTTTCTCTATTCTATATTCAAAATTCTGTGTTCTACATTGTATATTCTAAATTCTATATTCTATATTCAAAATTCTGTGTTCTTCATTCCGTGTTCTAAATTCTGGGTTCTATATTCTCTATTCTCTATTCTATATTGTGTGCTCTTCATTCTATATTCTACATTCTATATTCTAAATTCTATATTCTACATTCCAAATTCTGTGTTCTGCATTTCATATTCTAAATTCTGGGTTATGTATTCTGTATTCCATATTTTATATTTTGTGTTCTATATTCTATATTTGGTATTCTATATTCTGCATTCCGTATTCTATATTATATATCCTGTGTTCTAAATCCTATATTCAGTATTCTGTATTTTATTTTCTAAATTCTGTGTTCTGCTTTCCATGTTCTTAATTCAGGGTTCTATATTCTCTATTCTATATACTATATTCTGTGTGCTACATTCTATATTCTAAATTCTATATTCATTATTCTGTATTCAATATTCTAAATTCTGTGTTCTGCATTCCATGTTCTAAATTCTGTGTTCTATATTGTCTTTTCTATATTCTATATTCTGTGTTCAACATTCAGTATTCTAAATTCTATATTCAGTATACTGTATTGTATATTCTAAATTCTGTGTTCTGCATACCATGTTCAAATTTCGGGGTTCTGTATTCTGTTTCCATATTTTATATTCTGAGTTCTAATTTCTATATTCTGTATACTATATTCTGCATTATGTATTCTATATTCTATATTTTGTGTTCTACATTCTATATTTTAAATTTTATATTCAGTATTCTTTATTCTATTTTCTAAATTCTGGGTTCTGCATTCCATGTTCTAAATCCTTTATTCAGTATTCTGTATTCTATATTCTAAATTCTGTGTTCCGCATTCTATATTCTAAATTCAATATTCAGTATTCTGTATTATAAATTCTAAATTCTGTGTTCTGCATTCCATGTTGAAAATACTGGGTTGTCTATTCTGTTTTCCATATTGTATAATCTGTGTTCTACATTCTATATTCTGTATTCTATATTCTGCATTCCGTATTCCATATTCTATATTCTGTGTTTTACATTCTATATTCTAAATTCTATATTCTGTATTCCGTATTCTATATTCTGAACTCTGTGTTCTACATTCTATATTCTAAATTCTATATTCAGTATTCTGAATTCTATATTCTAAATTCTGTGTTCTGCATTACATGCTCTAAATTCTTGGTTCTATATTCTCTATTCTCTATTCTATACATTGTGCTCTTCGTTCCATATTCTACATACCATATTCTGCATTCCGTATTATATATTCTATATTCTGGGTTCTACATTCTATATTCTAAAAACTATATTCAGTCTTCTGTATTGTATATTCTAAATTCTTTGTTCTGCACTCCATTTCTTAATTCTGGGTTCTATATTCTCTATTCATTTCTCTATTTTTTGTTTACATTCTATATTGTACTTTCTATATTCTGCATTCCGTGTTTTATATTCTATATTATGTTTTCAACATTCTATATTCTAAATTCTATATTCAGTATTCTGAATTCTATATTCTAAATACTGTGTTCTGCATTCCATGTTCTAAATTCTGGGTTCTATATTTTCTATACTATATTCTATATTCTGTGTTCTATATTGTATATTCTAAATTCTATATTCATTATTCTGTATTCTATATTGTTAATTCTGTGTTCTACATTCTATATTCTAAATTCTATATTCAGTATTCTGTATTCTATATTCTTAATACTCTGTTCTTCATTCCATGTTCTAAGTTTTGGGTCCTATACTCTCTATTATATATTCTATATTTGTGTTCTGCATTCTAAATTCTACATAGTATATTCTGCATTCCGTATCCTATATTCTATATTCTATGTTCTACATTCTAAATTCTAAAATCTATATTCAGTATTCTGTATTCTATAGTATAAATTCTCTGTTCTGCATTCCATTTCTAAATTGTGGTTTCTATATTCTCTATTCTATATTATATATTTGGGTCGTTCATTCTATATTCTACGTCCTATATTCTGCCATCCGTATTTTATATTCTATATTGTTTGTTCTATATTCTATATTCTAAATTCTATACTCAGTATTTTGTATTCTATATTCTAATTTGTGTGTTCTGCATTCCATGTACTAAATTCTGGGTTCTCTATTCTCTATTCTATATTCAGTGTTTACATTCTATATTCTAAATTCCATATTCAGTATTCTGTATTCTATATTCTAAATTCTGTGTTCTGCTTTCCTTTTTATAAATACTATATTCAGTACTGTGCATTCTATATTCTAAATTCTGTGTTCTGCATTCTATTTTCTAAATTCTATATTCATTATTCTGTATATTATATTCTAAAATCTGTGTTCTGCATTCCATGTTCTAAATTCTGGGTTCTGAATTTTTTTCCATATTCTATATACTGTGTTCTTCATTCTATATTCTGTATTGTATATTATTTATGCCGTATTATATATTCTGTGTTCTTCATTCTATATTCTGTATTCTATATTCTGCATTCCGTATTCTATATTCTATATTCTGTGTTCTACATTTTATACTCTAAATTCTATATTCAGTATTCTGTATTGTATATTCCAAATTCTGTGTCCTGCATTGTGTGTTCTAAACTTTGGGTTCTGTATTCTGTATTCCATATTCTATATTTTGTGTTCTATAGTCTATATTTGGTATTCAATATTCTGCATTCCGTATTCTATATAATATATCCTGTGTTCTAAATTCTATATTCAGTATTCTGTGTTTTATTTTCTAAATTCTGTGTTCTGCATTCCATGTTCTAAATTCTGGGTTTTATATTCACTATTGTATATACTACATTCTGTGTGCTACATTCATTATTATAAATTCTATATTCAGTATTCTGTATTCTATATTCTAAATTCTGAGTTCTGCTTTCCATGTTCCAAAATCTGGCTTCAATATTTTCCTTGCTATTTTTTTTTCTGTTTTCTACATTATATATTCTAAATTATTTATTCAGTATTATGTATTTTATATTCTATATTCTATGTCCTACATAGAATTTTTTAATTGTTTATAAAATATTCCGTATATTATGTTCTAAATTCTGTGTTCTATATTCTCTTTTCTATTTTCTATATTCTGTGTTCTACATTCTATATTGTATATTTTATATTCAGCATTCTGTGTTCTATATTCTAAATTCTGTGTTCTACATTCTATATTCTATATTCTATATTCAGTATAATGTATTCTATATTCTAAATTCTGTGTTCTGCATCACATGTTCAATATTCTCGATACTATATTCTCTATTGTATATTCTATATTCTATATACTGTGTTCTACATTCTATATTCTAAAATCTATATTAATTAATGTGTATTCTATAGTCTTTATTCTGTGTTCTGCATTCAAAGTTCTAAATTCTGGGTTCTATATTCTGTTTTCCATATTTTAATACTGTGTTCTACATTCTATATTCTAAATTCTATATTCTGCATTCAGTATTCTGCATTATATATTCTGTGTTCTACCTTCTATTTTCAAAATTCTATATTCAGTATTCTTTATTCTATATTCTAAATTCTGTGTTCTGCATTCCATGTTGTAAATTGTCTTTTCTATATTCTGTATTCTGTGTTCTTCTTTCTACATTCTTAATTCTATATTTAATATTTTGTATTCTATATTATTAATTCTGTTCTCTGCATTCAATTTCTAAATTCTGGGTTCTATATTCTCTTTTATATATTCTATATACTGTGTTCTTCTTTCTAGATCCTTCATACTAAATTTTGAATTCCGTATTCTATATTCTATATTCTGTGTTCTAAATTCTATATTCTAAATTCTATATTCCTTATTCTGTATTCTATATTCTAAATTCTGTGTTTTGTATTCCATGTTGTATATTCTGGCTTCTATATTCTTTATTCTATATTCTAAATTCTGTGTTCTGCATTCCATGTTGTAAATTCTATATTCAGTATTCTGTATTCTATATTCTATATTCTGTGTTCTGCAATCTATATTCTAAATTCTATATTTGGTATTTTGTATTCTATATTCTTAATTCTGTGATCTGGTTTCCATGTTCTAAATTCTGGGTTCTATATTCTCTATTCTATATTCTAAATTCTGTATTCTGCATTCCATGTTGTAAATTCTATATTCAGTATTCTGTATTCTATATTCTATATTCTGTGTTCTGCATTCTATATTCTAAATTCTATATTTGGTATTTTGTATTCTATATTCTAAATTCTGTGTTCTGCATTCCATGTTCTAATTTCTCTATTCTATAATCTATATTCTGTGTTCTACTTTCTATATACTTAATTTTATATTCAGTATTCTGTATTCTTTATTTTAAATTCTGTGTTCTACATTTTAAATTCTTAATCCTATATTTGGTATATTGTATTCTATATTCTAAATTCTGTGTTCTGCATTCCATGTTCTAATTTCTGGGTTCTATAATCTCTTTTCCATATTTTATATTCTGTTTCCAAATTCTATATTCTGCACTCTATATTCTGCATTCCTTATTCTACATTATATATTCTGTTTTCTACCTATTATATTCCAAATTCTATATTCAGTATTCTGTATTCTCTAATCTTAATTAAGTGTTCTGCATTCCATGTTCTAAATTCTCTATTCTCTATTCTATAATCTGTGTTCTACTTTCTATATTCCAAATTCTATATTCAGTATTCTGTATTCTATATTCTGAATTCTGTGTTCTGCATCCTATGTTCTAAATTCTATGTTTAGTATACTGTATTATATATTCTAAATTCTGTGTTCCGCATTCCATGTTCTAAATTCTGGGTTCTTTATTCTTTATTCTATATTCTATATTCTGTGTTCTACATACTTTATTCTAATTTCTATATTCAGTATTCTGCATTCCATGTTCTAAATTCTGGCTTCTATATTCTCTCTCCTATATTCTATACTTTGTGTTCTTCATTCTATATTCTAAATTCTATATTCTACATTCCGTATTCTATATTATTTATACTGTGTTCTACATTGTATATTCTTAATTCTATCTTCATTATTCTGTATTCTATATTCTAAATTCTGTGTTCTGCATTCCATGTTCTAAATTCTGGGTTCTGTATTCTGTTTTACATGTTTTATATTTTGTGTTCTACATTCTATATTCCGTATTCAATATTCTGCATTCCGTATTCTAAATTCTATTTCTGTGTTCTTCATTCTAAATTCTGGGTTCTGCATTCCATTTTCTAAATTCTGGGTTCTGTATTCTTCATTCTCTATTCTTTATTCTGTGTTCTGCATTCTCTATTCTACATTCTCTATTCTGTATTCTATATTCTACATTCTGTGTTCTGCATTCAATGTTCTAACTTCTAGTTTCTGTATTCTGTATTCTATAGTCTGGTTTGTACATTCTAAAGTATACATTCTATATTCTCTATTCTGTGCTCTATATTCTAAATTCAGTGTTCTGAATTCTACGTTCTAAACTCTGGGTTCTGTATTCTGTTTTCTATATTCTATATTTTGTGTTATACATTCTATATTCAACATTCTGTATACTATATTCTATATTCTAAATTCTGTTTTCTGAATTCCATGTTCTAAATAATGGGTTCTGCATTGTGTATTCTATATTCTATAATCTGTGTTGTATATTCTGTGTTATACATTCTATATTCTGTATTCAA
This sequence comes from Vicugna pacos, assembly GCF_048564905.1. Lineage (NCBI taxonomy): Eukaryota > Metazoa > Chordata > Mammalia > Artiodactyla > Camelidae > Vicugna > Vicugna pacos. The sequence continues at coordinate 68,772,075 of NW_027328741.1, read as the reverse complement.
TATTCTAAAATCTAAACTCTGTGTTCTGAATTCCATGTTCTAAATTCTGTGTTCTGTAGTCTGTATTCTGAATTCCATATTCTCTTACTACATCCAGTATTCTACATTCTATATTCTGTATTCTGTATACAATATTCCATATACTATGTTCAACAATGTAAAGTCTATATTCTATATTCTGTATTCTGCACTCTATATTCTAAATTTTGTGTTCTGAATTACAACTTGTAGAATCGTTTCTTCATTCTGTACACTATATTCTATATTCTGTGTTCTACATTCTGTATTCTACATTGTATATTATGTATTCTGTATACTATATTCTATATTATGCGTTCTGATTTCCATGTTCTAAATTCTGGGTTCTGTATTCCGTAATCTGTATTCAATATTCTGTGTTCTACATTCTGTATTGTACATTCTATATACTGTATTCTATATTATAAATTCTGTGTACAACATTCTATATACCACATAATATTTCGGTATACTTTATTATATATCCTGTGTTCTGAATTCCTTTTTCTAAATTCTGCATACTGCATTCTGTATTCTATATTCTATATTCTGTGTTCTACATTCTATATTCTACATTCTATTCCTTTATTCTATATTATGTATTGTGTGTTCTGAATTCCATGATCTGAATCCTGCGTTCTGTATGCTGTATTCCATATTCTGTGTTTTGAATTCTATGTTCTAAATTCTATATTCAGCTTTCTGTAATCTAAAGTCTTAATTCTGTGTTCTGCATTCTATGGTCTAAATTCTGGGTTCTGTATTCTGTTTTCCATATTCCATATTCTGTGTTCTATATTCTATATTCTGTATTCTATATTCTGTATTCCGTATTCTATATTCTATACTCTGTGTTCTACATTCTATATTCTGCATACTGTATTCAGTATACTGTATTCTATATTCTAAATTCTGTGTTCTGCACCCATGTTCTAAATTCTGGGTTCTATATTTTCTTATCTATATTCTATATTCTGTGTTCTATATTCTACATTCTAAATTCTATATTCAGTATTCTGTATTTTATATTCTTTATTAAGTGTTCTACATTCTATATTTTAAGTTCTATATTCAATATTCTGTATTCTATATTCTTAATTCTATTTTCTGCATTCCGGGTTCTAAGTTCTGGGTTCTATACTCTCTATTATGTATTCTATATTTGTGTTCTTCATTCTACATTCTACAAAGTATATTCTGCATTCTGTATTCTATATTCTATATTCTGTGTTCTACATTCTATATTCTCAAATATTTATTCAGTTTTCTGAATTCTATATTCTAAATTCTCTGTTCTGCATTCCATTTCTATATTCTGGTTTCTATATTCTCTATTCTATATTCTATATTTTGTGTTCTTCATTCTATATTCTACCTTCTTTATTCTGCATTCCATATTTTATATTCTATATTCTGTGTTCTATTTCTATATTCTAAATTCTATATTCATTATTTTGTATTCTATATTATAATTTTTGTGATCTGCATTCCATGTTCTAAATTCTGGGTTCTATATTCTCTATTCTATGTTATATATTCTGTGTTCTAAATTCTATATTCTCAATTCTATATTCAGTATTGTTTATTCTATGTTCTAAATTCTGGGTCTGAATTCTATGTTCTAAATTCTATATTCAGTATTCTGTATATCATATTCTAAATTCTGTGTTCTGCAATCCATGTTCTAAATTCTGGTTTCTGTAATCTGTTTTCCAATTTTTATATTCTGTGTTCTTCATTCTATATTCTGTATTGTATATTCTTTATGCTGTATTCTCTATTCTGTGTTTTTCATTCTATATTTTGTATTCTATATTCTGCATTCTGTATTCTATTTTCTATATTCTGTGTTCTAATTTCTATACTCTAAATTCTATATTCAGTATTCTGTATTCTATATTCCAAATTCTCTGTTCTGCAATCCATGTTCTAAATTCTGGTTTCTGTATTCTGTTTTCCATTTTTTATATTCTGTGTTCTACATTCTATATTTTGTATTGTATATTCTTTATGCCGTATTCTCTATTCTGAGTTTTTCATTCTACATTCTGTATTCCATATTCTGCATTCTGTATTCAATATTCTATATTCTGTGTTCTACATTCTGTACTCTAAATTCTATATTCAGTTTTCTCTATTCTATATTCAAAATTCTGTGTTCTACATTGTAAATTCTAAATTCTATATTCTATTTTCAAAATTCTGTGTTCTTCATTCCGTGTTCTAAATTCTGGATTCTATATTCGCTATTCTATATACTATATTGTGTGCTCTTCATTCTATATTCTACATTCTATATTCTAAATTCTATATTCTATATTCCAAATTCTGTGTTCTGCATTCATATTCTAAATTCTGTGTTATGTATTCTGTATTCCATATTTTATATTTTGTGTTCTATATTCTATATTTGGTATTCGATATTCTGCATTCCGTATTGTATATTCTATATCCTGTGTTCTAAATCCTATATTCAGTATTCTGTATTTTATTTTCTAAATTCTGTGTTCTGCTTTCCATGTTCTAAATTCAGGGTTCTATATTCTCTATTCTATATACTATATTCTGTGTGCTACATTCTATATTGTAAATTCTATATTCATTATTCTGTATTCAATATTCTAAATTCTGTGTTCTGCATTCCATGTTCTAAATTCTACATTCAGTATTCTGTATTCTATATTCTAAATTCTGGGTTCTGCATTCTATGTTGTAAACTCTATATTAAGTATTCTGTATTCTATTTTCTAAATTCTGTGTTCTGCAATTCATGTTTTAAATTCTGGGTTCTGTATTTTGTTTTACATATTTTATATTTTGTGTTGTACATTCTATATTCTGTATTCAATATTCTGCATTCTGTATTCTAAATTGTATTTCTGTGTTCTACATTCTAAATTCTGTGTTCTGCATTCCATGTTCTAATTTCAATATTCAGTATTCTCTATTCTATATTCTAAATTCTGTGTTCTGCATTCTATTTTCTAAATTCTATATTCAGTATTCTGTATTCTATATTCTATATTGGGTGTTCTGCATTCCATGTTCTAAATTCTGGGTTCTGTATTCTTTTTTCCATATTCTATATTCTGTTTTCTACATTCTATATTCTGTATTCTATATTCTGCATTCCGTATTCTTTAATCTATATTCTGTGTTCAACATTCTGTATTCTAAATTCTATATTCAGTATTCTCTATTCAAAATTCTGTGTTCTACATTGTATATTGTAAATTCTATATTTTATATTCAAATTTCTGTGTTCTTCATTCCGTGTTCTAAATTGTGATTTCTATATTTTCTATCCTATATTTTGTGTTCTTCATTCTATATTCTACATTCTATATTCTAAATTCTATATTGTATATTCCAAATTCTGTGTTCTGCATTTCATATTCTAAATTCTGGTTTATGTATTCTGTATTCCATATTTTATATTTTGTTTTCTATATTCTATATTTGGTATTCTATATTCTGCATTCCGTATTCTATATTCTATAACCTGTGTTCTAAATCCTATATTCAGTATTCTGTATTTTATTTTCTAAATTCTGTGTTCTGCATTCCATGTTCTAAATTCTGTGTTCTATATTCTTTTTTCCATATTCTAGATTCAGTGTTCTATATTCTATATTCTGTATTCTGTATTCTGCATTCCGTATTCTGCAATGTATATTCTGTGTTCTAAATTTTATTTTCCAAATTCTATATGTAGTATTCTGTATTGTATATTCTATATGCTGTTTTCTATATTCTGTATTCTAAATTCTATATTCTTTATTCTAAATTCTGTGTTCTGCATACCGTGTTCAAAATTCTGTGTTCTATATACTCTATTCTGTATTCTATAATTTGTGTTCTTTATTCTATATTCTATATCCTATATTCTGCATTCATTTGTCTATATTGTGTATTCTGTGCTCTACATTCTATATTCTAAATTCTATATTCAGTATTCTGTTTTATATATTCTTAATTCTGTGTTCTGTATTCTATGTTCTAAATTCTGGCTTCTATATTCTCCAGTCTATATTCTATATTTTGTGAAATCCATTCTTATTTCTACATTCTTTATTCTGCATTCCATATTCTATATTATATATTCTGTGTTCTACATTCTATATTCTAAATTCTATATTCCTTATTCCGTAGTATATATTCTATATTCTATGTTCTGCATTGTATATTCTAAATTCTACATTCAGTAAACTGTATTCTAAATACTAAATTCTGTGTTCTGCATTTCATGTTCTAAATTCTGTGTTCTATATTCTCTTTTCTATTTTCTATATTCTGTGTCCTTCATTCAATATTCTAAATTCTATATTCAGTATTCTCTATTCTATATTCTAAATTCTGTGTTCTGCATACCATGTTCGTATTTCGGGATTCTGTATTCTGTTTCCATATTTTACATTCTGTGTTCTAAATTCTATATTCTGTATAATATATTCTGCATTATGTATTCAATATTGTATATTTTGTGTTCTACATTCTATATTCTAAATTCTATAATCTATATTCTAAATTCTGTGTTCTTTATTCCGTGTTCTTAATTCTGGGTTCTATAATCTCTTTTCTATATTCTATATTCTGTGTTCGACATTCAATATTCTAAATTTTATATTTAGTATTCTCAATTCTATATTCAAAATTCTGTGTTCTACATGCTATATTCTAAATTATTTATTCTATATTCAAAATTCTGTGTTCTTCATTCCATGTTCTAAATTCTGGGTTCTATATTCTCTATTCTATATTCTATATTCTGTGTTCTTCATTCTATATTCTACATTCTATATTCTGCATTCCGTATTCTATATTCTATATACTGTGTTCTACATTCTATATCTAAATTTCATTTTTCATTATCCTGTATTATATATTCTAAATTCTGTGCTTTGAATTCCATGTTCTAAATTCTGGGTTCTATATTCTCTATTATATATTCTATATTTTTTGTTCTTCATTCTATATTGTACATTCTATATTCTGCATTCCGTGTTATATATTTTATATTATGTTTTCTACATTCTATATTCTAAATTCTATATTCAGTATTCTGTATTCTATAATCTAAATTCTATGTTCTGATTCAATTTTTAAATTCTGGGTTCTAAATTCTCTTTTATATATTCTATATTTTGTGTTCTTAGTTCTTTATTCTGCATTCTATATTCTGCATTCTGTATTTATGTTCTATATTCTGTGTTCTACATCTACTTTCTAAATTCTATATTCTGTATTCTGTATTCAATATTCTACATTCTGTGTTCTGCATTCTATGTTCTAAATTCTGGATTCTGTATTCTGTTTTCCATATTCTATATTCTGTGTTTTATATTCTATATTCTCTATTCTATATTCTGCATTCCGTATTCTACACTCTATATTCTGTGTTCTTATTCTATTATCCAAATTCTATATTCAGTATTCTGTATTCTATATTCTAAATTCTGTGCTCTGCATTCCATGTTCTAAATTCTGTGTTGTATATTGTCTTTTCTATATTCTATATTCTGTGTTCTACATTCGGTATTCTGAATTCTATATTCAGTATTCTGTATTGTATATTCTAAATTCTGTGTTCTGCATACCATGTACAAATTTCGGGGTTCTGTATTCTGTTTCCATATTTTATATTCTGAGTTCTAATTTCTATATTCTGTATACTATATTCTGCATTATGTATTCTATATTCTATATTTTGTGTTCTACATTCTATATTCTAAATTTTATATTCAGTATTCTTTATTCTATTTTCTAAATTCTGGGTTCTGCATTCCATGTTCTAAATCCTATATTCAGTATTCTGAATTCTATATTCTAAATTCTGTGTTCTGCATTCCATGTTCAAAATTCTGGGTTCTATATTTTCTATACTATATTCTATATTCTGTGTTCTACATTCTATATTCTAAATTCTATATTCAGTATTCTGAATTCTATATTCTTAATTCTCTGTTCTTCATTCCATGTTCTAAGTTCTGGGTCCTATACTCTCTATTATAAATTCTATATTTGTGTTCTGCATTCTATATTCTACATAGTATATTCTGCATTCCGTATCCTATATTCTATATTCTATGTTCTACATTATAAATTCTAAAATCTATATTCAGTTTTCTGTATTCTACAGTATAAATTCTCTGTTCTACATTCCATTTCTAAATTGTGGTTTCTATATTCTCTATTCTATATTATATATTTTGGTCGTTCATTCTATATTCTACGTCCTATATTCTGCCATCCGTATTTTATATTCTATATTCTTTGTTCTATATTCTATATTCTAAATTCTATATTCAGTATTTTGTATTCTATATTCTAATTTGTGTGTTCTGCATTCCATGTACTAAATTCTGGGTTCTCTATTCTCTATTCTCTATTCTATATTCTGTGTTTACATTCTATATTCTAAATTCTATATTCAGTATTCTGTATTCTATATTCTAAATTCTGTGTTCTGCTTTCCTTTTTATAAATTCTATATTCAGTACTGTGCATTCTATATTCTAAATTCTGTGTTCTGCATTCTATTTTCTAAATTCTATATTCATTATTCTGTATAATATATTCTAAAATCTGTGTTCTGCATTCCATGTTCTAAATTCTGGGTTCTGTATTGTTTTCCATATTCTATATACTGTGTTCTTCATTCTATATTCTTTATTGTATATTATTTATGCCGTATTATATATTCTGTGTTCTTCATTCTATATTCTGTATTCTATATTCTGCATTCAGTATTCTATATTCTATATTCTGTGTTCTACATTTTATACTCTAAATTCTATATTCAGTATTCTCTATTCAATATTCTAAATTCTGTGTTCTGCATCACATGTTCTAAATTCTCGATACTATACTCTCTATTGTATATTCTATATTGTATATACTGTGCTCTACATTCTATATTCTAAAATCTATATTAATTAATGTGTATTCTATAGTCTTAATTCTTTGTTCTGCATTCAAAGTTCTAAATTCTGGGTTCTATATTCTGTTTTCCATATTTTAATACTGTGTTTTACATTCTATATTCTAAATTCTATATTCAGTATTATATATTCTATAATCTAAATTCTGTGTTCTGCATTCCATGTTCTAAATTCTCTATTCTATATTCCGTGTTCTACTTTCTATATTCTTAATTATATATTTTGTATTCAGTATTCTATATTCTAAATTCTGTGTTCTGCATTTCATGTTCTAAATTCTGTGTTCTATATTCTATTTTCTATATTCTATATTCTGTGTCCTTCATTCAATATTCTAAATTCTATATTCAGTATTCTCTATTCTATATTCTAAATTCTGTGTTCTGCATACCATGTTCGTATTTCGGGATTCTGTATTCTGTTTCCATATTTTACATTCTGTGTTCTAAATTCTATATTCTGTATAATATATTCTGCATTATGTATTCAATATTGTATATTTTGTGTTCTACATTCTATATTCTAAATTCTGTAATCTATATTCTAAATTCTGTGTTCTTTATTTTGTGTTCTTAATTCTGGGTTCTATAATCTCTTTTCTATATTCTATATTCTGTGTTCGACATTCAATATTCTAAATTCTATATTTAGTATTCTCAATTCTATATTCAAAATTCTGTGTTCTACATGCTATATTCTAAATTCTATATTCTATATTCAAAATTCTGTATTCTTCATTCCATGTTCTAAATTCTGGGTTCTATATTCTCTATTCTATATTCTATATTCTGTGTTCTTCATTCTATATTCTACATTCTATATTCTGCATTCCGTGTTATATATTCTATATTATGTTTTCTACATTCTATATTCTAAATTCTATATTCAGTGTTCTGTATTCTATAATCTAAATTCTATGTTCTGATTCAATTTTTAAATTCTTGGTTCTAAATTCTCTTTTATATATTCTATATTTTGTGTCCTTAGTTCTTTATTCTGCATTCTGTATTTATGTTCTATATTCTGTGTTCTACATCTACTTTCTAAATTCTATATTCTGTATTCTGTATTCAATATTCTACATTCTGTGTTCTGCATTCTATGTTCTAAATTCTGGGTTCTGTATCCTGTTTTCCATATTCTATATTCTGTGTTCTATATTCTATATTCTCTATTCTATATTCTGCATTCCGTATTCTACATTCTATATTCTGTGTTCTTCATTCTATTATCCAAATTCTATATTCAGTATTCTGTATTCTATATTCTAAATTCTGTGCTCTGCATTCCACGTTCTAAATTCTGTGTTCCATATTGTCTTTTCTATATTCTATATTCTGTGTTCTACATTCAGTATTCTAAATTCTATATTCAGTATTCTGTATTGTATATTCTAAATTCTGTGTTCTGCATTCCATGTTCAAATTTCGGGGTTCTGTCTTCTGTTTCCATAGTTTATATTCTGTGTTCTTATTTATATATTCTGTATACTATATTCTGCATTATGTATTCTATATTCTATAATTTGTGTTCTACATTCTATATTCTAAATTTTATATTCAGTATTCTTTATTCTATTTTCTAAATTCTGGGTTCTGCATTCCATGTTCTAAATCCTATATTCAGTATTCTGTATTCTATATTCTAAATTCTGTGTTCCGCATTCTAAGTTCTAAATTCTATATTCAGTATTCTGTATTATAAATTCTAAATTCTGTGTTCTGCATTCCATGTTGTAAATACTGGGTTCTCTATTCTGTTTTCCATATTGAATAATCTGTGTCCTACATTCTATATTCTGTATTCTCTATTCTGCATTCCATATTCCATATTCTGTATTTTACATTCTATATTCTAAATTCTATATTCTGTATTCCGTATTCTATATTCTGAACTCTGTGTTCTACATTCTATATTCTAAATTCTATATTCAGTGGTCTGTATTCTATATACTAAATTCTGTGTTCTGCATTACAGGCTCTTAATTTTGGCTTCTATATTCTCTATACTATATTGTATATGCTGTCTTCTACATTCTATATTCTGAATTGTATATTGAAGTTTCTGTATTCTATATTCTAAATTCTGTGTCCTGCATTCCATTTTCTAAATTCTGGTTTCTATATTCTCTATTCTATTTTCTGAGTTGTATATTCTATATTCTAAATTCTATATTCAGTATTCTGAATGCTTTATTCTTAATTTTGTGTTCTACATCCGTGTTCTAATTTCTGGGTTCTATATTCTCTATTTTATACATTGTGTTCATCATTCCATATTCTACATATCATATTCTGCATTCCGTATTCTATATTCTATATTCTGTGTTCTACATTCTATATTCTAAAAACTATATTCAGTCTTCTGTATTGTATATTCTAAATTCTTTGTTCTGCACTCCATTTATTAATTCTGGGTTGTATATTCTCTATTCATTTCTATATTTTTTGTTTACATTCTATATTGTACGTTCTATATTCTGCATTCCGTGTTTTATATTCTATATTATGTTTTCAACATTCTATATTCTAAATTCTATATTCAGCATTCTGAATTCTATATTCTAAATTCTGTGTTGTGCATTCCATGTTGTAAATACTGGGTTCTCTATTCTGTTTTCCATATTGTATAATCTGTGTTCTACATTCTATATTCTGTATTCTATATTCTGCATTCCGTATTCCATATTCTGTGTTTTACATTCTATATTCTAAATTCTATATTCTGTATTCCGTATTCTATATTCTGAACTCTGGGTTTTATATTCTATATTCTAAATTTATATTCAGAGGTCTGTATTCTATATTCTAAATTCTGTGTTCTGCATTACATGCTCTAAATTTTGGCTTGTATATTCTCTATTCTATATTCTATATGCTGTGTTCTACATTCTATATTCTGAATTGTATATTGAGGTTTCTGTATTCTATATTCTAAATTCTGTGTCCTGCATTCCATTTTCTAAATTTTGGTTTCTATATTCTCTATTCTATTTTCTGAGTTGTATATTATGTATTCTAAATTCTATATTCAGTATTCTGAATTCTATATTCTAAATTTTGTGTTCTACATCCGTGTTCTAAATTCTGGGTTCTATATTCTCTATTCTATATTCTATACATTGTGTTCTTCATTCCATATTCTACATACCATATTCTGCATTCCGTATTCTATATTCTATATTCTGTGTTCTACATTCTATATTCTAAAAACTATATTCAGTCTTCTGTATTGTATATTCTAAATTCTTTGTTCTGCACTCCATTTCTTAATTCTGGGTTCTATATTCTCTTTTCATTTCTATATTTTTTGTTTACATTCTATATTGTACGTTCTATATTCTGCATTCCGTGTTTTATATTCTATATTATGTTTTCAACATTCTATATTCTAAATTCTATATTCAGTATTCTGAATTCTATATTCTAAATTCTGTGTTCTGCATTCCATGTTCTAAATTCTGGGTTCTATATTTTCTATACTATATTCTATATTCTGTGTTCTATATTGTATATTCTAAATTCTATATTCATTATTCTGTATTCTATATTCTTAATTCTGTGTTCTACATTCTATATTCTAAATTCTATATTCAGTATTCTGTATTCTATATTCTTAATTCTCTGTTCTTCATTCCATGTTGTAAATACTGGGTTGTCTATTCTGTTTTCCATATTGTATAATCTGTGTTCTACATTCTATATTCTGTATTCTATATACTGCATTCCGTATTCCATATTCTATATTCTGTATTTTACATTCTATATTGTAAATTCTATATTCTGTATTCCGTATTCTATATTCTGAACTCTGTGTTCTACATTCTATATTCTAAATTCTATATTCAGTGGTCTGTATTCTATATTCTAAATTCTGAGTCCTGCATTACATGCTCTAAATTTTGGCTTCTATATTCTCTATTCTATATTCTATATGCTGTGTTCTACATTCTATATTCTGAATTGTATATTGAGGTTTCTGTGTTCTATATTCTAAATACTGTGTCCTGCATTCCATTTTCTAAATTCTGGTTTCTATATTCTCTATTCTATTTTCTGAGTTGTATATTCTATACTCTAAATTCTATATTCAGTATTCTGAATACTATATTCTAAATTTTGTGTTCTACATCCGTGTTCTAAATTCTGGGTTCTATATTCTCTATTCTATATTCTATACATTGTGTTCTTCATTCCATATTCTACATACCATATTCTGCATTCCGTATTCTATATTCTGTATTCTGGGTTCTACTTTCTATATTCTAAAAACTATATTCAGTCTTCTGTATTTTATATTCTAAATTCTTTGTTCTGCACTCCATTTCTTAATTCTGGTTTCTATATTCTCTATTCATTTCTATATTTTGTGTTTACATTCTATATTGTACGTTCCATATACTGCATTCCGCGTTTTATATTCTATATTATGTTTTCAACATTCTATATTCTAAATTCTATATTCAGTATTCTGAATTCTATATTCTAAATTCTGTGTTCTGCATTCCATGTTCTAAATTCTGTGTTCTATATTTTCTATAATATATTCTATATTCTGTGTTCTATATTGTATATTCTAAATTCTATATTCATTATTCTGTATGCTATATTCTTAATTCTGTGTTCTACATTCTATATTCTAAATTCTATATTCAGTATTCTGTATTCTATATTCTTAATTCTCTGTTCTTCATTCCATGTTCTAAGTTCTGGGTCCTATACTCTCTATTTTATATTCTATATTTGTATTCTGCATTCTATATTCTACATAGTATATTCTGCATTCCGTATCCTATATTCTATATTCTATGTTCTACTTTCTAAATTCTAAAATCTATATTCAGTATTCTGTATTCAATAGTATAAATTCTCTGTTCTGCATTCCATTACTAAATTGAGTTTTCTATATTCTCTATTCTATGTTATATATTTGGGTCGTTCATTCTATATTCTACGTCCTATATTCTGCCATCCGTATTTTATATTCTATATTGTTTGTTCTATATTCTATATACTAAATTCTATATTCAGTATTTTGTATTCTATATTCTAATTTGTGTGTTCTGCATTCCATGTACTAAATTCTGGGTTCTCTATTCTCTATTCTCTATTCTGTGTTTACATTCTATATTCTGAATTCTATATTCAGCATTCTGTATTCTATATTCTAAATTCTGTGTTCTGCTTTCCTTTTTATAAATTCTATATTCAGTACTGTGCATTCTATATTCTAAATTCTGTGTTCTGCATTCTATTTTCTAAATTCTATATTCATTATTCTGTATATTATATTCTAAAATCTGTGTTCTGCATTCCATGTTCTAAATTCTGGGTTCTGTATTGTTTTCCATATTCTATATACTGTGTTCTTCATTCTATATTCTGTATTGTATATTATTTATGTCGTATTATATATTCTGTGTTCTTCATTCTATATTCTGTATTGTATATTCTGCATTCCGTATTCTATATTCTATATTTTGTGTTTTACATTCTATATTCTAAATTCTATATTCTGTATTCCATATTCTATATTCTGAACTCTGTGTTATACATTCTATATTCTAAATTCTATATTCAGTATTCTGTATTGTATTTTCCAAATTCTGTGTTCTGCATTGTATGTTCTAAACTTTGGGTTCTGTATTCTGTATTCCATATTCTATATTTTGTGTTCTATAGTCTATATTTGGTATTCAATATTCTTCATTCCGTATTCTATATTCTATATACTGTGTTCTACATTCTATATTTAAATTTCTATTTTCATTATCCTGTATTATATATTCTAAATTCTGTGCTTTGAATTCCATGTTCTAAATTCTGGGTTCTATATTCTCTATTATATATTCTATATTTTTTGTTCTTCATTCTATATTGTACATTCTATATTCTGCATTCCGTGTTATATATTCTATATTATGTTTTCTACATTCTATATTCTAAATTCTATATTCAGTGTTCTGTATTCTATAATCTAAATTCTATGTTCTGATTCAATTTTTAAATTCTGGGTTCTAAATTCTCTTTTATATATTCTATATTTTGTGTTCTTAGTTCTTTATTCTGCATTCTATATTCTGCATTCTGTATTTATGTTCTATATTCTGTGTTCTACATCTACTTTCTAAATTCTATATTCTGTATTCTGTATTCAATATTCTACATTCTGTGTTCTGCATTCTATGTTCTAAATTCTGGGTTCCATATTCTGTTTTCCATATTCTATATTCTGTGTTCTATATTCTATATTCTCTATTCTATATTCTGCATTCCGTATTCTATACTCTATATTCTGTGTTCTTCATTCTATTATCCAAATTCTATATTCAGTATTCTGTATTCTATATTCTAAATTCTGTGCTCTGCATTCCATGTTCTAAATTCTGTGTTCTATATTGTCTTTTCTATATTCTATATTCTGTGTTCTACATTCAGTATTCTAAATTCTATATTCAGTATTCTGTATTGTATATTCTAAATTCTGTGTTCTGCATACCATGTTCAAATTTCGGGGTTCTGTCTTCTGTTTCCATATTTTATATTCTGTGTTCTTATTTCTATATTCTGTATACTATATTCTGCATTATGTATTCTATATTCTATATTTTGTGTTCTACATTCTATATTCTAAATTTTATATTCAGTATTCTTTATTCTATTTTCTAAATTCTGGGTTCTGCATTCCATGTTCTAAATCCTATATTCAGTATTCTGAATTCTATATTCTAAATTCTGTGTTCTGCATTCCATGTTCTAAATTCTGGGTTCTATATTTTCTATACTATATTCTATATTCTGTGTTCTACATTCTATATTCTAAATTCTATATTCAGTATTCTGAATTCTATATTCTTAATTCTCTGTTCTTCATTCCATGTTCTAAGTTCTGGGTCCTATACTCTCTATTATAAATTCTATATTTGTGTTCTGCATTCTATATTCTACATAGTATATTCTGCATTCCGTATCCTATATTCTATATTCTATGTTCTACATTCTAAATTCTAAAATCTATATTCAGTATTCTGTATTCTATAGTATAAATTCTCTGTTCTGCATTCCATTTCTAAATTGTGGTTTCTATATTCTCTATTCCATATTATATATTTGGGTCGTTCATTCTATATTCTACGTCCTATATTCTGCCATCCGTATTTTATATTCTATATTGTTTGTTCTATATTCTATATTCTAAATTCTATATTCAGTATTTTGTATTCTATATTCTAATTTGTGTGTTCTGCATTCCATGTACTAAATTCTGGGTTCTCTATTCTCTATTCTCTATTCTATATTCTGTGTTTACATTCTATATTCTAAATTCTATATTCAGTATTCTTTATTCTATATTCTAAATTCTGTGTTCTGCTTTCCTTTTTATAAATTCTATATTCAGTACTGTGCATTCTATATTCTAAATTCTGTGTTCTGCATTCTATTTTCTAAATTCTATATTCATTATTCTGTATATTATATTCTAAAATCTGTGTTCTGCATTCCATGTTCTAAATTCTGGGTTCTGTATTGTTTTCCATATTCTATATACTGTGTTCTTCATTCTATATTCTGTATTGTATATTATTTATGCCGTATTATATATTCTGTGTTCTTCATTCTATATTCTGTATTCTATATTCTGCATTCCGTAATCTATATTCTGTATTCTGTGTTCTACATTTTATACTCTAAATTCTATATTCAGTATTCTGTATTGTATATTCCAAATTCTGTGTTCTGCATTGTATGTTCTAAACTTTGGGTTCTGTATTCTGTATTCCATATTCTATATTTTGTGTTCTATAGTCTATATTTGGTATTCAATATTCTGCATTCCGTATTCTATATTCTATATCCTGTTTTCTAAATTCTATATTCAGTATTCTGTGTTTTATTTTCTAAATTCTGTGTTCTGCATTCCATGTTCTAAATTCTGGGTTTTAAATTCACTATTGTATATACTACATTCTGTGTGCTACATTCTATATTATAAATTCTATATTCAGTATTCCGTATTCTATATTCTAAATTCTGTGTTTACATTCTATATTCTAAATTGCATATTCAGTATGCTGTATTCTATATTCTAAATTCTGAGATCTGCTTTCCATGTTCCAAAATCTGGCTTCAATATTTTCCTTGCTATTTTTTTTTCTGTTTTCTACATTATATATTCTAAATTATTTATTCAGTATTATGTATTTTATATTCTATATTCTATGTCCTACATAGAATTTTTTAATTTTTTACAAAATATTCCGTATATTATGTTCTAAATTGTGTGTTCTATATTCTCTTTTCTATTTTCTATATTCTGTGTTCTACATTCTATATTGTAAATTTTATATTCAGCATTCTGTATTCTATATTCTAAATTCTGTGTTCTACATTCTATATTCAGTATAATGTATTCTATATTCTAAATTCTGTGTTCTGCATCACATGTTCTAAATTCTCGATACTATACTCTCTATTGTATATTCTATATTGTATATACTGTGCTCTACATTCTATATTCTAAAATCTATATTAATTAATGTGTATTCTATAGTCTTAATTCTTTGTTCTGCATTCAAAGTTCTAAATTCTGGGTTCTATATTCTGTTTTCCATATTTTAATACTGTGTTTTACATTCTATATTCTAAATTCTATATTCAGTATTATATATTCTATAATCTAAATTCTGTGTTCTGCATTCCATGTTCTAAATTCTCTATTCTATATTCCGTGTTCTACTTTCTATATTCTTAATTATATATTTTGTATTCAGTATTCTATATTCTAAATTCTGTGTTCTGCATTTCATGTTCTAAATTCTGTGTTCTATATTCTATTTTCTATATTCTATATTCTGTGTCCTTCATTCAATATTCTAAATTCTATATTCAGTATTCTCTATTCTATATTCTAAATTCTGTGTTCTGCATACCATGTTCGTATTTCGGGATTCTGTATTCTGTTTCCATATTTTACATTCTGTGTTCTAAATTCTATATTCTGTATAATATATTCTGCATTACGTATTCAATATTGTATATTTTGTGTTCTACATTCTATATTCTAAATTCTATAATCTATATTCTAAATTCTGTGTTCTTTATTCCGTGTTCTTAATTCTGGGTTCTATAATCTCTTTTCTATATTCTATATTCTGTGTTCGACATTCAATATTCTAAATTTTATATTTAGTATTCTCAATTCTATATTCAAAATTCTGTGTTCTACATGCTATATTCTAAATTATTTATTCTATATTCAAAATTCTGTATTCTTCATTCCATGTTCTAAATTCTGGGTTCTATATTCTCTATTCTATATTCTATATTCTGTGTTCTTCATTCTATATTCTACATTCTATATTCTGCATTCCGTATTCTATATTCTATATACTGTGTTCTACATTCTATATTTAAATTTCTTTTTTCATTATCCTGTATTATATATTCTAAATTCTGTGCTTTGAATTCCATGTTCTAAATTCTGGGTTCTATATTCTCTATTATATATTCTATATTTTTTGTTCTTCATTCTATATTGTACATTCTATATTGTGCATTCCGTGTTATATATTCTATATTATGTTTTCTACATTCTATATTCTAAATTCTATATTCAGTATTCTGTATTCTATAATCTAAATTCTATGTTCTGATTCAATTTTTAAATTCTGGGTTCTAAATTCTCTTTTATATATTCTATATTTTGTGTTCTTAGTTCTTTATTCTGCATTCTATATTCTGCATTCTGTATTTATGTTCTATATTCTGTGTTCTACATCTACTTTCTAAATTCTATATTCTGTATTCTGTATTCAATATTCTACATTCTGTGTTCTGCATTCTATGTTCTAAATTCTGGGTTCTGTTTTCCATATTCTATATTCTGTGTTCTATATTCTATATTCACTATTCTATATTCTGCATTCCGTATTCTACAATCTATATTCTGTGTTCTTCATTCTATTATCCAAATTCTATATTCAGTATTCTGTATTCTATATTCTAAATTCTGTGCTCTGCATTCCATGTTCTAAATTCTGTGTTCTATATTGTCTTTTCTATATTCTATATTCTGTGTTCTACATTCAGTATTCTAAATTCTATATTCAGTATTCTGTATTGTATATTCTAAATTCTGTGTTCTGCATACCATGTTCAAATTTCGGGGTTCTGTATTCTGTTTCCATATTTTATATTCTGTGTTCTAATTTCTATATTCTGTATACTATATTCTGCATTATGTATTCTATATTCTATATTTTGTGTTCTACATTCTATATTCTAAATTTTATATTCAGTATTCTTTATTCTATTTTCTAAATTCTGGGTTCTGCATTCCATGTTCTAAATCCTATATTCAGTATTCTGAATTCTATATTCTATATTCTGTGTTCTGCATTCCATGTTCTAAATTCTGGGTTCTATATTCTCTATTCTCTATTCTATATTCTGTGTTCTTCATTCTATATTCTACATTCTATATTCTGCATTCCGTATTCTATATTCTATATACTGTGTTCTACATTCTATATTTAAATTTCTTTTTTCATTATCCTGTATTATATATTCTAAATTCTGTGCTTTGAATTCCATGTTCTAAATTCTGGGTTCTATATTCTCTATTATATATTCTATATTTTTTGTTCTTCATTCTATATTGTACATTCTATATTCTGCATTCCGTGTTATATATTCTATATTATGTTTTCTACATTCTATATTCTAAATTCTATATTTAGTATTCTGTATTCTATAATCTAAATTCTATGTTCTGATTCAATTTTTAAATTCTGTGTTCTAAATTCTCTTTTATATATTCTATATTTTGTGTTCTTAGTTCTTTATTCTGCATTCTATATTCTGCATTCTGTATTTATGTTCTATATTCTGTGTTCTACATCTACTTTCTAAATTCTATATTCTGTATTCTGTATTCAATATTCTACATTCTGTGTTCAGCATTCTATGTTCTAAATTCTGGGTTCTGTATTCTGTTTTCCATATTCTATATTCTGTGTTCTATATTCTATATTCACTATTCTATATTCTGCATTCCGTATTCTACAATCTATATTCTGTGTTCTTCATTCTATTATCCAAATTCTATATTCAGTATTCTGTATTCTATATTCTAAATTCTGTGCTCTGCATTCCATGTTCTAAATTCTGTGTTCTATATTGTCTTTTCTATATTCTATATTCTGTGTTCTACATTCAGTATTCTAAATTCTATATTCAGTATTCTGTATTGTATATTCTAAATTCTGTGTTCTGCATACCATGTTCAAATTTCGGGGTTCTGTATTCTGTTTCCATATTATATATTCTGTGTTCTAATTTCTATATTCTGTATACTATATTCTGCATTATGTATTCTATATTCTATATTTTGTGTTCTACATTCTATATTCTAAATTTTATATTCAGTATTCTTTATTCTATTTTCTAAATTCTGGGTTCTGCATTCCATGTTCTAAATCCTATATTCAGTATTCTGAATTCTATATTCTATATTCTGTGTTCTGCATTCCATGTTCTAAATTCTGGGTTCTATATTCTCTATTCTATATTCTATATTCTGTGTTCTTCATTCTATATTCTACATTCTATATTCTGCATTCCGTATTCTATATTCTATATACTGTGTTCTACATTCTATATTTAAATTTCTTTTTTCATTATCATGTATTATATATTCTAAATTCTGTGCTTTGAATTCCATGTTCTAAATTCTGGGTTCTATATTCTCTATTATATATTCTATATTTTTTGTTCTTCATTCTATATTGTACATTCTATATTCTGCATTCCGTGTTATATATTCTATATTATGTTTTCTACATTCTATATTCTAAATTCTATATTCATTATTCTGTATTCTATAATCTAAATTCTATGTTCTGATTCAATTTTTAAATTCTGGGTTCTAAATTCTCTTTTATATATTCTATATTTTGTGTTCTTAGTTCTTTATTCTGCATTCTATATTCTGCATTCTGTATTTATGTTCTATATTCTGTGTTCTACATCTACTTTCTAAATTCTATATTCTGTATTCTGTATTCAATATTCTACATTCTGTGTTCTGCATTCTATGTTCTAAATTCTGGGTTCTGTATTCTGTTTTCCATATTCTATATTCTGTGTTCTATATTCTATATTCACTATTCTATATTCTGCATTCCGTATTCTACAATCTATATTCTGTGTTCTTCATTCTATTATCCAAATTCTATATTCAGTATTCTGTATCCTATATTCTAAATTCTGTGCTCTGCATTCCATGTTCTAAATTCTGTGTTCTATATTGTCTTTTCTATATTCTATATTCTGTGTTCTACATTCAGTATTCTAAATTCTATATTCAGTATTCTGTATTGTATATTCTAAATTCTGTGTTCTGCATACCATGTTCAAATTTCGGGGTTCTGTATTCTGTTTCCATATTTTATATTCTGTGTTCTAATTTCTATATTCTGTATACTATATTCTGCATTATGTATTCTATATTCTATATTTTGTGTTCTACATTCTATATTCTAAATTTTATATTCAGTATTCTTTATTCTATTTTCTAAATTCTGGGTTCTGCATTCCATGTTCTAAATCCTATATTCAGTATTCTGAATTCTATATTCTATACTCTGTGTTCTGCATTCCATGTTCTAAATTCTGGGTTCTATATTCTCTATTCTATATTCTATATTCTGTGTTCTTCATTCTATATTCTACATTCTATATTCTGCATTCCGTATTCTATATTCTATATACTGTGTTCTACATTCTATATTTAAATTTCTTTTTTCATTATCATGTATTATATATTCTAAATTCTGTGCTTTGAATTCCATGTTCTAAATTCTGGGTTCTATATTCTCTATTATATATTCTATATTTTTTGTTCTTCATTCTATATTGTACATTCTATATTCTGCATTCCGTGTTATATATTCTATATTATGTTTTCTACATTCTATATTCTAAATTCTATATTCAGTATTCTGTATTCTATAATCTAAATTCTATGTTCTGATTCAATTTTTAAATTCTGGGTTCTAAATTCTCTTTTATATATTCTATATTTTGTGTTCTTAGTTCTTTATTCTGCATTCTATATTCTGCATTCTGTATTTATGTTCTATATTCTGTGTTCTACATCTACTTTCTAAATTCTATATTCTGTATTCTGTATTCAATATTCTACATTCTATGTTCTGCATTCTATGTTCTAAATTCTGGGTTCTGTATTCTGTTTTCCATATTCAATATTCTGTGTTCTATATTCTATATTCACTATTCTATATTCTGCATTCCGTATTCTACAATCTATATTCTGTGTTCTTCATTCTATTATCCAAATTCTATATTCAGTATTCTGTATTCTATATTCTAAATTCTGTGCTCTGCATTCCATGTTCTAAATTCTGTGTTCTATATTGTCTTTTCTATATTCTATATTCTGTGTTCTACATTCAGTATTCTAAATTCTATATTCAGTATTCTGTATTGTATATTCTAAATTCTGTGTTCTGCATACCATGTTCAAATTTCGGGGTTCTGTATTCTGTTTCCATATTTTATATTCTGTGTTCTAATTTCTATATTCTGTATACTATATTCTGCATTATGTATTCTATATTCTATATTTTGTGTTCTACATTCTATATTCTAAATTTTATATTCAGTATTCTTTATTCTATTTTCTAAATTCTGGGTTCTGCATTCCATGTTCTAAATCCTATATTCAGTATTCTGAATTCTATATTCTATATTCTGTGTTCTGCATTCCATGTTCTAAATTCTGGGTTCTATATTCTCTATTCTATATTCTATATTCTGTGTTCTTCATTCTATATTCTACATTCTATATTCTGCATTCCGTATTCTATATTCTATATACTGTGTTCTACATTCTATATTTAAATTTCTTTTTTCATTATCATGTATTATATATTCTAAATTCTGTGCTTTGAATTCCATGTTCTAAATTCTGGGTTCTATATTCTCTATTATATATTCTATATTTTTTGTTCTTCATTCTATATTGTACATTCTATATTCTGCATTCCGTGTTATATATTCTATATTATGTTTTCTACATTCTATATTCTAAATTCTATATTCAGTATTCTGTATTCTATAATCTAAATTCTATGTTCTGATTCAATTTTTAAATTCTGGGTTCTAAATTCTCTTTTATATATTCTATATTTTGTGTTCTTAGTTCTTTATTCTGCATTCTATATTCTGCATTCTGTATTTATGTTCTATATTCTGTGTTCTACATCTACTTTCTAAATTCTATATTCTGTATTCTGTATTCAATATTCTACATTCTGTGTTCTGCATTCTATGTTCTAAATTCTGGGTTCTGTATTCTGTTTTCCATATTCTATATTCTGTGTTCTATATTCTATATTCACTATTCTATATTCTGCATTCCGTATTCTACAATCTATATTCTGTGTTCTTCATTCTATTATCCAAATTCTATATTCAGTATTCTGTATTCTATATTCTAAATTCTGTGCTCTGCATTCCATGTTCTAAATTCTGTGTTCTATATTGTCTTTTCTATATTCTATATTCTGTGTTCTACATTCAGTATTCTAAATTCTATATTCAGTATTCTGTATTGTATATTCTAAATTCTGTGTTCTGCATACCATGTTCAAATTTCGGGGTTCTGTATTCTGTTTCCATATTTTATATTCTGTGTTCTAATTTCTATATTCTGTATACTATATTCTGCATTATGTATTCTATATTCTATATTTTGTGTTCTACATTCTATATTCTAAATTTTATATTCAGTATTCTTTATTCTATTTTCTAAATTCTGGGTTCTGCATTCCATGTTCTAAATCCTATATTCAGTATTCTGAATTCTATATTCTATATTCTGTGTTCTGCATTCCATGTTCTAAATTCTGGGTTCTCTATTCTCTATTCTATATTCTATATTCTGTGTTCTTCATTCTATATTCTACATTCTATATTCTGCATTCCGTATTCTATATTCTATATACTGTGTTCTACATTCTATATTTAAATTTCTTTTTTCATTATCATGTATTATATATTCTAAATTCTGTGCTTTGAATTCCATGTTCTAAATTCTGGGTTCTATATTCTCTATTATATATTCTATATTTTTTGTTCTTCATTCTATATTGTACATTCTATATTCTGCATTCCGTGTTATATATTCTATATTATGTTTCCTACATTCTATATTCTAAATTCTATATTCAGTATTCTGTATTCTATAATCTAAATTCATGTTCTGATTCAATTTTTAAATTCTGGGTTCTAAATTCTCTTTTATATATTCTATATTTTGTGTTCTTAGTTCTTTATTCTGCATTCTATATTCTGCATTCTGTATTTATGTTCTATATTCTGTGTTCTACATCTACTTTCTAAATTCTATATTCTGTATTCTGTATTCAATATTCTACATTCTGTGTTCTGCATTCTATGTTCTAAATTCTGGGTTCTGTATTCTGTTTTCCATATTCTATATTCTGTGTTCTATATTCTATATTCACTATTCTATATTCTGCATTCCGTATTCTACAATCTATATTCTGTGTTCTTCATTCTATTATCCAAATTCTATATTCAGTATTCTGTATTCTATATTCTAAATTCTGTGCTCTGCATTCCATGTTCTAAATTCTGTGTTCTATATTGTCTTTTCTATATTCTATATTCTGTGTTCTACATTCAGTATTCTAAATTCTATATTCAGTATTCTGTATTGTATATTCTAAATTCTGTGTTCTGCATACCATGTTCAAATTTCGGGGTTCTGTATTCTGTTTCCATATTTTATATTCTGTGTTCTAATTTCTATATTCTGTATACTATATTCTGCATTATGTATTCTATATTCTATATTTTGTGTTCTACATTCTATATTCTAAATTTTATATTCAGTATTCTTTATTCTATTTTCTAAATTCTGGGTTCTGCATTCCATGTTCTAAATCCTATATTCAGTATTCTGAATTCTATATTCTATATTCTGTGTTCTGCATTCCATGTTCTAAATTCTGGGTTCTATATTCTCTATTCTATATTCTATATTCTGTGTTCTTCATTCTATATTCTACATTCTATATTCTGCATTCCGTATTCTATATTCTATATACTGTGTTCTACATTCTATATTTAAATTTCTTTTTTCATTATCCTGTATTATATATTCTAAATTCTGTGCTTTGAATTCCATGTTCTAAATTCTGGGTTCTATATTCTCTATTATATATTCTATATTTTTTGTTCTTCATTCTATATTGTACATTCTATATTCTGCATTCCGTGTTATATATTCTATATTATGTTTTCTACATTCTATATTCTAAATTCTATATTCAGTATTCTGTATTCTATAATCTAAATTCTATGTTCTGATTCAATTTTTAAATTCTGGGTTCTAAATTCTCTTTTATATATTCTATATTTTGTGTTCTTAGTTCTTTATTCTGCATTCTATATTCTGCATTCTGTATTTATGTTCTATATTCTGTGTTCTACATCTTCATTCTAAATTCTATATTCTGTATTCTGTATTCAATATTCTACATTCTGTGTTCTGCATTCTATGTTCTAAATTCTGGGTTCTGTATTCTGTTTTCCATATTCTATATTCTGTGTTCTATATTCTATATTCACTATTCTATATTCTGCATTCCGTATTCTACAATCTATATTCTGTGTTCTTCATTCTATTATCCAAATTCTATATTCAGTATTCTGTATTCTATATTCTAAATTCTGTGCTCTGCATTCCATGTTCTAAATTCTGTGTTCTATATTGTCTTTTCTATATTCTATATTCTGTGTTCTACATTCAGTATTCTAAATTCTATATTCAGTATTCTGTATTGTATATTCTAAATTCTGTGTTCTGCATACCATGTTCAAATTTCGGGGTTCTGTATTCTGTTTCCATATTTTATATTCTGTGTTCTAATTTCTATATTCTGTATACTATATTCTGCATTATGTATTCTATATTCTATATTTTGTGTTCTACATTCTATATTCTAAATTTTATATTCAGTATTCTTTATTCTATTTTCTAAATTCTGGGTTCTGCATTCCATGTTCTAAATCCTATATTCAGTATTCTGAATTCTATATTCTATATTCTGTGTTCTGCATTCCATGTTCTAAATTCTGGGTTCTATATTCTCTATTCTATATTCTATATTCTGTGTTCTTCATTCTATATTCTACATTCTATATTCTGCATTCTGTATTCTATATTCTATATACTGTGTTCTACATTCTATATTCAAAATTCTATTTTCATTATCCTGTATTCTATATTCTAAATTCTGTGCTTTGAATTCCATGTTCTAAATTCTGGGTTCTATATTCTCTATTATATATTCTATATTTTTTGTTCTTCATTCTATATTGTACATTCTATATTCTGCATTCCGTGTTATATATTCTATATTATGTTTCCTACATTCTATATTCTAAATTCTATATTCAGTATTCTGTATTCTATAATCTAAATTCATGTTCTGATTCAATTTTTAAATTCTGGGTTCTAAATTCTCTTTTATATATTCTATATTTTGTGTTCTTAGTCCTTTATTCTGCATTCTATATTCTGCATTCTGTATTTATGTTCTATATTCTGTGTTCTACATCTACTTTCTAAATTCTATATTCTGTATTCTGTATTCAATATTCTACATTCTGTGTTCTGCATTCTATGTTCTAAATTCTGGGTTCTGTATTCTGTTTTCCATATTCTATATTCTGTGTTCTATATTCTATATTCACTATTCTATATTCTGCATTCCGTATTCTACAATCTATATTCTGTGTTCTTCATTCTATTATCCAAATTCTATATTCAGTATTCTGTATTCTATATTCTAAATTCTGTGCTCTGCATTCCATGTTCTAAATTCTGTGTTCTATATTGTCTTTTCTATATTCTATATTCTGTGTTCTACATTCAGTATTCTAAATTCTATATTCAGTATTCTGTATTGTATATTCTAAATTCTGTGTTCTGCATACCATGTTCAAATTTCGGGGTTCTGTATTCTGTTTCCATATTTTATATTCTGTGTTCTAATTTCTATATTCTGTATACTATATTCTGCATTATGTATTCTATATTCTATATTTTGTGTTCTACATTCTATATTCTAAATTTTATATTCAGTATTCTTTATTCTATTTTCTAAATTCTGGGTTCTGCATTCCATGTTCTAAATCCTATATTCAGTATTCTGAATTCTATATTCTATATTCTGTGTTCTGCATTCCATGTTCTAAATTCTGGGTTCTATATTCTCTATTCTATATTCTATATTCTGTGTTCTTCATTCTATAATCTACATTCTATATTCTGCATTCCGTATTCTATATTCTATATACTGTGTTCTACATTCTATATTTAAATTTCTTTTTTCATTATCCTGTATTATATATTCTAAATTCTGTGCTTTGAATTCCATGTTCTAAATTCTGGGTTCTATATTCTCTATTATATATTCTATATTTTTTGTTCTTCATTCTATATTGTACATTCTATATTCTGCATTCCGTGTTATATATTCTATATTATGTTTCCTACATTCTATATTCTAAATTCTATATTCAGTATTCTGTATTCTATAATCTAAATTCATGTTCTGATTCAATTTTTAAATTCTGGGTTCTAAATTCTCTTTTATATATTCTATATTTTGTGTTCTTAGTCCTTTATTCTGCATTCTATATTCTGCATTCTGTATTTATGTTCTATATTCTGTGTTCTACATCTACTTTCTAAATTCTATATTCTGTATTCTGTATTCAATATTCTACATTCTGTGTTCTGCATTCTATGTTCTAAATTCTGGGTTCTGTATTCTGTTTTCCATATTCTATATTCTGTGTTCTATATTCTATATTCACTATTCTATATTCTGCATTCCGTATTCTACAATCTATATTCTGTGTTCTTCATTCTATTATCCAAATTCTATATTCAGTATTCTGTATTCTATATTCTAAATTCTGTGCTCTGCATTCCATGTTCTAAATTCTGTGTTCTATATTGTCTTTTCTATATTCTATATTCTGTGTTCTACATTCAGTATTCTAAATTCTATATTCAGTATTCTGTATTGTATATTCTAAATTCTGTGTTCTGCATACCATGTTCAAATTTCGGGGTTCTGTATTCTGTTTCCATATTTTATATTCTGTGTTCTAATTTCTATATTCTGTATACTATATTCTGCATTATGTATTCTATATTCTATATTTTGTGTTCTACATTCTATATTCTAAATTTTATATTCAGTATTCTTTATTCTATTTTCTAAATTCTGGGTTCTGCATTCCATGTTCTAAATCCTATATTCAGTATTCTGAATTCTATATTCTATATTCTGTGTTCTGCATTCCATGTTCTAAATTCTGGGTTCTATATTCTCTATTCTATATTCTATATTCTGTGTTCTTCATTCTATATTCTACATTCTATATTCTGCATTCTGTATTCTATATTCTATATACTGTGTTCTACATTCTATATTCAAAATTCTATTTTCATTATCCTGTATTCTATATTCTAAATTCTGTGCTTTGAATTCCATGTTCTAAATTCTGGGTTCTATATTCTCTATTATATATTCTATATTTTTTGTTCTTCATTCTATATTGTACATTCTATATTCTGCATTCCGTGTTATATATTCTATATTATGTTTCCTACATTCTATATTCTAAATTCTATATTCAGTATTCTGTATTCTATAATCTAAATTCATGTTCTGATTCAATTTTTAAATTCTGGGTTCTAAATTCTCTTTTATATATTCTATATTTTGTGTTCTTAGTCCTTTATTCTGCATTCTATATTCTGCATTCTGTATTTATGTTCTATATTCTGTGTTCTACATCTACTTTCTAAATTCTATATTCTGTATTCTGTATTCAATATTCTACATTCTGTGTTCTGCATTCTATGTTCTAAATTCTGGGTTCTGTATTCTGTTTTCCATATTCTATATTCTGTGTTCTATATTCTATATTCACTATTCTATATTCTGCATTCCGTATTCTACAATCTATATTCTGTGTTCTTCATTCTATTATCCAAATTCTATATTCAGTATTCTGTATTCTATATTCTAAATTCTGTGCTCTGCATTCCATGTTCTAAATTCTGTGTTCTATATTGTCTTTTCTATATTCTATATTCTGTGTTCTACATTCAGTATTCTAAATTCTATATTCAGTATTCTGTATTGTATATTCTAAATTCTGTGTTCTGCATACCATGTTCAAATTTCGGGGTTCTGTATTCTGTTTCCATATTTTATATTCTGTGTTCTAATTTCTATATTCTGTATACTATATTCTGCATTATGTATTCTATATTCTATATTTTGTGTTCTACATTCTATATTCTAAATTTTATATTCAGTATTCTTTATTCTATTTTCTAAATTCTGGGTTCTGCATTCCATGTTCTAAATCCTATATTCAGTATTCTGAATTCTATATTCTATATTCTGTGTTCTGCATTCCATGTTCTAAATTCTGGGTTCTATATTCTCTATTCTATATTCTATATTCTGTGTTCTTCATTCTATAATCTACATTCTATATTCTGCATTCCGTATTCTATATTCTATATACTGTGTTCTACATTCTATATTTAAATTTCTTTTTTCATTATCCTGTATTATATATTCTAAATTCTGTGCTTTGAATTCCATGTTCTAAATTCTGGGTTCTATATTCTCTATTATATATTCTATATTTTTTGTTCTTCATTCTATATTGTACATTCTATATTCTGCATTCCGTGTTATATATTCTATATTATGTTTCCTACATTCTATATTCTAAATTCTATATTCAGTATTCTGTATTCTATAATCTAAATTCATGTTCTGATTCAATTTTTAAATTCTGGGTTCTAAATTCTCTTTTATATATTCTATATTTTGTGTTCTTAGTCCTTTATTCTGCATTCTATATTCTGCATTCTGTATTTATGTTCTATATTCTGTGTTCTACATCTACTTTCTAAATTCTATATTCTGTATTCTGTATTCAATATTCTACATTCTGTGTTCTGCATTCTATGTTCTAAATTCTGGGTTCTGTATTCTGTTTTCCATATTCTATATTCTGTGTTCTATATTCTATATTCACTATTCTATATTCTGCATTCCGTATTCTACAATCTATATTCTGTGTTCTTCATTCTATTATCCAAATTCTATATTCAGTATTCTGTATTCTATATTCTAAATTCTGTGCTCTGCATTCCATGTTCTAAATTCTGTGTTCTATATTGTCTTTTCTATATTCTATATTCTGTGTTCTACATTCAGTATTCTAAATTCTATATTCAGTATTCTGTATTGTATATTCTAAATTCTGTGTTCTGCATACCATGTTCAAATTTCGGGGTTCTGTATTCTGTTTCCATATTTTATATTCTGTGTTCTAATTTCTATATTCTGTATACTATATTCTGCATTATGTATTCTATATTCTATATTTTGTGTTCTACATTCTATATTCTAAATTTTATATTCAGTATTCTTTATTCTATTTTCTAAATTCTGGGTTCTGCATTCCATGTTCTAAATCCTATATTCAGTATTCTGAATTCTATATTCTATATTCTGTGTTCTGCATTCCATGTTCTAAATTCTGGGTTCTATATTCTCTATTCTATATTCTATATTCTGTGTTCTTCATTCTATATTCTACATTCTATATTCTGCATTCTGTATTCTATATTCTATATACTGTGTTCTACATTCTATATTCAAAATTCTATTTTCATTATCCTGTATTCTATATTCTAAATTCTGTGCTTTGAATTCCATGTTCTAAATTCTGGGTTCTATATTCTCTATTATATATTCTATATTTTTTGTTCTTCATTCTATATTGTACATTCTATATTCTGCATTCCGTGTTATATATTCTATATTATGTTTCCTACATTCTATATTCTAAATTCTATATTCAGTATTCTGTATTCTATAATCTAAATTCATGTTCTGATTCAATTTTTAAATTCTGGGTTCTAAATTCTCTTTTATATATTCTATATTTTGTGTTCTTAGTCCTTTATTCTGCATTCTATATTCTGCATTCTGTATTTATGTTCTATATTCTGTGTTCTACATCTACTTTCTAAATTCTATATTCTGTATTCTGTATTCAATATTCTACATTCTGTGTTCTGCATTCTATGTTCTAAATTCTGGGTTCTGTATTCTGTTTTCCATATTCTATATTCTGTGTTCTATATTCTATATTCACTATTCTATATTCTGCATTCCGTATTCTACAATCTATATTCTGTGTTCTTCATTCTATTATCCAAATTCTATATTCAGTATTCTGTATTCTATATTCTAAATTCTGTGCTCTGCATTCCATGTTCTAAATTCTGTGTTCTATATTGTCTTTTCTATATTCTATATTCTGTGTTCTACATTCAGTATTCTAAATTCTATATTCAGTATTCTGTATTGTATATTCTAAATTCTGTGTTCTGCATACCATGTTCAAATTTCGGGGTTCTGTATTCTGTTTCCATATTTTATATTCTGTGTTCTAATTTCTATATTCTGTATACTATATTCTGCATTATGTATTCTATATTCTATATTTTGTGTTCTACATTCTATATTCTAAATTTTATATTCAGTATTCTTTATTCTATTTTCTAAATTCTGGGTTCTGCATTCCATGTTCTAAATCCTATATTCAGTATTCTGAATTCTATATTCTATATTCTGTGTTCTGCATTCCATGTTCTAAATTCTGGGTTCTATATTCTCTATTCTATATTCTATATTCTGTGTTCTTCATTCTATAATCTACATTCTATATTCTGCATTCCGTATTCTATATTCTATATACTGTGTTCTACATTCTATATTTAAATTTCTTTTTTCATTATCCTGTATTATATATTCTAAATTCTGTGCTTTGAATTCCATGTTCTAAATTCTGGGTTCTATATTCTCTATTATATATTCTATATTTTTTGTTCTTCATTCTATATTGTACATTCTATATTCTGCATTCCGTGTTATATATTCTATATTATGTTTTCTACATTCTATATTCTAAATTCTATATTCAGTATTCTGTATTCTATAATCTAAATTCTATGTTCTGATTCAATTTTTAAATTCTGGGTTCTAAATTCTCTTTTATATATTCTATATTTTGTGTTCTTAGTCCTTTATTCTGCATTCTATATTCTGCATTCTGTATTTATGTTCTATATTCTGTGTTCTACATCTACTTTCTAAATTCTATATTCTGTATTCTGTATTCAATATTCTACATTCTGTGTTCTGCATTCTATGTTCTAAATTCTGGGTTTTGTATTCTGTTTTCCATATTCTATATTCTGTGTTCTATATTCTATATTCACTATTCTATATTCTGCATTCCGTATTCTACAATCTATATTCTGTGTTCTTCATTCTATTATCCAAATTCTATATTCAGTATTCTGTATTCTATATTCTAAATTCTGTGCTCTGCATTCCATGTTCTAAATTCTGTGTTCTATATTGTCTTTTCTATATTCTATATTCTGTGTTCTACATTCAGTATTCTAAATTCTATATTCAGTATTCTGTATTGTATATTCTAAATTCTGTGTTCTGCATACCATGTTCAAATTTCGGGGTTCTGTATTCTGTTTCCATATTTTATATTCTGTGTTCTAATTTCTATATTCTGTATACTATATTCTGCATTATGTATTCTATATTCTATATTTTGTGTTCTACATTCTATATTCTAAATTTTATATTCAGTATTCTTTATTCTATTTTCTAAATTCTGGGTTCTGCATTCCATGTTCTAAATCCTATATTCAGTATTCTGAATTCTATATTCTATATTCTGTGTTCTGCATTCCATGTTCTAAATTCTGGGTTCTATATTCTCTATTCTATATTCTATATTCTGTGTTCTTCATTCTATATTCTACATTCTATATTCTGCATTCTGTATTCTATATTCTATATACTGTGTTCTACATTCTATATTCAAAATTCTATTTTCATTATCCTGTATTCTATATTCTAAATTCTGTGCTTTGAATTCCATGTTCTAAATTCTGGGTTCTATATTCTCTATTATATATTCTATATTTTTTGTTCTTCATTCTATATTGTACATTCTATATTCTGCATTCCGTGTTATATATTCTATATTATGTTTCCTACATTCTATATTCTAAATTCTATATTCAGTATTCTGTATTCTATAATCTAAATTCATGTTCTGATTCAATTTTTAAATTCTGGGTTCTAAATTCTCTTTTATATATTCTATATTTTGTGTTCTTAGTTCTTTATTCTGCATTCTATATTCTGCATTCTGTATTTATGTTCTATATTCTGTGTTCTACATCTACTTTCTAAATTCTATATTCTGTATTCTGTATTCAATATTCTACATTCTGTGTTCTGCATTCTATGTTCTAAATTCTGGGCTCTGTATCCTGTTTTCCATATTCTATATTCTGTGTTCTATATTCTATATTCTGTATTCTATATTCTGCATTCCGTATTCTACAATCTATATTCTGTGTTCTTCATTCTATTATCCAAATTCTATATTAAGTATTCTGTATTCTATATTCTAAATTCTGTGCTCTGCATTCCATGTTCTAAATTCTGTGTTCTATATTGTCTTTTCTATATTCTATATTCTGTGTTCTACATTCAGTATTCTAAATTCTATATTCAGTATTCTTTATTGTATATTCTAAATTCTGTGTTCTGCATACCATGTTCAAATTTCGGGGTTCTGTATTCTGTTTCCATATTTTATATTCTGTGTTCTAATTTCTATATTCTGTATACTATTTTCTGCATTATGTATTCTATATTCTATATTTTGTGTTCTACATTCTATATTCTAAATTTTATATTCAGTATTCTTTATTCTATTTTCTAAATTCTGGGTTCTGCATTCCATGTTCTAAATCCTATATTCAGTATTCTGAATTCTATATTCTATATTCTGTGTTCTGCATTCCATGTTCTAAATTCTGGTTTCTATATTCTCTATTCTATATTCTATATTCTGTGTTCTTCATTCTATATTCTACATTCTATATTCTGCATTCTGTATTCTATATTCTATATACTCTGTTCTACATTCTATATTCAAAATTCTATTTTCATTATCCTGTATTCTATATTCTAAATTCTGTGCTTTGAATTCCATGTTCTAAATTCTGGGTTCTATATTCTCTATTATATATTCTATATTTTTTGTTCTTCATTCTATATTGTACATTCTATATTCTGCATTCCGTGTTATATATTCTATATTATGTTTCCTACATTCTATATTCTAAATTCTATATTCAGTATTCTGTATTCTATAATCTAAATTCTATGTTCTGATTCAATTTTTAAATTCTGGGTTCTAAATTCTCTTTTATATATTCTATATTTTGTGTTCTTAGTCCTTTATTCTGCATTCTATATTCTGCATTCTGTATTTATGTTCTATATTCTGTGTTCTACATCTACTTTCTAAATTCTATATTCTGTATTCTGTATTCAATATTCTACATTCTGTGTTCTGCATTCTATGTTCTAAATTCTGGGTTCTGTATTCTGTTTTCCATATTCTATATTCTGTGTTCTATATTCTATATTCACTATTCTATATTCTGCATTCCGTATTCTACAATCTATATTCTGTGTTCTTCATTCTATTATCCAAATTCTATATTCAGTATTCTGTATTCTATATTCTAAATTCTGTGCTCTGCATTCCATGTTCTAAATTCTGTGTTCTATATTGTCTTTTCTATATTCTATATTCTGTGTTCTACATTCAGTATTCTAAATTCTATATTCAGTATTCTGTATTGTATATTCTAAATTCTGTGTTCTGCATACCATGTTCAAATTTCGGGGTTCTGTATTCTGTTTCCATATTTTATATTCTGTGTTCTAATTTCTATATTCTGTATACTATATTCTGCATTATGTATTCTATATTCTATATTTTGTGTTCTACATTCTATATTCTAAATTTTATATTCAGTATTCTTTATTCTATTTTCTAAATTCTGGGTTCTGCATTCCATGTTCTAAATCCTATATTCAGTATTCTGAATTCTATATTCTATATTCTGTGTTCTGCATTCCATGTTCTAAATTCTGGGTTCTATATTCTCTATTCTATATTCTATATTCTGTGTTCTTCATTCTATAATCTACATTCTATATTCTGCATTCCGTATTCTATATTCTATATTCTGTGTTCTACATTCTATATTCTAAATTCTATATTCAGTATTCTGAATTCTATATTCTTAATTCTCTGTTCTTCATTCCATGTTCTAAATTCTGGGTCCTATACTCTCTATTATAAATTCTATATTTGTGTTCTGCATTCTATATTCTACATAGTATATTCTGCATTCCGTATCCTATATTCTATATTCTATGTTCTACATTCTAAATTCTAAAATCTATATTCAGTATTCTGTATTCTATAGTATAAATTCTCTGTTCTGCATTCCATTTCTAAATTGTGGTTTCTGTATTCTCTATTCTATATTATATATTTGGGTCGTTCATTCTATATTCTACGTCCTATAATCTGCCATCCGTATTTTATATTCTATATTGTTTGTTCTATATTCTATATTCTAAATTCTATATTCAGTATTTTGTATTCTATATTCTAATTTGTGTGTTCTGCATTCCATGTACTAAATTCTGGGTTCTCTATTCTCTATTCTCTATTCTATATTCTGTGTTTACATTCTATATTCTAAATTCTATATTCAGTATTCTGTATTCTATAGTATAAATTCTCTGTTCTGCATTCCATTTCTTAGTTGTGGTTTCTCTATTCTCTATTCTATATTATATATTTGGGTCGTTCATTCTATATTCTACGTCCTATAATCTGCCATCCGTATTTTATATTCTATATTGCTTGTTCTATATTCTATATTCTAAATTCTATATTCAGTATTTTGTATTCTATATTCTAATTTGTGTGTTCTGCATTCCATGTACTAAATTCTGGGTTCTCTATTCTCTATTCTCTATTCTATATTCTGTGTTTACATTCTATATTCTAAATTCTATATTCAGTATTCTGTATTCTATATTCTAAATTCTGTGTTCTGCTTTCTTTTTATAAATTCTATATTCAGTACCTTGCATTCTATATTCAAAATTCTGTGTTCTGCATTCTATTTTCTAAATTCTATATTCATTATTCTGTATATTATATTCTAAATTCTGTGTTCTGCATTCCATGTTCTAAATTCTGGGTTCTGTGTTGTTTTCCATATTCTATATACTGTGTTCTTCATTCTATATTCTGTATTGTATATTGTTTATGCCGTATTATATATTCCGTGTTCTTCATTCTATATTCTGTATTCTATATTCTGAATTCCGTATTCAATATTCTATATTCTGTGTTCTATATTTTATACTCTAAATTCTATATTCAGTATTCTGTATTGTATATTCCAAATTCTGTGTTCTGCATTGTATGTTCTAAACTTTGGGTTCAGTATTCTGTATTCCATATTCTATAATTTGTGTTCTATAGTCTATATTTGGTATTCAATATTCTGCATTCCGTATTCTATATTCTATATCCTGTGTTCTAAATTCTATATTCAGTATTCTGTGTTTTATTTTCTAAATTCTGTGTTCTGCATTCCATGTTCTAAATTCTAGGTTTTATATTCACTATTGTATATACTACATTCTGTGTGCTACATTCTATATTATAAATTCTATATTCAGTATTCCGTATTCTATATTCTATATACTGTGTTCTACATTCTATATTCAAAATTCTTTATTCATTATCCTGTATTCTATATTCTAAATTCTGTGCTTTGAATTCCATGTTCTAAATTCTGGGTTCTATATTCTCTACTATATATTCTTTATTTTTTGTTCTTCATTCTATATTGTACGTTCTATATTCTGCATTCCGTGTTATATATTCTATATTATGTTTTCTAAATTCTATATTCTAAATTCTATATTCAGTATTCTGTATTCTATAATCTAATTTCTGTATTCTGATTCAATTTTTAAATTCTGTGTTCTAAATACTCCTTCATATATTCTATATTTTGTGTTCTTAGTTCTTTTTTCTGCATTCAATATTCTGCATTCTGTATTTATGTTCTATATTCTGTGTTCTACATCTACTTTCTAAATTCTATATTCTGTATTCTGTATTCAATATTCTACATTCTGTGTTCTGCATTCTATGTTCTAAATTCTGGGTTCTGTATTCTGTTTTCCATATTCTATATTCTGTGTTCTATATTCTATATCCTGTATTCTATATTCTTCATTCCGTATTCTATACTCTATATTCTGTGTTTTTCATTCTATTATCCAAATTCTATATTCAGTATTCTGTATTCTATATTCTAAATTCTGAGTTCTGCATTCCATGTTCTAAATTCTGCGTTCTATATTGTCTTTTCTATATTCTATATTCTGTGTTCTACATTCTATATTCTAAAATCTATATTAAATAATGTGTATTCTATAGTCTTAATTCTGTGTTCTGCATTCTATATTCTAAATTCTATATTCAGTATTCTTAATTCTATATTCTAAATTCTGTGTTCTGCATTCCATGTTCTAAATTCTGGGTTCTATATTTTCTATACTATATTCTATATTCTGTGTTCTACATTCTATATTCTAAATCCTATATTCAGTATTGTGTATTCTATATTCTTTATTCTCTATTCTTCATTCCATGTTCTAAGTTCTGGATCCTATACTCTCTATTATATATTCTCTATTTGTGTTCTTCATTCTATATTCTACATAGTATATTCTGCATTCCGTATCCTATATTCTATATTCTATGTTCTACATTCTAAATTCTAAAATCTATATTCAGTATTCTGTATTCAATAGTATAAATTCTCTGTTCTGCATTCCATTTCTAACTTGTGGTTTCTCTATTCTCTATTCTATATTATATATTTGGGTCGTTCATTCTATATTCTACGTATTATAATCTGCCATCCGTATTTTATATTCTATATTGTTTGTTCTATATTCTATATTCTAAATTCTATATTCAGTATTTTGTATTCTATATTCTAATTTGTGTGTTCTGCATTCCATGTACTAAATTCTGGGTTCTCTATTCTCTATTATCTATTCTATATTCTGTGTTTACATTCTATATTCTAAATTCTATATTCAGTATTCTGTATTCTATATTCTAAATTCTGTGTTCTGCTTTCTTTTTATAAATTCTATATTCAGTACCTTGCATTCTATATTCTAAATTCTGTGTTCTGCATTCTATTTTCTAAATTCTATATTCATTATTCTGTATATTATATTCTAAAATCTGTGTTCTGCATTCCATGTTCTAAATTCTGGGTTCTGTATTGTTTTCCATATTCTATATACTGTGTTCTTCATTCTATATTCTGTATTGTAAATTATTTATGCCGTATTATATATTCTGTGTTCTTCATTCTATATTCTGTATTCTATATTCTGCATTCCGTATTCTATATTCTATATTCTGTGTTCTACATTTTATACTCTAAATTCTATATTCAGTATTCTGTATTGTATATTCCAAATTCTGTGTTCTGCATTGTATGTTCTAAACTTTGGGTTTTGTATTCTGTATTCCATATTCTATATTTTGTGTTCTATAGTCTATATTTGGTATTCAATATTCTGCATTCCGTATTCTATATTCTATATCCTGTGTTCTAAATTCTATATTCAGTATTCTGTGTTTTATTTTCTAAATTCTGTGTTCTGCATTCCATGTTCTAAATTCTAGGTTTTATATTCACTATTGTATATAATACATTCTGTGTGCTACATTCTATACTATAAATTCTATATTCAGTATTCCGTATTCTATATTCTATATACTGTGTTCTACATTCTATATTCAAAATTCTATATTCATTATCCTGTATTCTATATTCTAAATTCTGTGCTTTGAATTCCATTTTCTAAATTCTGGGTTCTATATTCTCTATTATATATTCTATATTTTTTGTTCTTCATTCTATATTGTACGTTCTATATTCTGCATTCCGTGTTATATATTCTATATTATGTTTCCTACATTCTATATTCTAAATTCTATATTCAGTATTCTGTATTCTATAATCTAAATTCTGTATTCTGATTCAATTTTTAAATTCTGGGTTCTAAATACTCCTTCATATATTCTACATTTTGTGTTCTTAGTACTTTTTTCTGCATTCTATATTCTGCATTCTGTATTTATGTTCTATATTCTGTGTTATACATCTACTTTCTAAATTCTATATTCTGTATTCTGTATTCAATATTCTACATTCTGTGTTCTGCATTCTATGTTCTAAATTCTGGGTTCTGTATTCTGTTTTCCATATTCTATATTCTGTGTTCTATATTCTATATTCTGTATTCTATATTCTTCATTCCGTATTCTATACTCTATATTCTGTGTTCTTCATTCTATTATCCAAATTCTATATTCAGTATTCTGTATTCTATATTCTAAATTCTGTATTCTTCATTCCGTGTTCTAAATTCTGAGTTCTATATTCTCTATTCTATATTCTATATTCTGTGTTCTTCATTCTATATTCTACATTCTATATTCTGCATTCCGTATTCTATATTCTATATACTGTGTTCTACATTCTATATTCAAAATTCTATATTCATTATCCTGTATTCTATATTCTAAATTCTGTGTTCTGCATTCCATGTTCTAAATTCTGTGTTCTATATTTTCTATACTATATTCTATATTCTGTGTTCTACATTCTATATACTAAATCCTATATTCAGTATTGTGTATTCTATATACTTAATTCTCTATTCTTCATTCCATGTTCTAAGTTCTGGATCCTATACTCTCTATTATATATTCTCTATTTGTGTTCTTCATTCTATATTCTACAAAGTATATTCTGCATTCTGTATCCTATATTCTATATTCAATGTTCTACATTCTAAATTCTAAAATCTATATTCAGTATTCTGAATTCTATAGTATAAATTCTCTGTTCTGCATTCCATTTCTAAATTGTGGTTTCTCTTTTCTCTATTCTATATTATATATTTGGGTCGTTCATTCTATATTCTACGTCCTATAATCTGCCATCCGTATTTTATATTCTATATTGTTTGTTCTATATTCTATATTCTAAATTCTATATTCAGTATTTTGTATTCTATATTCAAATTTGTGTGTTCTGCATTCCATGTACTAAATTCTGGGTTATCTATTCTCTATTCTCTATTCTATATTCTGTGTTTACATTCTATATTAAAAATTCTATATTCATTATCCTGTATTCTATATTCTAAATTCTGTGCTTTGAATTCCATGTTCTAAATTCTGGGTTCTATATTCTCTACTATATATTCTTTATTTTTTGTACTTCATTCTATATTGTACGTTCTATATTCTGCATTCCGTGTTATATATTCTATATTATGTTTTCTACATTCTATATTCTAAATTCTATATTCAGTATTCTGTATTCTATAATCTAATTTCTGTATTCTGATTCAATTTTTAAATTCTGGGTTCTAAATACTCCTTCATATATTCTATATTTTGTGTTCTTAGTTCTTTTTTCTGCATTCTATATTCTGCATTCTGTATTTATGTTCTATATTCTGTGTTCTACATCTACTTTCTAAATTCTATATTCTGTATTCTGTATTCAATATTCTACATTCTGTGTTCTGCATTCTATGTTCTAAATTCTGGGTTCTGTATTCTGTTTTCCATATTCTATATTCTGTGTTCTATATTCTATATCCTGTATTCTATATTCTTCATTCCGTATTCTATACTCTATATTCTGTGTTTTTCATTCTATTATCCAAATTCTATATTCAGTATTCTGTATTCTATATTCTAAATTCTGAGTTCTGCATTCCATGTTCTAAATTCTGTGTTCTATATTGTCTTTTCTATATTCTATATTCTGTGTTCTACATTCTATATTCTAAAATCTATATTAAATAATGTGTATTCTATAGTCTTAATTCTGTGTTCTGCATTCTATATTCTAAATTCTATATTCAGTATTCTGAATTCTATATTCTAAATTCTGTGTTCTGCATTCCATGTTCTAAATTCTGGGTTCTATATTTTCTATACTATATTCTATATTCTGTGTTCTACATTCTATATTCTAAATCCTATATTCAGTATTGTGTATTCTATATTCTTAATTCTCTATTCTTCATTCCATGTTCTAAGTTCTGGATCCTATACTCTCTATTATATATTCTCTGTTTGTGTTCTTCATTCTATATTCTACATAGTATATTCTGCATTCCGTATCCTATATTCTATATTCTATGTTCTACATTCTAAATTCTAAAATCTATATTCAGTATTCTGTATTCTATAGTATAAATTCTCTGTTCTGCATTCCATTTCTAACTTGTGGTTTCTCTATTCTCTATTCTATATTATATATTTGGGTCGTTCATTCTATATTCTACGTATTATAATCTGCCATCCGTATTTTATATTCTATATTGTTTGTTCTATATTCTATATTCTCAATTCTATATTCAGTATTTTGTATTCTATATTCTAATTTGTGTGTTCTGCATTCCATGTACTAAATTCTGGGTTCTCTATTCTCTATTATCTATTCTATATTCTGTGTTTACATTCTATATTCTAAATTCTATATTCAGTATTCTGTAATCTATATTCTAAATTCTGTGTTCTGCTTTCTTTTTATAAATTCTATATTCAGTACCTTGCATTCTATATTCTAAATTCTGTGTTCTGCATTCTATTTTCTAAATTCTATATTCATTATTCTGTATATTATATTCTAAAATCTGTGTTCTGCATTCCATGTTCTAAATTCTGGGTTCTGTATTGTTTTCCATATTCTATATACTGTGTTCTTCATTCTATATTCTGTATTGTATATTATTTATGCCGTATTATATATTCTGTGTTCTTCATTCTATATTCTGTATTCTATATTCTGCATTCCGTATTCTATATTCTATATTCTGTGTTCTACATTTTATACTCTAAATTCTATATTCAGTATTCTGTATTGTATATTCCAAATTCTGTGTTCTGCATTGTATGTTCTAAACTTTGGGTTTTGTATTCTGTATTCCATATTCTATATTTTGTGTTCTATAGTCTATATTTGGTATTCAATATTCTGCATTCCGTATTCTATATTCTATATCCTGTGTTCTAAATTCTATATTCAGTATTCT
The DNA here is from genome assembly GCF_048564905.1 of Vicugna pacos. Lineage (NCBI taxonomy): Eukaryota > Metazoa > Chordata > Mammalia > Artiodactyla > Camelidae > Vicugna > Vicugna pacos. The sequence continues at coordinate 68,731,809 of NW_027328741.1, read as the reverse complement.
GTGTTTTATTTTCTAAATTCTGTGTTCTGAATTCCATGTTCTAAATTCTAGGTTTTATATTCACTATTGTATATAATACATTCTGTGTGCTACATTCTATACTATAAATTCTATATTCAGTATTCCATATTCTATATTCTATATACTGTGTTCTACATTCTATATTCAAAATTCTATATTCATTATCCTGTATTCTATATTCTAAATTCTGTGCTTTGAATTCCATTTTCTAAATTCTGGGTTCTATATTCTCTATTATATATTCTATATTTTTTGTTCTTCATTCTATATTGTACGTTCTATATTCTGCATTCCGTGTTATATATTCTATATTATGTTTCCTACATTCTATATTCTAAATTCTATATTCAGTATTCTGTATTCTATAATCTAAATTCTGTATTCTGATTCAATTTTTAAATTCTGGGTTCTAAATACTCCTTCATATATTCTATATTTTGTGTTCTTAGTTCTTTTTTCTGCATTCTATATTCTGCATTCTGTATTTATGTTCTATATTCTGTGTTATACATCTACTTTCTAAATTCTATATTCTGTATTCTGTATTCAATATTCTACATTCTGTGTTCTGCATTCTATGTTCTAAATTCTGGGTTCTGTATTCTGTTTTCCATATTCTATATTCTGTGTTCTATATTCTATATTCTGTATTCTATATTCTTCATTCCGTATTCTATACTCTATATTCTGTGTTCTTCATTCTATTATCCAAATTCTATATTCAGTATTCTGTATTCTATATTCTAAATTCTGTATTCTTCATTCCGTGTTCTAAATTCTGAGTTCTATATTCTCTATTCTATATTCTATATTCTATATTCTGTGTTCTTCATTCTATATTCTACATTCTATATTCTGCATTCCGTATTCTATATTCTATATACTGTGTTCTACATTCTATATTCAAAATTCTATATTCATTATCCTGTATTCTATATTCTAAATTCTGTGTTCTGCATTCCATGTTCTAAATTCTGTGTTCTATATTTTCTATACTATATTCTATATTCTGTGTTCTACATTCTATATTCTAAATCCTATATTCAGTATTGTGTATTCTATATACTTAATTCTCTATTCTTCATTCCATGTTCTAAGTTCTGGATCCTATACTCTCTATTATATATTCTCTATTTGTGTTCTTCATTCTATATTCTACAAAGTATATTCTGCATTCCGTATCCTATATTCTATATTCTATGTTCTACATTCTAAATTCTAAAATCTATATTCAGTATTCTGTATTCTATAGTATAAATTCTCTGTTCTGCATTCCATTTCTAAATTGTGGTTTCTCTATTCTCTATTCTATATTATATATTTGGGTCGTTCATTCTATATTCTACGTCCTATAATCTGCCATCCGTATTTTATATTCTATATTGTTTGTTCTATATTCTATATTCTAAATTCTATATTCAGTATTTTGTATTCTATATTCTAATTTGTGTGTTCTGCATTCCATGTACTAAATTCTGGGTTCTCTATTCTCTATTCTCTATTCTATATTCTGTGTTTACATTCTATATTCTAAATTCTATATTCAGTATTCTGTATTCTATATTCTAAATTCTGTGTTCTGCTTTCTTTTTATAAATCCTATATTCAGTACCTTGCATTCTATATTCTAAATTCTGTGTTCTGCATTCTATTTTCTAAATTCTATATTCATTATTCTGTATATTATATTCTAAAATCTGTGTTCTGCATTCCATGTTCTAAATTCTGGGTTCTGTATTGTTTTCCATATTCTATATACTGTGTTCTTCATTCTATATTCTGTATTGTATATTATTTATGCCGTATTATATATTCTGTGTTCTTCATTCTATATTCTGTATTCTATATTCTGCATTCCGTATTCTATATTCTATATTCTGTGTTCTACATTCTATATTCTAAATTCTATATTCAGTATTCTGTATTCTTTAATCTAAATTCTGTATTCTGATTCAATTTTTAAATTCTGGGTTCTAAATACTCCTTCATATATTCTATATTTTGTGTTATTAGTTCTTTATTCTGCATTCTATATTCTGCATTCTGTATTTATGTTCTATATTCTGTGTTCTACATCTACTTTCTAAATTCTATATTCTGTATTCTGTATTCAATATTCTACATTCTGTGTTCTGCATTCTATGTTCTAAATTCTGGGTTCTGTATTCTGTTTTCCATATTCTATATTCTGTGTTCTATATTCTATATTCTGTATTCTATATTCTGCATTCCGTATTCTATACTCTATATTCTGTGTTCTTCATTCTATTATCCAAATTCTATATTCAGTATTCTGTATTCTATATTCTAAATTCTGTGTTCTGCATTCCATGTTCTAAATTCTGTGTTCTGTATTTTCTATACTATATTCTATATTCTGTGTTCTACATTCTATATTCTAAATCCTATATTCAGTATTGTGTATTCTATATTCTTAATTCTATATTCTTCATTCCATGTTCTATGTTCTGGATCCTATACTCTCTATTTTATATTCTCTATTTGTGTTCTTCATTCTATATTCTACATAGTATATTCTGCATTCCGTATCCTATATTCTATATTCTATGTTCTACATTCTAAATTCTAAAATCTATATTCAGTATTCTGTATTCTATAGTATAAATTCTATGTTCTGCATTCCATTTCTAAATTGTGGTTTCTCTATTCTCTATTCTATATTATATATTTGGGTCGTTCATTCTATATTCTACGTCCTATAATCTGCCATCCGTATTTTATATTCTATATTGCTTGTTCTATATTCTATATTCTAAATTCTATATTCAGTATTTTGTATTCTATATTCTAATTTGTGTGTTCTGCATTCCATGTACTAAATTCTGGGTTCTCTATTCTCTATTCTCTATTCTATATTCTGTGTTTACATTCTATATTCTAAATTCTATATTCAGTATTCTGTATTCTATATTCTAAATTCTGTGTTCTGCTTTCTTTTTATAAATTCTATATTCAGTACCTTGCATTCTATATTCTAAATTCTGACTTCTGCATTCTATTTTCTAAATTCTATATTCATTATTCTGTATATTATATTCTAAAATCTGTGTTCTGCTTTCCATGTTCTACATTCTGGGTTCTGTATTGTTTTCCATATTCTATATACTGTGTTCTTCATTCTATATTCTGTATTGTATATTATTTATGCCGTATTATATATTCTGTGTTCTTCATTCTATATTCTGTATTCTATATTCTGCATTCCGTATGCTATATTCTATATTCTGTGTTCTACATTCTATATTCTAAATTCTATATTCAGTATTCTGTATTCTATAATCTAAATTCTGTATTCTGATTCAATTTTTAATTCTGGGTTCTAAATACTCCTTCATATATTCTATATTTTGTGTTCTTAGTTCTTTATTCTGCATTCTATATTCTGCATTCTGTATTTATGTTCTATATTCTGTGTTCTACATCTACTTTCTAAATTCTATATTCTGTATTCTGTATTCAATATTCTACATTCTGTGTTCTGCATTCTATGTTCTAAATTCTGGGTTCTGTATTCTGTTTTCCATATTCTATATTCTGTGTTCTATATTCTATATTCTCTATTCTATATTCTGCATTCCGTATTCTATACTCTATATTCTGTGTTCTTCATTCTATTATCCAAATTCTATATTCAGTATTCTGTATTCTATATTCTAAATTCTGTGTTCTGCTTTCTTTTTATAAATTCTATATTCAGTACCTTGAATTCTATATTCTAAATTCTGTGTTCTCCATTCTATTTTCTAAATTCTATATTCAGTACCTTGCATTCTATATTCTAAATTCTGAGTTCTGCATTCCATGTTCTAAATTCTGTGTTCTATATTTTCTATACTATATTCTATATTCTGTGTTCTACATTCTATATTCTAAATCCTATATTCAGTATTGTGTATTCTATATTCTTAATTCTCTATTCTTCATTCCATGTTCTAAGTTCTGGATCCTATACTCTCTATTATATATTCTCTATTTGTGTTCTTCATTCTATATTCTACATAGTATATTCTGCATTCCGTATCCTATATTCTATATTCTATGTTCTACATTCTAAATTCTTAAATCTATATTCAGTATTCTGTATTCTATAGTATAAATTCTCTGTTCTGCATACCATTTCTAAATTGTGGTTTCTCTATTCTCTATTCTATATTATATATTTGGGTCGTTCATTCTATATTCTACGTCCTATAATCTGCCATCCGTATTTTATATTCTATATTGTTTGTTCTATATTCTATATTCTAAATTCTATATTCAGTATTTTGTATTCTATATTCTAATTTGTGTGTTCTGCATTCCATGTACTAAATTCTGGGTTCTCTATTCTCTATTCTCTATTCTATATTCTGTGTTTACATTCTATATTCTAAATTCTATATTCAGTATTCTGTATTCCATATTCTAAATTCTGTGTTCTGCTTTCTTTTTATAAATTCTATATTCAGTACCTTGCATTCTATATTCTAAATTCTGTGTTCTGCATTCTATTTTCTAAATTCTATATTCATTATTCTGTATATTATATTCTAAAATCTGTGTTCTGCATTCCATGTTCTAAATTCTGGGTTCTGTATTGTTTTCCATATTCTATATACTGTGTTCTTCATTCTATATTCTGTATTGTATATTATTTATGCCGTATTATATATTCTGTGTTCTTCATTCTATATTCTGTATTCTATATTCTGCATTCCGTATTCTATATTCTATATTCTGTGTTCTACATTTTATACTCTAAATTCTATATTCAGTATTCTGTATTGTATATTCCAAATTCTGTGTTCTGCATTGTATGTTCTAAACTTTGGGTTCTGTATTCTGTATTCCATATTCTATATTTTGTGTTCTATAGTCTATATTTGGTATTCAATATTCTGCATTCCGTATTCTATATTCTATATCCTGTGTTCTAAATTCTATATTCAGTATTCTGTGTTTTATTTTCTAAATTCTGTGTTCTGCATTCCATGTTCTAAATTCTAGGTTTTATATTCACTATTGTATTTACTACATTCTGTGTGCTACATTCTATATTATAAATTCTATATTCAGTATTCTGTATTCTATATTCTAAATTCTGTATTCTTCATTCCGTGTTCTAAATTCTGATTTCTATATTCTCTATTCTATATTCTATATTCTGTGTTCTTCATTCTATATTCTACATTCTATATTCTGCATTCCGTATTCTATATTCTATATACTGTGTTCTACATTCTATATTCAAAATTCTATATTCATTATCCTGTATTCTATATTCTAAATTCTGTGCTTTGAATTCCATGTTCTAAATTCTGGGTTCTATATTCTCTACTATATATTCTTTATTTTTTGTTCTTCATTCTATATTGTACGTTCTATATTCTGCATTCCGTGTTATATATTCTATATTATGTTTCCTACATTCTATATTCTAAATTCTATATTCAGTATTCTGTATTCTATAATCTAAATTCTGTATTCTGATTCAATTTTTAAATTCTGGGTTCTAAATACTCCTTCATATATTCTATATTTTGTGTTCTTAGTTCTTTATTCTGCATTCTATATTCTGCATTCTGTATTTATGTTCTATATTCTGTGTTCTACATCTACTTTCTAAATTCTATATTCTGTATTCTGTATTCAATATTCTACATTCTGTGTTCTGCATTCTATGTTCTAAATTCTGGGTTCTGTATTCTGTTTTCCATATTCTATATTCTGTGTTCTATATTCTATATTCTGCATTCCGTATTCTATACTCTATATTCTGTGTTCTTCATTCTATTATCCAAATTCTATATTCAGTATTCTGTATTCTATATTCTAAATTCTGAGTTCTGCATTCCATGTTCTAAATTCTGTGTTCTATATTTTCTATACTATATTCTATATTCTGTGTTCTACATTCTATATTCTAAATCCTATATTCAGTATTGTGTATTCTATATTCTTAATTCTCTATTCTTCATTCCATGTTCTAAGTTCTGGATCCTATACTCTCTATTATATATTCTCTATTTGTGTTCTTCATTCTATATTCTACATAGTATATTCTGCATTCCGTATCCTATATTCTATATTCTATGTTCTACATTCTATATACTAAAATCTATATTCAGTATTCGGTATTCTATAGTATAAATTCTCTGTTCTGCATTCCATTTCTAAATTGTGTTTTCTCTATTCTCTATTCTATATTTTATATTTGGGTCGTTCATTCTATATTCTACGTCCTATAATCTGACATCCGTATTTTATATTCTATATTGTTTGTTCTATATTCTATATTCTAAATTCTATATTCAGTATTTTGTATTCTATATTCTAATTTGTGTGTTCTGCATTCCATGTACTAAATTCTGGGTTCTCTATTCTCTATTCTCTATTCTATATTCTGTGTTTACATTCTATATTCTAAATTCTATATTCAGTATTCTGTATTCCATATTCTAAATTCTGTGTTCTGCTTTCTTTTTATAAATTCTATATTCAGTACCTTGCATTCTATATTCTAAATTCTGTGTTCTGCATTCTATTTTCTAAATTCTATATTCATTATTCTGTATATTATATTCTAAAATCTGTGTTCTGCATTCCATGTTCTAAATTCTGGGTTCTGTATTGTTTTCCATATTCTATATACTGTGTTCTTCATTCTATATTCTGTATTGTATATTATTTATGCCGTATTATATATTCTGTGTTCTTCATTCTATATTCTGTATTCAATATTCTGCATTCCGTATTCTATATTCTATATTCTGTGTTCTACATTCTATATTCTAAATCCTATATTCAGTATTGTGTATTCTATATTCTTAATTCTCTATTCTTCATTCCATGTTCTAAGTTCTGGATCCTATACTCTCTATTATATATTCTCTATTTGTGTTCTTCATTCTATATTCTACATAGTATATTCTGCTTTCCGTATCCTATATTCTATATTCTATGTTCTACATTCTAAATTCTAAAATCTATATTCAGTATTCTGTATTCTATAGTATAAATTCTCTGTTCTGCATTCCATTTCTAAATTGTGGTTTCTCTATTCTCTATTCTATATTATATATTTGGGTCGTTCATTCTATATTCTACGTCCTATAATCTGCCATCCGTATTTTATATTCTATATTGCTTGTTCTATATTCTATATTCTAAATTCTATATTCAGTATTTTGTATTCTATATTCTAATTTGTGTGTTCTGCATTCCATGTACTAAATTCTGGGTTCTCTATTCTCTATTCTCTATTCTATATGCTGTGTTTACATTCTATATTCTAAATTCTATATTCAGTATTCTGTATTCCATATTCTAAATTCTGTGTTCTGCTTTCTTTTTATAAATCCTATATTCAGTACCTTGCATTCTATATTCTAAATTCTGTGTTCTGCATTCTATTTTCTAAATTCTATATTCATTATTCTGTATATTATATTCTAAAATCTGTGTTCTGCATTCCATGTTCTAAATTCTGGGTTCTGTATTGTTTTCCATATTCTATATACTGTGTTCTTCATTCTATATTCTGTATTGTATATTATTTATGCCGTATTATATATTCTGTGTTCTTCATTCTATAATCTGTATTCTATATTCTGCATTCCGTATTCTATATTCTATATTCTGTGTTCTACATTCTATATTCTATATCCTATATTCAGTATTGTGTATTCTATATTCTTAATTCTCTATTCTTCATTCCATGTTCTAAGTTCTGGATCCTATTCTCTCTATTATATATTCTCTATTTGTGTTCTTCATTCTATATTCTACATAGTATATTCTGCTTTCCGTATCCTATATTCTATATTCTATGTTCTACATTCTAAATTCTAAAATCTATATTCAGTATTCTGTATTCTATAGTATAAATTCTCTGTTCTGCATTCCATTTCTAAATTGTGTTTTCTCTATTCTCTATTCTCTATTATATATTTGGGTCGTTCATTCTATATTCTACATCCTATAATCTGCCATCCGTATTTTATATTCTATATTGTTTGTTCTATATTCTATATTCTAAATTCTATATTCAGTATTTTGTATTCTATATTCTAATTTGTGTGTTCTGCATTCCATGTACTAAATTCTGGGTTCTCTATTCTCTATTCTCTATTCTATATTCTGTGTTTACATTCTATATTCTAAATTCTATATTCAGTATTCTGTATTCTATATTCTAAATTCTGTGTTCTGCTTTTTTTTTATAAATTCTATATTCAGTACCTTGCATTCTATATTCTAAATTCTGTGTTCTGCATTCTATTTTCTAAATTCTATATTCATTATTCTGTATATTATATTCTAAAATCTGTGTTCTGCATTCCATGTTCTAAATTCTGGGTTCTGAATTGTTTTCCATATTCTATATACTGTGTTCTTCATTCTATATTCTGTATTGTATATTATTTATGCCGTATTATATATTCTGTGTTCTTCATTCTATATTCTGTATTCCATATACTGCATTCCGTATTCTATATTCTATATTCTGTGTTCTTCATTTTATACTCTAAATTCTATATTCAGTATTCTGTATTGTATATTCCAAATTCTGTATTCTTCATTCCGTGTTCTAAATTCTGAGTTCTATATTCTCTATTCTATATTCTATATTCTGTGTTCTTCATTCTATATTCTACATTCTATATTCTGCATTCCGTATTCTATATTCTATATACTGTGTTCTACATTCTATATTAAAAATTCTATATTCATTATCCTGTATTCTATATTCTAAATTCTGTGCTTTGAATTCCATGTTCTAAGTTCTGGGTTCTATATTCTCTACTATATATTCTTTATTTTTTTTCTTCATTCTTTATTGTACGTTCTATATTCTGCATTCCGTGTTATATATTCTATATTATGTTTTCTATATTCTATATTCTAAATTCTATATTCAGTATTCTGTATTCTATAATCTAAATTCTGTATTCTGATTCAATTTTTAAATTCTGGGTTCTAAATACTCCTTCATATATTCTATATTTTGTGTTCTTAGTTCTTTATTCTGCATTCTATATTCTGCATTCTGTATTTATGTTCTATATTCTGTGTTCTACATCTACTTTCTAAATTCTATATTCTGTATTCTGTATTCAATATTCTACATTCTGTGTTCTGCATTCTATGTTCTAAATTCTGGGTTCTGTATTCTGTTTTCCATATTCTATATTCTGTGTTCTATATTCTATATTCTCTATTCTATATTCTGCATTCCGTATTCTATACTCTATATTCTGTGTTCTTCATTCTATTATCCATATTCTATATTCAGTATTCTGTATTCTATATTCTAAATTCTGTGTTCTGCATTCCATGTTCTAAATTCTGTGTTCTATATTTTCTATACTATATTCTATATTCTGTGTTCTACATTCTATATTCTAAATCCTATATTCAGTATTGTGTATTCTATATTCTTAATTCTCTATTCTTCATTCCATGTTCTAAGCTCTGGATCCTATACTCTCTATTATATATTCTCTATTTGTGTTCTTCATTCTATATTCTACATAGTATATTCTGCATTCCGTATCCTATATTCTATATTCTATGTTCTACATTCTAAATTCTAAAATCTATATTCAGTATTCTGTATTCTATAGTATAAATTCTCTGTTCTGCATTCCATTTCTAAATTGTGTTTTCTCTATTCTCTCTTCTCTATTATATATTTGGGTCGTTCATTCTATATTCTACATCCTATAATCTGCCATCCGTATTTTATATTCTATATTGTTTGTTCTATATTCTATATTCTAAATTCTATATTCAGTATTTTGTATTCTATATTCTAATTTGTGTGTTCTGCATTCCATGTACTAAATTCTGGGTTCTCTATTCTCTATTCTCTATTCTATATTCTGTGTTTACATTCTATATTCTAAATTCTATATTCAGTATTCTGTATTCTATATTCTAAATTCTGTGTTCTGCTTTCTTTTTATAAATTCTATATTCAGTACCTTGCATTCTATATTCTAAATTCTGTGTTCTGCATTCTATTTTCTAAATTCTATATTCATTATTCTGTATATTATATTCTAAAATCTGTGTTCTGCATTCCATGTTCTAAATTCTGGGTTCTGAATTGTTTTCCATATTCTATATACTGTGTTCTTCATTCTATATTCTGTATTGTATATTATTTATGCCGTATTATATATTCTGTGTTCTTCATTCTATATTCTGTATTCTATATTCTGCATTCCGTATTCTATATTCTATATTCTGTGTTCTACATTTTATACTCTAAATTCTATATTCAGTATTCTGTATTCTATATTCTAAATTCTGTATTCTTCATTCCGTGTTCTAAATTCTGATTTCTATATTCTCTATTCTATATTCTATATTCTGTGTTCTTCATTCTATATTCTACATTCTATATTCTGCATTCCGTATTCTATATTCTATATACTGTGTTCTACATTCTATATTCAAAATTCTATATTCATTATCCTGTATTCTATATTCTAAATTCTGTGCTTTGAATTCCATGTTCTAAATTCTGGGTTCTATATTCTCTACTATATATTCTTTATTTTTTGTTCTTCATTCTATATTGTACGTTCTATATTCTGCATTCCGTGTTATATATTCTATATTATGTTTCCTACATTCTATATTCTAAATTCTATATTCAGTATTCTGTATTCTATAATCTAAATTCTGTATTCTGATTCAATTTTTAAATTCTGGGTTCTAAATACTCCTTCATATATTCTATATTTTGTGTTCTTAGTTCTTTATTCTGCATTCTATATTCTGCATTCTGTATTTATGTTCTATATTCTGTGTTCTACATCTACTTTCTAAATTCTATATTCTGTATTCTGTATTCAATATTCTACATTCTGTGTTCTGCATTCTATGTTCTAAATTCTGGGTTCTGTATTCTGTTTTCCATATTCTATATTCTGTGTTCTATATTCTATATTCTGTATTCTATATTCTGCATTCCATATTCTATACTCTATATTCTGTGTTCTTCATTCTATTATCCAAATTCTATATTCAGTATTCTGTATTCTATATTCTAAATTCTGAGTTCTGCATTCCATGTTCTAAATTCTGTGTTCTATATTTTCTATACTATATTCTATATTCTGTGTTCTACATTCTATATTCTAAATCCTATATTCAGTATTGTGTATTCTATATTCTTAATTCTCTATTCTTCATTCCATGTTCTAAGTTCTGGATCCTATACTCTCTATTATATATTCTCTATTTGTGTTCTTCATTCTATATTCTACATAGTATATTCTGCATTCGGTATCCTATATTCTATATTCTATGTTCTACATTCTAAATTCTAAAATCTATATTCAGTATTCTGTATTCTATAGTATAAATTCTCTGTTCTGCATTCCATTTCTAAATTGTGGTTTCTCTATTCTCTATTCTATATTATATATTTGGGTCGTTCATTCTATATTCTACGTCCTATAATCTGCCATCCGTATTTTATATTCTATATTGTTTGTTCTATATTCTATATTCTAAATTCTATATTCAGTATTTTGTATTCTATATTCTAATTTGTGTGTTCTGCATTCCATGTACTAAATTCTGGGTTCTCTATTCTCTATTCTCTATTCTATATTCTGTGTTTACATTCTATATTCTAAATTCTATATTCAGTATTCTGTATTCCATATTCTAAATTCTGTGTTCTGCTTTCTTTTTATAAATTCTATATTCAGTACCTTGCATTCTATATTCTAAATTCTGTGTTCTGCATTCTATTTTCTAAATTCTATATTCATTATTCTGTATATTATATTCTAAAATCTGTGTTCTGCATTCCATGTTCTAAATTCTGGGTTCTGTATTGTTTTCCATATTCTATATACTGTGTTCTTCATTCTATATTCTGTATTGTATATTATTTATGCCGTATTATATATTCTGTGTTCTTCATTCTATATTTTGTATTCTATATTCTGCATTCCGTATTCTATACTCTATATTCTGTGTTCTACATTCTATATTCTAAATTCTATATTCAGTATTCTGTATTTTATAATCTAAATTCTGTATTCTGATTCAATTTTTAATTCTGGGTTCTAAATACTCCTTCATATATTCTATATTTTGTGTTCTTAGTTCTTTATTCTGCATTCTATATTCTGCATTCTGTATTTATGTTCTATATTCTGTGTTCAACATCTACTTTCTAAATTCTATATTCTGTATTCTTTATTCAATATTCTACATTCTGTGTTCTGCATTCTATGTTCTAAATTCAGGGTTCTGTATTCTGTTTTCCATATTCTATATTCTGTGTTCTATATTCTATATTCTCTATACTATATTCTAAATTCCGTATTCTATACTCTATATTCTGTGTTCTTCATTCTATTATCCAAATTCTATATTCAGTATTCTGTATTCTATATTTAAATTCTGTGTTCTGCATTCCATGTTCTAAATTCTGTGTTCTATATTTTCTATACTATATTCTATATTCTGTGTTCTACATTCTATATTCTAAATCCTATATTCAGTATTGTGTATTCTATATTCTTAATTCTCTATTCTTCATTCCATGTTCTAAGTTCTGGATCCTATACTCTCTATTATATATTCTCTATTTGTGTTCTTCATTCTATATTCTACATAGTATATTCTGCATTCCGTATCCTATATTCTATATTCTATGTTCTACATTCTAAATTCTAAAATCTATATTCAGTATTCTGTATTCTATAGTATAAATTCTCTGTTCTGCATTCCATTTCTAAATTGTGTTTTCTCTATTCTCTATTCTCTATTATATATTTGGGTCGTTCATTCTATATTCTACATCCTATAATCTGCCATCCGTATTTTATTTTCTATATTGTTTGTTCTATATTCTATATTCTAAATTCTATATTCAGTATTTTGTATTCTATATTCTAATTTGTGTGTTCTGCATTCCATGTACTAAATTCTGGGTTCTCTATTCTCTATTCTCTATTCTATATTCTGTGTTTACATTCTATATTCTAAATTCTATATTCAGTATTCTGTATTCTATATTCTAAATTCTGTGTTCTGCTTTCTTTTTATAAATTCTATATTCAGTACCTTGCATTCTATATTCTAAATTCTGTGTTCTGCATTCTATTTTCTAAATTCTATATTCATTATTCTGTATATTATATTCTAAAATCTGTGTTCTGCATTCCATGTTCTAAATTCTGGGTTCTGAATTGTTTTCCATATTCTATATACTGTGTTCTTCATTCTATATTCTGTATTGTATATTATTTATGCCGTATTATATATTCTGTGTTCTTCATTCTATATTCTGTATTCTATATTCTGCATTCCGTATTCTATATTCTATATTCTGTGTTCTACATTTTATACTCTAAATTCTATATTCAGTATTCTGTATTCTATATTCTAAATTCTGTATTCTTCATTCCGTGTTCTAAATTCTGATTTCTATATTCTCTATTCTATATTCTATATTCTGTGTTCTTCATTCTATATTCTACATTCTATATTCTGCATTCCGTATTCTATATTCTATATACTGTGTTCTACATTCTATATTCAAAATTCTATATTCATTATCCTGTATTCTATATTCTAAATTCTGTGCTTTGAATTCCATGTTCTAAATTCTGGGTTCTATATTCTCTACTATATATTCTTTATTTTTTGTTCTTCATTCTATATTGTACATTCTATATTCTGCATTCCGTGTTATATATTCTATATTATGTTTCCTACATTCTATATTCTAAATTCTATATTCAGTATTCTGTATTCTATAATCTAAATTCTGTATTCTGATTCAATTTTTAAATTCTGGGTTCTAAATACTCCTTCATATATTCTATATTTTGTGTTCTTAGTTCTTTATTCTGCATTCTATATTCTGCATTCAGTATTTATGTTCTATATTCTGTGTTCTACATCTACTTTCTAAATTCTATATTCTGTATTCTGTATTCAATATTCTACATTCTGTGTTCTGCATTCTATGTTCTAAATTCTGGGTTCTGTATTCTGTTTTCCATATTCTATATTCTGTGTTCTATATTCTATATTCTGTATTCTATATTCTGCATTCCGTATTCTATACTCTATATTCTGTGTTCTTCATTCTATTATCCAAATTCTATATTCAGTATTCTGTATTCTATATTCTAAATTCTGAGTTCTGCATTCCATGTTCTAAATTCTGTGTTCTATATTTTCTATACTATATTCTATATTCTGTGTTCTACATTCTATATTCTAAATCCTATATTCAGTATTGTGTATTCTATATTCTTAATTCTCTATTCTTCATTCTATGTTCTAAGTTCTGGATCCTATACTCTCTATTATATATTCTCTATTTGTGTTCTTCATTCTATATTCTACATAGTATATTCTGCATTCCGTATCCTATATTTTATATTCTATGTTCTACATTCTAAATTCTAAAATCTATATTCAGTATTCTGTATTCTATAGTATAAATTCTCTGTTCTGCATTCCATTTCTAAATTGTGGTTTCTCTATTCTCTATTCTATATTATATATTTGGGTCGTTCATTCTATATTCTACGTCCTATAATCTGCCATCCGTATTTTATATTCTATATTGTTTGTTCTATATTCTATATTCTAAATTCTATATTCAGTATTTTGTATTCTATATTCTAATTTGTGTGTTCTGCATTCCATGTACTAAATTCTGGGTTCTCTATTCTCTATTCTCTATTCTATATTCTGTGTTTACATTCTATATTCTAAATTCTATATTCAGTATTCTGTATTCCATATTCTAAATTCTGTGTTCTGCTTTCTTTTTATAAATTCTATATTCAGTACCTTGCATTCTATATTCTAAATTCTGTGTTCTGCATTCTATTTTCTAAATTCTATATTCATTATTCTGTATATTATATTCTAAAATCTGTGTTCTGCATTCCATGTTCTAAATTCTGGGTTCTGAATTGTTTTCCATATTCTATATACTGTGTTCTTCATTCTATATTCTGTATTGTATATTATTTATGCCGTATTATATATTCTGTGTTCTTCATTCTATATTCTGTATTCTATATTCTGCATTCCGTATTCTATATTCTATATTCTGTGTTCTACATTTTATACTCTAAATTCTATATTCAGTATTCTGTATTCTATATTCTAAATTCTGTATTCTTCATTCCGTGTTCTAAATTCTGATTTCTATATTCTCTATTCTATATTCTATATTCTGTGTTCTTCATTCTATATTCTACATAGTATATTCTGCATTCCGTATCCTATATTCTATATTCTATGTTCTACATTCTAAATTCTAAAATCTATATTCAGCATTCTGAATTCTATAGTATAAATTCTCTGTTCTGCATTCCATTTCTAAATTGTGGTTTCTCTATTCTCTATTCTATATTATATATTTGGGTCGTTCATTCTATATTCTACGTCCTATAATCTGCCATCCGTATTTTATATTCTATATTGTTTGTTCTATATACTATATTCTAAATTCTATATTCAGTATTTTGTATTCTATATTCAAATTTGTGTGTTCTGCATTCCATGTACTAAATTCTGGGTTCTCTATTCTCTATTCTCTATTCTATATTCTGTGTTTCCATTCTATATTCTAAATTCTATATTCAGTATTCTGTATTCTATATTCTAAATTCTGTGTTCTGCTTTCTTTTTATAAATTCTATATTCAGTACCTTGCATTCTGTATTCTAAATTCTGTGTTCTGCGTTCTATTTTCTAAATTCTATATTCATTATTCTGTATATTATATTCTAAAATCTGTGTTCTGCATTCCATGTTCTAAATTCTGTGTTCTGAATTGTTTTCCATATTCTATATACTGTGTTCTTCATTCTATATTCTGTATTGTATATTATTTATGCCGTATTATATATTCTGTGTTCTTCATTCTATATTCTGTATTCTATATTCTGCATTCCGTATTCTATATTCTATATTCTGTGTTCTACATTTTATACTCTAAATTCTATATTCAGTATTCTGTATTCTATATTCTAAATTCTGTATTCTTCATTCCGTGTTCTAAATTCTGATTTCTATATTCTCTATTCTATATTCTATATTCTGTGTTCTTCATTCTATATTCTACATTCTATATTCTGCATTCCGTATTCTATATTCTATATACTGTGTTCTACATTCTATATTCAAAATTCTATATTCATTATCCTGTATTCTATATTTTAAATTCTGTGCTTTGAATTCCATGTTCTAAATTCTGGGTTCTATATTCTCTACTATATATTCTTTATTTTTTGTTCTTCATTCTATATTGTACATTCTATATTCTGCATTCCGTGTTATATATTCTATATTATGTTTCCTACATTCTATATTCTAAATTCTATATTCAGTATTCTGTATTCTATAATCTAAATTCTGTATTCTGATTCAATTTTTAAATTCTGGGTTCTAAATACTCCTTCATATATTCTATATTTTGTGTTCTTAGTTCTTTATTCTGCATTCTATATTCTGCATTCTGTATTTATGTTCTATATTCTGTGTTCTACATCTACTTTCTAAATTCTATATTCTGTATTCTGTATTCAATATTCTACATTCTGTGTTCTGCATTCTATGTTCTAAATTCTGGGTTCTGTATTCTGTTTTCCATATTCTATATTCTGTGTTCTATATTCTATATTCTCTATTCTATATTCTGCATTCCGTATTCTATACTCTATATTCTGTGTTCTTCATTCTATTATCCAAATTCTATATTCAGTATTCTGTATTCTATATTCTAAATTCTGAGTTCTGCATTCCATGTTCTAAATTCTGTGTTCTATATTTTCTATACTATATTCTATATTCTGTGTTCTACATTCTATATTCTAAATCCTATATTCAGTATTGTGTATTCTATATTCTTAATTCTCTATTCTTCATTCCATGTTCTAAGTTCTGGATCCTATACTCTCTATTATATATTCTCTATTTGTGTTCTTCATTCTATATTCTACATAGTATATTCTGCATTCGGTATCCTATATTCTATATTCTATGTTCTACATTCTAAATTCTAAAATCTATATTCAGTATTCTGTATTCTATAGTATAAATTCTCTGTTCTGCATTCCATTTCTAAATTGTGGTTTCTCTATTCTCTATTCTATATTATATATTTGGGTTGTTCATTCTATATTCTACGTCCTATAATCTGCCATCCGTATTTTATATTCTATATTGTTTGTTCTATATTCTATATTCTAAATTCTATATATAGTATTTTGTATTCTATATTCTAATTTGTGTGTTCTGCATTCCATGTACTAAATTCTGGGTTCTCTATTCTCTATTCTCTATTCTATATACTGTGTTTACATTCTATATTCTAAATTCTATATTCAGTATTCTGTATTCCATATTCTAAATTCTGTGTTCTGCTTTCTTTTTATAAATTCTATATTCAGTACCTTGCATTCTATATTCTAAATTCTGTGTTCTGCATTCTATTTTCTAAATTCTATATTCATTATTCTGTATATTATATTCTAAAATCTGTGTTCTGCATTCCATGTTCTAAATTCTGGGTTCTGTATTGTTTTCCATATTCTATATAATGTGTTCTTCATTCTATATTCTGTATTGTATATTATTTATGCCGTATTATATATTCTGTGTTCTTCATTCTATATTCTGTATTCTATATTCTGCATTCCGTATTCTATATTCTATATTCTGTGTTCTACATTCTATATTCTAAATCCTATATTCAGTATTGTGTATTCTATATTCTTAATTCTCTATTCTTCATTCCATGTTCTAAGTTCTGGATCCTATACTCTCTATTATATATTCTCTATTTGTGTTCTTCATTCTATATTCTACATAGTATATTCTGCATTCCGTATCCTATATTCTATATTCTATGTTCTACATTCTAAATTCTAAAATCTATATTCAGCATTCTGTATTCTATAGTATAAATTCTCTGTTCTGCATTCCATTTCTAAATTGTGGTTTCTCTATTCTCTATTCTATATTATATATTTGGGTCGTTCATTCTATATTCTACGTCCTATAATCTGCCATCCGTATTTTATATTCTATATTGTTTGTTCTATATTCTATATTCTAAATTCTATATTCAGTATTTTGTATTCTATATTCAAATTTGTGTGTTCTGCATTCCATGTACTAAATTCTGGGTTCTCTATTCTCTATTCTCTATTCTATATTCTGTGTTTACATTCTATATTCTAAATTCTATATTCAGTATTCTGTATTCTATATTCTAAATTCTGTGTTCTGCTTTCTTTTTAAAATTTCTATATTCAGTACCTTGCATTCTATATTCTAAATTCTGTGTTCTGCGTTCTATTTTCTAAATTCTATATTCATTATTCTGTATATTATATTCTAAAATTTGTGTTCTGCATTCCATGTTCTAAATTCTGGGTTCTGTATTGTTTTCCATATTCTATATACTGTGTTCTTCATTCTATATTCTGTATTGTATATTATTTATGCCGTATTATATATTCTGTGTTCTTCATTCTATATTCTGTATTCTATATTGTGCATTCCGTATTCTATATTCTATATTCTGTGTTCTACATTTTATACTCTAAATACTATATTCAGTATTCTGTATTGTATATTCCAAATTCTGTATCCTTCATTCCGTGTTCTAAATTCTGAGTTCTATATTCTCTATTCTATATTCTATATTCTCTGTTCTTCATTCTATATTCTACATTCTATATTCTGCATGACATATTCTATATTCTATATACTGTGTTCTTCATTCTATATTCAAAATTCTATATTCATTATCCTGTATTCTATATTCTAAATTCTGTGCTTTGAATTCCATGTTCTAAATTCTGGGTTCTATATTCTCTACTATATATTCTTTATTTTTTGTTCTTCATTCTATATTGTACGTTCTATATTCTGCATTCCGTGTTATATATTCTATATTATGTTTTCTACATTCTATATTCTATATTCTATATTCAGTATTCTGTATTCTATAATCTAAATTCTGTATTCTGATTCAATTTTTAAATTCTGGGTTCTAAATACTCCTTCATATATTCTATATTTTGTGTTCTTAGTTCTTTATTCTGCATTCTATATTCTGCATTCTGTATTTATGTTCTATATTCTGTGTTCTACATCTACTTTCTAAATTCTATATTCTGTATTCTGTATTCAATATTCTACATTCTGTGTTCTGCATTCTATGTTCTAAATTCTGGGTTCTGTATTCTGTTTTCCATATTCTATATTCTGTGTTCTATATTCTATATTCTGTATTCTATATTCTGCATTCCGTATTCTATACTCTATATTCTGTGTTCTTCATTCTATTATCCAAATTCTATATTCAGTATTCTGTATTCTATATTCTAAATTCTGAGTTCTGCATTCCATGTTCTAAATTCTGTGTTCTATATTTTCTATACTATATTCTATATTCTGTGTTCTACATTCTATATTCTAAATCCTATATTCAGTATTGTGTATTCTATATTCTTAATTCTCTATTCTTCATTCCATGTTCTAAGTTCTGGATCCTATACTCTCTATTATATATTCTCTATTTGTGTTCTTCATTCTATATTCTACATAGTATATTCTGCATTCCGTATCCTATATTCTATATTCTATGTTCTACATTCTAAATTCTAAAATCTATATTCAGTATTCTGTATTCTATAGTATAAATTCTCTGTTCTGCATTCCATTTCTAAATTGTGGTTTCTCTATTCTCTATTCTATATTATATATTTGAGTCGTTCATTCTATATTCTACGTCCTATAATCTGCCATCCGTATTTTATATTCTATATTGTTTGTTCTATATTCTATATTCTAAATTCTATATTCAGTATTTTGTATTCTATATTCTAATTTGTGTGTTCTGCATTCCATGTACTAAATTCTGGGTTCTCTATTCTCTATTCTCTATTCTATATTCTGTGTTTACATTCTATATTCTAAATTCTATATTCAGTATTCTGTATTCTATATTCTAAATTCTGTGTTCTGCTTTCTTTTTATAAATTCTATATTCAGTACCTTGCATTCTATATTCTAAATTCTGTGTTCTGCGTTCTATTTTCTAAATTCTATATTCATTATTCTGTATATTATATTCTAAAATCTGTGTTCTGCATTCCATGTTCTAAATTCTGGGTTCTGTATTGTTTTCCATATTCTATATACTGTGTTCTTCATTCTATATTCTGTATTGTATATTATTTATGCCGTATTATATATTCTGTGTTCTTCATTCTATATTCTGTATTCCATATACTGCATTCCGTATTCTATATTCTATATTCTGTGTTCTACATTTTATACTCTAAATTCTATATTCAGTATTCTGTATTGTATATTCCAAATTCTGTATTCTTCATTCCGTGTTCTAAATTCTGAGTTCTATATTCTCTATTCTATATTCTATATTCTGTGTTCTTCATTCTATATTCTACATTCTATATTCTGCATTCCGTATTCTATATTCTATATACTGTGTTCTACATTCTATATTCAAAATTCTATATTCATTATCCTGTATTCTATATTCTAAATTCTGTGCTTTGAATTCCATGTTCTAAGTTCTGGGTTCTATATTCTCTACTATATATTCTTTATTTTTTGTTCTTCATTCTATTTTGTACGTTCTATATTCTGCCTTCCGTGTTATATATTCTATATTATGTTTTCTATATTCTATATTCTAAATTCTATATTCAGTATTCTGTATTCTATAATCTAAATTCTGTATTCTGATTCAATTTTTAAATTCTGGGTTCTAAATACTCCTTCATATATTCTATATTTTGTGTTCTTAGTTCTTTATTCTGCATTCTATATTCTGCATTCTGTATTTATGTTCTATATTCTGTGTTCTACATCTACTTTCTAAATTCTATATTCTGTATTCTGTATTCAATATTCTACATTCTGTTTTCTGCATTCTATGTTCTAAATTCTGGGTTCTGTATTCTGTTTTCCATATTCTATATTCTGTGTTCTATATTCTATATTCTGTATTCTATATTCTGCATTCCGTATTGTATACTCTATATTCTTTGTTCTTCATTCTATTATCCAAATTCTATATTCAGTATTCTGTATTCTATATTCTAAATTCTGAGTTCTGCATTCCATGTTCTACATTCTTTGTTCTATATTTTCTATACTATATTCTATATTCTGTGTTCTACATTCTATATTCTAAATCCTATATTCAGTATTGTGTATTCTATATTCTTCATTCTCTATTCTTCATTCCATGTTCTAAGTTCTGGATCCTATACTCTCTATTATATATTCTCTATTTGTGTTCTTCATTCTATATTCTACATAGTATATTCTGCATTCCGTATCCTATATTCTATATTCTATGTTCTACATTCTAAATTCTAAAATCTATATTCAGTTTTCTGTATTCTATAGTATAAATTCTCTGTTCTGCATTCCATTTCTAAATTGTGGTTTCTCTATTCTCTATTCTATATTATATATTTGGGTCGTTCATTCTATATTCTACGTCCTATAATCTGCCATCCGTATTTTATATTCTATATTGTTTGTTCTATATTCTATATTCTAAATTCTATATTCAGTATTTTGTATTCTATATTCTAATTTGTGTGTTCTGCATTCCATGTACTAAATTCTGGGTTCTCTATTCTCTATTCTCTATTCTATATTCTGTGTTTACATTCTATATTCTAAATTCTATATTCAGTATTCTGTATTCTATATTCTAAATTCTGTGTTCTGCTTTCTTTTTATAAATTCTATATTCAGTACCTTGCATTCTATATTCAAAATTCTGTGTTCTGCATTCTATTTTCTAAATTCTATATTCATTATTCTGTATATTATATTCTAAAATCTGTGTTCTGCATTCCATGTTCTAAATTCTGGGTTCTGTATTGTTTTCCATATTCTATATACTGTGTTCTTCATTCTATATTCTGTATTGTAAATTATTTATGCCGTATTATATATTCTGTGTTCTTCATTCTATATTCTGTATTCTATATTCTGCATTCCGTATTCTATATTCTATATTCTGTGCTCTACAGTCTATATTCTAAATCCTATATTCAGTATTGTGTATTCTATATTCTTAATTCTCTATTCTTCATTCCATGTTCTAAGTTCTGGATCCTATACTCTCTATTTTATATTCTCTATTTGTGTTCTTCATTCTATATTCTACATAGTATATTCTGCATTCCGTATTCTATATTCTATATTCTATGTTCTACATTCTAAATTCTAAAATCTATATTCAGTATTCTGTATTCTATAGTATAAATTCTCTGTTCTGCATTCCATTTCTAAATTGTGGTTTCTCTATTCTCTATTCTATATTATATATTTGGGTCGTTCATTCTATATTCTACGTCCTATAATCTGCCATCCGTATTTTATATTCTTTATTGTTTGTTCTATATTCTATATTCTAAATTCTATATTCAGTATTTTGTATTCTATATTCTAATTTGTGTGTTCTGCATTCCATGTACTAAATTCTGGGTTCTCTATTCTCTATTCTCTATTCTATATTCTGTGTTTACATTCTATATTCTAAATTCTATATTCAGTATTCTGTATTCTATATTCTAAATTCTGTGTTCTGCTTTCTTTTTATAAATTCTATATTCAGTACCTTGCATTCTATATTCTAAATTCTGTGTTCTGCATTCTATTTTCTAAATTCTATATTCATTATTCTGTATATTATATTCTAAAATCTGTGTTCTGCATTCCATGTTCTAAATTCTGGGTTCTGTATTG
Organism: Vicugna pacos; assembly: GCF_048564905.1. Taxonomy (NCBI): domain Eukaryota; kingdom Metazoa; phylum Chordata; class Mammalia; order Artiodactyla; family Camelidae; genus Vicugna; species Vicugna pacos. Next base: position 68,708,973 of record NW_027328741.1, on the reverse strand, counting down.
TTTTCCATATTCTATATACTGTGTTCTTCATTCTATATTCTGTATTGTATATTATTTATGCCGTATTATATATTCTGTGTTCTTCATTCTATATTCTGTATTCTATATTCTGCATTCCGTATTCTATATTCTATATTCTGTGTTCTACATTTTATACTCTAAATTCTATATTCAGTATTCTGTATTGTATATTCCAAATTCTGTGTTCTGCATTGTATGTTCTAAACTTTGGGTTCTGTATTCTGTATTCCATATTCTATATTTTGTGTTCTATAGTCTATATTTGGTATTCAATATTCTGCATTCCGTATTCTATATTCTATATCCTGTGTTCTAAATTCTATATTCAGTATTCTGTGTTTTATTTTCTAAATTCTGTGTTCTGCATTCCATGTTCTAAATTCTAGGTTTTATATTCACTATTGTATTTACTACATTCTGTGTGCTACATTCTATATTATAAATTCTATATTCAGTATTCCGTATTCTATATTCTATATACTGTGTTCTACATTCTATATTCAAAATTCTATATTCATTATCCTGTATTCTATATTCTAAATTCTGTGCTTTGAATTCCATGTTCTAAATTCTGGGTTCTATATACTCTATTATATATTCTATATTTTTTGTTCTTCATTCTATATTGTACGTTCTATATTCTGCATTCCGTGTTATATATTCTATATTATGTTTCCTACATTCTATATTCTAAATTCTATATTCAGTATTCTGTATTCTATAATCTAAATTCTGTATTCTGATTCAATTTTTAAATTCTGGGTTCTAAATACTCCTTCATATATTCTATATTTTGTGTTCTTAGTTCTTTATTCTGCATTCTATATTCTGCATTCTGTATTTATGTTCTATATTCTGTGTTCTACATCTACTTTCTATATTCTATATTCTGTATTCTGTATTCAATATTCTACATTCTGTGTTCTGCATTCTATGTTCTAAATTCTGGGTTCTGTATTCTGTTTTCCATATTCTATATTCTGTTTTCTATATTCTATATTCTGTATTCTATATTCTTCATTCCGTATTCTATACTCTATATTCTGTGTTCTTCATTCTATTATCCAAATTCTATATTCAGTATTCTGTATTCTATATTCTAAATTCTGTATTCTTCATTCCGTGTTCTAAATTCTGAGTTCTATATTCTCTATTCTATATTCTATATTCTGTGTTCTTCATTCTATATTCTACATTCTATATTCTGCATTCCATATTCTATATTCTATATACTGTGTTCTACATTCTATATTCAAAATTCTATATTCATTATCCTGTATTCTATATTCTAAATTCTGTGCTTTGAATTCCATGTTCTAAATTCTGGGTTCTATATTCTCTACTATATATTCTTTATTTTTTGTTCTTCATTCTATATTGTACGTTCTATATTCTGCATTCCGTGTTATATATTCTATATTATGTTTTCTACATTCTATATTCTAAATTCTATATTCAGTATTCTGTATTCTATAATCTAAATTCTGTATTCTGATTCAATTTTTAAATTCTGGGTTCTAAATACTCCTTCATATATTCTATATTTTGTGTTCTTAGTTCTTTATTCTGCATTCTATATTCTGCATTCTGTATTTATGTTCTATATTCTGTGTTCTACATCTACTTTCTAAATTCTATATTCTGTATTCTGTATTCAATATTCTACATTCTGTGTTCTGCATTCTATGTTCTAAATTCTGGGTTCTGTATTCTGTTTTCCATATTCTATATTCTGTGTTCTATATTCTATATTCTGTATTCTATATTCTGCATTCCGTATTCTATACTCTATATTCTGTGTTCTTCATTCTATTATCCAAATTCTATATTCAGTATTCTGTATTCTATATTCTAAATTCTGTGTTCTGCATTCCATGTTCTAAATTTTGTGTTCTATATTTTCTATACTATATTCTACATTCTGTGTTCTACATTCTATATTCTAAATCCTATATTCATTATTGTGTATTCTATATTCTTCATTCTCTATTCTTCATTCCATGTTCTAAGTTCTGGATCCTATACTCTCTATTATATATTCTCTATTTGTGTTCTTCATTCTATATTCTACATAGTATATTCTGCATTCCGTATCCTATATTCTATATTCTATGTTCTACATTCTAAATTCTAAAATCTATATTCAGTATTCTGTATTCTATAGTATAAATTCTCTGTTCTGCATTCCATTTCTAAATTGTGGTTTCTCTATTCTCTATTCTATATTATATATTTGGGTCGTTCATTCTATATTCTACGTCCTATAATCTGCCATCCGTATTTTATATTCTATATTGTTTGTTCTATATTCTATATTCTAAATTCTATATTCAGTATTTTGTATTCTATATTCTAATTTGTGTGTTCTGCATTCCATGTACTAAATTCTGGGTTCTCTATTCTCTATTCTCTATTCTATATTCTGTGTTTACATTCTATATTCTAAATTCTATATTCAGTATTCTGTATTCTATATTCTAAATTCTGTGTTCTGCTTTCTTTTTATAAATTCTATATTCAGTACCTTGCATTCTATATTCAAAATTCTGTGTTCTGCATTCTATTTTCTAAATTCTATATTCATTATTCTGTATATTATATTCTAAAATCTGTGTTCTGCATTCCATGTTCTAAATTCTGGGTTCTGTATTGTTTTCCATATTCTATATACTGTGTTCTTCATTCTATATTCTGTATTGTAAATTATTTATGCCGTATTATATATTCTGTGTTCTTCATTCTATATTCTGTATTCTATATTCTGCATTCCGTATTCTATATTCTATATTCTGTGCTCTACAGTCTATATTCTAAATCCTATATTCAGTATTGTGTATTCTATATTCTTAATTCTCTATTCTTCATTCCATGTTCTAAGTTCTGGATCCTATACTCTCTATTTTATATTCTCTATTTGTGTTCTTCATTCTATATTCTACATAGTATATTCTGCATTCCGTATTCTATATTCTATATTCTATGTTCTACATTCTAAATTCTAAAATCTATATTCAGTATTCTGTATTCTATAGTATAAATTCTCTGTTCTGCATTCCATTTCTAAATTGTGGTTTCTCTATTCTCTATTCTATATTATATATTTGGGTCGTTCATTCTATATTCTACGTCCTATAATCTGCCATCCGTATTTTATATTCTTTATTGTTTGTTCTATATTCTATATTCTAAATTCTATATTCAGTATTTTGTATTCTATATTCTAATTTGTGTGTTCTGCATTCCATGTACTAAATTCTGGGTTCTCTATTCTCTATTCTCTATTCTATATTCTGTGTTTACATTCTATATTCTAAATTCTATATTCAGTATTCTGTATTCTATATTCTAAATTCTGTGTTCTGCTTTCTTTTTATAAATTCTATATTCAGTACCTTGCATTCTATATTCTAAATTCTGTGTTCTGCATTCTATTTTCTAAATTCTATATTCATTATTCTGTATATTATATTCTAAAATCTGTGTTCTGCATTCCATGTTCTAAATTCTGGGTTCTGTATTGTTTTCCATATTCTATATACTGTGTTCTTCATTCTATATTCTGTATTGTATATTATTTATGCCGTATTATATATTCTGTGTTCTTCATTCTATATTCTGTATTCTATATTCTGCATTCCGTATTCTATATTCTATATTCTGTGTTCTACATTTTATACTCTAAATTCTATATTCAGTATTCTGTATTGTATATTCCAAATTCTGTGTTCTGCATTGTATGTTCTAAACTTTGGGTTCTGTATTCTGTATTCCATATTCTATATTTTGTGTTCTATAGTCTATATTTGGTATTCAATATTCTGCATTCCGTATTCTATATTCTATATCCTGTGTTCTAAATTCTATATTCAGTATTCTGTGTTTTATTTTCTAAATTCTGTGTTCTGCATTCCATGTTCTAAATTCTAGGTTTTATATTCACTATTGTATTTACTACATTCTGTGTGCTACATTCTATATTATAAATTCTATATTCAGTATTCCGTATTCTATATTCTATATACTGTGTTCTACATTCTATATTCAAAATTCTATATTCATTATCCTGTATTCTATATTCTAAATTCTGTGCTTTGAATTCCATGTTCTAAATTCTGGGTTCTATATACTCTATTATATATTCTATATTTTTTGTTCTTCATTCTATATTGTACGTTCTATATTCTGCATTCCGTGTTATATATTCTATATTATGTTTCCTACATTCTATATTCTAAATTCTATATTCAGTATTCTGTATTCTATAATCTAAATTCTGTATTCTGATTCAATTTTTAAATTCTGGGTTCTAAATACTCCTTCATATATTCTATATTTTGTGTTCTTAGTTCTTTATTCTGCATTCTATATTCTGCATTCTGTATTTATGTTCTATATTCTGTGTTCTACATCTACTTTCTATATTCTATATTCTGTATTCTGTATTCAATATTCTACATTCTGTGTTCTGCATTCTATGTTCTAAATTCTGGGTTCTGTATTCTGTTTTCCATATTCTATATTCTGTTTTCTATATTCTATATTCTGTATTCTATATTCTTCATTCCGTATTCTATACTCTATATTCTGTGTTCTTCATTCTATTATCCAAATTCTATATTCAGTATTCTGTATTCTATATTCTAAATTCTGTATTCTTCATTCCGTGTTCTAAATTCTGAGTTCTATATTCTCTATTCTATATTCTATATTCTGTGTTCTTCATTCTATATTCTACATTCTATATTCTGCATTCCATATTCTATATTCTATATACTGTGTTCTACATTCTATATTCAAAATTCTATATTCATTATCCTGTATTCTATATTCTAAATTCTGTGCTTTGAATTCCATGTTCTAAATTCTGGGTTCTATATTCTCTACTATATATTCTTTATTTTTTGTTCTTCATTCTATATTGTACGTTCTATATTCTGCATTCCGTGTTATATATTCTATATTATGTTTTCTACATTCTATATTCTAAATTCTATATTCAGTATTCTGTATTCTATAATCTAAATTCTGTATTCTGATTCAATTTTTAAATTCTGGGTTCTAAATACTCCTTCATATATTCTATATTTTGTGTTCTTAGTTCTTTATTCTGCATTCTATATTCTGCATTCTGTATTTATGTTCTATATTCTGTGTTCTACATCTACTTTCTAAATTCTATATTCTGTATTCTGTATTCAATATTCTACATTCTGTGTTCTGCATTCTATGTTCTAAATTCTGGGTTCTGTATTCTGTTTTCCATATTCTATATTCTGTGTTCTATATTCTATATTCTGTATTCTATATTCTGCATTCCGTATTCTATACTCTATATTCTGTGTTCTTCATTCTATTATCCAAATTCTATATTCAGTATTCTGTATTCTATATTCTAAATTCTGTGTTCTGCATTCCATGTTCTAAATTTTGTGTTCTATATTTTCTATACTATATTCTACATTCTGTGTTCTACATTCTATATTCTAAATCCTATATTCATTATTGTGTATTCTATATTCTTCATTCTCTATTCTTCATTCCATGTTCTAAGTTCTGGATCCTATACTCTCTATTATATATTCTCTATTTGTGTTCTTCATTCTATATTCTACATAGTATATTCTGCATTCCGTATCCTATATTCTATATTCTATGTTCTACATTCTAAATTCTAAAATCTATATTCAGTATTCTGTATTCTATAGTATAAATTCTCTGTTCTGCATTCCATTTCTAAATTGTGGTTTCTCTATTCTCTATTCTATATTATATATTTGGGTCGTTCATTCTATATTCTACGTCCTATAATCTGCCATCCGTATTTTATATTCTATATTGTTTGTTCTATATTCTATATTCTAAATTCTATATTCAGTATTTTGTATTCTATATTCTAATTTGTGTGTTCTGCATTCCATGTACTAAATTCTGGGTTCTCTATTCTCTATTCTCTATTCTATATTCTGTGTTTACATTCTATATTCTAAATTCTATATTCAGTATTCTGTATTCTATATTCTAAATTCTGTGTTCTGCTTTCTTTTTATAAATTCTATATTCAGTACCTTGCATTCTATATTCAAAATTCTGTGTTCTGCATTCTATTTTCTAAATTCTATATTCATTATTCTGTATATTATATTCTAAAATCTGTGTTCTGCATTCCATGTTCTAAATTCTGGGTTCTGTATTGTTTTCCATATTCTATATACTGTGTTCTTCATTCTATATTCTGTATTGTAAATTATTTATGCCGTATTATATATTCTGTGTTCTTCATTCTATATTCTGTATTCTATATTCTGCATTCCGTATTCTATATTCTATATTCTGTGCTCTACAGTCTATATTCTAAATCCTATATTCAGTATTGTGTATTCTATATTCTTAATTCTCTATTCTTCATTCCATGTTCTAAGTTCTGGATCCTATACTCTCTATTTTATATTCTCTATTTGTGTTCTTCATTCTATATTCTACATAGTATATTCTGCATTCCGTATTCTATATTCTATATTCTATGTTCTACATTCTAAATTCTAAAATCTATATTCAGTATTCTGTATTCTATAGTATAAATTCTCTGTTCTGCATTCCATTTCTAAATTGTGGTTTCTCTATTCTCTATTCTATATTATATATTTGGGTCGTTCATTCTATATTCTACGTCCTATAATCTGCCATCCGTATTTTATATTCTTTATTGTTTGTTCTATATTCTATATTCTAAATTCTATATTCAGTATTTTGTATTCTATATTCTAATTTGTGTGTTCTGCATTCCATGTACTAAATTCTGGGTTCTCTATTCTCTATTCTCTATTCTATATTCTGTGTTTACATTCTATATTCTAAATTCTATATTCAGTATTCTGTATTCTATATTCTAAATTCTGTGTTCTGCTTTCTTTTTATAAATTCTATATTCAGTACCTTGCATTCTATATTCTAAATTCTGTGTTCTGCATTCTATTTTCTAAATTCTATATTCATTATTCTGTATATTATATTCTAAAATCTGTGTTCTGCATTCCATGTTCTAAATTCTGGGTTCTGTATTGTTTTCCATATTCTATATACTGTGTTCTTCATTCTATATTCTGTATTGTATATTATTTATGCCGTATTATATATTCTGTGTTCTTCATTCTATATTCTGTATTCTATATTCTGCATTCCGTATTCTATATTCTATATTCTGTGTTCTACATTTTATACTCTAAATTCTATATTCAGTATTCTGTATTGTATATTCCAAATTCTGTGTTCTGCATTGTATGTTCTAAACTTTGGGTTCTGTATTCTGTATTCCATATTCTATATTTTGTGTTCTATAGTCTATATTTGGTATTCAATATTCTGCATTCCGTATTCTATATTCTATATCCTGTGTTCTAAATTCTATATTCAGTATTCTGTGTTTTATTTTCTAAATTCTGTGTTCTGCATTCCATGTTCTAAATTCTAGGTTTTATATTCACTATTGTATTTACTACATTCTGTGTGCTACATTCTATATTATAAATTCTATATTCAGTATTCCGTATTCTATATTCTATATACTGTGTTCTACATTCTATATTCAAAATTCTATATTCATTATCCTGTATTCTATATTCTAAATTCTGTGCTTTGAATTCCATGTTCTAAATTCTGGGTTCTATATACTCTATTATATATTCTATATTTTTTGTTCTTCATTCTATATTGTACGTTCTATATTCTGCATTCCGTGTTATATATTCTATATTATGTTTCCTACATTCTATATTCTAAATTCTATATTCAGTATTCTGTATTCTATAATCTAAATTCTGTATTCTGATTCAATTTTTAAATTCTGGGTTCTAAATACTCCTTCATATATTCTATATTTTGTGTTCTTAGTTCTTTATTCTGCATTCTATATTCTGCATTCTGTATTTATGTTCTATATTCTGTGTTCTACATCTACTTTCTATATTCTATATTCTGTATTCTGTATTCAATATTCTACATTCTGTGTTCTGCATTCTATGTTCTAAATTCTGGGTTCTGTATTCTGTTTTCCATATTCTATATTCTGTTTTCTATATTCTATATTCTGTATTCTATATTCTTCATTCCGTATTCTATACTCTATATTCTGTGTTCTTCATTCTATTATCCAAATTCTATATTCAGTATTCTGTATTCTATATTCTAAATTCTGTATTCTTCATTCCGTGTTCTAAATTCTGAGTTCTATATTCTCTATTCTATATTCTATATTCTGTGTTCTTCATTCTATATTCTACATTCTATATTCTGCATTCCATATTCTATATTCTATATACTGTGTTCTACATTCTATATTCAAAATTCTATATTCATTATCCTGTATTCTATATTCTAAATTCTGTGCTTTGAATTCCATGTTCTAAATTCTGGGTTCTATATTCTCTACTATATATTCTTTATTTTTTGTTCTTCATTCTATATTGTACGTTCTATATTCTGCATTCCGTGTTATATATTCTATATTATGTTTTCTACATTCTATATTCTAAATTCTATATTCAGTATTCTGTATTCTATAATCTAAATTCTGTATTCTGATTCAATTTTTAAATTCTGGGTTCTAAATACTCCTTCATATATTCTATATTTTGTGTTCTTAGTTCTTTATTCTGCATTCTATATTCTGCATTCTGTATTTATGTTCTATATTCTGTGTTCTACATCTACTTTCTAAATTCTATATTCTGTATTCTGTATTCAATATTCTACATTCTGTGTTCTGCATTCTATGTTCTAAATTCTGGGTTCTGTATTCTGTTTTCCATATTCTATATTCTGTGTTCTATATTCTATATTCTGTATTCTATATTCTGCATTCCGTATTCTATACTCTATATTCTGTGTTCTTCATTCTATTATCCAAATTCTATATTCAGTATTCTGTATTCTATATTCTAAATTCTGTGTTCTGCATTCCATGTTCTAAATTTTGTGTTCTATATTTTCTATACTATATTCTACATTCTGTGTTCTACATTCTATATTCTAAATCCTATATTCATTATTGTGTATTCTATATTCTTCATTCTCTATTCTTCATTCCATGTTCTAAGTTCTGGATCCTATACTCTCTATTATATATTCTCTATTTGTGTTCTTCATTCTATATTCTACATAGTATATTCTGCATTCCGTATCCTATATTCTATATTCTATGTTCTACATTCTAAATTCTAAAATCTATATTCAGTATTCTGTATTCTATAGTATAAATTCTCTGTTCTGCATTCCATTTCTAAATTGTGGTTTCTCTATTCTCTATTCTATATTATATATTTGGGTCGTTCATTCTATATTCTACGTCCTATAATCTGCCATCCGTATTTTATATTCTATATTGTTTGTTCTATATTCTATATTCTAAATTCTATATTCAGTATTTTGTATTCTATATTCTAATTTGTGTGTTCTGCATTCCATGTACTAAATTCTGGGTTCTCTATTCTCTATTCTCTATTCTATATTCTGTGTTTACATTCTATATTCTAAATTCTATATTCAGTATTCTGTATTCTATATTCTAAATTCTGTGTTCTGCTTTCTTTTTATAAATTCTATATTCAGTACCTTGCATTCTATATTCTAAATTCTGTGTTCTGCATTCTATTTTCTAAATTCTATATTCATTATTCTGTATATTATATTCTAAAATCTGTGTTCTGCATTCCATGTTCTAAATTCTGGGTTCTGTATTGTTTTCCATATTCTATATACTGTGTTCTTCATTCTATATTCTGTATTGTAAATTATTTATGCCGTATTATATATTCTGTGTTCTTCATTCTATATTCTGTATTCTATATTCTGCATTCCGTATTCTATATTCTATATTCTGTGCTCTACAGCCTATATTCTAAATCCTATATTCAGTATTGTGTATTCTATATTCTTAATTCTCTATTCTTCATTCCATGTTCTAAGTTCTGGATCCTATACTCTCTATTTTATATTCTCTATTTGTGTTCTTCATTCTATATTCTACATAGTATATTCTGCATTCCGTATCCTATATTCTATATTCTATGTTCTACATTCTAAATTCTAAAATCTATATTCAGTATTCTGTATTCTATAGTATAAATTCTCTGTTCTGCATTCCATTTCTAAATTGTGGTTTCTCTATTCTCTATTCTATATTATATATTTGGGTCGTTCATTCTATATTCTACGTCCTATAATCTGCCATCCGTATTTTATATTCTATATTGTTTGTTCTATATTCTATATTCTAAATTCTATATTCAGTATTTTGTATTCTATATTCTAATTTGTGTGTTCTGCATTCCATGTACTAAATTCTGGGTTCTCTATTCTCTATTCTCTATTCTATATTCTGTGTTTACATTCTATATTCTAAATTCTATATTCAGTATTCTGTATTCTATATTCTAAATTCTGTGTTCTGCTTTCTTTTTATAAATTCTATATACAGTACCTTGCATTCTATATTCTAAATTCTGTGTTCTGCATTCTATTTTCTAAATTCTATATTCATTATTCTGTATATTATATTCTAAAATCTGTGTTCTGCATTCCATGTTCTAAATTCTGGGTTCTGTATTGTTTTCCATATTCTATATACTGTGTTCTTCATTCTATATTCTGTATTGTATATTATTTATGCCGTATTATATATTCTGTGTTCTTCATTCTATATTCTGTATTCTATATTCTGCATTCCGTATTCTATATTCTATATTCTGTGTTCTACATTTTATACTCTAAATTCTATATTCAGTATTCTGTATTGTATATTCCAAATTCTGTGTTCTGCATTGTATGTTCTAAACTTTGGGTTCTGTATTCTGTATTCCATATTCTATATTTTGTGTTCTATAGTCTATATTTGGTATTCAATATTCTGCATTCCGTATTCTATATTCTATATTCTGTGTTCTACATTTTATACTCTAAATTCTATATTCAGTATTCTGTATTCTATATTCTAAATTCTGTATTCTTCATTCCGTGTTCTAAATTCTGATTTCTATATTCTCTATTCTATATTCTATATTCTGTGTTCTTCATTCTATATTCTACATAGTATATTCTGCATTCCGTATCCTATATTCTATATTCTATGTTCTACATTCTAAATTCTAAAATCTATATTCAGCATTCTGAATTCTATAGTATAAATTCTCTGTTCTGCATTCCATTTCTAAATTGTGGTTTCTCTATTCTCTATTCTATATTATATATTTGGGTCGTTCATTCTATATTCTACGTCCTATAATCTGCCATCCGTATTTTATATTCTATATTGTTTGTTCTATATACTATATTCTAAATTCTATATTCAGTATTTTGTATTCTATATTCAAATTTGTGTGTTCTGCATTCCATGTACTAAATTCTGGGTTCTCTATTCTCTATTCTCTATTCTATATTCTGTGTTTCCATTCTATATTCTAAATTCTATATTCAGTATTCTGTATTCTATATTCTAAATTCTGTGTTCTGCTTTCTTTTTATAAATTCTATATTCAGTACCTTGCATTCTGTATTCTAAATTCTGTGTTCTGCGTTCTATTTTCTAAATTCTATATTCATTATTCTGTATATTATATTCTAAAATCTGTGTTCTGCATTCCATGTTCTAAATTCTGTGTTCTGAATTGTTTTCCATATTCTATATACTGTGTTCTTCATTCTATATTCTGTATTGTATATTATTTATGCCGTATTATATATTCTGTGTTCTTCATTCTATATTCTGTATTCTATATTCTGCATTCCGTATTCTATATTCTATATTCTGTGTTCTACATTTTGTACTCTAAATTCTATATTCAGTATTCTGTATTCTATATTCTAAATTCTGTATTCTTCATTCCGTGTTCTAAATTCTGATTTCTATATTCTCTATTCTATATTCTATATTCTGTGTTCTTCATTCTATATTCTACATTCTATATTCTGCATTCCGTATTCTATATTCTATATACTGTGTTCTACATTCTATATTCAAAATTCTATATTCATTATCCTGTATTCTATATTTTAAATTCTGTGCTTTGAATTCCATGTTCTAAATTCTGGGTTCTATATTCTCTACTATATATTCTTTATTTTTTGTTCTTCATTCTATATTGTACATTCTATATTCTGCATTCCGTGTTATATATTCTATATTATGTTTCCTACATTCTATATTCTAAATTCTATATTCAGTATTCTGTATTCTATAATCTAAATTCTGTATTCTGATTCAATTTTTAAATTCTGGGTTCTAAATACTCCTTCATATATTCTATATTTTGTGTTCTTAGTTCTTTATTCTGCATTCTATATTCTGCATTCTGTATTTATGTTCTATATTCTGTGTTCTACATCTACTTTCTAAATTCTATATTCTGTATTCTGTATTCAATATTCTACATTCTGTGTTCTGCATTCTATGTTCTAAATTCTGGGTTCTGTATTCTGTTTTCCATATTCTATATTCTGTGTTCTATATTCTATATTCTCTATTCTATATTCTGCATTCCGTATTCTATACTCTATATTCTGTGTTCTTCATTCTATTATCCAAATTCTATATTCAGTATTCTGTATTCTATATTCTAAATTCTGAGTTCTGCATTCCATGTTCTAAATTCTGTGTTCTATATTTTCTATACTATATTCTATATTCTGTGTTCTACATTCTATATTCTAAATCCTATATTCAGTATTGTGTATTCTATATTCTTAATTCTCTATTCTTCATTCCATGTTCTAAGTTCTGGATCCTATACTCTCTATTATATATTCTCTATTTGTGTTCTTCATTCTATATTCTACATAGTATATTCTGCATTCGGTATCCTATATTCTATATTCTATGTTCTACATTCTAAATTCTAAAATCTATATTCAGTATTCTGTATTCTATAGTATAAATTCTCTGTTCTGCATTCCATTTCTAAATTGTGGTTTCTCTATTCTCTATTCTATATTATATATTTGGGTTGTTCATTCTATATTCTACGTCCTATAATCTGCCATCCGTATTTTATATTCTATATTGTTTGTTCTATATTCTATATTCTAAATTCTATATATAGTATTTTGTATTCTATATTCTAATTTGTGTGTTCTGCATTCCATGTACTAAATTCTGGGTTCTCTATTCTCTATTCTCTATTCTATATACTGTGTTTACATTCTATATTCTAAATTCTATATTCAGTATTCTGTATTCCATATTCTAAATTCTGTGTTCTGCTTTCTTTTTATAAATTCTATATTCAGTACCTTGCATTCTATATTCTAAATTCTGTGTTCTGCATTCTATTTTCTAAATTCTATATTCATTATTCTGTATATTATATTCTAAAATCTGTGTTCTGCATTCCATGTTCTAAATTCTGGGTTCTGTATTGTTTTCCATATTCTATATAATGTGTTCTTCATTCTATATTCTGTATTGTATATTATTTATGCCGTATTATATATTCTGTGTTCTTCATTCTATATTCTGTATTCTATATTCTGCATTCCGTATTCTATATTCTATATTCTGTGTTCTACATTCTATATTCTAAATCCTATATTCAGTATTGTGTATTCTATATTCTTAATTCTCTATTCTTCATTCCATGTTCTAAGTTCTGGATCCTATACTCTCTATTATATATTCTCTATTTGTGTTCTTCATTCTATATTCTACATAGTATATTCTGCATTCCGTATCCTATATTCTATATTCTATGTTCTACATTCTAAATTCTAAAATCTATATTCAGCATTCTGTATTCTATAGTATAAATTCTCTGTTCTGCATTCCATTTCTAAATTGTGGTTTCTCTATTCTCTATTCTATATTATATATTTGGGTCGTTCATTCTATATTCTACGTCCTATAATCTGCCATCCGTATTTTATATTCTATATTGTTTGTTCTATATTCTATATTCTAAATTCTATATTCAGTATTTTGTATTCTATATTCAAATTTGTGTGTTCTGCATTCCATGTACTAAATTCTGGGTTCTCTATTCTCTATTCTCTATTCTATATTCTGTGTTTACATTCTATATTCTAAATTCTATATTCAGTATTCTGTATTCTATATTCTAAATTCTGTGTTCTGCTTTCTTTTTAAAATTTCTATATTCAGTACCTTGCATTCTATATTCTAAATTCTGTGTTCTGCGTTCTATTTTCTAAATTCTATATTCATTATTCTGTATATTATATTCTAAAATTTGTGTTCTGCATTCCATGTTCTAAATTCTGGGTTCTGTATTGTTTTCCATATTCTATATACTGTGTTCTTCATTCTATATTCTGTATTGTATATTATTTATGCCGTATTATATATTCTGTGTTCTTCATTCTATATTCTGTATTCTATATTGTGCATTCCGTATTCTATATTCTATATTCTGTGTTCTACATTTTATACTCTAAATACTATATTCAGTATTCTGTATTGTATATTCCAAATTCTGTATCCTTCATTCCGTGTTCTAAATTCTGAGTTCTATATTCTCTATTCTATATTCTATATTCTCTGTTCTTCATTCTATATTCTACATTCTATATTCTGCATGACATATTCTATATTCTATATACTGTGTTCTTCATTCTATATTCAAAATTCTATATTCATTATCCTGTATTCTATATTCTAAATTCTGTGCTTTGAATTCCATGTTCTAAATTCTGGGTTCTATATTCTCTACTATATATTCTTTATTTTTTGTTCTTCATTCTATATTGTACGTTCTATATTCTGCATTCCGTGTTATATATTCTATATTATGTTTTCTACATTCTATATTCTATATTCTATATTCAGTATTCTGTATTCTATAATCTAAATTCTGTATTCTGATTCAATTTTTAAATTCTGGTTTCTAAATACTCCTTCATATATTCTATATTTTGTGTTCTTAGTTCTTTATTCTGCATTCTATATTCTGCATTCTGTATTTATGTTCTATATTCTGTGTTCTACATCTACTTTCTAAATTCTATATTCTGTATTCTGTATTCAATATTCTACATTCTGTGTTCTGCATTCTATGTTCTAAATTCTGGGTTCTGTATTCTGTTTTCCATATTCTATATTCTGTGTTCTATATTCTATATTCTGTATTCTATATTCTGCATTCCGTATTCTATACTCTATATTCTGTGTTCTTCATTCTATTATCCAAATTCTATATTCAGTATTCTGTATTCTATATTCTAAATTCTGAGTTCTGCATTCCATGTTCTAAATTCTGTGTTCTATATTTTCTATACTATATTCTATATTCTGTGTTCTACATTCTATATTCTAAATCCTATATTCAGTATTGTGTATTCTATATTCTTAATTCTCTATTCTTCATTCCATGTTCTAAGTTCTGGATCCTATACTCTCTATTATATATTCTCTATTTGTGTTCTTCATTCTATATTCTACATAGTATATTCTGCATTCCGTATCCTATATTCTATATTCTATGTTCTACATTCTAAATTCTAAAATCTATATTCAGTATTCTGTATTCTATAGTATAAATTCTCTGTTCTGCATTCCATTTCTAAATTGTGGTTTCTCTATTCTCTATTCTATATTATATATTTGAGTCGTTCATTCTATATTCTACGTCCTATAATCTGCCATCCGTATTTTATATTCTATATTGTTTGTTCTATATTCTATATTCTAAATTCTATATTCAGTATTTTGTATTCTATATTCTAATTTGTGTGTTCTGCATTCCATGTACTAAATTCTGGGTTCTCTATGCTCTATTCTCTATTCTATATTCTGTGTTTACATTCTATATTCTAAAGTCTATATTCAGTATTCTGTATTCCATATTCTAAATTCTGTGTTCTGCTTTCTTTTTATAAATTCTATATTCAGTACCTTGCATTCTATATTCTAAATTCTGTGTTCTGCATTCTATTTTCTAAATTCTATATTCATTATTCTGTATATTATATTCTAAAATCTGTGTTCTGCATTCCATGTTCTAAATTCTGGGTTCTGTATTGTTTTCCATATTCTATATAATGTGTTCTTCATTCTATATTCTGTATTGTATATTATTTATGCCGTATTATATATTCTGTGTTCTTCATTCTATATTCTGTATTCTATATTCTGCATTCCGTATTCTATATTCTATATTCTGTGTTCTACATTCTATATTCTAAATCCTATATTCAGTATTGTGTATTCTATATTCTTAATTCTCTATTCTTCATTCCATGTTCTAAGTTCTGGATCCTATACTCTCTATTATATATTCTCTATTTGTGTTCTTCATTCTATATTCTACATAGTATATTCTGCATTCCGTATCCTATATTCTATATTCTATGTTCTACATTCTAAATTCTAAAATCTATATTCAGCATTCTGTATTCTATAGTATAAATTCTCTGTTCTGCATTCCATTTCTAAATTGTGGTTTCTCTATTCTCTATTCTATATTATATATTTGGGTCGTTCATTCTATATTCTACGTCCTATAATCTGCCATCCGTATTTTATATTCTATATTGTTTGTTCTATATTCTATATTCTAAATTCTATATTCAGTATTTTGTATTCTATATTCAAATTTGTGTGTTCTGCATTCCATGTACTAAATTCTGGGTTCTCTATTCTCTATTCTCTATTCTATATTCTGTGTTTACATTCTATATTCTAAATTCTATATTCAGTATTCTGTATTCTATATTCTAAATTCTGTGTTCTGCTTTCTTTTTAAAATTTCTATATTCAGTACCTTGCATTCTATATTCTAAATTCTGTGTTCTGCGTTCTATTTTCTAAATTCTATATTCATTATTCTGTATATTATATTCTAAAATCTGTGTTCTGCATTCCATGTTCTAAATTCTGGGTTCTGTATTGTTTTCCATATTCTATATACTGTGTTCTTCATTCTATATTCTGTATTGTATATTATTTATGCCGTATTATATATTCTGTGTTCTTCATTCTATATTCTGTATTCTATATTGTGCATTCCGTATTCTATATTCTATATTCTGTGTTCTACATTTTATACTCTAAATACTATATTCAGTATTCTGTATTGTATATTCCAAATTCTGTATCCTTCATTCCGTGTTCTAAATTCTGAGTTCTATATTCTCTATTCTATATTCTATATTCTCTGTTCTTCATTCTATATTCTACATTCTATATTCTGCATGACATATTCTATATTCTATATACTGTGTTCTTCATTCTATATTCAAAATTCTATATTCATTATCCTGTATTCTATATTCTAAATTCTGTGCTTTGAATTCCATGTTCTAAATTCTGGGTTCTATATTCTCTACTATATATTCTTTATTTTTTGTTCTTCATTCTATATTGTACGTTCTATATTCTGCATTCCGTGTTATATATTCTATATTATGTTTTCTACATTCTATATTCTATATTCTATATTCAGTATTCTGTATTCTATAATCTAAATTCTGTATTCTGATTCAATTTTTAAATTCTGGGTTCTAAATACTCCTTCATATATTCTATATTTTGTGTTCTTAGTTCTTTATTCTGCATTCTATATTCTGCATTCTGTATTTATGTTCTATATTCTGTGTTCTACATCTACTTTCTAAATTCTATATTCTGTATTCTGTATTCAATATTCTACATTCTGTGTTCTGCATTCTATGTTCTAAATTCTGGGTTCTGTATTCTGTTTTCCATATTCTATATTCTGTGTTCTATATTCTATATTCTGTATTCTATATTCTGCATTCCGTATTCTATACTCTATATTCTGTGTTCTTCATTCTATTATCCAAATTCTATATTCAGTATTCTGTATTCTATATTCTAAATTCTGAGTTCTGCATTCCATGTTCTAAATTCTGTGTTCTATATTTTCTATACTATATTCTATATTCTGTGTTCTACATTCTATATTCTAAATCCTATATTCAGTATTGTGTATTCTATATTCTTAATTCTCTATTCTTCATTCCATGTTCTAAGTTCTGGATCCTATACTCTCTATTATATATTCTCTATTTGTGTTCTTCATTCTATATTCTACATAGTATATTCTGCATTCCGTATCCTATATTCTATATTCTATGTTCTACATTCTAAATTCTAAAATCTATATTCAGTATTCTGTATTCTATAGTATAAATTCTCTGTTCTGCATTCCATTTCTAAATTGTGGTTTCTCTATTCTCTATTCTATATTATATATTTGAGTCGTTCATTCTATATTCTACGTCCTATAATCTGCCATCCGTATTTTATATTCTATATTGTTTGTTCTATATTCTATATTCTAAATTCTATATTCAGTATTTTGTATTCTATATTCTAATTTGTGTGTTCTGCATTCCATGTACTAAATTCTGGGTTCTCTATTCTCTATTCTCTATTCTATATTCTGTGTTTACATTCTATATTCTAAATTCTATATTCAGTATTCTGTATTCTATATTCTAAATTCTGTGTTCTGCTTTCTTTTTATAAATTCTATATTCAGTACCTTGCATTCTATATTCTAAATTCTGTGTTCTGCGTTCTATTTTCTAAATTCTATATTCATTATTCTGTATATTATATTCTAAAATCTGTGTTCTGCATTCCATGTTCTAAATTCTGGGTTCTGTATTGTTTTCCATATTCTATATACTGTGTTCTTCATTCTATATTCTGTATTGTATATTATTTATGCCGTATTATATATTCTGTGTTCTTCATTCTATATTCTGTATTCCATATACTGCATTCCGTATTCTATATTCTATATTCTGTGTTCTACATTTTATACTCTAAATTCTATATTCAGTATTCTGTATTGTATATTCCAAATTCTGTATTCTTCATTCCGTGTTCTAAATTCTGAGTTCTATATTCTCTATTCTATATTCTATATTCTGTGTTCTTCATTCTATATTCTACATTCTATATTCTGCATTCCGTATTCTATATTCTATATACTGTGTTCTACATTCTATATTCAAAATTCTATATTCATTATCCTGTATTCTATATTCTAAATTCTGTGCTTTGAATTCCATGTTCTAAGTTCTGGGTTCTATATTCTCTACTATATATTCTTTATTTTTTGTTCTTCATTCTATTTTGTACGTTCTATATTCTGCCTTCCGTGTTATATATTCTATATTATGTTTTCTATATTCTATATTCTAAATTCTATATTCAGTATTCTGTATTCTATAATCTAAATTCTGTATTCTGATTCAATTTTTAAATTCTGGGTTCTAAATACTCCTTCATATATTCTATATTTTGTGTTCTTAGTTCTTTATTCTGCATTCTATATTCTGCATTCTGTATTTATGTTCTATATTCTGTGTTCTACATCTACTTTCTAAATTCTATATTCTGTATTCTGTATTCAATATTCTACATTCTGTTTTCTGCATTCTATGTTCTAAATTCTGGGTTCTGTATTCTGTTTTCCATATTCTATATTCTGTGTTCTATATTCTATATTCTGTATTCTATATTCTGCATTCCGTATTGTATACTCTATATTCTTTGTTCTTCATTCTATTATCCAAATTCTATATTCAGTATTCTGTATTCTATATTCTAAATTCTGAGTTCTGCATTCCATGTTCTACATTCTTTGTTCTATATTTTCTATACTATATTCTATATTCTGTGTTCTACATTCTATATTCTAAATCCTATATTCAGTATTGTGTATTCTATATTCTTCATTCTCTATTCTTCATTCCATGTTCTAAGTTCTGGATCCTATACTCTCTATTATATATTCTCTATTTGTGTTCTTCATTCTATATTCTACATAGTATATTCTGCATTCCGTATCCTATATTCTATATTCTATGTTCTACATTCTAAATTCTAAAATCTATATTCAGTATTCTGTATTCTATAGTATAAATTCTCTGTTCTGCATTCCATTTCTAAATTGTGGTTTCTCTATTCTCTATTCTATATTATATATTTGGGTCGTTCATTCTATATTCTACGTCCTATAATCTGCCATCCGTATTTTATATTCTATATTGTTTGTTCTATATTCTATATTCTAAATTCTATATTCAGTATTTTGTATTCTATATTCTAATTTGTGTGTTCTGCATTCCATGTACTAAATTCTGGGTTCTCTATTCTCTATTCTCTATTCTATATTCTGTGTTTACATTCTATATTCTAAAGTCTATATTCAGTATTCTGTATTCCATATTCTAAATTCTGTGTTCTGCTTTCTTTTTATAAATTCTATATTCAGTACCTTGCATTCTATATTCTAAATTCTGTGTTCTGCATTCTATTTTCTAAATTCTATATTCATTATTCTGTATATTATATTCTAAAATCTGTGTTCTGCATTCCATGTTCTAAATTCTGGGTTCTGTATTGTTTTCCATATTCTATATAATGTGTTCTTCATTCTATATTCTGTATTGTATATTATTTATGCCGTATTATATATTCTGTGTTCTTCATTCTATATTCTGTATTCTATATTCTGCATTCCGTATTCTATATTCTATATTCTGTGTTCTACATTCTATATTCTAAATCCTATATTCAGTATTGTGTATTCTATATTCTTAATTCTCTATTCTTCATTCCATGTTCTAAGTTCTGGATCCTATACTCTCTATTATATATTCTCTATTTGTGTTCTTCATTCTATATTCTACATAGTATATTCTGCATTCCGTATCCTATATTCTATATTCTATGTTCTACATTCTAAATTCTAAAATCTATATTCAGCATTCTGTATTCTATAGTATAAATTCTCTGTTCTGCATTCCATTTCTAAATTGTGGTTTCTCTATTCTCTATTCTATATTATATATTTGGGTCGTTCATTCTATATTCTACGTCCTATAATCTGCCATCCGTATTTTATATTCTATATTGTTTGTTCTATATTCTATATTCTAAATTCTATATTCAGTATTTTGTATTCTATATTCAAATTTGTGTGTTCTGCATTCCATGTACTAAATTCTGGGTTCTCTATTCTCTATTCTCTATTCTATATTCTGTGTTTACATTCTATATTCTAAATTCTATATTCAGTATTCTGTATTCTATATTCTAAATTCTGTGTTCTGCTTTCTTTTTAAAATTTCTATATTCAGTACCTTGCATTCTATATTCTAAATTCTGTGTTCTGCGTTCTATTTTCTAAATTCTATATTCATTATTCTGTATATTATATTCTAAAATTTGTGTTCTGCATTCCATGTTCTAAATTCTGGGTTCTGTATTGTTTTCCATATTCTATATACTGTGTTCTTCATTCTATATTCTGTATTGTATATTATTTATGCCGTATTATATATTCTGTGTTCTTCATTCTATATTCTGTATTCTATATTGTGCATTCCGTATTCTATATTCTATATTCTGTGTTCTACATTTTATACTCTAAATACTATATTCAGTATTCTGTATTGTATATTCCAAATTCTGTATCCTTCATTCCGTGTTCTAAATTCTGAGTTCTATATTCTCTATTCTATATTCTATATTCTCTGTTCTTCATTCTATATTCTACATTCTATATTCTGCATGACATATTCTATATTCTATATACTGTGTTCTTCATTCTATATTCAAAATTCTATATTCATTATCCTGTATTCTATATTCTAAATTCTGTGCTTTGAATTCCATGTTCTAAATTCTGGGTTCTATATTCTCTACTATATATTCTTTATTTTTTGTTCTTCATTCTATATTGTACGTTCTATATTCTGCATTCCGTGTTATATATTCTATATTATGTTTTCTACATTCTATATTCTATATTCTATATTCAGTATTCTGTATTCTATAATCTAAATTCTGTATTCTGATTCAATTTTTAAATTCTGGGTTCTAAATACTCCTTCATATATTCTATATTTTGTGTTCTTAGTTCTTTATTCTGCATTCTATATTCTGCATTCTGTATTTATGTTCTATATTCTGTGTTCTACATCTACTTTCTAAATTCTATATTCTGTATTCTGTATTCAATATTCTACATTCTGTGTTCTGCATTCTATGTTCTAAATTCTGGGTTCTGTATTCTGTTTTCCATATTCTATATTCTGTGTTCTATATTCTATATTCTGTATTCTATATTCTGCATTCCGTATTCTATACTCTATATTCTGTGTTCTACATTTTATACTCTAAATTCTATATTCAGTATTCTGTATTGTATATTCCAAATTCTGTGTCCTGCATTGTGTGTTCTAAACTTTGGGTTCTGTATTCTGTATTCCATATTCTATATTTTGTGTTCTATAGTCTATATTTGGTATTCAATATTCTGCATTCCGTATTCTATATAATATATCCTGTGTTCTAAATTCTATATTCAGTATTCTGTGTTTTATTTTCTAAATTCTGTGTTCTGCATTCCATGTTCTAAATTCTGGGTTTTATATTCACTATTGTATATACTACATTCTGTGTGCTACATTCATTATTATAAATTCTATATTCAGTATTCTGTATTCTATATTCTAAATTCTGAGTTCTGCTTTCCATGTTCCAAAATCTGGCTTCAATATTTTCCTTGCTATTTTTTTTTCTGTTTTCTACATTATATATTCTAAATTATTTATTCAGTATTATGTATTTTATATTCTATATTCTATGTCCTACATAGAATTTTTTAATTGTTTATAAAATATTCCGTATATTATGTTCTAAATTCTGTGTTCTATATTCTCTTTTCTATTTTCTATATTCTGTGTTCTACATTCTATATTGTATATTTTATATTCAGCATTCTGTGTTCTATATTCTAAATTCTGTGTTCTACATTCTATATTCTATATTCTATATTCAGTATAATGTATTCTATATTCTAAATTCTGTGTTCTGCATCACATGTTCAATATTCTCGATACTATATTCTCTATTGTATATTCTATATTCTATATACTGTGTTCTACATTCTATATTCTAAAATCTATATTAATTAATGTGTATTCTATAGTCTTTATTCTGTGTTCTGCATTCAAAGTTCTAAATTCTGGGTTCTATATTCTGTTTTCCATATTTTAATACTGTGTTCTACATTCTATATTCTAAATTCTATATTCTGCATTCAGTATTCTGCATTATATATTCTGTGTTCTACCTTCTATTTTCAAAATTCTATATTCAGTATTCTTTATTCTATATTCTAAATTCTGTGTTCTGCATTCCATGTTGTAAATTGTCTTTTCTATATTCTGTATTCTGTGTTCTTCTTTCTACATTCTTAATTCTATATTTAATATTTTGTATTCTATATTATTAATTCTGTTCTCTGCATTCAATTTCTAAATTCTGGGTTCTATATTCTCTTTTATATATTCTATATACTGTGTTCTTCTTTCTAGATCCTTCATACTAAATTTTGAATTCCGTATTCTATATTCTATATTGTGTGTTCTAAATTCTATATTCTAAATTCTATATTCCTTATTCTGTATTCTATATTCTAAATTCTGTGTTTTGTATTCCATGTTGTATATTCTGGCTTCTATATTCTTTATTCTATATTCTAAATTCTGTGTTCTGCATTCCATGTTGTAAATTCTATATTCAGTATTCTGTATTCTATATTCTATATTCTGTGTTCTGCAATCTATATTCTAAATTCTATATTTGGTATTTTGTATTCTATATTCTTAATTCTGTGATCTGGTTTCCATGTTCTAAATTCTGGGTTCTATATTCTCTATTCTATATTCTAAATTCTGTATTCTGCATTCCATGTTGTAAATTCTATATTCAGTATTCTGTATTCTATATTCTATATTCTGTGTTCTGCATTCTATATTCTAAATTCTATATTTGGTATTTTGTATTCTATATTCTAAATTCTGTGTTCTGCATTCCATGTTCTAATTTCTCTATTCTATAATCTATATTCTGTGTTCTACTTTCTATATACTTAATTTTATATTCAGTATTCTGTATTCTTTATTTTAAATTCTGTGTTCTACATTTTAAATTCTTAATCCTATATTTGGTATATTGTATTCTATATTCTAAATTCTGTGTTCTGCATTCCATGTTCTAATTTCTGGGTTCTATAATCTCTTTTCCATATTTTATATTCTGTTTCCAAATTCTATATTCTGCACTCTATATTCTGCATTCCTTATTCTACATTATATATTCTGTTTTCTACCTATTATATTCCAAATTCTATATTCAGTATTCTGTATTCTCTAATCTTAATTAAGTGTTCTGCATTCCATGTTCTAAATTCTCTATTCTCTATTCTATAATCTGTGTTCTACTTTCTATATTCCAAATTCTATATTCAGTATTCTGTATTCTATATTCTGAATTCTGTGTTCTGCATCCTATGTTCTAAATTCTATGTTTAGTATACTGTATTATATATTCTAAATTCTGTGTTCCGCATTCCATGTTCTAAATTCTGGGTTCTTTATTCTTTATTCTATATTCTATATTCTGTGTTCTACATACTTTATTCTAATTTCTATATTCAGTATTCTGTATTCTATATTCTAAATTCTGTGTTGTGCATTCCATGTTCTAAATTCTGGCTTCTATATTCTCTCTCCTATATTCTATACTTTGTGTTCTTCATTCTATATTCTAAATTCTATATTCTACATTCCGTATTCTATATTATTTATACTGTGTTCTACATTGTATATTCTTAATTCTATCTTCATTATTCTGTATTCTATATTCTAAATTCTGTGTTCTGCATTCCATGTTCTAAATTCTGGGTTCTGTATTCTGTTTTACATGTTTTATATTTTGTGTTCTACATTCTATATTCCGTATTCAATATTCTGCATTCCGTATTCTAAATTCTATTTCTGTGTTCTTCATTCTAAATTCTGGGTTCTGCATTCCATTTTCTAAATTCTGGGTTCTGTATTCTTCATTCTCTATTCTTTATTCTGTGTTCTGCATTCTCTATTCTACATTCTCTATTCTGTATTCTATATTCTACATTCTGTGTTCTGCATTCAATGTTCTAACTTCTAGTTTCTGTATTCTGTATTCTATAGTCTGGTTTGTACATTCTAAAGTATACATTCTATATTCTCTATTCTGTGCTCTATATTCTAAATTCAGTGTTCTGAATTCTACGTTCTAAACTCTGGGTTCTGTATTCTGTTTTCTATATTCTATATTTTGTGTTATACATTCTATATTCAACATTCTGTATACTATATTCTATATTCTAAATTCTGTTTTCTGAATTCCATGTTCTAAATAATGGGTTCTGCATTGTGTATTCTATATTCTATAATCTGTGTTGTATATTCTGTGTTATACATTCTATATTCTGTATTCAATATTCTAAAATCTAAACTCTGTGTTCTGAATTCCATGTTCTAAATTCTGTGTTCTGTAGTCTGTATTCTGAATTCCATATTCTCTTACTACATCCAGTATTCTACATTCTATATTCTGTATTCTGTATACAATATTCCATATACTATGTTCAACAATGTAAAGTCTATATTCTATATTCTGTATTCTGCACTCTATATTCTAAATTTTGTGTTCTGAATTACAACTTGTAGAATCGTTTCTTCATTCTGTACACTATATTCTATATTCTGTGTTCTACATTCTGTATTCTACATTGTATATTATGTATTCTGTATACTATATTCTATATTATGCGTTCTGATTTCCATGTTCTAAATTCTGGGTTCTGTATTCCGTAATCTGTATTCAATATTCTGTGTTCTACATTCTGTATTGTACATTCTATATACTGTATTCTATATTATAAATTCTGTGTACAACATTCTATATACCACATAATATTTCGGTATACTTTATTATATATCCTGTGTTCTGAATTCCTTTTTCTAAATTCTGCATACTGCATTCTGTATTCTATATTCTATATTCTGTGTTCTACATTCTATATTCTACATTCTATTCCTTTATTCTATATTATGTATTGTGTGTTCTGAATTCCATGACCTGAATCCTGCGTTCTGTATGCTGTATTCCATATTCTGTGTTTTGAATTCTATGTTCTAAATTCTATATTCAGCTTTCTGTAATCTAAAGTCTTAATTCTGTGTTCTGCATTCTATGGTCTAAATTCTGGGTTCTGTATTCTGTTTTCCATATTCCATATTCTGTGTTCTATATTCTATATTCTGTATTCTATATTCTGTATTCCGTATTCTATATTCTATACTCTGTGTTCTACATTCTATATTCTGCATACTGTATTCAGTATACTGTATTCTATATTCTAAATTCTGTGTTCTGCACCCATGTTCTAAATTCTGGGTTCTATATTTTCTTATCTATATTCTATATTCTGTGTTCTATATTCTACATTCTAAATTCTATATTCAGTATTCTGTATTTTATATTCTTTATTAAGTGTTCTACATTCTATATTTTAAGTTCTATATTCAATATTCTGTATTCTATATTCTTAATTCTATTTTCTGCATTCCGGGTTCTAAGTTCTGGGTTCTATACTCTCTATTATGTATTCTATATTTGTGTTCTTCATTCTACATTCTACAAAGTATATTCTGCATTCTGTATTCTATATTCTATATTCTGTGTTCTACATTCTATATTCTCAAATATTTATTCAGTTTTCTGAATTCTATATTCTAAATTCTCTGTTCTGCATTCCATTTCTATATTCTGGTTTCTATATTCTCTATTCTATATTCTATATTTTGTGTTCTTCATTCTATATTCTACCTTCTTTATTCTGCATTCCATATTTTATATTCTATATTCTGTGTTCTATTTCTATATTCTAAATTCTATATTCATTATTTTGTATTCTATATTATAATTTTTGTGATCTGCATTCCATGTTCTAAATTCTGGGTTCTATATTCTCTATTCTATGTTATATATTCTGTGTTCTAAATTCTATATTCTCAATTCTATATTCAGTATTGTTTATTCTATGTTCTAAATTCTGGGTCTGAATTCTATGTTCTAAATTCTATATTCAGTATTCTGTATATCATATTCTAAATTCTGTGTTCTGCAATCCATGTTCTAAATTCTGGTTTCTGTAATCTGTTTTCCAATTTTTATATTCTGTGTTCTTCATTCTATATTCTGTATTGTATATTCTTTATGCTGTATTCTCTATTCTGTGTTTTTCATTCTATATTTTGTATTCTATATTCTGCATTCTGTATTCTATTTTCTATATTCTGTGTTCTAATTTCTATACTCTAAATTCTATATTCAGTATTCTGTATTCTATATTCCAAATTCTCTGTTCTGCAATCCATGTTCTAAATTCTGGTTTCTGTATTCTGTTTTCCATTTTTTATATTCTGTGTTCTACATTCTATATTTTGTATTGTATATTCTTTATGCCGTATTCTCTATTCTGAGTTTTTCATTCTACATTCTGTATTCCATATTCTGCATTCTGTATTCAATATTCTATATTCTGTGTTCTACATTCTGTACTCTAAATTCTATATTCAGTTTTCTCTATTCTATATTCAAAATTCTGTGTTCTACATTGTAAATTCTAAATTCTATATTCTATTTTCAAAATTCTGTGTTCTTCATTCCGTGTTCTAAATTCTGGATTCTATATTCGCTATTCTATATACTATATTGTGTGCTCTTCATTCTATATTCTACATTCTATATTCTAAATTCTATATTCTATATTCCAAATTCTGTGTTCTGCATTCATATTCTAAATTCTGGGTTATGTATTCTGTATTCCATATTTTATATTTTGTGTTCTATATTCTATATTTGGTATTCGATATTCTGCATTCCGTATTGTATATTCTATATCCTGTGTTCTAAATCCTATATTCAGTATTCTGTATTTTATTTTCTAAATTCTGTGTTCTGCTTTCCATGTTCTAAATTCAGGGTTCTATATTCTCTATTCTATATACTATATTCTGTGTGCTACATTCTATATTGTAAATTCTATATTCATTATTCTGTATTCAATATTCTAAATTCTGTGTTCTGCATTCCATGTTCTAAATTCTACATTCAGTATTCTGTATTCTATATTCTAAATTCTGGGTTCTGCATTCTATGTTGTAAACTCTATATTAAGTATTCTGTATTCTATTTTCTAAATTCTGTGTTCTGCAATTCATGTTTTAAATTCTGGGTTCTGTATTTTGTTTTACATATTTTATATTTTGTGTTGTACATTCTATATTCTGTATTCAATATTCTGCATTCTGTATTCTAAATTGTATTTCTGTGTTCTACATTCTAAATTCTGTGTTCTGCATTCCATGTTCTAATTTCAATATTCAGTATTCTCTATTCTATATTCTAAATTCTGTGTTCTGCATTCTATTTTCTAAATTCTATATTCAGTATTCTGTATTCTATATTCTATATTGGGTGTTCTGCATTCCATGTTCTAAATTCTGGGTTCTGTATTCTTTTTTCCATATTCTATATTCTGTTTTCTACATTCTATATTCTGTATTCTATATTCTGCATTCCGTATTCTTTAATCTATATTCTGTGTTCAACATTCTGTATTCTAAATTCTATATTCAGTATTCTCTATTCA
Source organism: Vicugna pacos (assembly GCF_048564905.1). NCBI lineage: Eukaryota > Metazoa > Chordata > Mammalia > Artiodactyla > Camelidae > Vicugna > Vicugna pacos. Next base: position 68,680,420 of record NW_027328741.1, on the reverse strand, counting down.
AAATTCTGTGTTCTACATTGTATATTGTAAATTCTATATTCTATATTCAAATTTCTGTGTTCTTCATTCCGTGTTCTAAATTGTGATTTCTATATTTTCTATCCTATATTTTGTGTTCTTCATTCTATATTCTACATTCTATATTCTAAATTCTATATTGTATATTCCAAATTCTGTGTTCTGCATTTCATATTCTAAATTCTGGTTTATGTATTCTGTATTCCATATTTTATATTTTGTTTTCTATATTCTATATTTGGTATTCTATATTCTGCATTCCGTATTCTATATTCTATAACCTGTGTTCTAAATCCTATATTCAGTATTCTGTATTTTATTTTCTAAATTCTGTGTTCTGCATTCCATGTTCTAAATTCTGTGTTCTATATTCTTTTTTCCATATTCTAGATTCAGTGTTCTATATTCTATATTCTGTATTCTGTATTCTGCATTCCGTATTCTACAATGTATATTCTGTGTTCTAAATTTTATTTTCCAAATTCTATATGTAGTATTCTGTATTGTATATTCTATATGCTGTTTTCTATATTCTGTATTCTAAATTCTATATTCTTTATTCTAAATTCTGTGTTCTGCATACCGTGTTCAAAATTCTGTGTTCTATATACTCTATTCTGTATTCTATAATTTGTGTTCTTTATTCTATATTCTATATCCTATATTCTGCATTCATTTGTCTATATTGTGTATTCTGTGCTCTACATTCTATATTCTAAATTCTATATTCAGTATTCTGTTTTATATATTCTTAATTCTGTGTTCTGTATTCTATGTTCTAAATTCTGGCTTCTATATTCTCCAGTCTATATTCTATATTTTGTGAAATCCATTCTTATTTCTACATTCTTTATTCTGCATTCCATATTCTATATTATATATTCTGTGTTCTACATTCTATATTCTAAATTCTATATTCCTTATTCCGTAGTATATATTCTATATTCTATGTTCTGCATTGTATATTCTAAATTCTACATTCAGTAAACTGTATTCTAAATACTAAATTCTGTGTTCTGCATTTCATGTTCTAAATTCTGTGTTCTATATTCTCTTTTCTATTTTCTATATTCTGTGTCCTTCATTCAATATTCTAAATTCTATATTCAGTATTCTCTATTCTATATTCTAAATTCTGTGTTCTGCATACCATGTTCGTATTTCGGGATTCTGTATTCTGTTTCCATATTTTACATTCTGTGTTTTAAATTCTATATTCTGTACAATATGTTCTGCATTATGTATTCAATATTGTATATTTTGTGTTCTACATTCTATATTCTAAATTCTATAATCTATATTCTAAATTCTGTGTTCTTTATTCCGTGTTCTTAATTCTGGGTTCTATAATCTCTTTTCTATATTCTATATTCTGTGTTCGACATTCAATATTCTAAATTCTATATTTAGTATTCTCAATTCTATATTTAAAATTCTGTGTTCTACATGCTATATTCTAAATTCTATATTCTATATTCAAAATTCTGTATTCTTCATTCCATGTTCTAAATTCTGGGTTCTATATTCTCTATTCTATATTCTATATTCTGTGTTCTTCATTCTATATTCTCCATTCGATATTCTGCATTCCGTATTCTATATTCTATATACTGTGTTCTACATTCTATATTTAAATTTCTATTTTCATTATCCTGTATTCTATATTCTAAATTCTGTGCTTTGAATTCCATGTTCTAAATTCTGGGTTCTATATTCTCTATTCTATATTCTATACATTGTGTTCTTCATTCCATATTCTACATACCATATTCTGCATTCCGTATTCTATATTCTATATACTGTGTTCTACATTCTGTATTCTAAAAACTATATTTAGTCTTCTGTATTGTATATTCTAAATTCTTTGTTCTGCACTCCATTTCTTAATTCTGGGTTCTATATTCTCTATTCATTTCTATATTTTTTGTTTACATTCTATATTGTACGTTCCATATTCTGCATTCCGTGTTTTATATTCTATATTATGTTTTCAACATTCTATATTCTAAATTCTATATTCAGTACCTTGCATTCTATATTCTAAATTCTGTGTTCTGCATTCTATTTTCTAAATTCTATATTCATTATTCTGTATATTATATTCTAAAATCTGTGTTCTGCATTCCATGTTCTAAATTCTGGGTTTTGTATTGTTTTCCATATTCTATATACTGTGTTCTTCATTCTATATTCTGTATTGTATATTATTTATGCCGTATTATATATTCTGTGTTCTTCATTCTATATTCTGTATTCTATATTCTGCATTCCGTATTCTATATTCTATATTCTGTGTTCTACATTTTATACTCTAAATTCTATATTCAGTATTCTGTATTGTATATTCCAAATTCTGTGCTCTGCATTGTATGTTCTAAACTTTGGGTTCTGTATTCTGTATTCCATATTCTATATTTTGTGTTCTATAGTCTATATTTGGTATTCAATATTCTGCATTCCGTATTCTATATTCTATATCCTGTGTTCTAAATTCTATATTCAGTATTCTGTGTTTTATTTTCTAAATTCTGTGTTCTGCATTCCATGTTCTAAATTCTGGGTTTTATATTCACTATTGTATATACTACATTCTGTGTGCTACATTCTATATTATAAATTCTATATTCAGTATTCCGTATTCTATATTCTACATTCTGTGTTTACATTCTATATTCTAAATTGCATATTCAGTATGCTGTATTCTATATTCTAAATTCTGAGTTCTGCTTTCCATGTTCCAAAATCTGGCTTCAATATTTTCCTTGCTATTTTTTTTTCTGATTTCTACATTATATATTCTAAATTATTTATTCAGTATTACGTATTTTATATTCTATATTCTATGTCTTACATAGAATTTTTTAATTTTTTATAAAATATTCCGTATATTATGTTCTAAATTCTGTGTTCTATATTCTCTTTTCTATTTTCTATATTCTGTGTTCTACATTCTATATTGTAAATTTTATATTCAGCATTCTGTATTCTATATTCTAAATTCTGTGTTCTACATTCTATATTCAGTATAATGTATTCTATATTCTAAATTCTGTGATCTGCATCACATGTTCAAAATTCTCGATACTATACTCTCTATTGTATATTCTATATTCTATATACTGTGTTCTACATTCTATATTCTAAAATCTATATTAATTAATGTGTATTCTATAGTCTTAATTTTGTGTTCTGCATTCAAAGTTCTAAATTCTGGGTTCTATATTCTGTTTTCCATATTTTAATACTGTGTTCTACATTCTATATTCTTAATTCTATTTTCAGTATTATATATTCTATAATCTAAATTCTGTGTTCTGCATTCCATGTTCTAAATTCTCTATTCTATATTCTGTGTTCTACTTTCTATATTCTTAATTATATATTTTGTATTCAGTATTCTATATTCTAAATTCTGTGTTCTGCATTTCATGTTCTGAATTCTGTGTTCTATATTCTATTTTGTATATTCTATATTCTGTGTCCTTCATTCAATATTCTAAATTCTATATTCAGTATTCTCTATTCTATATTCTAAATTCTGTGTTCTGCATACCATGTTCGTATTTCGGGATTCTGTATTCTGTTTCCATATTTTACATTCTGTGTTCTAAATTCTATATTCTGTATAATATATTCTGCATTATGTATTCAATATTGTATAATTTGTGTTCTACCTTCTATATTCTAAATTCTATAATCTATATTCTAAATTCTGTGTTCTTTATTCCGTGTTCTTAATTCTGGGTTCTATAATCTCTTTTCTATATTCTATATTCTGTGTTCGACATTCAATATTCTAAATTCTATATTTAGTATTCTCAATTCTATATTCAAAATTCTGTGTTCTACATGCTATATTCTAAATTCTATATTCTATATTAAAAATTCTGTATTCTTCATTCCGTGTTCTAAATTCTGGGTTCTATATTCTCTATTCTATATTCTATATTCTGTGTTCTTCATTCTATATTCTACATTCTATATTCTGCATTCCGTATTCTATATTCTATATACTGTGTTCTACATTCTATATTCAAAATTCTATTTTCATTATCCTGTATTCTATATTCTAAATTCTGTGCTTTGAATTCCATGTTCTAAATTCTGGGTTCTATATTCTCTATTATATATTCTATATTTTTTGTTCTTCATTCTATATTGTACGTTCTATATTCTGCATTCCGTGTTATATATTCTATATTATGTTTTCTACATTCTATATTCTAAATTCTATATTCAGTATTCTGTATTCTATAATCTAAATTCTGTGTTCTGATTCAACTTTTAAATTCTGGGTTCTAAATACTCTTTTATATATTCTATATTTTGTGTTCTTATTTCTTTATTCTGCATTCTATATTCTGCATTCTGTATTTATGTTCTATATTCTGTTTTCTTCATCTACTTTCTAAATTCTATATTCTGTATTCTGTATTCAATATTCTACATTCTGTGTTCTGCATTCTATGTTCTAAATTCTGGGTTCTGTATTCTGTTTTCCATATTCTATATTCTGTGTTCTATATTCTATATTCTGTATTCTACATTCTGCATTCCGTATTCTATACTCTATATTCTGTGTTCTTCATTCTATTATCCAAATTCTATATTCAGTATTCTGTATTCTATATTCTAAATTCTGTGCTCTGCATTCCATGTTCTAAATTCTGTGTTCTATATTGTCTTTTCTATATTCTATATTCTGTGTTCTACATTCAGTATTCTAAATCCTATATTCAGTATTCTGTATTCTATATTCTAAATTCTGTGTTCCGCATTCTATGTTCTAAATTCTATATTCAGTATTCTGTATTCTATATTCTAAATTCTGTGCTCTGCATTCCATGTTCTAAATTCTGTGTTGTATATTGTCTTTTCTATATTCTATATTCTGTGTTCTACATTCGGTATTCTGAATTCTATATTCAGTATTCTGTATTGTATATTCTAAATTCTGTGTTCTGCATACCATGTACAAATTTCGGGGTTCTGTATTCTGTTTCCATATTTTATATTCTGAGTTCTAATTTCTATATTCTGTATACTATATTCTGCATTATGTATTCTATATTCTATATTTTGTGTTCTACATTCTATATTCTAAATTTTATATTCAGTATTCTTTATTCTATTTTCTAAATTCTGGGTTCTGCATTCCATGTTCTAAATCCTATATTCAGTATTCTGAATTCTATATTCTAAATTCTGTGTTCTGCATTCCATGTTCAAAATTCTGGGTTCTATATTTTCTATACTATATTCTATATTCTGTGTTCTACATTCTATATTCTAAATTCTATATTCAGTATTCTGAATTCTATATTCTTAATTCTCTGTTCTTCATTCCATGTTCTAAGTTCTGGGTCCTATACTCTCTATTATAAATTCTATATTTGTGTTCTGCATTCTATATTCTACATAGTATATTCTGCATTCCGTATCCTATATTCTATATTCTATGTTCTACATTATAAATTCTAAAATCTATATTCAGTTTTCTGTATTCTACAGTATAAATTCTCTGTTCTGCATTCCATTTCTAAATTGTGGTTTCTATATTCTCTATTCTATATTATATATTTTGGTCGTTCATTCTATATTCTACGTCCTATATTCTGCCATCCGTATTTTATATTCTATATTGTTTGTTCTATATTCTATATTCTAAATTCTATATTCAGTATTTTGTATTCTATATTCTAATTTGTGTGTTCTGCATTCCATGTACTAAATTCTGGGTTCTCTATTCTCTATTCTCTATTCTATATTCTGTGTTTACATTCTATATTCTAAATTCTATATTCAGTATTCTGTATTCTATATTCTAAATTCTGTGTTCTGCTTTCCTTTTTATAAATTCTATATTCAGTACTGTGCATTCTATATTCTAAATTCTGTGTTCTGCATTCTATTTTCTAAATTCTATATTCATTATTCTGTATAATATATTCTAAAATCTGTGTTCTGCATTCCATGTTCTAAATTCTGGGTTCTGTATTGTTTTCCATATTCTATATACTGTGTTCTTCATTCTATATTATTTATTGTATATTATTTATGCCGTATTATATATTCTGTGTTCTTCATTCTATATTCTGTATTCTATATTCTGCATTCAGTATTCTATATTCTATATTCTGTGTTCTACATTTTATACTCTAAATTCTATATTCAGTATTCTGTATTCAATATTCTAAATTCTGTGTTCTGCATCACATGTTCTAAATTCTCGATACTATACTCTCTATTGTATATTCTATATTGTATATACTGTGCTCTACATTCTATATTCTAAAATCTATATTAATTAATGTGTATTCTATAGTCTTAATTCTTTGTTCTGCATTCAAAGTTCTAAATTCTGGGTTCTATATTCTGTTTTCCATATTTTAATACTGTGTTTTACATTCTATATTCTAAATTCTATATTCAGTATTATATATTCTATAATCTAAATTCTGTGTTCTGCATTCCATGTTCTAAATTCTCTATTCTATATTCCGTGTTCTACTTTCTATATTCTTAATTATATATTTTGTATTCAGTATTCTATATTCTAAATTCTGTGTTCTGCATTTCATGTTCTAAATTCTGTGTTCTATATTCTATTTTCTATATTCTATATTCTGTGTCCTTCATTCAATATTCTAAATTCTATATTCAGTATTCTCTATTCTATATTCTAAATTCTGTGTTCTGCATACCATGTTCGTATTTCGGGATTCTGTATTCTGTTTCCATATTTTACATTCTGTGTTCTAAATTCTATATTCTGTATAATATATTCTGCATTATGTATTCAATATTGTATATTTTGTGTTCTACATTCTATATTCTAAATTCTATAATCTATATTCTAAATTCTGTGTTCTTTATTTTGTGTTCTTAATTCTGGGTTCTATAATCTCTTTTCTATATTCTATATTCTGTGTTCGACATTCAATATTCTAAATTCTATATTTAGTATTCTCAATTCTATATTCAAAATTCTGTGTTCTACATGCTATATTCTAAATTCTATATTCTATATTCAAAATTCTGTATTCTTCATTCCATGTTCTAAATTCTGGGTTCTATATTCTCTATTCTATATTCTATATTCTGTGTTCTTCATTCTATATTCTACATTCTATATTCTGCATTCCGTGTTATATATTCTATATTATGTTTTCTACATTCTATATTCTAAATTCTATATTCAGTGTTCTGTATTCTATAATCTAAATTCTATGTTCTGATTCAATTTTTAAATTCTTGGTTCTAAATTCTCTTTTATATATTCTATATTTTGTGTCCTTAGTTCTTTATTCTGCATTCTGTATTTATGTTCTATATTCTGTGTTCTACATCTACTTTCTAAATTCTATATTCTGTATTCTGTATTCAATATTCTACATTCTGTGTTCTGCATTCTATGTTCTAAATTCTGGGTTCTGTATCCTGTTTTCCATATTCTATATTCTGTGTTCTATATTCTATATTCTCTATTCTATATTCTGCATTCCGTATTCTACATTCTATATTCTGTGTTCTTCATTCTATTATCCAAATTCTATATTCAGTATTCTGTATTCTATATTCTAAATTCTGTGCTCTGCATTCCACGTTCTAAATTCTGTGTTCCATATTGTCTTTTCTATATTCTATATTCTGTGTTCTACATTCAGTATTCTAAATTCTATATTCAGTATTCTGTATTGTATATTCTAAATTCTGTGTTCTGCATTCCATGTTCAAATTTCGGGGTTCTGTCTTCTGTTTCCATAGTTTATATTCTGTGTTCTTATTTATATATTCTGTATACTATATTCTGCATTATGTATTCTATATTCTATAATTTGTGTTCTACATTCTATATTCTAAATTTTATATTCAGTATTCTTTATTCTATTTTCTAAATTCTGGGTTCTGCATTCCATGTTCTAAATCCTATATTCAGTATTCTGTATTCTATATTCTAAATTCTGTGTTCCGCATTCTAAGTTCTAAATTCTATATTCAGTATTCTGTATTATAAATTCTAAATTCTGTGTTCTGCATTCCATGTTGTAAATACTGGGTTCTCTATTCTGTTTTCCATATTGAATAATCTGTGTCCTACATTCTATATTCTGTATTCTCTATTCTGCATTCCATATTCCATATTCTGTATTTTACATTCTATATTCTAAATTCTATATTCTGTATTCCGTATTCTATATTCTGAACTCTGTGTTCTACATTCTATATTCTAAATTCTATATTCAGTGGTCTGTATTCTATATTCTAAATTCTGTGTTCTGCATTACAGGCTCTAAATTTTGGCTTCTATATTCTCTATACTATATTGTATATGCTGTCTTCTACATTCTATATTCTGAATTGTATATTGAAGTTTCTGTATTCTATATTCTAAATTCTGTGTCCTGCATTCCATTTTCTAAATTCTGGTTTCTATATTCTCTATTCTATTTTCTTAGTTGTATATTCTATATTCTAAATTCTATATTCAGTATTCTGAATGCTTTATTCTTAATTTTGTGTTCTACATCCGTGTTCTAATTTCTGGGTTCTATATTCTCTATTTTATACATTGTGTTCATCATTCCATATTCTACATATCATATTCTGCATTCCGTATTCTATATTCTATATTCTGTGTTCTACATTCTATATTCTAAAAACTATATTCAGTCTTCTGTATTGTATATTCTAAATTCTTTGTTCTGCACTCCATTTATTAATTCTGGGTTGTATATTCTCTATTCATTTCTATATTTTTTGTTTACATTCTATATTGTACGTTCTATATTCTGCATTCCGTGTTTTATATTCTATATTATGTTTTCAACATTCTATATTCTAAATTCTATATTCAGCATTCTGAATTCTATATTCTAAATTCTGTGTTGTGCATTCCATGTTGTAAATACTGGGTTCTCTATTCTGTTTTCCATATTGTATAATCTGTGTTCTACATTCTATATTCTGTATTCTATATTCTGCATTCCGTATTCCATATTCTGTGTTTTACATTCTATATTCTAAATTCTATATTCTGTATTCCGTATTCTATATTCTGAACTCTGGGTTTTATATTCTATATTCTAAATTTATATTCAGAGGTCTGTATTCTATATTCTAAATTCTGTGTTCTGCATTACATGCTCTAAATTTTGGCTTGTATATTCTCTATTCTATATTCTATATGCTGTGTTCTACATTCTATATTCTGAATTGTATATTGAGGTTTCTGTATTCTATATTCTAAATTCTGTGTCCTGCATTCCATTTTCTAAATTTTGGTTTCTATATTCTCTATTCTATTTTCTGAGTTGTATATTATGTATTCTAAATTCTATATTCAGTATTCTGAATTCTATATTCTAAATTTTGTGTTCTACATCCGTGTTCTAAATTCTGGGTTCTATATTCTCTATTCTATATTCTATACATTGTGTTCTTCATTCCATATTCTACATACCATATTCTGCATTCCGTATTCTATATTCTATATTCTGTGTTCTACATTCTATATTCTAAAAACTATATTCAGTCTTCTGTATTGTATATTCTAAATTCTTTGTTCTGCACTCCATTTCTTAATTCTGGGTTCTATATTCTCTTTTCATTTCTATATTTTTTGTTTACATTCTATATTGTACGTTCTATATTCTGCATTCCGTGTTTTATATTCTATATTATGTTTTCAACATTCTATATTCTAAATTCTATATTCAGTATTCTGAATTCTATATTCTAAATTCTGTGTTCTGCATTCCATGTTCTAAATTCTGGGTTCTATATTTTCTATACTATATTCTATATTCTGTGTTCTATATTGTATATTCTAAATTCTATATTCATTATTCTGTATTCTATATTCTTAATTCTGTGTTCTACATTCTATATTCTAAATTCTATATTCAGTATTCTGTATTCTATATTCTTAATTCTCTGTTCTTCATTCCATGTTGTAAATACTGGGTTGTCTATTCTGTTTTCCATATTGTATAATCTGTGTTCTACATTCTATATTCTGTATTCTATATACTGCATTCCGTATTCCATATTCTATATTCTGTATTTTACATTCTATATTGTAAATTCTATATTCTGTATTCCGTATTCTATATTCTGAACTCTGTGTTCTACATTCTATATTCTAAATTCTATATTCAGTGGTCTGTATTCTATATTCTAAATTCTGAGTCCTGCATTACATGCTCTAAATTTTGGCTTCTATATTCTCTATTCTATATTCTATATGCTGTGTTCTACATTCTATATTCTGAATTGTATATTGAGGTTTCTGTGTTCTATATTCTAAATACTGTGTCCTGCATTCCATTTTCTAAATTCTGGTTTCTATATTCTCTATTCTATTTTCTGAGTTGTATATTCTATACTCTAAATTCTATATTCAGTATTCTGAATTCTATATTCTAAATTTTGTGTTCTACATCCGTGTTCTAAATTCTGGGTTCTATATTCTCTATTCTATATTCTATACATTGTGTTCTTCATTCCATATTCTACATACCATATTCTGCATTCCGTATTCTATATTCTGTATTCTGGGTTCTACTTTCTATATTCTAAAAACTATATTCAGTCTTCTGTATTTTATATTCTAAATTCTTTGTTCTGCACTCCATTTCTTAATTCTGGTTTCTATATTCTCTATTCATTTCTATATTTTGTGTTTACATTCTATATTGTACGTTCCATATACTGCATTCCGCGTTTTATATTCTATATTATGTTTTCAACATTCTATATTCTAAATTCTATATTCAGTATTCTGAATTCTATATTCTAAATTCTGTGTTCTGCATTCCATGTTCTAAATTCTGTGTTCTATATTTTCTATAATATATTCTATATTCTGTGTTCTATATTGTATATTCTAAATTCTATATTCATTATTCTGTATGCTATATTCTTAATTCTGTGTTCTACATTCTATATTCTAAATTCTATATTCAGTATTCTGTATTCTATATTCTTAATTCTCTGTTCTTCATTCCATGTTCTAAGTTCTGGGTCCTATACTCTCTATTTTATATTCTATATTTGTATTCTGCATTCTATATTCTACATAGTATATTCTGCATTCCGTATCCTATATTCTATATTCTATGTTCTACTTTCTAAATTCTAAAATCTATATTCAGTATTCTGTATTCAATAGTATAAATTCTCTGTTCTGCATTCCATTACTAAATTGAGTTTTCTATATTCTCTATTCTATGTTATATATTTGGGTCGTTCATTCTATATTCTACGTCCTATATTCTGCCATCCGTATTTTATATTCTATATTGTTTGTTCTATATTCTATATACTAAATTCTATATTCAGTATTTTGTATTCTATATTCTAATTTGTGTGTTCTGCATTCCATGTACTAAATTCTGGGTTCTCTATTCTCTATTCTCTATTCTGTGTTTACATTCTATATTCTGAATTCTATATTCAGCATTCTGTATTCTATATTCTAAATTCTGTGTTCTGCTTTCCTTTTTATAAATTCTATATTCAGTACTGTGCATTCTATATTCTAAATTCTGTGTTCTGCATTCTATTTTCTAAATTCTATATTCATTATTCTGTATATTATATTCTAAAATCTGTGTTCTGCATTCCATGTTCTAAATTCTGGGTTCTGTATTGTTTTCCATATTCTATATACTGTGTTCTTCATTCTATATTCTGTATTGTATATTATTTATGTCGTATTATATATTCTGTGTTCTTCATTCTATATTCTGTATTGTATATTCTGCATTCCGTATTCTATATTCTATATTATGTGTTTTACATTCTATATTCTATATTCTATATTCTGTATTCCATATTCTATATTCTGAACTCTGTGTTATACATTCTATATTCTAAATTCTATATTCAGTATTCTGTATTGTATTTTCCAAATTCTGTGTTCTGCATTGTATGTTCTAAACTTTGGGTTCTGTATTCTGTATTCCATATTCTATATTTTGTGTTCTATAGTCTATATTTGGTTTTCAATATTCTGCATTCCGTATTCTATATTCTATATCCTGTGTTCTAAATTCTATACTCAGTATTCTGTGTTTTATTTTCTAAATTCTGTGTTCTGCATTCCATGTTCTAAATTCTGGGTTTTATATTCACTATTGTATATACTACATTCTGTGTGCTACATTCTATATTATAAAGTCTATATTCAGTATTCCGTATTCTATATTCTAAATTCTGTGTTTACATTCTATATTCTAAATTGCATATTCAGTATGCTGTATTCTATATTCTAAATTCTGAGTTCTGCTTTCCATGTTCCAAAATCTGGCTTCAATATTTTCCTTGCTATTTTTTTTTCTGTTTTCTACATTATATATTCTAAATTATTTATTCAGTATTATGTATTTTATATTCTATATTCTATGTCCTACATAGAATTTTTTAATTGCTTACAAAATATTCCGTATATTATGTTCTAAATTCTGTGTTCTATATTCTCTTTTCTATTTTCTATATTCTGTGTTCTACATTCTATATTGTAAATTTTATATTCAGCATTCTGTATTCTATATTCTAAATTCTGTATTCTACATTCTATATTCAGTATAATGTATTCTATATTCTAAATTCTGTGTTCTGCATCACATGTTCTAAATTCTCGATACTATACTCTCTATTGTATATTCTATATTGTATATACTGTGCTCTACATTCTATATTCTAAAATCTATATTAATTAATGTGTATTCTATAGTCTTAATTCTGTGTTCTGCATTCAAAGTTCTAAATTCTGGGTTCTACATTCTGTTTTCCATATTTTAATACTGTGTTTTACATTCTATATTCTAAATTCTATATTCAGTATTATATATTCTATAATCTAAATTCTGTGTTCTGCATTCCATGTTCTAAATTCTCTATTCTATATTCCGTGTTCTACTTTCTATATTCTTAATTATATATTTTGTATTCAGTATTCTATATTCTAAATTCTGTGTTCTGCATTTCATGTTCTAAATTCTGTGTTCTATATTCTCTTTTCTATATTCTATATTCTGTGTCCTTCATTCAATATTCTAAATTCTATATTCAGTATTCTCTATTCTATATTCTAAATTCTGTGTTCTGCATACCATGTTCGTATTTCGGGATTCTGTATTCTGTTTCCATATTTTACATTCTGTGTTCTAAATTCTATATTCTGTATAATATATTCTGCATTATGTATTCAATATTGTATATTTTGTGTTCTACATTCTATATTCTAAATTCTATAATCTATATTCTAAATTCTGTGTTCTTTATTTTGTGTTCTTAATTCTGGGTTCTATAATCTCTTTTCTATATTCTATATTCTGTGTTCGACATTCAATATTCTAAATTCTATATTTAGTATTCTCAATTCTATATTCAAAATTCTGTGTTCTACATGCTATATTCTAAATTCTATATTCTATATTCAAAATTCTGTATTCTTCATTCCATGTTCTAAATTCTGGGTTCTATATTCTCTATTCTATATTCTATATTCTGTGTTCTTCATTCTATATTCTACATTCTATATTCTGCATTCCGTGTTATATATTCTATATTATGTTTTCTACATTCTATATTCTAAATTCTATATTCAGTGTTCTGTATTCTATAATCTAAATTCTATGTTCTGATTCAATTTTTAAATTCTTGGTTCTAAATTCTCTTTTATATATTCTATATTTTGTGTCCTTAGTTCTTTATTCTGCATTCTGTATTTATGTTCTATATTCTGTGTTCTACATCTACTTTCTAAATTCTATATTCTGTATTCTGTATTCAATATTCTACATTCTGTGTTCTGCATTCTATGTTCTAAATTCTGGGTTCTGTATCCTGTTTTCCATATTCTATATTCTGTGTTCTATATTCTATATTCTCTATTCTATATTCTGCATTCCGTATTCTACATTCTATATTCTGTGTTCTTCATTCTATTATCCAAATTCTATATTCAGTATTCTGTATTCTATATTCTAAATTCTGTGCTCTGCATTCCACGTTCTAAATTCTGTGTTCCATATTGTCTTTTCTATATTCTATATTCTGTGTTCTACATTCAGTATTCTAAATTCTATATTCAGTATTCTGTATTGTATATTCTAAATTCTGTGTTCTGCATTCCATGTTCAAATTTCGGGGTTCTGTCTTCTGTTTCCATAGTTTATATTCTGTGTTCTTATTTATATATTCTGTATACTATATTCTGCATTATGTATTCTATATTCTATAATTTGTGTTCTACATTCTATATTCTAAATTTTATATTCAGTATTCTTTATTCTATTTTCTAAATTCTGGGTTCTGCATTCCATGTTCTAAATCCTATATTCAGTATTCTGTATTCTATATTCTAAATTCTGTGTTCCGCATTCTAAGTTCTAAATTCTATATTCAGTATTCTGTATTATAAATTCTAAATTCTGTGTTCTGCATTCCATGTTGTAAATACTGGGTTCTCTATTCTGTTTTCCATATTGAATAATCTGTGTCCTACATTCTATATTCTGTATTCTCTATTCTGCATTCCATATTCCATATTCTGTATTTTACATTCTATATTCTAAATTCTATATTCTGTATTCCGTATTCTATATTCTGAACTCTGTGTTCTACATTCTATATTCTAAATTCTATATTCAGTGGTCTGTATTCTATATTCTAAATTCTGTGTTCTGCATTACAGGCTCTAAATTTTGGCTTCTATATTCTCTATACTATATTGTATATGCTGTCTTCTACATTCTATATTCTGAATTGTATATTGAAGTTTCTGTATTCTATATTCTAAATTCTGTGTCCTGCATTCCATTTTCTAAATTCTGGTTTCTATATTCTCTATTCTATTTTCTGTGTTGTATATTCTATATTCTAAATTCTATATTCAGTATTCTGAATGCTTTATTCTTAATTTTGTGTTCTACATCCGTGTTCTAATTTCTGGGTTCTATATTCTCTATTTTATACATTGTGTTCATCATTCCATATTCTACATATCATATTCTGCATTCCGTATTCTATATTCTATATTCTGTGTTCTACATTCTATATTCTAAAAACTATATTCAGTCTTCTGTATTGTATATTCTAAATTCTTTGTTCTGCACTCCATTTATTAATTCTGGGTTGTATATTCTCTATTCATTTCTATATTTTTTGTTTACATTCTATATTGTACGTTCTATATTCTGCATTCCGTGTTTTATATTCTATATTATGTTTTCAACATTCTATATTCTAAATTCTATATTCAGCATTCTGAATTCTATATTCTAAATTCTGTGTTGTGCATTCCATGTTGTAAATACTGGGTTCTCTATTCTGTTTTCCATATTGTATAATCTGTGTTCTACATTCTATATTCTGTATTCTATATTCTGCATTCCGTATTCCATATTCTGTGTTTTACATTCTATATTCTAAATTCTATATTCTGTATTCCGTATTCTATATTCTGAACTCTGGGTTTTATATTCTATATTCTAAATTTATATTCAGAGGTCTGTATTCTATATTCTAAATTCTGTGTTCTGCATTACATGCTCTAAATTTTGGCTTCTATATTCTCTATTCTATATTCTATATGCTGTGATCTACATTCTATATTCTGAATTGTATATTGAGGTTTCTGTATTCTATATTCTAAATTCTGTGTCCTGCATTCCATTTTCTAAATTTTGGTTTCTATATTCTCTATTCTATTTTCTGAGTTGTATATTATGTATTCTAAATTCTATATTCAGTATTCTGAATTCTATATTCTAAATTTTGTGTTCTACATCCGTGTTCTAAATTCTGGGTTCTATATTCTCTATTCTATATTCTATACATTGTGTTCTTCATTCCATATTCTACATACCATATTCTGCATTCCGTATTCTATATTCTATATTCTGTGTTCTACATTCTATATTCTAAAAACTATATTCAGTCTTCTGTATTGTATATTCTAAATTCTTTGTTCTGCACTCCATTTCTTAATTCTGGGTTCTATATTCTCTTTTCATTTCTATATTTTTTGTTTACATTTTATATTGTACGTTCTATATTCTGCATTCCGTGTTTTATATTCTATATTATGTTTTCAACATTCTATATTCTAAATTCTATATTCAGTATTCTGAATTCTATATTCTAAATTCTGTGTTCTGCATTCCATGTTCTAAATTCTGGGTTCTATATTTTCTATACTATATTCTATATTCTGTGTTCTATATTGTATATTCTAAATTCTATATTCATTATTCTGTATTCTATATTCTTAATTCTGTGTTCTACATTCTATATTCTAAATTCTATATTCAGTATTCTGTATTCTATATTCTTAATTCTCTGTTCTTCATTCCATGTTGTAAATACTGGGTTGTCTATTCTGTTTTCCATATTGTATAATCTGTGTTCTACATTCTATATTCTGTATTCTATATACTGCATTCCGTATTCCATATTCTATATTCTGTATTTTACATTCTATATTGTAAATTCTATATTCTGTATTCCGTATTCTATATTCTGAACTCTGTGTTCTACATTCTATATTCTAAATTCTATATTCAGTGGTCTGTATTCTATATTCTAAATTCTGAGTCCTGCATTACATGCTCTAAATTTTGGCTTCTATATTCTCTATTCTATATTCTATATGCTGTGTTCTACATTCTATATTCTGAATTGTATATTGAGGTTTCTGTGTTCTATATTCTAAATACTGTGTCCTGCATTCCATTTTCTAAATTCTGGTTTCTATATTCTCTATTCTATTTTCTGAGTTGTATATTCTATACTCTAAATTCTATATTCAGTATTCTGAATTCTATATTCTAAATTTTGTGTTCTACATCCGTGTTCTAAATTCTGGGTTCTATATTCTCTATTCTATATTCTATACATTGTGTTCTTCATTCCATATTCTACATACCATATTCTGCATTCCGTATTCTATATTCTGTATTCTGTGTTCTACTTTCTATATTCTAAAAACTATATTCAGTCTTCTGTATTTTATATTCTAAATTCTTTGTTCTGCACTCCATTTCTTAATTCTGGTTTCTATATTCTCTATTCATTTCTATATTTTGTGTTTACATTCTATATTGTACGTTCCATATACTGCATTCCGCGTTTTATATTCTATATTATGTTTTCAACATTCTATATTCTAAATTCTATATTCAGTATTCTGAATTCTATATTCTAAATTCTGTGTTCTGCATTCCATGTTCTAAATTCTGTGTTCTATATTTTCTATAATATATTCTATATTCTGTGTTCTATATTGTATATTCTAAATTCTATATTCATTATTCTGTATGCTATATTCTTAATTCTGTGTTCTACATTCTATATTCTAAATTCTATATTCAGTATTCTGTATTCTATATTCTTAATTCTCTGTTCTTCATTCCATGTTCTAAGTTCTGGGTCCTATACTCTCTATTTTATATTCTATATTTGTATTCTGCATTCTATATTCTACATAGTATATTCTGCATTCCGTATCCTATATTCTATATTCTATGTTCTACATTCTAAATTCTAAAATCTATATTCAGTATTCTGTATTCAATAGTATAAATTCTCTGTTCTGCATTCCATTACTAAATTGAGTTTTCTATATTCTCTATTCTATGTTATATATTTGGGTCGTTCATTCTATATTCTACGTCCTATATTCTGCCATCCGTATTTTATATTCTATATTGTTTGTTCTATATTCTATATACTAAATTCTATATTCAGTATTTTGTATTCTATATTCTAATTTGTGTGTTCTGCATTCCATGTACTAAATTCTGTGTTCTCTATTCTCTATTCTCTATTCTGTGTTTACATTCTATATTCTGAATTCTATATTCAGCATTCTGTATTCTATATTCTAAATTCTGTGTTCTGCTTTCCTTTTTATAAATTCTATATTCAGTACTGTGCATTCTATATTCTAAATTCTGTGTTCTGCATTCTATTTTCTAAATTCTATATTCATTATTCTGTATATTATATTCTAAAATCTGTGTTCTGCATTCCATGATCTAAATTCTGGGTTCTGTATTGTTTTCCATATTCTATATACTGTGTTCTTCATTCTATATTCTGTATTGTATATTATTTATGTCGTATTATATATTCTGTGTTCTTCATTCTATATTCTGTATTGTATATTCTGCATTCCGTATTCTATATTCTATATTTTGTGTTTTACATTCTATATTCTAAATTCTATATTCTGTATTCCATATTCTATATTCTGAACTCTGTGTTATACATTCTATATTCTAAATTCTATATTCAGTATTCTGTATTGTATTTTCCAAATTCTGTGTTCTGCATTGTATGTTCTAAACTTTGGGTTCTGTATTCTGTATTCCATATTCTATATTTTGTGTTCTATAGTCTATATTTGGTATTCAATATTCTTCATTCCGTATTCTATATTCTATATACTGTGTTCTACATTCTATATTTAAATTTCTATTTTCATTATCCTGTATTATATATTCTAAATTCTGTGCTTTGAATTCCATGTTCTAAATTCTGGGTTCTATATTCTCTATTATATATTCTATATTTTTTGTTCTTCATTCTATATTGTACATTCTATATTCTGCATTCCGTGTTATATATTCTATATTATGTTTTCTACATTCTATATTCTAAATTCTATATTCAGTGTTCTGTATTCTATAATCTAAATTCTATGTTCTGATTCAATTTTTAAATTCTGGGTTCTAAATTCTCTTTTATATATTCTATATTTTGTGTTCTTAGTTCTTTATTCTGCATTCTATATTCTGCATTCTGTATTTATGTTCTATATTCTGTGTTCTACATCTACTTTCTAAATTCTATATTCTGTATTCTGTATTCAATATTCTACATTCTGTGTTCTGCATTCTATGTTCTAAATTCTGGGTTCCATATTCTGTTTTCCATATTCTATATTCTGTGTTCTATATTCTATATTCTCTATTCTATATTCTGCATTCCGTATTCTATACTCTATATTCTGTGTTCTTCATTCTATTATCCAAATTCTATATTCAGTATTCTGTATTCTATATTCTAAATTCTGTGCTCTGCATTCCATGTTCTAAATTCTGTGTTCTATATTGTCTTTTCTATATTCTATATTCTGTGTTCTACATTCAGTATTCTAAATTCTATATTCAGTATTCTGTATTGTATATTCTAAATTCTGTGTTCTGCATACCATGTTCAAATTTCGGGGTTCTGTCTTCTGTTTCCATATTTTATATTCTGTGTTCTTATTTCTATATTCTGTATACTATATTCTGCATTATGTATTCTATATTCTATATTTTGTGTTCTACATTCTATATTCTAAATTTTATATTCAGTATTCTTTATTCTATTTTCTAAATTCTGGGTTCTGCATTCCATGTTCTAAATCCTATATTCAGTATTCTGAATTCTATATTCTAAATTCTGTGTTCTGCATTCCATGTTCTAAATTCTGGGTTCTATATTTTCTATACTATATTCTATATTCTGTGTTCTACATTCTATATTCTAAATTCTATATTCAGTATTCTGAATTCTATATTCTTAATTCTCTGTTCTTCATTCCATGTTCTAAGTTCTGGGTCCTATACTCTCTATTATAAATTCTATATTTGTGTTCTGCATTCTATATTCTACATAGTATATTCTGCATTCCGTATCCTATATTCTATATTCTATGTTCTACATTCTAAATTCTAAAATCTATATTCAGTATCCTGTATTCTATAGTATAAATTCTCTGTTCTGCATTCCATTTCTAAATTGTGGTTTCTATATTCTCTATTCCATATTATATATTTGGGTCGTTCATTCTATATTCTACGTCCTATATTCTGCCATCCGTATTTTATATTCTATATTGTTTGTTCTATATTCTATATTCTAAATTCTATATTCAGTATTTTGTATTCTATATTCTAATTTGTGTGTTCTGCATTCCATGTACTAAATTCTGGGTTCTCTATTCTCTATTCTCTATTCTATATTCTGTGTTTACATTCTATATTCTAAATTCTATATTCAGTATTCTTTATTCTATATTCTAAATTCTGTGTTCTGCTTTCCTTTTTATAAATTCTATATTCAGTACTGTGCATTCTATATTCTAAATTCTGTGTTCTGCATTCTATTTTCTAAATTCTATATTCATTATTCTGTATATTATATTCTAAAATCTGTGTTCTGCATTCCATGTTCTAAATTCTGGGTTCTGTATTGTTTTCCATATTCTATATACTGTGTTCTTCATTCTATATTCTGTATTGTATATTATTTATGCCGTATTATATATTCTGTGTTCTTCATTCTATATTCTGTATTCTATATTCTGCATTCCGTAATCTATATTCTGTATTCTGTGTTCTACATTTTATACTCTAAATTCTATATTCAGTATTCTGTATTGTATATTCCAAATTCTGTGTTCTGCATTGTATGTTCTAAACTTTGGGTTCTGTATTCTGTATTCCATATTCTATATTTTGTGTTCTATAGTCTATATTTGGTATTCAATATTCTGCATTCCGTATTCTATATTCTATATCCTGTTTTCTAAATTCTATATTCAGTATTCTGTGTTTTATTTTCTAAATTCTGTGTTCTGCATTCCATGTTCTAAATTCTGGGTTTTAAATTCACTATTGTATATACTACATTCTGTGTGCTACATTCTATATTATAAATTCTATATTCAGTATTCCGTATTCTATATTCTAAATTCTGTGTTTACATTCTATATTCTAAATTGCATATTCAGTATGCTGTATTCTATATTCTAAATTCTGAGTTCTGCTTTCCATGTTCCAAAATCTGGCTTCAATATTTTCCTTGCTATTTTTTTTTCTGTTTTCTACATTATATATTCTAAATTATTTATTCAGTATTATGTATTTTATATTCTATATTCTATGTCCTACATAGAATTTTTTAATTTTTTACAAAATATTCCGTATATTATGTTCTAAATTGTGTGTTCTATATTCTCTTTTCTATTTTCTATATTCTGTGTTCTACATTCTATATTGTAAATTTTATATTCAGCATTCTGTATTCTATATTCTAAATTCTGTGTTCTACATTCTATATTCAGTATAATGTATTCTATATTCTAAATTCTGTGTTCTGCATCACATGTTCTAAATTCTCGATACTATACTCTCTATTGTATATTCTATATTGTATATACTGTGCTCTACATTCTATATTCTAAAATCTATATTAATTAATGTGTATTCTATAGTCTTAATTCTTTGTTCTGCATTCAAAGTTCTAAATTCTGGGTTCTATATTCTGTTTTCCATATTTTAATACTGTGTTTTACATTCTATATTCTAAATTCTATATTCAGTATTATATATTCTATAATCTAAATTCTGTGTTCTGCATTCCATGTTCTAAATTCTCTATTCTATATTCCGTGTTCTACTTTCTATATTCTTAATTATATATTTTGTATTCAGTATTCTATATTCTAAATTCTGTGTTCTGCATTTCATGTTCTAAATTCTGTGTTCTATATTCTATTTTCTATATTCTATATTCTGTGTCCTTCATTCAATATTCTAAATTCTATATTCAGTATTCTCTATTCTATATTCTAAATTCTGTGTTCTGCATACCATGTTCGTATTTCGGGATTCTGTATTCTGTTTCCATATTTTACATTCTGTGTTCTAAATTCTATATTCTGTATAATATATTCTGCATTACGTATTCAATATTGTATATTTTGTGTTCTACATTCTATATTCTAAATTCTATAATCTATATTCTAAATTCTGTGTTCTTTATTCCGTGTTCTTAATTCTGGGTTCTATAATCTCTTTTCTATATTCTATATTCTGTGTTCGACATTCAATATTCTAAATTTTATATTTAGTATTCTCAATTCTATATTCAAAATTCTGTGTTCTACATGCTATATTCTAAATTATTTATTCTATATTCAAAATTCTGTATTCTTCATTCCATGTTCTAAATTCTGGGTTCTATATTCTCTATTCTATATTCTATATTCTGTGTTCTTCATTCTATATTCTACATTCTATATTCTGCATTCCGTATTCTATATTCTATATACTGTGTTCTACATTCTATATTTAAATTTCTTTTTTCATTATCCTGTATTATATATTCTAAATTCTGTGCTTTGAATTCCATGTTCTAAATTCTGGGTTCTATATTCTCTATTATATATTCTATATTTTTTGTTCTTCATTCTATATTGTACATTCTATATTCTGCATTCCGTGTTATATATTCTATATTATGTTTTCTACATTCTATATTCTAAATTCTATATTCAGTATTCTGTATTCTATAATCTAAATTCTATGTTCTGATTCAATTTTTAAATTCTGGGTTCTAAATTCTCTTTTATATATTCTATATTTTGTGTTCTTAGTTCTTTATTCTGCATTCTATATTCTGCATTCTGTATTTATGTTCTATATTCTGTGTTCTACATCTACTTTCTAAATTCTATATTCTGTATTCTGTATTCAATATTCTACATTCTGTGTTCTGCATTCTATGTTCTAAATTCTGGGTTCTGTTTTCCATATTCTATATTCTGTGTTCTATATTCTATATTCACTATTCTATATTCTGCATTCCGTATTCTACAATCTATATTCTGTGTTCTTCATTCTATTATCCAAATTCTATATTCAGTATTCTGTATTCTATATTCTAAATTCTGTGCTCTGCATTCCATGTTCTAAATTCTGTGTTCTATATTGTCTTTTCTATATTCTATATTCTGTGTTCTACATTCAGTATTCTAAATTCTATATTCAGTATTCTGTATTGTATATTCTAAATTCTGTGTTCTGCATACCATGTTCAAATTTCGGGGTTCTGTATTCTGTTTCCATATTTTATATTCTGTGTTCTAATTTCTATATTCTGTATACTATATTCTGCATTATGTATTCTATATTCTATATTTTGTGTTCTACATTCTATATTCTAAATTTTATATTCAGTATTCTTTATTCTATTTTCTAAATTCTGGGTTCTGCATTCCATGTTCTAAATCCTATATTCAGTATTCTGAATTCTATATTCTATATTCTGTGTTCTGCATTCCATGTTCTAAATTCTGGGTTCTCTATTCTCTATTCTCTATTCTATATTCTGTGTTCTTCATTCTATATTCTACATTCTATATTCTGCATTCCGTATTCTATATTCTATATACTGTGTTCTACATTCTATATTTAAATTTCTTTTTTCATTATCCTGTATTATATATTCTAAATTCTGTGCTATGAATTCCATGTTCTAAATTCTGGGTTCTATATTCTCTATTATATATTCTATATTTTTTGTTCTTCATTCTATATTGTACATTCTATATTCTGCATTCCGTGTTATATATTCTATATTATGTTTTCTACATTCTATATTCTAAATTCTATATTTAGTATTCTGTATTCTATAATCTAAATTCTATGTTCTGATTCAATTTTTAAATTCTGTGTTCTAAATTCTCTTTTATATATTCTATATTTTGTGTTCTTAGTTCTTTATTCTGCATTCTATATTCTGCATTCTGTATTTATGTTCTATATTCTGTGTTCTACATCTACTTTCTAAATTCTATATTCTGTATTCTGTATTCAATATTCTACATTCTGTGTTCAGCATTCTATGTTCTAAATTCTGGGTTCTGTATTCTGTTTTCCATATTCTATATTCTGTGTTCTATATTCTATATTCACTATTCTATATTCTGCATTCCGTATTCTACAATCTATATTCTGTGTTCTTCATTCTATTATCCAAATTCTATATTCAGTATTCTGTATTCTATATTCTAAATTCTGTGCTCTGCATTCCATGTTCTAAATTCTGTGTTCTATATTGTCTTTTCTATATTCTATATTCTGTGTTCTACATTCAGTATTCTAAATTCTATATTCAGTATTCTGTATTGTATATTCTAAATTCTGTGTTCTGCATACCATGTTCAAATTTCGGGGTTCTGTATTCTGTTTCCATATTATATATTCTGTGTTCTAATTTCTATATTCTGTATACTATATTCTGCATTATGTATTCTATATTCTATATTTTGTGTTCTACATTCTATATTCTAAATTTTATATTCAGTATTCTTTATTCTATTTTCTAAATTCTGGGTTCTGCATTCCATGTTCTAAATCCTATATTCAGTATTCTGAATTCTATATTCTATATTCTGTGTTCTGCATTCCATGTTCTAAATTCTGGGTTCTATATTCTCTATTCTATATTCTATATTCTGTGTTCTTCATTCTATATTCTACATTCTATATTCTGCATTCCGTATTCTATATTCTATATACTGTGTTCTACATTCTATATTTAAATTTCTTTTTTCATTATCATGTATTATATATTCTAAATTCTGTGCTTTGAATTCCATGTTCTAAATTCTGGGTTCTATATTCTCTATTATATATTCTATATTTTTTGTTCTTCATTCTATATTGTACATTCTATATTCTGCATTCCGTGTTATATATTCTATATTATGTTTTCTACATTCTATATTCTAAATTCTATATTCAGTATTCTGTATTCTATAATCTAAATTCTATGTTCTGATTCAATTTTTAAATTCTGGGTTCTAAATTCTCTTTTATATATTCTATATTTTGTGTTCTTAGTTCTTTATTCTGCATTCTATATTCTGCATTCTGTATTTATGTTCTATATTCTGTGTTCTACATCTACTTTCTAAATTCTATATTCTGTATTCTGTATTCAATATTCTACATTCTGTGTTCTGCATTCTATGTTCTAAATTCTGGGTTCTGTATTCTGTTTTCCATATTCTATATTCTGTGTTCTATATTCTATATTCACTATTCTATATTCTGCATTCCGTATTCTACAATCTATATTCTGTGTTCTTCATTCTATTATCCAAATTCTATATTCAGTATTCTGTATTCTATATTCTAAATTCTGTGCTCTGCATTCCATGTTCTAAATTCTGTGTTCTATATTGTCTTTTCTATATTCTATATTCTGTGTTCTACATTCAGTATTCTAAATTCTATATTCAGTATTCTGTATTGTATATTCTAAATTCTGTGTTCTGCATACCATGTTCAAATTTCGGGGTTCTGTATTCTGTTTCCATATTTTATATTCTGTGTTCTAATTTCTATATTCTGTATACTATATTCTGCATTATGTATTCTATATTCTATATTTTGTGTTCTACATTCTATATTCTAAATTTTATATTCAGTATTCTTTATTCTATTTTCTAAATTCTGGGTTCTGCATTCCATGTTCTAAATCCTATATTCAGTATTCTGAATTCTATATTCTATATTCTGTGTTCTGCATTCCATGTTCTAAATTCTGGGTTCTATATTCTCTATTCTATATTCTATATTCTGTGTTCTTCATTCTATATTCTACATTCTATATTCTGCATTCCGTATTCTATATTCTATATACTGTGTTCTACATTCTATATTTAAATTTATTTTTCATTATCATGTATTATATATTCTAAATTCTGTGCTTTGAATTCCATGTTCTAAATTCTGGGTTCTATATTCTCTATTATATATTCTATATTTTTTGTTCTTCATTCTATATTGTACATTCTATATTCTGCATTCCGTGTTATATATTCTATATTATGTTTTCTACATTCTATATTCTAAATTCTATATTCAGTATTCTGTATTCTATAATCTAAATTCTATGTTCTGATTCAATTTTTAAATTCTGGGTTCTAAATTCTCTTTTATATATTCTATATTTTGTGTTCTTAGTTCTTTATTCTGCATTCTATATTCTGCATTCTGTATTTATGTTCTATATTCTGTGTTCTACATCTACTTTCTAAATTCTATATTCTGTATTCTGTATTCAATATTCTACATTCTGTGTTCTGCATTCTATGTTCTAAATTCTGGGTTCTGTATTCTGTTTTCCATATTCAATATTCTGTGTTCTATATTCTATATTCACTATTCTATATTCTGCATTCCGTATTCTACAATCTATATTCTGTGTTCTTCATTCTATTATCCAAATTCTATATTCAGTATTCTGTATTCTATATTCTAAATTCTGTGCTCTGCATTCCATGTTCTAAATTCTGTGTTCTATATTGTCTTTTCTATATTCTATATTCTGTGTTCTACATTCAGTATTCTAAATTCTATATTCAGTATTCTGTATTGTATATTCTAAATTCTGTGTTCTGCATACCATGTTCAAATTTCGGGGTTCTGTATTCTGTTTCCATATTTTATATTCTGTGTTCTAATTTCTATATTCTGTATACTATATTCTGCATTATGTATTCTATATTCTATATTTTGTGTTCTACATTCTATATTCTAAATTTTATATTCAGTATTCTTTATTCTATTTTCTAAATTCTGGGTTCTGCATTCCATGTTCTAAATCCTATATTCAGTATTCTGAATTCTATATTCTATATTCTGTGTTCTGCATTCCATGTTCTAAATTCTGGGTTCTATATTCTCTATTCTATATTCTATATTCTGTGTTCTTCATTCTATATTCTACATTCTATATTCTGCATTCCGTATTCTATATTCTATATACTGTGTTCTACATTCTATATTTAAATTTCTTTTTTCATTATCATGTATTATATATTCTAAATTCTGTGCTTTGAATTCCATGTTCTAAATTCTGGGTTCTATATTCTCTATTATATATTCTATATTTTTGTTCTTCATTCTATATTGTACATTCTATATTCTGCATTCCGTGTTATATATTCTATATTATGTTTTCTACATTCTATATTCTAAATTCTATATTCAGTATTCTGTATTCTATAATCTAAATTCTATGTTCTGATTCAATTTTTAAATTCTGGGTTCTAAATTCTCTTTTATATATTCTATATTTTGTGTTCTTAGTTCTTTATTCTGCATTCTATATTCTGCATTCTGTATTTATGTTCTATATTCTGTGTTCTACATCTACTTTCTAAATTCTATATTCTGTATTCTGTATTCAATATTCTACATTCTGTGTTCTGCATTCTATGTTCTAAATTCTGGGTTCTGTATTCTGTTTTCCATATTCTATATTCTGTGTTCTATATTCTATATTCACTATTCTATATTCTGCATTCCGTATTCTACAATCTATATTCTGTGTTCTTCATTCTATTATCCAAATTCTATATTCAGTATTCTGTATTCTATATTCTAAATTCTGTGCTCTGCATTCCATGTTCTAAATTCTGTGTTCTATATTGTCTTTTCTATATTCTATATTCTGTGTTCTACATTCAGTATTCTAAATTCTATATTCAGTATTCTGTATTGTATATTCTAAATTCTGTGTTCTGCATACCATGTTCAAATTTCGGGGTTCTGTATTCTGTTTCCATATTTTATATTCTGTGTTCTAATTTCTATATTCTGTATACTATATTCTGCATTATGTATTCTATATTCTATATTTTGTGTTCTACATTCTATATTCTAAATTTTATATTCAGTATTCTTTATTCTATTTTCTAAATTCTGGGTTCTGCATTCCATGTTCTAAATCCTATATTCAGTATTCTGAATTCTATATTCTATATTCTGTGTTCTGCATTCCATGTTCTAAATTCTGGGTTCTCTATTCTCTATTCTATATTCTATATTCTGTGTTCTTCATTCTATATTCTACATTCTATATTCTGCATTCCGTATTCTATATTCTATATACTGTGTTCTACATTCTATATTTAAATTTCTTTTTTCATTATCATGTATTATATATTCTAAATTCTGTGCTTTGAATTCCATGTTCTAAATTCTGGGTTCTATATTCTCTATTATATATTCTATATTTTTTGTTCTTCATTCTATATTGTACATTCTATATTCTGCATTCCGTGTTATATATTCTATATTATGTTTCCTACATTCTATATTCTAAATTCTATATTCAGTATTCTGTATTCTATAATCTAAATTCATGTTCTGATTCAATTTTTAAATTCTGGGTTCTAAATTCTCTTTTATATATTCTATATTTTGTGTTCTTAGTTCTTTATTCTGCATTCTATATTCTGCATTCTGTATTTATGTTCTATATTCTGTGTTCTACATCTACTTTCTAAATTCTATATTCTGTATTCTGTATTCAATATTCTACATTCTGTGTTCTGCATTCTATGTTCTAAATTCTGGGTTCTGTATTCTGTTTTCCATATTCTATATTCTGTGTTCTATATTCTATATTCACTATTCTATATTCTGCATTCCGTATTCTACAATCTATATTCTGTGTTCTTCATTCTATTATCCAAATTCTATATTCAGTATTCTGTATTCTATATTCTAAATTCTGTGCTCTGCATTCCATGTTCTAAATTCTGTGTTCTATATTGTCTTTTCTATATTCTATATTCTGTGTTCTACATTCAGTATTCTAAATTCTATATTCAGTATTCTGTATTGTATATTCTAAATTCTGTGTTCTGCATACCATGTTCAAATTTCGGGGTTCTGTATTCTGTTTCCATATTTTATATTCTGTGTTCTAATTTCTATATTCTGTATACTATATTCTGCATTATGTATTCTATATTCTATATTTTGTGTTCTACATTCTATATTCTAAATTTTATATTCAGTATTCTTTATTCTATTTTCTAAATTCTGGGTTCTGCATTCCATGTTCTAAATCCTATATTCAGTATTCTGAATTCTATATTCTATATTCTGTGTTCTGCATTCCATGTTCTAAATTCTGGGTTCTATATTCTCTATTCTATATTCTATATTCTGTGTTCTTCATTCTATATTCTACATTCTATATTCTGCATTCCGTATTCTATATTCTATATACTGTGTTCTACATTCTATATTTAAATTTCTTTTTTCATTATCCTGTATTATATATTCTAAATTCTGTGCTTTGAATTCCATGTTCTAAATTCTGGGTTCTATATTCTCTATTATATATTCTATATTTTTTGTTCTTCATTCTATATTGTACATTCTATATTCTGCATTCCGTGTTATATATTCTATATTATGTTTTCTACATTCTATATTCTAAATTCTATATTCAGTATTCTGTATTCTATAATCTAAATTCTATGTTCTGATTCAATTTTTAAATTCTGGGTTCTAAATTCTCTTTTATATATTCTATATTTTGTGTTCTTAGTTCTTTATTCTGCATTCTATATTCTGCATTCTGTATTTATGTTCTATATTCTGTGTTCTACATCTTCATTCTAAATTCTATATTCTGTATTCTGTATTCAATATTCTACATTCTGTGTTCTGCATTCTATGTTCTAAATTCTGGGTTCTGTATTCTGTTTTCCATATTCTATATTCTGTGTTCTATATTCTATATTCACTATTCTATATTCTGCATTCCGTATTCTACAATCTATATTCTGTGTTCTTCATTCTATTATCCAAATTCTATATTCAGTATTCTGTATTCTATATTCTAAATTCTGTGCTCTGCATTCCATGTTCTAAATTCTGTGTTCTATATTGTCTTTTCTATATTCTATATTCTGTGTTCTACATTCAGTATTCTAAATTCTATATTCAGTATTCTGTATTGTATATTCTAAATTCTGTGTTCTGCATACCATGTTCAAATTTCGGGGTTCTGTATTCTGTTTCCATGTTTTATATTCTGTGTTCTAATTTCTATATTCTGTATACTATATTCTGCATTATGTATTCTATATTCTATATTTTGTGTTCTACATTCTATATTCTAAATTTTATATTCAGTATTCTTTATTCTATTTTCTAAATTCTGGGTTCTGCATTCCATGTTCTAAATCCTATATTCAGTATTCTGAATTCTATATTCTATATTCTGTGTTCTGCATTCCATGTTCTAAATTCTGGGTTCTATATTCTCTATTCTATATTCTATATTCTGTGTTCTTCATTCTATATTCTACATTCTATATTCTGCATTCTGTATTCTATATTCTATATACTGTGTTCTACATTCTATATTCAAAATTCTATTTTCATTATCCTGTATTCTATATTCTAAATTCTGTGCTTTGAATTCCATGTTCTAAATTCTGGGTTCTATATTCTCTATTATATATTCTATATTTTTTGTTCTTCATTCTATATTGTACATTCTATATTCTGCATTCCGTGTTATATATTCTATATTATGTTTCCTACATTCTATATTCTAAATTCTATATTCAGTATTCTGTATTCTATAATCTAAATTCATGTTCTGATTCAATTTTTAAATTCTGGGTTCTAAATTCTCTTTTATATATTCTATATTTTGTGTTCTTAGTCCTTTATTCTGCATTCTATATTCTGCATTCTGTATTTATGTTCTATATTCTGTGTTCTACATCTACTTTCTAAATTCTATATTCTGTATTCTGTATTCAATATTCTACATTCTGTGTTCTGCATTCTATGTTCTAAATTCTGGGTTCTGTATTCTGTTTTCCATATTCTATATTCTGTGTTCTATATTCTATATTCACTATTCTATATTCTGCATTCCGTATTCTACAATCTATATTCTGTGTTCTTCATTCTATTATCCAAATTCTATATTCAGTATTCTGTATTCTATATTCTAAATTCTGTGCTCTGCATTCCATGTTCTAAATTCTGTGTTCTATATTGTCTTTTCTATATTCTATATTCTGTGTTCTACATTCAGTATTCTAAATTCTATATTCAGTATTCTGTATTGTATATTCTAAATTCTGTGTTCTGCATACCATGTTCAAATTTCGGGGTTCTGTATTCTGTTTCCATATTTTATATTCTGTGTTCTAATTTCTATATTCTGTATACTATATTCTGCATTATGTATTCTATATTCTATATTTTGTGTTCTACATTCTATATTCTAAATTTTATATTCAGTATTCTTTATTCTATTTTCTAAATTCTGGGTTCTGCATTCCATGTTCTAAATCCTATATTCAGTATTCTGAATTCTATATTCTATATTCTGTGTTCTGCATTCCATGTTCTAAATTCTGGGTTCTATATTCTCTATTCTATATTCTATATTCTGTGTTCTTCATTCTATAATCTACATTCTATATTCTGCATTCCGTATTCTATATTCTATATACTGTGTTCTACATTCTATATTTAAATTTCTTTTTTCATTATCCTGTATTATATATTCTAAATTCTGTGCTTTGAATTCCATGTTCTAAATTCTGGGTTCTATATTCTCTATTATATATTCTATATTTTTTGTTCTTCATTCTATATTGTACATTCTATATTCTGCATTCCGTGTTATATATTCTATATTATGTTTCCTACATTCTATATTCTAAATTCTATATTCAGTATTCTGTATTCTATAATCTAAATTCATGTTCTGATTCAATTTTTAAATTCTGGGTTCTAAATTCTCTTTTATATATTCTATATTTTGTGTTCTTAGTCCTTTATTCTGCATTCTATATTCTGCATTCTGTATTTATGTTCTATATTCTGTGTTCTACATCTACTTTCTAAATTCTATATTCTGTATTCTGTATTCAATATTCTACATTCTGTGTTCTGCATTCTATGTTCTAAATTCTGGGTTCTGTATTCTGTTTTCCATATTCTATATTCTGTGTTCTATATTCTATATTCACTATTCTATATTCTGCATTCCGTATTCTACAATCTATATTCTGTGTTCTTCATTCTATTATCCAAATTCTATATTCAGTATTCTGTATTCTATATTCTAAATTCTGTGCTCTGCATTCCATGTTCTAAATTCTGTGTTCTATATTGTCTTTTCTATATTCTATATTCTGTGTTCTACATTCAGTATTCTAAATTCTATATTCAGTATTCTGTATTGTATATTCTAAATTCTGTGTTCTGCATACCATGTTCAAATTTCGGGGTTCTGTATTCTGTTTCCATATTTTATATTCTGTGTTCTAATTTCTATATTCTGTATACTATATTCTGCATTATGTATTCTATATTCTATATTTTGTGTTCTACATTCTATATTCTAAATTTTATATTCAGTATTCTTTATTCTATTTTCTAAATTCTGGGTTCTGCATTCCATGTTCTAAATCCTATATTCAGTATTCTGAATTCTATATTCTATATTCTGTGTTCTGCATTCCATGTTCTAAATTCTGGGTTCTATATTCTCTATTCTATATTCTATATTCTGTGTTCTTCATTCTATATTCTACATTCTATATTCTGCATTCTGTATTCTATATTCTATATACTGTGTTCTACATTCTATATTCAAAATTCTATTTTCATTATCCTGTATTCTATATTCTAAATTCTGTGCTTTGAATTCCATGTTCTAAATTCTGGGTTCTATATTCTCTATTATATATTCTATATTTTTTGTTCTTCATTCTATATTGTACATTCTATATTCTGCATTCCGTGTTATATATTCTATATTATGTTTCCTACATTCTATATTCTAAATTCTATATTCAGTATTCTGTATTCTATAATCTAAATTCATGTTCTGATTCAATTTTTAAATTCTGGGTTCTAAATTCTCTTTTATATATTCTATATTTTGTGTTCTTAGTCCTTTATTCTGCATTCTATATTCTGCATTCTGTATTTATGTTCTATATTCTGTGTTCTACATCTACTTTCTAAATTCTATATTCTGTATTCTGTATTCAATATTCTACATTCTGTGTTCTGCATTCTATGTTCTAAATTCTGGGTTCTGTATTCTGTTTTCCATATTCTATATTCTGTGTTCTATATTCTATATTCACTATTCTATATTCTGCATTCCGTATTCTACAATCTATATTCTGTGTTCTTCATTCTATTATCCAAATTCTATATTCAGTATTCTGTATTCTATATTCTAAATTCTGTGCTCTGCATTCCATGTTCTAAATTCTGTGTTCTATATTGTCTTTTCTATATTCTATATTCTGTGTTCTACATTCAGTATTCTAAATTCTATATTCAGTATTCTGTATTGTATATTCTAAATTCTGTGTTCTGCATACCATGTTCAAATTTCGGGGTTCTGTATTCTGTTTCCATATTTTATATTCTGTGTTCTAATTTCTATATTCTGTATACTATATTCTGCATTATGTATTCTATATTCTATATTTTGTGTTCTACATTCTATATTCTAAATTTTATATTCAGTATTCTTTATTCTATTTTCTAAATTCTGGGTTCTGCATTCCATGTTCTAAATCCTATATTCAGTATTCTGAATTCTATATTCTATATTCTGTGTTCTGCATTCCATGTTCTAAATTCTGGGTTCTATATTCTCTATTCTATATTCTATATTCTGTGTTCTTCATTCTATAATCTACATTCTATATTCTGCATTCCGTATTCTATATTCTATATACTGTGTTCTACATTCTATATTTAAATTTCTTTTTTCATTATCCTGTATTATATATTCTAAATTCTGTGCTTTGAATTCCATGTTCTAAATTCTGGGTTCTATATTCTCTATTATATATTCTATATTTTTTGTTCTTCATTCTATATTGTACATTCTATATTCTGCATTCCGTGTTATATATTCTATATTATGTTTCCTACATTCTATATTCTAAATTCTATATTCAGTATTCTGTATTCTATAATCTAAATTCATGTTCTGATTCAATTTTTAAATTCTGGGTTCTAAATTCTCTTTTATATATTCTATATTTTGTGTTCTTAGTCCTTTATTCTGCATTCTATATTCTGCATTCTGTATTTATGTTCTATATTCTGTGTTCTACATCTACTTTCTAAATTCTATATTCTGTATTCTGTATTCAATATTCTACATTCTGTGTTCTGCATTCTATGTTCTAAATTCTGGGTTCTGTATTCTGTTTTCCATATTCTATATTCTGTGTTCTATATTCTATATTCACTATTCTATATTCTGCATTCCGTATTCTACAATCTATATTCTGTGTTCTTCATTCTATTATCCAAATTCTATATTCAGTATTCTGTATTCTATATTCTAAATTCTGTGCTCTGCATTCCATGTTCTAAATTCTGTGTTCTATATTGTCTTTTCTATATTCTATATTCTGTGTTCTACATTCAGTATTCTAAATTCTATATTCAGTATTCTGTATTGTATATTCTAAATTCTGTGTTCTGCATACCATGTTCAAATTTCGGGGTTCTGTATTCTGTTTCCATATTTTATATTCTGTGTTCTAATTTCTATATTCTGTATACTATATTCTGCATTATGTATTCTATATTCTATATTTTGTGTTCTACATTCTATATTCTAAATTTTATATTCAGTATTCTTTATTCTATTTTCTAAATTCTGGGTTCTGCATTCCATGTTCTAAATCCTATATTCAGTATTCTGAATTCTATATTCTATATTCTGTGTTCTGCATTCCATGTTCTAAATTCTGGGTTCTATATTCTCTATTCTATATTCTATATTCTGTGTTCTTCATTCTATATTCTACATTCTATATTCTGCATTCTGTATTCTATATTCTATATACTGTGTTCTACATTCTATATTCAAAATTCTATTTTCATTATCCTGTATTCTATATTCTAAATTCTGTGCTTTGAATTCCATGTTCTAAATTCTGGGTTCTATATTCTCTATTATATATTCTATATTTTTTGTTCTTCATTCTATATTGTACATTCTATATTCTGCATTCCGTGTTATATATTCTATATTATGTTTCCTACATTCTATATTCTAAATTCTATATTCAGTATTCTGTATTCTATAATCTAAATTCATGTTCTGATTCAATTTTTAAATTCTGGGTTCTAAATTCTCTTTTATATATTCTATATTTTGTGTTCTTAGTCCTTTATTCTGCATTCTATATTCTGCATTCTGTATTTATGTTCTATATTCTGTGTTCTACATCTACTTTCTAAATTCTATATTCTGTATTCTGTATTCAATATTCTACATTCTGTGTTCTGCATTCTATGTTCTAAATTCTGGGTTCTGTATTCTGTTTTCCATATTCTATATTCTGTGTTCTATATTCTATATTCACTATTCTATATTCTGCATTCCGTATTCTACAATCTATATTCTGTGTTCTTCATTCTATTATCCAAATTCTATATTCAGTATTCTGTATTCTATATTCTAAATTCTGTGCTCTGCATTCCATGTTCTAAATTCTGTGTTCTATATTGTCTTTTCTATATTCTATATTCTGTGTTCTACATTCAGTATTCTAAATTCTATATTCAGTATTCTGTATTGTATATTCTAAATTCTGTGTTCTGCATACCATGTTCAAATTTCGGGGTTCTGTATTCTGTTTCCATATTTTATATTCTGTGTTCTAATTTCTATATTCTGTATACTATATTCTGCATTATGTATTCTATATTCTATATTTTGTGTTCTACATTCTATATTCTAAATTTTATATTCAGTATTCTTTATTCTATTTTCTAAATTCTGGGTTCTGCATTCCATGTTCTAAATCCTATATTCAGTATTCTGAATTCTATATTCTATATTCTGTGTTCTGCATTCCATGTTCTAAATTCTGGGTTCTATATTCTCTATTCTTTATTCTATATTCTGTGTTCTTCATTCTATAATCTACATTCTATATTCTGCATTCCGTATTCTATATTCTATATACTGTGTTCTACATTCTATATTTAAATTTCTTTTTTCATTATCCTGTATTATATATTCTAAATTCTGTGCTTTGAATTCCATGTTCTAAATTCTGGGTTCTATATTCTCTATTATATATTCTATATTTTTTGTTCTTCATTCTATATTGTACATTCTATATTCTGCATTCCGTGTTATATATTCTATATTATGTTTTCTACATTCTATATTCTAAATTCTATATTCAGTATTCTGTATTCTATAATCTAAATTCTATGTTCTGATTCAATTTTTAAATTCTGGGTTCTAAATTCTCTTTTATATATTCTATATTTTGTGTTCTTAGTCCTTTATTCTGCATTCTATATTCTGCATTCTGTATTTATGTTCTATATTCTGTGTTCTACATCTACTTTCTAAATTCTATATTCTGTATTCTGTATTCAATATTCTACATTCTGTGTTCTGCATTCTATGTTCTAAATTCTGGGTTCTGTATTCTGTTTTCCATATTCTATATTCTGTGTTCTATATTCTATATTCACTATTCTATATTCTGCATTCCGTATTCTACAATCTATATTCTGTGTTCTTCATTCTATTATCCAAATTCTATATTCAGTATTCTGTATTCTATATTCTAAATTCTGTGCTCTGCATTCCATGTTCTAAATTCTGTGTTCTATATTGTCTTTTCTATATTCTATATTCTGTGTTCTACATTCAGTATTCTAAATTCTATATTCAGTATTCTGTATTGTATATTCTAAATTCTGTGTTCTGCATACCATGTTCAAATTTCGGGGTTCTGTATTCTGTTTCCATATTTTATATTCTGTGTTCTAATTTCTATATTCTGTATACTATATTCTGCATTATGTATTCTATATTCTATATTTTGTGTTCTACATTCTATATTCTAAATTTTATATTCAGTATTCTTTATTCTATTTTCTAAATTCTGGGTTCTGCATTCCATGTTCTAAATCCTATATTCAGTATTCTGAATTCTATATTCTATATTCTGTGTTCTGCATTCCATGTTCTAAATTCTGGGTTCTATATTCTCTATTCTATATTCTATATTCTGTGTTCTTCATTCTATATTCTACATTCTATATTCTGCATTCTGTATTCTATATTCTATATACTGTGTTCTACATTCTATATTCAAAATTCTATTTTCATTATCCTGTATTCTATATTCTAAATTCTGTGCTTTGAATTCCATGTTCTAAATTCTGGGTTCTATATTCTCTATTATATATTCTATATTTTTTGTTCTTCATTCTATATTGTACATTCTATATTCTGCATTCCGTGTTATATATTCTATATTATGTTTCCTACATTCTATATTCTAAATTCTATATTCAGTATTCTGTATTCTATAATCTAAATTCATGTTCTGATTCAATTTTTAAATTCTGGGTTCTAAATTCTCTTTTATATATTCTATATTTTGTGTTCTTAGTTCTTTATTCTGCATTCTATATTCTGCATTCTGTATTTATGTTCTATATTCTGTGTTCTACATCTACTTTCTAAATTCTATATTCTGTATTCTGTATTCAATATTCTACATTCTGTGTTCTGCATTCTATGTTCTAAATTCTGGGCTCTGTATCCTGTTTTCCATATTCTATATTCTGTGTTCTATATTCTATATTCTGTATTCTATATTCTGCATTCCGTATTCTACAATCTATATTCTGTGTTCTTCATTCTATTATCCAAATTCTATATTAAGTATTCTGTATTCTATATTCTAAATTCTGTGCTCTGCATTCCATGTTCTAAATTCTGTGTTCTATATTGTCTTTTCTATATTCTATATTCTGTGTTCTACATTCAGTATTCTAAATTCTATATTCAGTATTCTTTATTGTATATTCTAAATTCTGTGTTCTGCATACCATGTTCAAATTTCGGGGTTCTGTATTCTGTTTCCATATTTTATATTCTGTGTTCTAATTTCTATATTCTGTATACTATATTCTGCATTATGTATTCTATATTCTATATTTTGTGTTCTACATTCTATATTCTAAATTTTATATTCAGTATTCTTTATTCTATTTTCTAAATTCTGGGTTCTGCATTCCATGTTCTAAATCCTATATTCAGTATTCTGAATTCTATATTCTATATTCTGTGTTCTGCATTCCATGTTCTAAATTCTGGGTTCTATATTCTCTATTCTTTATTCTATATTCTGTGTTCTTCATTCTATAATCTACATTCTATATTCTGCATTCCGTATTCTATATTCTATATACTGTGTTCTACATTCTATATTTAAATTTCTTTTTTCATTATCCTGTATTATATATTCTAAATTCTGTGCTTTGAATTCCATGTTCTAAATTCTGGGTTCTATATTCTCTATTATATATTCTATATTTTTTGTTCTTCATTCTATATTGTACATTCTATATTCTGCATTCCGTGTTATATATTCTATATTATGTTTTCTACATTCTATATTCTAAATTCTATATTCAGTATTCTGTATTCTATAATCTAAATTCTATGTTCTGATTCAATTTTTAAATTCTGGGTTCTAAATTCTCTTTTATATATTCTATATTTTGTGTTCTTAGTCCTTTATTCTGCATTCTATATTCTGCATTCTGTATTTATGTTCTATATTCTGTGTTCTACATCTACTTTCTAAATTCTATATTCTGTATTCTGTATTCAATATTCTACATTCTGTGTTCTGCATTCTATGTTCTAAATTCTGGGTTCTGTATTCTGTTTTCCATATTCTATATTCTGTGTTCTATATTCTATATTCACTATTCTATATTCTGCATTCCGTATTCTACAATCTATATTCTGTGTTCTTCATTCTATTATCCAAATTCTATATTCAGTATTCTGTATTCTATATTCTAAATTCTGTGCTCTGCATTCCATGTTCTAAATTCTGTGTTCTATATTGTCTTTTCTATATTCTATATTCTGTGTTCTACATTCAGTATTCTAAATTCTATATTCAGTATTCTGTATTGTATATTCTAAATTCTGTGTTCTGCATACCATGTTCAAATTTCGGGGTTCTGTATTCTGTTTCCATATTTTATATTCTGTGTTCTAATTTCTATATTCTGTATACTATATTCTGCATTATGTATTCTATATTCTATATTTTGTGTTCTACATTCTATATTCTAAATTTTATATTCAGTATTCTTTATTCTATTTTCTAAATTCTGGGTTCTGCATTCCATGTTCTAAATCCTATATTCAGTATTCTGAATTCTATATTCTATATTCTGTGTTCTGCATTCCATGTTCTAAATTCTGGGTTCTATATTCTCTATTCTATATTCTATATTCTGTGTTCTTCATTCTATATTCTACATTCTATATTCTGCATTCTGTATTCTATATTCTATATACTGTGTTCTACATTCTATATTCAAAATTCTATTTTCATTATCCTGTATTCTATATTCTAAATTCTGTGCTTTGAATTCCATGTTCTAAATTCTGGGTTCTATATTCTCTATTATATATTCTATATTTTTTGTTCTTCATTCTATATTGTACATTCTATATTCTGCATTCCGTGTTATATATTCTATATTATGTTTCCTACATTCTATATTCTAAATTCTATATTCAGTATTCTGTATTCTATAATCTAAATTCATGTTCTGATTCAATTTTTAAATTCTGGGTTCTAAATTCTCTTTTATATATTCTATATTTTGTGTTCTTAGTTCTTTATTCTGCATTCTATATTCTGCATTCTGTATTTATGTTCTATATTCTGTGTTCTACATCTACTTTCTAAATTCTATATTCTGTATTCTGTATTCAATATTCTACATTCTGTGTTCTGCATTCTATGTTCTAAATTCTGGGCTCTGTATCCTGTTTTCCATATTCTATATTCTGTGTTCTATATTCTATATTCTGTATTCTATATTCTGCATTCCGTATTCTACAATCTATATTCTGTGTTCTTCATTCTATTATCCAAATTCTATATTAAGTATTCTGTATTCTATATTCTAAATTCTGTGCTCTGCATTCCATGTTCTAAATTCTGTGTTCTATATTGTCTTTTCTATATTCTATATTCTGTGTTCTACATTCAGTATTCTAAATTCTATATTCAGTATTCTTTATTGTATATTCTAAATTCTGTGTTCTGCATACCATGTTCAAATTTCGGGGTTCTGTATTCTGTTTCCATATTTTATATTCTATGTTCTAATTTCTATATTCTGTATACTATATTCTGCATTATGTATTCTATATTCTATATTTTGTGTTCTACATTCTATATTCTAAATTTTATATTCAGTATTCTTTATTCTATTTTCTAAATTCTGGGTTCTGCATTCCATGTTCTAAATCCTATATTCAGTATTCTGAATTCTATATTCTATATTCTGTGTTCTGCATTCCATGTTCTAAATTCTGGGTTCTATATTCTCTATTCTATATTCTATATTCTGTGTTCTTCATTCTATATTCTACATTCTATATTCTGCATTCTGTATTCTATATTCTATATACTCTGTTCTACATTCTATATTCAAAATTCTATTTTCATTATCCTGTATTCTATATTCTAAATTCTGTGCTTTGAATTCCATGTTCTAAATTCTGGGTTCTATATTCTCTATTATATATTCTATATTTTTTGTTCTTCATTCTATATTGTACATTCTATATTCTGCATTCCGTGTTATATATTCTATATTATGTTTCCTACATTCTATATTCTAAATTCTATATTCAGTATTCTGTATTCTATAATCTAAATTCATGTTCTGATTCAATTTTTAAATTCTGGGTTCTAAATTCTCTTTTATATATTCTATATTTTGTGTTCTTAGTCCTTTATTCTGCATTCTATATTCTGCATTCTGTATTTATGTTCTATATTCTGTGTTCTACATCTACTTTCTAAATTCTATATTCTGTATTCTGTATTCAATATTCTACATTCTGTGTTCTGCATTCTATGTTCTAAATTCTGGGTTCTGTATTCTGTTTTCCATATTCTATATTCTGTGTTCTATATTCTATATTCACTATTCTATATTCTGCATTCCGTATTCTACAATCTATATTCTGTGTTCTTCATTCTATTATCCAAATTCTATATTCAGTATTCTGTATTCTATATTCTAAATTCTGTGCTCTGCATTCCATGTTCTAAATTCTGTGTTCTATATTGTCTTTTCTATATTCTATATTCTGTGTTCTACATTCAGTATTCTAAATTCTATATTCAGTATTCTGTATTGTATATTCTAAATTCTGTGTTCTGCATACCATGTTCAAATTTCGGGGTTCTGTATTCTGTTTCCATATTTTATATTCTGTGTTCTAATTTCTATATTCTGTATACTATATTCTGCATTATGTATTCTATATTCTATATTTTGTGTTCTACATTCTATATTCTAAATTTTATATTCAGTATTCTTTATTCTATTTTCTAAATTCTGGGTTCTGCATTCCATGTTCTAAATCCTATATTCAGTA
The DNA here is from genome assembly GCF_048564905.1 of Vicugna pacos. Taxonomy (NCBI): domain Eukaryota; kingdom Metazoa; phylum Chordata; class Mammalia; order Artiodactyla; family Camelidae; genus Vicugna; species Vicugna pacos. Next base: position 68,639,260 of record NW_027328741.1, on the reverse strand, counting down.
TTCTGAATTCTATATTCTATATTCTGTGTTCTGCATTCCATGTTCTAAATTCTGGGTTCTATATTCTCTATTCTATATTCTATATTCTGTGTTCTTCATTCTATATTCTACATTCTATATACTGCATTCTGTATTCTATATTCTATATACTGTGTTCTACATTCTATATTCAAAATTCTATTTTCATTATCCTGTATTCTATATTCTAAATTCTGTGCTTTGAATTCCATGTTCTAAATTCTGGGTTCTATATTCTCTATTATATATTCTATATTTTTTGTTCTTCATTCTATATTGTACATTCTATATTCTGCATTCCGTGTTATATATTCTATATTATGTTTTCTACATTCTATATTCTAAATTCTATATTCAGTATTCTGTATTCTATAATCTAAATTCTATGTTCTGATTCAATTTTTAAATTCTGGGTTCTAAATTCTCTTTTATATATTCTATATTTTGTGTTCTTAGTTCTTTATTCTGCATTCTATATTCTGCATTCTGTATTTATGTTCTATATTCTGTGTTCTACATCTACTTTCTAAATTCTATATTCTGTATTCTGTATTCAATATTCTACATTCTGTGTTCTGCATTCTATGTTCTAAATTCTGGGTTCTGTATTCTGTTTTCCATATTCTATATTCTGTGTTCTATATTCTATATTCACTATTCTATATTCTGCATTCCGTATTCTACAATCTATATTCTGTGTTCTTCATTCTATTATCCAAATTCTATATTCAGTATTCTGTATTCTATATTCTAAATTCTGTGCTCTGCATTCCATGTTCTAAATTCTGTGTTCTATATTGTCTTTTCTATATTCTATATTCTGTGTTCTACATTCAGTATTCTAAATTCTATATTCAGTATTCTGTATTGTATATTCTAAATTCTGTGTTCTGCATACCATGTTCAAATTTCGGGGTTCTGTATTCTGTTTCCATATTTTATATTCTGTGTTCTAATTTCTATATTCTGTATACTATATTCTGCATTATGTATTCTATATTCTATATTTTGTGTTCTACATTCTATATTCTTAATTTTATATTCAGTATTCTTTATTCTATTTTCTAAATTCTGGGTTCTGCATTCCATGTTCTAAATCCTATATTCAGTATTCTGAATTCTATATTCTATATTCTGTGTTCTGCATTCCATGTTCTAAATTCTGGGTTCTATATTCTCTATTCTATATTCTATATTCTGTGTTCTTCATTCTATAATCTACATTCTATATTCTGCATTCCGTATTCTATATTCTATATACTGTGTTCTACATTCTATATTTAAATTTCTTTTTTCATTATCCTGTATTATATATTCTAAATTCTGTGCTTTGAATTCCATGTTCTAAATTCTGGGTTCTATATTCTCTATTATATATTCTATATTTTTTGTTCTTCATTCTATATTGTACATTCTATATTCTGCATTCCGTGTTATATATTCTATATTATGTTTTCTACATTCTATATTCTAAATTCTATATTCAGTATTCTGTATTCTATAATCTAAATTCTATGTTCTGATTCAATTTTTAAATTCTGGGTTCTAAATTCTCTTTTATATATTCTATATTTTGTGTTCTTAGTCCTTTATTCTGCATTCTATATTCTGCATTCTGTATTTATGTTCTATATTCTGTGTTCTACATCTACTTTCTAAATTCTATATTCTGTATTCTGTATTCAATATTCTACATTCTGTGTTCTGCATTCTATGTTCTAAATTCTGGGTTCTGTATTCTGTTTTCCATATTCTATATTCTGTGTTCTATATTCTATATTCACTATTCTATATTCTGCATTCCGTATTCTACAATCTATATTCTGTGTTCTTCATTCTATTATCCAAATTCTATATTCAGTATTCTGTATTCTATATTCTAAATTCTGTGCTCTGCATTCCATGTTCTAAATTCTGTGTTCTATATTGTCTTTTCTATATTCTATATTCTGTGTTCTACATTCAGTATTCTAAATTCTATATTCAGTATTCTGTATTGTATATTCTAAATTCTGTGTTCTGCATACCATGTTCAAATTTCGGGGTTCTGTATTCTGTTTCCATATTTTATATTCTGTGTTCTAATTTCTATATTCTGTATACTATATTCTGCATTATGTATTCTATATTCTATATTTTGTGTTCTACATTCTATATTCTAAATTTTATATTCAGTATTCTTTATTCTATTTTCTAAATTCTGGGTTCTGCATTCCATGTTCTAAATCCTATATTCAGTATTCTGAATTCTATATTCTATATTCTGTGTTCTGCATTCCATGTTCTAAATTCTGGGTTCTATATTCTCTATTCTATATTCTATATTCTGTGTTCTTCATTCTATATTCTACATTCTATATTCTGCATTCTGTATTCTATATTCTATATACTGTGTTCTACATTCTATATTCAAAATTCTATTTTCATTATCCTGTATTCTATATTCTAAATTCTGTGCTTTGAATTCCATGTTCTAAATTCTGGGTTCTATATTCTCTATTATATATTCTATATTTTTTGTTCTTCATTCTATATTGTACATTCTATATTCTGCATTCCGTGTTATATATTCTATATTATGTTTCCTACATTCTATATTCTAAATTCTATATTCAGTATTCTGTATTCTATAATCTAAATTCATGTTCTGATTCAATTTTTAAATTCTGGGTTCTAAATTCTCTTTTATATATTCTATATTTTGTGTTCTTAGTTCTTTATTCTGCATTCTATATTCTGCATTCTGTATTTATGTTCTATATTCTGTGTTCTACATCTACTTTCTAAATTCTATATTCTGTATTCTGTATTCAATATTCTACATTCTGTGTTCTGCATTCTATGTTCTAAATTCTGGGCTCTGTATCCTGTTTTCCATATTCTATATTCTGTGTTCTATATTCTATATTCTGTATTCTATATTCTGCATTCCGTATTCTACAATCTATATTCTGTGTTCTTCATTCTATTATCCAAATTCTATATTAAGTATTCTGTATTCTATATTCTAAATTCTGTGCTCTGCATTCCATGTTCTAAATTCTGTGTTCTATATTGTCTTTTCTATATTCTATATTCTGTGTTCTACATTCAGTATTCTAAATTCTATATTCAGTATTCTTTATTGTATATTCTAAATTCTGTGTTCTGCATACCATGTTCAAATTTCGGGGTTCTGTATTCTGTTTCCATATTTTATATTCTGTGTTCTAATTTCTATATTCTGTATACTATATTCTGCATTATGTATTCTATATTCTATATTTTGTGTTCTACATTCTATATTCTAAATTTTATATTCAGTATTCTTTATTCTATTTTCTAAATTCTGGGTTCTGCATTCCATGTTCTAAATCCTATATTCAGTATTCTGAATTCTATATTCTATATTCTGTGTTCTGCATTCCATGTTCTAAATTCTGGGTTCTATATTCTCTATTCTATATTCTATATTCTGTGTTCTTCATTCTATATTCTACATTCTATATTCTGCATTCCGTATTCTATATTCTATATACTGTGTTCTACATTCTATATTTAAATTTCTTTTTTCATTATCATGTATTATATATTCTAAATTCTGTGCTTTGAATTCCATGTTCTAAATTCTGGGTTCTATATTCTCTATTATATATTCTATATTTTTTGTTCTTCATTCTATATTGTACATTCTATATTCTGCATTCCGTGTTATATATTCTATATTATGTTTTCTACATTCTATATTCTAAATTCTATATTCAGTATTCTGTATTCTATAATCTAAATTCTATGTTCTGATTCAATTTTTAAATTCTGGGTTCTAAATTCTCTTTTATATATTCTATATTTTGTGTTCTTAGTTCTTTATTCTGCATTCTATATTCTGCATTCTGTATTTATGTTCTATATTCTGTGTTCTACATCTACTTTCTAAATTCTATATTCTGTATTCTGTATTCAATATTCTACATTCTGTGTTCTGCATTCTATGTTCTAAATTCTGGGTTCTGTATTCTGTTTTCCATATTCTATATTCTGTGTTCTATATTCTATATTCACTATTCTATATTCTGCATTCCGTATTCTACAATCTATATTCTGTGTTCTTCATTCTATTATCCAAATTCTATATTCAGTATTCTGTATTCTATATTCTAAATTCTGTGCTCTGCATTCCATGTTCTAAATTCTGTGTTCTATATTGTCTTTTCTATATTCTATATTCTGTGTTCTACATTCAGTATTCTAAATTCTATATTCAGTATTCTGTATTGTATATTCTAAATTCTGTGTTCTGCATACCATGTTCAAATTTCGGGGTTCTGTATTCTGTTTCCATATTTTATATTCTGTGTTCTAATTTCTATATTCTGTATACTATATTCTGCATTATGTATTCTATATTCTATATTTTGTGTTCTACATTCTATATTCTAAATTTTATATTCAGTATTCTTTATTCTATTTTCTAAATTCTGGGTTCTGCATTCCATGTTCTAAATCCTATATTCAGTATTCTGAATTCTATATTCTATATTCTGTGTTCTGCATTCCATGTTCTAAATTCTGGGTTCTATATTCTCTATTCTATATTCTATATTCTGTGTTCTTCATTCTATATTCTACATTCTATATTCTGCATTCCGTATTCTATATTCTATATACTGTGTTCTACATTCTATATTTAAATTTCTTTTTTCATTATCCTGTATTATATATTCTAAATTCTGTGCTTTGAATTCCATGTTCTAAATTCTGGGTTCTATATTCTCTATTATATATTCTATATTTTTTGTTCTTCATTCTATATTGTACATTCTATATTCTGCATTCCGTGTTATATATTCTATATTATGTTTTCTACATTCTATATTCTAAATTCTATATTCAGTATTCTGTATTCTATAATCTAAATTCTATGTTCTGATTCAATTTTTAAATTCTGGGTTCTAAATTCTCTTTTATATATTCTATATTTTGTGTTCTTAGTTCTTTATTCTGCATTCTATATTCTGCATTCTGTATTTATGTTCTATATTCTGTGTTCCACATCTACTTTCTAAATTCTATATTCTGTATTCTGTATTCAATATTCTACATTCTGTGTTCTGCATTCTATGTTCTAAATTCTGGGTTCTGTATTCTGTTTTCCATATTCTATATTCTGTGTTCTATATTCTATATTCACTATTCTATATTCTGCATTCCGTATTCTACAATCTATATTCTGTGTTCTTCATTCTATTATCCAAATTCTATATTCAGTATTCTGTATTCTATATTCTAAATTCTGTGCTCTGCATTCCATGTTCTAAATTCTGTGTTCTATATTGTCTTTTCTATATTCTATATTCTGTGTTCTACATTCAGTATTCTAAATTCTATATTCAGTATTCTGTATTGTATATTCTAAATTCTGTGTTCTGCATACCATGTTCAAATTTCGGGGTTCTGTATTCTGTTTCCATATTTTATATTCTGTGTTCAAATTTCTATATTCTGTATACTATATTCTGCATTATGTATTCTATATTCTATATTCTGTGTTCTACATTCTATATTCTAAATTCTATATTCAGTATTCTTTATTCTATTTTCTAAATTCTGGGTTCTGCATTCCATGTTCTAAATCCTATATTCAGTATTCTGAATTCTATATTCTATATTCTGTGTTCTGCATTCCATGTTCTAAATTCTGGGTTCTATATTTTCTATACTATATTCTATATTCTGTGTTCTACATTCTATATTCTAAATTCTATATTCAGTATTCTGAATTCTATATTCTTAATTCTCTGTTCTTCATTCCATGTTCTAAATTCTGGGTCCTATACTCTCTATTATAAATTCTATATTTGTGTTCTGCATTCTATATTCTACATAGTATATTCTGCATTCCGTATCCTATATTCTATATTCTATGTTCTACATTCTAAATTCTAAAATCTATATTCAGTATTCTGTATTCTATAGTATAAATTCTCTGTTCTGCATTCCATTTCTAAATTGTGGTTTCTGTATTCTCTATTCTATATTATATATTTGGGTCGTTCATTCTATATTCTACGTCCTATAATCTGCCATCCGTATTTTATATTCTATATTGTTTGTTCTATATTCTATATTCTAAATTCTATATTCAGTATTTTGTATTCTATATTCTAATTTGTGTGTTCTGCATTCCATGTACTAAATTCTGGGTTCTCTATTCTCTATTCTCTATTCTATATTCTGTGTTTACATTCTATATTCTAAATTCTATATTCAGTATTCTGTATTCTATAGTATAAATTCTCTGTTCTGCATTCCATTTCTTAGTTGTGGTTTCTCTATTCTCTATTCTATATTATATATTTGGGTCGTTCATTCTATATTCTACGTCCTATAATCTGCCATCCGTATTTTATATTCTATATTGCTTGTTCTATATTCTATATTCTAAATTCTATATTCAGTATTTTGTATTCTATATTCTAATTTGTGTGTTCTGCATTCCATGTACTAAATTCTGGGTTCTCTATTCTCTATTCTCTATTCTATATTCTGTGTTTACATTCTATATTCTAAATTCTATATTCAGTATTCTGTATTCTATATTCTAAATTCTGTGTTCTGCTTTCTTTTTATAAATTCTATATTCAGTACCTTGCATTCTATATTCAAAATTCTGTGTTCTGCATTCTATTTTCTAAATTCTATATTCATTATTCTGTATATTATATTCTAAATTCTGTGTTCTGCATTCCATGTTCTAAATTCTGGGTTCTGTGTTGTTTTCCATATTCTATATACTGTGTTCTTCATTCTATATTCTGTATTGTATATTGTTTATGCCGTATTATATATTCCGTGTTCTTCATTCTATATTCTGTATTCTATATTCTGAATTCAGTATTCAATATTCTATATTCTGTGTTCTATATTTTATACTCTAAATTCTATATTCATTATTCTGTATTGTATATTCCAAATTCTGTGTTCTGCATTGTATGTTCTAAACTTTGGGTTCAGTATTCTGTATTCCATATTCTATATTTTGTGTTCTATAGTCTATATTTGGTATTCAATATTCTGCATTCCGTATTCTATATTCTATATCCTGTGTTCTAAATTCTATATTCAGTATTCTGTGTTTTATTTTCTAAATTCTGTGTTCTGCATTCCATGTTCTAAATTCTAGGTTTTATATTCACTATTGTATATACTACATTCTGTGTGCTACATTCTATATTATAAATTCTATATTCAGTATTCCGTATTCTATATTCTATATACTGTGTTCTACATTCTATATTCAAAATTCTATATTCATTATCCTGTATTCTATATTCTAAATTCTGTGCTTTGAATTCCATGTTCTAAATTCTGGGTTCTATATTCTCTACTATATATTCTTTATTTTTTGTTCTTCATTCTATATTGTACGTTCTATATTCTGCATTCCGTGTTATATATTCTATATTATGTTTTCTAAATTCTATATTCTAAATTCTATATTCAGTATTCTGTATTCTATAATCTAATTTCTGTATTCTGATTCAATTTTTAAATTCTGTGTTCTAAATACTCCTTCATATATTCTATATTTTGTGTTCTTAGTTCTTTTTTCTGCATTCAATATTCTGCATTCTGTATTTATGTTCTATATTCTGTGTTCTACATCTACTTTCTAAATTCTATATTCTGTATTCTGTATTCAATATTCTACATTCTGTGTTCTGCATTCTATGTTCTAAATTCTGGGTTCTGTATTCTGTTTTCCATATTCTATATTCTGTGTTCTATATTCTATATCCTGTATTCTATATTCTTCATTCCGTATTCTATACTCTATATTCTGTGTTTTTCATTCTATTATCCAAATTCTATATTCAGTATTCTGTATTCTATATTCTAAATTCTGAGTTCTGCATTCCATGTTCTAAATTCTGCGTTCTATATTGTCTTTTCTATATTCTATATTCTGTGTTCTACATTCTATATTCTAAAATCTATATTAAATAATGTGTATTCTATAGTCTTAATTCTGTGTTCTGCATTCTATATTCTAAATTCTATATTCAGTATTCTTAATTCTATATTCTAAATTCTGTGTTCTGCATTCCATGTTCTAAATTCTGGGTTCTATATTTTCTATACTATATTCTATATTCTGTGTTCTACATTCTATATTCTAAATCCTATATTCAGTATTGTGTATTCTATATTCTTTATTCTCTATTCTTCATTCCATGTTCTAAGTTCTGGATCCTATACTCTCTATTATATATTCTCTATTTGTGTTCTTCATTCTATATTCTACATAGTATATTCTGCATTCCGTATCCTATATTCTATATTCTATGTTCTACATTCTAAATTCTAAAATCTATATTCAGTATTCTGTATTCTATAGTATAAATTCTCTGTTCTGCATTCCATTTCTAACTTGTGGTTTCTCTATTCTCTATTCTATATTATATATTTGGGTCGTTCATTCTATATTCTACGTATTATAATCTGCCATCCGTATTTTATATTCTATATTGTTTGTTCTATATTCTATATTCTAAATTCTATATTCAGTATTTTGTATTCTATATTCTAATTTGTGTGTTCTGCATTCCATGTACTAAATTCTGGGTTCTCTATTCTCTATTATCTATTCTATATTCTGTGTTTACATTCTATATTCTAAATTCTATATTCAGTATTCTGTATTCTATATTCTAAATTCTGTGTTCTGCTTTCTTTTTATAAATTCTATATTCAGTACCTTGCATTCTATATTCTAAATTCTGTGTTCTGCATTCTATTTTCTAAATTCTATATTCATTATTCTGTATATTATATTCTAAAATCTGTGTTCTGCATTCCATGTTCTAAATTCTGGGTTCTGTATTGTTTTCCATATTCTATATACTGTGTTCTTCATTCTATATTCTGTATTGTAAATTATTTATGCCGTATTATATATTCTGTTTTCTTCATTCTATATTCTGTATTCTATATTCTGCATTCCGTATTCTATATTCTATATTCTGTGTTCTACATTTTATACTCTAAATTCTATATTCAGTATTCTGTATTGTATATTCCAAATTCTGTGTTCTGCATTGTATGTTCTAAACTTTGGGTTTTGTATTCTGTATTCCATATTCTATATTTTGTGTTCTATAGTCTATATTTGGTATTCAATATTCTGCATTCCGTATTCTATATTCTATATCCTGTGTTCTAAATTCTATATTCAGTATTCTGTGTTTTATTTTCTAAATTCTGTGTTCTGCATTCCATGTTCTAAATTCTAGGTTTTATATTCACTATTGTATATAATACATTCTGTGTGCTACATTCTATACTATAAATTCTATATTCAGTATTCCGTATTCTATATTCTATATACTGTGTTCTACATTCTATATTCAAAATTCTATATTCATTATCCTGTATTCTATATTCTAAATTCTGTGCTTTGAATTCCATTTTCTAAATTCTGGGTTCTATATTCTCTATTATATATTCTATATTTTTTGTTCTTCATTCTATATTGTACGTTCTATATTCTGCATTCCGTGTTATATATTCTATATTATGTTTCCTACATTCTATATTCTAAATTCTATATTCAGTATTCTGTATTCTATAATCTAAATTCTGTATTCTGATTCAATTTTTAAATTCTGGGTTCTAAATACTCCTTCATATATTCTACATTTTGTGTTCTTAGTACTTTTTTCTGCATTCTATATTCTGCATTCTGTATTTATGTTCTATATTCTGTGTTATACATCTACTTTCTAAATTCTATATTCTGTATTCTGTATTCAATATTCTACATTCTGTGTTCTGCATTCTATGTTCTAAATTCTGGGTTCTGTATTCTGTTTTCCATATTCTATATTCTGTGTTCTATATTCTATATTCTGTATTCTATATTCTTCATTCCGTATTCTATACTCTATATTCTGTGTTCTTCATTCTATTATCCAAATTCTATATTCAGTATTCTGTATTCTATATTCTAAATTCTGTATTCTTCATTCCGTGTTCTAAATTCTGAGTTCTATATTCTCTATTCTATATTCTATATTCTGTGTTCTTCATTCTATATTCTACATTCTATATTCTGCATTCCGTATTCTATATTCTATATACTGTGTTCTACATTCTATATTCAAAATTCTATATTCATTATCCTGTATTCTATATTCTAAATTCTGTGTTCTGCATTCCATGTTCTAAATTCTGTGTTCTATATTTTCTATACTATATTCTATATTCTGTGTTCTACATTCTATATACTAAATCCTATATTCAGTATTGTGTATTCTATATACTTAATTCTCTATTCTTCATTCCATGTTCTAAGTTCTGGATCCTATACTCTCTATTATATATTCTCTATTTGTGTTCTTCATTCTATATTCTACAAAGTATATTCTGCATTCTGTATCCTATATTCTATATTCAATGTTCTACATTCTAAATTCTAAAATCTATATTCAGTATTCTGTATTCTATAGTATAAATTCTCTGTTCTGCATTCCATTTCTAAATTGTGGTTTCTCTATTCTCTATTCTATATTATATATTTGGGTCGTTCATTCTATATTCTACGTCCTATAATCTGCCATCCGTATTTTATATTCTATATTGTTTGTTCTATATTCTATATTCTAAATTCTATATTCAGTATTTTGTATTCTATATTCAAATTTGTGTGTTCTGCATTCCATGTACTAAATTCTGGGTTATCTATTCTCTATTCTCTATTCTATATTCTGTGTTTACATTCTATATTAAAAATTCTATATTCATTATCCTGTATTCTATATTCTAAATTCTGTGCTTTGAATTCCATGTTCTAAATTCTGGGTTCTATATTCTCTACTATATATTCTTTATTTTTTGTACTTCATTCTATATTGTACGTTCTATATTCTGCATTCCGTGTTATATATTCTATATTATGTTTTCTACATTCTATATTCTAAATTCTATATTCAGTATTCTGTATTCTATAATCTAATTTCTGTATTCTGATTCAATTTTTAAATTCTGGGTTCTAAATACTCCTTCATATATTCTATATTTTGTGTTCTTAGTTCTTTTTTCTGCATTCTATATTCTGCATTCTGTATTTATGTTCTATATTCTGTGTTCTACATCTACTTTCTAAATTCTATATTCTGTATTCTGTATTCAATATTCTACATTCTGTGTTCTGCATTCTATGTTCTAAATTCTGGGTTCTGTATTCTGTTTTCCATATTCTATATTCTGTGTTCTATATTCTATATCCTGTATTCTATATTCTTCATTCCGTATTCTATACTCTATATTCTGTGTTTTTCATTCTATTATCCAAATTCTATATTCAGTATTCTGTATTCTATATTCTAAATTCTGAGTTCTGCATTCCATGTTCTAAATTCTGTGTTCTATATTGTCTTTTCTATATTCTATATTCTGTGTTCTACATTCTATATTCTAAAATCTATATTAAATAATGTGTATTCTATAGTCTTAATTCTGTGTTCTGCATTCTATATTCTAAATTCTATATTCAGTATTCTGAATTCTATATTCTAAATTCTGTGTTCTGCATTCCATGTTCTAAATTCTGGGTTCTATATTTTCTATACTATATTCTATATTCTGTGTTCTACATTCTATATTCTAAATCCTATATTCAGTATTGTGTATTCTATATTCTTAATTCTCTATTCTTCATTCCATGTTCTAAGTTCTGGATCCTATACTCTCTATTATATATTCTCTGTTTGTGTTCTTCATTCTATATTCTACATAGTATATTCTGCATTCCGTATCCTATATTCTATATTCTATGTTCTACATTCTAAATTCTAAAATCTATATTCAGTATTCTGTATTCTATAGTATAAATTCTCTGTTCTGCATTCCATTTCTAACTTGTGGTTTCTCTATTCTCTATTCTATATTATATATTTGGGTCGTTCATTCTATATTCTACGTATTATAATCTGCCATCCGTATTTTATATTCTATATTGTTTGTTCTATATTCTATATTCTCAATTCTATATTCAGTATTTTGTATTCTATATTCTAATTTGTGTGTTCTGCATTCCATGTACTAAATTCTGGGTTCTCTATTCTCTATTATCTATTCTATATTCTGTGTTTACATTCTATATTCTAAATTCTATATTCAGTATTCTGTAATCTATATTCTAAATTCTGTGTTCTGCTTTCTTTTTATAAATTCTATATTCAGTACCTTGCATTCTATATTCTAAATTCTGTGTTCTGCATTCTATTTTCTAAATTCTATATTCATTATTCTGTATATTATATTCTAAAATCTGTGTTCTGCATTCCATGTTCTAAATTCTGGGTTCTGTATTGTTTTCCATATTCTATATACTGTGTTCTTCATTCTATATTCTGTATTGTATATTATTTATGCCGTATTATATATTCTGTGTTCTTCATTCTATATTCTGTATTCTATATTCTGCATTCCGTATTCTATATTCTATATTCTGTGTTCTACATTTTATACTCTAAATTCTATATTCAGTATTCTGTATTGTATATTCCAAATTCTGTGTTCTGCATTGTATGTTCTAAACTTTGGGTTTTGTATTCTGTATTCCATATTCTATATTTTGTGTTCTATAGTCTATATTTGGTATTCAATATTCTGCATTCCGTATTCTATATTCTATATCCTGTGTTCTAAATTCTATATTCAGTATTCTGTGTTTTATTTTCTAAATTCTGTGTTCTGAATTCCATGTTCTAAATTCTAGCTTTTATATTCACTATTGTATATAATACATTCTGTGTGCTACATTCTATACTATAAATTCTATATTCAGTATTCCATATTCTATATTCTATATACTGTGTTCTACATTCTATATTCAAAATTCTATATTCATTATCCTGTATTCTATATTCTAAATTCTGTGCTTTGAATTCCATTTTCTAAATTCTGGGTTCTATATTCTCTATTATATATTCTATATTTTTTGTTCTTCATTCTATATTGTACGTTCTATATTCTGCATTCCGTGTTATATATTCTATATTATGTTTCCTACATTCTATATTCTAAATTCTATATTCAGTGTTCTGTATTCTATAATCTAAATTCTGTATTCTGATTCAATTTTTAAATTCTGGGTTCTAAATACTCCTTCATATATTCTATATTTTGTGTTCTTAGTTCTTTTTTCTGCATTCTATATTCTGCATTCTGTATTTATGTTCTATATTCTGTGTTATACATCTACTTTCTAAATTCTATATTCTGTATTCTGTATTCAATATTCTACATTCTGTGTTCTGCATTCTATGTTCTAAATTCTGGGTTCTGTATTCTGTTTTCCATATTCTATATTCTGCGTTCTATATTCTATATTCTGTATTCTATATTCTTCATTCCGTATTCTATACTCTATATTCTGTGTTCTTCATTCTATTATCCAAATTCTATATTCAGTATTCTGTATTCTATATTCTAAATTCTGTATTCTTCATTCCGTGTTCTAAATTCTGAGTTCTATATTCTCTATTCTATATTCTATATTCTGTGTTCTTCATTCTATATTCTACATTCTATATTCTGCATTCCGTATTCTATATTCTATATACTGTGTTCTACATTCTATATTCAAAATTCTATATTCATTATCCTGTATTCTATATTCTAAATTCTGTGTTCTGCATTCCATGTTCTAAATTCTGTGTTCTATATTTTCTATACTATATTCTATATTCTGTGTTCTACATTCTATATTCTAAATCCTATATTCAGTATTGTGTATTCTATATACTTAATTCTCTATTCTTCATTCCATGTTCTAAGTTCTGGATCCTATACTCTCTATTATATATTCTCTATTTGTGTTCTTCATTCTATATTCTACAAAGTATATTCTGCATTCCGTATCCTATATTCTATATTCTATGTTCTACATTCTAAATTCTAAAATCTATATTCAGTATTCTGTATTCTATAGTATAAATTCTCTGTTCTGCATTCCATTTCTAAATTGTGGTTTCTCTATTCTCTATTCTATATTATATATTTGGGTCGTTCATTCTATATTCTACGTCCTATAATCTGCCATCCGTATTTTATATTCTATATTGTTTGTTCTATATTCTATATTCTAAATTCTATATTCAGTATTTTGTATTCTATATTCTAATTTGTGTGTTCTGCATTCCATGTACTAAATTCTGGGTTCTCTATTCTCTATTCTCTATTCTATATTCTGTGTTTACATTCTATATTCTAAATTCTATATTCAGTATTCTGTATTCTATATTCTAAATTCTGTGTTCTGCTTTCTTTTTATAAATCCTATATTCAGTACCTTGCATTCTATATTCTAAATTCTGTGTTCTGCATTCTATTTTCTAAATTCTATATTCATTATTCTGTATATTATATTCTAAAATCTGTGTTCTGCATTCCATGTTCTAAATTCTGGGTTCTGTATTGTTTTCCATATTCTATATACTGTGTTCTTCATTCTATATTCTGTATTGTATATTATTTATGCCGTATTATATATTCTGTGTTCTTCATTCTATATTCTGTATTCTATATTCTGCATTCCGTATTCTATATTCTATATTCTGTGTTCTACATTCTATATTCTAAATTCTATATTCAGTATTCTGTATTCTTTAATCTAAATTCTGTATTCTGATTCAATTTTTAAATTCTGGGTTCTAAATACTCCTTCATATATTCTATATTTTGTGTTCTTAGTTCTTTTTTCTGCATTCTATATTCTGCATTCTGTATTTATGTTCTATATTCTGTGTTATACATCTACTTTCTAAATTCTATATTCTGTATTCTGTATTCAATATTCTACATTCTGTGTTCTGCATTCTATGTTCTAAATTCTGGGTTCTGTATTCTGTTTTCCATATTCTATATTCTGTGTTCTATATTCTATATTCTGTATTCTATATTCTTCATTCCGTATTCTATACTCTATATTCTGTGTTCTTCATTCTATTATCCAAATTCTATATTCAGTATTCTGTATTCTATATTCTAAATTCTGTATTCTTCATTCCGTGTTCTAAATTCTGAGTTCTATATTCTCTATTCTATATTCTATATTCTGTGTTCTTCATTCTATATTCTACATTCTATATTCTGCATTCCGTATTCTATATTCTATATACTGTGTTCTACATTCTATATTCAAAATTCTATATTCATTATCCTGTATTCTATATTCTAAATTCTGTGTTCTGCATTCCATGTTCTAAATTCTGTGTTCTATATTTTCTATACTATATTCTATATTCTGTGTTCTACATTCTATATTCTAAATCCTATATTCAGTATTGTGTATTCTATATACTTAATTCTCTATTCTTCATTCCATGTTCTAAGTTCTGGATCCTATACTCTCTATTATATATTCTCTATTTGTGTTCTTCATTCTATATTCTACAAAGTATATTCTGCATTCCGTATCCTATATTCTATATTCTATGTTCTACATTCTAAATTCTAAAATCTATATTCAGTATTCTGTATTCTATAGTATAAATTCTCTGTTCTGCATTCCATTTCTAAATTGTGGTTTCTCTATTCTCTATTCTATATTATATATTTGGGTCGTTCATTCTATATTCTACGTCCTATAATCTGCCATCCGTATTTTATATTCTATATTGTTTGTTCTATATTCTATATTCTAAATTCTATATTCAGTATTTTGTATTCTATATTCTAATTTGTGTGTTCTGCATTCCATGTACTAAATTCTGGGTTCTCTATTCTCTATTCTCTATTCTATATTCTGTGTTTACATTCTATATTCTAAATTCTATATTCAGTATTCTGTATTCTATATTCTAAATTCTGTGTTCTGCTTTCTTTTTATAAATCCTATATTCAGTACCTTGCATTCTATATTCTAAATTCTGTGTTCTGCATTCTATTTTCTAAATTCTATATTCATTATTCTGTATATTATATTCTAAAATCTGTGTTCTGCATTCCATGTTCTAAATTCTGGGTTCTGTATTGTTTTCCATATTCTATATACTGTGTTCTTCATTCTATATTCTGTATTGTATATTATTTATGCCGTATTACATATTCTGTGTTCTTCATTCTATATTCTGTATTCAATATTCTGCATTCCGTATTCTATATTCTATATTCTGTGTTCTACATTCTATATTCTAAATCCTATATTCAGTATTGTGTATTCTATATTCTTAATTCTCTATTCTTCATTCCATGTTCTAAGTTCTGGATCCTATACTCTCTATTATATATTCTCTATTTGTGTTCTTCATTCTATATTCTACAAAGTATATTCTGCATTCTGTATCCTATATTCTATATTCAATGTTCTACATTCTAAATTCTAAAATCTATATTCAGTATTCTGTATTCTATAGTATAAATTCTCTGTTCTGCATTCCATTTCTAAATTGTGGTTTCTCTATTCTCTATTCTATATTATATATTTGGGTCGTTCATTCTATATTCTACGTCCTATAATCTGCCATCCGTATTTTATATTCTATATTGTTTGTTCTATATTCTATATTCTAAATTCTATATTCAGTATTTTGTATTCTATATTCAAATTTGTGTGTTCTGCATTCCATGTACTAAATTCTGGGTTATCTATTCTCTATTCTCTATTCTATATTCTGTGTTTACATTCTATATTAAAAATTCTATATTCATTATCCTGTATTCTATATTCTAAATTCTGTGCTTTGAATTCCATGTTCTAAATTCTGGGTTCTATATTCTCTACTATATATTCTTTATTTTTTGTACTTCATTCTATATTGTACGTTCTATATTCTGCATTCCGTGTTATATATTCTATATTATGTTTTCTACATTCTATATTCTAAATTCTATATTCAGTATTCTGTATTCTATAATCTAATTTCTGTATTCTGATTCAATTTTTAAATTCTGGGTTCTAAATACTCCTTCATATATTCTATATTTTGTGTTCTTAGTTCTTTTTTCTGCATTCTATATTCTGCATTCTGTATTTATGTTCTATATTCTGTGTTCTACATCTACTTTCTAAATTCTATATTCTGTATTCTGTATTCAATATTCTACATTCTGTGTTCTGCATTCTATGTTCTAAATTCTGGGTTCTGTATTCTGTTTTCCATATTCTATATTCTGTGTTCTATATTCTATATCCTGTATTCTATATTCTTCATTCCGTATTCTATACTCTATATTCTGTGTTTTTCATTCTATTATCCAAATTCTATATTCAGTATTCTGTATTCTATATTCTAAATTCTGAGTTCTGCATTCCATGTTCTAAATTCTGTGTTCTATATTGTCTTTTCTATATTCTATATTCTGTGTTCTACATTCTATATTCTAAAATCTATATTAAATAATGTGTATTCTATAGTCTTAATTCTGTGTTCTGCATTCTATATTCTAAATTCTATATTCAGTATTCTGAATTCTATATTCTAAATTCTGTGTTCTGCATTCCATGTTCTAAATTCTGGGTTCTATATTTTCTATACTATATTCTATATTCTGTGTTCTACATTCTATATTCTAAATCCTATATTCAGTATTGTGTATTCTATATTCTTAATTCTCTATTCTTCATTCCATGTTCTAAGTTCTGGATCCTATACTCTCTATTATATATTCTCTGTTTGTGTTCTTCATTCTATATTCTACATAGTATATTCTGCATTCCGTATCCTATATTCTATATTCTATGTTCTACATTCTAAATTCTAAAATCTATATTCAGTATTCTGTATTCTATAGTATAAATTCTCTGTTCTGCATTCCATTTCTAACTTGTGGTTTCTCTATTCTCTATTCTATATTATATATTTGGGTCGTTCATTCTATATTCTACGTATTATAATCTGCCATCCGTATTTTATATTCTATATTGTTTGTTCTATATTCTATATTCTCAATTCTATATTCAGTATTTTGTATTCTATATTCTAATTTGTGTGTTCTGCATTCCATGTACTAAATTCTGGGTTCTCTATTCTCTATTATCTATTCTATATTCTGTGTTTACATTCTATATTCTAAATTCTATATTCAGTATTCTGTAATCTATATTCTAAATTCTGTGTTCTGCTTTCTTTTTATAAATTCTATATTCAGTACCTTGCATTCTATATTCTAAATTCTGTGTTCTGCATTCTATTTTCTAAATTCTATATTCATTATTCTGTATATTATATTCTAAAATCTGTGTTCTGCATTCCATGTTCTAAATTCTGGGTTCTGTATTGTTTTCCATATTCTATATACTGTGTTCTTCATTCTATATTCTGTATTGTATATTATTTATGCCGTATTATATATTCTGTGTTCTTCATTCTATATTCTGTATTCTATATTCTGCATTCCGTATTCTATATTCTATATTCTGTGTTCTACATTTTATACTCTAAATTCTATATTCAGTATTCTGTATTGTATATTCCAAATTCTGTGTTCTGCATTGTATGTTCTAAACTTTGGGTTTTGTATTCTGTATTCCATATTCTATATTTTGTGTTCTATAGTCTATATTTGGTATTCAATATTCTGCATTCCGTATTCTATATTCTATATCCTGTGTTCTAAATTCTATATTCAGTATTCTGTGTTTTATTTTCTAAATTCTGTGTTCTGAATTCCATGTTCTAAATTCTAGCTTTTATATTCACTATTGTATATAATACATTCTGTGTGCTACATTCTATACTATAAATTCTATATTCAGTATTCCATATTCTATATTCTATATACTGTGTTCTACATTCTATATTCAAAATTCTATATTCATTATCCTGTATTCTATATTCTAAATTCTGTGCTTTGAATTCCATTTTCTAAATTCTGGGTTCTATATTCTCTATTATATATTCTATATTTTTTGTTCTTCATTCTATATTGTACGTTCTATATTCTGCATTCCGTGTTATATATTCTATATTATGTTTCCTACATTCTATATTCTAAATTCTATATTCAGTATTCTGTATTCTATAATCTAAATTCTGTATTCTGATTCAATTTTTAAATTCTGGGTTCTAAATACTCCTTCATATATTCTATATTTTGTGTTCTTAGTTCTTTTTTCTGCATTCTATATTCTGCATTCTGTATTTATGTTCTATATTCTGTGTTATACATCTACTTTCTAAATTCTATATTCTGTATTCTGTATTCAATATTCTACATTCTGTGTTCTGCATTCTATGTTCTAAATTCTGGGTTCTGTATTCTGTTTTCCATATTCTATATTCTGCGTTCTATATTCTATATTCTGTATTCTATATTCTTCATTCCGTATTCTATACTCTATATTCTGTGTTCTTCATTCTATTATCCAAATTCTATATTCAGTATTCTGTATTCTATATTCTAAATTCTGTATTCTTCATTCCGTGTTCTAAATTCTGAGTTCTATATTCTCTATTCTATATTCTATATTCTGTGTTCTTCATTCTATATTCTACATTCTATATTCTGCATTCCGTATTCTATATTCTATATACTGTGTTCTACATTCTATATTCAAAATTCTATATTCATTATCCTGTATTCTATATTCTAAATTCTGTGTTCTGCATTCCATGTTCTAAATTCTGTGTTCTATATTTTCTATACTATATTCTATATTCTGTGTTCTACATTCTATATTCTAAATCCTATATTCAGTATTGTGTATTCTATATACTTAATTCTCTATTCTTCATTCCATGTTCTAAGTTCTGGATCCTATACTCTCTATTATATATTCTCTATTTGTGTTCTTCATTCTATATTCTACAAAGTATATTCTGCATTCCGTATCCTATATTCTATATTCTATGTTCTACATTCTAAATTCTAAAATCTATATTCAGTATTCTGTATTCTATAGTATAAATTCTCTGTTCTGCATTCCATTTCTAAATTGTGGTTTCTCTATTCTCTATTCTATATTATATATTTGGGTCGTTCATTCTATATTCTACGTCCTATAATCTGCCATCCGTATTTTATATTCTATATTGTTTTTTCTATATTCTATATTCTAAATTCTATATTCAGTATTTTGTATTCTATATTCTAATTTGTGTGTTCTGCATTCCATGTACTAAATTCTGGGTTCTCTATTCTCTATTCTCTATTCTATATTCTGTGTTTACATTCTATATTCTAAATTCTATATTCAGTATTCTGTATTCTATATTCTAAATTCTGTGTTCTGCTTTCTTTTTATAAATCCTATATTCAGTACCTTGCATTCTATATTCTAAATTCTGTGTTCTGCATTCTATTTTCTAAATTCTATATTCATTATTCTGTATATTATATTCTAAAATCTGTGTTCTGCATTCCATGTTCTAAATTCTGGGTTCTGTATTGTTTTCCATATTCTATATACTGTGTTCTTCATTCTATATTCTGTATTGTATATTATTTATGCCGTATTATATATTCTGTGTTCTTCATTCTATATTCTGTATTCTATATTCTGCATTCCGTATTCTATATTCTATATTCTGTGTTCTACATTCTATATTCTAAATTCTATATTCAGTATTCTGTATTCTTTAATCTAAATTCTGTATTCTGATTCAATTTTTAAATTCTGGGTTCTAAATACTCCTTCATATATTCTATATTTTGTGTTCTTAGTTCTTTTTTCTGCATTCTATATTCTGCATTCTGTATTTATGTTCTATATTCTGTGTTATACATCTACTTTCTAAATTCTATATTCTGTATTCTGTATTCAATATTCTACATTCTGTGTTCTGCATTCTATGTTCTAAATTCTGGGTTCTGTATTCTGTTTTCCATATTCTATATTCTGTGTTCTATATTCTATATTCTGTATTCTATATTCTTCATTCCGTATTCTATACTCTATATTCTGTGTTCTTCATTCTATTATCCAAATTCTATATTCAGTATTCTGTATTCTATATTCTAAATTCTGTATTCTTCATTCCGTGTTCTAAATTCTGAGTTCTATATTCTCTATTCTATATTCTATATTCTGTGTTCTTCATTCTATATTCTACATTCTATATTCTGCATTCCGTATTCTATATTCTATATACTGTGTTCTACATTCTATATTCAAAATTCTATATTCATTATCCTGTATTCTATATTCTAAATTCTGTGTTCTGCATTCCATGTTCTAAATTCTGTGTTCTATATTTTCTATACTATATTCTATATTCTGTGTTCTACATTCTATATTCTAAATCCTATATTCAGTATTGTGTATTCTATATACTTAATTCTCTATTCTTCATTCCATGTTCTAAGTTCTGGATCCTATACTCTCTATTATATATTCTCTATTTGTGTTCTTCATTCTATATTCTACAAAGTATATTCTGCATTCCGTATCCTATATTCTATATTCTATGTTCTACATTCTAAATTCTAAAATCTATATTCAGTATTCTGTATTCTATAGTATAAATTCTCTGTTCTGCATTCCATTTCTAAATTGTGGTTTCTCTATTCTCTATTCTATATTATATATTTGGGTCGTTCATTCTATATTCTACGTCCTATAATCTGCCATCCGTATTTTATATTCTATATTGTTTGTTCTATATTCTATATTCTAAATTCTATATTCAGTATTTTGTATTCTATATTCTAATTTGTGTGTTCTGCATTCCATGTACTAAATTCTGGGTTCTCTATTCTCTATTCTCTATTCTATATTCTGTGTTTACATTCTATATTCTAAATTCTATATTCAGTATTCTGTATTCTATATTCTAAATTCTGTGTTCTGCTTTCTTTTTATAAATCCTATATTCAGTACCTTGCATTCTATATTCTAAATTCTGTGTTCTGCATTCTATTTTCTAAATTCTATATTCATTATTCTGTATATTATATTCTAAAATCTGTGTTCTGCATTCCATGTTCTAAATTCTGGGTTCTGTATTGTTTTCCATATTCTATATACTGTGTTCTTCATTCTATATTCTGTATTGTATATTATTTATGCCGTATTACATATTCTGTGTACTTCATTCTATATTCTGTATTCAATATTCTGCATTCCGTATTCTATATTCTATATTCTGTGTTCTACATTCTATATTCTAAATCCTATATTCAGTATTGTGTATTCTATATTCTTAATTCTCTATTCTTCATTCCATGTTCTAAGTTCTGGATCCTATACTCTCTATTATATATTCTCTATTTGTGTTCTTCATTCTATATTCTACAAAGTATATTCTGCATTCTGTATCCTATATTCTATATTCAATGTTCTACATTCTAAATTCTAAAATCTATATTCAGTATTCTGTATTCTATAGTATAAATTCTCTGTTCTGCATTCCATTTCTAAATTGTGGTTTCTCTATTCTCTATTCTATATTATATATTTGGGTCGTTCATTCTATATTCTACGTCCTATAATCTGCCATCCGTATTTTATATTCTATATTGTTTGTTCTATATTCTATATTCTAAATTCTATATTCAGTATTTTGTATTCTATATTCAAATTTGTGTGTTCTGCATTCCATGTACTAAATTCTGGGTTATCTATTCTCTATTCTCTATTCTATATTCTGTGTTTACATTCTATATTAAAAATTCTATATTCATTATCCTGTATTCTATATTCTAAATTCTGTGCTTTGAATTCCATGTTCTAAATTCTGGGTTCTATATTCTCTACTATATATTCTTTATTTTTTGTACTTCATTCTATATTGTACGTTCTATATTCTGCATTCCGTGTTATATATTCTATATTATGTTTTCTACATTCTATATTCTAAATTCTATATTCAGTATTCTGTATTCTATAATCTAATTTCTGTATTCTGATTCAATTTTTAAATTCTGGGTTCTAAATACTCCTTCATATATTCTATATTTTGTGTTCTTAGTTCTTTTTTCTGCATTCTATATTCTGCATTCTGTATTTATGTTCTATATTCTGTGTTCTACATCTACTTTCTAAATTCTATATTCTGTATTCTGTATTCAATATTCTACATTCTGTGTTCTGCATTCTATGTTCTAAATTCTGGGTTCTGTATTCTGTTTTCCATATTCTATATTCTGTGTTCTATATTCTATATCCTGTATTCTATATTCTTCATTCCGTATTCTATACTCTATATTCTGTGTTTTTCATTCTATTATCCAAATTCTATATTCAGTATTCTGTATTCTATATTCTAAATTCTGAGTTCTGCATTCCATGTTCTAAATTCTGTGTTCTATATTGTCTTTTCTATATTCTATATTCTGTGTTCTACATTCTATATTCTAAAATCTATATTAAATAATGTGTATTCTATAGTCTTAATTCTGTGTTCTGCATTCTATATTCTAAATTCTATATTCAGTATTCTGAATTCTATATTCTAAATTCTGTGTTCTGCATTCCATGTTCTAAATTCTGGGTTCTATATTTTCTATACTATATTCTATATTCTGTGTTCTACATTCTATATTCTAAATCCTATATTCAGTATTGTGTATTCTATATTCTTAATTCTCTATTCTTCATTCCATGTTCTAAGTTCTGGATCCTATACTCTCTATTATATATTCTCTGTTTGTGTTCTTCATTCTATATTCTACATAGTATATTCTGCATTCCGTATCCTATATTCTATATTCTATGTTCTACATTCTAAATTCTAAAATCTATATTCAGTATTCTGTATTCTATAGTATAAATTCTCTGTTCTGCATTCCATTTCTAACTTGTGGTTTCTCTATTCTCTATTCTATATTATATATTTGGGTCGTTCATTCTATATTCTACGTATTATAATCTGCCATCCGTATTTTATATTCTATATTGTTTGTTCTATATTCTATATTCTCAATTCTATATTCAGTATTTTGTATTCTATATTCTAATTTGTGTGTTCTGCATTCCATGTACTAAATTCTGGGTTCTCTATTCTCTATTATCTATTCTATATTCTGTGTTTACATTCTATATTCTAAATTCTATATTCAGTATTCTGTAATCTATATTCTAAATTCTGTGTTCTGCTTTCTTTTTATAAATTCTATATTCAGTACCTTGCATTCTATATTCTAAATTCTGTGTTCTGCATTCTATTTTCTAAATTCTATATTCATTATTCTGTATATTATATTCTAAAATCTGTGTTCTGCATTCCATGTTCTAAATTCTGGGTTCTGTATTGTTTTCCATATTCTATATACTGTGTTCTTCATTCTATATTCTGTATTGTATATTATTTATGCCGTATTATATATTCTGTGTTCTTCATTCTATATTCTGTATTCTATATTCTGCATTCCGTATTCTATATTCTATATTCTGTGTTCTACATTTTATACTCTAAATTCTATATTCAGTATTCTGTATTGTATATTCCAAATTCTGTGTTCTGCATTGTATGTTCTAAACTTTGGGTTTTGTATTCTGTATTCCATATTCTATATTTTGTGTTCTATAGTCTATATTTGGTATTCAATATTCTGCATTCCGTATTCTATATTCTATATCCTGTGTTCTAAATTCTATATTCAGTATTCTGTGTTTTATTTTCTAAATTCTGTGTTCTGAATTCCATGTTCTAAATTCTAGCTTTTATATTCACTATTGTATATAATACATTCTGTGTGCTACATTCTATACTATAAATTCTATATTCAGTATTCCATATTCTATATTCTATATACTGTGTTCTACATTCTATATTCAAAATTCTATATTCATTATCCTGTATTCTATATTCTAAATTCTGTGCTTTGAATTCCATTTTCTAAATTCTGGGTTCTATATTCTCTATTATATATTCTATATTTTTTGTTCTTCATTCTATATTGTACGTTCTATATTCTGCATTCCGTGTTATATATTCTATATTATGTTTCCTACATTCTATATTCTAAATTCTATATTCAGTATTCTGTATTCTATAATCTAAATTCTGTATTCTGATTCAATTTTTAAATTCTGGGTTCTAAATACTCCTTCATATATTCTATATTTTGTGTTCTTAGTTCTTTTTTCTGCATTCTATATTCTGCATTCTGTATTTATGTTCTATATTCTGTGTTATACATCTACTTTCTAAATTCTATATTCTGTATTCTGTATTCAATATTCTACATTCTGTGTTCTGCATTCTATGTTCTAAATTCTGGGTTCTGTATTCTGTTTTCCATATTCTATATTCTGTGTTCTATATTCTATATTCTGTATTCTATATTCTTCATTCCGTATTCTATACTCTATATTCTGTGTTCTTCATTCTATTATCCAAATTCTATATTCAGTATTCTGTATTCTATATTCTAAATTCTGTATTCTTCATTCCGTGTTCTAAATTCTGAGTTCTATATTCTCTATTCTATATTCTATATTCTGTGTTCTTCATTCTATATTCTACATTCTATATTCTGCATTCCGTATTCTATATTCTATATACTGTGTTCTACATTCTATATTCAAAATTCTATATTCATTATCCTGTATTCTATATTCTAAATTCTGTGTTCTGCATTCCATGTTCTAAATTCTGTGTTCTATATTTTCTATACTATATTCTATATTCTGTGTTCTACATTCTATATTCTAAATCCTATATTCAGTATTGTGTATTCTATATACTTAATTCTCTATTCTTCATTCCATGTTCTAAGTTCTGGATCCTATACTCTCTATTATATATTCTCTATTTGTGTTCTTCATTCTATATTCTACAAAGTATATTCTGCATTCCGTATCCTATATTCTATATTCTATGTTCTACATTCTAAATTCTAAAATCTATATTCAGTATTCTGTATTCTATAGTATAAATTCTCTGTTCTACATTCCATTTCTAAATTGTGGTTTCTCTATTCTCTATTCTATATTATATATTTGGGTCGTTCATTCTATATTCTACGTCCTATAATCTGCCATCCGTATTTTATATTCTATATTGTTTGTTCTATATTCTATATTCTAAATTCTATATTCAGTATTTTGTATTCTATATTCTAATTTGTGTGTTCTGCATTCCATGTACTAAATTCTGGGTTCTCTATTCTCTATTCTCTATTCTATATTCTGTGTTTACATTCTATATTCTAAATTCTATATTCAGTATTCTGTATTCTATATTCTAAATTCTGTGTTCTGCTTTCTTTTTATAAATCCTATATTCAGTACCTTGCATTCTATATTCTAAATTCTGTGTTCTGCATTCTATTTTCTAAATTCTATATTCATTATTCTGTATATTATATTCTAAAATCTGTGTTCTGCATTCCATGTTCTAAATTCTGGGTTCTGTATTGTTTTCCATATTCTATATACTGTGTTCTTCATTCTATATTCTGTATTGTATATTATTTATGCCGTATTATATATTCTGTGTTCTTCATTCTATATTCTGTATTCTATATTCTGCATTCCGTATTCTATATTCTATATTCTGTGTTCTACATTCTATATTCTAAATTCTATATTCAGTATTCTGTATTCTTTAATCTAAATTCTGTATTCTGATTCAATTTTTAAATTCTGGGTTCTAAATACTCCTTCATATATTCTATATTTTGTGTTATTAGTTCTTTATTCTGCATTCTATATTCTGCATTCTGTATTTATGTTCTATATTCTGTGTTCTACATCTACTTTCTAAATTCTATATTCTGTATTCTGTATTCAATATTCTACATTCTGTGTTCTGCATTCTATGTTCTAAATTCTGGGTTCTGTATTCTGTTTTCCATATTCTATATTCTGTGTTCTATATTCTATATTCTGTATTCTATATTCTGCATTCCGTATTCTATACTCTATATTCTGTGTTCTTCATTCTATTATCCAAATTCTATATTCAGTATTCTGTATTCTATATTCTAAATTCTGTGTTCTGCTTTCTTTTTATAAATTCTATATTCAGTACCTTGAATTCTATATTCTAAATTCTGTGTTCTCCATTCTATTTTCTAAATTCTATATTCAGTACCTTGCATTCTATATTCTAAATTCTGAGTTCTGCATTCCATGTTCTAAATTCTGTGTTCTATATTTTCTATACTATATTCTATATTCTGTGTTCTACATTCTATATTCTAAATCCTATATTCAGTATTGTGTATTCTATATTCTTAATTCTCTATTCTTCATTCCATGTTCTAAGTTCTGGATCCTATACTCTCTATTATATATTCTCTATTTGTGTTCTTCATTCTATATTCTACATAGTATATTCTGCATTCCGTATCCTATATTCTATATTCTATGTTCTACATTCTAAATTCTTAAATCTATATTCAGTATTCTGTATTCTATAGTATAAATTCTCTGTTCTGCATACCATTTCTAAATTGTGGTTTCTCTATTCTCTATTCTATATTATATATTTGGGTCGTTCATTCTATATTCTACGTCCTATAATCTGCCATCCGTATTTTATATTCTATATTGTTTGTTCTATATTCTATATTCTAAATTCTATATTCAGTATTTTGTATTCTATATTCTAATTTGTGTGTTCTGCATTCCATGTACTAAATTCTGGGTTCTCTATTCTCTATTCTCTATTCTATATTCTGTGTTTACATTCTATATTCTAAATTCTATATTCAGTATTCTGTATTCCATATTCTAAATTCTGTGTTCTGCTTTCTTTTTATAAATTCTATATTCAGTACCTTGCATTCTATATTCTAAATTCTGTGTTCTGCATTCTATTTTCTAAATTCTATATTCATTATTCTGTATATTATATTCTAAAATCTGTGTTCTGCATTCCATGTTCTAAATTCTGGGTTCTGTATTGTTTTCCATATTCTATATACTGTGTTCTTCATTCTATATTCTGTATTGTATATTATTTATGCCGTATTATATATTCTGTGTTCTTCATTCTATATTCTGTATTCTATATTCTGCATTCCGTATTCTATATTCTATATTCTGTGTTCTACATTTTATACTCTAAATTCTATATTCAGTATTCTGTATTGTATATTCCAAATTCTGTGTTCTGCATTGTATGTTCTAAACTTTGGGTTCTGTATTCTGTATTCCATATTCTATATTTTGTGTTCTATAGTCTATATTTGGTATTCAATATTCTGCATTCCGTATTCTATATTCTATATCCTGTGTTCTAAATTCTATATTCAGTATTCTGTGTTTTATTTTCTAAATTCTGTGTTCTGCATTCCATGTTCTAAATTCTAGGTTTTATATTCACTATTGTATTTACTACATTCTGTGTGCTACATTCTATATTATAAATTCTATATTCAGTATTCTGTATTCTATATTCTAAATTCTGTATTCTTCATTCCGTGTTCTAAATTCTGATTTCTATATTCTCTATTCTATATTCTATATTCTGTGTTCTTCATTCTATATTCTACATTCTATATTCTGCATTCCGTATTCTATATTCTATATACTGTGTTCTACATTCTATATTCAAAATTCTATATTCATTATCCTGTATTCTATATTCTAAATTCTGTGCTTTGAATTCCATGTTCTAAATTCTGGGTTCTATATTCTCTACTATATATTCTTTATTTTTTGTTCTTCATTCTATATTGTACGTTCTATATTCTGCATTCCGTGTTATATATTCTATATTATGTTTCCTACATTCTATATTCTAAATTCTATATTCAGTATTCTGTATTCTATAATCTAAATTCTGTATTCTGATTCAATTTTTAAATTCTGGGTTCTAAATACTCCTTCATATATTCTATATTTTGTGTTCTTAGTTCTTTATTCTGCATTCTATATTCTGCATTCTGTATTTATGTTCTATATTCTGTGTTCTACATCTACTTTCTAAATTCTATATTCTGTATTCTGTATTCAATATTCTACATTCTGTGTTCTGCATTCTATGTTCTAAATTCTGGGTTCTGTATTCTGTTTTCCATATTCTATATTCTGTGTTCTATATTCTATATTCTGCATTCCGTATTCTATACTCTATATTCTGTGTTCTTCATTCTATTATCCAAATTCTATATTCAGTATTCTGTATTCTATATTCTAAATTCTGAGTTCTGCATTCCATGTTCTAAATTCTGTGTTCTATATTTTCTATACTATATTCTATATTCTGTGTTCTACATTCTATATTCTAAATCCTATATTCAGTATTGTGTATTCTATATTCTTAATTCTCTATTCTTCATTCCATGTTCTAAGTTCTGGATCCTATACTCTCTATTATATATTCTCTATTTGTGTTCTTCATTCTATATTCTACATAGTATATTCTGCATTCCGTATCCTATATTCTATATTCTATGTTCTACATTCTATATACTAAAATCTATATTCAGTATTCGGTATTCTATAGTATAAATTCTCTGTTCTGCATTCCATTTCTAAATTGTGTTTTCTCTATTCTCTATTCTATAT
Organism: Vicugna pacos; assembly: GCF_048564905.1. NCBI lineage: Eukaryota > Metazoa > Chordata > Mammalia > Artiodactyla > Camelidae > Vicugna > Vicugna pacos. The sequence continues at coordinate 68,609,853 of NW_027328741.1, read as the reverse complement.
TTTATATTTGGGTCGTTCATTCTATATTCTACGTCCTATAATCTGACATCCGTATTTTATATTCTATATTGTTTGTTCTATATTCTATATTCTAAATTCTATATTCAGTATTTTGTATTCTATATTCTAATTTGTGTGTTCTGCATTCCATGTACTAAATTCTGGGTTCTCTATTCTCTATTCTCTATTCTATATTCTGTGTTTACATTCTATATTCTAAATTCTATATTCAGTATTCTGTATTCCATATTCTAAATTCTGTGTTCTGCTTTCTTTTTATAAATTCTATATTCAGTACCTTGCATTCTATATTCTAAATTCTGTGTTCTGCATTCTATTTTCTAAATTCTATATTCATTATTCTGTATATTATATTCTAAAATCTGTGTTCTGCATTCCATTTTCTAAATTCTGGGTTCTGTATTGTTTTCCATATTCTATATACTGTGTTCTTCATTCTATATTCTGTATTGTATATTATTTATGCCGTATTATATATTCTGTGTTCTTCATTCTATATTCTGTATTCAATATTCTGCATTCCGTATTCTATATTCTATATTCTGTGTTCTACATTCTATATTCTAAATCCTATATTCAGTATTGTGTATTCTATATTCTTAATTCTCTATTCTTCATTCCATGTTCTAAGTTCTGGATCCTATACTCTCTATTATATATTCTCTATTTGTGTTCTTCATTCTATATTCTACATAGTATATTCTGCTTTCCGTATCCTATATTCTATATTCTATGTTCTACATTCTAAATTCTAAAATCTATATTCAGTATTCTGTATTCTATAGTATAAATTCTCTGTTCTGCATTCCATTTCTAAATTGTGGTTTCTCTATTCTCTATTCTATATTATATATTTGGGTCGTTCATTCTATATTCTACGTCCTATAATCTGCCATCCGTATTTTATATTCTATATTGCTTGTTCTATATTCTATATTCTAAATTCTATATTCAGTATTTTGTATTCTATATTCTAATTTGTGTGTTCTGCATTCCATGTACTAAATTCTGGGTTCTCTATTCTCTATTCTCTATTCTATATGCTGTGTTTACATTCTATATTCTAAATTCTATATTCAGTATTCTGTATTCCATATTCTAAATTCTGTGTTCTGCTTTCTTTTTATAAATCCTATATTCAGTACCTTGCATTCTATATTCTAAATTCTGTGTTCTGCATTCTATTTTCTAAATTCTATATTCATTATTCTGTATATTATATTCTAAAATCTGTGTTCTGCATTCCATGTTCTAAATTCTGGGTTCTGTATTGTTTTCCATATTCTATATACTGTGTTCTTCATTCTATATTCTGTATTGTATATTATTTATGCCGTATTATATATTCTGTGTTCTTCATTCTATAATCTGTATTCTATATTCTGCATTCCGTATTCTATATTCTATATTCTGTGTTCTACATTCTATATTCTATATCCTATATTCAGTATTGTGTATTCTATATTCTTAATTCTCTATTCTTCATTCCATGTTCTAAGTTCTGGATCCTATTCTCTCTATTATATATTCTCTATTTGTGTTCTTCATTCTATATTCTACATAGTATATTCTGCTTTCCGTATCCTATATTCTATATTCTATGTTCTACATTCTAAATTCTAAAATCTATATTCAGTATTCTGTATTCTATAGTATAAATTCTCTGTTCTGCATTCCATTTCTAAATTGTGTTTTCTCTATTCTCTATTCTCTATTATATATTTGGGTCGTTCTTTCTATATTCTACATCCTATAATCTGCCATCCGTATTTTATATTCTATATTGTTTGTTCTATATTCTATATTCTAAATTCTATATTCAGTATTTTGTATTCTATATTCTAATTTGTGTGTTCTGCATTCCATGTACTAAATTCTGGGTTCTCTATTCTCTATTCTCTATTCTATATTCTGTGTTTACATTCTATATTCTAAATTCTATATTCAGTATTCTGTATTCTATATTCTAAATTCTGTGTTCTGCTTTTTTTTATAAATTCTATATTCAGTACCTTGCATTCTATATTCTAAATTCTGTGTTCTGCATTCTATTTTCTAAATTCTATATTCATTATTCTGTATATTATATTCTAAAATCTGTGTTCTGCATTCCATGTTCTAAATTCTGGGTTCTGAATTGTTTTCCATATTCTATATACTGTGTTCTTCATTCTATATTCTGTATTGTATATTATTTATCCCGTATTATATATTCTGTGTTCTTCATTCTATATTCTGTATTCCATATACTGCATTCCGTATTCTATATTCTATATTCTGTGTTCTTCATTTTATACTCTAAATTCTATATTCAGTATTCTGTATTGTATATTCCAAATTCTGTATTCTTCATTCCGTGTTCTAAATTCTGAGTTCTATATTCTCTATTCTATATTCTATATTCTGTGTTCTTCATTCTATATTCTACATTCTATATTCTGCATTCCGTATTCTATATTCTATATACTGTGTTCTACATTCTATATTAAAAATTCTATATTCATTATCCTGTATTCTATATTCTAAATTCTGTGCTTTGAATTCCATGTTCTAAGTTCTGGGTTCTATATTCTCTACTATATATTCTTTATTTTTTTTCTTCATTCTTTATTGTACGTTCTATATTCTGCATTCCGTGTTATATATTCTATATTATGTTTTCTATATTCTATATTCTAAATTCTATATTCAGTATTCTGTATTCTATAATCTAAATTCTGTATTCTGATTCAATTTTTAAATTCTGGGTTCTAAATACTCCTTCATATATTCTATATTTTGTGTTCTTAGTTCTTTATTCTGCATTCTATATTCTGCATTCTGTATTTATGTTCTATATTCTGTGTTCTACATCTACTTTCTAAATTCTATATTCTGTATTCTGTATTCAATATTCTACATTCTGTGTTCTGCATTCTATGTTCTAAATTCTGGGTTCTGTATTCTGTTTTCCATATTCTATATTCTGTGTTCTATATTCTATATTCTCTATTCTATATTCTGCATTCCGTATTCTATACTCTATATTCTGTGTTCTTCATTCTATTATCCATATTCTATATTCAGTATTCTGTATTCTATATTCTAAATTCTGTGTTCTGCATTCCATGTTCTAAATTCTGTGTTCTATATTTTCTATACTATATTCTATATTCTGTGTTCTACATTCTATATTCTAAATCCTATATTCAGTATTGTGTATTCTATATTCTTAATTCTCTATTCTTCATTCCATGTTCTAAGCTCTGGATCCTATACTCTCTATTATATATTCTCTATTTGTGTTCTTCATTCTATATTCTACATAGTATATTCTGCATTCCGTATCCTATATTCTATATTCTATGTTCTACATTCTAAATTCTAAAATCTATATTCAGTATTCTGTATTCTATAGTATAAATTCTCTGTTCTGCATTCCATTTCTAAATTGTGTTTTCTCTATTCTCTCTTCTCTATTATATATTTGGGTCGTTCATTCTATATTCTACATCCTATAATCTGCCATCCGTATTTTATATTCTATATTGTTTGTTCTATATTCTATATTCTAAATTCTATATTCAGTATTTTGTATTCTATATTCTAATTTGTGTGTTCTGCATTCCATGTACTAAATTCTGGGTTCTCTATTCTCTATTCTCTATTCTATATTCTGTGTTTACATTCTATATTCTAAATTCTATATTCAGTATTCTGTATTCTATATTCTAAATTCTGTGTTCTGCTTTCTTTTTATAAATTCTATATTCAGTACCTTGCATTCTATATTCTAAATTCTGTGTTCTGCATTCTATTTTCTAAATTCTATATTCATTATTCTGTATATTATATTCTAAAATCTGTGTTCTGCATTCCATGTTCTAAATTCTGGGTTCTGAATTGTTTTCCATATTCTATATACTGTGTTCTTCATTCTATATTCTGTATTGTATATTATTTATGCCGTATTATATATTCTGTGTTCTTCATTCTATATTCTGTATTCTATATTCTGCATTCCGTATTCTATATTCTATATTCTGTGTTCTACATTTTATACTCTAAATTCTATATTCAGTATTCTGTATTCTATATTCTAAATTCTGTATTCTTCATTCCGTGTTCTAAATTCTGATTTCTATATTCTCTATTCTATATTCTATATTCTGTGTTCTTCATTCTATATTCTACATTCTATATTCTGCATTCCGTATTCTATATTCTATATACTGTGTTCTACATTCTATATTCAAAATTCTATATTCATTATCCTGTATTCTATATTCTAAATTCTGTGCTTTGAATTCCATGTTCTAAATTCTGGGTTCTATATTCTCTACTATATATTCTTTATTTTTTGTTCTTCATTCTATATTGTACGTTCTATATTCTGCATTCCGTGTTATATATTCTATATTATGTTTCCTACATTCTATATTCTAAATTCTATATTCAGTATTCTGTATTCTATAATCTAAATTCTGTATTCTGATTCAATTTTTAAATTCTGGGTTCTAAATACTCCTTCATATATTCTATATTTTGTGTTCTTAGTTCTTTATTCTGCATTCTATATTCTGCATTCTGTATTTATGTTCTATATTCTGTGTTCTACATCTACTTTCTAAATTCTATATTCTGTATTCTGTATTCAATATTCTACATTCTGTGTTCTGCATTCTATGTTCTAAATTCTGGGTTCTGTATTCTGTTTTCCATATTCTATATTCTGTGTTCTATATTCTATATTCTGTATTCTATATTCTGCATTCCGTATTCTATACTCTATATTCTGTGTTCTTCATTCTATTATCCAAATTCTATATTCAGTATTCTGTATTCTATATTCTAAATTCTGAGTTCTGCATTCCATGTTCTAAATTCTGTGTTCTATATTTTCTATACTATATTCTATATTCTGTGTTCTACATTCTATATTCTAAATCCTATATTCAGTATTGTGTATTCTATATTCTTAATTCTCTATTCTTCATTCCATGTTCTAAGTTCTGGATCCTATACTCTCTATTATATATTCTCTATTTGTGTTCTTCATTCTATATTCTACATAGTATATTCTGCATTCGGTATCCTATATTCTATATTCTATGTTCTACATTCTAAATTCTAAAATCTATATTCAGTATTCTGTATTCTATAGTATAAATTCTCTGTTCTGCATTCCATTTCTAAATTGTGGTTTCTCTATTCTCTATTCTATATTATATATTTGGGTCGTTCATTCTATATTCTACGTCCTATAATCTGCCATCCGTATTTTATATTCTATATTGTTTGTTCTATATTCTATATTCTAAATTCTATATTCAGTATTTTGTATTCTATATTCTAATTTGTGTGTTCTGCATTCCATGTACTAAATTCTGGGTTCTCTATTCTCTATTCTCTATTCTATATTCTGTGTTTACATTCTATATTCTAAATTCTATATTCAGTATTCTGTATTCCATATTCTAAATTCTGTGTTCTGCTTTCTTTTTATAAATTCTATATTCAGTACCTTGCATTCTATATTCTAAATTCTGTGTTCTGCATTCTATTTTCTAAATTCTATATTCATTATTCTGTATATTATATTCTAAAATCTGTGTTCTGCATTCCATGTTCTAAATTCTGGGTTCTGTATTGTTTTCCATATTCTATATACTGTGTTCTTCATTCTATATTCTGTATTGTATATTATTTATGCCGTATTATATATTCTGTGTTCTTCATTCTATATTTTGTATTCTATATTCTGCATTCCGTATTCTATACTCTATATTCTGTGTTCTACATTCTATATTCTAAATTCTATATTCAGTATTCTGTATTTTATAATCTAAATTCTGTATTCTGATTCAATTTTTAATTCTGGGTTCTAAATACTCCTTCATATATTCTATATTTTGTGTTCTTAGTTCTTTATTCTGCATTCTATATTCTGCATTCTGTATTTATGTTCTATATTCTGTGTTCAACATCTACTTTCTAAATTCTATATTCTGTATTCTTTATTCAATATTCTACATTCTGTGTTCTGCATTCTATGTTCTAAATTCTGGGTTCTGTATTCTGTTTTCCATATTCTATATTCTGTGTTCTATATTCTATATTCTCTATTCTATATTCTAAATTCCGTATTCTATACTCTATATTCTGTGTTCTTCATTCTATTATCCAAATTCTATATTCAGTATTCTGTATTCTATATTTAAATTCTGTGTTCTGCATTCCATGTTCTAAATTCTGTGTTCTATATTTTCTATACTATATTCTATATTCTGTGTTCTACTTTCTATATTCTAAATCCTATATTCAGTATTGTGTATTCTATATTCTTAATTCTCTATTCTTCATTCCATGTTCTAAGTTCTGGATCCTATACTCTCTATTATATATTCTCTATTTGTGTTCTTCATTCTATATTCTACATAGTATATTCTGCATTCCGTATCCTATATTCTATATTCTATGTTCTACATTCTAAATTCTAAAATCTATATTCAGTATTCTGTATTCTATAGTATAAATTCTCTGTTCTGCATTCCATTTCTAAATTGTGTTTTCTCTATTCTCTATTCTCTATTATATATTTGGGTCGTTCATTCTATATTCTACATCCTATAATCTGCCATCCGTATTTTATTTTCTATATTGTTTGTTCTATATTCTATATTCTAAATTCTATATTCAGTATTTTGTATTCTATATTCTAATTTGTGTGTTCTGCATTCCATGTACTAAATTCTGGGTTCTCTATTCTCTATTCTCTATTCTATATTCTGTGTTTACATTCTATATTCTAAATTCTATATTCAGTATTCTGTATTCTATATTCTAAATTCTGTGTTCTGCTTTCTTTTTATAAATTCTATATTCAGTACCTTGCATTCTATATTCTAAATTCTGTGTTCTGCATTCTATTTTCTAAATTCTATATTCATTATTCTGTATATTATATTCTAAAATCTGTGTTCTGCATTCCATGTTCTAAATTCTGGGTTCTGAATTGTTTTCCATATTCTATATACTGTGTTCTTCATTCTATATTCTGTATTGTATATTATTTATGCCGTATTATATATTCTGTGTTCTTCATTCTATATTCTGTATTCTATATTCTGCATTCCGTATTCTATATTCTATATTCTGTGTTCTACATTTTATACTCTAAATTCTATATTCAGTATTCTGTATTCTATATTCTAAATTCTGTATTCTTCATTCCGTGTTCTAAATTCTGATTTCTATATTCTCTATTCTATATTCTATATTCTGTGTTCTTCATTCTATATTCTACATTCTATATTCTGCATTCCGTATTCTATATTCTATATACTGTGTTCTACATTCTATATTCAAAATTCTATATTCATTATCCTGTATTCTATATTCTAAATTCTGTGCTTTGAATTCCATGTTCTAAATTCTGGGTTCTATATTCTCTACTATATATTCTTTATTTTTTGTTCTTCATTCTATATTGTACAATCTATATTCTGCATTCCGTGTTATATATTCTATATTATGTTTCCTACATTCTATATTCTAAATTCTATATTCAGTATTCTGTATTCTATAATCTAAATTCTGTATTCTGATTCAATTTTTAAATTCTGGGTTCTAAATACTCCTTCATATATTCTATATTTTGTGTTCTTAGTTCTTTATTCTGCATTCTATATTCTGCATTCAGTATTTATGTTCTATATTCTGTGTTCTACATCTACTTTCTAAATTCTATATTCTGTATTCTGTATTCAATATTCTACATTCTGTGTTCTGCATTCTATGTTCTAAATTCTGGGTTCTGTATTCTGTTTTCCATATTCTATATTCTGTGTTCTATATTCTATATTCTGTATTCTATATTCTGCATTCCGTATTCTATACTCTATATTCTGTGTTCTTCATTCTATTATCCAAATTCTATATTCAGTATTCTGTATTCTATATTCTAAATTCTGAGTTCTGCATTCCATGTTCTAAATTCTGTGTTCTATATTTTCTATACTATATTCTATATTCTGTGTTCTACATTCTATATTCTAAATCCTATATTCAGTATTGTGTATTCTATATTCTTAATTCTCTATTCTTCATTCTATGTTCTAAGTTCTGGATCCTATACTCTCTATTATATATTCTCTATTTGTGTTCTTCATTCTATATTCTACATAGTATATTCTGCATTCCGTATCCTATATTTTATATTCTATGTTCTACATTCTAAATTCTAAAATCTATATTCAGTATTCTGTATTCTATAGTATAAATTCTCTGTTCTGCATTCCATTTCTAAATTGTGGTTTCTCTATTCTCTATTCTATATTATATATTTGGGTCGTTCATTCTATATTCTACGTCCTATAATCTGCCATCCGTATTTTATATTGTATATTGTTTGTTCTATATTCTATATTCTAAATTCTATATTCAGTATTTTGTATTCTATATTCTAATTTGTGTGTTCTGCATTCCATGTACTAAATTCTGGGTTCTCTATTCTCTATTCTCTATTCTATATGCTGTGTTTACATTCTATATTCTATATTCTATATTCAGTATTCTGTATTCCATATTCTAAATTCTGTGTTCTGCTTTCTTTTTATAAATTCTATATTCAGTACCTTGCATTCTATATTCTAAATTCTGTGTTCTGCATTCTATTTTCTAAATTCTATATTCATTATTCTGTATATTATATTCTAAAATCTGTGTTCTGCATTCCATGTTCTAAATTCTGGGTTCTGAATTGTTTTCCATATTCTATATACTGTGTTCTTCATTCTATATTCTGTATTGTATATTATTTATGCCGTATTATATATTCTGTGTTCTTCATTCTATATTCTGTATTCTATATTCTGCATTCCGTATTCTATATTCTATATTCTGTGTTCTACATTTTATACTCTAAATTCTATATTCAGTATTCTGTATTCTATATTCTAAATTCTGTATTCTTCATTCCGTGTTCTAAATTCTGATTTCTATATTCTCTATTCTATATTCTATATTCTGTGTTCTTCATTCTATATTCTACATAGTATATTCTGCATTCCGTATCCTATATTCTATATTCTATGTTCTACATTCTAAATTCTAAAATCTATATTCAGCATTCTGAATTCTATAGTATAAATTCTCTGTTCTGCATTCCATTTCTAAATTGTGGTTTCTCTATTCTCTATTCTATATTATATATTTGGGTCGTTCATTCTATATTCTACGTCCTATAATCTGCCATCCGTATTTTATATTCTATATTGTTTGTTCTATATACTATATTCTAAATTCTATATTCAGTATTTTGTATTCTATATTCAAATTTGTGTGTTCTGCATTCCATGTACTAAATTCTGGGTTCTCTATTCTCTATTCTCTATTCTATATTCTGTGTTTCCATTCTATATTCTAAATTCTATATTCAGTATTCTGTATTCTATATTCTAAATTCTGTGTTCTGCTTTCTTTTTATAAATTCTATATTCAGTACCTTGCATTCTGTATTCTAAATTCTGTGTTCTGCGTTCTATTTTCTAAATTCTATATTCATTATTCTGTATATTATATTCTAAAATCTGTGTTCTGCATTCCATGTTCTAAATTCTGTGTTCTGAATTGTTTTCCATATTCTATATACTGTGTTCTTCATTCTATATTCTGTATTGTATATTATTTATGCCGTATTATATATTCTGTGTTCTTCATTCTATATTCTGTATTCTATATTCTGCATTCCGTATTCTATATTCTATATTCTGTGTTCTACATTTTATACTCTAAATTCTATATTCAGTATTCTGTATTCTATATTCTAAATTCTGTATTCTTCATTCCGTGTTCTAAATTCTGATTTCTATATTCTCTATTCTATATTCTATATTCTGTGTTCTTCATTCTATATTCTACATTCTATATTCTGCATTCCGTATTCTATATTCTATATACTGTGTTCTACATTCTATATTCAAAATTCTATATTCATTATCCTGTATTCTATATTTTAAATTCTGTGCTTTGAATTCCATGTTCTAAATTCTGGGTTCTATATTCTCTACTATATATTCTTTATTTTTTGTTCTTCATTCTATATTGTACATTCTATATTCTGCATTCCGTGTTATATATTCTATATTATGTTTCCTACATTCTATATTCTAAATTCTATATTCAGTATTCTGTATTCTATAATCTAAATTCTGTATTCTGATTCAATTTTTAAATTCTGGGTTCTAAATACTCCTTCATATATTCTATATTTTGTGTTCTTAGTTCTTTATTCTGCATTCTATATTCTGCATTCTGTATTTATGTTCTATATTCTGTGTTCTACATCTACTTTCTAAATTCTATATTCTGTATTCTGTATTCAATATTCTACATTCTGTGTTCTGCATTCTATGTTCTAAATTCTGGGTTCTGTATTCTGTTTTCCATATTCTATATTCTGTGTTCTATATTCTATATTCTCTATTCTATATTCTGCATTCCGTATTCTATACTCTATATTCTGTGTTCTTCATTCTATTATCCAAATTCTATATTCAGTATTCTGTATTCTATATTCTAAATTCTGAGTTCTGCATTCCATGTTCTAAATTCTGTGTTCTATATTTTCTATACTATATTCTATATTCTGTGTTCTACATTCTATATTCTAAATCCTATATTCAGTATTGTGTATTCTATATTCTTAATTCTCTATTCTTCATTCCATGTTCTAAGTTCTGGATCCTATACTCTCTATTATATATTCTCTATTTGTGTTCTTCATTCTATATTCTACATAGTATATTCTGCATTCGGTATCCTATATTCTATGTTCTACATTCTAAATTCTAAAATCTATATTCAGTATTCTGTATTCTATAGTATAAATTCTCTGTTCTGCATTCCATTTCTAAATTGTGGTTTCTCTATTCTCTATTCTATATTATATATTTGGGTTGTTCATTCTATATTCTACGTCCTATAATCTGCCATCCGTATTTTATATTCTATATTGTTTGTTCTATATTCTATATTCTAAATTCTATATATAGTATTTTGTATTCTATATTCTAATTTGTGTGTTCTGCATTCCATGTACTAAATTCTGGGTTCTCTATTCTCTATTCTCTATTCTATATACTGTGTTTACATTCTATATTCTAAATTCTATATTCAGTATTCTGTATTCCATATTCTAAATTCTGTGTTCTGCTTTCTTTTTATAAATTCTATATTCAGTACCTTGCATTCTATATTCTAAATTCTGTGTTCTGCATTCTATTTTCTAAATTCTATATTCATTATTCTGTATATTATATTCTAAAATCTGTGTTCTGCATTCCATGTTCTAAATTCTGGGTTCTGTATTGTTTTCCATATTCTATATAATGTGTTCTTCATTCTATATTCTGTATTGTATATTATTTATGCCGTATTATATATTCTGTGTTCTTCATTCTATATTCTGTATTCTATATTCTGCATTCCGTATTCTATATTCTATATTCTGTGTTCTACATTCTATATTCTAAATCCTATATTCAGTATTGTGTATTCTATATTCTTAATTCTCTATTCTTCATTCCATGTTCTAAGTTCTGGATCCTATACTCTCTATTATATATTCTCTATTTGTGTTCTTCATTCTATATTCTACATAGTATATTCTGCATTCCGTATCCTATATTCTATATTCTATGTTCTACATTCTAAATTCTAAAATCTATATTCAGCATTCTGTATTCAATAGTATAAATTCTCTGTTCTGCATTCCATTTCTAAATTGTGGTTTCTCTATTCTCTATTCTATATTATATATTTGGGTCGTTCATTCTATATTCTACGTCCTATAATCTGCCATCCGTATTTTATATTCTATATTGTTTGTTCTATATTCTATATTCTAAATTCTATATTCAGTATTTTGTATTCTATATTCAAATTTGTGTGTTCTGCATTCCATGTACTAAATTCTGGGTTCTCTATTCTCTATTCTCTATTCTATATTCTGTGTTTACATTCTATATTCTAAATTCTATATTCAGTATTCTGTATTCTATATTCTAAATTCTGTGTTCTGCTTTCTTTTTAAAATTTCTATATTCAGTACCTTGCATTCTATATTCTAAATTCTGTGTTCTGCGTTCTATTTTCTAAATTCTATATTCATTATTCTGTATATTATATTCTAAAATTTGTGTTCTGCATTCCATGTTCTAAATTCTGGGTTCTGTATTGTTTTCCATATTCTATATACTGTGTTCTTCATTCTATATTCTGTATTGTATATTATTTATGCCGTATTATATATTCTGTGTTCTTCATTCTATATTCTGTATTCTATATTGTGCATTCCGTATTCTATATTCTATATTCTGTGTTCTACATTTTATACTCTAAATACTATATTCAGTATTCTGTATTGTATATTCCAAATTCTGTATCCTTCATTCCGTGTTCTAAATTCTGAGTTCTATATTCTCTATTCTACATTCTATATTCTCTGTTCTTCATTCTATATTCTACATTCTATATTCTGCATGACATATTCTATATTCTATATACTGTGTTCTTCATTCTATATTCAAAATTCTATATTCATTATCCTGTATTCTATATTCTAAATTCTGTGCTTTGAATTCCATGTTCTAAATTCTGGGTTCTATATTCTCTACTATATATTCTTTATTTTTTGTTCTTCATTCTATATTGTACGTTCTATATTCTGCATTCCGTGTTATATATTCTATATTATGTTTTCTACATTCTATATTCTATATTCTATATTCAGTATTCTGTATTCTATAATCTAAATTCTGTATTCTGATTCAATTTTTAAATTCTGGGTTCTAAATACTCCTTCATATATTCTATATTTTGTGTTCTTAGTTCTTTATTCTGCATTCTATATTCTGCATTCTGTATTTATGTTCTATATTCTGTGTTCTACATCTACTTTCTAAATTCTATATTCTGTATTCTGTATTCAATATTCTACATTCTGTGTTCTGCATTCTATGTTCTAAATTCTGGGTTCTGTATTCTGTTTTCCATATTCTATATTCTGTGTTCTATATTCTATATTCTGTATTCTATATTCTGCATTCCGTATTCTATACTCTATATTCTGTGTTCTTCATTCTATTATCCAAATTCTATATTCAGTATTCTGTATTCTATATTCTAAATTCTGAGTTCTGCATTCCATGTTCTAAATTCTGTGTTCTATATTTTCTATACTATATTCTATATTCTGTGTTCTACATTCTATATTCTAAATCCTATATTCAGTATTGTGTATTCTATATTCTTAATTCTCTATTCTTCATTCCATGTTCTAAGTTCTGGATCCTATACTCTCTATTATATATTCTCTATTTGTGTTCTTCATTCTATATTCTACATAGTATATTCTGCATTCCGTATCCTATATTCTATATTCTATGTTCTACATTCTAAATTCTAAAATCTATATTCAGTATTCTGTATTCTATAGTATAAATTCTCTGTTCTGCATTCCATTTCTAAATTGTGGTTTCTCTATTCTCTATTCTATATTATATATTTGAGTCGTTCATTCTATATTCTACGTCCTATAATCTGCCATCCGTATTTTATATTCTATATTGTTTGTTCTATATTCTATATTCTAAATTCTATATTCAGTATTTTGTATTCTATATTCTAATTTGTGTGTTCTGCATTCCATGTACTAAATTCTGGGTTCTCTATTCTCTATTCTCTATTCTATATTCTGTGTTTACATTCTATATTCTAAATTCTATATTCAGTATTCTGTATTCTATATTCTAAATTCTGTGTTCTGCTTTCTTTTTATAAATTCTATATTCAGTACCTTGCATTCTATATTCTAAATTCTGTGTTCTGCGTTCTATTTTCTAAATTCTATATTCATTATTCTGTATATTATATTCTAAAATCTGTGTTCTGCATTCCATGTTCTAAATTCTGGGTTCTGTATTGTTTTCCATATTCTATATACTGTGTTCTTCATTCTATATTCTGTATTGTATATTATTTATGCCGTATTATATATTCTGTGTTCTTCATTCTATATTCTGTATTCCATATACTGCATTCCGTATTCTATATTCTATATTCTGTGTTCTACATTTTATACTCTAAATTCTATATTCAGTATTCTGTATTGTATATTCCAAATTCTGTATTCTTCATTCCGTGTTCTAAATTCTGAGTTCTATATTCTCTATTCTATATTCTATATTCTGTGTTCTTCATTCTATATTCTACATTCTATATTCTGCATTCCGTATTCTATATTCTATATACTGTGTTCTACATTCTATATTCAAAATTCTATATTCATTATCCTGTATTCTATATTCTAAATTCTGTGCTTTGAATTCCATGTTCTAAGTTCTGGGTTCTATATTCTCTACTATATATTCTTTATTTTTTGTTCTTCATTCTATTTTGTACGTTCTATATTCTGCCTTCCGTGTTATATATTCTATATTATGTTTTCTATATTCTATATTCTAAATTCTATATTCAGTATTCTGTATTCTATAATCTAAATTCTGTATTCTGATTCAATTTTTAAATTCTGGGTTCTAAATACTCCTTCATATATTCTATATTTTGTGTTCTTAGTTCTTTATTCTGCATTCTATATTCTGCATTCTGTATTTATGTTCTATATTCTGTGTTCTACATCTACTTTCTAAATTCTATATTCTGTATTCTGTATTCAATATTCTACATTCTGTTTTCTGCATTCTATGTTCTAAATTCTGGGTTCTGTATTCTGTTTTCCATATTCTATATTCTGTGTTCTATATTCTATATTCTGTATTCTATATTCTGCATTCCGTATTGTATACTCTATATTCTTTGTTCTTCATTCTATTATCCAAATTCTATATTCAGTATTCTGTATTCTATATTCTAAATTCTGAGTTCTGCATTCCATGTTCTACATTCTTTGTTCTATATTTTCTATACTATATTCTATATTCTGTGTTCTACATTCTATATTGTAAATCCTATATTCAGTATTGTGTATTCTATATTCTTCATTCTCTATTCTTCATTCCATGTTCTAAGTTCTGGATCCTATACTCTCTATTATATATTCTCTATTTGTGTTCTTCATTCTATATTCTACATAGTATATTCTGCATTCCGTATCCTATATTCTATATTCTATGTTCTACATTCTAAATTCTAAAATCTATATTCAGTTTTCTGTATTCTATAGTATAAATTCTCTGTTCTGCATTCCATTTCTAAATTGTGGTTTCTCTATTCTCTATTCTATATTATATATTTGGGTCGTTCATTCTATATTCTACGTCCTATAATCTGCCATCCGTATTTTATATTCTATATTGTTTGTTCTATATTCTATATTCTAAATTCTATATTCAGTATTTTGTATTCTATATTCTAATTTGTGTGTTCTGCATTCCATGTACTAAATTCTGGGTTCTCTATTCTCTATTCTCTATTCTATATTCTGTGTTTACATTCTATATTCTAAATTCTATATTCAGTATTCTGTATTCTATATTCTAAATTCTGTGTTCTGCTTTCTTTTTATAAATTCTATATTCAGTACCTTGCATTCTATATTCTAAATTCTGTGTTCTGCATTCTATTTTCTAAATTCTATATTCATTATTCTGTATATTATATTCTAAAATCTGTGTTCTGCATTCCATGTTCTAAATTCTGGGTTCTGTATTGTTTTCCATATTCTATATACTGTGTTCTTCATTCTATATTCTGTATTGTATATTATTTATGCCGTATTATATATTCTGTGTTCTTCATTCTATATTCTGTATTCTATATTCTGCATTCCGTATTCTATATTCTATATTCTGTGTTCTACATTCTATATTCTAAATTCTATATTCAGTATTCTGTATTCTTTAATCTAAATTCTGTATTCTGATTCAATTTTTAAATTCTGGGTTCTAAATACTCCTTCATATATTCTATATTTTGTGTTATTAGTTCTTTATTCTGCATTCTATATTCTGCATTCTGTATTTATGTTCTATATTCTGTGTTCTACATCTACTTTCTAAATTCTATATTCTGTATTCTGTATTCAATATTCTACATTCTGTGTTCTGCATTCTATGTTCTAAATTCTGGGTTCTGTATTCTGTTTTCCATATTCTATATTCTGTGTTCTATATTCTATATTCTGTATTCTATATTCTGCATTCCGTATTCTATACTCTATATTCTGTGTTCTTCATTCTATTATCCAAATTCTATATTCAGTATTCTGTATTCTATATTCTAAATTCTGTGTTCTGCTTTCTTTTTATAAATTCTATATTCAGTACCTTGAATTCTATATTCTAAATTCTGTGTTCTCCATTCTATTTTCTAAATTCTATATTCAGTACCTTGCATTCTATATTCTAAATTCTGAGTTCTGCATTCCATGTTCTAAATTCTGTGTTCTATATTTTCTATACTATATTCTATATTCTGTGTTCTACATTCTATATTCTAAATCCTATATTCAGTATTGTGTATTCTATATTCTTAATTCTCTATTCTTCATTCCATGTTCTAAGTTCTGGATCCTATACTCTCTATTATATATTCTCTATTTGTGTTCTTCATTCTATATTCTACATAGTATATTCTGCATTCCGTATCCTATATTCTATATTCTATGTTCTACATTCTAAATTCTTAAATCTATATTCAGTATTCTGTATTCTATAGTATAAATTCTCTGTTCTGCATACCATTTCTAAATTGTGGTTTCTCTATTCTCTATTCTATATTATATATTTGGGTCGTTCATTCTATATTCTACGTCCTATAATCTGCCATCCGTATTTTATATTCTATATTGTTTGTTCTATATTCTATATTCTAAATTCTATATTCAGTATTTTGTATTCTATATTCTAATTTGTGTGTTCTGCATTCCATGTACTAAATTCTGGGTTCTCTATTCTCTATTCTCTATTCTATATTCTGTGTTTACATTCTATATTCTAAATTCTATATTCAGTATTCTGTATTCCATATTCTAAATTCTGTGTTCTGCTTTCTTTTTATAAATTCTATATTCAGTACCTTGCATTCTATATTCTAAATTCTGTGTTCTGCATTCTATTTTCTAAATTCTATATTCATTATTCTGTATATTATATTCTAAAATCTGTGTTCTGCATTCCATGTTCTAAATTCTGGGTTCTGTATTGTTTTCCATATTCTATATACTGTGTTCTTCATTCTATATTCTGTATTGTATATTATTTATGCCGTATTATATATTCTGTGTTCTTCATTCTATATTCTGTATTCTATATTCTGCATTCCGTATTCTATATTCTATATTCTGTGTTCTACATTTTATACTCTAAATTCTATATTCAGTATTCTGTATTGTATATTCCAAATTCTGTGTTCTGCATTGTATGTTCTAAACTTTGGGTTCTGTATTCTGTATTCCATATTCTATATTTTGTGTTCTATAGTCTATATTTGGTATTCAATATTCTGCATTCCGTATTCTATATTCTATATCCTGTGTTCTAAATTCTATATTCAGTATTCTGTGTTTTATTTTCTAAATTCTGTGTTCTGCATTCCATGTTCTAAATTCTAGGTTTTATATTCACTATTGTATTTACTACATTCTGTGTGCTACATTCTATATTATAAATTCTATATTCAGTATTCTGTATTCTATATTCTAAATTCTGTATTCTTCATTCCGTGTTCTAAATTCTGATTTCTATATTCTCTATTCTATATTCTATATTCTGTGTTCTTCATTCTATATTCTACATTCTATATTCTGCATTCCGTATTCTATATTCTATATACTGTGTTCTACATTCTATATTCAAAATTCTATATTCATTATCCTGTATTCTATATTCTAAATTCTGTGCTTTGAATTCCATGTTCTAAATTCTGGGTTCTATATTCTCTACTATATATTCTTTATTTTTTGTTCTTCATTCTATATTGTACGTTCTATATTCTGCATTCCGTGTTATATATTCTATATTATGTTTCCTACATTCTATATTCTAAATTCTATATTCAGTATTCTGTATTCTATAATCTAAATTCTGTATTCTGATTCAATTTTTAAATTCTGGGTTCTAAATACTCCTTCATATATTCTATATTTTGTGTTCTTAGTTCTTTATTCTGCATTCTATATTCTGCATTCTGTATTTATGTTCTATATTCTGTGTTCTACATCTACTTTCTAAATTCTATATTCTGTATTCTGTATTCAATATTCTACATTCTGTGTTCTGCATTCTATGTTCTAAATTCTGGGTTCTGTATTCTGTTTTCCATATTCTATATTCTGTGTTCTATATTCTATATTCTGCATTCCGTATTCTATACTCTATATTCTGTGTTCTTCATTCTATTATCCAAATTCTATATTCAGTATTCTGTATTCTATATTCTAAATTCTGAGTTCTGCATTCCATGTTCTAAATTCTGTGTTCTATATTTTCTATACTATATTCTATATTCTGTGTTCTACATTCTATATTCTAAATCCTATATTCAGTATTGTGTATTCTATATTCTTAATTCTCTATTCTTCATTCCATGTTCTAAGTTCTGGATCCTATACTCTCTATTATATATTCTCTATTTGTGTTCTTCATTCTATATTCTACATAGTATATTCTGCATTCCGTATCCTATATTCTATATTCTATGTTCTACATTCTATATACTAAAATCTATATTCAGTATTCGGTATTCTATAGTATAAATTCTCTGTTCTGCATTCCATTTCTAAATTGTGTTTTCTCTATTCTCTATTCTATATTTTATATTTGGGTCGTTCATTCTATATTCTACGTCCTATAATCTGACATCCGTATTTTATATTCTATATTGTTTGTTCTATATTCTATATTCTAAATTCTATATTCAGTATTTTGTATTCTATATTCTAATTTGTGTGTTCTGCATTCCATGTACTAAATTCTGGGTTCTCTATTCTCTATTCTCTATTCTATATTCTGTGTTTACATTCTATATTCTAAATTCTATATTCAGTATTCTGTATTCCATATTCTAAATTCTGTGTTCTGCTTTCTTTTTATAAATTCTATATTCAGTACCTTGCATTCTATATTCTAAATTCTGTGTTCTGCATTCTATTTTCTAAATTCTATATTCATTATTCTGTATATTATATTCTAAAATCTGTGTTCTGCATTCCATTTTCTAAATTCTGGGTTCTGTATTGTTTTCCATATTCTATATACTGTGTTCTTCATTCTATATTCTGTATTGTATATTATTTATGCCGTATTATATATTCTGTGTTCTTCATTCTATATTCTGTATTCAATATTCTGCATTCCGTATTCTATATTCTATATTCTGTGTTCTACATTCTATATTCTAAATCCTATATTCAGTATTGTGTATTCTATATTCTTAATTCTCTATTCTTCATTCCATGTTCTAAGTTCTGGATCCTATACTCTCTATTATATATTCTCTATTTGTGTTCTTCATTCTATATTCTACATAGTATATTCTGCTTTCCGTATCCTATATTCTATATTCTATGTTCTACATTCTAAATTCTAAAATCTATATTCAGTATTCTGTATTCTATAGTATAAATTCTCTGTTCTGCATTCCATTTCTAAATTGTGGTTTCTCTATTCTCTATTCTATATTATATATTTGGGTCGTTCATTCTATATTCTACGTCCTATAATCTGCCATCCGTATTTTATATTCTATATTGCTTGTTCTATATTCTATATTCTAAATTCTATATTCAGTATTTTGTATTCTATATTCTAATTTGTGTGTTCTGCATTCCATGTACTAAATTCTGGGTTCTCTATTCTCTATTCTCTATTCTATATGCTGTGTTTACATTCTATATTCTAAATTCTATATTCAGTATTCTGTATTCCATATTCTAAATTCTGTGTTCTGCTTTCTTTTTATAAATCCTATATTCAGTACCTTGCATTCTATATTCTAAATTCTGTGTTCTGCATTCTATTTTCTAAATTCTATATTCATTATTCTGTATATTATATTCTAAAATCTGTGTTCTGCATTCCATGTTCTAAATTCTGGGTTCTGTATTGTTTTCCATATTCTATATACTGTGTTCTTCATTCTATATTCTGTATTGTATATTATTTATGCCGTATTATATATTCTGTGTTCTTCATTCTATAATCTGTATTCTATATTCTGCATTCCGTATTCTATATTCTATATTCTGTGTTCTACATTCTATATTCTATATCCTATATTCAGTATTGTGTATTCTATATTCTTAATTCTCTATTCTTCATTCCATGTTCTAAGTTCTGGATCCTATTCTCTCTATTATATATTCTCTATTTGTGTTCTTCATTCTATATTCTACATAGTATATTCTGCTTTCCGTATCCTATATTCTATATTCTATGTTCTACATTCTAAATTCTAAAATCTATATTCAGTATTCTGTATTCTATAGTATAAATTCTCTGTTCTGCATTCCATTTCTAAATTGTGTTTTCTCTATTCTCTATTCTCTATTATATATTTGGGTCGTTCTTTCTATATTCTACATCCTATAATCTGCCATCCGTATTTTATATTCTATATTGTTTGTTCTATATTCTATATTCTAAATTCTATATTCAGTATTTTGTATTCTATATTCTAATTTGTGTGTTCTGCATTCCATGTACTAAATTCTGGGTTCTCTATTCTCTATTCTCTATTCTATATTCTGTGTTTACATTCTATATTCTAAATTCTATATTCAGTATTCTGTATTCTATATTCTAAATTCTGTGTTCTGCTTTTTTTTTATAAATTCTATATTCAGTACCTTGCATTCTATATTCTAAATTCTGTGTTCTGCATTCTATTTTCTAAATTCTATATTCATTATTCTGTATATTATATTCTAAAATCTGTGTTCTGCATTCCATGTTCTAAATTCTGGGTTCTGAATTGTTTTCCATATTCTATATACTGTGTTCTTCATTCTATATTCTGTATTGTATATTATTTATCCCGTATTATATATTCTGTGTTCTTCATTCTATATTCTGTATTCCATATACTGCATTCCGTATTCTATATTCTATATTCTGTGTTCTTCATTTTATACTCTAAATTCTATATTCAGTATTCTGTATTGTATATTCCAAATTCTGTATTCTTCATTCCGTGTTCTAAATTCTGAGTTCTATATTCTCTATTCTATATTCTATATTCTGTGTTCTTCATTCTATATTCTACATTCTATATTCTGCATTCCGTATTCTATATTCTATATACTGTGTTCTACATTCTATATTCAAAATTCTATATTCATTATCCTGTATTCTATATTCTAAATTCTGTGCTTTGAATTCCATGTTCTAAATTCTGGGTTCTATATTCTCTACTATATATTCTTTATTTTTTGTTCTTCATTCTATATTGTACGTTCTATATTCTGCATTCCGTGTTATATATTCTATATTATGTTTCCTACATTCTATATTCTAAATTCTATATTCAGTATTCTGTATTCTATAATCTAAATTCTGTATTCTGATTCAATTTTTAAATTCTGGGTTCTAAATACTCCTTCATATATTCTATATTTTGTGTTCTTAGTTCTTTATTCTGCATTCTATATTCTGCATTCTGTATTTATGTTCTATATTCTGTGTTCTACATCTACTTTCTAAATTCTATATTCTGTATTCTGTATTCAATATTCTACATTCTGTGTTCTGCATTCTATGTTCTAAATTCTGGGTTCTGTATTCTGTTTTCCATATTCTATATTCTGTGTTCTATATTCTATATTCTGCATTCCGTATTCTATACTCTATATTCTGTGTTCTTCATTCTATTATCCAAATTCTATATTCAGTATTCTGTATTCTATATTCTAAATTCTGAGTTCTGCATTCCATGTTCTAAATTCTGTGTTCTATATTTTCTATACTATATTCTATATTCTGTGTTCTACATTCTATATTCTAAATCCTATATTCAGTATTGTGTATTCTATATTCTTAATTCTCTATTCTTCATTCCATGTTCTAAGTTCTGGATCCTATACTCTCTATTATATATTCTCTATTTGTGTTCTTCATTCTATATTCTACATAGTATATTCTGCATTCCGTATCCTATATTCTATATTCTATGTTCTACATTCTATATACTAAAATCTATATTCAGTATTCGGTATTCTATAGTATAAATTCTCTGTTCTGCATTCCATTTCTAAATTGTGTTTTCTCTATTCTCTATTCTATATTTTATATTTGGGTCGTTCATTCTATATTCTACGTCCTATAATCTGACATCCGTATTTTATATTCTATATTGTTTGTTCTATATTCTATATTCTAAATTCTATATTCAGTATTTTGTATTCTATATTCTAATTTGTGTGTTCTGCATTCCATGTACTAAATTCTGGGTTCTCTATTCTCTATTCTCTATTCTATATTCTGTGTTTACATTCTATATTCTAAATTCTATATTCAGTATTCTGTATTCCATATTCTAAATTCTGTGTTCTGCTTTCTTTTTATAAATTCTATATTCAGTACCTTGCATTCTATATTCTAAATTCTGTGTTCTGCATTCTATTTTCTAAATTCTATATTCATTATTCTGTATATTATATTCTAAAATCTGTGTTCTGCATTCCATTTTCTAAATTCTGGGTTCTGTATTGTTTTCCATATTCTATATACTGTGTTCTTCATTCTATATTCTGTATTGTATATTATTTATGCCGTATTATATATTCTGTGTTCTTCATTCTATATTCTGTATTCAATATTCTGCATTCCGTATTCTATATTCTATATTCTGTGTTCTACATTCTATATTCTAAATCCTATATTCAGTATTGTGTATTCTATATTCTTAATTCTCTATTCTTCATTCCATGTTCTAAGTTCTGGATCCTATACTCTCTATTATATATTCTCTATTTGTGTTCTTCATTCTATATTCTACATAGTATATTCTGCTTTCCGTATCCTATATTCTATATTCTATGTTCTACATTCTAAATTCTAAAATCTATATTCAGTATTCTGTATTCTATAGTATAAATTCTCTGTTCTGCATTCCATTTCTAAATTGTGGTTTCTCTATTCTCTATTCTATATTATATATTTGGGTCGTTCATTCTATATTCTACGTCCTATAATCTGCCATCCGTATTTTATATTCTATATTGCTTGTTCTATATTCTATATTCTAAATTCTATATTCAGTATTTTGTATTCTATATTCTAATTTGTGTGTTCTGCATTCCATGTACTAAATTCTGGGTTCTCTATTCTCTATTCTCTATTCTATATGCTGTGTTTACATTCTATATTCTAAATTCTATATTCAGTATTCTGTATTCCATATTCTAAATTCTGTGTTCTGCTTTCTTTTTATAAATCCTATATTCAGTACCTTGCATTCTATATTCTAAATTCTGTGTTCTGCATTCTATTTTCTAAATTCTATATTCATTATTCTGTATATTATATTCTAAAATCTGTGTTCTGCATTCCATGTTCTAAATTCTGGGTTCTGTATTGTTTTCCATATTCTATATACTGTGTTCTTCATTCTATATTCTGTATTGTATATTATTTATGCCGTATTATATATTCTGTGTTCTTCATTCTATAATCTGTATTCTATATTCTGCATTCCGTATTCTATATTCTATATTCTGTGTTCTACATTCTATATTCTATATCCTATATTCAGTATTGTGTATTCTATATTCTTAATTCTCTATTCTTCATTCCATGTTCTAAGTTCTGGATCCTATTCTCTCTATTATATATTCTCTATTTGTGTTCTTCATTCTATATTCTACATAGTATATTCTGCTTTCCGTATCCTATATTCTATATTCTATGTTCTACATTCTAAATTCTAAAATCTATATTCAGTATTCTGTATTCTATAGTATAAATTCTCTGTTCTGCATTCCATTTCTAAATTGTGTTTTCTCTATTCTCTATTCTCTATTATATATTTGGGTCGTTCTTTCTATATTCTACATCCTATAATCTGCCATCCGTATTTTATATTCTATATTGTTTGTTCTATATTCTATATTCTAAATTCTATATTCAGTATTTTGTATTCTATATTCTAATTTGTGTGTTCTGCATTCCATGTACTAAATTCTGGGTTCTCTATTCTCTATTCTCTATTCTATATTCTGTGTTTACATTCTATATTCTAAATTCTATATTCAGTATTCTGTATTCTATATTCTAAATTCTGTGTTCTGCTTTTTTTTTATAAATTCTATATTCAGTACCTTGCATTCTATATTCTAAATTCTGTGTTCTGCATTCTATTTTCTAAATTCTATATTCATTATTCTGTATATTATATTCTAAAATCTGTGTTCTGCATTCCATGTTCTAAATTCTGGGTTCTGAATTGTTTTCCATATTCTATATACTGTGTTCTTCATTCTATATTCTGTATTGTATATTATTTATCCCGTATTATATATTCTGTGTTCTTCATTCTATATTCTGTATTCCATATACTGCATTCCGTATTCTATATTCTATATTCTGTGTTCTTCATTTTATACTCTAAATTCTATATTCAGTATTCTGTATTGTATATTCCAAATTCTGTATTCTTCATTCCGTGTTCTAAATTCTGAGTTCTATATTCTCTATTCTATATTCTATATTCTGTGTTCTTCATTCTATATTCTACATTCTATATTCTGCATTCCGTATTCTATATTCTATATACTGTGTTCTACATTCTATATTAAAAATTCTATATTCATTATCCTGTATTCTATATTCTAAATTCTGTGCTTTGAATTCCATGTTCTAAGTTCTGGGTTCTATATTCTCTACTATATATTCTTTATTTTTTTTCTTCATTCTTTATTGTACGTTCTATATTCTGCATTCCGTGTTATATATTCTATATTATGTTTTCTATATTCTATATTCTAAATTCTATATTCAGTATTCTGTATTCTATAATCTAAATTCTGTATTCTGATTCAATTTTTAAATTCTGGGTTCTAAATACTCCTTCATATATTCTATATTTTGTGTTCTTAGTTCTTTATTCTGCATTCTATATTCTGCATTCTGTATTTATGTTCTATATTCTGTGTTCTACATCTACTTTCTAAATTCTATATTCTGTATTCTGTATTCAATATTCTACATTCTGTGTTCTGCATTCTATGTTCTAAATTCTGGGTTCTGTATTCTGTTTTCCATATTCTATATTCTGTGTTCTATATTCTATATTCTCTATTCTATATTCTGCATTCCGTATTCTATACTCTATATTCTGTGTTCTTCATTCTATTATCCATATTCTATATTCAGTATTCTGTATTCTATATTCTAAATTCTGTGTTCTGCATTCCATGTTCTAAATTCTGTGTTCTATATTTTCTATACTATATTCTATATTCTGTGTTCTACATTCTATATTCTAAATCCTATATTCAGTATTGTGTATTCTATATTCTTAATTCTCTATTCTTCATTCCATGTTCTAAGCTCTGGATCCTATACTCTCTATTATATATTCTCTATTTGTGTTCTTCATTCTATATTCTACATAGTATATTCTGCATTCCGTATCCTATATTCTATATTCTATGTTCTACATTCTAAATTCTAAAATCTATATTCAGTATTCTGTATTCTATAGTATAAATTCTCTGTTCTGCATTCCATTTCTAAATTGTGTTTTCTCTATTCTCTCTTCTCTATTATATATTTGGGTCGTTCATTCTATATTCTACATCCTATAATCTGCCATCCGTATTTTATATTCTATATTGTTTGTTCTATATTCTATATTCTAAATTCTATATTCAGTATTTTGTATTCTATATTCTAATTTGTGTGTTCTGCATTCCATGTACTAAATTCTGGGTTCTCTATTCTCTATTCTCTATTCTATATTCTGTGTTTACATTCTATATTCTAAATTCTATATTCAGTATTCTGTATTCTATATTCTAAATTCTGTGTTCTGCTTTCTTTTTATAAATTCTATATTCAGTACCTTGCATTCTATATTCTAAATTCTGTGTTCTGCATTCTATTTTCTAAATTCTATATTCATTATTCTGTATATTATATTCTAAAATCTGTGTTCTGCATTCCATGTTCTAAATTCTGGGTTCTGAATTGTTTTCCATATTCTATATACTGTGTTCTTCATTCTATATTCTGTATTGTATATTATTTATGCCGTATTATATATTCTGTGTTCTTCATTCTATATTCTGTATTCTATATTCTGCATTCCGTATTCTATATTCTATATTCTGTGTTCTACATTTTATACTCTAAATTCTATATTCAGTATTCTGTATTCTATATTCTAAATTCTGTATTCTTCATTCCGTGTTCTAAATTCTGATTTCTATATTCTCTATTCTATATTCTATATTCTGTGTTCTTCATTCTATATTCTACATTCTATATTCTGCATTCCGTATTCTATATTCTATATACTGTGTTCTACATTCTATATTCAAAATTCTATATTCATTATCCTGTATTCTATATTCTAAATTCTGTGCTTTGAATTCCATGTTCTAAATTCTGGGTTCTATATTCTCTACTATATATTCTTTATTTTTTGTTCTTCATTCTATATTGTACGTTCTATATTCTGCATTCCGTGTTATATATTCTATATTATGTTTCCTACATTCTATATTCTAAATTCTATATTCAGTATTCTGTATTCTATAATCTAAATTCTGTATTCTGATTCAATTTTTAAATTCTGGGTTCTAAATACTCCTTCATATATTCTATATTTTGTGTTCTTAGTTCTTTATTCTGCATTCTATATTCTGCATTCTGTATTTATGTTCTATATTCTGTGTTCTACATCTACTTTCTAAATTCTATATTCTGTATTCTGTATTCAATATTCTACATTCTGTGTTCTGCATAATATGTTCTAAATTCTGGGTTCTGTATTCTGTTTTCCATATTCTATATTCTGTGTTCTATATTCTATATTCTGTATTCTATATTCTGCATTCCGTATTCTATACTCTATATTCTGTGTTCTTCATTCTATTATCCAAATTCTATATTCAGTATTCTGTATTCTATATTCTAAATTCTGAGTTCTGCATTCCATGTTCTAAATTCTGTGTTCTATATTTTCTATACTATATTCTATATTCTGTGTTCTACATTCTATATTCTAAATCCTATATTCAGTATTGTGTATTCTATATTCTTAATTCTCTATTCTTCATTCCATGTTCTAAGTTCTGGATCCTATACTCTCTATTATATATTCTCTATTTGTGTTCTTCATTCTATATTCTACATAGTATATTCTGCATTCGGTATCCTATATTCTATATTCTATGTTCTACATTCTAAATTCTAAAATCTATATTCAGTATTCTGTATTCTATAGTATAAATTCTCTGTTCTGCATTCCATTTCTAAATTGTGGTTTCTCTATTCTCTATTCTATATTATATATTTGGGTCGTTCATTCTATATTCTACGTCCTATAATCTGCCATCCGTATTTTATATTCTATATTGTTTGTTCTATATTCTATATTCTAAATTCTATATTCAGTATTTTGTATTCTATATTCTAATTTGTGTGTTCTGCATTCCATGTACTAAATTCTGGGTTCTCTATTCTCTATTCTCTATTCTATATTCTGTGTTTACATTCTATATTCTAAATTCTATATTCAGTATTCTGTATTCCATATTCTAAATTCTGTGTTCTGCTTTCTTTTTATAAATTCTATATTCAGTACCTTGCATTCTATATTCTAAATTCTGTGTTCTGCATTCTATTTTCTAAATTCTATATTCATTATTCTGTATATTATATTCTAAAATCTGTGTTCTGCATTCCATGTTCTAAATTCTGGGTTCTGTATTGTTTTCCATATTCTATATACTGTGTTCTTCATTCTATATTCTGTATTGTATATTATTTATGCCGTATTATATATTCTGTGTTCTTCATTCTATATTTTGTATTCTATATTCTGCATTCCGTATTCTATACTCTATATTCTGTGTTCTACATTCTATATTCTAAATTCTATATTCAGTATTCTGTATTTTATAATCTAAATTCTGTATTCTGATTCAATTTTTAATTCTGGGTTCTAAATACTCCTTCATATATTCTATATTTTGTGTTCTTAGTTCTTTATTCTGCATTCTATATTCTGCATTCTGTATTTATGTTCTATATTCTGTGTTCAACATCTACTTTCTAAATTCTATATTCTGTATTCTTTATTCAATATTCTACATTCTGTGTTCTGCATTCTATGTTCTAAATTCTGGGTTCTGTATTCTGTTTTCCATATTCTATATTCTGTGTTCTATATTCTATATTCTCTATTCTATATTCTAAATTCCGTATTCTATACTCTATATTCTGTGTTCTTCATTCTATTATCCAAATTCTATATTCAGTATTCTGTATTCTATATTTAAATTCTGTGTTCTGCATTCCATGTTCTAAATTCTGTGTTCTATATTTTCTATACTATATTCTATATTCTGTGTTCTACTTTCTATATTCTAAATCCTATATTCAGTATTGTGTATTCTATATTCTTAATTCTCTATTCTTCATTCCATGTTCTAAGTTCTGGATCCTATACTCTCTATTATATATTCTCTATTTGTGTTCTTCATTCTATATTCTACATAGTATATTCTGCATTCCGTATCCTATATTCTATATTCTATGTTCTACATTCTAAATTCTAAAATCTATATTCAGTATTCTGTATTCTATAGTATAAATTCTCTGTTCTGCATTCCATTTCTAAATTGTGTTTTCTCTATTCTCTATTCTCTATTATATATTTGGGTCGTTCATTCTATATTCTACATCCTATAATCTGCCATCCGTATTTTATTTTCTATATTGTTTGTTCTATATTCTATATTCTAAATTCTATATTCAGTATTTTGTATTCTATATTCTAATTTGTGTGTTCTGCATTCCATGTACTAAATTCTGGGTTCTCTATTCTCTATTCTCTATTCTATATTCTGTGTTTACATTCTATATTCTAAATTCTATATTCAGTATTCTGTATTCTATATTCTAAATTCTGTGTTCTGCTTTCTTTTTATAAATTCTATATTCAGTACCTTGCATTCTATATTCTAAATTCTGTGTTCTGCATTCTATTTTCTAAATTCTATATTCATTATTCTGTATATTATATTCTAAAATCTGTGTTCTGCATTCCATGTTCTAAATTCTGGGTTCTGAATTGTTTTCCATATTCTATATACTGTGTTCTTCATTCTATATTCTGTATTGTATATTATTTATGCCGTATTATATATTCTGTGTTCTTCATTCTATATTCTGTATTCTATATTCTGCATTCCGTATTCTATATTCTATATTCTGTGTTCTACATTTTATACTCTAAATTCTATATTCAGTATTCTGTATTCTATATTCTAAATTCTGTATTCTTCATTCCGTGTTCTAAATTCTGATTTCTATATTCTCTATTCTATATTCTATATTCTGTGTTCTTCATTCTATATTCTACATTCTATATTCTGCATTCCGTATTCTATATTCTATATACTGTGTTCTACATTCTATATTCAAAATTCTATATTCATTATCCTGTATTCTATATTCTAAATTCTGTGCTTTGAATTCCATGTTCTAAATTCTGGGTTCTATATTCTCTACTATATATTCTTTATTTTTTGTTCTTCATTCTATATTGTACAATCTATATTCTGCATTCCGTGTTATATATTCTATATTATGTTTCCTACATTCTATATTCTAAATTCTATATTCAGTATTCTGTATTCTATAATCTAAATTCTGTATTCTGATTCAATTTTTAAATTCTGGGTTCTAAATACTCCTTCATATATTCTATATTTTGTGTTCTTAGTTCTTTATTCTGCATTCTATATTCTGCATTCAGTATTTATGTTCTATATTCTGTGTTCTACATCTACTTTCTAAATTCTATATTCTGTATTCTGTATTCAATATTCTACATTCTGTGTTCTGCATTCTATGTTCTAAATTCTGGGTTCTGTATTCTGTTTTCCATATTCTATATTCTGTGTTCTATATTCTATATTCTCTATTCTATATTCTGCATTCCGTATTCTATACTCTATATTCTGTGTTCTTCATTCTATTATCCAAATTCTATATTCAGTATTCTGTATTCTATATTCTAAATTCTGAGTTCTGCATTCCATGTTCTAAATTCTGTGTTCTATATTTTCTATACTATATTCTATATTCTGTGTTCTACATTCTATATTCTAAATCCTATATTCAGTATTGTGTATTCTATATTCTTAATTCTCTATTCTTCATTCCATGTTCTAAGTTCTGGATCCTATACTCTCTATTATATATTCTCTATTTGTGTTCTTCATTCTATATTCTACATAGTATATTCTGCATTCGGTATCCTATATTCTATGTTCTACATTCTAAATTCTAAAATCTATATTCAGTATTCTGTATTCTATAGTATAAATTCTCTGTTCTGCATTCCATTTCTAAATTGTGGTTTCTCTATTCTCTATTCTATATTATATATTTGGGTTGTTCATTCTATATTCTACGTCCTATAATCTGCCATCCGTATTTTATATTCTATATTGTTTGTTCTATATTCTATATTCTAAATTCTATATATAGTATTTTGTATTCTATATTCTAATTTGTGTGTTCTGCATTCCATGTACTAAATTCTGGGTTCTCTATTCTCTATTCTCTATTCTATATACTGTGTTTACATTCTATATTCTAAATTCTATATTCAGTATTCTGTATTCCATATTCTAAATTCTGTGTTCTGCTTTCTTTTTATAAATTCTATATTCAGTACCTTGCATTCTATATTCTAAATTCTGTGTTCTGCATTCTATTTTCTAAATTCTATATTCATTATTCTGTATATTATATTCTAAAATCTGTGTTCTGCATTCCATGTTCTAAATTCTGGGTTCTGTATTGTTTTCCATATTCTATATAATGTGTTCTTCATTCTATATTCTGTATTGTATATTATTTATGCCGTATTATATATTCTGTGTTCTTCATTCTATATTCTGTATTCTATATTCTGCATTCCGTATTCTATATTCTATATTCTGTGTTCTACATTCTATATTCTAAATCCTATATTCAGTATTGTGTATTCTATATTCTTAATTCTCTATTCTTCATTCCATGTTCTAAGTTCTGGATCCTATACTCTCTATTATATATTCTCTATTTGTGTTCTTCATTCTATATTCTACATAGTATATTCTGCATTCCGTATCCTATATTCTATATTCTATGTTCTACATTCTAAATTCTAAAATCTATATTCAGCATTCTGTATTCAATAGTATAAATTCTCTGTTCTGCATTCCATTTCTAAATTGTGGTTTCTCTATTCTCTATTCTATATTATATATTTGGGTCGTTCATTCTATATTCTACGTCCTATAATCTGCCATCCGTATTTTATATTCTATATTGTTTGTTCTATATTCTATATTCTAAATTCTATATTCAGTATTTTGTATTCTATATTCAAATTTGTGTGTTCTGCATTCCATGTACTAAATTCTGGGTTCTCTATTCTCTATTCTCTATTCTATATTCTGTGTTTACATTCTATATTCTAAATTCTATATTCAGTATTCTGTATTCTATATTCTAAATTCTGTGTTCTGCTTTCTTTTTAAAATTTCTATATTCAGTACCTTGCATTCTATATTCTAAATTCTGTGTTCTGCGTTCTATTTTCTAAATTCTATATTCATTATTCTGTATATTATATTCTAAAATTTGTGTTCTGCATTCCATGTTCTAAATTCTGGGTTCTGTATTGTTTTCCATATTCTATATACTGTGTTCTTCATTCTATATTCTGTATTGTATATTATTTATGCCGTATTATATATTCTGTGTTCTTCATTCTATATTCTGTATTCTATATTGTGCATTCCGTATTCTATATTCTATATTCTGTGTTCTACATTTTATACTCTAAATACTATATTCAGTATTCTGTATTGTATATTCCAAATTCTGTATCCTTCATTCCGTGTTCTAAATTCTGAGTTCTATATTCTCTATTCTACATTCTATATTCTCTGTTCTTCATTCTATATTCTACATTCTATATTCTGCATGACATATTCTATATTCTATATACTGTGTTCTTCATTCTATATTCAAAATTCTATATTCATTATCCTGTATTCTATATTCTAAATTCTGTGCTTTGAATTCCATGTTCTAAATTCTGGGTTCTATATTCTCTACTATATATTCTTTATTTTTTGTTCTTCATTCTATATTGTACGTTCTATATTCTGCATTCCGTGTTATATATTCTATATTATGTTTTCTACATTCTATATTCTATATTCTATATTCAGTATTCTGTATTCTATAATCTAAATTCTGTATTCTGATTCAATTTTTAAATTCTGGGTTCTAAATACTCCTTCATATATTCTATATTTTGTGTTCTTAGTTCTTTATTCTGCATTCTATATTCTGCATTCTGTATTTATGTTCTATATTCTGTGTTCTACATCTACTTTCTAAATTCTATATTCTGTATTCTGTATTCAATATTCTACATTCTGTGTTCTGCATTCTATGTTCTAAATTCTGGGTTCTGTATTCTGTTTTCCATATTCTATATTCTGTGTTCTATATTCTATATTCTGTATTCTATATTCTGCATTCCGTATTCTATACTCTATATTCTGTGTTCTTCATTCTATTATCCAAATTCTATATTCAGTATTCTGTATTCTATATTCTAAATTCTGAGTTCTGCATTCCATGTTCTAAATTCTGTGTTCTATATTTTCTATACTATATTCTATATTCTGTGTTCTACATTCTATATTCTAAATCCTATATTCAGTATTGTGTATTCTATATTCTTAATTCTCTATTCTTCATTCCATGTTCTAA
This sequence comes from Vicugna pacos, assembly GCF_048564905.1. Lineage (NCBI taxonomy): Eukaryota > Metazoa > Chordata > Mammalia > Artiodactyla > Camelidae > Vicugna > Vicugna pacos. The sequence continues at coordinate 68,576,824 of NW_027328741.1, read as the reverse complement.
GTTCTGGATCCTATACTCTCTATTATATATTCTCTATTTGTGTTCTTCATTCTATATTCTACATAGTATATTCTGCATTCCGTATCCTATATTCTATATTCTATGTTCTACATTCTAAATTCTAAAATCTATATTCAGTATTCTGTATTCTATAGTATAAATTCTCTGTTCTGCATTCCATTTCTAAATTGTGGTTTCTCTATTCTCTATTCTATATTATATATTTGAGTCGTTCATTCTATATTCTACGTCCTATAATCTGCCATCCGTATTTTATATTCTATATTGTTTGTTCTATATTCTATATTCTAAATTCTATATTCAGTATTTTGTATTCTATATTCTAATTTGTGTGTTCTGCATTCCATGTACTAAATTCTGGGTTCTCTATTCTCTATTCTCTATTCTATATTCTGTGTTTACATTCTATATTCTAAATTCTATATTCAGTATTCTGTATTCTATATTCTAAATTCTGTGTTCTGCTTTCTTTTTATAAATTCTATATTCAGTACCTTGCATTCTATATTCTAAATTCTGTGTTCTGCGTTCTATTTTCTAAATTCTATATTCATTATTCTGTATATTATATTCTAAAATCTGTGTTCTGCATTCCATGTTCTAAATTCTGGGTTCTGTATTGTTTTCCATATTCTATATACTGTGTTCTTCATTCTATATTCTGTATTGTATATTATTTATGCCGTATTATATATTCTGTGTTCTTCATTCTATATTCTGTATTCCATATACTGCATTCCGTATTCTATATTCTATATTCTGTGTTCTACATTTTATACTCTAAATTCTATATTCAGTATTCTGTATTGTATATTCCAAATTCTGTATTCTTCATTCCGTGTTCTAAATTCTGAGTTCTATATTCTCTATTCTATATTCTATATTCTGTGTTCTTCATTCTATATTCTACATTCTATATTCTGCATTCCGTATTCTATATTCTATATACTGTGTTCTACATTCTATATTCAAAATTCTATATTCATTATCCTGTATTCTATATTCTAAATTCTGTGCTTTGAATTCCATGTTCTAAGTTCTGGGTTCTATATTCTCTACTATATATTCTTTATTTTTTGTTCTTCATTCTATTTTGTACGTTCTATATTCTGCCTTCCGTGTTATATATTCTATATTATGTTTTCTATATTCTATATTCTAAATTCTATATTCAGTATTCTGTATTCTATAATCTAAATTCTGTATTCTGATTCAATTTTTAAATTCTGGGTTCTAAATACTCCTTCATATATTCTATATTTTGTGTTCTTAGTTCTTTATTCTGCATTCTATATTCTGCATTCTGTATTTATGTTCTATATTCTGTGTTCTACATCTACTTTCTAAATTCTATATTCTGTATTCTGTATTCAATATTCTACATTCTGTTTTCTGCATTCTATGTTCTAAATTCTGGGTTCTGTATTCTGTTTTCCATATTCTATATTCTGTGTTCTATATTCTATATTCTGTATTCTATATTCTGCATTCCGTATTGTATACTCTATATTCTTTGTTCTTCATTCTATTATCCAAATTCTATATTCAGTATTCTGTATTCTATATTCTAAATTCTGAGTTCTGCATTCCATGTTCTACATTCTTTGTTCTATATTTTCTATACTATATTCTATATTCTGTGTTCTACATTCTATATTGTAAATCCTATATTCAGTATTGTGTATTCTATATTCTTCATTCTCTATTCTTCATTCCATGTTCTAAGTTCTGGATCCTATACTCTCTATTATATATTCTCTATTTGTGTTCTTCATTCTATATTCTACATAGTATATTCTGCATTCCGTATCCTATATTCTATATTCTATGTTCTACATTCTAAATTCTAAAATCTATATTCAGTTTTCTGTATTCTATAGTATAAATTCTCTGTTCTGCATTCCATTTCTAAATTGTGGTTTCTCTATTCTCTATTCTATATTATATATTTGGGTCGTTCATTCTATATTCTACGTCCTATAATCTGCCATCCGTATTTTATATTCTATATTGTTTGTTCTATATTCTATATTCTAAATTCTATATTCAGTATTTTGTATTCTATATTCTAATTTGTGTGTTCTGCATTCCATGTACTAAATTCTGGGTTCTCTATTCTCTATTCTCTATTCTATATTCTGTGTTTACATTCTATATTCTAAATTCTATATTCAGTATTCTGTATTCTATATTCTAAATTCTGTGTTCTGCTTTCTTTTTATAAATTCTATATTCAGTACCTTGCATTCTATATTCTAAATTCTGTGTTCTGCATTCTATTTTCTAAATTCTATATTCATTATTCTGTATATTATATTCTAAAATCTGTGTTCTGCATTCCATGTTCTAAATTCTGGGTTCTGTATTGTTTTCCATATTCTATATACTGTGTTCTTCATTCTATATTCTGTATTGTATATTATTTATGCCGTATTATATATTCTGTGTTCTTCATTCTATATTCTGTATTCTATATTCTGCATTCCGTATTCTATATTCTATATTCTGTGTTCTACATTCTATATTCTAAATTCTATATTCAGTATTCTGTATTCTTTAATCTAAATTCTGTATTCTGATTCAATTTTTAAATTCTGGGTTCTAAATACTCCTTCATATATTCTATATTTTGTGTTATTAGTTCTTTATTCTGCATTCTATATTCTGCATTCTGTATTTATGTTCTATATTCTGTGTTCTACATCTACTTTCTAAATTCTATATTCTGTATTCTGTATTCAATATTCTACATTCTGTGTTCTGCATTCTATGTTCTAAATTCTGGGTTCTGTATTCTGTTTTCCATATTCTATATTCTGTGTTCTATATTCTATATTCTGTATTCTATATTCTGCATTCCGTATTCTATACTCTATATTCTGTGTTCTTCATTCTATTATCCAAATTCTATATTCAGTATTCTGTATTCTATATTCTAAATTCTGTGTTCTGCTTTCTTTTTATAAATTCTATATTCAGTACCTTGAATTCTATATTCTAAATTCTGTGTTCTCCATTCTATTTTCTAAATTCTATATTCAGTACCTTGCATTCTATATTCTAAATTCTGAGTTCTGCATTCCATGTTCTAAATTCTGTGTTCTATATTTTCTATACTATATTCTATATTCTGTGTTCTACATTCTATATTCTAAATCCTATATTCAGTATTGTGTATTCTATATTCTTAATTCTCTATTCTTCATTCCATGTTCTAAGTTCTGGATCCTATACTCTCTATTATATATTCTCTATTTGTGTTCTTCATTCTATATTCTACATAGTATATTCTGCATTCCGTATCCTATATTCTATATTCTATGTTCTACATTCTAAATTCTTAAATCTATATTCAGTATTCTGTATTCTATAGTATAAATTCTCTGTTCTGCATACCATTTCTAAATTGTGGTTTCTCTATTCTCTATTCTATATTATATATTTGGGTCGTTCATTCTATATTCTACGTCCTATAATCTGCCATCCGTATTTTATATTCTATATTGTTTGTTCTATATTCTATATTCTAAATTCTATATTCAGTATTTTGTATTCTATATTCTAATTTGTGTGTTCTGCATTCCATGTACTAAATTCTGGGTTCTCTATTCTCTATTCTCTATTCTATATTCTGTGTTTACATTCTATATTCTAAATTCTATATTCAGTATTCTGTATTCCATATTCTAAATTCTGTGTTCTGCTTTCTTTTTATAAATTCTATATTCAGTACCTTGCATTCTATATTCTAAATTCTATATTCATTATTCTGTATATTATATTCTAAAATCTGTGTTCTGCATTCCATGTTCTAAATTCTGGGTTCTGTATTGTTTTCCATATTCTATATACTGTGTTCTTCATTCTATATTCTGTATTGTATATTATTTATGCCGTATTATATATTCTGTGTTCTTCATTCTATATTCTGTATTCTATATTCTGCATTCCGTATTCTATATTCTATATTCTGTGTTCTACATTTTATACTCTAAATTCTATATTCAGTATTCTGTATTGTATATTCCAAATTCTGTGTTCTGCATTGTATGTTCTAAACTTTGGGTTCTGTATTCTGTATTCCATATTCTATATTTTGTGTTCTATAGTCTATATTTGGTATTCAATATTCTGCATTCCGTATTCTATATTCTATATCCTGTGTTCTAAATTCTATATTCAGTATTCTGTGTTTTATTTTCTAAATTCTGTGTTCTGCATTCCATGTTCTAAATTCTAGGTTTTATATTCACTATTGTATTTACTACATTCTGTGTGCTACATTCTATATTATAAATTCTATATTCAGTATTCTGTATTCTATATTCTAAATTCTGTATTCTTCATTCCGTGTTCTAAATTCTGATTTCTATATTCTCTATTCTATATTCTATATTCTGTGTTCTTCATTCTATATTCTACATTCTATATTCTGCATTCCGTATTCTATATTCTATATACTGTGTTCTACATTCTATATTCAAAATTCTATATTCATTATCCTGTATTCTATATTCTAAATTCTGTGCTTTGAATTCCATGTTCTAAATTCTGGGTTCTATATTCTCTACTATATATTCTTTATTTTTTGTTCTTCATTCTATATTGTACGTTCTATATTCTGCATTCCGTGTTATATATTCTATATTATGTTTCCTACATTCTATATTCTAAATTCTATATTCAGTATTCTGTATTCTATAATCTAAATTCTGTATTCTGATTCAATTTTTAAATTCTGGGTTCTAAATACTCCTTCATATATTCTATATTTTGTGTTCTTAGTTCTTTATTCTGCATTCTATATTCTGCATTCTGTATTTATGTTCTATATTCTGTGTTCTACATCTACTTTCTAAATTCTATATTCTGTATTCTGTATTCAATATTCTACATTCTGTGTTCTGCATTCTATGTTCTAAATTCTGGGTTCTGTATTCTGTTTTCCATATTCTATATTCTGTGTTCTATATTCTATATTCTGCATTCCGTATTCTATACTCTATATTCTGTGTTCTTCATTCTATTATCCAAATTCTATATTCAGTATTCTGTATTCTATATTCTAAATTCTGAGTTCTGCATTCCATGTTCTAAATTCTGTGTTCTATATTTTCTATACTATATTCTATATTCTGTGTTCTACATTCTATATTCTAAATCCTATATTCAGTATTGTGTATTCTATATTCTTAATTCTCTATTCTTCATTCCATGTTCTAAGTTCTGGATCCTATACTCTCTATTATATATTCTCTATTTGTGTTCTTCATTCTATATTCTACATAGTATATTCTGCATTCCGTATCCTATATTCTATATTCTATGTTCTACATTCTATATACTAAAATCTATATTCAGTATTCGGTATTCTATAGTATAAATTCTCTGTTCTGCATTCCATTTCTAAATTGTGTTTTCTCTATTCTCTATTCTATATTTTATATTTGGGTCGTTCATTCTATATTCTACGTCCTATAATCTGACATCCGTATTTTATATTCTATATTGTTTGTTCTATATTCTATATTCTAAATTCTATATTCAGTATTTTGTATTCTATATTCTAATTTGTGTGTTCTGCATTCCATGTACTAAATTCTGGGTTCTCTATTCTCTATTCTCTATTCTATATTCTGTGTTTACATTCTATATTCTAAATTCTATATTCAGTATTCTGTATTCCATATTCTAAATTCTGTGTTCTGCTTTCTTTTTATAAATTCTATATTCAGTACCTTGCATTCTATATTCTAAATTCTGTGTTCTGCATTCTATTTTCTAAATTCTATATTCATTATTCTGTATATTATATTCTAAAATCTGTGTTCTGCATTCCATTTTCTAAATTCTGGGTTCTGTATTGTTTTCCATATTCTATATACTGTGTTCTTCATTCTATATTCTGTATTGTATATTATTTATGCCGTATTATATATTCTGTGTTCTTCATTCTATATTCTGTATTCAATATTCTGCATTCCGTATTCTATATTCTATATTCTGTGTTCTACATTCTATATTCTAAATCCTATATTCAGTATTGTGTATTCTATATTCTTAATTCTCTATTCTTCATTCCATGTTCTAAGTTCTGGATCCTATACTCTCTATTATATATTCTCTATTTGTGTTCTTCATTCTATATTCTACATAGTATATTCTGCTTTCCGTATCCTATATTCTATATTCTATGTTCTACATTCTAAATTCTAAAATCTATATTCAGTATTCTGTATTCTATAGTATAAATTCTCTGTTCTGCATTCCATTTCTAAATTGTGGTTTCTCTATTCTCTATTCTATATTATATATTTGGGTCGTTCATTCTATATTCTACGTCCTATAATCTGCCATCCGTATTTTATATTCTATATTGCTTGTTCTATATTCTATATTCTAAATTCTATATTCAGTATTTTGTATTCTATATTCTAATTTGTGTGTTCTGCATTCCATGTACTAAATTCTGGGTTCTCTATTCTCTATTCTCTATTCTATATGCTGTGTTTACATTCTATATTCTAAATTCTATATTCAGTATTCTGTATTCCATATTCTAAATTCTGTGTTCTGCTTTCTTTTTATAAATCCTATATTCAGTACCTTGCATTCTATATTCTAAATTCTGTGTTCTGCATTCTATTTTCTAAATTCTATATTCATTATTCTGTATATTATATTCTAAAATCTGTGTTCTGCATTCCATGTTCTAAATTCTGGGTTCTGTATTGTTTTCCATATTCTATATACTGTGTTCTTCATTCTATATTCTGTATTGTATATTATTTATGCCGTATTATATATTCTGTGTTCTTCATTCTATAATCTGTATTCTATATTCTGCATTCCGTATTCTATATTCTATATTCTGTGTTCTACATTCTATATTCTATATCCTATATTCAGTATTGTGTATTCTATATTCTTAATTCTCTATTCTTCATTCCATGTTCTAAGTTCTGGATCCTATTCTCTCTATTATATATTCTCTATTTGTGTTCTTCATTCTATATTCTACATAGTATATTCTGCTTTCCGTATCCTATATTCTATATTCTATGTTCTACATTCTAAATTCTAAAATCTATATTCAGTATTCTGTATTCTATAGTATAAATTCTCTGTTCTGCATTCCATTTCTAAATTGTGTTTTCTCTATTCTCTATTCTCTATTATATATTTGGGTCGTTCTTTCTATATTCTACATCCTATAATCTGCCATCCGTATTTTATATTCTATATTGTTTGTTCTATATTCTATATTCTAAATTCTATATTCAGTATTTTGTATTCTATATTCTAATTTGTGTGTTCTGCATTCCATGTACTAAATTCTGGGTTCTCTATTCTCTATTCTCTATTCTATATTCTGTGTTTACATTCTATATTCTAAATTCTATATTCAGTATTCTGTATTCTATATTCTAAATTCTGTGTTCTGCTTTTTTTTTATAAATTCTATATTCAGTACCTTGCATTCTATATTCTAAATTCTGTGTTCTGCATTCTATTTTCTAAATTCTATATTCATTATTCTGTATATTATATTCTAAAATCTGTGTTCTGCATTCCATGTTCTAAATTCTGGGTTCTGAATTGTTTTCCATATTCTATATACTGTGTTCTTCATTCTATATTCTGTATTGTATATTATTTATCCCGTATTATATATTCTGTGTTCTTCATTCTATATTCTGTATTCCATATACTGCATTCCGTATTCTATATTCTATATTCTGTGTTCTTCATTTTATACTCTAAATTCTATATTCAGTATTCTGTATTGTATATTCCAAATTCTGTATTCTTCATTCCGTGTTCTAAATTCTGAGTTCTATATTCTCTATTCTATATTCTATATTCTGTGTTCTTCATTCTATATTCTACATTCTATATTCTGCATTCCGTATTCTATATTCTATATACTGTGTTCTACATTCTATATTCAAAATTCTATATTCATTATCCTGTATTCTATATTCTAAATTCTGTGCTTTGAATTCCATGTTCTAAATTCTGGGTTCTATATTCTCTACTATATATTCTTTATTTTTTGTTCTTCATTCTATATTGTACGTTCTATATTCTGCATTCCGTGTTATATATTCTATATTATGTTTCCTACATTCTATATTCTAAATTCTATATTCAGTATTCTGTATTCTATAATCTAAATTCTGTATTCTGATTCAATTTTTAAATTCTGGGTTCTAAATACTCCTTCATATATTCTATATTTTGTGTTCTTAGTTCTTTATTCTGCATTCTATATTCTGCATTCTGTATTTATGTTCTATATTCTGTGTTCTACATCTACTTTCTAAATTCTATATTCTGTATTCTGTATTCAATATTCTACATTCTGTGTTCTGCATTCTATGTTCTAAATTCTGGGTTCTGTATTCTGTTTTCCATATTCTATATTCTGTGTTCTATATTCTATATTCTGCATTCCGTATTCTATACTCTATATTCTGTGTTCTTCATTCTATTATCCAAATTCTATATTCAGTATTCTGTATTCTATATTCTAAATTCTGAGTTCTGCATTCCATGTTCTAAATTCTGTGTTCTATATTTTCTATACTATATTCTATATTCTGTGTTCTACATTCTATATTCTAAATCCTATATTCAGTATTGTGTATTCTATATTCTTAATTCTCTATTCTTCATTCCATGTTCTAAGTTCTGGATCCTATACTCTCTATTATATATTCTCTATTTGTGTTCTTCATTCTATATTCTACATAGTATATTCTGCATTCCGTATCCTATATTCTATATTCTATGTTCTACATTCTATATACTAAAATCTATATTCAGTATTCGGTATTCTATAGTATAAATTCTCTGTTCTGCATTCCATTTCTAAATTGTGTTTTCTCTATTCTCTATTCTATATTTTATATTTGGGTCGTTCATTCTATATTCTACGTCCTATAATCTGACATCCGTATTTTATATTCTATATTGTTTGTTCTATATTCTATATTCTAAATTCTATATTCAGTATTTTGTATTCTATATTCTAATTTGTGTGTTCTGCATTCCATGTACTAAATTCTGGGTTCTCTATTCTCTATTCTCTATTCTATATTCTGTGTTTACATTCTATATTCTAAATTCTATATTCAGTATTCTGTATTCCATATTCTAAATTCTGTGTTCTGCTTTCTTTTTATAAATTCTATATTCAGTACCTTGCATTCTATATTCTAAATTCTGTGTTCTGCATTCTATTTTCTAAATTCTATATTCATTATTCTGTATATTATATTCTAAAATCTGTGTTCTGCATTCCATTTTCTAAATTCTGGGTTCTGTATTGTTTTCCATATTCTATATACTGTGTTCTTCATTCTATATTCTGTATTGTATATTATTTATGCCGTATTATATATTCTGTGTTCTTCATTCTATATTCTGTATTCAATATTCTGCATTCCGTATTCTATATTCTATATTCTGTGTTCTACATTCTATATTCTAAATCCTATATTCAGTATTGTGTATTCTATATTCTTAATTCTCTATTCTTCATTCCATGTTCTAAGTTCTGGATCCTATACTCTCTATTATATATTCTCTATTTGTGTTCTTCATTCTATATTCTACATAGTATATTCTGCTTTCCGTATCCTATATTCTATATTCTATGTTCTACATTCTAAATTCTAAAATCTATATTCAGTATTCTGTATTCTATAGTATAAATTCTCTGTTCTGCATTCCATTTCTAAATTGTGGTTTCTCTATTCTCTATTCTATATTATATATTTGGGTCGTTCATTCTATATTCTACGTCCTATAATCTGCCATCCGTATTTTATATTCTATATTGCTTGTTCTATATTCTATATTCTAAATTCTATATTCAGTATTTTGTATTCTATATTCTAATTTGTGTGTTCTGCATTCCATGTACTAAATTCTGGGTTCTCTATTCTCTATTCTCTATTCTATATGCTGTGTTTACATTCTATATTCTAAATTCTATATTCAGTATTCTGTATTCCATATTCTAAATTCTGTGTTCTGCTTTCTTTTTATAAATCCTATATTCAGTACCTTGCATTCTATATTCTAAATTCTGTGTTCTGCATTCTATTTTCTAAATTCTATATTCATTATTCTGTATATTATATTCTAAAATCTGTGTTCTGCATTCCATGTTCTAAATTCTGGGTTCTGTATTGTTTTCCATATTCTATATACTGTGTTCTTCATTCTATATTCTGTATTGTATATTATTTATGCCGTATTATATATTCTGTGTTCTTCATTCTATAATCTGTATTCTATATTCTGCATTCCGTATTCTATATTCTATATTCTGTGTTCTACATTCTATATTCTATATCCTATATTCAGTATTGTGTATTCTATATTCTTAATTCTCTATTCTTCATTCCATGTTCTAAGTTCTGGATCCTATTCTCTCTATTATATATTCTCTATTTGTGTTCTTCATTCTATATTCTACATAGTATATTCTGCTTTCCGTATCCTATATTCTATATTCTATGTTCTACATTCTAAATTCTAAAATCTATATTCAGTATTCTGTATTCTATAGTATAAATTCTCTGTTCTGCATTCCATTTCTAAATTGTGTTTTCTCTATTCTCTATTCTCTATTATATATTTGGGTCGTTCTTTCTATATTCTACATCCTATAATCTGCCATCCGTATTTTATATTCTATATTGTTTGTTCTATATTCTATATTCTAAATTCTATATTCAGTATTTTGTATTCTATATTCTAATTTGTGTGTTCTGCATTCCATGTACTAAATTCTGGGTTCTCTATTCTCTATTCTCTATTCTATATTCTGTGTTTACATTCTATATTCTAAATTCTATATTCAGTATTCTGTATTCTATATTCTAAATTCTGTGTTCTGCTTTTTTTTTATAAATTCTATATTCAGTACCTTGCATTCTATATTCTAAATTCTGTGTTCTGCATTCTATTTTCTAAATTCTATATTCATTATTCTGTATATTATATTCTAAAATCTGTGTTCTGCATTCCATGTTCTAAATTCTGGGTTCTGAATTGTTTTCCATATTCTATATACTGTGTTCTTCATTCTATATTCTGTATTGTATATTATTTATCCCGTATTATATATTCTGTGTTCTTCATTCTATATTCTGTATTCCATATACTGCATTCCGTATTCTATATTCTATATTCTGTGTTCTTCATTTTATACTCTAAATTCTATATTCAGTATTCTGTATTGTATATTCCAAATTCTGTATTCTTCATTCCGTGTTCTAAATTCTGAGTTCTATATTCTCTATTCTATATTCTATATTCTGTGTTCTTCATTCTATATTCTACATTCTATATTCTGCATTCCGTATTCTATATTCTATATACTGTGTTCTACATTCTATATTAAAAATTCTATATTCATTATCCTGTATTCTATATTCTAAATTCTGTGCTTTGAATTCCATGTTCTAAGTTCTGGGTTCTATATTCTCTACTATATATTCTTTATTTTTTTTCTTCATTCTTTATTGTACGTTCTATATTCTGCATTCCGTGTTATATATTCTATATTATGTTTTCTATATTCTATATTCTAAATTCTATATTCAGTATTCTGTATTCTATAATCTAAATTCTGTATTCTGATTCAATTTTTAAATTCTGGGTTCTAAATACTCCTTCATATATTCTATATTTTGTGTTCTTAGTTCTTTATTCTGCATTCTATATTCTGCATTCTGTATTTATGTTCTATATTCTGTGTTCTACATCTACTTTCTAAATTCTATATTCTGTATTCTGTATTCAATATTCTACATTCTGTGTTCTGCATTCTATGTTCTAAATTCTGGGTTCTGTATTCTGTTTTCCATATTCTATATTCTGTGTTCTATATTCTATATTCTCTATTCTATATTCTGCATTCCGTATTCTATACTCTATATTCTGTGTTCTTCATTCTATTATCCATATTCTATATTCAGTATTCTGTATTCTATATTCTAAATTCTGTGTTCTGCATTCCATGTTCTAAATTCTGTGTTCTATATTTTCTATACTATATTCTATATTCTGTGTTCTACATTCTATATTCTAAATCCTATATTCAGTATTGTGTATTCTATATTCTTAATTCTCTATTCTTCATTCCATGTTCTAAGCTCTGGATCCTATACTCTCTATTATATATTCTCTATTTGTGTTCTTCATTCTATATTCTACATAGTATATTCTGCATTCCGTATCCTATATTCTATATTCTATGTTCTACATTCTAAATTCTAAAATCTATATTCAGTATTCTGTATTCTATAGTATAAATTCTCTGTTCTGCATTCCATTTCTAAATTGTGTTTTCTCTATTCTCTCTTCTCTATTATATATTTGGGTCGTTCATTCTATATTCTACATCCTATAATCTGCCATCCGTATTTTATATTCTATATTGTTTGTTCTATATTCTATATTCTAAATTCTATATTCAGTATTTTGTATTCTATATTCTAATTTGTGTGTTCTGCATTCCATGTACTAAATTCTGGGTTCTCTATTCTCTATTCTCTATTCTATATTCTGTGTTTACATTCTATATTCTAAATTCTATATTCAGTATTCTGTATTCTATATTCTAAATTCTGTGTTCTGCTTTCTTTTTATAAATTCTATATTCAGTACCTTGCATTCTATATTCTAAATTCTGTGTTCTGCATTCTATTTTCTAAATTCTATATTCATTATTCTGTATATTATATTCTAAAATCTGTGTTCTGCATTCCATGTTCTAAATTCTGGGTTCTGAATTGTTTTCCATATTCTATATACTGTGTTCTTCATTCTATATTCTGTATTGTATATTATTTATGCCGTATTATATATTCTGTGTTCTTCATTCTATATTCTGTATTCTATATTCTGCATTCCGTATTCTATATTCTATATTCTGTGTTCTACATTTTATACTCTAAATTCTATATTCAGTATTCTGTATTCTATATTCTAAATTCTGTATTCTTCATTCCGTGTTCTAAATTCTGATTTCTATATTCTCTATTCTATATTATATATTCTGTGTTCTTCATTCTATATTCTACATTCTATATTCTGCATTCCGTATTCTATATTCTATATACTGTGTTCTACATTCTATATTCAAAATTCTATATTCATTATCCTGTATTCTATATTCTAAATTCTGTGCTTTGAATTCCATGTTCTAAATTCTGGGTTCTATATTCTCTACTATATATTCTTTATTTTTTGTTCTTCATTCTATATTGTACGTTCTATATTCTGCATTCCGTGTTATATATTCTATATTATGTTTCCTACATTCTATATTCTAAATTCTATATTCAGTATTCTGTATTCTATAATCTAAATTCTGTATTCTGATTCAATTTTTAAATTCTGGGTTCTAAATACTCCTTCATATATTCTATATTTTGTGTTCTTAGTTCTTTATTCTGCATTCTATATTCTGCATTCTGTATTTATGTTCTATATTCTGTGTTCTACATCTACTTTCTAAATTCTATATTCTGTATTCTGTATTCAATATTCTACATTCTGTGTTCTGCATAATATGTTCTAAATTCTGGGTTCTGTATTCTGTTTTCCATATTCTATATTCTGTGTTCTATATTCTATATTCTGTATTCTATATTCTGCATTCCGTATTGTATACTCTATATTCTGTGTTCTTCATTCTATTATCCAAATTCTATATTCAGTATTCTGTATTCTATATTCTAAATTCTGAGTTCTGCATTCCATGTTCTAAATTCTGTGTTCTATATTTTCTATACTATATTCTATATTCTGTGTTCTACATTCTATATTCTAAATCCTATATTCAGTATTGTGTATTCTATATTCTTAATTCTCTATTCTTCATTCCATGTTCTAAGTTCTGGATCCTATACTCTCTATTATATATTCTCTATTTGTGTTCTTCATTCTATATTCTACATAGTATATTCTGCATTCGGTATCCTATATTCTATATTCTATGTTCTACATTCTAAATTCTAAAATCTATATTCAGTATTCTGTATTCTATAGTATAAATTCTCTGTTCTGCATTCCATTTCTAAATTGTGGTTTCTCTATTCTCTATTCTATATTATATATTTGGGTCGTTCATTCTATATTCTACGTCCTATAATCTGCCATCCGTATTTTATATTCTATATTGTTTGTTCTATATTCTATATTCTAAATTCTATATTCAGTATTTTGTATTCTATATTCTAATTTGTGTGTTCTGCATTCCATGTACTAAATTCTGGGTTCTCTATTCTCTATTCTCTATTCTATATTCTGTGTTTACATTCTATATTCTAAATTCTATATTCAGTATTCTGTATTCCATATTCTAAATTCTGTGTTCTGCTTTCTTTTTATAAATTCTATATTCAGTACCTTGCATTCTATATTCTAAATTCTGTGTTCTGCATTCTATTTTCTAAATTCTATATTCATTATTCTGTATATTATATTCTAAAATCTGTGTTCTGCATTCCATGTTCTAAATTCTGGGTTCTGTATTGTTTTCCATATTCTATATACTGTGTTCTTCATTCTATATTCTGTATTGTATATTATTTATGCCGTATTATATATTCTGTGTTCTTCATTCTATATTTTGTATTCTATATTCTGCATTCCGTATTCTATACTCTATATTCTGTGTTCTACATTCTATATTCTAAATTCTATATTCAGTATTCTGTATTTTATAATCTAAATTCTGTATTCTGATTCAATTTTTAATTCTGGGTTCTAAATACTCCTTCATATATTCTATATTTTGTGTTCTTAGTTCTTTATTCTGCATTCTATATTCTGCATTCTGTATTTATGTTCTATATTCTGTGTTCAACATCTACTTTCTAAATTCTATATTCTGTATTCTTTATTCAATATTCTACATTCTGTGTTCTGCATTCTATGTTCTAAATTCTGGGTTCTGTATTCTGTTTTCCATATTCTATATTCTGTGTTCTATATTCTATATTCTCTATTCTATATTCTAAATTCCGTATTCTATACTCTATATTCTGTGTTCTTCATTCTATTATCCAAATTCTATATTCAGTATTCTGTATTCTATATTTAAATTCTGTGTTCTGCATTCCATGTTCTAAATTCTGTGTTCTATATTTTCTATACTATATTCTATATTCTGTGTTCTACTTTCTATATTCTAAATCCTATATTCAGTATTGTGTATTCTATATTCTTAATTCTCTATTCTTCATTCCATGTTCTAAGTTCTGGATCCTATACTCTCTATTATATATTCTCTATTTGTGTTCTTCATTCTATATTCTACATAGTATATTCTGCATTCCGTATCCTATATTCTATATTCTATGTTCTACATTCTAAATTCTAAAATCTATATTCAGTATTCTGTATTCTATAGTATAAATTCTCTGTTCTGCATTCCATTTCTAAATTGTGTTTTCTCTATTCTCTATTCTCTATTATATATTTGGGTCGTTCATTCTATATTCTACATCCTATAATCTGCCATCCGTATTTTATTTTCTATATTGTTTGTTCTATATTCTATATTCTAAATTCTATATTCAGTATTTTGTATTCTATATTCTAATTTGTGTGTTCTGCATTCCATGTACTAAATTCTGGGTTCTCTATTCTCTATTCTCTATTCTATATTCTGTGTTTACATTCTATATTCTAAATTCTATATTCAGTATTCTGTATTCTATATTCTAAATTCTGTGTTCTGCTTTCTTTTTATAAATTCTATATTCAGTACCTTGCATTCTATATTCTAAATTCTGTGTTCTGCATTCTATTTTCTAAATTCTATATTCATTATTCTGTATATTATATTCTAAAATCTGTGTTCTGCATTCCATGTTCTAAATTCTGGGTTCTGAATTGTTTTCCATATTCTATATACTGTGTTCTTCATTCTATATTCTGTATTGTATATTATTTATGCCGTATTATATATTCTGTGTTCTTCATTCTATATTCTGTATTCTATATTCTGCATTCCGTATTCTATATTCTATATTCTGTGTTCTACATTTTATACTCTAAATTCTATATTCAGTATTCTGTATTCTATATTCTAAATTCTGTATTCTTCATTCCGTGTTCTAAATTCTGATTTCTATATTCTCTATTCTATATTCTATATTCTGTGTTCTTCATTCTATATTCTACATTCTATATTCTGCATTCCGTATTCTATATTCTATATACTGTGTTCTACATTCTATATTCAAAATTCTATATTCATTATCCTGTATTCTATATTCTAAATTCTGTGCTTTGAATTCCATGTTCTAAATTCTGGGTTCTATATTCTCTACTATATATTCTTTATTTTTTGTTCTTCATTCTATATTGTACAATCTATATTCTGCATTCCGTGTTATATATTCTATATTATGTTTCCTACATTCTATATTCTAAATTCTATATTCAGTATTCTGTATTCTATAATCTAAATTCTGTATTCTGATTCAATTTTTAAATTCTGGGTTCTAAATACTCCTTCATATATTCTATATTTTGTGTTCTTAGTTCTTTATTCTGCATTCTATATTCTGCATTCAGTATTTATGTTCTATATTCTGTGTTCTACATCTACTTTCTAAATTCTATATTCTGTATTCTGTATTCAATATTCTACATTCTGTGTTCTGCATTCTATGTTCTAAATTCTGGGTTCTGTATTCTGTTTTCCATATTCTATATTCTGTGTTCTATATTCTATATTCTGTATTCTATATTCTGCATTCCGTATTCTATACTCTATATTCTGTGTTCTTCATTCTATTATCCAAATTCTATATTCAGTATTCTGTATTCTATATTCTAAATTCTGAGTTCTGCATTCCATGTTCTAAATTCTGTGTTCTATATTTTCTATACTATATTCTATATTCTGTGTTCTACATTCTATATTCTAAATCCTATATTCAGTATTGTGTATTCTATATTCTTAATTCTCTATTCTTCATTCTATGTTCTAAGTTCTGGATCCTATACTCTCTATTATATATTCTCTATTTGTGTTCTTCATTCTATATTCTACATAGTATATTCTGCATTCCGTATCCTATATTTTATATTCTATGTTCTACATTCTAAATTCTAAAATCTATATTCAGTATTCTGTATTCTATAGTATAAATTCTCTGTTCTGCATTCCATTTCTAAATTGTGGTTTCTCTATTCTCTATTCTATATTATATATTTGGGTCGTTCATTCTATATTCTACGTCCTATAATCTGCCATCCGTATTTTATATTCTATATTGTTTGTTCTATATTCTATATTCTAAATTCTATATTCAGTATTTTGTATTCTATATTCTAATTTGTGTGTTCTGCATTCCATGTACTAAATTCTGGGTTCTCTATTCTCTATTCTCTATTCTATATGCTGTGTTTACATTCTATATTCTATATTCTATATTCAGTATTCTGTATTCCATATTCTAAATTCTGTGTTCTGCTTTCTTTTTATAAATTCTATATTCAGTACCTTGCATTCTATATTCTAAATTCTGTGTTCTGCATTCTATTTTCTAAATTCTATATTCATTATTCTGTATATTATATTCTAAAATCTGTGTTCTGCATTCCATGTTCTAAATTCTGGGTTCTGAATTGTTTTCCATATTCTATATACTGTGTTCTTCATTCTATATTCTGTATTGTATATTATTTATGCCATATTATATATTCTGTGTTCTTCATTCTATATTCTGTATTCTATATTCTGCATTCCGTATTCTATATTCTATATTCTGTGTTCTACATTTTATACTCTAAATTCTATATTCAGTATTCTGTATTCTATATTCTAAATTCTGTATTCTTCATTCCGTGTTCTAAATTCTGATTTCTATATTCTCTATTCTATATTCTATATTCTGTGTTCTTCATTCTATATTCTACATAGTATATTCTGCATTCCGTATCCTATATTCTATATTCTATGTTCTACATTCTAAATTCTAAAATCTATATTCAGCATTCTGAATTCTATAGTATAAATTCTCTGTTCTGCATTCCATTTCTAAATTGTGGTTTCTCTATTCTCTATTCTATATTATATATTTGGGTCGTTCATTCTATATTCTACGTCCTATAATCTGCCATCCGTATTTTATATTCTATATTGTTTGTTCTATATACTATATTCTAAATTCTATATTCAGTATTTTGTATTCTATATTCAAATTTGTGTGTTCTGCATTCCATGTACTAAATTCTGGGTTCTCTATTCTCTATTCTCTATTCTATATTCTGTGTTTCCATTCTATATTCTAAATTCTATATTCAGTATTCTGTATTCTATATTCTAAATTCTGTGTTCTGCTTTCTTTTTATAAATTCTATATTCAGTACCTTGCATTCTGTATTCTAAATTCTGTGTTCTGCGTTCTATTTTCTAAATTCTATATTCATTATTCTGTATATTATATTCTAAAATCTGTGTTCTGCATTCCATGTTCTAAATTCTGTGTTCTGAATTGTTTTCCATATTCTATATACTGTGTTCTTCATTCTATATTCTGTATTGTATATTATTTATGCCGTATTATATATTCTGTGTTCTTCATTCTATATTCTGTATTCTATATTCTGCATTCCGTATTCTATATTCTATATTCTGTGTTCTACATTTTATACTCTAAATTCTATATTCAGTATTCTGTATTCTATATTCTAAATTCTGTATTCTTCATTCCGTGTTCTAAATTCTGATTTCTATATTCTCTATTCTATATTCTATATTCTGTGTTCTTCATTCTATATTCTACATTCTATATTCTGCATTCCGTATTCTATATTCTATATACTGTGTTCTACATTCTATATTCAAAATTCTATATTCATTATCCTGTATTCTATATTTTAAATTCTGTGCTTTGAATTCCATGTTCTAAATTCTGGGTTCTATATTCTCTACTATATATTCTTTATTTTTTGTTCTTCATTCTATATTGTACATTCTATATTCTGCATTCCGTGTTATATATTCTATATTATGTTTCCTACATTCTATATTCTAAATTCTATATTCAGTATTCTGTATTCTATAATCTAAATTCTGTATTCTGATTCAATTTTTAAATTCTGGGTTCTAAATACTCCTTCATATATTCTATATTTTGTGTTCTTAGTTCTTTATTCTGCATTCTATATTCTGCATTCTGTATTTATGTTCTATATTCTGTGTTCTACATCTACTTTCTAAATTCTATATTCTGTATTCTGTATTCAATATTCTACATTCTGTGTTCTGCATTCTATGTTCTAAATTCTGGGTTCTGTATTCTGTTTTCCATATTCTATATTCTGTGTTCTATATTCTATATTCTCTATTCTATATTCTGCATTCCGTATTCTATACTCTATATTCTGTGTTCTTCATTCTATTATCCAAATTCTATATTCAGTATTCTGTATTCTATATTCTAAATTCTGAGTTCTGCATTCCATGTTCTAAATTCTGTGTTCTATATTTTCTATACTATATTCTATATTCTGTGTTCTACATTCTATATTCTAAATCCTATATTCAGTATTGTGTATTCTATATTCTTAATTCTCTATTCTTCATTCCATGTTCTAAGTTCTGGATCCTATACTCTCTATTATATATTCTCTATTTGTGTTCTTCATTCTATATTCTACATAGTATATTCTGCATTCGGTATCCTATATTCTATATTCTATGTTCTACATTCTAAATTCTAAAATCTATATTCAGTATTCTGTATTCTATAGTATAAATTCTCTGTTCTGCATTCCATTTCTAAATTGTGGTTTCTCTATTCTCTATTCTATATTATATATTTGGGTTGTTCATTCTATATTCTACGTCCTATAATCTGCCATCCGTATTTTATATTCTATATTGTTTGTTCTATATTCTATATTCTAAATTCTATATATAGTATTTTGTATTCTATATTCTAATTTGTGTGTTCTGCATTCCATGTACTAAATTCTGGGTTCTCTATTCTCTATTCTCTATTCTATATACTGTGTTTACATTCTATATTCTAAATTCTATATTCAGTATTCTGTATTCCATATTCTAAATTCTGTGTTCTGCTTTCTTTTTATAAATTCTATATTCAGTACCTTGCATTCTATATTCTAAATTCTGTGTTCTGCATTCTATTTTCTAAATTCTATATTCATTATTCTGTATATTATATTCTAAAATCTGTGTTCTGCATTCCATGTTCTAAATTCTGGGTTCTGTATTGTTTTCCATATTCTATATAATGTGTTCTTCATTCTATATTCTGTATTGTATATTATTTATGCCGTATTATATATTCTGTGTTCTTCATTCTATATTCTGTATTCTATATTCTGCATTCCGTATTCTATATTCTATATTCTGTGTTCTACATTCTATATTCTAAATCCTATATTCAGTATTGTGTATTCTATATTCTTAATTCTCTATTCTTCATTCCATGTTCTAAGTTCTGGATCCTATACTCTCTATTATATATTCTCTATTTGTGTTCTTCATTCTATATTCTACATAGTATATTCTGCATTCCGTATCCTATATTCTATATTCTATGTTCTACATTCTAAATTCTAAAATCTATATTCAGCATTCTGTATTCAATAGTATAAATTCTCTGTTCTGCATTCCATTTCTAAATTGTGGTTTCTCTATTCTCTATTCTATATTATATATTTGGGTCGTTCATTCTATATTCTACGTCCTATAATCTGCCATCCGTATTTTATATTCTATATTGTTTGTTCTATATTCTATATTCTAAATTCTATATTCAGTATTTTGTATTCTATATTCAAATTTGTGTGTTCTGCATTCCATGTACTAAATTCTGGGTTCTCTATTCTCTATTCTCTATTCTATATTCTGTGTTTACATTCTATATTCTAAATTCTATATTCAGTATTCTGTATTCTATATTCTAAATTCTGTGTTCTGCTTTCTTTTTAAAATTTCTATATTCAGTACCTTGCATTCTATATTCTAAATTCTGTGTTCTGCGTTCTATTTTCTAAATTCTATATTCATTATTCTGTATATTATATTCTAAAATTTGTGTTCTGCATTCCATGTTCTAAATTCTGGGTTCTGTATTGTTTTCCATATTCTATATACTGTGTTCTTCATTCTATATTCTGTATTGTATATTATTTATGCCGTATTATATATTCTGTGTTCTTCATTCTATATTCTGTATTCTATATTGTGCATTCCGTATTCTATATTCTATATTGTGTGTTCTACATTTTATACTCTAAATACTATATTCAGTATTCTGTATTGTATATTCCAAATTCTGTATCCTTCATTCCGTGTTCTAAATTCTGAGTTCTATATTCTCTATTCTATATTCTATATTCTCTGTTCTTCATTCTATATTCTACATTCTATATTCTGCATGACATATTCTATATTCTATATACTGTGTTCTTCATTCTATATTCAAAATTCTATATTCATTATCCTGTATTCTATATTCTAAATTCTGTGCTTTGAATTCCATGTTCTAAATTCTGGGTTCTATATTCTCTACTATATATTCTTTATTTTTTGTTCTTCATTCTATATTGTACGTTCTATATTCTGCATTCCGTGTTATATATTCTATATTATGTTTTCTACATTCTATATTCTATATTCTATATTCAGTATTCTGTATTCTATAATCTAAATTCTGTATTCTGATTCAATTTTTAAATTCTGGGTTCTAAATACTCCTTCATATATTCTATATTTTGTGTTCTTAGTTCTTTATTCTGCATTCTATATTCTGCATTCTGTATTTATGTTCTATATTCTGTGTTCTACATCTACTTTCTAAATTCTATATTCTGTATTCTGTATTCAATATTCTACATTCTGTGTTCTGCATTCTATGTTCTAAATTCTGGGTTCTGTATTCTGTTTTCCATATTCTATATTCTGTGTTCTATATTCTATATTCTGTATTCTATATTCTGCATTCCGTATTCTATACTCTATATTCTGTGTTCTTCATTCTATTATCCAAATTCTATATTCAGTATTCTGTATTCTATATTCTAAATTCTGAGTTCTGCATTCCATGTTCTAAATTCTGTGTTCTATATTTTCTATACTATATTCTATATTCTGTGTTCTACATTCTATATTCTAAATCCTATATTCAGTATTGTGTATTCTATATTCTTAATTCTCTATTCTTCATTCCATGTTCTAAGTTCTGGATCCTATACTCTCTATTATATATTCTCTATTTGTGTTCTTCATTCTATATTCTACATAGTATATTCTGCATTCCGTATCCTATATTCTATATTCTATGTTCTACATTCTAAATTCTAAAATCTATATTCAGTATTCTGTATTCTATAGTATAAATTCTCTGTTCTGCATTCCATTTCTAAATTGTGGTTTCTCTATTCTCTATTCTATATTATATATTTGAGTCGTTCATTCTATATTCTACGTCCTATAATCTGCCATCCGTATTTTATATTCTATATTGTTTGTTCTATATTCTATATTCTAAATTCTATATTCAGTATTTTGTATTCTATATTCTAATTTGTGTGTTCTGCATTCCATGTACTAAATTCTGGGTTCTCTATTCTCTATTCTCTATTCTATATTCTGTGTTTACATTCTATATTCTAAATTCTATATTCAGTATTCTGTATTCTATATTCTAAATTCTGTGTTCTGCTTTCTTTTTATAAATTCTATATTCAGTACCTTGCATTCTATATTCTAAATTCTGTGTTCTGCGTTCTATTTTCTAAATTCTATATTCATTATTCTGTATATTATATTCTAAAATCTGTGTTCTGCATTCCATGTTCTAAATTCTGGGTTCTGTATTGTTTTCCATATTCTATATACTGTGTTCTTCATTCTATATTCTGTATTGTATATTATTTATGCCGTATTATATATTCTGTGTTCTTCATTCTATATTCTGTATTCCATATACTGCATTCCGTATTCTATATTCTATATTCTGTGTTCTACATTTTATACTCTAAATTCTATATTCAGTATTCTGTATTGTATATTCCAAATTCTGTATTCTTCATTCCGTGTTCTAAATTCTGAGTTCTATATTCTCTATTCTATATTCTATATTCTGTGTTCTTCATTCTATATTCTACATTCTATATTCTGCATTCCGTATTCTATATTCTATATACTGTGTTCTACATTCTATATTCAAAATTCTATATTCATTATCCTGTATTCTATATTCTAAATTCTGTGCTTTGAATTCCATGTTCTAAGTTCTGGGTTCTATATTCTCTACTATATATTCTTTATTTTTTGTTCTTCATTCTATTTTGTACGTTCTATATTCTGCCTTCCGTGTTATATATTCTATATTATGTTTTCTATATTCTATATTCTAAATTCTATATTCAGTATTCTGTATTCTATAATCTAAATTCTGTATTCTGATTCAATTTTTAAATTCTGGGTTCTAAATACTCCTTCATATATTCTATATTTTGTGTTCTTAGTTCTTTATTCTGCATTCTATATTCTGCATTCTGTATTTATGTTCTATATTCTGTGTTCTACATCTACTTTCTAAATTCTATATTCTGTATTCTGTATTCAATATTCTACATTCTGTTTTCTGCATTCTATGTTCTAAATTCTGGGTTCTGTATTCTGTTTTCCATATTCTATATTCTGTGTTCTATATTCTATATTCTGTATTCTATATTCTGCATTCCGTATTGTATACTCTATATTCTTTGTTCTTCATTCTATTATCCAAATTCTATATTCAGTATTCTGTATTCTATATTCTAAATTCTGAGTTCTGCATTCCATGTTCTACATTCTTTGTTCTATATTTTCTATACTATATTCTATATTCTGTGTTCTACATTCTATATTGTAAATCCTATATTCAGTATTGTGTATTCTATATTCTTCATTCTCTATTCTTCATTCCATGTTCTAAGTTCTGGATCCTATACTCTCTATTATATATTCTCTATTTGTGTTCTTCATTCTATATTCTACATAGTATATTCTGCATTCCGTATCCTATATTCTATATTCTATGTTCTACATTCTAAATTCTAAAATCTATATTCAGTTTTCTGTATTCTATAGTATAAATTCTCTGTTCTGCATTCCATTTCTAAATTGTGGTTTCTCTATTCTCTATTCTATATTATATATTTGGGTCGTTCATTCTATATTCTACGTCCTATAATCTGCCATCCGTATTTTATATTCTATATTGTTTGTTCTATATTCTATATTCTAAATTCTATATTCAGTATTTTGTATTCTATATTCTAATTTGTGTGTTCTGCATTCCATGTACTAAATTCTGGGTTCTCTATTCTCTATTCTCTATTCTATATTCTGTGTTTACATTCTATATTCTAAATTCTATATTCAGTATTCTGTATTCTATATTCTAAATTCTGTGTTCTGCTTTCTTTTTATAAATTCTATATTCAGTACCTTGCATTCTATATTCAAAATTCTGTGTTCTGCATTCTATTTTCTAAATTCTATATTCATTATTCTGTATATTATATTCTAAAATCTGTGTTCTGCATTCCATGTTCTAAATTCTGGGTTCTGTATTGTTTTCCATATTCTATATACTGTGTTCTTCATTCTATATTCTGTATTGTAAATTATTTATGCCGTATTATATATTCTGTGTTCTTCATTCTATATTCTGTATTCTATATTCTGCATTCCGTATTCTATATTCTATATTCTGTGCTCTACAGTCTATATTCTAAATCCTATATTCAGTATTGTGTATTCTATATTCTTAATTCTCTATTCTTCATTCCATGTTCTAAGTTCTGGATCCTATACTCTCTATTTTATATTCTCTATTTGTGTTCTTCATTCTATATTCTACATAGTATATTCTGCATTCCGTATTCTATATTCTATATTCTATGTTCTACATTCTAAATTCTAAAATCTATATTCAGTATTCTGTATTCTATAGTATAAATTCTCTGTTCTGCATTCCATTTCTAAATTGTGGTTTCTCTATTCTCTATTCTATATTATATATTTGGGTCGTTCATTCTATATTCTACGTCCTATAATCTGCCATCCGTATTTTATATTCTATATTGTTTGTTCTATATTCTATATTCTAAATTCTATATTCAGTATTTTGTATTCTATATTCTAATTTGTGTGTTCTGCATTCCATGTACTATATTCTGGGTTCTCTATTCTCTATTCTCTATTCTATATTCTGTGTTTACATTCTATATTCTAAATTCTATATTCAGTATTCTGTATTCTATATTCTAAATTCTGTGTTCTGCTTTCTTTTTATAAATTCTATATTCAGTACCTTGCATTCTATATTCTAAATTCTGTGTTCTGCATTCTATTTTCTAAATTCTATATTCATTATTCTGTATATTATATTCTAAAATCTGTGTTCTGCATTCCATGTTCTAAATTCTGGGTTCTGTATTGTTTTCCATATTCTATATACTGTGTTCTTCATTCTATATTCTGTATTGTATATTATTTATGCCGTATTATATATTCTGTGTTCTTCATTCTATATTCTGTATTCTATATTCTGCATTCCGTATTCTATATTCTATATTCTGTGTTCTACATTTTATACTCTAAATTCTATATTCAGTATTCTGTATTGTATATTCCAAATTCTGTGTTCTGCATTGTATGTTCTAAACTTTGGGTTCTGTATTCTGTATTCCATATTCTATATTTTGTGTTCTATAGTCTATATTTGGTATTCAATATTCTGCATTCCGTATTCTATATTCTATATCCTGTGTTCTAAATTCTATATTCAGTATTCTGTGTTTTATTTTCTAAATTCTGTGTTCTGCATTCCATGTTCTAAATTCTAGGTTTTATATTCACTATTGTATTTACTACATTCTGTGTGCTACATTCTATATTATAAATTCTATATTCAGTATTCCGTATTCTATATTCTATATACTGTGTTCTACATTCTATATTCAAAATTCTATATTCATTATCCTGTATTCTATATTCTAAATTCTGTGCTTTGAATTCCATGTTCTAAATTCTGGGTTCTATATACTCTATTATATATTCTATATTTTTTGTTCTTCATTCTATATTGTACGTTCTATATTCTGCATTCCGTGTTATATATTCTATATTATGTTTCCTACATTCTATATTCTAAATTCTATATTCAGTATTCTGTATTCTATAATCTAAATTCTGTATTCTGATTCAATTTTTAAATTCTGGGTTCTAAATACTCCTTCATATATTCTATATTTTGTGTTCTTAGTTCTTTATTCTGCATTCTATATTCTGCATTCTGTATTTATGTTCTATATTCTGTGTTCTACATCTACTTTCTATATTCTATATTCTGTATTCTGTATTCAATATTCTACATTCTGTGTTCTGCATTCTATGTTCTAAATTCTGGGTTCTGTATTCTGTTTTCCATATTCTATATTCTGTTTTCTATATTCTATATTCTGTATTCTATATTCTTCATTCCGTATTCTATACTCTATATTCTGTGTTCTTCATTCTATTATCCAAATTCTATATTCAGTATTCTGTATTCTATATTCTAAATTCTGTATTCTTCATTCCGTGTTCTAAATTCTGAGTTCTATATTCTCTATTCTATATTCTATATTCTGTGTTCTTCATTCTATATTCTACATTCTATATTCTGCATTCCATATTCTATATTCTATATACTGTGTTCTACATTCTATATTCAAAATTCTATATTCATTATCCTGTATTCTATATTCTAAATTCTGTGCTTTGAATTCCATGTTCTAAATTCTGGGTTCTATATTCTCTACTATATATTCTTTATTTTTTGTTCTTCATTCTATATTGTACGTTCTATATTCTGCATTCCGTGTTATATATTCTATATTATGTTTCCTACATTCTATATTCTAAATTCTATATTCAGTATTCTGTATTCTATAATCTAAATTCTGTATTCTGATTCAATTTTTAAATTCTGGGTTCTAAATACTCCTTCATATATTCTATATTTTGTGTTCTTAGTTCTTTATTCTGCATTCTATATTCTGCATTCTGTATTTATGTTCTATATTCTGTGTTCTACATCTACTTTCTAAATTCTATATTCTGTATTCTGTATTCAATATTCTACATTCTGTGTTCTGCATTCTATGTTCTAAATTCTGGGTTCTGTATTCTGTTTTCCATATTCTATATTCTGTGTTCTATATTCTATATTCTGTATTCTATATTCTGCATTCCGTATTCTATACTCTATATTCTGTGTTCTTCATTCTATTATCCAAATTCTGTATTCAGTATTCTGTATTCTATATTCTAAATTCTGTGTTCTGCATTCCATGTTCTAAATTTTGTGTTCTATATTTTCTATACTATATTCTACATTCTGTGTTCTACATTCTATATTCTAAATCCTATATTCAGTATTGTGTATTCTATATTCTTCATTCTCTATTCTTCATTCCATGTTCTAAGTTCTGGATCCTATACTCTCTATTATATATTCTCTATTTGTGTTCTTCATTCTATATTCTACATAGTATATTCTGCATTCCGTATCCTATATTCTATATTCTATGTTCTACATTCTAAATTCTAAAATCTATATTCAGTATTCTGTATTCTATAGTATAAATTCTCTGTTCTGCATTCCATTTCTAAATTGTGGTTTCTCTATTCTCTATTCTATATTATATATTTGGGTCGTTCATTCTATATTCTACGTCCTATAATCTGCCATCCGTATTTTATATTCTATATTGTTTGTTCTATATTCTATATTCTAAATTCTATATTCAGTATTTTGTATTCTATATTCTAATTTGTGTGTTCTGCATTCCATGTACTAAATTCTGGGTTCTCTATTCTCTATTCTCTATTCTATATTCTGTGTTTACATTCTATATTCTAAATTCTATATTCAGTATTCTGTATTCTATATTCTAAATTCTGTGTTCTGCTTTCTTTTTATAAATTCTATATTCAGTACCTTGCATTCTATATTCTAAATTCTGTGTTCTGCATTCTATTTTCTAAATTCTATATTCATTATTCTGTATATTATATTCTAAAATCTGTGTTCTGCATTCCATGTTCTAAATTCTGGGTTCTGTATTGTTTTCCATATTCTATATACTGTGTTCTTCATTCTATATTCTGTATTGTAAATTATTTATGCCGTATTATATATTCTGTGTTCTTCATTCTATATTCTGTATTCTATATTCTGCATTCCGTATTCTATATTCTATATTCTGTGCTCTACAGCCTATATTCTAAATCCTATATTCAGTATTGTGTATTCTATATTCTTAATTCTCTATTCTTCATTCCATGTTCTAAGTTCTGGATCCTATACTCTCTATTTTATATTCTCTATTTGTGTTCTTCATTCTATATTCTACATAGTATATTCTGCATTCCGTATCCTATATTCTATATTCTATGTTCTACATTCTAAATTCTAAAATCTATATTCAGTATTCTGTATTCTATAGTATAAATTCTCTGTTCTGCATTCCATTTCTAAATTGTGGTTTCTCTATTCTCTATTCTATATTATATATTTGGGTCGTTCATTCTATATTCTACGTCCTATAATCTGCCATCCGTATTTTATATTCTATATTGTTTGTTCTATATTCTATATTCTAAATTCTATATTCAGTATTTTGTATTCTATATTCTAATTTGTGTGTTCTGCATTCCATGTACTAAATTCTGGGTTCTCTATTCTCTATTCTCTATTCTATATTCTGTGTTTACATTCTATATTCTAAATTCTATATTCAGTATTCTGTATTCTATATTCTAAATTCTGTGTTCTGCTTTCTTTTTATAAATTCTATATTCAGTACCTTGCATTCTATATTCTAAATTCTGTGTTCTGCATTCTATTTTCTAAATTCTATATTCATTATTCTGTATATTATATTCTAAAATCTGTGTTCTGCATTCCATGTTCTAAATTCTGGGTTCTGTATTGTTTTCCATATTCTATATACTGTGTTCTTCATTCTATATTCTGTATTGTATATTATTTATGCCGTATTATATATTCTGTGTTCTTCATTCTATATTCTGTATTCTATATTCTGCATTCCGTATTCTATATTCTATATTCTGTGTTCTACATTTTATACTCTAAATTCTATATTCAGTATTCTGTATTGTATATTCCAAATTCTGTGTTCTGCATTGTATGTTCTAAACTTTGGGTTCTGTATTCTGTATTCCATATTCTATATTTTGTGTTCTATAGTCTATATTTGGTATTCAATATTCTGCATTCCGTATTCTATATTCTATATCCTGTGTTCTAAATTCTATATTCAGTATTCTGTGTTTTATTTTCTAAATTCTGTGTTCTGCATTCCATGTTCTAAATTCTAGGTTTTATATTCACTATTGTATTTACTACATTCTGTGTGCTACATTCTATATTATAAATTCTATATTCAGTATTCCGTATTCTATATTCTATATACTGTGTTCTACATTCTATATTCAAAATTCTATATTCATTATCCTGTATTCTATATTCTAAATTCTGTGCTTTGAATTCCATGTTCTAAATTCTGGGTTCTATATACTCTATTATATATTCTATATTTTTTGTTCTTCATTCTATATTGTACGTTCTATATTCTGCATTCCGTGTTATATATTCTATATTATGTTTCCTACATTCTATATTCTAAATTCTATATTCAGTATTCTGTATTCTATAATCTAAATTCTGTATTCTGATTCAATTTTTAAATTCTGGGTTCTAAATACTCCTTCATATATTCTATATTTTGTGTTCTTAGTTCTTTATTCTGCATTCTATATTCTGCATTCTGTATTTATGTTCTATATTCTGTGTTCTACATCTACTTTCTATATTCTATATTCTGTATTCTGTATTCAATATTCTACATTCTGTGTTCTGCATTCTATGTTCTAAATTCTGGGTTCTGTATTCTGTTTTCCATATTCTATATTCTGTTTTCTATATTCTATATTCTGTATTCTATATTCTTCATTCCGTATTCTATACTCTATATTCTGTGTTCTTCATTCTATTATCCAAATTCTATATTCAGTATTCTGTATTCTATATTCTAAATTCTGTATTCTTCATTCCGTGTTCTAAATTCTGAGTTCTATATTCTCTATTCTATATTCTATATTCTGTGTTCTTCATTCTATATTCTACATTCTATATTCTGCATTCCATATTCTATATTCTATATACTGTGTTCTACATTCTATATTCAAAATTCTATATTCATTATCCTGTATTCTATATTCTAAATTCTGTGCTTTGAATTCCATGTTCTAAATTCTGGGTTCTATATTCTCTACTATATATTCTTTATTTTTTGTTCTTCATTCTATATTGTACGTTCTATATTCTGCATTCCGTGTTATATATTCTATATTATGTTTCCTACATTCTATATTCTAAATTCTATATTCAGTATTCTGTATTCTATAATCTAAATTCTGTATTCTGATTCAATTTTTAAATTCTGGGTTCTAAATACTCCTTCATATATTCTATATTTTGTGTTCTTAGTTCTTTATTCTGCATTCTATATTCTGCATTCTGTATTTATGTTCTATATTCTGTGTTCTACATCTACTTTCTAAATTCTATATTCTGTATTCTGTATTCAATATTCTACATTCTGTGTTCTGCATTCTATGTTCTAAATTCTGGGTTCTGTATTCTGTTTTCCATATTCTATATTCTGTGTTCTATATTCTATATTCTGTATTCTATATTCTGCATTCCGTATTCTATACTCTATATTCTGTGTTCTTCATTCTATTATCCAAATTCTGTATTCAGTATTCTGTATTCTATATTCTAAATTCTGTGTTCTGCATTCCATGTTCTAAATTTTGTGTTCTATATTTTCTATACTATATTCTACATTCTGTGTTCTACATTCTATATTCTAAATCCTATATTCAGTATTGTGTATTCTATATTCTTCATTCTCTATTCTTCATTCCATGTTCTAAGTTCTGGATCCTATACTCTCTATTATATATTCTCTATTTGTGTTCTTCATTCTATATTCTACATAGTATATTCTGCATTCCGTATCCTATATTCTATATTCTATGTTCTACATTCTAAATTCTAAAATCTATATTCAGTATTCTGTATTCTATAGTATAAATTCTCTGTTCTGCATTCCATTTCTAAATTGTGGTTTCTCTATTCTCTATTCTATATTATATATTTGGGTCGTTCATTCTATATTCTACGTCCTATAATCTGCCATCCGTATTTTATATTCTATATTGTTTGTTCTATATTCTATATTCTAAATTCTATATTCAGTATTTTGTATTCTATATTCTAATTTGTGTGTTCTGCATTCCATGTACTAAATTCTGGGTTCTCTATTCTCTATTCTCTATTCTATATTCTGTGTTTACATTCTATATTCTAAATTCTATATTCAGTATTCTGTATTCTATATTCTAAATTCTGTGTTCTGCTTTCTTTTTATAAATTCTATATTCAGTACCTTGCATTCTATATTCTAAATTCTGTGTTCTGCATTCTATTTTCTAAATTCTATATTCATTATTCTGTATATTATATTCTAAAATCTGTGTTCTGCATTCCATGTTCTAAATTCTGGGTTCTGTATTGTTTTCCATATTCTATATACTGTGTTCTTCATTCTATATTCTGTATTGTAAATTATTTATGCCGTATTATATATTCTGTGTTCTTCATTCTATATTCTGTATTCTATATTCTGCATTCCGTATTCTATATTCTATATTCTGTGCTCTACAGCCTATATTCTAAATCCTATATTCAGTATTGTGTATTCTATATTCTTAATTCTCTATTCTTCATTCCATGTTCTAAGTTCTGGATCCTATACTCTCTATTTTATATTCTCTATTTGTGTTCTTCATTCTATATTCTACATAGTATATTCTGCATTCCGTATCCTATATTCTATATTCTATGTTCTACATTCTAAATTCTAAAATCTATATTCAGTATTCTGTATTCTATAGTATAAATTCTCTGTTCTGCATTCCATTTCTAAATTGTGGTTTCTCTATTCTCTATTCTATATTATATATTTGGGTCGTTCATTCTATATTCTACGTCCTATAATCTGCCATCCGTATTTTATATTCTATATTGTTTGTTCTATATTCTATATTCTAAATTCTATATTCAGTATTTTGTATTCTATATTCTAATTTGTGTGTTCTGCATTCCATGTACTAAATTCTGGGTTCTCTATTCTCTATTCTCTATTCTATATTCTGTGTTTACATTCTATATTCTAAATTCTATATTCAGTATTCTGTATTCTATATTCTAAATTCTGTGTTCTGCTTTCTTTTTATAAATTCTATATACAGTACCTTGCATTCTATATTCTAAATTCTGTGTTCTGCATTCTATTTTCTAAATTCTATATTCATTATTCTGTATATTATATTCTAAAATCTGTGTTCTGCATTCCATGTTCTAAATTCTGGGTTCTGTATTGTTTTCCATATTCTATATACTGTGTTCTTCATTCTATATTCTGTATTGTATATTATTTATGCCGTATTATATATTCTGTGTTCTTCATTCTATATTCTGTATTCTATATTCTGCATTCCGTATTCTATATTCTATATTCTGTGTTCTACATTTTATACTCTAAATTCTATATTCAGTATTCTGTATTGTATATTCCAAATTCTGTGTTCTGCATTGTATGTTCTAAACTTTGGGTTCTGTATTCTGTATTCCATATTCTATATTTTGTGTTCTATAGTCTATATTTGGTATTCAATATTCTGCATTCCGTATTCTATATTCTATATTCTGTGTTCTACATTTTATACTCTAAATTCTATATTCAGTATTCTGTATTCTATATTCTAAATTCTGTATTCTTCATTCCGTGTTCTAAATTCTGATTTCTATATTCTCTATTCTATATTCTATATTCTGTGTTCTTCATTCTATATTCTACATAGTATATTCTGCATTCCGTATCCTATATTCTATATTCTATGTTCTACATTCTAAATTCTAAAATCTATATTCAGCATTCTGAATTCTATAGTATAAATTCTCTGTTCTGCATTCCATTTCTAAATTGTGGTTTCTCTATTCTCTATTCTATATTATATATTTGGGTCGTTCATTCTATATTCTACGTCCTATAATCTGCCATCCGTATTTTATATTCTATATTGTTTGTTCTATATACTATATTCTAAATTCTATATTCAGTATTTTGTATTCTATATTCAAATTTGTGTGTTCTGCATTCCATGTACTAAATTCTGGGTTCTCTATTCTCTATTCTCTATTCTATATTCTGTGTTTCCATTCTATATTCTAAATTCTATATTCAGTATTCTGTATTCTATATTCTAAATTCTGTGTTCTGCTTTCTTTTTATAAATTCTATATTCAGTACCTTGCATTCTGTATTCTAAATTCTGTGTTCTGCGTTCTATTTTCTAAATTCTATATTCATTATTCTGTATATTATATTCTAAAATCTGTGTTCTGCATTCCATGTTCTAAATTCTGTGTTCTGAATTGTTTTCCATATTCTATATACTGTGTTCTTCATTCTATATTCTGTATTGTATATTATTTATGCCGTATTATATATTCTGTGTTCTTCATTCTATATTCTGTATTCTATATTCTGCATTCCGTATTCTATATTCTATATTCTGTGTTCTACATTTTATACTCTAAATTCTATATTCAGTATTCTGTATTCTATATTCTAAATTCTGTATTCTTCATTCCGTGTTCTAAATTCTGATTTCTATATTCTCTATTCTATATTCTATATTCTGTGTTCTTCATTCTATATTCTACATTCTATATTCTGCATTCCGTATTCTATATTCTATATACTGTGTTCTACATTCTATATTCAAAATTCTATATTCATTATCCTGTATTCTATATTTTAAATTCTGTGCTTTGAATTCCATGTTCTAAATTCTGGGTTCTATATTCTCTACTATATATTCTTTATTTTTTGTTCTTCATTCTATATTGTACATTCTATATTCTGCATTCCGTGTTATATATTCTATATTATGTTTCCTACATTCTATATTCTAAATTCTATATTCAGTATTCTGTATTCTATAATCTAAATTCTGTATTCTGATTCAATTTTTAAATTCTGGGTTCTAAATACTCCTTCATATATTCTATATTTTGTGTTCTTAGTTCTTTATTCTGCATTCTATATTCTGCATTCTGTATTTATGTTCTATATTCTGTGTTCTACATCTACTTTCTAAATTCTATATTCTGTATTCTGTATTCAATATTCTACATTCTGTGTTCTGCATTCTATGTTCTAAATTCTGGGTTCTGTATTCTGTTTTCCATATTCTATATTCTGTGTTCTATATTCTATATTCTCTATTCTATATTCTGCATTCCGTATTCTATACTCTATATTCTGTGTTCTTCATTCTATTATCCAAATTCTATATTCAGTATTCTGTATTCTATATTCTAAATTCTGAGTTCTGCATTCCATGTTCTAAATTCTGTGTTCTATATTTTCTATACTATATTCTATATTCTGTGTTCTACATTCTATATTCTAAATCCTATATTCAGTATTGTGTATTCTATATTCTTAATTCTCTATTCTTCATTCCATGTTCTAAGTTCTGGATCCTATACTCTCTATTATATATTCTCTATTTGTGTTCTTCATTCTATATTCTACATAGTATATTCTGCATTCGGTATCCTATATTCTATATTCTATGTTCTACATTCTAAATTCTAAAATCTATATTCAGTATTCTGTATTCTATAGTATAAATTCTCTGTTCTGCATTCCATTTCTAAATTGTGGTTTCTCTATTCTCTATTCTATATTATATATTTGGGTTGTTCATTCTATATTCTACGTCCTATAATCTGCCATCCGTATTTTATATTCTATATTGTTTGTTCTATATTCTATATTCTAAATTCTATATATAGTATTTTGTATTCTATATTCTAATTTGTGTGTTCTGCATTCCATGTACTAAATTCTGGGTTCTCTATTCTCTATTCTCTATTCTATATACTGTGTTTACATTCTATATTCTAAATTCTATATTCAGTATTCTGTATTCCATATTCTAAATTCTGTGTTCTGCTTTCTTTTTATAAATTCTATATTCAGTACCTTGCATTCTATATTCTAAATTCTGTGTTCTGCATTCTATTTTCTAAATTCTATATTCATTATTCTGTATATTATATTCTAAAATCTGTGTTCTGCATTCCATGTTCTAAATTCTGGGTTCTGTATTGTTTTCCATATTCTATATAATGTGTTCTTCATTCTATATTCTGTATTGTATATTATTTATGCCGTATTATATATTCTGTGTTCTTCATTCTATATTCTGTATTCTATATTCTGCATTCCGTATTCTATATTCTATATTCTGTGTTCTACATTCTATATTCTAAATCCTATATTCAGTATTGTGTATTCTATATTCTTAATTCTCTATTCTTCATTCCATGTTCTAAGTTCTGGATCCTATACTCTCTATTATATATTCTCTATTTGTGTTCTTCATTCTATATTCTACATAGTATATTCTGCATTCCGTATCCTATATTCTATATTCTATGTTCTACATTCTAAATTCTAAAATCTATATTCAGCATTCTGTATTCTATAGTATAAATTCTCTGTTCTGCATTCCATTTCTAAATTGTGGTTTCTCTATTCTCTATTCTATATTATATATTTGGGTCGTTCATTCTATATTCTACGTCCTATAATCTGCCATCCGTATTTTATATTCTATATTGTTTGTTCTATATTCTATATTCTAAATTCTATATTCAGTATTTTGTATTCTATATTCAAATTTGTGTGTTCTGCATTCCATGTACTA
Source organism: Vicugna pacos (assembly GCF_048564905.1). Classification (NCBI taxonomy): domain Eukaryota; kingdom Metazoa; phylum Chordata; class Mammalia; order Artiodactyla; family Camelidae; genus Vicugna; species Vicugna pacos. The sequence continues at coordinate 68,540,802 of NW_027328741.1, read as the reverse complement.
AATTCTGGGTTCTCTATTCTCTATTCTCTATTCTATATTCTGTGTTTACATTCTATATTCTAAATTCTATATTCAGTATTCTGTATTCTATATTCTAAATTCTGTGTTCTGCTTTCTTTTTAAAATTTCTATATTCAGTACCTTGCATTCTATATTCTAAATTCTGTGTTCTGCGTTCTATTTTCTAAATTCTATATTCATTATTCTGTATATTATATTCTAAAATTTGTGTTCTGCATTCCATGTTCTAAATTCTGGGTTCTGTATTGTTTTCCATATTCTATATACTGTGTTCTTCATTCTATATTCTGTATTGTATATTATTTATGCCGTATTATATATTCTGTGTTCTTCATTCTATATTCTGTATTCTATATTGTGCATTCCGTATTCTATATTCTATATTCTGTGTTCTACATTTTATACTCTAAATACTATATTCAGTATTCTGTATTGTATATTCCAAATTCTGTATCCTTCATTCCGTGTTCTAAATTCTGAGTTCTATATTCTCTATTCTATATTCTATATTCTCTGTTCTTCATTCTATATTCTACATTCTATATTCTGCATGACATATTCTATATTCTATATACTGTGTTCTTCATTCTATATTCAAAATTCTATATTCATTATCCTGTATTCTATATTCTAAATTCTGTGCTTTGAATTCCATGTTCTAAATTCTGGGTTCTATATTCTCTACTATATATTCTTTATTTTTTGTTCTTCATTCTATATTGTACGTTCTATATTCTGCATTCCGTGTTATATATTCTATATTATGTTTTCTACATTCTATATTCTATATTCTATATTCAGTATTCTGTATTCTATAATCTAAATTCTGTATTCTGATTCAATTTTTAAATTCTGGGTTCTAAATACTCCTTCATATATTCTATATTTTGTGTTCTTAGTTCTTTATTCTGCATTCTATATTCTGCATTCTGTATTTATGTTCTATATTCTGTGTTCTACATCTACTTTCTAAATTCTATATTCTGTATTCTGTATTCAATATTCTACATTCTGTGTTCTGCATTCTATGTTCTAAATTCTGGGTTCTGTATTCTGTTTTCCATATTCTATATTCTGTGTTCTATATTCTATATTCTGTATTCTATATTCTGCATTCCGTATTCTATACTCTATATTCTGTGTTCTTCATTCTATTATCCAAATTCTATATTCAGTATTCTGTATTCTATATTCTAAATTCTGAGTTCTGCATTCCATGTTCTAAATTCTGTGTTCTATATTTTCTATACTATATTCTATATTCTGTGTTCTACATTCTATATTCTAAATCCTATATTCAGTATTGTGTATTCTATATTCTTAATTCTCTATTCTTCATTCCATGTTCTAAGTTCTGGATCCTATACTCTCTATTATATATTCTCTATTTGTGTTCTTCATTCTATATTCTACATAGTATATTCTGCATTCCGTATCCTATATTCTATATTCTATGTTCTACATTCTAAATTCTAAAATCTATATTCAGTATTCTGTATTCTATAGTATAAATTCTCTGTTCTGCATTCCATTTCTAAATTGTGGTTTCTCTATTCTCTATTCTATATTATATATTTGAGTCGTTCATTCTATATTCTACGTCCTATAATCTGCCATCCGTATTTTATATTCTATATTGTTTGTTCTATATTCTATATTCTAAATTCTATATTCAGTATTTTGTATTCTATATTCTAATTTGTGTGTTCTGCATTCCATGTACTAAATTCTGGGTTCTCTATTCTCTATTCTCTATTCTATATTCTGTGTTTACATTCTATATTCTAAAGTCTATATTCAGTATTCTGTATTCCATATTCTAAATTCTGTGTTCTGCTTTCTTTTTATAAATTCTATATTCAGTACCTTGCATTCTATATTCTAAATTCTGTGTTCTGCATTCTATTTTCTAAATTCTATATTCATTATTCTGTATATTATATTCTAAAATCTGTGTTCTGCATTCCATGTTCTAAATTCTGGGTTCTGTATTGTTTTCCATATTCTATATAATGTGTTCTTCATTCTATATTCTGTATTGTATATTATTTATGCCGTATTATATATTCTGTGTTCTTCATTCTATATTCTGTATTCTATATTCTGCATTCCGTATTCTATATTCTATATTCTGTGTTCTACATTCTATATTCTAAATCCTATATTCAGTATTGTGTATTCTATATTCTTAATTCTCTATTCTTCATTCCATGTTCTAAGTTCTGGATCCTATACTCTCTATTATATATTCTCTATTTGTGTTCTTCATTCTATATTCTACATAGTATATTCTGCATTCCGTATCCTATATTCTATATTCTATGTTCTACATTCTAAATTCTAAAATCTATATTCAGCATTCTGTATTCTATAGTATAAATTCTCTGTTCTGCATTCCATTTCTAAATTGTGGTTTCTCTATTCTCTATTCTATATTATATATTTGGGTCGTTCATTCTATATTCTACGTCCTATAATCTGCCATCCGTATTTTATATTCTATATTGTTTGTTCTATATTCTATATTCTAAATTCTATATTCAGTATTTTGTATTCTATATTCAAATTTGTGTGTTCTGCATTCCATGTACTAAATTCTGGGTTCTCTATTCTCTATTCTCTATTCTATATTCTGTGTTTACATTCTATATTCTAAATTCTATATTCAGTATTCTGTATTCTATATTCTAAATTCTGTGTTCTGCTTTCTTTTTAAAATTTCTATATTCAGTACCTTGCATTCTATATTCTAAATTCTGTGTTCTGCGTTCTATTTTCTAAATTCTATATTCATTATTCTGTATATTATATTCTAAAATTTGTGTTCTGCATTCCATGTTCTAAATTCTGGGTTCTGTATTGTTTTCCATATTCTATATACTGTGTTCTTCATTCTATATTCTGTATTGTATATTATTTATGCCGTATTATATATTCTGTGTTCTTCATTCTATATTCTGTATTCTATATTGTGCATTCCGTATTCTATATTCTATATTCTGTGTTCTACATTTTATACTCTAAATACTATATTCAGTATTCTGTATTGTATATTCCAAATTCTGTATCCTTCATTCCGTGTTCTAAATTCTGAGTTCTATATTCTCTATTCTATATTCTATATTCTCTGTTCTTCATTCTATATTCTACATTCTATATTCTGCATGACATATTCTATATTCTATATACTGTGTTCTTCATTCTATATTCAAAATTCTATATTCATTATCCTGTATTCTATATTCTAAATTCTGTGCTTTGAATTCCATGTTCTAAATTCTGGGTTCTATATTCTCTACTATATATTCTTTATTTTTTGTTCTTCATTCTATATTGTACGTTCTATATTCTGCATTCCGTGTTATATATTCTATATTATGTTTTCTACATTCTATATTCTATATTCTATATTCAGTATTCTGTATTCTATAATCTAAATTCTGTATTCTGATTCAATTTTTAAATTCTGGGTTCTAAATACTCCTTCATATATTCTATATTTTGTGTTCTTAGTTCTTTATTCTGCATTCTATATTCTGCATTCTGTATTTATGTTCTATATTCTGTGTTCTACATCTACTTTCTAAATTCTATATTCTGTATTCTGTATTCAATATTCTACATTCTGTGTTCTGCATTCTATGTTCTAAATTCTGGGTTCTGTATTCTGTTTTCCATATTCTATATTCTGTGTTCTATATTCTATATTCTGTATTCTATATTCTGCATTCCGTATTCTATACTCTATATTCTGTGTTCTTCATTCTATTATCCAAATTCTATATTCAGTATTCTGTATTCTATATTCTAAATTCTGAGTTCTGCATTCCATGTTCTAAATTCTGTGTTCTATATTTTCTATACTATATTCTATATTCTGTGTTCTACATTCTATATTCTAAATCCTATATTCAGTATTGTGTATTCTATATTCTTAATTCTCTATTCTTCATTCCATGTTCTAAGTTCTGGATCCTATACTCTCTATTATATATTCTCTATTTGTGTTCTTCATTCTATATTCTACATAGTATATTCTGCATTCCGTATCCTATATTCTATATTCTATGTTCTACATTCTAAATTCTAAAATCTATATTCAGTATTCTGTATTCTATAGTATAAATTCTCTGTTCTGCATTCCATTTCTAAATTGTGGTTTCTCTATTCTCTATTCTATATTATATATTTGAGTCGTTCATTCTATATTCTACGTCCTATAATCTGCCATCCGTATTTTATATTCTATATTGTTTGTTCTATATTCTATATTCTAAATTCTATATTCAGTATTTTGTATTCTATATTCTAATTTGTGTGTTCTGCATTCCATGTACTAAATTCTGGGTTCTCTATTCTCTATTCTCTATTCTATATTCTGTGTTTACATTCTATATTCTAAAGTCTATATTCAGTATTCTGTATTCCATATTCTAAATTCTGTGTTCTGCTTTCTTTTTATAAATTCTATATTCAGTACCTTGCATTCTATATTCTAAATTCTGTGTTCTGCATTCTATTTTCTAAATTCTATATTCATTATTCTGTATATTATATTCTAAAATCTGTGTTCTGCATTCCATGTTCTAAATTCTGGGTTCTGTATTGTTTTCCATATTCTATATAATGTGTTCTTCATTCTATATTCTGTATTGTATATTATTTATGCCGTATTATATATTCTGTGTTCTTCATTCTATATTCTGTATTCTATATTCTGCATTCCGTATTCTATATTCTATATTCTGTGTTCTACATTCTATATTCTAAATCCTATATTCAGTATTGTGTATTCTATATTCTTAATTCTCTATTCTTCATTCCATGTTCTAAGTTCTGGATCCTATACTCTCTATTATATATTCTCTATTTGTGTTCTTCATTCTATATTCTACATAGTATATTCTGCATTCCGTATCCTATATTCTATATTCTATGTTCTACATTCTAAATTCTAAAATCTATATTCAGCATTCTGTATTCTATAGTATAAATTCTCTGTTCTGCATTCCATTTCTAAATTGTGGTTTCTCTATTCTCTATTCTATATTATATATTTGGGTCGTTCATTCTATATTCTACGTCCTATAATCTGCCATCCGTATTTTATATTCTATATTGTTTGTTCTATATTCTATATTCTAAATTCTATATTCAGTATTTTGTATTCTATATTCAAATTTGTGTGTTCTGCATTCCATGTACTAAATTCTGGGTTCTCTATTCTCTATTCTCTATTCTATATTCTGTGTTTACATTCTATATTCTAAATTCTATATTCAGTATTCTGTATTCTATATTCTAAATTCTGTGTTCTGCTTTCTTTTTAAAATTTCTATATTCAGTACCTTGCATTCTATATTCTAAATTCTGTGTTCTGCGTTCTATTTTCTAAATTCTATATTCATTATTCTGTATATTATATTCTAAAATTTGTGTTCTGCATTCCATGTTCTAAATTCTGGGTTCTGTATTGTTTTCCATATTCTATATACTGTGTTCTTCATTCTATATTCTGTATTGTATATTATTTATGCCGTATTATATATTCTGTGTTCTTCATTCTATATTCTGTATTCTATATTGTGCATTCCGTATTCTATATTCTATATTCTGTGTTCTACATTTTATACTCTAAATACTATATTCAGTATTCTGTATTGTATATTCCAAATTCTGTATCCTTCATTCCGTGTTCTAAATTCTGAGTTCTATATTCTCTATTCTATATTCTATATTCTCTGTTCTTCATTCTATATTCTACATTCTATATTCTGCATGACATATTCTATATTCTATATACTGTGTTCTTCATTCTATATTCAAAATTCTATATTCATTATCCTGTATTCTATATTCTAAATTCTGTGCTTTGAATTCCATGTTCTAAATTCTGGGTTCTATATTCTCTACTATATATTCTTTATTTTTTGTTCTTCATTCTATATTGTACGTTCTATATTCTGCATTCCGTGTTATATATTCTATATTATGTTTTCTACATTCTATATTCTATATTCTATATTCAGTATTCTGTATTCTATAATCTAAATTCTGTATTCTGATTCAATTTTTAAATTCTGGGTTCTAAATACTCCTTCATATATTCTATATTTTGTGTTCTTAGTTCTTTATTCTGCATTCTATATTCTGCATTCTGTATTTATGTTCTATATTCTGTGTTCTACATCTACTTTCTAAATTCTATATTCTGTATTCTGTATTCAATATTCTACATTCTGTGTTCTGCATTCTATGTTCTAAATTCTGGGTTCTGTATTCTGTTTTCCATATTCTATATTCTGTGTTCTATATTCTATATTCTGTATTCTATATTCTGCATTCCGTATTCTATACTCTATATTCTGTGTTCTTCATTCTATTATCCAAATTCTATATTCAGTATTCTGTATTCTATATTCTAAATTCTGAGTTCTGCATTCCATGTTCTAAATTCTGTGTTCTATATTTTCTATACTATATTCTATATTCTGTGTTCTACATTCTATATTCTAAATCCTATATTCAGTATTGTGTATTCTATATTCTTAATTCTCTATTCTTCATTCCATGTTCTAAGTTCTGGATCCTATACTCTCTATTATATATTCTCTATTTGTGTTCTTCATTCTATATTCTACATAGTATATTCTGCATTCCGTATCCTATATTCTATATTCTATGTTCTACATTCTAAATTCTAAAATCTATATTCAGTATTCTGTATTCTATAGTATAAATTCTCTGTTCTGCATTCCATTTCTAAATTGTGGTTTCTCTATTCTCTATTCTATATTATATATTTGAGTCGTTCATTCTATATTCTACGTCCTATAATCTGCCATCCGTATTTTATATTCTATATTGTTTGTTCTATATTCTATATTCTAAATTCTATATTCAGTATTTTGTATTCTATATTCTAATTTGTGTGTTCTGCATTCCATGTACTAAATTCTGGGTTCTCTATTCTCTATTCTCTATTCTATATTCTGTGTTTACATTCTATATTCTAAATTCTATATTCAGTATTCTGTATTCTATATTCTAAATTCTGTGTTCTGCTTTCTTTTTATAAATTCTATATTCAGTACCTTGCATTCTATATTCTAAATTCTGTGTTCTGCGTTCTATTTTCTAAATTCTATATTCATTATTCTGTATATTATATTCTAAAATCTGTGTTCTGCATTCCATGTTCTAAATTCTGGGTTCTGTATTGTTTTCCATATTCTATATACTGTGTTCTTCATTCTATATTCTGTATTGTATATTATTTATGCCGTATTATATATTCTGTGTTCTTCATTCTATATTCTGTATTCCATATACTGCATTCCGTATTCTATATTCTATATTCTGTGTTCTACATTTTATACTCTAAATTCTATATTCAGTATTCTGTATTGTATATTCCAAATTCTGTATTCTTCATTCCGTGTTCTAAATTCTGAGTTCTATATTCTCTATTCTATATTCTATATTCTGTGTTCTTCATTCTATATTCTACATTCTATATTCTGCATTCCGTATTCTATATTCTATATACTGTGTTCTACATTCTATATTCAAAATTCTATATTCATTATCCTGTATTCTATATTCTAAATTCTGTGCTTTGAATTCCATGTTCTAAGTTCTGGGTTCTATATTCTCTACTATATATTCTTTATTTTTTGTTCTTCATTCTATTTTGTACGTTCTATATTCTGCCTTCCGTGTTATATATTCTATATTATGTTTTCTATATTCTATATTCTAAATTCTATATTCAGTATTCTGTATTCTATAATCTAAATTCTGTATTCTGATTCAATTTTTAAATTCTGGGTTCTAAATACTCCTTCATATATTCTATATTTTGTGTTCTTAGTTCTTTATTCTGCATTCTATATTCTGCATTCTGTATTTATGTTCTATATTCTGTGTTCTACATCTACTTTCTAAATTCTATATTCTGTATTCTGTATTCAATATTCTACATTCTGTTTTCTGCATTCTATGTTCTAAATTCTGGGTTCTGTATTCTGTTTTCCATATTCTATATTCTGTGTTCTATATTCTATATTCTGTATTCTATATTCTGCATTCCGTATTGTATACTCTATATTCTTTGTTCTTCATTCTATTATCCAAATTCTATATTCAGTATTCTGTATTCTATATTCTAAATTCTGAGTTCTGCATTCCATGTTCTACATTCTTTGTTCTATATTTTCTATACTATATTCTATATTCTGTGTTCTACATTCTATATTGTAAATCCTATATTCAGTATTGTGTATTCTATATTCTTCATTCTCTATTCTTCATTCCATGTTCTAAGTTCTGGATCCTATACTCTCTATTATATATTCTCTATTTGTGTTCTTCATTCTATATTCTACATAGTATATTCTGCATTCCGTATCCTATATTCTATATTCTATGTTCTACATTCTAAATTCTAAAATCTATATTCAGTTTTCTGTATTCTATAGTATAAATTCTCTGTTCTGCATTCCATTTCTAAATTGTGGTTTCTCTATTCTCTATTCTATATTATATATTTGGGTCGTTCATTCTATATTCTACGTCCTATAATCTGCCATCCGTATTTTATATTCTATATTGTTTGTTCTATATTCTATATTCTAAATTCTATATTCAGTATTTTGTATTCTATATTCTAATTTGTGTGTTCTGCATTCCATGTACTAAATTCTGGGTTCTCTATTCTCTATTCTCTATTCTATATTCTGTGTTTACATTCTATATTCTAAATTCTATATTCAGTATTCTGTATTCTATATTCTAAATTCTGTGTTCTGCTTTCTTTTTATAAATTCTATATTCAGTACCTTGCATTCTATATTCAAAATTCTGTGTTCTGCATTCTATTTTCTAAATTCTATATTCATTATTCTGTATATTATATTCTAAAATCTGTGTTCTGCATTCCATGTTCTAAATTCTGGGTTCTGTATTGTTTTCCATATTCTATATACTGTGTTCTTCATTCTATATTCTGTATTGTAAATTATTTATGCCGTATTATATATTCTGTGTTCTTCATTCTATATTCTGTATTCTATATTCTGCATTCCGTATTCTATATTCTATATTCTGTGCTCTACAGTCTATATTCTAAATCCTATATTCAGTATTGTGTATTCTATATTCTTAATTCTCTATTCTTCATTCCATGTTCTAAGTTCTGGATCCTATACTCTCTATTTTATATTCTCTATTTGTGTTCTTCATTCTATATTCTACATAGTATATTCTGCATTCCGTATTCTATATTCTATATTCTATGTTCTACATTCTAAATTCTAAAATCTATATTCAGTATTCTGTATTCTATAGTATAAATTCTCTGTTCTGCATTCCATTTCTAAATTGTGGTTTCTCTATTCTCTATTCTATATTATATATTTGGGTCGTTCATTCTATATTCTACGTCCTATAATCTGCCATCCGTATTTTATATTCTATATTGTTTGTTCTATATTCTATATTCTAAATTCTATATTCAGTATTTTGTATTCTATATTCTAATTTGTGTGTTCTGCATTCCATGTACTATATTCTGGGTTCTCTATTCTCTATTCTCTATTCTATATTCTGTGTTTACATTCTATATTCTAAATTCTATATTCAGTATTCTGTATTCTATATTCTAAATTCTGTGTTCTGCTTTCTTTTTATAAATTCTATATTCAGTACCTTGCATTCTATATTCTAAATTCTGTGTTCTGCATTCTATTTTCTAAATTCTATATTCATTATTCTGTATATTATATTCTAAAATCTGTGTTCTGCATTCCATGTTCTAAATTCTGGGTTCTGTATTGTTTTCCATATTCTATATACTGTGTTCTTCATTCTATATTCTGTATTGTATATTATTTATGCCGTATTATATATTCTGTGTTCTTCATTCTATATTCTGTATTCTATATTCTGCATTCCGTATTCTATATTCTATATTCTGTGTTCTACATTTTATACTCTAAATTCTATATTCAGTATTCTGTATTGTATATTCCAAATTCTGTGTTCTGCATTGTATGTTCTAAACTTTGGGTTCTGTATTCTGTATTCCATATTCTATATTTTGTGTTCTATAGTCTATATTTGGTATTCAATATTCTGCATTCCGTATTCTATATTCTATATCCTGTGTTCTAAATTCTATATTCAGTATTCTGTGTTTTATTTTCTAAATTCTGTGTTCTGCATTCCATGTTCTAAATTCTAGGTTTTATATTCACTATTGTATTTACTACATTCTGTGTGCTACATTCTATATTATAAATTCTATATTCAGTATTCCGTATTCTATATTCTATATACTGTGTTCTACATTCTATATTCAAAATTCTATATTCATTATCCTGTATTCTATATTCTAAATTCTGTGCTTTGAATTCCATGTTCTAAATTCTGGGTTCTATATACTCTATTATATATTCTATATTTTTTGTTCTTCATTCTATATTGTACGTTCTATATTCTGCATTCCGTGTTATATATTCTATATTATGTTTCCTACATTCTATATTCTAAATTCTATATTCAGTATTCTGTATTCTATAATCTAAATTCTGTATTCTGATTCAATTTTTAAATTCTGGGTTCTAAATACTCCTTCATATATTCTATATTTTGTGTTCTTAGTTCTTTATTCTGCATTCTATATTCTGCATTCTGTATTTATGTTCTATATTCTGTGTTCTACATCTACTTTCTATATTCTATATTCTGTATTCTGTATTCAATATTCTACATTCTGTGTTCTGCATTCTATGTTCTAAATTCTGGGTTCTGTATTCTGTTTTCCATATTCTATATTCTGTTTTCTATATTCTATATTCTGTATTCTATATTCTTCATTCCGTATTCTATACTCTATATTCTGTGTTCTTCATTCTATTATCCAAATTCTATATTCAGTATTCTGTATTCTATATTCTAAATTCTGTATTCTTCATTCCGTGTTCTAAATTCTGAGTTCTATATTCTCTATTCTATATTCTATATTCTGTGTTCTTCATTCTATATTCTACATTCTATATTCTGCATTCCATATTCTATATTCTATATACTGTGTTCTACATTCTATATTCAAAATTCTATATTCATTATCCTGTATTCTATATTCTAAATTCTGTGCTTTGAATTCCATGTTCTAAATTCTGGGTTCTATATTCTCTACTATATATTCTTTATTTTTTGTTCTTCATTCTATATTGTACGTTCTATATTCTGCATTCCGTGTTATATATTCTATATTATGTTTTCTACATTCTATATTCTAAATTCTATATTCAGTATTCTGTATTCTATAATCTAAATTCTGTATTCTGATTCAATTTTTAAATTCTGGGTTCTAAATACTCCTTCATATATTCTATATTTTGTGTTCTTAGTTCTTTATTCTGCATTCTATATTCTGCATTCTGTATTTATGTTCTATATTCTGTGTTCTACATCTACTTTCTAAATTCTATATTCTGTATTCTGTATTCAATATTCTACATTCTGTGTTCTGCATTCTATGTTCTAAATTCTGGGTTCTGTATTCTGTTTTCCATATTCTATATTCTGTGTTCTATATTCTATATTCTGTATTCTATATTCTGCATTCCGTATTCTATACTCTATATTCTGTGTTCTTCATTCTATTATCCAAATTCTATATTCAGTATTCTGTATTCTATATTCTAAATTCTGTGTTCTGCATTCCATGTTCTAAATTTTGTGTTCTATATTTTCTATACTATATTCTACATTCTGTGTTCTACATTCTATATTCTAAATCCTATATTCAGTATTGTGTATTCTATATTCTTCATTCTCTATTCTTCATTCCATGTTCTAAGTTCTGGATCCTATACTCTCTATTATATATTCTCTATTTGTGTTCTTCATTCTATATTCTACATAGTATATTCTGCATTCCGTATCCTATATTCTATATTCTATGTTCTACATTCTAAATTCTAAAATCTATATTCAGTATTCTGTATTCTATAGTATAAATTCTCTGTTCTGCATTCCATTTCTAAATTGTGGTTTCTCTATTCTCTATTCTATATTATATATTTGGGTCGTTCATTCTATATTCTACGTCCTATAATCTGCCATCCGTATTTTATATTCTATATTGTTTGTTCTATATTCTATATTCTAAATTCTATATTCAGTATTTTGTATTCTATATTCTAATTTGTGTGTTCTGCATTCCATGTACTAAATTCTGGGTTCTCTATTCTCTATTCTCTATTCTATATTCTGTGTTTACATTCTATATTCTAAATTCTATATTCAGTATTCTGTATTCTATATTCTAAATTCTGTGTTCTGCTTTCTTTTTATAAATTCTATATTCAGTACCTTGCATTCTATATTCTAAATTCTGTGTTCTGCATTCTATTTTCTAAATTCTATATTCATTATTCTGTATATTATATTCTAAAATCTGTGTTCTGCATTCCATGTTCTAAATTCTGGGTTCTGTATTGTTTTCCATATTCTATATACTGTGTTCTTCATTCTATATTCTGTATTGTAAATTATTTATGCCGTATTATATATTCTGTGTTCTTCATTCTATATTCTGTATTCTATATTCTGCATTCCGTATTCTATATTCTATATTCTGTGCTCTACAGCCTATATTCTAAATCCTATATTCAGTATTGTGTATTCTATATTCTTAATTCTCTATTCTTCATTCCATGTTCTAAGTTCTGGATCCTATACTCTCTATTTTATATTCTCTATTTGTGTTCTTCATTCTATATTCTACATAGTATATTCTGCATTCCGTATCCTATATTCTATATTCTATGTTCTACATTCTAAATTCTAAAATCTATATTCAGTATTCTGTATTCTATAGTATAAATTCTCTGTTCTGCATTCCATTTCTAAATTGTGGTTTCTCTATTCTCTATTCTATATTATATATTTGGGTCGTTCATTCTATATTCTACGTCCTATAATCTGCCATCCGTATTTTATATTCTATATTGTTTGTTCTATATTCTATATTCTAAATTCTATATTCAGTATTTTGTATTCTATATTCTAATTTGTGTGTTCTGCATTCCATGTACTAAATTCTGGGTTCTCTATTCTCTATTCTCTATTCTATATTCTGTGTTTACATTCTATATTCTAAATTCTATATTCAGTATTCTGTATTCTATATTCTAAATTCTGTGTTCTGCTTTCTTTTTATAAATTCTATATACAGTACCTTGCATTCTATATTCTAAATTCTGTGTTCTGCATTCTATTTTCTAAATTCTATATTCATTATTCTGTATATTATATTCTAAAATCTGTGTTCTGCATTCCATGTTCTAAATTCTGGGTTCTGTATTGTTTTCCATATTCTATATACTGTGTTCTTCATTCTATATTCTGTATTGTATATTATTTATGCCGTATTATATATTCTGTGTTCTTCATTCTATATTCTGTATTCTATATTCTGCATTCCGTATTCTATATTCTATATTCTGTGTTCTACATTTTATACTCTAAATTCTATATTCAGTATTCTGTATTGTATATTCCAAATTCTGTGTTCTGCATTGTATGTTCTAAACTTTGGGTTCTGTATTCTGTATTCCATATTCTATATTTTGTGTTCTATAGTCTATATTTGGTATTCAATATTCTGCATTCCGTATTCTATATTCTATATTCTGTGTTCTACATTTTATACTCTAAATTCTATATTCAGTATTCTGTATTCTATATTCTAAATTCTGTATTCTTCATTCCGTGTTCTAAATTCTGATTTCTATATTCTCTATTCTATATTCTATATTCTGTGTTCTTCATTCTATATTCTACATAGTATATTCTGCATTCCGTATCCTATATTCTATATTCTATGTTCTACATTCTAAATTCTAAAATCTATATTCAGCATTCTGAATTCTATAGTATAAATTCTCTGTTCTGCATTCCATTTCTAAATTGTGGTTTCTCTATTCTCTATTCTATATTATATATTTGGGTCGTTCATTCTATATTCTACGTCCTATAATCTGCCATCCGTATTTTATATTCTATATTGTTTGTTCTATATACTATATTCTAAATTCTATATTCAGTATTTTGTATTCTATATTCAAATTTGTGTGTTCTGCATTCCATGTACTAAATTCTGGGTTCTCTATTCTCTATTCTCTATTCTATATTCTGTGTTTCCATTCTATATTCTAAATTCTATATTCAGTATTCTGTATTCTATATTCTAAATTCTGTGTTCTGCTTTCTTTTTATAAATTCTATATTCAGTACCTTGCATTCTGTATTCTAAATTCTGTGTTCTGCGTTCTATTTTCTAAATTCTATATTCATTATTCTGTATATTATATTCTAAAATCTGTGTTCTGCATTCCATGTTCTAAATTCTGTGTTCTGAATTGTTTTCCATATTCTATATACTGTGTTCTTCATTCTATATTCTGTATTGTATATTATTTATGCCGTATTATATATTCTGTGTTCTTCATTCTATATTCTGTATTCTATATTCTGCATTCCGTATTCTATATTCTATATTCTGTGTTCTACATTTTATACTCTAAATTCTATATTCAGTATTCTGTATTCTATATTCTAAATACTGTATTCTTCATTCCGTGTTCTAAATTCTGATTTCTATATTCTCTATTCTATATTCTATATTCTGTGTTCTTCATTCTATATTCTACATTCTATATTCTGCATTCCGTATTCTATATTCTATATACTGTGTTCTACATTCTATATTCAAAATTCTATATTCATTATCCTGTATTCTATATTTTAAATTCTGTGCTTTGAATTCCATGTTCTAAATTCTGGGTTCTATATTCTCTACTATATATTCTTTATTTTTTGTTCTTCATTCTATATTGTACATTCTATATTCTGCATTCCGTGTTATATATTCTATATTATGTTTCCTACATTCTATATTCTAAATTCTATATTCAGTATTCTGTATTCTATAATCTAAATTCTGTATTCTGATTCAATTTTTAAATTCTGGGTTCTAAATACTCCTTCATATATTCTATATTTTGTGTTCTTAGTTCTTTATTCTGCATTCTATATTCTGCATTCTGTATTTATGTTCTATATTCTGTGTTCTACATCTACTTTCTAAATTCTATATTCTGTATTCTGTATTCAATATTCTACATTCTGTGTTCTGCATTCTATGTTCTAAATTCTGGGTTCTGTATTCTGTTTTCCATATTCTATATTCTGTGTTCTATATTCTATATTCTCTATTCTATATTCTGCATTCCGTATTCTATACTCTATATTCTGTGTTCTTCATTCTATTATCCAAATTCTATATTCAGTATTCTGTATTCTATATTCTAAATTCTGAGTTCTGCATTCCATGTTCTAAATTCTGTGTTCTATATTTTCTATACTATATTCTATATTCTGTGTTCTACATTCTATATTCTAAATCCTATATTCAGTATTGTGTATTCTATATTCTTAATTCTCTATTCTTCATTCCATGTTCTAAGTTCTGGATCCTATACTCTCTATTATATATTCTCTATTTGTGTTCTTCATTCTATATTCTACATAGTATATTCTGCATTCGGTATCCTATATTCTATATTCTATGTTCTACATTCTAAATTCTAAAATCTATATTCAGTATTCTGTATTCTATAGTATAAATTCTCTGTTCTGCATTCCATTTCTAAATTGTGGTTTCTCTATTCTCTATTCTATATTATATATTTGGGTTGTTCATTCTATATTCTACGTCCTATAATCTGCCATCCGTATTTTATATTCTATATTGTTTGTTCTATATTCTATATTCTAAATTCTATATATAGTATTTTGTATTCTATATTCTAATTTGTGTGTTCTGCATTCCATGTACTAAATTCTGGGTTCTCTATTCTCTATTCTCTATTCTATATACTGTGTTTACATTCTATATTCTAAATTCTATATTCAGTATTCTGTATTCCATATTCTAAATTCTGTGTTCTGCTTTCTTTTTATAAATTCTATATTCAGTACCTTGCATTCTATATTCTAAATTCTGTGTTCTGCATTCTATTTTCTAAATTCTATATTCATTATTCTGTATATTATATTCTAAAATCTGTGTTCTGCATTCCATGTTCTAAATTCTGGGTTCTGTATTGTTTTCCATATTCTATATAATGTGTTCTTCATTCTATATTCTGTATTGTATATTATTTATGCCGTATTATATATTCTGTGTTCTTCATTCTATATTCTGTATTCTATATTCTGCATTCCGTATTCTATATTCTATATTCTGTGTTCTACATTCTATATTCTAAATCCTATATTCAGTATTGTGTATTCTATATTCTTAATTCTCTATTCTTCATTCCATGTTCTAAGTTCTGGATCCTATACTCTCTATTATATATTCTCTATTTGTGTTCTTCATTCTATATTCTACATAGTATATTCTGCATTCCGTATCCTATATTCTATATTCTATGTTCTACATTCTAAATTCTAAAATCTATATTCAGCATTCTGTATTCAATAGTATAAATTCTCTGTTCTGCATTCCATTTCTAAATTGTGGTTTCTCTATTCTCTATTCTATATTATATATTTGGGTCGTTCATTCTATATTCTACGTCCTATAATCTGCCATCCGTATTTTATATTCTATATTGTTTGTTCTATATTCTATATTCTAAATTCTATATTCAGTATTTTGTATTCTATATTCAAATTTGTGTGTTCTGCATTCCATGTACTAAATTCTGGGTTCTCTATTCTCTATTCTCTATTCTATATTCTGTGTTTACATTCTATATTCTAAATTCTATATTCAGTATTCTGTATTCTATATTCTAAATTCTGTGTTCTGCTTTCTTTTTAAAATTTCTATATTCAGTACCTTGCATTCTATATTCTAAATTCTGTGTTCTGCGTTCTATTTTCTAAATTCTATATTCATTATTCTGTATATTATATTCTAAAATTTGTGTTCTGCATTCCATGTTCTAAATTCTGGGTTCTGTATTGTTTTCCATATTCTATATACTGTGTTCTTCATTCTATATTCTGTATTGTATATTATTTATGCCGTATTATATATTCTGTGTTCTTCATTCTATATTCTGTATTCTATATTGTGCATTCCGTATTCTATATTCTATATTCTGTGTTCTACATTTTATACTCTAAATACTATATTCAGTATTCTGTATTGTATATTCCAAATTCTGTATCCTTCATTCCGTGTTCTAAATTCTGAGTTCTATATTCTCTATTCTACATTCTATATTCTCTGTTCTTCATTCTATATTCTACATTCTATATTCTGCATGACATATTCTATATTCTATATACTGTGTTCTTCATTCTATATTCAAAATTCTATATTCATTATCCTGTATTCTATATTCTAAATTCTGTGCTTTGAATTCCATGTTCTAAATTCTGGGTTCTATATTCTCTACTATATATTCTTTATTTTTTGTTCTTCATTCTATATTGTACGTTCTATATTCTGCATTCCGTGTTATATATTCTATATTATGTTTTCTACATTCTATATTCTATATTCTATATTCAGTATTCTGTATTCTATAATCTAAATTCTGTATTCTGATTCAATTTTTAAATTCTGGGTTCTAAATACTCCTTCATATATTCTATATTTTGTGTTCTTAGTTCTTTATTCTGCATTCTATATTCTGCATTCTGTATTTATGTTCTATATTCTGTGTTCTACATCTACTTTCTAAATTCTATATTCTGTATTCTGTATTCAATATTCTACATTCTGTGTTCTGCATTCTATGTTCTAAATTCTGGGTTCTGTATTCTGTTTTCCATATTCTATATTCTGTGTTCTATATTCTATATTCTGTATTCTATATTCTGCATTCCGTATTCTATACTCTATATTCTGTGTTCTTCATTCTATTATCCAAATTCTATATTCAGTATTCTGTATTCTATATTCTAAATTCTGAGTTCTGCATTCCATGTTCTAAATTCTGTGTTCTATATTTTCTATACTATATTCTATATTCTGTGTTCTACATTCTATATTCTAAATCCTATATTCAGTATTGTGTATTCTATATTCTTAATTCTCTATTCTTCATTCCATGTTCTAAGTTCTGGATCCTATACTCTCTATTATATATTCTCTATTTGTGTTCTTCATTCTATATTCTACATAGTATATTCTGCATTCCGTATCCTATATTCTATATTCTATGTTCTACATTCTAAATTCTAAAATCTATATTCAGTATTCTGTATTCTATAGTATAAATTCTCTGTTCTGCATTCCATTTCTAAATTGTGGTTTCTCTATTCTCTATTCTATATTATATATTTGAGTCGTTCATTCTATATTCTACGTCCTATAATCTGCCATCCGTATTTTATATTCTATATTGTTTGTTCTATATTCTATATTCTAAATTCTATATTCAGTATTTTGTATTCTATATTCTAATTTGTGTGTTCTGCATTCCATGTACTAAATTCTGGGTTCTCTATTCTCTATTCTCTATTCTATATTCTGTGTTTACATTCTATATTCTAAATTCTATATTCAGTATTCTGTATTCTATATTCTAAATTCTGTGTTCTGCTTTCTTTTTATAAATTCTATATTCAGTACCTTGCATTCTATATTCTAAATTCTGTGTTCTGCGTTCTATTTTCTAAATTCTATATTCATTATTCTGTATATTATATTCTAAAATCTGTGTTCTGCATTCCATGTTCTAAATTCTGGGTTCTGTATTGTTTTCCATATTCTATATACTGTGTTCTTCATTCTATATTCTGTATTGTATATTATTTATGCCGTATTATATATTCTGTGTTCTTCATTCTATATTCTGTATTCCATATACTGCATTCCGTATTCTATATTCTATATTCTGTGTTCTACATTTTATACTCTAAATTCTATATTCAGTATTCTGTATTGTATATTCCAAATTCTGTATTCTTCATTCCGTGTTCTAAATTCTGAGTTCTATATTCTCTATTCTATATTCTATATTCTGTGTTCTTCATTCTATATTCTACATTCTATATTCTGCATTCCGTATTCTATATTCTATATACTGTGTTCTACATTCTATATTCAAAATTCTATATTCATTATCCTGTATTCTATATTCTAAATTCTGTGCTTTGAATTCCATGTTCTAAGTTCTGGGTTCTATATTCTCTACTATATATTCTTTATTTTTTGTTCTTCATTCTATTTTGTACGTTCTATATTCTGCCTTCCGTGTTATATATTCTATATTATGTTTTCTATATTCTATATTCTAAATTCTATATTCAGTATTCTGTATTCTATAATCTAAATTCTGTATTCTGATTCAATTTTTAAATTCTGGGTTCTAAATACTCCTTCATATATTCTATATTTTGTGTTCTTAGTTCTTTATTCTGCATTCTATATTCTGCATTCTGTATTTATGTTCTATATTCTGTGTTCTACATCTACTTTCTAAATTCTATATTCTGTATTCTGTATTCAATATTCTACATTCTGTTTTCTGCATTCTATGTTCTAAATTCTGGGTTCTGTATTCTGTTTTCCATATTCTATATTCTGTGTTCTATATTCTATATTCTGTATTCTATATTCTGCATTCCGTATTGTATACTCTATATTCTTTGTTCTTCATTCTATTATCCAAATTCTATATTCAGTATTCTGTATTCTATATTCTAAATTCTGAGTTCTGCATTCCATGTTCTACATTCTTTGTTCTATATTTTCTATACTATATTCTATATTCTGTGTTCTACATTCTATATTGTAAATCCTATATTCAGTATTGTGTATTCTATATTCTTCATTCTCTATTCTTCATTCCATGTTCTAAGTTCTGGATCCTATACTCTCTATTATATATTCTCTATTTGTGTTCTTCATTCTATATTCTACATAGTATATTCTGCATTCCGTATCCTATATTCTATATTCTATGTTCTACATTCTAAATTCTAAAATCTATATTCAGTTTTCTGTATTCTATAGTATAAATTCTCTGTTCTGCATTCCATTTCTAAATTGTGGTTTCTCTATTCTCTATTCTATATTATATATTTGGGTCGTTCATTCTATATTCTACGTCCTATAATCTGCCATCCGTATTTTATATTCTATATTGTTTGTTCTATATTCTATATTCTAAATTCTATATTCAGTATTTTGTATTCTATATTCAAATTTGTGTGTTCTGCATTCCATGTACTAAATTCTGGGTTCTCTATTCTCTATTCTCTATTCTATATTCTGTGTTTACATTCTATATTCTAAATTCTATATTCAGTATTCTGTATTCTATATTCTAAATTCTGTGTTCTGCTTTCTTTTTAAAATTTCTATATTCAGTACCTTGCATTCTATATTCTAAATTCTGTGTTCTGCGTTCTATTTTCTAAATTCTATATTCATTATTCTGTATATTATATTCTAAAATTTGTGTTCTGCATTCCATGTTCTAAATTCTGGGTTCTGTATTGTTTTCCATATTCTATATACTGTGTTCTTCATTCTATATTCTGTATTGTATATTATTTATGCCGTATTATATATTCTGTGTTCTTCATTCTATATTCTGTATTCTATATTGTGCATTCCGTATTCTATATTCTATATTCTGTGTTCTACATTTTATACTCTAAATACTATATTCAGTATTCTGTATTGTATATTCCAAATTCTGTATCCTTCATTCCGTGTTCTAAATTCTGAGTTCTATATTCTCTATTCTATATTCTATATTCTCTGTTCTTCATTCTATATTCTACATTCTATATTCTGCATGACATATTCTATATTCTATATACTGTGTTCTTCATTCTATATTCAAAATTCTATATTCATTATCCTGTATTCTATATTCTAAATTCTGTGCTTTGAATTCCATGTTCTAAATTCTGGGTTCTATATTCTCTACTATATATTCTTTATTTTTTGTTCTTCATTCTATATTGTACGTTCTATATTCTGCATTCCGTGTTATATATTCTATATTATGTTTTCTACATTCTATATTCTATATTCTATATTCAGTATTCTGTATTCTATAATCTAAATTCTGTATTCTGATTCAATTTTTAAATTCTGGGTTCTAAATACTCCTTCATATATTCTATATTTTGTGTTCTTAGTTCTTTATTCTGCATTCTATATTCTGCATTCTGTATTTATGTTCTATATTCTGTGTTCTACATCTACTTTCTAAATTCTATATTCTGTATTCTGTATTCAATATTCTACATTCTGTGTTCTGCATTCTATGTTCTAAATTCTGGGTTCTGTATTCTGTTTTCCATATTCTATATTCTGTGTTCTATATTCTATATTCTGTATTCTATATTCTGCATTCCGTATTCTATACTCTATATTCTGTGTTCTTCATTCTATTATCCAAATTCTATATTCAGTATTCTGTATTCTATATTCTAAATTCTGAGTTCTGCATTCCATGTTCTAAATTCTGTGTTCTATATTTTCTATACTATATTCTATATTCTGTGTTCTACATTCTATATTCTAAATCCTATATTCAGTATTGTGTATTCTATATTCTTAATTCTCTATTCTTCATTCCATGTTCTAAGTTCTGGATCCTATACTCTCTATTATATATTCTCTATTTGTGTTCTTCATTCTATATTCTACATAGTATATTCTGCATTCCGTATCCTATATTCTATATTCTATGTTCTACATTCTAAATTCTAAAATCTATATTCAGTATTCTGTATTCTATAGTATAAATTCTCTGTTCTGCATTCCATTTCTAAATTGTGGTTTCTCTATTCTCTATTCTATATTATATATTTGAGTCGTTCATTCTATATTCTACGTCCTATAATCTGCCATCCGTATTTTATATTCTATATTGTTTGTTCTATATTCTATATTCTAAATTCTATATTCAGTATTTTGTATTCTATATTCTAATTTGTGTGTTCTGCATTCCATGTACTAAATTCTGGGTTCTCTATTCTCTATTCTCTATTCTATATTCTGTGTTTACATTCTATATTCTAAAGTCTATATTCAGTATTCTGTATTCCATATTCTAAATTCTGTGTTCTGCTTTCTTTTTATAAATTCTATATTCAGTACCTTGCATTCTATATTCTAAATTCTGTGTTCTGCATTCTATTTTCTAAATTCTATATTCATTATTCTGTATATTATATTCTAAAATCTGTGTTCTGCATTCCATGTTCTAAATTCTGGGTTCTGTATTGTTTTCCATATTCTATATAATGTGTTCTTCATTCTATATTCTGTATTGTATATTATTTATGCCGTATTATATATTCTGTGTTCTTCATTCTATATTCTGTATTCTATATTCTGCATTCCGTATTCTATATTCTATATTCTGTGTTCTACATTCTATATTCTAAATCCTATATTCAGTATTGTGTATTCTATATTCTTAATTCTCTATTCTTCATTCCATGTTCTAAGTTCTGGATCCTATACTCTCTATTATATATTCTCTATTTGTGTTCTTCATTCTATATTCTACATAGTATATTCTGCATTCCGTATCCTATATTCTATATTCTATGTTCTACATTCTAAATTCTAAAATCTATATTCAGCATTCTGTATTCTATAGTATAAATTCTCTGTTCTGCATTCCATTTCTAAATTGTGGTTTCTCTATTCTCTATTCTATATTATATATTTGGGTCGTTCATTCTATATTCTACGTCCTATAATCTGCCATCCGTATTTTATATTCTATATTGTTTGTTCTATATTCTATATTCTAAATTCTATATTCAGTATTTTGTATTCTATATTCAAATTTGTGTGTTCTGCATTCCATGTACTAAATTCTGGGTTCTCTATTCTCTATTCTCTATTCTATATTCTGTGTTTACATTCTATATTCTAAATTCTATATTCAGTATTCTGTATTCTATATTCTAAATTCTGTGTTCTGCTTTCTTTTTAAAATTTCTATATTCAGTACCTTGCATTCTATATTCTAAATTCTGTGTTCTGCGTTCTATTTTCTAAATTCTATATTCATTATTCTGTATATTATATTCTAAAATTTGTGTTCTGCATTCCATGTTCTAAATTCTGGGTTCTGTATTGTTTTCCATATTCTATATACTGTGTTCTTCATTCTATATTCTGTATTGTATATTATTTATGCCGTATTATATATTCTGTGTTCTTCATTCTATATTCTGTATTCTATATTGTGCATTCCGTATTCTATATTCTATATTCTGTGTTCTACATTTTATACTCTAAATACTATATTCAGTATTCTGTATTGTATATTCCAAATTCTGTATCCTTCATTCCGTGTTCTAAATTCTGAGTTCTATATTCTCTATTCTATATTCTATATTCTCTGTTCTTCATTCTATATTCTACATTCTATATTCTGCATGACATATTCTATATTCTATATACTGTGTTCTTCATTCTATATTCAAAATTCTATATTCATTATCCTGTATTCTATATTCTAAATTCTGTGCTTTGAATTCCATGTTCTAAATTCTGGGTTCTATATTCTCTACTATATATTCTTTATTTTTTGTTCTTCATTCTATATTGTACGTTCTATATTCTGCATTCCGTGTTATATATTCTATATTATGTTTTCTACATTCTATATTCTATATTCTATATTCAGTATTCTGTATTCTATAATCTAAATTCTGTATTCTGATTCAATTTTTAAATTCTGGGTTC
The DNA here is from genome assembly GCF_048564905.1 of Vicugna pacos. Lineage (NCBI taxonomy): Eukaryota > Metazoa > Chordata > Mammalia > Artiodactyla > Camelidae > Vicugna > Vicugna pacos. The sequence goes on along the minus strand of NW_027328741.1, from coordinate 68,517,014 downwards.
TAAATACTCCTTCATATATTCTATATTTTGTGTTCTTAGTTCTTTATTCTGCATTCTATATTCTGCATTCTGTATTTATGTTCTATATTCTGTGTTCTACATCTACTTTCTAAATTCTATATTCTGTATTCTGTATTCAATATTCTACATTCTGTGTTCTGCATTCTATGTTCTAAATTCTGGGTTCTGTATTCTGTTTTCCATATTCTATATTCTGTGTTCTATATTCTATATTCTGTATTCTATATTCTGCATTCCGTATTCTATACTCTATATTCTGTGTTCTTCATTCTATTATCCAAATTCTATATTCAGTATTCTGTATTCTATATTCTAAATTCTGAGTTCTGCATTCCATGTTCTAAATTCTGTGTTCTATATTTTCTATACTATATTCTATATTCTGTGTTCTACATTCTATATTCTAAATCCTATATTCAGTATTGTGTATTCTATATTCTTAATTCTCTATTCTTCATTCCATGTTCTAAGTTCTGGATCCTATACTCTCTATTATATATTCTCTATTTGTGTTCTTCATTCTATATTCTACATAGTATATTCTGCATTCCGTATCCTATATTCTATATTCTATGTTCTACATTCTAAATTCTAAAATCTATATTCAGTATTCTGTATTCTATAGTATAAATTCTCTGTTCTGCATTCCATTTCTAAATTGTGGTTTCTCTATTCTCTATTCTATATTATATATTTGAGTCGTTCATTCTATATTCTACGTCCTATAATCTGCCATCCGTATTTTATATTCTATATTGTTTGTTCTATATTCTATATTCTAAATTCTATATTCAGTATTTTGTATTCTATATTCTAATTTGTGTGTTCTGCATTCCATGTACTAAATTCTGGGTTCTCTATTCTCTATTCTCTATTCTATATTCTGTGTTTACATTCTATATTCTAAAGTCTATATTCAGTATTCTGTATTCCATATTCTAAATTCTGTGTTCTGCTTTCTTTTTATAAATTCTATATTCAGTACCTTGCATTCTATATTCTAAATTCTGTGTTCTGCATTCTATTTTCTAAATTCTATATTCATTATTCTGTATATTATATTCTAAAATCTGTGTTCTGCATTCCATGTTCTAAATTCTGGGTTCTGTATTGTTTTCCATATTCTATATAATGTGTTCTTCATTCTATATTCTGTATTGTATATTATTTATGCCGTATTATATATTCTGTGTTCTTCATTCTATATTCTGTATTCTATATTCTGCATTCCGTATTCTATATTCTATATTCTGTGTTCTACATTCTATATTCTAAATCCTATATTCAGTATTGTGTATTCTATATTCTTAATTCTCTATTCTTCATTCCATGTTCTAAGTTCTGGATCCTATACTCTCTATTATATATTCTCTATTTGTGTTCTTCATTCTATATTCTACATAGTATATTCTGCATTCCGTATCCTATATTCTATATTCTATGTTCTACATTCTAAATTCTAAAATCTATATTCAGCATTCTGTATTCTATAGTATAAATTCTCTGTTCTGCATTCCATTTCTAAATTGTGGTTTCTCTATTCTCTATTCTATATTATATATTTGGGTCGTTCATTCTATATTCTACGTCCTATAATCTGCCATCCGTATTTTATATTCTATATTGTTTGTTCTATATTCTATATTCTAAATTCTATATTCAGTATTTTGTATTCTATATTCAAATTTGTGTGTTCTGCATTCCATGTACTAAATTCTGGGTTCTCTATTCTCTATTCTCTATTCTATATTCTGTGTTTACATTCTATATTCTAAATTCTATATTCAGTATTCTGTATTCTATATTCTAAATTCTGTGTTCTGCTTTCTTTTTAAAATTTCTATATTCAGTACCTTGCATTCTATATTCTAAATTCTGTGTTCTGCGTTCTATTTTCTAAATTCTATATTCATTATTCTGTATATTATATTCTAAAATTTGTGTTCTGCATTCCATGTTCTAAATTCTGGGTTCTGTATTGTTTTCCATATTCTATATACTGTGTTCTTCATTCTATATTCTGTATTGTATATTATTTATGCCGTATTATATATTCTGTGTTCTTCATTCTATATTCTGTATTCTATATTGTGCATTCCGTATTCTATATTCTATATTCTGTGTTCTACATTTTATACTCTAAATACTATATTCAGTATTCTGTATTGTATATTCCAAATTCTGTATCCTTCATTCCGTGTTCTAAATTCTGAGTTCTATATTCTCTATTCTATATTCTATATTCTCTGTTCTTCATTCTATATTCTACATTCTATATTCTGCATGACATATTCTATATTCTATATACTGTGTTCTTCATTCTATATTCAAAATTCTATATTCATTATCCTGTATTCTATATTCTAAATTCTGTGCTTTGAATTCCATGTTCTAAATTCTGGGTTCTATATTCTCTACTATATATTCTTTATTTTTTGTTCTTCATTCTATATTGTACGTTCTATATTCTGCATTCCGTGTTATATATTCTATATTATGTTTTCTACATTCTATATTCTATATTCTATATTCAGTATTCTGTATTCTATAATCTAAATTCTGTATTCTGATTCAATTTTTAAATTCTGGGTTCTAAATACTCCTTCATATATTCTATATTTTGTGTTCTTAGTTCTTTATTCTGCATTCTATATTCTGCATTCTGTATTTATGTTCTATATTCTGTGTTCTACATCTACTTTCTAAATTCTATATTCTGTATTCTGTATTCAATATTCTACATTCTGTGTTCTGCATTCTATGTTCTAAATTCTGGGTTCTGTATTCTGTTTTCCATATTCTATATTCTGTGTTCTATATTCTATATTCTGTATTCTATATTCTGCATTCCGTATTCTATACTCTATATTCTGTGTTCTTCATTCTATTATCCAAATTCTATATTCAGTATTCTGTATTCTATATTCTAAATTCTGAGTTCTGCATTCCATGTTCTAAATTCTGTGTTCTATATTTTCTATACTATATTCTATATTCTGTGTTCTACATTCTATATTCTAAATCCTATATTCAGTATTGTGTATTCTATATTCTTAATTCTCTATTCTTCATTCCATGTTCTAAGTTCTGGATCCTATACTCTCTATTATATATTCTCTATTTGTGTTCTTCATTCTATATTCTACATAGTATATTCTGCATTCCGTATCCTATATTCTATATTCTATGTTCTACATTCTAAATTCTAAAATCTATATTCAGTATTCTGTATTCTATAGTATAAATTCTCTGTTCTGCATTCCATTTCTAAATTGTGGTTTCTCTATTCTCTATTCTATATTATATATTTGAGTCGTTCATTCTATATTCTACGTCCTATAATCTGCCATCCGTATTTTATATTCTATATTGTTTGTTCTATATTCTATATTCTAAATTCTATATTCAGTATTTTGTATTCTATATTCTAATTTGTGTGTTCTGCATTCCATGTACTAAATTCTGGGTTCTCTATTCTCTATTCTCTATTCTATATTCTGTGTTTACATTCTATATTCTAAATTCTATATTCAGTATTCTGTATTCTATATTCTAAATTCTGTGTTCTGCTTTCTTTTTATAAATTCTATATTCAGTACCTTGCATTCTATATTCTAAATTCTGTGTTCTGCGTTCTATTTTCTAAATTCTATATTCATTATTCTGTATATTATATTCTAAAATCTGTGTTCTGCATTCCATGTTCTAAATTCTGGGTTCTGTATTGTTTTCCATATTCTATATACTGTGTTCTTCATTCTATATTCTGTATTGTATATTATTTATGCCGTATTATATATTCTGTGTTCTTCATTCTATATTCTGTATTCCATATACTGCATTCCGTATTCTATATTCTATATTCTGTGTTCTACATTTTATACTCTAAATTCTATATTCAGTATTCTGTATTGTATATTCCAAATTCTGTATTCTTCATTCCGTGTTCTAAATTCTGAGTTCTATATTCTCTATTCTATATTCTATATTCTGTGTTCTTCATTCTATATTCTACATTCTATATTCTGCATTCCGTATTCTATATTCTATATACTGTGTTCTACATTCTATATTCAAAATTCTATATTCATTATCCTGTATTCTATATTCTAAATTCTGTGCTTTGAATTCCATGTTCTAAGTTCTGGGTTCTATATTCTCTACTATATATTCTTTATTTTTTGTTCTTCATTCTATTTTGTACGTTCTATATTCTGCCTTCCGTGTTATATATTCTATATTATGTTTTCTATATTCTATATTCTAAATTCTATATTCAGTATTCTGTATTCTATAATCTAAATTCTGTATTCTGATTCAATTTTTAAATTCTGGGTTCTAAATACTCCTTCATATATTCTATATTTTGTGTTCTTAGTTCTTTATTCTGCATTCTATATTCTGCATTCTGTATTTATGTTCTATATTCTGTGTTCTACATCTACTTTCTAAATTCTATATTCTGTATTCTGTATTCAATATTCTACATTCTGTTTTCTGCATTCTATGTTCTAAATTCTGGGTTCTGTATTCTGTTTTCCATATTCTATATTCTGTGTTCTATATTCTATATTCTGTATTCTATATTCTGCATTCCGTATTGTATACTCTATATTCTTTGTTCTTCATTCTATTATCCAAATTCTATATTCAGTATTCTGTATTCTATATTCTAAATTCTGAGTTCTGCATTCCATGTTCTACATTCTTTGTTCTATATTTTCTATACTATATTCTATATTCTGTGTTCTACATTCTATATTCTAAATCCTATATTCAGTATTGTGTATTCTATATTCTTCATTCTCTATTCTTCATTCCATGTTCTAAGTTCTGGATCCTATACTCTCTATTATATATTCTCTATTTGTGTTCTTCATTCTATATTCTACATAGTATATTCTGCATTCCGTATCCTATATTCTATATTCTATGTTCTACATTCTAAATTCTAAAATCTATATTCAGTATTCTGTATTCTATAGTATAAATTCTCTGTTCTGCATTCCATTTCTAAATTGTGGTTTCTCTATTCTCTATTCTATATTATATATTTGGGTCGTTCATTCTATATTCTACGTCCTATAATCTGCCATCCGTATTTTATATTCTATATTGTTTGTTCTATATTCTATATTCTAAATTCTATATTCAGTATTTTGTATTCTATATTCTAATTTGTGTGTTCTGCATTCCATGTACTAAATTCTGGGTTCTCTATTCTCTATTCTCTATTCTATATTCTGTGTTTACATTCTATATTCTAAAGTCTATATTCAGTATTCTGTATTCCATATTCTAAATTCTGTGTTCTGCTTTCTTTTTATAAATTCTATATTCAGTACCTTGCATTCTATATTCTAAATTCTGTGTTCTGCATTCTATTTTCTAAATTCTATATTCATTATTCTGTATATTATATTCTAAAATCTGTGTTCTGCATTCCATGTTCTAAATTCTGGGTTCTGTATTGTTTTCCATATTCTATATAATGTGTTCTTCATTCTATATTCTGTATTGTATATTATTTATGCCGTATTATATATTCTGTGTTCTTCATTCTATATTCTGTATTCTATATTCTGCATTCCGTATTCTATATTCTATATTCTGTGTTCTACATTCTATATTCTAAATCCTATATTCAGTATTGTGTATTCTATATTCTTAATTCTCTATTCTTCATTCCATGTTCTAAGTTCTGGATCCTATACTCTCTATTATATATTCTCTATTTGTGTTCTTCATTCTATATTCTACATAGTATATTCTGCATTCCGTATCCTATATTCTATATTCTATGTTCTACATTCTAAATTCTAAAATCTATATTCAGCATTCTGTATTCTATAGTATAAATTCTCTGTTCTGCATTCCATTTCTAAATTGTGGTTTCTCTATTCTCTATTCTATATTATATATTTGGGTCGTTCATTCTATATTCTACGTCCTATAATCTGCCATCCGTATTTTATATTCTATATTGTTTGTTCTATATTCTATATTCTAAATTCTATATTCAGTATTTTGTATTCTATATTCAAATTTGTGTGTTCTGCATTCCATGTACTAAATTCTGGGTTCTCTATTCTCTATTCTCTATTCTATATTCTGTGTTTACATTCTATATTCTAAATTCTATATTCAGTATTCTGTATTCTATATTCTAAATTCTGTGTTCTGCTTTCTTTTTAAAATTTCTATATTCAGTACCTTGCATTCTATATTCTAAATTCTGTGTTCTGCGTTCTATTTTCTAAATTCTATATTCATTATTCTGTATATTATATTCTAAAATTTGTGTTCTGCATTCCATGTTCTAAATTCTGGGTTCTGTATTGTTTTCCATATTCTATATACTGTGTTCTTCATTCTATATTCTGTATTGTATATTATTTATGCCGTATTATATATTCTGTGTTCTTCATTCTATATTCTGTATTCTATATTGTGCATTCCGTATTCTATATTCTATATTCTGTGTTCTACATTTTATACTCTAAATACTATATTCAGTATTCTGTATTGTATATTCCAAATTCTGTATCCTTCATTCCGTGTTCTAAATTCTGAGTTCTATATTCTCTATTCTATATTCTATATTCTCTGTTCTTCATTCTATATTCTACATTCTATATTCTGCATGACATATTCTATATTCTATATACTGTGTTCTTCATTCTATATTCAAAATTCTATATTCATTATCCTGTATTCTATATTCTAAATTCTGTGCTTTGAATTCCATGTTCTAAATTCTGGGTTCTATATTCTCTACTATATATTCTTTATTTTTTGTTCTTCATTCTATATTGTACGTTCTATATTCTGCATTCCGTGTTATATATTCTATATTATGTTTTCTACATTCTATATTCTATATTCTATATTCAGTATTCTGTATTCTATAATCTAAATTCTGTATTCTGATTCAATTTTTAAATTCTGGGTTCTAAATACTCCTTCATATATTCTATATTTTGTGTTCTTAGTTCTTTATTCTGCATTCTATATTCTGCATTCTGTATTTATGTTCTATATTCTGTGTTCTACATCTACTTTCTAAATTCTATATTCTGTATTCTGTATTCAATATTCTACATTCTGTGTTCTGCATTCTATGTTCTAAATTCTGGGTTCTGTATTCTGTTTTCCATATTCTATATTCTGTGTTCTATATTCTATATTCTGTATTCTATATTCTGCATTCCGTATTCTATACTCTATATTCTGTGTTCTTCATTCTATTATCCAAATTCTATATTCAGTATTCTGTATTCTATATTCTAAATTCTGAGTTCTGCATTCCATGTTCTAAATTCTGTGTTCTATATTTTCTATACTATATTCTATATTCTGTGTTCTACATTCTATATTCTAAATCCTATATTCAGTATTGTGTATTCTATATTCTTAATTCTCTATTCTTCATTCCATGTTCTAAGTTCTGGATCCTATACTCTCTATTATATATTCTCTATTTGTGTTCTTCATTCTATATTCTACATAGTATATTCTGCATTCCGTATCCTATATTCTATATTCTATGTTCTACATTCTAAATTCTAAAATCTATATTCAGTATTCTGTATTCTATAGTATAAATTCTCTGTTCTGCATTCCATTTCTAAATTGTGGTTTCTCTATTCTCTATTCTATATTATATATTTGAGTCGTTCATTCTATATTCTACGTCCTATAATCTGCCATCCGTATTTTATATTCTATATTGTTTGTTCTATATTCTATATTCTAAATTCTATATTCAGTATTTTGTATTCTATATTCTAATTTGTGTGTTCTGCATTCCATGTACTAAATTCTGGGTTCTCTATTCTCTATTCTCTATTCTATATTCTGTGTTTACATTCTATATTCTAAATTCTATATTCAGTATTCTGTATTCTATATTCTAAATTCTGTGTTCTGCTTTCTTTTTATAAATTCTATATTCAGTACCTTGCATTCTATATTCTAAATTCTGTGTTCTGCGTTCTATTTTCTAAATTCTATATTCATTATTCTGTATATTATATTCTAAAATCTGTGTTCTGCATTCCATGTTCTAAATTCTGGGTTCTGTATTGTTTTCCATATTCTATATACTGTGTTCTTCATTCTATATTCTATATTGTATATTATTTATGCCGTATTATATATTCTGTGTTCTTCATTCTATATTCTGTATTCCATATACTGCATTCCGTATTCTATATTCTATATTCTGTGTTCTACATTTTATACTCTAAATTCTATATTCAGTATTCTGTATTGTATATTCCAAATTCTGTATTCTTCATTCCGTGTTCTAAATTCTGAGTTCTATATTCTCTATTCTATATTCTATATTCTGTGTTCTTCATTCTATATTCTACATTCTATATTCTGCATTCCGTATTCTATATTCTATATACTGTGTTCTACATTCTATATTCAAAATTCTATATTCATTATCCTGTATTCTATATTCTAAATTCTGTGCTTTGAATTCCATGTTCTAAGTTCTGGGTTCTATATTCTCTACTATATATTCTTTATTTTTTGTTCTTCATTCTATTTTGTACGTTCTATATTCTGCCTTCCGTGTTATATATTCTATATTATGTTTTCTATATTCTATATTCTAAATTCTATATTCAGTATTCTGTATTCTATAATCTAAATTCTGTATTCTGATTCAATTTTTAAATTCTGGGTTCTAAATACTCCTTCATATATTCTATATTTTGTGTTCTTAGTTCTTTATTCTGCATTCTATATTCTGCATTCTGTATTTATGTTCTATATTCTGTGTTCTACATCTACTTTCTAAATTCTATATTCTGTATTCTGTATTCAATATTCTACATTCTGTTTTCTGCATTCTATGTTCTAAATTCTGGGTTCTGTATTCTGTTTTCCATATTCTATATTCTGTGTTCTATATTCTATATTCTGTATTCTATATTCTGCATTCCGTATTGTATACTCTATATTCTTTGTTCTTCATTCTATTATCCAAATTCTATATTCAGTATTCTGTATTCTATATTCTAAATTCTGAGTTCTGCATTCCATGTTCTACATTCTTTGTTCTATATTTTCTATACTATATTCTATATTCTGTGTTCTACATTCTATATTCTAAATCCTATATTCAGTATTGTGTATTCTATATTCTTCATTCTCTATTCTTCATTCCATGTTCTAAGTTCTGGATCCTATACTCTCTATTATATATTCTCTATTTGTGTTCTTCATTCTATATTCTACATAGTATATTCTGCATTCCGTATCCTATATTCTATATTCTATGTTCTACATTCTAAATTCTAAAATCTATATTCAGTTTTCTGTATTCTATAGTATAAATTCTCTGTTCTGCATTCCATTTCTAAATTGTGGTTTCTCTATTCTCTATTCTATATTATATATTTGGGTCGTTCATTCTATATTCTACGTCCTATAATCTGCCATCCGTATTTTATATTCTATATTGTTTGTTCTATATTCTATATTCTAAATTCTATATTCAGTATTTTGTATTCTATATTCTAATTTGTGTGTTCTGCATTCCATGTACTAAATTCTGGGTTCTCTATTCTCTATTCTCTATTCTATATTCTGTGTTTACATTCTATATTCTAAATTCTATATTCAGTATTCTGTATTCTATATTCTAAATTCTGTGTTCTGCTTTCTTTTTATAAATTCTATATTCAGTACCTTGCATTCTATATTCAAAATTCTGTGTTCTGCATTCTATTTTCTAAATTCTATATTCATTATTCTGTATATTATATTCTAAAATCTGTGTTCTGCATTCCATGTTCTAAATTCTGGGTTCTGTATTGTTTTCCATATTCTATATACTGTGTTCTTCATTCTATATTCTGTATTGTAAATTATTTATGCCGTATTATATATTCTGTGTTCTTCATTCTATATTCTGTATTCTATATTCTGCATTCCGTATTCTATATTCTATATTCTGTGCTCTACAGTCTATATTCTAAATCCTATATTCAGTATTGTGTATTCTATATTCTTAATTCTCTATTCTTCATTCCATGTTCTAAGTTCTGGATCCTATACTCTCTATTTTATATTCTCTATTTGTGTTCTTCATTCTATATTCTACATAGTATATTCTGCATTCCGTATTCTATATTCTATATTCTATGTTCTACATTCTAAATTCTAAAATCTATATTCAGTATTCTGTATTCTATAGTATAAATTCTCTGTTCTGCATTCCATTTCTAAATTGTGGTTTCTCTATTCTCTATTCTATATTATATATTTGGGTCGTTCATTCTATATTCTACGTCCTATAATCTGCCATCCGTATTTTATATTCTATATTGTTTGTTCTATATTCTATATTCTAAATTCTATATTCAGTATTTTGTATTCTATATTCTAATTTGTGTGTTCTGCATTCCATGTACTAAATTCTGGGTTCTCTATTCTCTATTCTCTATTCTATATTCTGTGTTTACATTCTATATTCTAAATTCTATATTCAGTATTTTGTATTCTATATTCTAAATTCTGTGTTCTGCTTTCTTTTTATAAATTCTATATTCAGTACCTTGCATTCTATATTCTAAATTCTGTGTTCTGCATTCTATTTTCTAAATTCTATATTCATTATTCTGTATATTATATTCTAAAATCTGTGTTCTGCATTCCATGTTCTAAATTCTGGGTTCTGTATTGTTTTCCATATTCTATATACTGTGTTCTTCATTCTATATTCTGTATTGTATATTATTTATGCCGTATTATATATTCTGTGTTCTTCATTCTATATTCTGTATTCTATATTCTGCATTCCGTATTCTATATTCTATATTCTGTGTTCTACATTTTATACTCTAAATTCTATATTCAGTATTCTGTATTGTATATTCCAAATTCTGTGTTCTGCATTGTATGTTCTAAACTTTGGGTTCTGTATTCTGTATTCCATATTCTATATTTTGTGTTCTATAGTCTATATTTGGTATTCAATATTCTGCATTCCGTATTCTATATTCTATATCCTGTGTTCTAAATTCTATATTCAGTATTCTGTGTTTTATTTTCTAAATTCTGTGTTCTGCATTCCATGTTCTAAATTCTAGGTTTTATATTCACTATTGTATTTACTACATTCTGTGTGCTACATTCTATATTATAAATTCTATATTCAGTATTCCGTATTCTATATTCTATATACTGTGTTCTACATTCTATATTCAAAATTCTATATTCATTATCCTGTATTCTATATTCTAAATTCTGTGCTTTGAATTCCATGTTCTAAATTCTGGGTTCTATATACTCTATTATATATTCTATATTTTTTGTTCTTCATTCTATATTGTACGTTCTATATTCTGCATTCCGTGTTATATATTCTATATTATGTTTCCTACATTCTATATTCTAAATTCTATATTCAGTATTCTGTATTCTATAATCTAAATTCTGTATTCTGATTCAATTTTTAAATTCTGGGTTCTAAATACTCCTTCATATATTCTATATTTTGTGTTCTTAGTTCTTTATTCTGCATTCTATATTCTGCATTCTGTATTTATGTTCTATATTCTGTGTTCTACATCTACTTTCTATATTCTATATTCTGTATTCTGTATTCAATATTCTACATTCTGTGTTCTGCATTCTATGTTCTAAATTCTGGGTTCTGTATTCTGTTTTCCATATTCTATATTCTGTTTTCTATATTCTATATTCTGTATTCTATATTCTTCATTCCGTATTCTATACTCTATATTCTGTGTTCTTCATTCTATTATCCAAATTCTATATTCAGTATTCTGTATTCTATATTCTAAATTCTGTATTCTTCATTCCGTGTTCTAAATTCTGAGTTCTATATTCTCTATTCTATATTCTATATTCTGTGTTCTTCATTCTATATTCTACATTCTATATTCTGCATTCCATATTCTATATTCTATATACTGTGTTCTACATTCTATATTCAAAATTCTATATTCATTATCCTGTATTCTATATTCTAAATTCTGTGCTTTGAATTCCATGTTCTAAATTCTGGGTTCTATATTCTCTACTATATATTCTTTATTTTTTGTTCTTCATTCTATATTGTACGTTCTATATTCTGCATTCCGTGTTATATATTCTATATTATGTTTTCTACATTCTATATTCTAAATTCTATATTCAGTATTCTGTATTCTATAATCTAAATTCTGTATTCTGATTCAATTTTTAAATTCTGGGTTCTAAATACTCCTTCATATATTCTATATTTTGTGTTCTTAGTTCTTTATTCTGCATTCTATATTCTGCATTCTGTATTTATGTTCTATATTCTGTGTTCTACATCTACTTTCTAAATTCTATATTCTGTATTCTGTATTCAATATTCTACATTCTGTGTTCTGCATTCTATGTTCTAAATTCTGGGTTCTGTATTCTGTTTTCCATATTCTATATTCTGTGTTCTATATTCTATATTCTGTATTCTATATTCTGCATTCCGTATTCTATACTCTATATTCTGTGTTCTTCATTCTATTATCCAAATTCTATATTCAGTATTCTGTATTCTATATTCTAAATTCTGTGTTCTGCATTCCATGTTCTAAATTTTGTGTTCTATATTTTCTATACTATATTCTACATTCTGTGTTCTACATTCTATATTCTAAATCCTATATTCAGTATTGTGTATTCTATATTCTTCATTCTCTATTCTTCATTCCATGTTCTAAGTTCTGGATCCTATACTCTCTATTATATATTCTCTATTTGTGTTCTTCATTCTATATTCTACATAGTATATTCTGCATTCCGTATCCTATATTCTATATTCTATGTTCTACATTCTAAATTCTAAAATCTATATTCAGTATTCTGTATTCTATAGTATAAATTCTCTGTTCTGCATTCCATTTCTAAATTGTGGTTTCTCTATTCTCTATTCTATATTATATATTTGGGTCGTTCATTCTATATTCTACGTCCTATAATCTGCCATCCGTATTTTATATTCTATATTGTTTGTTCTATATTCTATATTCTAAATTCTATATTCAGTATTTTGTATTCTATATTCTAATTTGTGTGTTCTGCATTCCATGTACTAAATTCTGGGTTCTCTATTCTCTATTCTCTATTCTATATTCTGTGTTTACATTCTATATTCTAAATTCTATATTCAGTATTCTGTATTCTATATTCTAAATTCTGTGTTCTGCTTTCTTTTTATAAATTCTATATTCAGTACCTTGCATTCTATATTCTAAATTCTGTGTTCTGCATTCTATTTTCTAAATTCTATATTCATTATTCTGTATATTATATTCTAAAATCTGTGTTCTGCATTCCATGTTCTAAATTCTGGGTTCTGTATTGTTTTCCATATTCTATATACTGTGTTCTTCATTCTATATTCTGTATTGTAAATTATTTATGCCGTATTATATATTCTGTGTTCTTCATTCTATATTCTGTATTCTATATTCTGCATTCCGTATTCTATATTCTATATTCTGTGCTCTACAGCCTATATTCTAAATCCTATATTCAGTATTGTGTATTCTATATTCTTAATTCTCTATTCTTCATTCCATGTTCTAAGTTCTGGATCCTATACTCTCTATTTTATATTCTCTATTTGTGTTCTTCATTCTATATTCTACATAGTATATTCTGCATTCCGTATCCTATATTCTATATTCTATGTTCTACATTCTAAATTCTAAAATCTATATTCAGTATTCTGTATTCTATAGTATAAATTCTCTGTTCTGCATTCCATTTCTAAATTGTGGTTTCTCTATTCTCTATTCTATATTATATATTTGGGTCGTTCATTCTATATTCTACGTCCTATAATCTGCCATCCGTATTTTATATTCTATATTGTTTGTTCTATATTCTATATTCTAAATTCTATATTCAGTATTTTGTATTCTATATTCTAATTTGTGTGTTCTGCATTCCATGTACTAAATTCTGGGTTCTCTATTCTCTATTCTCTATTCTATATTCTGTGTTTACATTCTATATTCTAAATTCTATATTCAGTATTCTGTATTCTATATTCTAAATTCTGTGTTCTGCTTTCTTTTTATAAATTCTATATTCAGTACCTTGCATTCTATATTCTAAATTCTGTGTTCTGCATTCTATTTTCTAAATTCTATATTCATTATTCTGTATATTATATTCTAAAATCTGTGTTCTGCATTCCATGTTCTAAATTCTGGGTTCTGTATTGTTTTCCATATTCTATATACTGTGTTCTTCATTCTATATTCTGTATTGTATATTATTTATGCCGTATTATATATTCTGTGTTCTTCATTCTATATTCTGTATTCTATATTCTGCATTCCGTATTCTATATTCTATATTCTGTGTTCTACATTTTATACTCTAAATTCTATATTCAGTATTCTGTATTGTATATTCCAAATTCTGTGTTCTGCATTGTATGTTCTAAACTTTGGGTTCTGTATTCTGTATTCCATATTCTATATTTTGTGTTCTATAGTCTATATTTGGTATTCAATATTCTGCATTCCGTATTCTATATTCTATATCCTGTGTTCTAAATTCTATATTCAGTATTCTGTGTTTTATTTTCTAAATTCTGTGTTCTGCATTCCATGTTCTAAATTCTAGGTTTAATATTCACTATTGTATATACTACATTCTGTGTGCTACATTCTATATTACAAATTCTATATTCAGTATTCCGTATTCTATATTCTATATACTGTGTTCTACATTCTATATTCAAAATTCTATATTCATTATCCTGTATTCTATATTCTAAATTCTGTGCTTTGAATTCCATGTTCTAAATTCTGGGTTCTATATTCTCTATTATATATTCTATATTTTTTGTTCTTCATTCTATATTGTACGTTCTATATTCTGCATTCCGTGTTATATATTCTATATTATGTTTCCTACATTCTATATTCTAAATTCTATATTCAGTATTCTGTATTCTATAATCTAAATTCTGTATTCTGATTCAATTTTTAAATTCTGGGTTCTAAATACTCCTTCATATATTCTATATTTTGTGTTCTTAGTTCTTTATTCTGCATTCTATATTCTGCATTCTGTATTTATGTTCTATATTCTGTGTTCTACATCTACTTTCTAAATTCTATATTCTGTATTCTGTATTCAATATTCTACATTCTGTGTTCTGCATTCTATGTTCTAAATTCTGGGTTCTGTATTCTGTTTTCCATATTCTATATTCTGTGTTCTATATTCTATATTCTGTATTCTATATTCTTCATTCCGTATTCTATACTCTATATTCTGTGTTCTTCATTCTATTATCCAAATTCTATATTCAGTATTCTGTATTCTATATTCTAAATTCTGTATTCTTCATTCCGTGTTCTAAATTCTGATTTCTATATTCTCTATTCTATATTCTATATTCTGTGTTCTTCATTCTATATTCTACATTCTATATTCTGCATTCCGTATTCTATATTCTATATACTGTGTTCTACATTCTATATTCAAAATTCTATATTCATTATCCTGTATTCTATATTCTAAATTCTGTGCTTTGAATTCCATGTTCTAAATTCTGGGTTCTATATTCTCTACTATATATTCTTTATTTTTTGTTCTTCATTCTATATTGTACATTCTATATTCTGCATTCCGTGTTATATATTCTATATTATGTTTCCTACATTCTATATTCTAAATTCTATATTCAGTATTCTGTATTCTATAATCTAAATTCTGTATTCTGATTCAATTTTTAAATTCAGGGTTCTAAATACTCCTTCATATATTCTATATTTTGTGTTCTTAGTTCTTTATTCTGCATTCTATATTCTGCATTCAGTATTTATGTTCTATATTCTGTGTTCTACATTTACTTTCTAAATTCTATATTCTGTATTCTGTATTCAATATTCTACATTCTGTGTTCTGCATTCTATGTTCTAAATTCTGGGTTCTGTATTCTGTTTTCCATATTCTATATTCTGTGTTCTATATTCTATATTCTGTATTCTATATTCTGCATTCCGTATTCTATACTCTATATTCTGTGTTCTTCATTCTATTATCCAAATTCTATATTCAGTATTCTGTATTCTATATTCTAAATTCTGAGTTCTGCATTCCATGTTCTAAATTCTGTGTTCTATATTTTCTATACTATATTCTATATTCTGTGTTCTACATTCTATATTCTAAATCCTATATTCAGTATTGTGTATTCTATATTCTTAATTCTCTATTCTTCATTCTATGTTCTAAGTTCTGGATCCTATACTCTCTATTATATATTCTCTATTTGTGTTCTTCATTCTATATTCTACATAGTATATTCTGCATTCCGTATCCTATATTCTATATTCTATGTTCTACATTCTAAATTCTAAAATCTATATTCAGTATTCTGTATTCTATAGTATAAATTCTCTGTTCTGCATTCCATTTCTAAATTGTGGTTTCTCTATTCTCTATTCTATATTATATATTTGGGTCGTTCATTCTATATTCTACGTCCTATAATCTGCCATCCGTATTTTATATTCTATATTGTTTGTTCTATATTCTATATTCTAAATTCTATATTCAGTATTTTGTATTCTATATTCTAATTTGTGTGTTCTGCATTCCATGTACTAAATTCTGGGTTCTCTATTCTCTATTCTCTATTCTATATTCTGTGTTTACATTCTATATTCTAAATTCTATATTCAGTATTCTGTATTCCATATTCTAAATTCTGTGTTCTGCTTTCTTTTTATAAATTCTATATTCAGTACCTTGCATTCTATATTCTAAATTCTGTGTTCTGCATTCTATTTTCTAAATTCTATATTCATTATTCTGTATATTATATTCTAAAATCTGTGTTCTGCATTCCATGTTCTAAATTCTGGGTTCTGAATTGTTTTCCATATTCTATATACTGTGTTCTTCATTCTATATTCTGTATTGTATATTATTTATGCCGTATTATATATTCTGTGTTCTTCATTCTATATTCTGTATTCTATATTCTGCATTCCGTATTCTATATTCTATATTCTGTGTTCTACATTTTATACTCTAAATTCTATATTCAGTATTCTGTATTCTATATTCTAAATTCTGTATTCTTCATTCCGTGTTCTAAATTCTGATTTCTATATTCTCTATTCTATATTCTATATTCTGTGTTTTTCATTCTATATTCTACATAGTATATTCTGCATTCCGTATCCTATATTCTATATTCTATGTTCTACATTCTAAATTCTAAAATCTATATTCAGCATTCTGAATTCTATAGTATAAATTCTCTGTTCTGCATTCCATTTCTAAATTGTGGTTTCTCTATTCTCTATTCTATATTATATATTTGGGTCGTTCATTCTATATTCTACGTCCTATAATCTGCCATCCGTATTTTATATTCTATATTGTTTGTTCTATATACTATATTCTAAATTCTATATTCAGTATTTTGTATTCTATATTCAAATTTGTGTGTTCTGCATTCCATGTACTAAATTCTGGGTTCTCTATTCTCTATTCTCTATTCTATATTCTGTGTTTCCATTCTATATTCTAAATTCTATATTCAGTATTCTGTATTCTATATTCTAAATTCTGTGTTCTGCTTTCTTTTTATAAATTCTATATTCAGTAGTTGCATTCTGTATTCTAAATTCTGTGTTCTGCGTTCTATTTTCTAAATTCTATATTCATTATTCTGTATATTATATTCTAAAATCTGTGTTCTGCATTCCATGTTCTAAATTCTGTGTTCTGAATTGTTTTCCATATTCTATATACTGTGTTCTTCATTCTATATTCTGTATTGTATATTATTTATGCCGTATTATATATTCTGTGTTCTTCATTCTATATTCTGTATTCTATATTCTGCATTCCGTATTCTATATTCTATATTCTGTGTTCTACATTTTATACTCTAAATTCTATATTCAGTATTCTGTATTCTATATTCTAAATTCTGTATTCTTCATTCCGTGTTCTAAATTCTGATTTCTATATTCTCTATTCTATATTCTATATTCTGTGTTCTTCATTCTATATTCTACATTCTATATTCTGCATTCCGTATTCTATATTCTATATACTGTGTTCTACATTCTATATTCAAAATTCTATATTCATTATCCTGTATTCTATATTTTAAATTCTGTGCTTTGAATTCCATGTTCTAAATTCTGGGTTCTATATTCTATACTATATATTCTTTATTTTTTGTTCTTCATTCTATATTGTACATTCTATATTCTGCATTCCGTGTTATATATTCTATATTATGTTTCCTACATTCTATATTCTAAATTCTATATTCAGTATTCTGTATTCTATAATCTAAATTCTGTATTCTGATTCAATTTTTAAATTCTGGGTTCTAAATACTCCTTCATATATTCTATATTTTGTGTTCTTAGTTCTTTATTCTGCATTCTATATTCTGCATTCTGTATTTATGTTCTATATTCTGTGTTCTACATCTACTTTCTAAATTCTATATTCTGTATTCTGTATTCAATATTCTACATTCTGTGTTCTGCATTCTATGTTCTAAATTCTGGGTTCTGTATTCTGTTTTCCATATTCTATATTCTGTGTTCTATATTCTATATTCTCTATTCTATATTCTGCATTCCGTATTCTATACTCTATATTCTGTGTTCTTCATTCTATTATCCAAATTCTATATTCAGTATTCTGTATTCTATATTCTAAATTCTGAGTTCTGCATTCCATGTTCTAAATTCTGTGTTCTATATTTTCTATACTATATTCTATATTCTGTGTTCTACATTCTATATTCTAAATCCTATATTCAGTATTGTGTATTCTATATTCTTAATTCTCTATTCTTCATTCCATGTTCTAAGTTCTGGATCCTATACTCTCTATTATATATTCTCTATTTGTGTTCTTCATTCTATATTCTACATAGTATATTCTGCATTCCGTATCCTATATTCTATATTCTATGTTCTACATTCTAAATTCTAAAATCTATATTCAGTATTCTGTATTCTATAGTATAAATTCTCTGTTCTGCATTCCATTTCTAAATTGTGGTTTCTCTATTCTCTATTCTATATTATATATTTGGGTTGTTCATTCTATATTCTACGTCCTATAATCTGCCATCCGTATTTTATATTCTATATTGTTTGTTCTATATTCTATATTCTAAATTCTATATTCAGTATTTTGTATTCTATATTCTAATTTGTGTGTTCTGCATTCCATGTACTAAATTCTGGGTTCTCTATTCTCTATTCTCTATTCTATATTCTGTGTTTACATTCTATATTCTAAATTCTATATTCAGTATTCTGTATTCCATATTCTAAATTCTGTGTTCTGCTTTCTTTTTATAAATTCTATATTCAGTACCTTGCATTCTATATTCTAAATTCTGTGTTCTGCATTCTATTTTCTAAATTCTATATTCATTATTCTGTATATTATATTCTAAAATCTGTGTTCTGCATTCCATGTTCTAAATTCTGGGTTCTGTATTGTTTTCCATATTCTATATAATGTGTTCTTCATTCTATATTCTGTATTGTATATTATTTATGCCGTATTATATATTCTGTGTTCTTCATTCTATATTCTGTATTCTATATTCTGCATTCCGTATTCTATATTCTATATTCTGTGTTCTACATTCTATATTCTAAATCCTATATTCAGTATTGTGTATTCTATATTCTTAATTCTCTATTCTTCATTCCATGTTCTAAGTTCTGGATCCTATACTCTCTATTATATATTCTCTATTTGTGTTCTTCATTCTATATTCTACATAGTATATTCTGCATTCCGTATCCTATATTCTATATTCTATGTTCTACATTCTAAATTCTAAAATCTATATTCAGCATTCTGTATTCTATAGTATAAATTCTCTGTTCTGCATTCCATTTCTAAATTGTGGTTTCTCTATTCTCTATTCTATATTATATATTTGGGTCGTTCATTCTATATTCTACGTCCTATAATCTGCCATCCGTATTTTATATTCTATATTGTTTGTTCTATATTCTATATTCTAAATTCTATATTCAGTATTTTGTATTCTATATTCAAATTTGTGTGTTCTGCATTCCATGTACTAAATTCTGGGTTCTCTATTCTCTATTCTCTATTCTATATTCTGTGTTTACATTCTATATTCTAAATTCTATATTCAGTATTCTGTATTCTATATTCTAAATTCTGTGTTCTGCTTTCTTTTTAAAATTTCTATATTCAGTACCTTGCATTCTATATTCTAAATTCTGTGTTCTGCGTTCTATTTTCTAAATTCTATATTCATTATTCTGTATATTATATTCTAAAATCTGTGTTCTGCATTCCATGTTCTAAATTCTGGGTTCTGTATTGTTTTCCATATTCTATATACTGTGTTCTTCATTCTATATTCTGTATTGTATATTATTTATGCCGTATTATATATTCTGTGTTCTTCATTCTATATTCTGTATTCTATATTCTGCATTCCGTATTCTATATTCTATATTCTGTGTTCTACATTTTATACTCTAAATACTATATTCAGTATTCTGTATTGTATATTCCAAATTCTGTATCCTTCATTCCGTGTTCTAAATTCTGAGTTCTATATTCTCTATTCTATATTCTATATTCTCTGTTCTTCATTCTATATTCTACATTCTATATTCTGCATGACATATTCTATATTCTATATACTGTGTTCTTCATTCTATATTCAAAATTCTATATTCATTATCCTGTATTCTATATTCTAAATTCTGTGCTTTGAATTCCATGTTCTAAATTCTGGGTTCTATATTCTCTACTATATATTCTTTATTTTTTGTTCTTCATTCTATATTGTACGTTCTATATTCTGCATTCCGTGTTATATATTCTATATTATGTTTTCTACATTCTATATTCTATATTCTATATTCAGTATTCTGTATTCTATAATCTAAATTCTGTATTCTGATTCAATTTTTAAATTCTGGGTTCTAAATACTCCTTCATATATTCTATATTTTGTGTTCTTAGTTCTTTATTCTGCATTCTATATTCTGCATTCTGTATTTATGTTCTATATTCTGTGTTCTACATCTACTTTCTAAATTCTATATTCTGTATTCTGTATTCAATATTCTACATTCTGTGTTCTGCATTCTATGTTCTAAATTCTGGGTTCTGTATTCTGTTTTCCATATTCTATATTCTGTGTTCTATATTCTATATTCTGTATTCTATATTCTGCATTCCGTATTCTATACTCTATATTCTGTGTTCTTCATTCTATTATCCAAATTCTATATTCAGTATTCTGTATTCTATATTCTAAATTCTGAGTTCTGCATTCCATGTTCTAAATTCTGTGTTCTATATTTTCTATACTATATTCTATATTCTGTGTTCTACATTCTATATTCTAAATCCTATATTCAGTATTGTGTATTCTATATTCTTAATTCTCTATTCTTCATTCCATGTTCTAAGTTCTGGATCCTATACTCTCTATTATATATTCTCTATTTGTGTTCTTCATTCTATATTCTACATAGTATATTCTGCATTCCGTATCCTATATTCTATATTCTATGTTCTACATTCTAAATTCTAAAATCTATATTCAGTATTCTGTATTCTATAGTATAAATTCTCTGTTCTGCATTCCATTTCTAAATTGTGGTTTCTCTATTCTCTATTCTATATTATATATTTGGGTCGTTCATTCTATATTCTACGTCCTATAATCTGCCATCCGTATTTTATATTCTATATTGTTTGTTCTATATTCTATATTCTAAATTCTATATTCAGTATTTTGTATTCTATATTCTAATTTGTGTGTTCTGCATTCCATGTACTAAATTCTGGGTTCTCTATTCTCTATTCTCTATTCTATATTCTGTGTTTACATTCTATATTCTAAATTCTATATTCAGTATTCTGTATTCTATATTCTAAATTCTGTGTTCTGCTTTCTTTTTATAAATTCTATATTCAGTACCTTGCATTCTATATTCTAAATTCTGTGTTCTGCGTTCTATTTTCTAAATTCTATATTCATTATTCTGTATATTATATTCTAAAATCTGTGTTCTGCATTCCATGTTCTAAATTCTGGGTTCTGTATTGTTTTCCATATTCTATATACTGTGTTCTTCATTCTATATTCTGTATTGTATATTATATATGCCGTATTATATATTCTGTGTTCTTCATTCTATATTCTGTATTCCATATACTGCATTCCGTATTCTATATTCTATATTCTGTGTTCTACATTTTATACTCTAAATTCTATATTCAGTATTCTGTATTGTATATTCCAAATTCTGTATTGTTCATTCCGTGTTCTAAATTCTGAGTTCTATATTCTCTATTCTATATTCTATATTCTGTGTTCTTCATTCTATATTCTACATTCTATATTCTGCATTCCGTATTCTATATTCTATATACTGTGTTCTACATTCTATATTCAAAATTCTATATTCATTATCCTGTATTCTATATTCTAAATTCTGTGCTTTGAATTCCATGTTCTAAGTTCTGGGTTCTATATTCTCTACTATATATTCTTTATTTTTTGTTCTTCATTCTATTTTGTACGTTCTATATTCTGCCTTCCGTGTTATATATTCTATATTATGTTTTCTATATTCTATATTCTAAATTCTATATTCAGTATTCTGTATTCTATAATCTAAATTCTGTATTCTGATTCAATTTTTAAATTCTGGGTTCTAAATACTCCTTCATATATTCTATATTTTGTGTTCTTAGTTCTTTATTCTGCATTCTATATTCTGCATTCTGTATTTATGTTCTATATTCTGTGTTCTACATCTACTTTCTAAATTCTATATTCTGTATTCTGTATTCAATATTCTACATTCTGTGTTCTGCATTCTA
The DNA here is from genome assembly GCF_048564905.1 of Vicugna pacos. Lineage (NCBI taxonomy): Eukaryota > Metazoa > Chordata > Mammalia > Artiodactyla > Camelidae > Vicugna > Vicugna pacos. Next base: position 68,494,070 of record NW_027328741.1, on the reverse strand, counting down.
TGTTCTAAATTCTGGGTTCTGTATTCTGTTTTCCATATTCTATATTCTGTGTTCTATATTCTATATTCTGTATTCTATATTCTGCATTCCGTATTCTATACTCTATATTCTTTGTTCTTCATTCTATTATCCAAATTCTATATTCAGTATTCTGTATTCTATATTCTAAATTCTGAGTTCTGCATTCCATGTTCTACATTCTTTGTTCTATATTTTCTATACTATATTCTATATTCTGTGTTCTACATTCTATATTCTAAATCCTATATTCAGTATTGTGTATTCTATATTCTTCATTCTCTATTCTTCATTCCATGTTCTAAGTTCTGGATCCTATACTCTCTATTATATATTCTCTATTTGTGTTCTTCATTCTATATTCTACATAGTATATTCTGCATTACGTATCCTATATTCTATATTCTATGTTCTACATTCTAAATTCTAAAATCTATATTCAGTATTCTGTATTCTATAGTATAAATTCTCTGTTCTGCATTCCATTTCTAAATTGTGGTTTCTCTATTCTCTATTCTATATTATATATTTGGGTCGTTCATTCTATATTCTACGTCCTATAATCTGCCATCCGTATTTTATATTCTATATTGTTTGTTCTATATTCTATATTCTAAATTCTATATTCAGTATTTTGTATTCTATATTCTAATTTGTGTGTTCTGCATTCCATGTACTAAATTCTGGGTTCTCTATTCTCTATTCTCTATTCTATATTCTGTGTTTACATTCTATATTCTAAATTCTATATTCAGTATTCTGTATTCTATATTCTAAATTCTGTGTTCTGCTTTCTTTTTATAAATTCTATATTCAGTACCTTGCATTCTATATTCAAAATTCTGTGTTCTGCATTCTATTTTCTAAATTCTATATTCATTATTCTGTATATTATATTCTAAAATCTGTGTTCTGCATTCCATGTTCTAAATTCTGGGTTCTGTATTGTTTTCCATATTCTATATACTGTGTTCTTCATTCTATATTCTGTATTGTAAATTATTTATGCCGTATTATATATTCTGTGTTCTTCATTCTATATTCTGTATTCTATATTCTGCATTCCGTATTCTATATTCTATATTCTGTGCTCTACAGTCTATATTCTAAATCCTATATTCAGTATTGTGTATTCTATATTCTTAATTCTCTATTCTTCATTCCATGTTCTAAGTTCTGGATCCTATACTCTCTATTTTATATTCTCTATTTGTGTTCTTCATTCTATATTCTACATAGTATATTCTGCATTCCGTATCCTATATTCTATATTCTATGTTCTACATTCTAAATTCTAAAATCTATATTCAGTATTCTGTATTCTATAGTATAAATTCTCTGTTCTGCATTCCATTTCTAAATTGTGGTTTCTCTATTCTCTATTCTATATTATATATTTGGGTCGTTCATTCTATATTCTACGTCCTATAATCTGCCATCCGTATTTTATATTCTATATTGTTTGTTCTATATTCTATATTCTAAATTCTATATTCAGTATTTTGTATTCTATATTCTAATTTGTGTGTTCTGCATTCCATGTACTAAATTCTGGGTTCTCTATTCTCTATTCTCTATTCTATATTCTGTGTTTACATTCTATATTCTAAATTCTATATTCAGTATTCTGTATTCTATATTCTAAATTCTGTGTTCTGCTTTCTTTTTATAAATTCTATATTCAGTACCTTGCATTCTATATTCTAAATTCTGTGTTCTGCATTCTATTTTCTAAATTCTATATTCATTATTCTGTATATTATATTCTAAAATCTGTGTTCTGCATTCCATGTTCTAAATTCTGGGTTCTGTATTGTTTTCCATATTCTATATACTGTGTTCTTCATTCTATATTCTGTATTGTATATTATTTATGCCGTATTATATATTCTGTGTTCTTCATTCTATATTCTGTATTCTATATTCTGCATTCCGTATTCTATATTCTATATTCTGTGTTCTACATTTTATACTCTAAATTCTATATTCAGTATTCTGTATTGTATATTCCAAATTCTGTGTTCTGCATTGTATGTTCTAAACTTTGGGTTCTGTATTCTGTATTCCATATTCTATATTTTGTGTTCTATAGTCTATATTTGGTATTCAATATTCTGCATTCCGTATTCTATATTCTATATCCTGTGTTCTAAATTCTATATTCAGTATTCTGTGTTTTATTTTCTAAATTCTGTGTTCTGCATTCCATGTTCTAAATTCTAGGTTTTATATTCACTATTGTATTTACTACATTCTGTGTGCTACATTCTATATTATAAATTCTATATTCAGTATTCCGTATTCTATATTCTATATACTGTGTTCTACATTCTATATTCAAAATTCTATATTCATTATCCTGTATTCTATATTCTAAATTCTGTGCTTTGAATTCCATGTTCTAAATTCTGGGTTCTATATACTCTATTATATATTCTATATTTTTTGTTCTTCATTCTATATTGTACGTTCTATATTCTGCATTCCGTGTTATATATTCTATATTATGTTTCCTACATTCTATATTCTAAATTCTATATTCAGTATTCTGTATTCTATAATCTAAATTCTGTATTCTGATTCAATTTTTAAATTCTGGGTTCTAAATACTCCTTCATATATTCTATATTTTGTGTTCTTAGTTCTTTATTCTGCATTCTATATTCTGCATTCTGTATTTATGTTCTATATTCTGTGTTCTACATCTACTTTCTATATTCTATATTCTGTATTCTGTATTCAATATTCTACATTCTGTGTTCTGCATTCTATGTTCTAAATTCTGGGTTCTGTATTCTGTTTTCCATATTCTATATTCTGTTTTCTATATTCTATATTCTGTATTCTATATTCTTCATTCCGTATTCTATACTCTATATTCTGTGTTCTTCATTCTATTATCCAAATTCTATATTCAGTATTCTGTATTCTATATTCTAAATTCTGTATTCTTCATTCCGTGTTCTAAATTCTGAGTTCTATATTCTCTATTCTATATTCTATATTCTGTGTTCTTCATTCTATATTCTACATTCTATATTCTGCATTCCATATTCTATATTCTATATACTGTGTTCTACATTCTATATTCAAAATTCTATATTCATTATCCTGTATTGTATATTCTAAATTCTGTGCTTTGAATTCCATGTTCTAAATTCTGGGTTCTATATTCTCTATTATATATTCTATATTTTTTGTTCTTCATTCTATATTGTACGTTCTATATTCTGCATTCCGTGTTATATATTCTATATTATGTTTCCTACATTCTATATTCTAAATTCTATATTCAGTATTCTGTATTCTATAATCTAAATTCTGTATTCTGATTCAATTTTTAAATTCTGGGTTCTAAATACTCCTTCATATATTCTATATTTTGTGTTCTTAGTTCTTTATTCTGCATTCTATATTCTGCATTCTGTATTTATGTTCTATATTCTGTGTTCTACATCTACTTTCTAAATTCTATATTCTGTATTCTGTATTCAATATTCTACATTCTGTGTTCTGCATTCTATGTTCTAAATTCTGGGTTCTGTATTCTGTTTCCCATATTCTATATTCTGTGTTCTATATTCTATATTCTGTATTCTATATTCTGCATTCCGTATTCTATACTCTATATTCTGTGTTCTTCATTCTATTATCCAAATTCTATATTCAGTATTCTGTATTCTATATTCTAAATTCTGTGTTCTGCATTCCATGTTCTAAATTCTGTGTTCTATATTCTCTATACTATATTCTACATTCTGTGTTCTACATTCTATATTCTAAATCCTATATTCAGTATTGTGTATTCTATATTCTTCATTCTCTATTCTTCATTCCATGTTCTAAGTTCTGGATCCTATACTCTCTATTATATATTCTCTATTTGTGTTCTTCATTCTATATTCTACATAGTATATTCTGCATTCCGTATCCTATATTCTATATTCTATGTTCTACATTCTAAATTCTAAAATCTATATTCAGTATTCTGTATTCTATAGTATAAATTCTCTGTTCTGCATTCCATTTCTAAATTGTGGTTTCTCTATTCTCTATTCTATATTATATATTTGGGTCGTTCATTCTATATTCTACGTCCTATAATCTGCCATCCGTATTTTATATTCTATATTGTTTGTTCTATATTCTATATTCTAAATTCTATATTCAGTATTTTGTATTCTATATTCTAATTTGTGTGTTCTGCATTCCATGTACTAAATTCTGGGTTCTCTATTCTCTATTCTCTATTCTATATTCTGTGTTTACATTCTATATTCTAAATTCTATATTCAGTATTCTGTATTCTATATTCTAAATTCTGTGTTCTGCTTTCTTTTTATAAATTCTATATTCAGTACCTTGCATTCTATATTCAAAATTCTGTGTTCTGCATTCTATTTTCTAAATTCTATATTCATTATTCTGTATATTATATTCTAAAATCTGTGTTCTGCATTCCATGTTCTAAATTCTGGGTTCTGTATTGTTTTCCATATTCTATATACTGTGTTCTTCATTCTATATTCTGTATTGTATATTATTTATGCCGTATTATATATTCTGTGTTCTTCATTCTATATTCTGTATTCTATATTCTGCATTCCGTATTCTATATTCTATATTCTGTGTTCTACATTTTATACTCTAAATTCTATATTCAGTATTCTGTATTGTATATTCCAAATTCTGTGTTCTGCATTGTATGTTCTAAACTTTGGGTTCTGTATTCTGTATTCCATATTCTATATTTTGTGTTCTATAGTCTATATTTGGTATTCAATATTCTGCATTCCGTATTCTATATTCTATATCCTGTGTTCTAAATTCTATATTCAGTATTCTGTGTTTTATTTTCTAAATTCTGTGTTCTGCATTCCATGTTCTAAATTCTAGGTTTTATATTCACTATTGTATATACTACATTCTGTGTGCTACATTCTATATTATAAATTCTATATTCAGTATTCCGTATTCTATATTCTATATACTGTGTTCTACATTCTATATTCAAAATTCTATATTCATTATCCTGTATTGTATATTCTAAATTCTGTGCTTTGAATTCCATGTTCTAAATTCTGGGTTCTATATTCTCTATTATATATTCTATATTTTTTGTTCTTCATTCTATATTGTACGTTCTATATTCTGCATTCCGTGTTATATATTCTATATTATGTTTCCTACATTCTATATTCTAAATTCTATATTCAGTATTCTGTATTCTATAATCTAAATTCTGTATTCTGATTCAATTTTTAAATTCTGGGTTCTAAATACTCCTTCATATATTCTATATTTTGTGTTCTTAGTTCTTTATTCTGCATTCTATATTCTGCATTCTGTATTTATGTTCTATATTCTGTGTTCTACATCTACTTTCTAAATTCTATATTCTGTATTCTGTATTCAATATTCTACATTCTGTGTTCTGCATTCTATGTTCTAAATTCTGGGTTCTGTATTCTGTTTCCCATATTCTATATTCTGTGTTCTATATTCTATATTCTGTATTCTATATTCTGCATTCCGTATTCTATACTCTATATTCTGTGTTCTTCATTCTATTATCCAAATTCTATATTCAGTATTCTGTATTCTATATTCTAAATTCTGTGTTCTGCATTCCATGTTCTAAATTCTGTGTTCTATATTCTCTATACTATATTCTACATTCTGTGTTCTACATTCTATATTCTAAATCCTATATTCAGTATTGTGTATTCTATATTCTTCATTCTCTATTCTTCATTCCATGTTCTAAGTTCTGGATCCTATACTCTCTATTATATATTCTCTATTTGTGTTCTTCATTCTATATTCTACATAGTATGTTCTGCATTCCGTATCCTATATTCTATATTCTATGTTCTACATTCTAAATTCTAAAATCTATATTCAGTATTCTGTATTCTATAGTATAAATTCTCTGTTCTGCATTCCATTTCTAAATTGTGGTTTCTCTATTCTCTATTCTATATTATATATTTGGGTCGTTCATTCTATATTCTACGTCCTATAATCTGCCATCCGTATTTTATATTCTATATTGTTTGTTCTATATTCTATATTCTAAATTCTATATTCAGTATTTTGTATTCTATATTCTAATTTGTGTGTTCTGCATTCCATGTACTAAATTCTGGGTTCTCTATTCTCTATTCTCTATTCTATATTCTGTGTTTACATTCTATATTCTAAATTCTATATTCAGTATTCTGTATTCTATATTCTAAATTCTGTGTTCTGCTTTCTTTTTATAAATTCTATATTCAGCACCTTGCATTCTATATTCTAAATTCTGTGTTCTGCATTCTATTTTCTAAATTCTATATTCATTATTCTGTATATTATATTCTAAAATCTGTGTTCTGCATTCCATGTTCTAAATTCTGGGTTCTGTATTGTTTTCCATATTCTATATACTGTGTTCTTCATTCTATATTCTGTATTGTATATTATTTATGCCGTATTATATATTCTGTGTTCTTCATTCTATATTCTGTATTCTATATTCTGCATTCCGTATTCTATATTCTATATTCTGTGTTCTACATTTTATACTCTAAATTCTATATTCAGTATTCTGTATTGTATATTCCAAATTCTGTGTTCTGCATTGTATGTTCTAAACTTTGGGTTGTGTATTCTGTATTCCATATTCTATATTTTGTGTTCTATAGTCTATATTTGGTATTCAATATTCTGCATTCCGTATTCTATATTCTATATCCTGTGTTCTAAATTCTATATTCAGTATTCTGTGTTTTATTTTCTAAATTCTGTGTTCTGCATTCCATGTTCTAAATTCTAGGTTTTATATTCACTATTGTATATACTACATTCTGTGTGCTACATTCTATATTATAAATTCTATATTCAGTATTCCGTATTCTATATTCTATATACTGTGTTCTACATTCTATATTCAAAATTCTATATTCATTATCCTGTATTGTATATTCTAAATTCTGTGCTTTGAATTCCATGTTCTAAATTCTGGGTTCTATATTCTCTATTATATATTCTATATTTTTTGTTCTTCATTCTATATTGTACGTTCTATATTCTGCATTCCGTGTTATATATTCTATATTATGTTTCCTACATTCTATATTCTAAATTCTATATTCAGTATTCTGTATTCTATAATCTAAATTCTGTATTCTGATTCAATTTTTAAATTCTGGGTTCTAAATACTCCTTCATATATTCTATATTTTGTGTTCTTAGTTCTTTATTCTGCATTCTATATTCTGCATTCTGTATTTATGTTCTATATTCTGTGTTCTACATCTACTTTCTAAATTCTATATTCTGTATTCTGTATTCAATATTCTACATTCTGTGTTCTGCATTCTATGTTCTAAATTCTGGGTTCTGTATTCTGTTTCCCATATTCTATATTCTGTGTTCTATATTCTATATTCTGTATTCTATATTCTTCATTCCGTATTCTATACTCTATATTCTGTGTTCTTCATTCTATTATCCAAATTCTATATTCAGTATTCTGTATTCTATATTCTAAATTCTGTATTCTTCATTCCGTGTTCTAAATTCTGAATTCTATATTCTCTATTCTATATTCTATATTCTGTGTTCTTCACTCTATATTCTACATTCTATATTCTGCATTCCATATTCTATATTCTATATACTGTGTTCTACATTCTATATTCAAAATTCTATATTCATTATCCTGTATTCTATATTCTAAATTCTGTGCTTTGAATTCCATGTTCTAAATTCTGGGTTCTATATTCTCTACTATATATTCTTTATTTTTTGTTCTTCATTCTATATTGTACGTTCTATATTCTGCATTCCGTGTTATATATTCTATATTATGTTTTCTACATTCTATATTCTAAATTCTATATTCAGTATTCTGTATTCTATAATCTAAATTCTGTATTCTGATTCAATTTTTAAATTCTGGGTTCTAAATACTCCTTCATATATTCTATATTTTGTGTTCTTAGTTCTTTATTCTGCATTCTATATTCTGCATTCTGTATTTATGTTCTATATTCTGTGTTCTACATCTACTTTCTAAATTCTATATTCTGTATTCTGTATTCAATATTCTACATTCTGTGTTCTGCATTCTATGTTCTAAATTCTGGGTTCTGTATTCTGTTTTCCATATTCTATATTCTGTGTTCTATATTCTATATTCTCTATTCTATATTCTGCATTCCGTATTCTATACTCTATATTCTGTGTTCTTCATTCTATTATCCAAATTCTATATTCAGTATTCTGTATTCTATATTCTAAATTCTGTGTTCTGCATTCCATGTTCTAAATTCTGTGTTCTATATTTTCTATACTATATTCTACATTCTGTGTTCTACATTCTATATTCTAAATCCTATATTCAGTATTGTGTATTCTATATTCTTAATTCTCTATTCTTCATTCCATGTTCTAAGTTCTGGATCCTATACTCTCTATTATATATTCTCTATTTGTGTTCTTCATTCTATATTCTACATAGTATGTTCTGCATTCCGTATCCTATATTCTATATTCTATGTTCTACATTCTAAATTCTAAAATCTATATTCAGTATTCTGTATTCTATAGTATAAATTCTCTGTTCTGCATTCCATTTCTAAATTGTGGTTTCTCTATTCTCTATTCTATATTATATATTTGGGTCGTTCATTCTATATTCTACGTCCTATAATCTGCCATCCGTATTTTATATTCTATATTGTTTGTTCTATATTCTATATTCTAAATTCTATATTCAGTATTTTGTATTCTATATTCTAATTTGTGTGTTCTGCATTCCATGTACTAAATTCTGGGTTCTCTATTCTCTATTCTCTATTCTATATTCTGTGTTTACATTCTATATTCTAAATTCTATATTCAGTATTCTGTATTCTATATTCTAAATTCTGTGTTCTGCTTTCTTTTTATAAATTCTATATTCAGCACCTTGCATTCTATATTCTAAATTCTGTGTTCTGCATTCTATTTTCTAAATTCTATATTCATTATTCTGTATATTATATTCTAAAATCTGTGTTCTGCATTCCATGTTCTAAATTCTGGGTTCTGTATTGTTTTCCATATTCTATATACTGTGTTCTTCATTCTATATTCTGTATTGTATATTATTTATGCCGTATTATATATTCTGTGTTCTTCATTCTATATTCTGTATTCTATATTCTGCATTCCGTATTCTATATTCTATATTCTGTGTTCTACATTCTATATTCTAAATTCTATATTCAGTATTCTGTATTCTATAATCTAAATTCTGTATTCTGATTCAATTTTTAAATTCTGGGTTCTAAATACTCCTTCATATATTCTATATTTTGTGTTCTTAGTTCTTAATTCTGCATTCTATATTCTGCATTCTGTATTTATGTTCTATATTCTGTGTTCTACATCTACTTTCTAAATTCTATATTCTGTATTCTGTATTCAATATTCTACATTCTGTGTTCTGCATTCTATGATCTAAATTCTGGGTTCTGTATTCTGTTTTCCATATTCTATATTCTGTGTTCTATATTCTATATTCTGTATTCTATATTCTGCATTCCGTATTCTATACTCTATATTCTGTGTTCTTCATTCTATTATCCAAATTCTATATTCAGTATTCTGTATTCTATATTCTAAATTCTGTGTTCTGCATTCCATGTTCTAAATTCTGTGTTCTATATTTTCTATACTATATTCTATATTCTGTGTTCTACATTCTATATTCTAAATCCTATATTCAGTATTGTGTATTCTATATTCTTCATTCTCTATTCTTCATTCCATGTTCTAAGTTCTGGATCCTATACTCTCTATTATATATTCTCTATTTGTGTTCTACATTCTATATTCTACATAGTATATTCTACATTCCGTATCCTATATTCTATATTCTATGTTCTACATTCTAAATTCTAAAATCTATATTCAGTATTCTGTATTCTATAGTATAAATTCTCTGTTCTGCATTCCATTTCTAAATTGTGGTTTCTCTATTCTCTATTCTATATTATATATTTGGGTCGTTCATTCTATATTCTACGTCCTATAATCTGCCATCCGTATTTTATATTCTATATTGTTTGTTCTATATTCTATATTCTAAATTCTATATTCAGTATTTTGTATTCTATATTCTAATTTGTGTGTTCTGCATTCCATGTACTAAATTCTGGGTTCTCTATTCTCTATTCTCTATTCTATATTCTGTGTTTACATTCTATATTCTAAATTCTATATTCAGTATTCTGTATTCTATATTCTAAATTCTGTGTTCTGCTTTCTTTTTATAAATTCTATATTCAGTACCTTGCATTCTATATTCAAAATTCTGTGTTCTGCATTCTATTTTCTAAATTCTATATTCATTATTCTGTATATTATATTCTAAAATCTGTGTTCTGCATTCCATGTTCTAAATTCTGGGTTCTGTATTGTTTTCCATATTCTATATACTGTGTTCTTCATTCTATATTCTGTATTGTAAATTATTTATGCCGTATTATATATTCTGTGTTCTTCATTCTATATTCTGTATTCTATATTCTGCATTCCGTATTCTATATTCTATATTCTGTGCTCTACAGTCTATATTCTAAATCCTATATTCAGTATTGTGTATTCTATATTCTTAATTCTCTATTCTTCATTCCATGTTCTAAGTTCTGGATCCTATACTCTCTATTATATATTCTCTATTTGTGTTCTTCATTCTATATTCTACATAGTATATTCTGCATTCCGTATCCTATATTCTATATTCTATGTTCTACATTCTAAATTCTAAAATCTATATTCAGTATTCTGTATTCTATAGTATAAATTCTCTGTTCTGCATTCCATTTCTAAATTGTGGTTTCTCTATTCTCTATTCTATATTATATATTTGGGTCGTTCATTCTATATTCTACGTCCTATAATCTGCCATCCGTATTTTATATTCTATATTGTTTGTTCTATATTCTATATTCTAAATTCTATATTCAGTATTTTGTATTCTATATTCTAATTTGTGTGTTCTGCATTCCATGTACTAAATTCTGGGTTCTCTATTCTCTATTCTCTATTCTATATTCTGTGTTTACATTCTATATTCTAAATTCTATATTCAGTATTCTGTATTCTATATTCTAAATTCTGTGTTCTGCTTTCTTTTTATAAATTCTATATTCAGTACCTTGCATTCTATATTCTAAATTCTGTGTTCTGCATTCTATTTTCTAAATTCTATATTCATTATTCTGTATATTATATTCTAAAATCTGTGTTCTGCATTCCATGTTCTAAATTCTGGGTTCTGTATTGTTTTCCATATTCTATATACTGTGTTCTTCATTCTATATTCTGTATTGTATATTATTTATGCCGTATTATATATTCTGTGTTCTTCATTCTATATTCTGTATTCTATATTCTGCATTCCGTATTCTATATTCTATATTCTGTGTTCTACATTTTATACTCTAAATTCTATATTCAGTATTCTGTATTGTATATTCCAAATTCTGTGTTCTGCATTGTATGTTCTAAACTTTGGGTTCTGTATTCTGTATTCTATATTCTATATTTTGTGTTCTATAGTCTATATTTGGTATTCAATATTCTGCATTCCGTATTCTATATTCTATATCCTGTGTTCTAAATTCTATATTCAGTATTCTGTGTTTTATTTTCTAAATTCTGTGTTCTGCATTCCATGTTCTAAATTCTAGGTTTTATATTCACTATTGTATTTACTACATTCTGTGTGCTACATTCTATATTATAAATTCTATATTCAGTATTCCGTATTCTATATTCTATATACTGTGTTCTACATTCTATATTCAAAATTCTATATTCATTATCCTGTATTCTATATTCTAAATTCTGTGCTTTGAATTCCATGTTCTAAATTCTGGGTTCTATATTCTCTATTATATATTCTATATTTTTTGTTCTTCATTCTATATTGTACGTTCAATATTCTGCATTCCGTGTTATATATTCTATATTATGTTTCCTACATTCTATATTCTAAATTCTATATTCAGTATTCTGTATTCTATAATCTAAATTCTGTATTCTGATTCAATTTTTAAATTCTGGGTTCTAAATACTCCTTCATATATTCTATATTTTGTGTTCTTAGTTCTTTATTCTGCATTCTATATTCTGCATTCTGTATTTATGTTCTATATTCTGTGTTCTACATCTACTTTCTAAATTCTATAGTCTGTATTCTGTATTCAATATTCTACATTCTGTGTTCTGCATTCTATGTTCTTAATTCTGGGTTCTGTATTTTTTTCCATATTCTATATACTGTGTTCTTCCTTCTATATTCTGTATTGTATATTATTTATGCCGTATTATATATTCTGTGTTCTTCATTCTATATTCTGTATTCTATATTCTGCATTCCGTATTCTATATTCTATATTCTGTGTTCTACATTCTATATTCTAAATTCTATATTCAGTATTCTGTATTCTATAATCTAAATTCTGTATTCTGATTCAATTTTTAAATTCTGGGTTCTAAATACTCCTTCATATATTCTATATTTGGTGTTCTTAGTTCTTTATTCTGCATTCTATATTCTGCATTCTGTATTTATGTTCTTTATTGTGTGTTCAACATCTACTTTCTAAATTGTATATTCTGTATTCTGTATTCAATATTCTACATTCTGTGTTCTGCATTCCATGTTCTAAATTCTGGGTTCTGTATTCTGTTTTCCATATTCTATATTCTGTGTTCTATATTCTATATTCTGTATTCTATATTCTGCATTCCGTATTCTATATTCTATATTCTGTGTTCTACATTTTATACTCTAAATTCTATATTCAGTATTCTGTATTCTATATTCTAAATTCTGTATTCTTCATTCCGTGTTCTAAATTCTGAGTTCTATATTCTCTATTCTATATTCTATATTCTGTGTTCTTCATTTTATATTCTACATTCTATATTCTGCATTCCGTATCCTATATTCTATATACTGTGTTCTACATTCTATATTCAAAATTCTATATTCATTATCCTGTATTCTATATTCTAAATTCTGTGCTTTGAATTTCATGTTCTAAATTCTGGGTTCTATATTCTCTACTATATATTCTTTATTTTTTGTTCTTCATTCTATATTGTACGTTCTATATTCTGCATTCCGTGTTATATATTCTATATTATGTTTTCTACATTCTATATTCTAAATTCTATATTCAGTATTCTGTATTCTATAATCTAAATTTTGTATTCTGATTCAATTTTTAAATTCTGGGTTCTAAATACTCCTTCATATATTCTATATTTTGTGTTCTTAGTTCTTTATTCTGCATTCTATATTCTGCATTCTGTATTTATGTTCTATATTCTGTGTTCTACATCTACTTTCTAAATTCTATATTCTGTATTCTGTATTCAATATTCTACATTCTGTGTTCTGCATTCTATGTTCTAAATTCTGGGTTCTGTATTCTGTTTTCCATATTCTATATTCTGTGTTCTATATTCTATATTCTGTATTCTATATTCTGCATTCCGTATTCTATACTCTATATTCTGTGTTCTTCATTCTATTATCCAATTTCTATATTCAGTATTCTGTATTCTATATTCTAAATTCTGAGTTCTGCATTCCATGTTCTAAATTCTGTGTTCTATATTTTCTATACTATATTCTACATTCTCTGTTCTACATTCTATATTCTAAATCCTATATTCAGTATTGTGTATTCTATATTCTTAATTCTCTATTCTTCATTCCATGTTCTAAATTCTGGATCCTATACTCTCTATTATATATTCTCTATTTGTGTTCTCCATTCTATATTCTACATAGTATATTCTGCATTCCGTATCCTATATTCTATATTCTATGTTCTACATTCTAAATTCTAAAATCTATATTCAGTATTCTGTATTCTATAGTATAAATTCTCTGTTCTGCATTCCATTTCTAAATTGTGGTTTCTCTATTCTCTATTCTATATTATATATTTGGGTCGTTCATTCTATATTCTACGTCCTATAATCTGCCATCCGTATTTTATATTCTATATTGTTTGTTCTATATTCTATATTCTAAATTCTATATTCAGTATTTTGTATTCTATATTCTAATTTGTGTGTTCTGCATTCCATGTACTAAATTCTGGGTTCTCTATTCTCTATTCTCTATTCTATATTCTGTGTTTACATTCTATATTCTAAAGTCTATATTCAGTATTCTGTATTCTATATTCTAAATTCTGTGTTCTGCTTTCTTTTTATAAATTCTATATTCAGTACCTTGCATTCTATATTCTAAATTCTGTGTTCTGCATTCTATTTTCTAAATTCTATATTCATTATTCTGTATATTATATTCTAAAATCTGTGTTCTGCATTCCATGTTCTAAATTCTGGGTTCTGTATTTTTTTCCATATTCTATATACTGTGTTCTTCCTTCTATATTCTGTATTGTATATTATTTATGCCGTATTATATATTCTGTGTTCTTCATTCTATATTCTGTATTCTATATTCTGCATTCCGTATTCTATATTCTATATTCTGTGTTCTAAATTCTATATTCTAAATTCTATATTCAGTATTCTGTATTCTATAATCTAAATTCTGTATTCTGATTCAATTTTTAAATTCTGGGTTCTAAATACTCCTACATATATTCTATATTTTGTGTTCTTAGTTCTTTATTCTGCATTCTATATTCTGCATTCTGTATTTATGTTCTTTATTCTGTGTTCAACATCTACTTTCTAAATTGTATATTCTGTATTCTGTATTCAATATTCTATATTCTGTGTTCTGCATTCCATGTTCTAAATTCTGGGTTCTGTATTCTGTTTTCCATATTCTATATTCTGTGTTCTATATTCTATATTCTGTATTCTATATTCTGCATTCCGTATTCTATACTCTATATTCTGTGTTCTTCATTCTATTATCCAAATTCTATATTCAGTATTCTGTATTCTATATTCTAAATTCTGTGTTCTGCATTCCATGTTCTAAATTCTGGGTTCTGTATTGTTTTCCATATTCTATATACTGTGTTCTTCATTCTATATTCTGTATTGTATATTATTTATGCCGTATTATATATTCTGTGTTCTTCATTCTATATTCTGTATTCTTTTTCTGCATTCCGTATTCTATATTCTATATTCTGTGCTCTACAGTCTATATTCTAAATCCTATATTCAGTATTGTGTATTCTATATTCTTAATTCTCTATTCTTCATTCCATGTTCTAAGTTCTGGATCCTATACTCTCTATTTTATATTCTCTATTTGTGTTCTTCATTCTATATTCTACATAGTATATTCTGCATTCCGTATCCTATATTCTATATTCTATGTTCTACATTCTAAATTCTAAAATCTATATTCAGTATTCTGTATTCTATAGTATAAATTCTCTGTTCTGCATTCCATTTCTAAATTGTGGTTTCTCTATTCTCTATTCTATATTATATATTTGGGTCGTTCATTCTATATTCTACGTCCTATAATCTGCCATCCGTATTTTATATTCTATATTGTTTGTTCTATATTCTATATTCTAAATTCTATATTCAGTATTTTGTATTCTATATTCTAATTTGTGTGTTCTGCATTCCATGTACTAAATTCTGGGTTCTCTATTCTCTATTCTCTATTCTATATTCTGTGTTTACATTCTATATTCTAAATTCTATATTCAGTATTCTGTATTCTATATTCTAAATTCTGTGTTCTGCATTCTATTTTCTAAATTCTATATTCATTATTCTGTATATTATATTCTAAAATCTGTGTTCTGCATTCCATGTTCTAAATTCTGGGTTCTGTATTGCTTTCCATATTCTATATACTGTGTTCTTCATTCTATATTCTGTATTGTATATTATTTATGCCCTATTATATATTCTGTGTTCTTCATTCTATATTCTGTATTCTATATTCTGCATTCCGTATTCTATATTCTATATTCTGTGTTCTAAATTCTATATTCTAAATTCTATATTCCGTATTCTGTATTCTATATTCTACATTCTGTGTTTTGTATTCCATGTTGTATATTCTGGCTTCTATATTCTTTATTCTATATTCTGAATTCTGTGTTCTGCATTCAATGTTGTAAATTCTATATTCAGTATTCTGTATTCTATATTCTATATTCTGTGTTCTGCATTCCATGTTCTAAATTGTGGGTTCTATACACTTTATTCTATATTCTGTGTTCTACATTCTATATTCTAAATTCCATATTCAGTGTTCTGTATTGTATATTCTAAATTCTGGGTTCTGATTCCATGTACTAAATTCTGGGTTCTACATTCTCTATTCTATTTTCTATATTCTGTGTTTTACATTTTATATTCTAAATTCTATATTCAGTAATCTGTGTTCCATATTCTAAATTCTGTGTTCTTCATTCTATATTCAAAATTCTATATTCAGTATTCTGTATTGTATGTTCTAAATACCGTGTTCTGCATTCAATGTTCTAAATTCTGTGTTCTGCATTCCATGCTCTTAGGTTTGGGATCTATAATCTATATTCTATATTCTGTGTTCTACATTCTACATTCTAAATTCTATATTCAGTATTATTTAATCTATATTCTTAATTCTGAGTTCTGCATAGCATGTTCTTTATTCTGGATTCTATATTCTGTATTCTACATTCTATATTCTGTGTTCTACATTCTATATTCTAAATTCTATATTCAGTATTCTTTATTCTATATTCTAAATTCGGTGTTCTACATTCTATATTCTAAATAGTATATTCAGTATTCTGTATTCTATATTCTAAATTCTGTGTTCAGCATTCCATGTTCTGAATTCTGATTTCTGTATTCTGTTTCCATATTCTATATTCTGTGTTCTACATTGTATATTATAAATTCTATGTTCAGTGTTCTGTAATCTATATTCTTAATTCTGTGTTCTGCATTCCATGTTCTAATTTCTCTATTCTATATTTTGTGTTCTACATTCTATATTCTGTATTCAATATTCTGCATTCCGTATTCTAAATTCTATTTCTGTGTTCTACATTCTAAATTCTGGGTTCTGCATTCCATGTTCCAAATTCTGGGTTCTGTATTCTTCATTCTCTTTACTTTATTCTCTGTTCTGCATTCTCTATTCTACATTCTCTATTCTGTATTCTATATTCTACATTCTGTGTTCTGCATTCAATGTTCTAAACTCTGGTTTCTGTATTCTGTATTCTATAGTCTGTTTTGTACATTCTAAAGTATACATTCTATATTCTGTATTCTGTACTCTATATTCTAAATTCAGTGTTCTGAATTCTACGTTCTAAACTCTGGGTTCTGTATTCTGTTTTCTATATTCTATATTCTGTGTTATACATTCTATATTCAACATTCTGTATACTGTATTTTATTTACTAAATTCTGTTTTCTGAATTCCATGTTCTAAATAATGTGTTCTGCATTGTGTATTCTATATTCTATACCCTGTGTTGTATATTCTGTGTTATACATTCTATATTCAGTATTCAAAATTCTAAAATCTAAACTCTGTGTTCTGAATTCCATGTTCTAAATTCTGTGTTCTGTAGTCTGTATTCTGAATTCCATATTCTCTTACTACATCCAGTATTCTACATTCTATATCCTGTATTCTGTATACAATATTCCATATACTGTGTTCAACAATGTAAATTCTATATTCTATATTCTGTATTCTGCACTCTATATTCTAAATCCTGTGTTCTGAATTACAACTTGTATAATCAAGTTTCTGCATTCTGTATTATATATTCTATATTCTGTGTTCTACATTCTGTATTCTACATTGTATATTATGTATTCTGTATACTATATACTATATTATGCGTTCTGATTTCCATGTTCTAAATTCTGGGTTCTGTATTCCGTAATCTGTATTCAATATTCTGTGTTCTACATTCTGTTTTGTACATTCTATGTACTGTATTCTATATTATAAATTCTGTGTACAACATTCTATATACCACATAATATTTCGGTATACGTTATTATATATTCTGTGTTCTGATTTCCTTGTTCTAAATTCTGCATACTGCATTCTGTATTCTATATTCTATATTCTGTGTTCTACATTCTATATTCTACATTCTATTCCTTTATTCTATATTATGTATTGTGTGTTCTGAATTCCATGTTCTGAATCCTGCGTTCTGTATGCTGTATTCCATATTCTGTGTTTTGAATTCTATGTTCTATATTCTATATTCAGCATTTTGTAATCTAAAGACTTAATTCTGTGTTCTGCATTCTATGGTCTAAATTCTGGGTTCTGTATTCTGTTTTCCGTATACCATATTCTGTGTTCTATATTCTATATTCTGTATTCCGTATTCTATATTCTATACTCTGTGTTCTACATTCTATATTCTGCATACTGTATTCAGTATAATGTATTCTATATTCTAAATTCTGTGTTCTGCACCCATGTTCTAAATTCTGGGTTCTATATTTTCTTATCTATATTCTATATTTTGTGTTCTATATTCTACATTCTAAATTCTATATTCAGTATTCTGTATTTTATATTCTTTATTAAGTGTTCTACATTCTATATTCTAAGTTCTATATTCAATATTCTGTATTCTATATTCTTAATTCTATGTTCTGCATTCCGGGTTCTAAGTTCTGTGTTCTATTCTCTCTAGTATATATTCTATATTTGTGTTCTTCATTCTACATTCTACAAAGTATATTCTACATTCCGTATTCTATATTCTATATTCTATGTTCTACATTCTATATTCTAAAATATTTATTCAGTTTTCTAAATTCTATATTCTAAATTCTCTGTTCTGCATTCCATTTCTAAATTCTGGTTGCTATATTCTCTATTCTATATTCTATATTTTGTGTTCTACATTCTATATTCTAAATTTTATATTCAGTATTCTGTATTCTATATTCTATATTCTGTGTTCTGCATTCCATGTTCTAAATTGTGGGTTCTATACACTTTATTCTATATTCTGTGTTCTACATTCTATATTCTAAATTCCATATTCAGTGTTCTGTATTGTATATTCTAAATTCTGGGTTCTGATTCCATGTACTAAATTCTGGGTTCTACATTCTCTATTCTATTTTCTATATTCTGTGTTTTACATTTTATATTCTAAATTCTATATTCAGTAATCTGTGTTCCATATTCTAAATTCTGTGTTCTTCATTCTATATTCAAAATTCTATATTCAGTATTCTGTATTGTATGTTCTAAATACCGTGTTCTGCATTCAATGTTCTAAATTCTGTGTTCTGCATTCCATGCTCTTAGGTTTGGGATCTATAATCTATATTCTATATTCTGTGTTCTACATTCTACATTCTAAATTCTATATTCAGTATTATTTAATCTATATTCTTAATTCTGAGTTCTGCATAGCATGTTCTTTATTCTGGATTCTATATTCTGTATTCTACATTCTATATTCTGTGTTCTACATTCTATATTCTAAATTCTATATTCAGTATTCTTTATTCTATATTCTAAATTCGGTGTTCTACATTCTATATTCTAAATAGTATATTCAGTATTCTGTATTCTATATTCTAAATTCTGTGTTCAGCATTCCATGTTCTGAATTCTGATTTCTGTATTCTGTTTCCATATTCTATATTCTGTGTTCTACATTGTATATTATAAATTCTATGTTCAGTGTTCTGTAATCTATATTCTTAATTCTGTGTTCTGCATTCCATGTTCTAATTTCTCTATTCTATATTTTGTGTTCTACATTCTATATTCTGTATTCAATATTCTGCATTCCGTATTCTAAATTCTATTTCTGTGTTCTACATTCTAAATTCTGGGTTCTGCATTCCATGTTCCAAATTCTGGGTTCTGTATTCTTCATTCTCTTTACTTTATTCTCTGTTCTGCATTCTCTATTCTACATTCTCTATTCTGTATTCTATATTCTACATTCTGTGTTCTGCATTCAATGTTCTAAACTCTGGTTTCTGTATTCTGTATTCTATAGTCTGTTTTGTACATTCTAAAGTATACATTCTATATTCTGTATTCTGTACTCTATATTCTAAATTCAGTGTTCTGAATTCTACGTTCTAAACTCTGGGTTCTGTATTCTGTTTTCTATATTCTATATTCTGTGTTATACATTCTATATTCAACATTCTGTATACTGTATTTTATTTACTAAATTCTGTTTTCTGAATTCCATGTTCTAAATAATGTGTTCTGCATTGTGTATTCTATATTCTATACCCTGTGTTGTATATTCTGTGTTATACATTCTATATTCAGTATTCAAAATTCTAAAATCTAAACTCTGTGTTCTGAATTCCATGTTCTAAATTCTGTGTTCTGTAGTCTGTATTCTGAATTCCATATTCTCTTACTACATCCAGTATTCTACATTCTATATCCTGTATTCTGTATACAATATTCCATATACTGTGTTCAACAATGTAAATTCTATATTCTATATTCTGTATTCTGCACTCTATATTCTAAATCCTGTGTTCTGAATTACAACTTGTATAATCAAGTTTCTGCATTCTGTATTATATATTCTATATTCTGTGTTCTACATTCTGTATTCTACATTGTATATTATGTATTCTGTATACTATATACTATATTATGCGTTCTGATTTCCATGTTCTAAATTCTGGGTTCTGTATTCCGTAATCTGTATTCAATATTCTGTGTTCTACATTCTGTTTTGTACATTCTATGTACTGTATTCTATATTATAAATTCTGTGTACAACATTCTATATACCACATAATATTTCGGTATACGTTATTATATATTCTGTGTTCTGATTTCCTTGTTCTAAATTCTGCATACTGCATTCTGTATTCTATATTCTATATTCTGTGTTCTACATTCTATATTCTACATTCTATTCCTTTATTCTATATTATGTATTGTGTGTTCTGAATTCCATGTTCTGAATCCTGCGTTCTGTATGCTGTATTCCATATTCTGTGTTTTGAATTCTATGTTCTATATTCTATATTCAGCATTTTGTAATCTAAAGACTTAATTCTGTGTTCTGCATTCTATGGTCTAAATTCTGGGTTCTGTATTCTGTTTTCCGTATACCATATTCTGTGTTCTATATTCTATATTCTGTATTCCGTATTCTATATTCTATACTCTGTGTTCTACATTCTATATTCTGCATACTGTATTCAGTATAATGTATTCTATATTCTAAATTCTGTGTTCTGCACCCATGTTCTAAATTCTGGGTTCTATATTTTCTTATCTATATTCTATATTTTGTGTTCTATATTCTACATTCTAAATTCTATATTCAGTATTCTGTATTTTATATTCTTTATTAAGTGTTCTACATTCTATATTCTAAGTTCTATATTCAATATTCTGTATTCTATATTCTTAATTCTATGTTCTGCATTCCGGGTTCTAAGTTCTGTGTTCTATTCTCTCTAGTATATATTCTATATTTGTGTTCTTCATTCTACATTCTACAAAGTATATTCTACATTCCGTATTCTATATTCTATATTCTATGTTCTACATTCTATATTCTAAAATATTTATTCAGTTTTCTAAATTCTATATTCTAAATTCTCTGTTCTGCATTCCATTTCTAAATTCTGGTTGCTATATTCTCTATTCTATATTCTATATTTTGTGTTCTACTTTCTATATTCTACCTTCTTTATTCTGCATTCCGTATTTTATATTCTATATTCTGTGTTCTATTTCTATATTCTAAATTCTATATTCACTATTTTGTATTCTATATTATAATTTTTGTGATCTGCATTCCATGTTCTAAATTCTGGGTTCTATATTCTCTATTCTATGTTATATATTCTGTGTTCTTCATTCTATATTCTAAATTCTATATTCAGTATTGTTTATTCTATGTTCTAAATTCTGGGCCTAATTCTATGTTCTAAATTCTATATTCAGTATTCTGTATTCTATATTCCAAATTCTGTGTTCTGCAATCCATGTTCTAAATTCTGGTTTCTGTATTCTGTTTTCCATTTTTTATATTCTGTGTTCTACATTCTATATTGTGTATTGTATATTCTTTATGCCGTATTCTCTATTCTGAGTTTTTCATTCTACATTCTGTATTCCATATTCTGCATTCCGTATTCTATATTCTATATTCTGTGTTCTACATTCTGTACTCTAAATTCTATATTCAGTTTTCTCTATTCTATATTCAAAATTCTGTCTTCTACATTGTATATTCTAAATTCTATATTCTATATTCAAAATTCTGTGTTCTTCATTCCGTGTTCTAAATTCTGGGTTCTATATTCTCTATTCTATATTCTATATTGTGTGCTCTTCATTCTATATTCTACATTCTATATTCTAAATTCTATATTCTATATTCCAAATTCTGTGTTCTGCATTTCATATTCTAAATTCTGGGTTATGTATTCTGTATTCCATATTTTATATTTTGTGTTCTATATTCTATATTTGGTATTCTATATTTTGCATTCCGTATTCTATATTCTATATCCTGTGTTCTAAATCCTATATTCAGTATTCTGTATTTTATTTTCTAAATTCTGTGTTCTGCTTTCCATGTTCTAAATTCTTGGTTCTATATTCTCTATTCTATATACTATATTCTGTGTGCTACATTCTATATTCTAAATTCTATATTCATTATTCTGTATTCAATATTCTAAATTCTGTTTTCTGCATTCCATGTTCTAAATTCTACATTCAGTATTCTGTATTCTATATTCTAAATTCTGGGTTCTGCATTCTATGTTGTAAACTCTATATTAAGTATTCTGTATTCTATTTTCTAAATTCTGTGTTCTGCAATCCATGTTTTAAATTCTGGGTTCTGTATTTTGTTTTACATATTTTATATATTGTGTTGTACATTCTATATTCTGTATTCAATATTCTGCATTCTGTATTCTAAATTGTATTTCTGTGTTCTTCATTCTAAATTCTGTGTTCTGCATTCCATGTTCTAAATTCAATATTCAGTATTCTGTATTCTATATTCTAAATTCTGTGTTCTGCATTCTATGTTCTAAATTCTATATTCAGTATTCTGTATTCTATATTCTATATTCTGTGTTCTGCATTCCATGTTCTAAATTCTGGGTTCTGTATTCTCTTTTCCATATTCTATATTCTGTTTTCTACATTCTATATTCTGTATTCTATATTCTGCATTCCGTATTCTTTAATCTATATTCTGTGTTCTACATTCTGTACTCTAAATTCTATATTCAGTATTCACTATTCTATATTCAAAATTCTGTGTTCTACATTGTATATTGTAAATTCTATATTCTATATTCAAAATTCTGTGTTCTTCATTCCGTGTTCTAAATTCTGTTTTCTATATTCTCTATCCTATATTGTGTGTTCTTCATTCTATATTCTACATTCTATATTCTAAATTCTATATTGTATATTCCAAATTCTGTGTTCTGCATTTCATATTCTAAATTCTGGGTTATGTATTCTGTATTCCATATTTTATATTTTGTTTTCTATATTCTATATTTGGTATTCTATATTCTGCATTCCTTATTCTATATTCTATATCCTGTGTTCTAAATCCTATATTCAGTATTCTGTATTTTATTTTCAAAATTCTGTGTTCTGCATTCCATGTTCTAAATTCTGTGTTCTATATTCTTTTTTCCATATTCTAGATTCAGTGTTCTATATTCTATATTCTGTATTCTGTATTCTGCATTCCGTATTCTACAATGTATATTCTGTGTTCTAAATTTTATTTTCCAAATTCTATATGTAGTATTCTGTATTGTATATTCTATATGCTGTTTTGTAAATTCTGTATTCTAAATTCTATATTCTTTATTCTAAATTCTGTGTTCTGCATACCGTGTTCAAAATTCTGTGTTCTATATTCTTTATTCTGTATCCTATAATTTGTGTTGTTCATTCTATATTCTATATCCTATATTCTGCATTCAGTTGTCTATATTGTATATTCTGTGTTCTACATTCTATATTCTAAATTCTATATTCCTTATTCCGTAGTATATATTCTATATTCTATGTTCTGCATTGTATATTCTAAATTCTACATTCAGTAAACTGTATTCTAAATACTAAATTCTGTGTTCTGCATTTCATGTTCTAAATTCTGTGTTCTATATTCTCTTTTCTATATTCTATATTCTGTGTCCTTCATTCAATATTCTAAATTCTATATTCAGTATTCTCTATTCTATATTCTAAATTCTGTGCTCTGCATACCATGTTCGTATTTCGGGATTCTGTATTCTGTTTCCATATTTAACATTCTGTGTTCTAAATTCTATATTCTGTATAATATATTCTGCATTATGTATTCAATATTGTATATTTTGTGTTCTACATTCTATATTCTAAATTCTATAATCTATATTCTAAATTCTGTGTTCTTTATTCCGTGTTCTTAATTCTGGGTTCAATAATCTCTTTTCTATATTCTATATTCTGTGTTCGACATTCAATATTCTAAATTCTATATTTAGTATTCTCAATTCTATATTCAAAATTCTGTGTTCTACATGCTATATTCTAAATTCTATATTCTATATTAAAAATTCTGTATTCTTCATTCCGTGTTCTAAATTCTGAGTTCTATATTCTCTATTCTATATTCTATATTCTGTGTTCTTCATTCTATATTCTACATTCTATATTCTGCATTCCGTATTCTATATTCTATATACTGTGTTCTACATTCTATATTCTAAATTCTATATTCAGTATTCTGTATTCTATATTCTAAATTCTGAGTTCTGCATTCCATGTTCTAAATTCTGTGTTCTATATTTTCTATACTATATTCTACATTCTCTGTTCTACATTCTATATTCTAAATCCTATATTCAGTATTGTGTATTCTATATTCTTAATTCTCTATTCTTCATTCCATGTTCTAAATTCTGGATCCTATACTCTCTATTATATATTCTCTATTTGTGTTCTCCATTCTATATTCTACATAGTATATTCTGCATTCCGTATCCTATATTCTATATTCTATGTTCTACATTCTAAATTCTAAAATCTATATTCAGTATTCTGTATTCTATAGTATAAATTCTCTGTTCTGCATTCCATTTCTAAATTGTGGTTTCTCTATTCTCTATTCTATATTATATATTTGGGTCGTTCATTCTATATTCTACGTCCTATAATCTGCCATCCGTATTTTATATTCTATATTGTTTGTTCTATATTCTATATTCTAAATTCTATATTCAGTATTTTGTATTCTATATTCTAATTTGTGTGTTCTGCATTCCATGTACTAAATTCTGGGTTCTCTATTCTCTATTCTCTATTCTATATTCTGTGTTTACATTCTATATTCTAAAGTCTATATTCAGTATTCTGTATTCTATATTCTAAATTCTGTGTTCTGCTTTCTTTTTATAAATTCTATATTCAGTACCTTGCATTCTATATTCTAAATTCTGTGTTCTGCATTCTATTTTCTAAATTCTATATTCATTATTCTGTATATTATATTCTAAAATCTGTGTTCTGCATTCCATGTTCTAAATTCTGGGTTCTGTATTTTTTTCCATATTCTATATACTGTGTTCTTCCTTCTATATTCTGTATTGTATATTATTTATGCCGTATTATATATTCTGTGTTCTTCATTCTATATTCTGTATTCTATATTCTGCATTCCGTATTCTATATTCTATATTCTGTGTTCTACATTCTATATTCTAAATTCTATATTCAGTATTCTGTATTCTATAATCTAAATTCTGTATTCTGATTCAATTTTTAAATTCTGGGTTCTAAATACTCCTACATATATTCTATATTTTGTGTTCTTAGTTCTTTATTCTGCATTCTATATTCTGCATTCTGTATTTATGTTCTTTATTCTGTGTTCAACATCTACTTTCTAAATTGTATATTCTGTATTCTGTATTCAATATTCTATATTCTGTGTTCTGCATTCCATGTTCTAAATTCTGGGTTCTGTATTCTGTTTTCCATATTCTATATTCTGTGTTCTATATTCTATATTCTGTATTCTATATTCTGCATTCCGTATTCTATACTCTATATTCTGTGTTCTTCATTCTATTATCCAAATTCTATATTCAGTATTCTGTATTCTATATTCTAAATTCTGTGTTCTGCATTCCATGTTCTAAATTTTGGGTTCTGTATTGTTTTACATATTCTATATACTGTGTTCTTCATTCTATATTCTGTATTGTATATTATTTATGCCGTATTATATATTCTGTGTTCTTCATTCTATATTCTGTATTCTTTTTCTGCATTCCGTATTCTATATTCTATATTCTGTGCTCTACAGTCTATATTCTAAATCCTATATTCAGTATTGTGTATTCTATATTCTTAATTCTCTATTCTTCATTCCATGTTCTAAGTTCTGGATCCTATACTCTCTATTTTATATTCTCTATTTGTGTTCTTCATTCTATATTCTACATAGTATATTCTGCATTCCGTATCCTATATTCTATATTCTATGTTCTACATTCTAAATTCTAAAATCTATATTCAGTATTCTGTATTCTATAGTATAAATTCTCTGTTCTGCATTCCATTTCTAAATTGTGGTTTCTCTATTCTCTATTCTCTATTATATATTTGGGTCGTTCATTCTATATTCTACGTCCTATAATCTGCCATCCGTATTTTATATTCTATATTGTTTGTTCTATATTCTATATTCTAAATTCTATATTCAGTATTTTGTATTCTATATTCTAATTTGTGTGTTCTGCATTCCATGTACTAAATTCTGGGTTCTCTATTCTCTATTCTCTATTCTATATTCTGTGTTTACATTCTATATTCTAAATTCTATATTCAGTATTCTGTATTCTATATTCTAAATTCTGTGTTCTGCATTCCATGTTCTAAATTCTGGGTTCTGTATTGCTTTCCATATTCTATATACTGTGTTCTTCATTCTATATTCTGTATTGTATATTATTTATGCCGTATTATATATTCTGTGTTCTTCATTCTATATTCTGTATTCTATATTCTGCATTCCGTATTCTATATTCTATATTCTGTGTTCTAAATTCTATATTCTAAATTCTATATTCCGTATTCTGTATTCTATATTCTACATTCTGTGTTTTGTATTCCATGTTGTATATTCTGGCTTCTATATTCTTTATTCTATATTCTAAATTCTGTGTTCTGCATTCAATGTTGTAAATTCTATATTCAGTATTCTGTATTCTATATTCTATATTCTGTGTTCTGCATTCCATGTTCTAAATTGTGGGTTCTATTCACTTTATTCTATATTCTATATTCTGTGTTCTACATTCTATATTCTAAATTCCATATTCAGTGTTCTGTATTGTATATTCTAAATTCTGGGTTCTGATTCCATGTACTAAATCCTGGGTTCTACATTCTCTATTCTATTTTCTATATTCTGTGTTTTACATTTTATATTCTAAATTCTATATTCAGTAATCTGTGTTCCATATTCTAAATTCTGTGTTCTTCATTCTATATTCAAAATTCTATATTCAGTATTCTGTATTGTATGTTCTAAATACCGTGTTCTGCATTCAATGTTCTAAATTCTGTGTTCTGCATTCCATGCTCTTAGGTTTGGGATCTATAATCTATATTCTATATTCTGTGTTCTACATTCTACATTCTAAATTCTATATTCAGTATTATTTAATCTATATTCTTAATTCTGAGTTCTGCATAGCATGTTCTTTATTCTGGATTCTATATTCTGTATTCTACATTCTATATTCTGTGTTCTACATTCTATATTCTAAATTCTATATTCAGTATTCTTTATTCTATATTCTAAATTCGGTGTTCTACATTCTATATTCTAAATAGTATATTCAGTATTCTGTATTCTATATTCTAAATTCTGTGTTCAGCATTCCATGTTCTGAATTCTGATTTCTGTATTCTGTTTCCATATTCTATATTCTGTGTTCTACATTGTATATTATAAATTCTATGTTCAGTGTTCTGTAATCTATATTCTTAATTCTGTGTTCTGCATTCCATGTTCTAATTTCTCTATTCTATATTTTGTGTTCTACATTCTATATTCTGTATTCAATATTCTGCATTCCGTATTCTAAATTCTATTTCTGTGTTCTACATTCTAAATTCTGGGTTCTGCATTCCATGTTCCAAATTCTGGGTTCTGTATTCTTCATTCTCTATACTTTATTCTCTGTTCTGCATTCTCTATTCTACATTCTCTATTCTGTATTCTATATTCTACATTCTGTGTTCTGCATTCAATGTTCTAAACTCTGGTTTCTGTATTCTGTATTCTATAGTCTGTTTTGTACATTCTAAAGTATACATTCTATATTCTGTATTCTGTACTCTATATTCTAAATTCAGTGTTCTGAATTCTACGTTCTAAACTCTGGGTTCTGTATTCTGTTTTCTATATTCTATATTCTGTGTTATACATTCTATATTCAACATTCTGTATACTGTATTTTATTTACTAAATTCTGTTTTCTGAATTCCATGTTCTAAATAATGTGTTCTGCATTGTGTATTCTATATTCTATACCCTGTGTTGTATATTCTGTGTTATACATTCTATATTCAGTATTCAAAATTCTAAAATCTAAACTCTGTGTTCTGAATTCCATGTTCTAAATTCTGTGTTCTGTAGTCTGTATTCTGAATTCCATATTCTCTTACTACATCCAGTATTCTACATTCTATATCCTGTATTCTGTATACAATATTCCATATACTGTGTTCAACAATGTAAATTCTATATTCTATATTCTGTATTTGGCACTCTATATTCTAAATCCTGTGTTCTGAATTACAACTTGTATAATCAAGTTTCTGCATTCTGTATTATATATTCTATATTCTGTGTTCTACATTCTGTATTCTACATTGTATATTATGTATTCTGTATACTATATACTATATTATGCGTTCTGATTTCCATGTTCTAAATTCTGGGTTCTGTATTCCGTAATCTGTATTCAATATTCTGTGTTCTACATTCTGTTTTGTACATTCTATGTACTGTATTCTATATTATAAATTCTGTGTACAACATTCTATATACCACATAATATTTCGGTATACGTTATTATATATTCTGTGTTCTGATTTCCTTGTTCTAAATTCTGCATACTGCATTCTGTATTCTATATTCTATATTCTGTGTTCTACATTCTATATTCTACATTCTATTCCTTTATTCTATATTATGTATTGTGTGTTCTGAATTCCATGTTCTGAATCCTGCGTTCTGTATGCTGTATTCCATATTCTGTGTTTTGAATTCTATGTTCTATATTCTATATTCAGCATTCTGTAATCTAAAGACTTAATTCTGTGTTCTGCATTCTATGGTCTAAATTCTGGGTTCTGTATTCTGTTTTCCATATACCATATTCTGTGTTCTATATTCTATATTCTGTATTCCGTATTCTATATTCTATACTCTGTGTTCTACATTCTATATTCTGCATACTGTATTCAGTATAATGTATTCTATATTCTAAATTCTGTGTTCTGCACCCATGTTCTAAATTCTGGGTTCTATATTTTCTTATCTATATTCTATATTTTGTGTTCTATATTCTACATTCTAAATTCTATATTCAGTATTCTGTATTTTATATTCTTTATTAAGTGTTCTACATTCTATATTCTAAGTTCTATATTCAATATTCTGTATTCTATATTCTTAATTCTATGTTCTGCATTCCGGGTTCTAAGTTCTGTGTTCTATTCTCTCTAGTATATATTCTATATTTGTGTTCTTCATTCTACATTCTACAAAGTATATTCTACATTCCGTATTCTATATTCTATATTCTATGTTCTACATTCTATATTCTAAAATATTTATTCAGTTTTCTAAATTCTATATTCTAAATTCTCTGTTCTGCATTCCATTTCTAAATTCTGGTTGCTATATTCTCTATTCTATATTCTATATTTTGTGTTCTTCTTTCTATATTCTACCTTCTTTATTCTGCATTCCGTATTTTATATTCTATATTCTGTGTTCTATTTCTATATTCTAAATTCTATATTCACTATTTTGTATTCTATATTATAATTTTTGTGATCTGCATTCCATGTTCTAAATTCTGGGTTCTATATTCTCTATTCTATGTTATATATTCTGTGTTCTTCATTCTATATTCTAAATTCTATATTCAGTATTGTTTATTCTATGTTCTAAATTCTGGGCCTAATTCTATGTTCTAAATTCTATATTCAGTATTCTGTATTCTATATTTCAAATTCTGTGTTCTGCAATCCATGTTCTAAATTCTGGTTTCTGTATTCTGTTTTCCATTTTTTATATTCTGTGTTCTACATTCTATATTGTGTATTGTATATTCTTTATGCCGTGTTCTCTATTCTGAGTTTTTCATTCTACATTCTGTATTCCATATTCTGCATTCCGTATTCTATATTCTATATTCTGTGTTCTACATTCTGTACTCTAAATTCTATATTCAGTTTTCTCTATTCTATATTCAAAATTCTGTCTTCTACATTGTATATTCTAAATTCTATATTCTATATTCAAAATTCTGTGTTCTTCATTCCGTGTTCTAAATTCTGGGTTCTATATTCTCTATTCTATATTCTATATTGTGTGCTCTTCATTCTATATTCTACATTCTATATTCTAAATTCTATATTCTATATTCCAAATTCTGTGTTCTGCATTTCATATTCTAAATTCTGGGTTATGTATTCTGTATTCCATATTTTATATTTTGTGTTCTATATTCTATATTTGGTATTCTATATTTTGCATTCCGTATTCTATATTCTATATCCTGTGTTCTAAATCCTATATTCAGTATTCTGTATTTTATTTTCTAAATTCTGTGTTCTGCTTTCCATGTTCTAAATTCTTGGTTCTATATTCTCTATTCTATATACTATATTCTGTGTGCTACATTCTATATTCTAAATTCTATATTCATTATTCTGTATTCAATATTCTAAATTCTGTTTTCTGCATTCCATGTTCTAAATTCTACATTCAGTATTCTGTATTCTATATTCTAAATTCTGGGTTCTGCATTCTATGTTGTAAACTCTATATTAAGTATTCTGTATTCTATTTTCTAAATTCTGTGTTCTGCAATCCATGTTTTAAATTCTGGGTTCTGTATTTTGTTTTACATATTTTATATATTGTGTTGTACATTCTATATTCTGTATTCAATATTCTGCATTCTGTATTCTAAATTGTATTTCTGTGTTCTTCATTCTAAATTCTGTGTTCTGCATTCCATGTTCTAAATTCAATATTCAGTATTCTGTATTCTATATTCTAAATTCTGTGTTCTGCATTCTATGTTCTAAATTCTATATTCAGTATTCTGTATTCTATATTCTATATTCTGTGTTCTGCATTCCATGTTCTAAATTCTGGGTTCTGTATTCTCTTTTCCATATTCTATATTCTGTTTTCTACATTCTATATTCTGTATTCTATATTCTGCATTCCGTATTCTTTAATCTATATTCTGTGTTCTACATTCTGTACTCTAAATTCTATATTCAGTATTCACTATTCTATATTCAAAATTCTGTGTTCTACATTGTATATTGTAAATTCTATATTCTATATTCAAAATTCTGTGTTCTTCATTCCGTGTTCTAAATTCTGTTTTCTATATTCTCTATCCTATATTGTGTGTTCTTCATTCTATATTCTACATTCTATATTCTAAATTCTATATTGTATATTCCAAATTCTGTGTTCTGCATTTCATATTCTAAATTCTGGGTTATGTATTCTGTATTCCATATTTTATATTTTGTTTTCTATATTCTATATTTGGTATTCTATATTCTGCATTCCTTATTCTATATTCTATATCCTGTGTTCTAAATCCTATATTCAGTATTCTGTATTTTATTTTCAAAATTCTGTGTTCTGCATTCCATGTTCTAAATTCTGTGTTCTATATTCTTTTTTCCATATTCTAGATTCAGTGTTCTATATTCTATATTCTGTATTCTGTATTCTGCATTCCGTATTCTACAATGTATATTCTGTGTTCTAAATTTTATTTTCCAAATTCTATATGTAGTATTCTGTATTGTATATTCTATATGCTGTTTTGTAAATTCTGTATTCTAAATTCTATATTCTTTATTCTAAATTCTGTGTTCTGCATACCGTGTTCAAAATTCTGTGTTCTATATTCTTTATTCTGTATCCTATAATTTGTGTTGTTCATTCTATATTCTATATCCTATATTCTGCATTCAGTTGTCTATATTGTATATTCTGTGTTCTACATTCTATATTCTAAATTCTATATTCCTTATTCCGTAGTATATATTCTATATTCTATGTTCTGCATTGTATATTCTAAATTCTACATTCAGTAAACTGTATTCTAAATACTAAATTCTGTGTTCTGCATTTCATGTTCTAAATTCTGTGTTCTATATTCTCTTTTCTATATTCTATATTCTGTGTCCTTCATTCAATATTCTAAATTCTATATTCAGTATTCTCTATTCTATATTCTAAATTCTGTGCTCTGCATACCATGTTCGTATTTCGGGATTCTGTATTCTGTTTCCATATTTAACATTCTGTGTTCTAAATTCTATATTCTGTATAATATATTCTGCATTATGTATTCAATATTGTATATTTTGTGTTCTACATTCTATATTCTAAATTCTATAATCTATATTCTAAATTCTGTGTTCTTTATTCCGTGTTCTTAATTCTGGGTTCAATAATCTCTTTTCTATATTCTATATTCTGTGTTCGACATTCAATATTCTAAATTCTATATTTAGTATTCTCAATTCTATATTCAAAATTCTGTGTTCTACATGCTATATTCTAAATTCTATATTCTATATTAAAAATTCTGTATTCTTCATTCCGTGTTCTAAATTCTGAGTTCTATATTCTCTATTCTATATTCTATATTCTGTGTTCTTCATTCTATATTCTACATTCTATATTCTGCATTCCGTATTCTATATTCTATATACTGTGTTCTACATTCTATATTCTAAATTCTATATTCAGTATTCTGTATTCTATATTCTAAATTCTGAGTTCTGCATTCCATGTTCTAAATTCTGTGTTCTATATTTTCTATACTATATTCTACATTCTCTGTTCTACATTCTATATTCTAAATCCTATATTCAGTATTGTGTATTCTATATTCTTAATTCTCTATTCTTCATTCCATGTTCTAAATTCTGGATCCTATACTCTCTATTATATATTCTCTATTTGTGTTCTCCATTCTATATTCTACATAGTATATTCTGCATTCCGTATCCTATATTCTATATTCTATGTTCTACATTCTAAATTCTAAAATCTATATTCAGTATTCTGTATTCTATAGTATAAATTCTCTGTTCTGCATTCCATTTCTAAATTGTGGTTTCTCTATTCTCTATTCTATATTATATATTTGGGTCGTTCATTCTATATTCTACGTCCTATAATCTGCCATCCGTATTTTATATTCTATATTGTTTGTTCTATATTCTATATTCTAAATTCTATATTCAGTATTTTGTATTCTATATTCTAATTTGTGTGTTCTGCATTCCATGTACTAAATTCTGGGTTCTCTATTCTCTATTCTCTATTCTATATTCTGTGTTTACATTCTATATTCTAAAGTCTATATTCAGTATTCTGTATTCTATATTCTAAATTCTGTGTTCTGCTTTCTTTTTATAAATTCTATATTCAGTACCTTGCATTCTATATTCTAAATTCTGTGTTCTGCATTCTATTTTCTAAATTCTATATTCATTATTCTGTATATTATATTCTAAAATCTGTGTTCTGCATTCCATGTTCTAAATTCTGGGTTCTGTATTTTTTTCCATATTCTATATACTGTGTTCTTCCTTCTATATTCTGTATTGTATATTATTTATGCCGTATTATATATTCTGTGTTCTTCATTCTATATTCTGTATTCTATATTCTGCATTCCGTATTCTATATTCTATATTCTGTGTTCTACATTCTATATTCTAAATTCTATATTCAGTATTCTGTATTCTATAATCTAAATTCTGTATTCTGATTCAATTTTTAAATTCTGGGTTCTAAATACTCCTACATATATTCTATATTTTGTGTTCTTAGTTCTTTATTCTGCATTCTATATTCTGCATTCTGTATTTATGTTCTTTATTCTGTGTTCAACATCTACTTTCTAAATTGTATATTCTGTATTCTGTATTCAATATTCTATATTCTGTGTTCTGCATTCCATGTTCTAAATTCTGGGTTCTGTATTCTGTTTTCCATATTCTATATTCTGTGTTCTATATTCTATATTCTGTATTCTATATTCTGCATTCCGTATTCTATACTCTATATTCTGTGTTCTTCATTCTATTATCCAAATTCTATATTCAGTATTCTGTATTCTATATTCTAAATTCTGTGTTCTGCATTCCATGTTCTAAATTTTGGGTTCTGTATTGTTTTACATATTCTATATACTGTGTTCTTCATTCTATATTCTGTATTGTATATTATTTATGCCGTATTATATATTCTGTGTTCTTCATTCTATATTCTGTATTCTTTTTCTGCATTCCGTATTCTATATTCTATATTCTGTGCTCTACAGTCTATATTCTAAATCCTATATTCAGTATTGTGTATTCTATATTCTTAATTCTCTATTCTTCATTCCATGTTCTAAGTTCTGGATCCTATACTCTCTATTTTATATTCTCTATTTGTGTTCTTCATTCTATATTCTACATAGTATATTCTGCATTCCGTATCCTATATTCTATATTCTATGTTCTACATTCTAAATTCTAAAATCTATATTCAGTATTCTGTATTCTATAGTATAAATTCTCTGTTCTGCATTCCATTTCTAAATTGTGGTTTCTCTATTCTCTATTCTCTATTATATATTTGGGTCGTTCATTCTATATTCTACGTCCTATAATCTGCCATCCGTATTTTATATTCTATATTGTTTGTTCTATATTCTATATTCTAAATTCTATATTCAGTATTTTGTATTCTATATTCTAATTTGTGTGTTCTGCATTCCATGTACTAAATTCTGGGTTCTCTATTCTCTATTCTCTATTCTATATTCTGTGTTTACATTCTATATTCTAAATTCTATATTCAGTATTCTGTATTCTATATTCTAAATTCTGTGTTCTGCATTCCATGTTCTAAATTCTGGGTTCTGTATTGCTTTCCATATTCTATATACTGTGTTCTTCATTCTATATTCTGTATTGTATATTATTTATGCCGTATTATATATTCTGTGTTCTTCATTCTATATTCTGTATTCTATATTCTGCATTCCGTATTCTATATTCTATATTCTGTGTTCTAAATTCTATATTCTAAATTCTATATTCCGTATTCTGTATTCTATATTCTACATTCTGTGTTTTGTATTCCATGTTGTATATTCTGGCTTCTATATTCTTTATTCTATATTCTAAATTCTGTGTTCTGCATTCAATGTTGTAAATTCTATATTCAGTATTCTGTATTCTATATTCTATATTCTGTGTTCTGCATTCCATGTTCTAAATTGTGGGTTCTATTCACTTTATTCTATATTCTATATTCTGTGTTCTACATTCTATATTCTAAATTCCATATTCAGTGTTCTGTATTGTATATTCTAAATTCTGGGTTCTGATTCCATGTACTAAATCCTGGGTTCTACATTCTCTATTCTATTTTCTATATTCTGTGTTTTACATTTTATATTCTAAATTCTATATTCAGTAATCTGTGTTCCATATTCTAAATTCTGTGTTCTTCATTCTATATTCAAAATTCTATATTCAGTATTCTGTATTGTATGTTCTAAATACCGTGTTCTGCATTCAATGTTCTAAATTCTGTGTTCTGCATTCCATGCTCTTAGGTTTGGGATCTATAATCTATATTCTATATTCTGTGTTCTACATTCTACATTCTAAATTCTATATTCAGTATTATTTAATCTATATTCTTAATTCTGAGTTCTGCATAGCATGTTCTTTATTCTGGATTCTATATTCTGTATTCTACATTCTATATTCTGTGTTCTACATTCTATATTCTAAATTCTATATTCAGTATTCTTTATTCTATATTCTAAATTCGGTGTTCTACATTCTATATTCTAAATAGTATATTCAGTATTCTGTATTCTATATTCTAAATTCTGTGTTCAGCATTCCATGTTCTGAATTCTGATTTCTGTATTCTGTTTCCATATTCTATATTCTGTGTTCTACATTGTATATTATAAATTCTATGTTCAGTGTTCTGTAATCTATATTCTTAATTCTGTGTTCTGCATTCCATGTTCTAATTTCTCTATTCTATATTTTGTGTTCTACATTCTATATTCTGTATTCAATATTCTGCATTCCGTATTCTAAATTCTATTTCTGTGTTCTACATTCTAAATTCTGGGTTCTGCATTCCATGTTCCAAATTCTGGGTTCTGTATTCTTCATTCTCTATACTTTATTCTCTGTTCTGCATTCTCTATTCTACATTCTCTATTCTGTATTCTATATTCTACATTCTGTGTTCTGCATTCAATGTTCTAAACTCTGGTTTCTGTATTCTGTATTCTATAGTCTGTTTTGTACATTCTAAAGTATACATTCTATATTCTGTATTCTGTACTCTATATTCTAAATTCAGTGTTCTGAATTCTACGTTCTAAACTCTGGGTTCTGTATTCTGTTTTCTATATTCTATATTCTGTGTTATACATTCTATATTCAACATTCTGTATACTGTATTTTATTTACTAAATTCTGTTTTCTGAATTCCATGTTCTAAATAATGTGTTCTGCATTGTGTATTCTATATTCTATACCCTGTGTTGTATATTCTGTGTTATACATTCTATATTCAGTATTCAAAATTCTAAAATCTAAACTCTGTGTTCTGAATTCCATGTTCTAAATTCTGTGTTCTGTAGTCTGTATTCTGAATTCCATATTCTCTTACTACATCCAGTATTCTACATTCTATATCCTGTATTCTGTATACAATATTCCATATACTGTGTTCAACAATGTAAATTCTATATTCTATATTCTGTATTTGGCACTCTATATTCTAAATCCTGTGTTCTGAATTACAACTTGTATAATCAAGTTTCTGCATTCTGTATTATATATTCTATATTCTGTGTTCTACATTCTGTATTCTACATTGTATATTATGTATTCTGTATACTATATACTATATTATGCGTTCTGATTTCCATGTTCTAAATTCTGGGTTCTGTATTCCGTAATCTGTATTCAATATTCTGTGTTCTACATTCTGTTTTGTACATTCTATGTACTGTATTCTATATTATAAATTCTGTGTACAACATTCTATATACCACATAATATTTCGGTATACGTTATTATATATTCTGTGTTCTGATTTCCTTGTTCTAAATTCTGCATACTGCATTCTGTATTCTATATTCTATATTCTGTGTTCTACATTCTATATTCTACATTCTATTCCTTTATTCTATATTATGTATTGTGTGTTCTGAATTCCATGTTCTGAATCCTGCGTTCTGTATGCTGTATTCCATATTCTGTGTTTTGAATTCTATGTTCTATATTCTATATTCAGCATTCTGTAATCTAAAGACTTAATTCTGTGTTCTGCATTCTATGGTCTAAATTCTGGGTTCTGTATTCTGTTTTCCATATACCATATTCTGTGTTCTATATTCTATATTCTGTATTCCGTATTCTATATTCTATACTCTGTGTTCTACATTCTATATTCTGCATACTGTATTCAGTATAATGTATTCTATATTCTAAATTCTGTGTTCTGCACCCATGTTCTAAATTCTGGGTTCTATATTTTCTTATCTATATTCTATATTTTGTGTTCTATATTCTACATTCTAAATTCTATATTCAGTATTCTGTATTTTATATTCTTTATTAAGTGTTCTACATTCTATATTCTAAGTTCTATATTCAATATTCTGTATTCTATATTCTTAATTCTATGTTCTGCATTCCGGGTTCTAAGTTCTGTGTTCTATTCTCTCTAGTATATATTCTATATTTGTGTTCTTCATTCTACATTCTACAAAGTATATTCTACATTCCGTATTCTATATTCTATATTCTATGTTCTACATTCTATATTCTAAAATATTTATTCAGTTTTCTAAATTCTATATTCTAAATTCTCTGTTCTGCATTCCATTTCTAAATTCTGGTTGCTATATTCTCTATTCTATATTCTATATTTTGTGTTCTTCTTTCTATATTCTACCTTCTTTATTCTGCATTCCGTATTTTATATTCTATATTCTGTGTTCTATTTCTATATTCTAAATTCTATATTCACTATTTTGTATTCTATATTATAATTTTTGTGATCTGCATTCCATGTTCTAAATTCTGGGTTCTATATTCTCTATTCTATGTTATATATTCTGTGTTCTTCATTCTATATTCTAAATTCTATATTCAGTATTGTTTATTCTATGTTCTAAATTCTGGGCCTAATTCTATGTTCTAAATTCTATATTCAGTATTCTGTATTCTATATTTCAAATTCTGTGTTCTGCAATCCATGTTCTAAATTCTGGTTTCTGTATTCTGTTTTCCATTTTTTATATTCTGTGTTCTACATTCTATATTGTGTATTGTATATTCTTTATGCCGTGTTCTCTATTCTGAGTTTTTCATTCTACATTCTGTATTCCATATTCTGCATTCCGTATTCTATATTCTATATTCTGTGTTCTACATTCTGTACTCTAAATTCTATATTCAGTTTTCTCTATTCTATATTCAAAATTCTGTCTTCTACATTGTATATTCTAAATTCTATATTCTATATTCAAAATTCTGTGTTCTTCATTCCGTGTTCTAAATTCTGGGTTCTATATTCTCTATTCTATATTCTATATTGTGTGCTCTTCATTCTATATTCTACATTCTATATTCTAAATTCTATATTCTATATTCCAAATTCTGTGTTCTGCATTTCATATTCTAAATTCTGGGTTATGTATTCTGTATTCCATATTTTATATTTTGTGTTCTATATTCTATATTTGGTATTCTATATTTTGCATTCCGTATTCTATATTCTATATCCTGTGTTCTAAATCCTATATTCAGTATTCTGTATTTTATTTTCTAAATTCTGTGTTCTGCTTTCCATGTTCTAAATTCTTGGTTCTATATTCTCTATTCTATATACTATATTCTGTGTGCTACATTCTATATTCTAAATTCTATATTCATTATTCTGTATTCAATATTCTAAATTCTGTTTTCTGCATTCCATGTTCTAAATTCTACATTCAGTATTCTGTATTCTATATTCTAAATTCTGGGTTCTGCATTCTATGTTGTAAACTCTATATTAAGTATTCTGTATTCTATTTTCTAAATTCTGTGTTCTGCAATCCATGTTTTAAATTCTGGGTTCTGTATTTTGTTTTACATATTTTATATATTGTGTTGTACATTCTATATTCTGTATTCAATATTCTGCATTCTGTATTCTAAATTGTATTTCTGTGTTCTTCATTCTAAATTCTGTGTTCTGCATTCCATGTTCTAAATTCAATATTCAGTATTCTGTATTCTATATTCTAAATTCTGTGTTCTGCATTCTATGTTCTAAATTCTATATTCAGTATTCTGTATTCTATATTCTATATTCTGTGTTCTGCATTCCATGTTCTAAATTCTGGGTTCTGTATTCTCTTTTCCATATTCTATATTCTGTTTTCTACATTCTATATTCTGTATTCTATATTCTGCATTCCGTATTCTTTAATCTATATTCTGTGTTCTACATTCTGTACTCTAAATTCTATATTCAGTATTCTCTATTCTATATTCAAAATTCTGTGTTCTACATTGTATATTGTAAATTCTATATTCTATATTCAAAATTCTGTGTTCTTCATTCCGTGTTCTAAATTCTGTTTTCTATATTCTCTATCCTATATTGTGTGTTCTTCATTCTATATTCTACATTCTATATTCTAAATTCTATATTGTATATTCCAAATTCTGTGTTCTGCATTTCATATTCTAAATTCTGGGTTATGTATTCTGTATTCCATATTTTATATTTTGTTTTCTATATTCTATATTTGGTATTCTATATTCTGCATTCCTTATTCTATATTCTATATCCTGTGTTCTAAATCCTATATTCAGTATTCTGTATTTTATTTTCAAAATTCTGTGTTCTGCATTCCATGTTCTAAATTCTGTGTTCTATATTCTTTTTTCCATATTCTAGATTCAGTGTTCTATATTCTATATTCTGTATTCTGTATTCTGCATTCCGTATTCTACAATGTATATTCTGTGTTCTAAATTTTATTTTCCAAATTCTATATGTAGTATTCTGTATTGTATATTCTATATGCTGTTTTGTAAATTCTGTATTCTAAATTCTATATTCTTTATTCTAAATTCTGTGTTCTGCATACCGTGTTCAAAATTCTGTGTTCTATATTCTTTATTCTGTATCCTATAATTTGTGATGTTCATTCTATATTCTATATCCTATATTCTGCATTCAGTTGTCTATATTGTATATTCTGTGTTCTACATTCTATATTCTAAATTCTATATTCCTTATTCCGTAGTATATATTCTATATTCTATGTTCTGCATTGTATATTCTAAATTCTACATTCAGTAAACTGTATTCTAAATACTAAATTCTGTGTTCTGCATTTCATGTTCTAAATTCTGTGTTCTATATTCTCTTTTCTATATTCTATATTCTGTGTCCTTCATTCAATATTCTAAATTCTATATTCAGTATTCTCTATTCTATATTCTAAATTCTGTGCTCTGCATACCATGTTCGTATTTCGGGATTCTGTATTCTGTTTCCATATTTAACATTCTGTGTTCTAAATTCTATATTCTGTATAATATATTCTGCATTATGTA
Source organism: Vicugna pacos (assembly GCF_048564905.1). Classification (NCBI taxonomy): domain Eukaryota; kingdom Metazoa; phylum Chordata; class Mammalia; order Artiodactyla; family Camelidae; genus Vicugna; species Vicugna pacos. Next base: position 68,453,071 of record NW_027328741.1, on the reverse strand, counting down.
TTCAATATTGTATATTTTGTGTTCTACATTCTATATTCTAAATTCTATAATCTATATTCTAAATTCTGTGTTCTTTATTCCGTGTTCTTAATTCTGGGTTCAATAATCTCTTTCTATATTCTATATTCTGTGTTCGACATTCAATATTCTAAATTCTATATTTAGTATTCTCAATTCTATATTCAAAATTCTGTGTTCTACATGCTATATTCTAAATTCTATATTCTATATTCAAAATTCTGTATTCTTCATTCCGTGTTCTAAATTCTGAGTTCTCTATTCTCTATTCTATATTCTATATTCTGTGTTCTTCATTCTATATTCTACATTCTATATTCTGCATTCAGTATTCTATATTCTATATACTGTGTTCTACATTCTATATTCAAAATTCTATATTCATTATCCTGTATTCTATATTCTAAATTCTGTGCTTTGAATTCCATGTTCTAAATTCTGGGTTCTATATTCTCTACTATATATTCTTTATTTTTTTTCTTCATTCTATATTGTACGTTCTATATTCTGCATTCCGTGTTATATATTCTATATTATGTTTTCTACCTTCTATATTCTAAATTCTATATTCAGTATTCTGTATTCTATAATCTAAATTCTGTATTCTGATTCAATTTTTAAATTCTGGGATCTAAATACTCCTTCATATATTCTATATTTTGTGTTCTTAGTTCTTTATTCTGCATTCTATATTCTGCATTCTGTATTTATGTTCTATATTCTGTGTTCTACATCTACTTTCTAAATTCTATATTCTGTATTCTGTATTCAATATTCTACATTCTGTGTTCTGCATTCTATGTTCTAAATTCTGGGTTCTGTATTCTGTTTTCCATATTCTATATTCTGTGTTCTATATTCTATATTCTGTATTCTATATTCTTCATTCCGTATTCTATACTCTATATTCTGTGTTCTTCATTCTATTATCCAAATTCTATATTCAGTATTCTGTATTCTATATTCTTAATTCTGAGTTCTGCATTCCATGTTCTAAATTCTGTGTTCTATATTGTCTTTTCTATATTCTATATTCTGTGTTCTACATTCTATATTCTAAAATCTATATTAAATAATGTGTATTCTATAGTCTTAATTCTGTGTTCTGCATTCAAAGTTCTAAATTCTGGGTTCTATATTCTGTTTTCCATATTTTGATTCTGTGTTCTAAATTCTATATTCTAAATTCTACATTCTGTATTCCGTATTCTATATTCTGAACTCTGTGTTCTACATTCTATATTCTAAATTCTATATTCAGTGGTCTGTATTCTATATTCTAAATTCTGAGTTCTGCATTACATGCTCTAAATTTTGGCTTCTATATTCTCTATTCTATATTCTATATGCTGTGTTCTACATTCTATATTCTGCATTGTATATTGAGGTTTCTGTATTCTATATTCTAAATTCTGTGTCCTGCATTCCATTTTCTAAATTCTGGTTTCTATATTCTCTATTCTATTTTCTGAGTTGTATATTCTATATTCTAAATTCTATATTCAGTATTCTGAATTCTATATTCTAAATTTTGTGTTCTACATCCGTGTTCTAAATTCTGGGTTCTATATTCTCTATTCTATATTCTATACATTGTGTTCTTCATTCCATATTCTACATACCATATTCTGCATTCCGTATTCTATATTCTATATTCTGTGTTCTACATTCTATATTCAGTATAATGTATTCTATATTCTAAATTCTGTGTTCTGCATCACATGTTCTATATTCTCGATACTATACTCTATATTGTATATTCTATATTCTATATACTGTGTTCTACATTCTATATTCTAAAATCTATATTAATTAATGTGTATTCTATAGTCTTAATTTTGTGTTCTGCATTCAAAGTTCTAAATTCTGGGTTCTATATTCTGTTTTCCATATTTTAATACTGTGTTCTACATTCTATATTCTAAATTCTATATTCAGTATTATATATTCTATAATCTAAATTCTGTGTTCTGCATTCCATGTTCTAAATTCTCTATTCTATATTCTGTGTTCTACTTTCTATATTCTTAATTATATATTTTGTATTCAGTATTCTATATTCTAAATTCTGTGTTCTGCATTTCATGTTCTGAATTCTGTGTTCTATATTCTATTTTGTATATTCTATATTCTGTGTCCTTCATTCAATATTCTAAATTCTATATTCAGTATTCTCTATTCTATATTCTAAATTCTGTGTTCTGCATAACATGTTCGTATTTCGGGATTCTGTATTCTGTTTCCATATTTTACATTCTGTGTTCTAAATTCTATATTCTGTATAATATATTATGCATTATGTATTCAATACTGTATATTTTGTGTTCTACATTCTCTATTCTAAATTCTATAATCTATATTCTAAATTCTGTGTTCTTTATTCCGTGTTCTTAATTCTGGGTTCTATAATCTCTTTTCTATATTCTATATTCTGTGTTCGACATTCAATATTCTAAATTCTATATTTAGTATTCTCAATTCAATATTCAAAATTCTGTGTTCTACATGCTACATTCTAAATTCTATATTCTATATTCAAAATTCTCTATTCTTCATTCCGTGTTCTAAATTCTGGGTTCTATATTCTCTATTCTATATTCTATATTCTGTGTTCTTCATTCTATATTCTACATTCTATATTCTGCATTCCGTATTCTATATTCTATATACTGTGTTCTACATTCTATATTCAAAGTTCTATTTTCATTATCCTGTATTCTATATTTTAAATTCTGTGCTTTGAATTCCATGTTCTAAATTCTGGGTTCTATATTCTCTATTATATATTCTATATATTTTGTTCTTCATTCTATATTGTACGTTCTATATTCTGCATTCCGTGTTATATATTCTATATTATGTTTTCTACATTCTATATTCTAAATTCTATATTCAGTATTCTGTATTCTATAATCTAAATTCTGTGTTCTGATTCAATTTTTAAATTCTGGGTTCTAAATTCTCTTTTATATATTCTATATTTTGTGTTCTTATTTCTTTATTCTGCATTCTATATTCTGCATTCTGTATTAATGTTCTATATTCTGTTTTCTGAATCTACTTTCTAAATCCTATATTCTGTATTCTGTATTCAATATTCTACATTCTGTGTTCTGCATTCTATGTTCTAAATTCTGGGTTCTGTATTCTGTTTTCCATATTCTATATTCTGTGTTCTATATTCTATATTCTGTATTCTATATTCTGCATTCCGTATTCTATAGTCTATATTCTGTGTTCTTCATTCTATTATCCAAATTCTATATTCAGTATTCTGTATTCTATATTCTAAATTCTGTGCTCTGCATTCCATGTTCTAAATTCTGTGTTCTATATTGTCTTTTCTATATTCTATATTCTGTGTTCTACATTCTATATTCTAAAATCTATATTAAATAATGTGTATTCTATAGTCTTAATTCTGTGTTCTGCATTCAAAGTTCTAAATTCTGGGTTCTATATTCTGTTTTCCATATTTTGATTCTGTGTTCTACATTCTATATTCTAAATTTTATATTCAGTATTATATATTCTATAATCTAAATTCTGTGTTCTGCATTCCATGTTCTAAATTCTCTATTCTATATTCTGTGTTCTACATTCTATATTCTTAATTATATATTTTGTATTCAGTATTCTATATTCTAAATTCTGTGTTCTGCATTTCATGTTCTAAATTCTGTGTTCTATATTCTCTTTTCTATATTCTGTATTCTGTGTCCTTCTTTCAATATTCTAAATTCTATATTCAGTATTCTCTATTCTATATTCTAAATTCTGTGTTCTGCATACCATGTTCGTATTTCGGGATTCTGTATTCTGTTTCCATATTTTACATTCTGTGTTCTAAATTCTATATTCTGTATAATATATTCGGCATTATGTATTCAATATTGTATATTTTGTGTTCTACATTCTATATTCTAAATTCTATAACCTATATTCTAATTTCTGTGTTCTTTATTCCGTGTTCTTAATTCTGGTTTCTATAATCTCTTTTCTATATTCTATATTCTGTGTTCGACATTCAATATTCTAAATTTTATATTAAGTATTCTCAATTCTATATTCAAAATTCTGTGTTCTACATGCTATATTCTAAATTCTATATTCTATATTCAAATTCTGTATTCTTCATTCCGTGTTCTAAATTCTGGTCTTTATATTCTCTATTCTATATTCTATGTTCTGTGTTCTTCATTCTATTTTCTACATTCTATATTCTGCATTCCGTATTCTATATTCTATATACTGTGTTCTACATTCTATATTCAAAATTCTATTTTCATTATCCTGTATTCTATATTCTAAATTCTGTGCTTTGAATTCCATGTTCTAAATTCTGGGTTCTATATTCTCTATTATATATTCTATATTTTTTGTTCTTCATTCTATATTGTACGTTCTATATTCTGCATTCCGTGTTATATATTCTATATTATGTTTCCTACATTCTATATTCTAAAATCTATATTCAGTATTCTGTATTCTATAATCTAAATTCTGTGTTCTGATTCAATTTTTAAATTCTGGGTTCTAAATTCTCATTTATATATTCTATATTTTGTGTTCTTAATTCTTTATTCTGTATTCTATATTCTGCATTCTGTATTTATGTTCTATATTCTGTGTTCTACATCTTCTTTCTAAATTCTATATTCTGTATTCTGTATTCAATATTCTACATTCTGTGTTCTGCATTCTATGTTCTAAATTCTGGGATCTGTATTCTGTTTTCCATATTCTATATTCTGTGTTCTATATTCTATAATCTGTATTCTATATTCTGCATTCCGTATTCTTTACTCTATATTCTGTGTTCTTCATTCTATTATCCAAATTCTATATTCAGGATTCTGTATTCTATATTCTAAATTCTGTGTTCTGCATACCATGTTCAAATTTCGGGGTTCTGTATTCTGTTTCCATATTTTATATTCTGTGTTCTAATTTCTATATTCTGTATACTATATTCTGCATTATGTATTCTATATTCTATATTTGGTGTTCTACATTCTATATTCTAAATTTTATATTCAGTATTCTTTATTCTATTTTCTAAATTCTGGGTTCTGCATTCCATGTTCTAAATCCTATATTCAGTATTCTGTATTCTATATTCTAAATTCTGTGTTCCGCATTCTATGTTCTAAATTCTATATTCAGTATTCTGTATTATAAATTCTAAATTCTGTGTTCTGCATTCCATGTTGTAAATACTGTGTTGTCTATTCTGTTTTCCATATTGTATAATCTGTGTTCTACATTCTATATTCTGTATTCTATATTCTGCATTCCGTATTCCATATTCTGTGTTTTACATTCTTTATTCTAAATTCTATATTCTGTATTCCGTATTCTATATTCTGAACTCTGTGTTCTACATTCTATATTCTAAATTCTATATTCAGTGGTCTGTATTCTATATTCTAAATTCTGTGTTCTGCATTACAGGCTCTAAATTTTGGCTTCTATATTCTCTATTCTATATTCTATATGCTGTCTTCTACTTTCTATATTCTGAATTGTATATTGAGGTTTCTGTATTCTATATTCTAAATTCTGTGTCCTGCATTCCCTTTTCTAAATTCTGGTTTCTATATTCTCTATTCTATTTTCTGAGTTGTATATTCAATATTCTAAATTCTATATTCAGTATTCTGAATGCTATATTCTTAGTTTTGTGTTCTACATCCGTGTTCTAAATGCTGGGTTCTATATTCTCTATTTTATACATTGTGTTCTTCATTCCATATTCTATATACCATATTCTGCATTCCGTATTCTATATTCTATATTCTGTGTTCTACATTCTATATTCTAAAAACTATATTCAGTCTTCTGTATTGTATATTCTATATTCTTTGTTCTGCACACCATTTCTTTATTCTGGGTTGTATATTCCCTATTCATTTCTATATTTTTTGTTTATATTCTATATTGTACTTTCTATATTCTGCATTCCGTGTTTTATATTCTATATTATGTTTTCAACATTCTATATTCTAAATTCTATATTCAGCATTCTGAATTCTATATTCTAAATTCTGTGTTCTGCATTCCATGTTGTAAATACTGGGTTCTCTATTCTGTTTTCCATATTGTATAATCTGTGTTCTACATTCTATATTCTGTATTCTATATTCTGCATTCCGTATTCCATATTCTGTGTTTTACATTCTATATTCTAAATTCTATATTCTGTATTCCGTATTCTATATTCTGAACTCTGTGTTTTATATTCTATATTCTAAATTTATATTCAGAGGTCTGTATTCTATATTCTAAATTCTGTGTTCTGCATTACATGCTCTAAATTTTGGCTTCTATATTCTCTATTCTATATTCTATATGCTGTGTTCTACATTCTATATTCTGAATTGTATATTGAGTTTTCTGTATTCTATATTCTTAATTCTGTGTCCTGCATTCCATTTTCTTAATTCTGGGTTCTATATTCTCTATTCTATATTCTATACATTGTGTTCTTCATTCCATATTCTACATACCATATTCTGCATTCCGTATTCTATATTCTATATTCTGTGTTCTACATTCTATATACTAAAAACTATATTCAGTCTTCTGTATTGTATATTCTAAATTATTTGTTCTGCATTCCATTACTTAATTCTGGGTTTTATATTCTCTATTCATTTCTATATTTTTTGTTTACATTCTATATTGTACGTCCTATATTCTGCATTCCGTGTTTTATATTCTATATTATGTTTTCAACATTCTATATTCTAAATTCTATATTCAGTATTCTGAATTCTATATTCTAAATTCTGTGTTCTGCATTCCATGTTCTAAATTCTGGGTTCTATATTTTCTATACTATATTCTATATTCTGTGTTCTATATTGTATATTCTAAATTCTATGTTCATTATTCTGTATTCTATATTCTTAATTCTGTGTTCTACATTCTATTTTCTAAATTCTATATTCAGTATTCTGTATTCTATATTCTTAATTCTCTGTTCTTCATTCCATGTTCTAAGTTCTGGGTCCTATACTCTCTATTATATATTCTATATTTGTGTTCTGCATTCTATATTCTACATAGTATATTCTGAATTCCGTATCCTATATTCTATATTCTATGTTCTTCATTCTTAATTCTAAAATCTATATTCAGTATTCTGTATTCTATAGTATAAATTCTCTGTTCTGCATTCCATTTCTAAATTTTGGTTTCTATATTCTCTATTCTATATTATATATTTGGGTCGTTCATTCTATATTCTACTTCCTATATTCTGCCATCCGTATTTAATATTCTATATTGTTTGTTCTATATTCTATATTCTATATTCTATATTCAGTATTTTGTATTCTATATTCTAATTTGTGTGTTCTGCATTCCATGTACTAAATTCTGGGTTCTCTATTCTCTATTCTCTATTCTATATTCTGTGTTTACATTCTATATTCTAAATTCTATATTCAGTGTTCTGTATTCTATATTCTAAATTCTGTGTTCTGCTTTCTTTTTATAAATTCTATATTCATTCCCTTGCATTCTATATTCCAAATTCTGTGTTCTGCATTTTATTTTCTAATTTCTATATTCATTATTCTTTATATTATATTCTAAAATCTGTGTTCTGCATTCCATGTTCTAAATTCTGGGTTCTGTATTGTTTTCCATATTCTATATACTGTGTTCTTCATTCTATATTGTGTATTGTATTTTATTTATGCCATATTATATATTCTGTGTTCTTCATTCTATATTCTGTATTCTATATTCTGCATTCCGTATTCTATATTCTATATTCTGTGTTCTACATTTTATACTCTAAATTCTATATTCAGTATTCTGTATTGTATATTCCAAATTCTGTGTTCTGCATTGTATGTTCTAAACTTTGGGTTCTGTATTCTGTATTCCATATTCTATATTTTGTGTTCTATAGTCTATATTTGGTATTCAATATTCTGCATTCCATTTTCTATATTCTATATCCTGTGTTTTAAATTCTATATTCAGTATTCTGTGTTTTATTTTCTAAATTCTGTGTTCTGCATTCCATGTTCTAAATTCTGGGTTTTATATTCACTATTGTATATACTACATTCTGTGTGCTACATTCTATATTATAAATTCTATATTCAGTATTCTGTATTCTATATTCTAAATTCTGTGTTTACATTCTATATTCTAAATTGCATATTCAGTATGCTGTATTCTATATTCTAAATTCTGAGTTCTGCTTTCCATGTTCCAAAATCTGGCTTCAATATTTTCATTGCTATTTTTTTTTCGGTTTTCTACATTACATATTCTAAATTATTTATTCAGTATTATGTATTTTATATTCTATATTCTATGTCCTACATAGAATTTTTTAATTGTATATAAAATATTCCGTATATTATGTTCTAAATTCTGTGTTCTATATTCTCTTTTCTGTTTCCTATATTCTGTGTTCAACATTCTATATTGTAAATTTTATATTCAGCATTCTGTATTCTATATTCTAAATTCTGTGTTCTACATTGTATATTCAGTATAATGTATTCTATATTCTAAATTCTGTGTTCTGCATCACATGTTCTAAATTCTCGATACTATACTCTCTATTGTATATTCTATATTGTATATACTGTGTTCTACATTCTATATTCTAAAATCTATATTAATTAATGTGTATTCTATAGTCTTAATTCTGTGTTCTGCATTCAAAGTTCTAAATTCTGGGTTCTATATTCTGTTTTCCATATTTTAATACTGTGTTTTACATTCTATATTCTAAATTCTATATTCAGTATTATATATTCTATAATCTAAATTCTGTGTTCTGCATTCCATGTTCTAAATTTTCTATTCTATATTCCGTGTTCTACTTTCTATATTCTTAATTATATATTTTGTATTCAGTATTCTATATTCTAAATTCTGTGTTCTGTATTTCATGTTCTAAATTCTGTGTTCTATATTCTATTCTCTATATTCTATATTCTGTGTCCTTCATTCAATATTCTAAATTCTATATTCAGTATTCTCTATTCTATATTCTAAATTCTGTGTTCAGCATACCATGTTCGTATTTCGGGATTCTGTATTCTGTTTCCATATTTTATATTCTGTGTTCTAATTTCTATATTCTGTATACTATATTTTGCATTATGTATTCTATATTCTATATTTTGTGTTCTACATTCTATATTCTAAATTTTATATTCAGTATTCTTTATTCTATTTTCTAAATTCTGGGTTCTGCATTCCATGTTCTAAATCCTATATTCAGTATTCTGTATTCTATATTCTAAATTCTGTGTTCCGCATTCTATGTTCTAAATTCTATATTCAGTATTCTGTATTATAAATTCTAAATTCTGTGTTCTGCATTCCATGTTGTAAATACTGGGTTGTCTATTCTGTTTTCCATATTGTATAATCTGTGTTCTACATTCTATATTCCATATTCTATATTCTGTATTTTACATTCTATATTCTAAATTCTATATTCTGTATTCCGTATTCTATATTCTGAACTCTGTGTTCTACATTCTATATTCTAAATTCTATATTCAGTGGTCTGTATTCTATATTCTAAATTCTGAGTTCTGCATTACATGCTCTAAATTTTGGCTTCTATATTCTCTATTCTATATTCTATATGCTGTGTTCTACATTCTATATTCTGCATTGTATATTGAGGTTTCTGTATTCTATATTCTAAATTCTGTGTCCTGCATTCCATTTTCTAAATTCTGGTTTCTATATTCTCTATTCTATTTTCTGAGTTGTATATTCTATATTCTAAATTCTATATTCAGTGTTCTGAATTCTATATTCTAAATTTTGTGTTCTACATCCGTGTTCTAAATTCTGGGTTCTATATTCTCTATTCTATATTCTATACATTGTGTTCTTCATTCCATATTCTACATACCATATTCTGCATTCCGTATTCTATATTCTATATTCTGTGTTCTACATTCTATATTCAGTATAATGTATTCTATATTCTAAATTCTGTGTTCTGCATCACATGTTCTAAATTCTCGATACTATACTCTATATTGTATATTCTATATTCTATATACTGTGTTCTACATTCTATATTCTAAAATCTATATTAATTAATGTGTATTCTATAGTCTTAATTTTGTGTTCTGCATTCAAAGTTCTAAATTCTGGGTTCTATATTCTGTTTTCCATATTTTAATACTGTGTTCTACATTCTATATTCTAAATTCTATATTCAGTATTATATATTCTATAATCTAAATTCTGTGTTCTGCATTCCATGTTCTAAATTCTCTATTCTATATTCTGTGTTCTACTTTCTATATTCTTAATTATATATTTTGTATTCATTATTCTATATTCTAAATTCTGTGTTCTGCATTTCATGTTCTGAATTCTGTGTTCTATATTCTATTTTGTATATTCTATATTCTGTGTCCTTCATTCAATATTCTAAATTCTATATTCAGTATTCTCTATTCTATATTCTAAATTCTGTGTTCTGCATAACATGTTCGTATTTCGGGATTCTGTATTCTGTTTCCATATTTTACATTCTGTGTTCTAAATTCTATATTCTGTATAATATAGTATGCATTATGTATTCAATACTGTATATTTTGTGTTCTACATTCTCTATTCTAAATTCTATAATCTATATTCTAAATTCTGTGTTCTTTATTCCGTGTTCTTAATTCTGGGTTCTATAATCTCTTTTCTATATTCTATATTCTGTGTTCGACATTCAATATTCTAAATTGTATATTTAGTATTCTCAATTCTATATTCAAAATTCTGTGTTCTACATGCTACATTCTAAATTCTATATTCTATATTCAAAATTCTCTATTCTTCATTCCGTGTTCTAAATTCTGGGTTCTATATTCTCTATTCTATATTCTATATTCTGTGTTCTTCATTCTATATTCTACATTCTATATTCTGCATTCCGTATTCTATATTCTATATACTGTGTTCTACATTCTATATTCAAAGTTCTATTTTCATTATCCTGTATTCTATATTTTAAATTCTGTGCTTTGAATTCCATGTTCTAAATTCTGGGTTCTATATTCTCTATTATATATTCTATATTTTTTGTTCTTCATTCTATATTGTACGTTCTATATTCTGCATTCCGTGTTATATATTCTATATTATGTTTTCTACATTCTATATTCTATATTCTATATTCAGTATTCTGTATTCTATAATCTAAATTCTGTGTTCTGATTCAATTTTTAAATTCTGGGTTCTAAATTCTCTTTTATATATTCTATATTTTGTGTTCTTATTTCTTTATTCTGCATTCTATATTCTGCATTCTGTATTTATGTTCTATATTCTGTTTTCTGCATCTACTTTCTAAATCCTATATTCTGTATTCTGTATTCAATATTCTACATTCTGTGTTCTGCATTCTATGTTCTAAATTCTGGGTTCTGTATTCTGTTTTCCATATTCTATATTCTGTGTTCTATATTCTATATTCTGTATTCTATATTCTGCATTCCGTATTCTATAGTCTATATTCTGTGTTCTTCATTCTATTATCCAAATTCTATATTCAGTATTCTGTATTCTATATTCTAAATTCTGTGCTCTGCATTCCATGTTCTAAATTCTGTGGTCTATATTGTCTTTTCTATATTCTATATTCTGTGTTCTACATTCAGTATTTTAAATTCTATATTCAGTATTCTGTATTGTATATTCTAAATTCTGTGTTCTGCATACCATGTTCAAATTTCGGGGTTCTGTATTCTGTTTCCATATTTTATATTCTGTGTTCTAATTTCTATATTCTGTATACTATATTCTTCATTATGTATTCTATATTCTATATTTTGTGTTCTACATTCTATATTCTAAATTTTATATTCAGTATTCTTTATTCTATTTTCTAAATTCTGGGTTCTGCATTCCATGTTCTAAATCCTATATTCAGTATTCTGTATTCTATATTCTAAATTCTGTGTTCCGCATTCTATGTTCTAAATTCTATATTCAGTATTCTGTATTATAAATTCTATATTCTGTGTTGTGCATTCCATGTTGTAAATACTGGGTTGTCTATTCTGTTTTCCATATTGTATAATCTGTGTTCTACATTCTATATTCTGTATTCTATATTCTGCATTCCGTATACCATATTCTGTGTTTTACATTCTTTATTCTAAATTCTATATTCTGTATTCCGTATTCTATATTCTGAAGTCTGTGTTCTACATTCTATATTCTAAATTCTATATTCAGTGGTCTGTATTCTATATTCTAAATTCTGTGTTCTGCATTACAGGCTCTAAATTTTGGCTTCTATATTCTCTATTCTATATTCTATATGCTGTCTTCTACCTTCTATATTCTGAATTGTATATTGAGGTTTCTGTATTCTATATTCTAAATTCTGTGTCCTGCATTCCATTTTCTAAATTCTGGTTTCTATATTCTCTATTCTATTTTCTGAGTTGTATATTCAATATTCTAAATTCTATATTCAGTATTCTGAATGCTATATTCTTAATTTTGTGTTCTACATCCGTGTTCTAAATTCTGGGTTCTATATTCTCTATTTTATACATTGTGTTCTTCATTCCATATTCTATATACCATATTCTGCATTCCGTATTCTATATTCTATATTCTGTGTTCTACATTCTATATTCTAAAAACTATATTCAGTCTTCTGTATTGTATATTCTAAATTCTGTGTTCTGCATTACAGGCTCTAAATTTTGGCTTCTATATTCTCTATTCTATATTCTATATTCTGTGCTCTACATTCTATATTATGAATTGTATATTGAGGTTTCTGTATTCTATATTCTATATTCTGTGTCCTGCATTCCATTTTCTAAATTCTGGTTTCTATATTCTCTATTCTATTTTCTGAGTTGTATATTCTATATTCTAAATTATATATTCAGTATTCTGAATTCTATATTCTAAATTTTGTGTTCTACATCCGTGTTCTAAATTCTGGGTTCTTTATTCTCTATTCTATATTCTATACATTGTGTTCTTCATTCCATATTCTACATACCATATTCTGCATTCCGTATTCTATATTCTATATTCTGTGTTCTACATTCTATATTCTAAAAACTATATTCAGTCTTCTGTATTGTATATTCTAAATTCTTTGTTCTGCACTCCATTTCTTAATTCTGGGTTGTATATTATCTATTCATTTCTATATTTTTTGTTTACCTTCTATATTGTACGTTCTATATTCTGCATTCCGTGTTTTATATTCTATATTATGTTTTCAACATTCTATATTCTAAATTCTATATTCAGCATTCTGAATTCTATATTCTAAATTCTGTGTTCTGCATTCCATGTTGTAAATACTGGGTTCTCTATTCTGTTTTCCATATTGTATAATCTGTGTTGTACATTCTATATTCTGTCTTCTATATTCTGCATTCCGTATTCCATATTCTGTGTTTTACATTCTATATTCTAAATTCTATATTCTGTATTCCGTATTCTATATTCTGAACTCTGTGTTCTACATTCTATATTCTAAATTTATATTCAGAGGTCTGTATTCTATATTCTAAATTCTGTGTTCTGCATTACATGCTCTAAATTTTGGCTTCTATATTCTCTATTCTATATTCTATATGCTGTGTTCTACATTCTATATTCTGAATTGTATATTGAGGTTTCTGTATTCTATATTCTAAATTCTGTGTCCTGCATTCCGTTTTCTAAATTCTGCTTTCTATATTCTCTATTCTATTTTCTGAGTTGTATATTCTATATTCAAAATTCTATATTCAGTATTCTGATTCCTATATTCTAAATTTTGTGTTCTACATCCGTGTTCTAAATTCTTGGTTCTATATTCTCTATTCTATACATTCTATACACTGTGTTCTTCATTCCATATTCTACATACCATATTCTGCATTCCGTATTCTATATTCTATATTCTGTGTTCTACATTCTATATTCTAAAAACTATATTCAGTCTTCTGTATTGTATATTCTAAATTCTTTGTTCTGCACCCCATTTCTTAATTCTGGGTTCTATATTCTCTATTCATTTCTATATTTTTTGTTTACATTCTATATTGTACGTTCTATATTCTGCATTCCGTGTTTTATATTCTATATTATGTTTTCAACATTCTATATTCTAAATTCTATATTCAGCATTCTGAATTCTATATTCTAATTTCTGTGTTCTGCATTCCATGTTCTAAATTCTGGGTTCTATATTTTCTATACTATATTCTATATTCTGTGTTCTATATTGTATATTCTAAATTCTATATTCATTATTCTGTATTCTATATTCTTAATTCTGTGTTCTACATTCTATTTTCTAAATTCTATATTCAGTATTCTGTATTCTATATTCTTAATTCTCTGTTCTTCATTCCATGTTCTAAGTTCTGGGTCCTATACTCTCTATTATATATTCTATATTTGTGTTCTGCATTCTATATTCTACATAGTATATTCTGCATTCCGTATCCTATATTCTATATTCTATGTTCTTCATTCTAAATTCTAAAATCTATATTCAGTATTCTGTATTCTATAGTTTAAATTCTCTGTTCTGCATTCCATTTCTAAATTGTGGTTTCTCTATTCTCTATTCTATATTATATATTTGGGTCGTTCATTCTATATTCTACGTCCTATATTCTGCCATCCGTATTTTATATTCTATATTGTTTGTTCTATATTCTATATTCTAAATTCTATATTCAGTATTTTGTATTCTATATTCTAATTTGTGTGTTCTGCATTCCATGTACTAAATTCTGGGTTCTCTATTCTCTATTCTCTATTCTATATTCTGTGTTTACATTCTATATTCTAAATTCTATATTCATTATTCTGTATTCTATATTCTAAATTCTGTGTTCTGCTTTCTTTTTATAAATTCTATATTCAGTACCTTGCATTCTATATTCTAAATTCTGTGTTCTGCATTCTATTTTCTAATTTCTATATTCATTATTCTGTATATTATATTCTAAAATCTGTGTTCTGCATTCCATGTTCTAAATTCTGGGTTCTGTATTGTTTTCCATATTCTATATACTGTGTTCTTCATTCTATATTGTGTATTGTATATTATTTATGCCGTATTATATATTCTGTGTTCTTCATTCTATATTCTGTATTCTATATTCTGCATTCCGTATTCTATATTCTATATTCTGTGTTCTACATTTTATACTCTAAATTCTATATTCAGTATTCTGTATTGTATATTCCAAATTCTGTGTTCTGCATTGTATGTTCTAAACTTTGGGTTCTGTATTCTGTATTCCATATTCTATATTTTGTGTTCTATAGTCTATATTTGGTATTCAATATTCTGCATTCCGTATTCTATATTCTATATCCTGTGTTCTAAATTCTATATTCAGTATTCTGTGTTTTATTTTCTAAATTCTGTGTTCTGCATTCCATGTTCTAAATTCTGGGTTTTATATTCACTATTGTATATACTACATTCTGTGTGCTACATTCTATATTATAAATTCTATATTCAGTATTCTGTATTCTATATTCTAAATTCTGTGTTTACATTCTATATTATAAATTCTATATTCAGTATGCTGTATTCTATATTCTAAATTCTGAGTTCTGCTTTCCATGTTCCAAAATCTGGCTTCAATATTTTCCTTGCTATTTTTTTTTCTGTTTTCTACATTATAAATTCTAAATTATTTATTCAGTATTATGTATTTTATATTCTATATTCTATGTCCTACATAGAATTTTTTAATTGTTTACAAAATATTCCGTATATTATGTTCTAAATTCTGTGTTCTATATTCTCTTTTCTATTTTCTATATTCTGTGTTCTACATTCTATATTGTAAATTTTATATTCAGCATTCTGTATTCTATATTCTAAATTCTGTGTTCTACATTCTATATTCTATATTCTATATTCTAAATTCTGTGTTCTGCATCACATGTTCAAAATTCTCGATACTATACTCTCTATTGTACATTCTATATTCTATATACTGTGTTCTACATTCTATATTCTAAAATCTATATTAATTAATGTGTATTGTATAGTCTTAATTCTGTGTTCTGCATTCAAAATTCTAAATTCTGGGTTCTATATTCTGTTTTCCATATTTTAATACTGTGTTCTACATTCTATATTCTAAATTCTATATTCAGTATTATATATTCTATAATCTAAATTTTGTGTTCTGCATTCCATGTTCTAAATTCTCTATTCTTTATTCTGTGTCCTACTTTCTATATTCTTAATTACATATTTTGTATTCAGTATTCTATATTCTAAATCCTGTGTTCTGCATTCCATGTTCTAAATTCTGGCTTCTACATTCTCTATTCTATATTCTATATAGTGTGTTTTTCATTCTAGATTTTACATACAATATTTTGCATTCCGTATACTATATTCTATATTCTGTGTTCTACATACTATATTCTAAATTCTATATTCAGCATTCCGTATTCTATATTCTAAATTCTCTGTTCTGAATTCCATGTTCTAAATTCTGGTTTCTATATCCTATTTTCTATATTCTATATCCTGTGTTCCACATTCTATAGTCTTAATCCTATATTCAGCGTTCTGTATTGTATATTCTAATTTATGTTTTCTGCATTCCATATTTCAATTCTGGGTTCTATATTCTGTTTTCCATATTTTATATTCTGTGTTCTATATTCTATATTCTGTATTCTATATTCTGCATTCAGTATTCTGCATTATATATTCTGTGTTCTACCTTCTATATTCAAAATTCTATATTCAGTATTCTGTATTCTATATTCTAAATTCTGTGTTCTGCATTCCATATTGTAAATTGTCTTTTCTATATTCTGTATTCTGTGTTCTTCTTTCTATATTCTAAATTCTATATTTAGTATCTTGTATTCTATATTATTAATTCTGTTCTCTGCATTCAATTTCTAAATTATGTGTTCTATATTCTCTTTTATATACTCTATATACTGTGTTCTTCATTCTAGATCCTTCATACTAAATTGTGAATTCCGTAATCTATATTCTATATTCTGTGTTCTAAATTCTATATTCTAAATTCTATATTCCGTATTCTGTATTCTATATTCTAAATTCTGTGTTTTGTATTCCATGTTGTATATTCTGGCTTCTATATTCTTTATTCTATATTCTAAATTCTGTGTTCTGCATTCAATGTTGTAAATTCTATATTCAGTATTCTGTATTCTATATTCTATATTCTGTGTTCTGGATTCTATATTCTGAATTCTATATTTGGTATTCTGTATTCTATATTCTTAATTCTGTGATCTTGTTTCCATGTTCTAAATACTGGGTTCTATATTCTCTATTCTATATTCTAAATTTTGTGCATTTCATTCTATATTCTACAATCTATATTCTGTATTAGGTATTCTATATTCTTTTTTTCCGTGTTCTACATTCCATATTCTAAATTCTATATGCACTATTCTGTATTCTATATTCTGAATTCTGTGTTCTGCATTCCATGTTCTAAATTGTGGGTTCTATACACTTTATTCTATATTCTATATTCTGTGTTCTACATTCTATATTCTAAATTGCATATTCAGTGTTCTGTATTGTATATTCTAAATTCTGGGTTCTGATTCCATGTACTAAATTCTGGGTTCTACATTCTCTATTCTATTTTCTATATTCTGTGTTTTACATTTTATATTCTAAATTCTATATTCAGTAATCTGTGTTCCATATTCTAAATTCTGTGTTCTTCATTCTATATTCAAAATTCTATATTCAGTATTCTGTATTGTATGTTCTAAATACCGTGTTCTGCATTCAATATTCTAAATTCTGTGTTCTGCATTCCATGTTCTTAGGTCTGGGATCTATAATCTATATTCTATATTCTGTGTTCTACATTCTACATTCTAAATTCTATATTCAGTATTATTTAATCTATATTCTTTATTCTGTGTTCTGCATAGCATGTTCTTTATTCTGGATTCTATATTCTGTATCCTACATTCTATATTCTGTGTTCTACATTCTATATTCTAAATTCTATATTCAGTATTCTTTATTCTATATTCTAAATTCGGTGTTCTACATTCTATATTTTAAATAGTATATTCAGTATTCTGTAATCTATATTCTTAATTCTGTGTTCTGCATTCCATGTTCTAATTTCTCTATTCTGTATTTTGTGTTCTACATTCTATATTCTGTATTCTGTATTCTATATTCTAAATTCTGTGTCCTCATTCCTTGTTCTAAATTCTGGTTTCTATATTCTCTATTCTATATTCTATATTCTGTGTTCTTCATGCTATATCCTAAATTCTACATTCAGTATTCTGTATTCTATATTCTAAATTCTTTTTTCTGCATTCCATTATCTAAATTCTGGGTTCTATATTCTGTAGTCTATATTCAATATTTTGTGTACTCCATTCTATATTCTTCACTCTGTATTCTGCATTCCTATTGTTTATTCTAAATTCTGTGTTCTACATTCTATATTCTAAATCCTATATTCAGTGTTCTGTATAGTATATTCTAAATTCTGTGTACTGCATTCCAAGTTCTCAATTGTGGGTTCGGTGTTCTGTTTTCCATATTCTATATTCTGTGTTCTACATTCTATATTCTAAATCCTATATTCAGTATTCCATATCCTATATTGTATACTCTGTGTTTTACATTTTATATTCTATATTCAGTATTCTATAATCTAAATTCTGTGTACTGAATTCCATGTTCTAAATTCTGCTTTCTATATTCTCTAATCTCTATTCTATATTCTGTGTTCTGCATTGTATATCCTCAATCCTATTTTTAGTATTTTGTATTCTATATTCTAAATTCTCTGTTCTGGATTCCATGTTTTAATTTCTGGGTTCTGTATACTCTATTATATATTCTGTGTTCTGCATTTTATGTTCTAAATTCAATATTCAGTATACAGTATTCTATATTCTAAATTCTGTGTTCTGCATCCATGTTCTAAGTTCTGTGTTATGATTTCTGTTTACCATATACTATATTCTGTGTTCTACATTCTATATTCTGTATTCTATATTCTGCATTCCGTATACTATATTCTATATACTGTTGTCAACATTCTATATTTTAAATTCTTTATTCAGTATTCTGTATTCTATATTCTAAATTGTGTGTTCTGCATTCCACGTTCTAAATTCTGGGTTCTATATTCTACATTATATATTCTACATTTTGTGTCCTTCATTCTATATTCTACATTCTAAATTTTGCTTTCCGTATTCTATATTCTGTATTCTGTAGACTACATTCTGTATTCTAAATTCTTTATTCAGAATTCTGTATTCTATATTCTAAATTCAGGGTTCTGCATTCCATGTTCTAAATTCTGGGTTCTATATTCTCTATTCTCTATTCTATATTCTGTGTTCTTCATTCTATATTCTACATTCTATATTCTGCATTCCGTATACTATATTCTATATACTGTGTTCTACATTCTATATTCTAAATTCTATATTCATTATCCTGTATTCTATATTCTAAATTCTGTGCTTCGCATTCCATCTTCTAAATTCTGGTTTCTCTATTCTCTATTCTCTATTCTATATTTTATGTACTTCATTCTATATTGTACGTTCTATATTCTGCATTCCGTGTTTTATATTTTATATTATGTTTTCTACATTCTATATTCTAAATTCTATATTCAGTATTCTGTATTCTATAATCTAAATTCTGTGTTCTAAGTCCACGTTTAAATTTTGGGTTCTAAATTCTCTTTTATGTATTCTTTATTTTGTGTTCTTAATTCTATATTCTACATTCTATATTCTGCATTCCGTACTTATATTCTATATTCTGTGTTCTACATCTATTTTCTAAATTCTATATTCTTTATTCTGTATTCTATATTCTATATTCGGGGTTCTGCATTCCATGTTCCAAATTCTGTTTTCTATATTCTGTATTTTATATTCTATATTTTGTGTACTTAATTCTATATTCTAAATTCTATATTCAGTATTCTGTATTCTATATTCTAAATTCTGTGTTCTGTATTACACTTTCTAAATTCTATATTCAGTATTCTATATTCCATATTCTACATTCTGTGTCCTGCATTCTATGTTCTTAATTCTATCTTCAGTATTCTGGATTCTTTATTGTATATTCTGTGTTCTGCATTCCATGTTCTAAATTCTGGTTTCTATATTCTGTTTTCCATATTCTATGTTCTGTGTTCTATATTCCATTTTCTGTATTCTATATTCTGCATTCCGTATTCTATACTCTATATTCTGTGTTCTACATTCTATATTCCAATTTCTATATTCAGTATTCTGTATTCTACATTCTAAATTCTGTGTTCTGCATTCTATGTTCTAAATACTTTGTTCTATTATCTCTTTTCTATATTCTATATTCTGTGTTCTACATTCAATAATCTAAATTCTATATTCAATATTCTGTATTATATATTCTAAATTCAGTGTTCTGCATACCATGTTCAAAATTCGGGTTTCTGTATTCTGTTTCCATATTTAATATTCTGTGTTCTAAACTCTATATTATGTATACTATATTCTGCATTATGTATTCTATATTCTATATTTTGTGTTCTACATTCTATATTCTAAATTGTATATTCAGTATTCTTTATTCTATAGTCTCAATTCTGCGTTCTACATTCCATGTTCTAAATTCTATATTCAGTATTCTGTATTCTATATACTTAATTTTGTGTTCCGCATTCTATGTTCTATATTCTATATTCAGTTTTCTGAATTATAAATTCTAAATTCTGTGTTCTACATTCCATGTTGTAAATTCAGGGTTCTCTATACTCTTTTCCATATTCTATAATCTGTGTTCTACATTCTGTATTCTGTATTCAATATTCTGCATTCCGTATTCCATATTCTATATTCTATGTTTTACATTCTATATTCTAAATTCTATATTCAGTATTCCGTATTCTATATTCTGTACTTTGTGTTCTACATTCTATATTCTAAATTCTATATTCAGTAGTCTGTATACTATATTCTAAATTCTGTGTTCTGCAACCCATGTTCTAAATTCTGGCTTCTAAATACTCTATTGTATATTCCATATTTTGTGTTCTAAATACTATATTCTAAATTCTTTACTCAGCATTATTTATTCTATATTCTAAATTCTGTGTTCTACATTCAATATTCTAAATTCTTTATTCGGTATTATGTATACTGTATTCTAAATTCTGTGTTCTGCATTCCATGTTCTAAATTCGGTGTCTGTATTTTGAATTCCATATTCAATATTTTTGTTCTACATTCTATATTCTGTATTCTATATTTTACATTCCGTGTTCTATATTCTATATTCTGTGATCAACATTCTATACTCTAAATTCTATATTCAATATTCTGTATTCTATATTCTAAATTCTGTGTCTACTTCCATGTTCTAATTTCTGGTTTCTATATTCTCTATTCTTTATTTTATATTCTGTGTTCTTCATGGTATATCCTTAATTCTACATTCAGTATTCTGAATTCTATATTCTGAATTTTGTGTTCTACATACCGTGTTCTAAATTCTGGGTTCTATATTCTCTATTCTCTATTCTATAGTTTGTGTTCTTCATTCTATATTCTACATACTATATTCTACATTCCGTATTCTATATTCTATATTCTGTGTTCTACATTCTATATCTAAAAACTATATTCAGTCTTCTGTATTCTATATTCTAATTTCTCTGTTCTGCACTACATTTCTAATTAGTGGGTTCTATATTCTCTATTCTTTCTTTTTTTTTGTTCTTCATTCTATATTTTAAGTTCTATATCATTTTTCTGTATTCTATATTTTAAATTCTGTGTTCTGCAATCCATGTTCTAAATTCTGGGTTCTATATACTCTATTCTATATTGTATATTCTGTGTTCTTCATAATATATTCTAAATTCTATATTCAGCATTATGTATTCTGTATTCTAAATTCTGTGTTCTACATTCTATATTCTAAATTCTATATATAGTTTTATGTATTCTATATTCTAAACTCTGTGTTCTGCATTCCGTGTTCTAAATTCGGGTTCTGCATTCTGTTTTCTATATTCTATATTCTTTGATCTACATTCTATATTCTGTATTCAATATTTTACATTCCGTAATCTAAATTCTATATACTGTGATCTGCATTCTATATTCAAAATTCTATATTCAGTAGTCTGTATTCTATATTCTATATTCTGTGTTTTCATTCCATGTTCTAACTTCTGATTTCTATATTCTATTTTCTATATTCTATATTCTGTGTTCTTCATGCTATATCCTAAATTCTATATTCAGTATTCTGTATTCTATATTCTGAATTCTTTTTCTGCATTCCATGTTCTAAATTCTGGCTTTTATATTCGGTAATCTGTATTCTATATTTTGTGTACTCCATTCCATATTCTGTATTCTATATTCTGCATTCCGTATTCTATATTCTATATTCTGTGTTCTACATTCTATATTCTAAATTCTTATTTCAGTGTTCTGTATTGTATATTCTTAATTCTGTGATCTGCATTCCATGTTGTAAATTCTGGGTTCTGTATTCTGTTTTCCATATTCTATATTCTGTGTTCTGTATTCTTTATTCTGTATTCTATTTTCGGCCTTCCGTATCCTATATTCTATATACTGTGTTCTAAATTCTAAATTCTAAATTCTATATTCATTTTTCTGTATTCTATATAATATTCTCTGTGTTCTGCATTCTGTATTTTAAATTCTATATTCAGTATTCTTTATTCTATATTCTACATTCTGTGTTCTTCATTCTAATTTCTAAATTCTAAATTCAGTATTCTTTATTCTAAATTCTAAATTCTGTGTACTGCATTCCATGTTGTATATTCTGGGTTCGGTATTCTTTTTCCATATTATACATTCTGTGTTCTACTTTCTATGTTCTGTATTCTTTATTCTGCATTCCGTATTCTATATTCTATATTCTGTGTTCTTTATTCTATATTCTAAATTATATATTCAGCATTCTGTATTCTATATTCTACTCTGTGTTCTACATTCTATATTCTATATTCAGTATTCTGTATTCTATATTCTTAATTGTGTGTTCTGCATTAGATGATCGAAATTCTGGCTTTTATATACTCTATTCTATATTCTATATTTTGTGTTCTGCATTCTATATTCTACATACTATTTTCTGCATTCCGTAATCTATAATCTTTTTTCTGTGTTCTACATTCTATATTCTAAAAACTGTGTTCAGTCTTCTGTATTCAATATTCTAAATTCTCTATTCTGCACTCTATTTCTTAATTCTGGGTACTATATTCTCTATTCTATATTTTATATTTTTTGTTCTTCATTGTATATTGTACGTTCTATATTTTGCTTTCCGTGTTTTATATTCTATATTATGTTTCCTACAGTCTATATTATAAATTCTATATTCAGTATTCTGTATTCTATAATCTGAATTCTGTGTTCTGATTCCGTTTTTAAATTCTGGTTTCTAAATTCTGTTTATATATTGAATATTTTGTGTTCTTATTTCTATATTCTGCATTCTATATACTGCATTCCGTATTCTATATTCTATATTCTGCGTTCTACTTTCTATATTCGAAATTCTGTATTCAGTATTCTGTATTCTATACCCTAAATTCTGTGTTCTGCATTCTATATTCGATTTCTATATTCAGTATTCTGTATTCTATACCCTAAATTCTGTGTTCTGAATTCCATGTACTTAATTCTGGGTTTTGTATTCTGTTTTCCATTTTCTATATTCTCTTTTTTAAATTCTATATTCTGTATTCTATATTCTACATTCCGCATTCTATATTCTATATTCTGTGTTCTTCATTGTATATTTTAATTTCTATATTCATGTTTCTGTATTCTATATTCTAAATTCTGTGTTCTGTTATCCATGTTCTAAATTCTGGGTTCTATATACTGTATTCTATATTCTATATACTGTGTTCTACATACTATATTCTAAATTCTATATTCAGCATTATGTATTCTATATTGTAAATTCTGTGTTCTACATTCTATATTCTAAATTTTATATTCAGCATTCCGAATTCTCTATTCTATATTCTGTGTCCTACATTTTATATTTTAAATTCTCTATTCAGTATTCTTTATTCTATAGTCTAAATTCTGTGTTCTACATCTATGTTCTAAATTCTATATTCAGTATAAATATTCTCTATTCTAAATTTTGTGTTGTACATTTCATTTTCTTCATTCAGTTTACTGTATTCTGTTTTCAATATTCTATATTCTGTGTTCTAGATTGTATTTTCTGTATTCTATATTCTGCATTCCATATTCTATATTCTATATTCTGTGTTCTACATTCTATATTCTGTATTCTATATATTAAATTCCGTATTCTATATTATATATTCTGTGATCTACATTGTATATTCTAAATTCTATATTCAGTATTCTGTATTCTATATTCTAAATTCTGTGTCCTCATTCCTTGTTCTAACTTCTGTTTTCTATATTCTCTATTCTATATTCTGTGTTCTTCATGCTATATCCTAAATTCTACATTCAGTATTCTGTATTCTATATTCTAAATTCTTTTTTCTTCATTCCATTATCTAAATTCTGGCTTCTATATTCTGTAGTCTATATTCAATATTTTGTGTACTCCATTCTATATTCTTCACTCTCTATTCTGCATTCCTATTGTTCATTCTAAATTCTGTGTTCTACATTCTATATTCTAAATCCTATATTCAGTGTTCTGTATTGTATATTCTAAATTCTGTGTACTGCATTTCATGTTCTCAATTCTGGGTTCGGTGTTCTGTTTTCCATGTTCTATATTCTGTGTTCTACATTCCATGTTCTAAATTCTATATTCAGTATTCTGTATTTTATATACTTAATTCTGGGTTCCGCATTCTATGTTCTATATTCTATATTCAGTTTTCCGAATTATAAACTCTAAATTCTGTGTTCTAAATTCCATGTTGTAAATTCAGGGTTCTCTATACTCTTTTCCATATTCAATAATCTGTGTTCTTCATTCTGTATTCTGTATTCAATATTCTGCATTCCGTATTCCATAATCTATATTCTGTGATTTACATTCTATATTCTAAATTCTATATTCAGTATTCCGTATTCTATATTCTGTACTTTGGGTTCTACATTCTATATTCTAAATTCTATATTCAGTAGACTGTATTCTATATTCTAAATTCTGTGTTCTGCATTACATGTTCTTAATTCTGGCCTCTATATTCTATATTCTCTATTCTATATTCTGTGTTCTACATTCTATGTTCTAAATTGTATTTTCAGTTTTCTGTATTCTATATTCTAAATTCTGTGTTCTGCATTCCATTTTCTAAATTCTGGTTTGTATATTCTCTATTCTATATTCTATACTTTGTGTTCTTCATTCTATATTCTACATACTATATTCTGCATTCTGTATTCTATATTCTATTTTCTGGGTTCTACATTCTATATTCTAAAAACTATATTAAGTCTTCTCTATTCTATATTCTAAATTCTCTGTTCTGCACTCCACTTCTAAATTCTGGTTTCTATATTCTCTATTAATTTCTTTATTTTTTGTCCTTCATTCTATATTGTAAGTTCTATATTCTGCATTCCGTGTTTTATATTCTATATTATGTTTTCTACATTCTATATTCTAAATTCCATATTCAGTATTATGTATTCTATAATCTAAATACTGGGTTCTGATTCCATTTTTAAATTCTGGTTTTTAAATTCTCTTTTATATATTGCATATTTGTGTTCTTCATTCTATATTATGCATTCTATAATCTGCATTCCGTATTCTATATTCTATATTCTGTGTTCTTCATTCTATCTTTTAAATTCTATTTTCAGTATTCTCTATTCAATATTCTAAATTCTGTGTTCTGCATTCCATGGTCTAAATTCTGGTTTCAATATTCTCTATTCTATATTCAATACTTTGTGTACTGCTTTCTATATTCTAAATTCAATATTCTGCATTCCGTATTCTATATTCTATATTCTGTGTTCTTCATTCTATCTTCCAAATTCTATATTCAGTGTTCTGTATTCTATATTCTAAATTCTGTGTTCTGCATTCCATGTCTTAAATTCTCGGTTCTGAATTCTGTTCTCCATATTCTATATTCTGTGTTCTATATTCTATATTCTGTATTCTATATTCTACATTCCGTATTCTATATTCTATATTCTGTGTGCTACATTGTATATACTAAATTCTATATACAGTATTCTGTATACTCTATTCTAAATTCTGTGTTCTGCATTCCATGTTCTAAATTCTCGCTTCTATATTCTCTTTTCTTTATTTTGTGTTCTTCATTCTATATTCTACAGTCTATATTCTGCATTCCATATTCTATAAGCTTTATACTGTGTTCTACATTCTATATTATAAATTCTATATTCAGTATTCTGTGTTCTATATTGTAAATTCTGTGTTCTGCATTCCATGTTCTAAATTCTGTGTTCAATATTCTTAATACTATATTCTATATTCTAATTTCTACTTTCTAAATTCTAAATTCTATATTCTGTATTCCGTTTTCTTATTTCTATATTCTGTGTTCCACATTCTATATTCTAATTAATTTATTCAGTATTCCTTATACTATATTCTATATTCTGTGTTCTACAATCCATATTCTAAATTCTATATGCAATATTCTCTATTCTGTATTCTAAATACTGTGTTCTGCATTCCATGTTCTAACTTCTGGGATCTGTATTCTGTTATCCGTATTCTATATTCTGTGTTCTATATTCAATATTCTGTATTCTATATTCTACATTCCGTATTCTATATTCTCTATTCTGTGTCCTACATTCTATAATCTAAATTCTTTATTCATTATTCTATATTCTATATTCTGTGTTCAACATTCTATATTCTAAATTCTATATTTAGTATTCTGTATACTATATTCTAAATTCTGTGTTCTGCATTCTATATTTTAAATTCTGTGTTCATATTCTCTATTCTATATTCCATATTTTGTGTTCTTCATTCTATATTCTTCATTCTATATTCAATATTCTGTATTGTATATTCTAAATTCTGTGTTTTGCTTTCTATGTTCTAAATTCTATATTCAGTATTCTGTGTTCAATATTCTAAATTCTGTGTTCTGCATTCTATTTTCTAAATTCTGGGTTCTGTATTCTGTTTTCCATAATCTATTTTCTGTTTTCTACATTCGATATACTGTTTTCTATATTCTGAATTCCGTAATCTATATTCTATATACTGTGTTCTACTTTCCTATTCTAAATTCTATATTAAGTATTCTGTATTCTATATTCTAAATTCTGTGTTCAACATTCCATGTTTCAAATTCTGTGTTCTATATTCTCTATTCTATATTCTATATTTTGTGTTATTCATTTTGTATTCTAAATTCTATATTCTGCATTCCGTATTCTATGTTCTATTTTCTGTGTTCTACATTCTATATTCTTAGTTCTATATTCATTATTCTGTATTCTATACTCTATATTCTGTGTTCTGCATTCCATGTTCTAAATTCTGGGTTGTGTATTCTGATTTCCTTATTCTATATTCTGTGCTCTTTATTCTATATTCTGTATTCTATATTCTACATTCCGTATTCTATATTCTATATTCTGTGTTCTATATTCTATATTTTAAATTCTATATTCAGTATTCTCTATTCTATATTCTAAATTCTGTGTTCTGCATGCCATGTTCTAAATTCTGGCTTCTATATTCTCTATTCTATATTGTATATTTTGTTTTTTCATTATATATTCTACATTCTAAATTCTGCATTCCGTATTCTATATTCTTTATACTGTGTTCTACATTCTATATTCTAAATTCTATATTCAGTATTCTTTATTATATATTCTAAATTCTGTGTTCTCCATTCTATATTCTAAATTGTATATTCAGTATTCTGTATTCTATATTCTAAATTCTGAGTTCTGATTTCCGTGTTCCAAAATCTGGCTTCAGTAATCTCTAAGCTATATTTTTTATTCTGTTTTCTACATTCTATATTCTAAATTATATATTCAGTGTTATGTGTTTTATATTCTATATTCTGTGTACTACATTCTATTTTTTAATTGTTTTTTAAGTATTATGTATTCTATAATCTAAATTCTGTGTTCTGCATTCCATGTTCTTAATACTGGGTTCAATATTCTTTATTCTCTATTCTGTATTCTGTGTTCCTCATTCTATATTGTAAATTCTACATTCAGTATTCTGTATTCTATATTCTAAATAATGTTTTCTGCATTCCATGTTCTAAATTCTATATCCAGTATTCTGTATTCTATATTCTAAAATCTGTTTTCAGCATTCAATGTTCTAAATTCTATATTCAGTATTCTTTGTTCTATATAAAAAATTCTGTGTTCTGCATTCCATGTTTAAATTCTGTGTGCTGTATTTTGTTTTCCATATTCTATATTCTGTGTTCTATATTCTATATTCTGTATTTTATATTCTACATTCCGTATACTATTTTCTATATTCTGTGTTCTACATTCTCTATTCTAAATTCTATATTCAGTATACTGTATTCTATATTTAAAATTCTGTGTTCTGCATTCCATGTTAAAATTCTGGCTTCTATATTCTCTATTGTATATTCTAAATTTGTGTGCATCATTCTATATTTTACCTTCTATATTCTGCATTCCTTATTCTATATTCTTTTTAACGTGTTCTACATTCTATATTCTAAATTCTATATTCAGTATTCTGTATACTATATTCTAAATTCTGTGTTCTGCATTCTATAATCTAAATTGTATATTCAGTATTCTGAAATCTATATTCTAAATTCTGTGTTCTTCATTCCATATTCTAACATCTGGTTTCAATATTCTCTATTCTATATTCCATATTTTGTGTTCTTCATTCTATATTCTTCATTCTATATTCTGCATTCCGTATTCTATATCCTTTATACTGTGTTGTACATTCTATGTTCTAAATACTATATTCAGTATCCTGTATCCTATATTCTAAATTCTGTGTTCTACATTCCATGTTTTAAATTCAGGGTTCTATATTCTGTTTTACATATTTTATATTATGTGTTCTACATTCTATATTTGTATTCTATATTCTGCATTCCGTATTCTACATTATATATTCTGTGTTCTACCTTTTTTTTCTAAATTCAATTTTCTGTATTCTGTATTCTATATTCTAAATTCTGTGTTCTGCATTCCATGTTCTATATTCTCTTTCCTATATTCTATATTTTGTGTTCCTCTTTCATATTCTAAATTCTGTATTCAGTATTTTGTATTCTATATTGTAAATTCTATTCTCTGCATTCGAGTTCTAAATTCTGGGTTCTATATTTTCTTTTATATATTCTTTATTCTGTGTTCTTCATTCTAGATTCTACATTCTAATTTCTGCATTCAGTATTCTATATTCTAATTTCTGTGTTCTGCATTCTATGTTCTAAATTCTATGTTCAGTATACTGTATTATATATTCTAAATTCTGTGTTAAGCATTCCATGTTCTAAATTCTGTTTTCTGTATTCTTTTTTCCATATTCTATATTCTGTTTTCTACATTCAGTATTCTGTATTCTATATTCTGCTTTCCGTATTCTATATTCAATATTCTGTGTTCTACATTCTATATTCTAAATTCTATATTCAGTATTCCGTATGCTATATTCTAAATTCTGTGTTCTCCTTTCCATGTTTTGAATTCTGGATTCTATATTCTCTATTCTACATTCTATATTCTGTGTTCTACACTCTATATTCTAAATTCTATATTCAGTATCCTTTATTCTACATTCCAAATACTGTGTTCTACATTCTATATTCTAAATTGTATATTCAGTATTCAGTATTCTATATTCGAAATTCTGGGTTCTGATTTCCATGTTCCAAAATCTGGCTTAAATATTCTCTTAGCTGTATTTTTTCTTCTGTTTTTTACATTGTATATTCAAAATTATATTTTCAGTATTATGTATACTTTATTCTATATTCCGTGTTCTACATTCAATTATTTTTAATTGTTTATTAAGTATTCTGTATACTATATTCTAAATTCTGTGTTATTCATTCAAGGTTGTGAATTCTGGGTTCTATAATCTCTTTTCTATATTCTATATTCTGTGTTCTACATTGTATATTCTTAATTCTATATTCAGCATTCTGTATTCTATATTCTAAATTTTGTGTTCTTCATTCTATATTCTAAATTCTATATTCAGTATTATGTATTCTATAATCTAAATTATCTGTTCTGCATTCCATGTTCTAAATTCTCTATTCTTTATTCTATATTCTGTGTTCTTCTTTCTATATTCTAAATTGTATATTCAGTATTCTGTATTCTATATTCTAAATTCTGAGTTCTGTTTCCATGTTCCAAAATCTGGCTTCAATATTTTCTAAGCTATAATTTTTATTCTGTTTTCTACATTCTATATTCTAAATTATATATTCAGTATTATGTATCCTATATTCTATATTCTGTGTTTTACATTCAATTTTTTAATTGTTTATTGATTATTCTATATACAATATTCTACATTCTGCGTTCTGCATTCCAAGTTCTAAATTCTCTATTCTGTATTCTATAATCTGTGTTCTATTTCTATATTCTAAATTAAACATTCTGTATTCTGTATTCTATATTCTAAATACTGTGTTCTGCACTCCATGTTCTCAATTCTTTATTCAGTATTCTGTATTCTATAGTCTAAATTCTGTGTTGTGCTTTCTATGTTCTAAATTCTATGTTCAGTATACTGTATTATATATTCTAAATTCTGTATTCTGCATTCCATGTTCTAAATTCTATTTTCTGTATTCTTTTTTCCATATTATATATTCTGTTTTCTAAATTCTATATTCTGTATTCTATATTCTGCATTCCGTATTCTATATTCAATATTCTGTGTCCTATATTCTATATTCTAAATTCTATATTCAGTATTCCGTATGCTATATTCTAAATTCTGTGTTTTGCATTCCATGTTCTAAATTCTGTGTTCTGCAAAAAATATTCCATATTCTATATTCTGTGTTCTACATTCTATATTCTAAATACTATATTCAGCTTTCTGAATTCTATATTATAAAATCTGTGTTTTAAATTCTAAATTCTAAATTCTATATTCAGAATTATATAATCTAAATTTTTATTTCTGTGTTCTGCATAGCATGTTCTTAATTCTAGATTCTATATTCTGTATTCTACATTCTATATTCTGTGTTCTATGTTCTATATTCTAAATTCTATACTCAGTATTCTTTATTCTATATTGTAAATTCTGTGTTCTACATTCTATATTCTAAATTGTATATTCAGTATTCTGTATTCTATATTCAAAATTCTTACTACTGTTTATATATTCCAAAATCTGGCTTCAATATTCTCTAAGCTATAATTTTTATTCTGTTTTCTACATTCTATATTCTAAATTATATATTCAGTATTATGTATTTTATATTCTATAGTCTGTGTTCTACATTCAATTTTTAAATTATTTATTAAGTATTTTGTATACTATATTCTAAATTCTGTGTTCTGTAATCCATGTTGTAAATTCTGGGTTCTATATCTTCTTTTCTATCTTCTATATTCTGTGTTCTACATTCTATATTCTAAATACTCTATTCATTTTTCTGTATTCTATATTATAAATTCTGTGTTCTACATTCTTTTTTCTAAATTCTCTATTCAGTATTCTTTATTGTATATTCTAAATTCTGTGTTCTGCATTCCATGTTCTAATTTCTGGCTTCTATATTCTCTATTATATATTGTATATTTTGTGTTTTCATTATATATTCTACATTCTATATTCTGCATTCTGTATTCTATAATCATTATACTGTGTTCTACATACTATATTCTAAATTATATATTCAGTATTCTGTATTCTATATTCAAAATTCTGTGTTCTGCATTCCATGTTCAAAATTCTATATTCAGTATTCTGTGTTCTATATACGAAATTCTGTGTTCTGCTTACCATGTTCTAAATTCTGGGTTCTGTAAACAATATTCTATATTCTATATTCTGTGTTCTACATTCTATATTCTAAATACTATATTCAGCTTTCTGAATTCTATATTATAAAATCTGTGTTTTAAATTCTATATTCTAAATTCTATATTCAGTATTATATAATCTATATTTTTAATTCTGTGTTCTGCATAGCATGTTCTTAATTCTAGATTCTATATTCTGTATTCTACATTCTATATTCTCTGTTCTAAGTTCTATATTCTAAATTCTATATTCAGTATTCTTTATTCTATATTATAAATTCTGTGTTCTACTTTCTATATTCCAAATTGTATATTCAGTATTCTGTATTCTATATTCAAAATTCTTACTACTGTTTATATGTTCCAAAATCTGGCTTCAATATTCTCTAAGCTATAATTTTTATTCTGTTTTCTACATTCTATATTCTAAATTATATAATCAGTATTATGTATTTTATATTCTATAGTCTGTGTTCTACATTCAATTTTTAAATTTTTTATTAAGTATTTTGTATACTATATTCTAAATTCTGTGTTCTGTAATCCATGTTGTAAATTCTGGGTTCTATATCTTCTTTTCTATCTTCTATATTCTGTGTTCTACATTCTATATTCTAAATTCTCTATTCAGTTTTCTGTATTCTATATTATAAATTCTGTGTTCTACATTCTTTTTTGTAAATTCTCTATTCAGTATTCTGTATTGTATATTCTAAATTCTGTGTTCTGCATTCCATGTTCTAATTTCTGGCTTCTATATTGTCTATTATATATTGTATATTTTGTGTTTTCATTATATATTCTACATTTTATATTCTGCATTCCGTATTCTATAATCTTTATACTGTGTTCTACATACTATATTCTAAATTATATTTTCAGTATTCTGTATTCTATATTCTAAATTCTGTGTTATGCATTCCATGTTCAAAATTCAGGGTTCAATATACTTTATTCTATATTCTATATTCTGTGTTCTACATTCTATATTCTAAATTCTATATTCAGCTTTCTGTATTCTATATTCAAAATTCTGTGTTCTGCATTCCATGTTCAAAATTCTATATTCAGTATTCTGTGTTCTATTTACGAAATTCTGTGTTCTGCATACCATGTTCTAAATTCTGGGTTCTGTATTCTCTATTCTATATTCTGTGTCTGCATTCTATATTCTAAATTCTATATTCAGTATTCTGTATTCTACATTCTAAATTCTGTGTTTTGAATTACATGTTCTCAATTCTGGGTTCTATATTCTTTATTCTATATTCTAAATTTTGTGTTCTTCATTCTATATTCTGCAATCTATATTCTGTTTTTGGTATTCTATATTCTATATTCTGTGTTCTACATTCCATATTCTAAATACTATATTCAGCTTTCTGTATTCTATATTATAAATTCTGTGTTCTACGTTATAAATTCTAAATTCTATACTCAGTATTTTGTAATCTATATTCTAAATTCTATGTTCTACATTCCATGATCTAATTTCTGAGTTGTACATTCTCTATTCTATATTCTATATTTTTTATTCTTCATTCTATATTCTACATTCTATATTCTGCATTCTGTATTCTATATTCTCTTTTCTGTGTTTTACATTCTATATTCTAATTTCTATATTCAGTATTCTGTAATCTATATTCTAAATTCTGTGTTCTGCATTCTATATTCTAAATTGTATATACACTATCCTGAATTGTGTATTCTAAATTCTCTGTTCTGCATCCATGTTCTAAATTCTGGCTTCTATATTCTCTATTCTATATTCTATATTTTGTGTTATTCATTCTATATTCTATATTCTATATCCTTCATTCCGTATAGTATATTCTATATTCTGATTTCTACATTCTATATTCTTAATTCTATATTCAGTAATCTGCATTCTATATTCTAAATTCTGTGTTCTGTATACCATGTTCTAATTTCTATATTCTATATTTATAATCTGTGTTCTACATTCTATATTCTTAATTCTATATTCAGTATACTTTGTTCTATATTCTAAATTCTGTGTTCTGAATTCCATGTTCTAAATTCTATGTTCTTAATCCTATATTCTGTATTCTGTATTCTATATTATAAATTATGTGTTCTGCATTCCATGTTTTAAATTCTGGGTTCTGTATTCTGTTATCCATATTCTATATTCTGTGTTCTATATTCTATATCTGTATTTTATATTCTACATTCCGTATTCTATTTTCTTTATTCTGTGATATACATTCTATATTCTAAATTCTATATTCAGTATTCTGTATTCTATATTTTAAATTCTGTGTTCGGAATTCCATGTTCTAAATTCTGGGTTCTACATTCTCTATTCTATATTCTATATTCCGTGTTCTAC
This sequence comes from Vicugna pacos, assembly GCF_048564905.1. Taxonomy (NCBI): domain Eukaryota; kingdom Metazoa; phylum Chordata; class Mammalia; order Artiodactyla; family Camelidae; genus Vicugna; species Vicugna pacos. Next base: position 68,418,681 of record NW_027328741.1, on the reverse strand, counting down.
ATTCTATATTCTAAATCTATATTCACTATTGTTTATTCTATATTCTATATTCAGTTTTCTACATTCTATATTCTTAATTCTATATTCAGTATTCTGTATTCTATATTCTAAGTTCTGTGTTCTGAATTCCATGTTCTAAATTCTGTGTTCTATATTCTCTATTCTGTATTCAAATTTTGTGTTTTTAATTGTATATTCTGCAATCTATATTCTGTATTAGATATTCTATATTCTATATTCTGTGTTATACATTGTATATTATAAATTCTATATTCAGTATTATGTATTCTATATTCTAAAGTCTGTGTTCTGCATTCCATGTTCTAAATTCTGGTTTTTGTATTCTATTTTCCATATTCTGTATTCTGTGTTCTATATTCTTTATTCTAAATTCTATATTCAGCTTTCTGTATTCTATATTATAAATTCTGTGTTCTACATTCTATAATCTAAATTCTTTTTTCAGTATTATTTAATCTATATTTTAAATTCTGTGTTCTGCATAGCATGTTCTTTATACTGGATTTTATTCTCTGCATTCTACATTCTATATTCCGTGTTCTACATTCTATATTCTTAATTCTATATTCATTATTCTGTATTCTATACTCTATATTCTGTGTTCTGCATTCCATGTTCTAAATTCTGGGTTGTGTATTCTGATTTCCTTATTCTATATTCTGTGCTCTTTATTCTATATTCTGTATTCTATATTCTACATTCCGTATTCTATATTCTATATTCTGTGTTCTATATTCTATATTTTAAATTCTATATTCAGTATTCTCTATTCTATATTCTAAATTCTGTGTTCTGCATGCCATGTTCTAAATTCTGGCTTCTATATTCTCTATTCTATATTGTATATTTTGTTTTTTCATTATATATTCTACATTCTAAATTCTGCATTCCGTATTCTATATTATTTATACTGTGTTCTACATTCTATATTCTAAATTCTATATTCAGTATTCTGTATTCTATATTCTAAATTCTGTGTTCTGCATTCCATGTTCAAAATTCTGGGTTCAATATTCTTTATTCTATATTCTATATTCTGTGTTCTACATTCTATATTCTAAATTCTATATTCAGCTTTCTGTATTCTATATACTAAATTCTGTGTTCTGCATTCCATGTTCAAAATTCTATATTCCGTATTCTGTGTTCTATATACGAAATTCTGTGTTCTGCATTCCATGTCCTATATTCTGGGTTCTGTATTCTCTATTCTATTTTCTGTGTTCTGCATTCTATATTCTAAATTCTATACTCAGTATACTGTATTCTTCATTCTAAATTCTGTGTTTTGAATTCCATGTTCTAAATCCTGGGTTCTATATTCTCTATTCTGTATTCTAAATTTTGTGTCTTCATTCTATATTCTACAATCTATATTCTGTATTAGGTATTCTATATTCTGTATTCTGTCTTCTACATTCCATATTCTAAATTCTATATGCATTATTCTATATTCCATATTCTAAATATTGTGTTCTGCATTCCATGTTCTAAATTCGGAGTTCTATATTCTCTTTTATATTTTCTATATTCTGTGTTCTACATTCTATATTTAAATTCTATATTCAGCATTCTGTATCCTATATTATATATTCTGTGTTCCGCATTCTATATTCTAAATTCTATATTCTATATTATATATTCTATGTTCTACTTTCTATATACTAAATTCTATATTCAGTATTCTGTATTCTATATTCTAAATTCTGTGTTCTGCATTCCATGTTCTAAATTCTGTATTCTATAATCTATATTCTGTGTTCTAATTTCTATATTCTTAATTCTATATTCAGTATACTGTATTCTATATTTTACATTCTGTGTTCTACATTCTATATTCTAAATCCTATATTAGGTATACTGTATTATATATTATAAATTCTGTGTTCTGCATGCCATGTTCTAATTTCTGGTTTCTATATTCGCTTTTCCATATTTTATATTCTGTGTTCAAATTCTATATTCTGTATTCTATATTCTTCATTCCGTATTCTACATTATATATTCTGTGTTCTACCTTTTATATTCGAAATTCTATATTCAGTATTCTGTATTCTATATTCTAAATTAAGTGTTCTGCATTCCATGTTCTAAGTTCTCTATTCTCTATTCTATATTCTGTGTTCTAATTTCTATATTCTAAATTCTGTATTCAGTATTCTGTATTCTATATTCTAAATTCTGTGTTCTGCATTCTATGTTCTAAATTCTATGTTCAGTATACTGTAATATATATTCTAAATTCTTGATTCTGCATTCCATGTTCTAAATTCTGGGTTCTATATTCTGTATTCTATATTCTTTATACTGTGTTCTACATTCTATATTCTAAATTCTATATTCAGTATTCAGTATTCTATATTCTAAATTCAGTGTTCTGCATTCCATGTTCAAATTTCTCGGTTCAATATTCTTTAGTCTATATTCTATGTTCGGTTTTCTACATTCAATATTCTAAATACTATATTCAGCTTTCTGTATCCTATATTATAAATTCTGTGTTCTACATTCTATATTCTAAATTCTATATTCAGTATTATTTAATCTTAATTCTATATTCTGTGTTCTGCATAACATGTTCTTAATTCTGGATTCTATATTCTGTATTCTACATTCTATATTCTCTGTTCTACATTCTATATTCTAAATTCTATATTCAGCAAACTTTACCCTATATTCTAAATTCTGTGTTCTTCATTCAATATTCTAAATTTTGTATTCAGTATTCTGTATTCTTTATTCTAAATTCTGAGTTCTGATTTCCATGTTCCAAATTCAGGCTTCAATATACTATAAGCTATATTTTCTTTCTGTTTTCTACATTCTATATTCTAAATTATATATTCATTATTATTTATTTTATATTCTATATTCTGTGTTCTATATTCAATTTTTTAATATTTTATTATGTATTCTGAATTCTATATTCTAAATTCTGTGTTCTGCATTCTATGTTCTAAATTCTATGTTCAGTATACTGTATTATATATTCTAAATTCTGTGTTCTGCATTAAAAATTCTAAATTCTGTTACCTGTATTCTTTTTTCCATATTCTATATTCTGTTTTCTACATTCTATATTCTGTATTCTATATTCTGCATTCCGTATTCTATATACAATATTCTGTGTTCTACTTTCTATATTCTAAATTCTATATTCAGCATTCCGTATGCTATATTCTAAATTCTGTGTTCTGCATTCCATGTTCTAAATTCTGGGATCAATAATCTATATTCTGTATTCTATTCTCTGTGTTCTTCATTCTATATTCTAAAAACTATATTCAGCTTTCTGTATTCTATATTATAAATTCTGTGTTCTACATTCTAAAATCTAAATTCTATATTCTGTATTATTTAAACTGTATTCTAAATTCTGTGTTTTGTATAGCATGTTCTTTATACTGGATTCTATATTCTGTATTCTTCATTCTATATTCCGTGTTCTACATTCGAAATTCTACATTCTATATTCAGTATTCTGTATTCTATATTCTAAATTCTGTGTTCTGTATACTATGTTCTAAATTCAGAGTTCTATATTATCTATTCTATATTCTAAATTTTGTGTTTTTAATTCTATATTCTACAATCTATATTCTGTATTAGGTATTCTATATTCTATCTTCTGTGTTATACATTCTATATTCTAAATTCTATATTCAGTATTCTCTATTCTATATTCTATAGTCTGTGTTCTGAATTCCATGTTCTAAATTCTGGGTTGTGTATTCTGATTTCCATATTCTATATTCTATTTTCTATATTCTATATTCTGTACTCTATATTCTACATTCCGTATTCTATATTCTATATTCTATGTTCTACATTATTTATTCTAAATTCTCTATTCAGTATTCTGTATTGTATATTCTAAATTCTGTGTTCTGCATTCCATGTTCTAATTTCTGGCTTCTATATTCTCAATTATATATTGTATATTTTGTGTTTTCATTATATATTCTACATTCTATATTCTGCATTCCGTATTCTATAATCTTTATACTGTGTTCTACATACTATATTCTAAATTCTATATTCAGTATTCTCTATTCTATATCCTAAATTCTGTGTTATGCATTCCATGTTCAAAATTCAGGGTTCAATATTCTTTATTCTATATTCTATATTCTGTGTTCTACATTCTATATTTTAAATTCTATATTCAGTATTATGTAATCTATATTCTAAATTCTGTGTTCTGCATAGCATGTTCTTTATTCTGGATTCTTTATTCTGTATACTACATACTATATACTTTGTGTTAAATTCTATATTCTAAATTCTATATTCAGTATTCTTTATTATATATTCTAAATTCTGTGTTCTCCATTGTATATTCTAAATTGTATATTCAGTATTCTGTATTCTATATTCTTAATTCTGAGTTCTGATTTCCGTGTTCCAAAATCTGGCTTCAATAATCTCTAAGCTATATTTTTTATTCTGTTTTCTACATTCTATGTTCTAAATTATATATTCAGTGTTATGTGTTTTATATTCTATATTCTGTGTACTACATTCAATTTTTTAATTGTTTTTTAAGTATTATGTATTCTATAATCTAAATTCTGTGTTCTGCATTCCATGTTCTTAATACTGGGTTCAATATTCTTTATTCTCTATTCTGTATTCTGTGTTCCTCATTCTATATTGTAAATTCTACATTCAGTATTCTGTATTCTATATTCTAAATAATGTTTTCTGCATTCCATGTTCTAAATTCTGGGTTATACATTCTCTATTGTATATTCTATATTGTGTGTTTTTCATTCTACATTCTACATACTATATTTTGCATTCCGTATACTATATTCTATATTCTGTGTTCTACATTCTATATTCTGTGTTCTTTATTCTATATTCTAAATTCTATATTCATTATTCTGTATTCTATATTCTACTCTGTGTTCTACATTCTATATTCTATATTCAGTATTCTGTATTCTATATTCTTAATTCTGTGTTCTGCATTCCATGTTCTAAATTCTGGGTTCTATATTTTGTTTTCCATATTTTAATTCTGTGTTGTACATTTTATATTCTGTATTCTATATTCTGTATTTCGTATTCTATATTATTTATTCTATGTTCTACATTGTATATTCTAACTTCTATATTCAGTATTATGTAATCTATATTCTAAATTCTGTGTTCTGCATTCCATGTTCTAAATTCTGTGTTGTATATTCTTTATTCAATATTCCATATTTTGTATTCTTCATTCTATATTCTACATTCTATATTGTGCATTCCGTATTCTATATTCTATATTCTGTGTTCTACATTCTCTATTCTATATTCTATATTCAGTATTCTGTATTCTATATTCTAAATCCTGTGTTCTGGATTCCATGTTTTAAAATCTGGGTTCTGTATACTCTATTATATATTCTGTGTTCTGCATTCTATATTCAAAATCCTACATTCAGTATTTTGTATTTATTTTCGAAATTCTGTGTTCTGCATTCCATGTTCTATATTCCGGCATCTATATACTTTATTCTATAATCTAAATTCTGTGTTCTGCAAACCATGTTCTAAATTCTGGGTTCTGTATACTGTTTCCATAATCTATATTTTGTGTTCTAATTTCTATATTCTGTTTACTATATTCTGCATTACATATTCTATATTCTATATTCTATGATCTACATTCTATATTCTATTTCTATATTCAGTAATCTGTATACTATATTCTAAATTCTGTGTCCTGCATTCCATGTTCTAATTACTGGGTCCTATAATCTGTTTTCCATACTTTCTATTCTGTGTTCTAAATTCTATACTCTGAATTCTATATTCTGCAATCCGTAATCTACATTATATATTCTGTGTTCTACATTCTATATTCCAAATTCTATATTCAGTATTCTGTATTCTATATTCTAAATTCTGTGTTCTGCATTCCATGTTCTAAATTCTCTATTCTTTATTCTATATTCTGTGTTCTACTTTCTATATACTAATTTCTATATTCAGTAGTCTGTATTCTATATTGTATATTCTGTGTTCTGCATTCCATGTTCTCAATTCTATACTCAGTATTCTGTATTCTATATACTTAATTCTGTGTTCTGCATTCCATTTTCTAAATTCTCTTTTCTGTATTCTTTTTTCATATTCTATATGCTGTTTTCTGCATTCTATGTTCTGCATTCTATGTTCTGCATTCTATATTCTGCTTTCCGTATTCTATATTCAAGATTCTGTGTTCTACATTATATATTCTAAATTCTATATTCAGTATTCCATATGCTGTATTGAAACTTCTGTGTTCTGCATTCCATGTTCTAAATTCTGTGTTCTATTATCTATATTCTATATTCTATATTCTGTGTTCTACATTCCATATTCTAAATTCTATAGGCACTATTCTTTATTCTATAATCTAAATTCTGAGTTCTGCATTCCATGTTCTAAATTCTGGGTTGTATAATCCATATTCTATATTCTACATTCTGTGTTCTACATTCTATATTCTAAATTCTACATTCAGTAATATATAATCTATATTCTAAATTCTGTGTTCTGGATTTCATGTTTTAAATTCTGGGTTCTGTATACTCTATTATATATTCTGTGTTCTGCATTCTAAATTCAAAATCCTAAATTCAGTATTCTGTGTTTATATTCGAAATTCTGTGTTCTGCATTCCATGTTCTAAATTCTGGCTTCAATATTCTCTATACTATATTCTATATTTTGCGTACTTCATTCTATATTCTACAATCTATATTTTATATTCTATATTCTGTGTTCTACATTCTATATTCTAAATTATTTTTTCAGTTTTCTGTATTCTATATTCTAAATTCTGTGTTCTACATTCTATATTCTAAATTCTATTTTCAGTAATCTCTATACTGTATTCTAAATTATGTGTTCTGCATTCCCTGTTCTAAATTCTGGGTTCTATATTCTCTTTTCCATATTTAATATTCTGTGTTTAAATTCTATATTCTGTATTCAATATTCTGCATTCCGTATTCTACATTATATATTCTGTGTTCTACATTCTATATTCCAAATTCTATATTCAGTATTCTTTATTCAATATTCTAAATTCTGTGTTCTACATTCTATATTCTAAATTGTATATTCAGTATTCAGTATTCTATATTCGAAATTCTGAGTTCTGATTTCCATATTCCAAAATCTGGCTTAAATATTCCCTAAGCTGTATTTTTCTTCTGTTTTTTACAATCTATATTCTAAATTATATTTTCATTATTATGTATTCTTTATTCTATATTCCGTGTTCTACATTCAATTATTTTTAATTGTTTATTAAGTATTCTCTATACTATATTCGAAATTCTGTGTTATGCATTCCATGTTGTAAATTCTGGGTTCTATATTCTCTTTTCTATATTCTATATTCTGTGTTGTACATTGTATATTCTAAATTCTATATTCAGCATTCTGTATTCTATTTTCTAAATTTTGTGTTCTACATTCTATATTCTAAATTCTATATTCAGTGTTAGGTATTCTATAATCTAAATTATCTCTTCTGCATTCCATGACCTAAATTCTCTATTCTTTATTCTATATTCTGTGTTCTTCTTTCTATATTCTAAATTCTATATTCAGAATTCTCTATTCTATATTCTACATTCTGAGATCTACATTCTATATTCTAAATTGTATATTCAGTATTCTATATTCTGTATTCTAAATTCTGAGTTCTGTTTTCCATGTTCCAATATCTGGCTTCAATATACTCTAAGCTATAGTTTTTATTCTGTTTTCTACATTCTATATTCTAAATTATATATTCAGTATTATGTATTTTATATTCTATGTTCTGTGCTCTACATTCAATTTTTTAATTGTTAATTATGTATTCTGTATACTATATACTAAATTCTCTGTTATGCAATCCATGTTCTAAATTCTGGGTTCTATATTCTCTTTTCTATTTTCTATATTCTGTGTTCTACATTCTACATTATAAATTATATATTCAGCATTCTGTCTTCTATATTCTAAATTTTGTGTTCTACATTCTATATCCTAAATTTTATATTCAGTATTATGTATTCGATAATTTATTTCTGTGTTCTGCTTTCCATGTTCTAAATTCTGGGTTCTATATTCTATATTCTATATTTTATATTCTGTGTTCCACATTCTTTATTCTAAACTCTATATTCAGTATTCTGTATTCTATATTCTAAATTCTGTGTTCTGCATTCCATGTTCTATATTCTATACTCAGTATTCTGTATTCTATATTCTAAATTCTGTGTTCTACATTCCATGTTATAAATTCTATATTCAGCATTCTGTATTCTATATTCATAATTTTGTTTTCTACATTTTATATTCTAAATTCTATATTCAGTATTATCTATTCTATATTCTCAATTCTGTGTTCTGCATTCCATGTTCTAAATTCTGGGTTATACATTCTCTATTGTATATTCTATATTGTGTGTTTTTCATTCTACATTCTACATACTATATTTTGTATTTCTTATACTATATTCTATATTCTGTGTTCTACATTCTATATTTTAAATTCTATATTCAGTATTCTGTATTCTATATTCTACATTATGTGTTCTGCAATCCATTTCTAAATTCTGGTTTCTGTATTCTGTTTTCCATATTCTATATTCTGTTTTCTAAATTCGATTTTCTGTATTCTATATTCTGCATTCCGTATTATGTATTCTATATTTTGTGTTCTATATCCTATACTCTAAATTCTATATTCAGTATTCCATATTCTACATTCTAAATTCTGTGTTCTCCATTCCATGTTCTAAATTCTGGTTTCTATATCCTCTATTCTATATTCTATATCCTGTGTTCTACATTTTATAGTCTTAATCCTATATTCAGCGTTCTGTATTCTTTTTCTAAATTCTTTGTTCTGCTTTCCATGTTCTAAATTCTGGGTTCTATATTCTGTTTTACATATTTTAGATTATGTGTTCTACATTCTATATTTGTATTCTATATTCTGCATTCCGTATTCGACATTATATATTCTGTGTTCTACCTTCTATTTTCTAAATTCAATTTTCTGTATTCTGTATTCTATATTCTAAATTCTGTGTTCTGCATTCCATGTTCTAAATTCTCTTTCCTATATTCTATATTCTGTGTTCCTCTTTCATATTCTAAATTCTGTATTCAGTATTTTGTGTTCTATATTGTAAATTCTATTCTCTGCATTCGATTTCTAAATTCTGGGTTCTATATTTTCTTTTATATATTCTATATTCTGTGTTCTTCATTCTAGATTCTACATTCTAATTTCTGCATTCAATATTCTATATTCTAATTTCTGTGTTCTGAATTCTATGTTCTAAATTCTATGTTCAGTATACTGTATTATATATTCTAAATTCTGTGTTAAGCATTCCATGTTCTAAATTCTGGGTTCTACATTCTCTATTCTATATACTACATTGTGTGTTTTTCATTCTAGATTCTACATACTATATTTTGCATTCCATATACTATATTCTATATTCTGTGTTCTGCATTCTATATTCTAAATTCTATATTCAGTATTTTGTATTCTATATTCTAAATTATATGTTCTGCGTTCCATTTCTAAATTCGGGTTCTGTATTCTGTTTACCATATTCTATATTCTGTTTTCTAAATTCTGTACTCTGTATTCTATATTCTGCATTCCGTATTATATATTCTATATTTTGTGTTCCTTATTCTATATTCTATATTCTGTGTTCTGCATTACATGTTCAAAATTCTGGGTGCTATATCCACAATTCTATATTCTATATCCTGTGTTCTACATTCTATAGTCTTAATCCTATATTCAGCGTTCTGTATTCTATATACTAAATTCTGTGTTCTGCATTACATGTTCTCTATTCTGGGTTCTAAATTCTTTTTTCCATATTTATATTCTGTGTTCTACATTCTATAATCTGTATTCTATATTCTGCATTCCGTATTCTACATTATATATTCTGTGTTCTACCTTCTATTTTCTAAATTCTATATACAGTATTCTATATTCTATATTCTAAATTCTGTGTTCTGCATTCCATGTTCTAAATTCTCTTTTCTATATTCTAAATTCTGTGATCTACTTTCTATATTCTAAATCCTATTTTCAATATTCTGTATTTTATATTATATATTCTTTTTCTCCATTCCATTTCTAAATTCTGGGTTCTATATTCTTTTTTATATATTTTATATTCTGTATTCTTCGTTCTGGATTCTTCATTCTAAATTCTGCATTCCGTATTCTATATTCTATATTCTGTGTTCTAAATTCTATATTCTGTATACTATATCCTGCATTCCGTATTCTATAATCTATATTCTGTGTTCTACATTCTTTATTCTAAATTCTATATTCAGTAATCTGTATACTATATTCTAAATTCTGTGTTATGCATCCCATGTTCTAAATTCTGGGTTCTATATTCTGTTTTCCTTGTTTTATATTCTGTGTTCTAAATTCTATATTCTGTATTCTATAATCTGCATTCCGTATTCTCCATTATATATTCTGTGTTTTTCCTTCTATATTCCAAATTCTATATTCAGTATTCTGAATACTATATTCTAAATTCTGTGTTCTGCATTCCATTTTCTATATTCTTGCTTCTACATCCTTTATTCTATAATCTAAATTCTGTGTTCTGCATTCCATGTTGTAAATTCTATATTCAGTATTCTCTATTCTATGTTCTAAATTCTGTGTTCTGCATTCTATATTTTAAATTATATATTCAGTATTCTGTATACTATATTCTAAATTCTGTGTTCTGCATCCAATGTTCTAAATTCTGGGTTCTGTATTCTGTTTCCATAATCTATATTCTGTGTTCAAAATTGTATATTCTGTATACTATATTCTGCATTCCGTATTCTATATTCTATATTCTGTGTTCTATATTCTATATTCTAAATTCTATATTCAGTAATCTGTATAGTATATTCTAAATCTGTGTTCTGCAGTCCATGTTCTAAATTCTCTATTCTATATTCTATATTCTTGTTAAACTTTCTATATTCTGAATTCTATATTCAGTACTCTGTATTCTATATTTTATATTTTGTGTTCTGCATTCCATGTTCTCAATTCTATATTCAGTAATCTGTATTCTATATTCTTAATTCTGTGTTCTGCATTCCATGTTCTAAATTCTGTTTTCTGTATTCTTTTTTCCATATTCTATATTCTGTTTTCTACATTCAATATTCTGTATTCTATATTCGGCTTTCCGTATTCTATATTCAATATTCTGTGTTCTACATTCTATATTCTAAATTCTATATTCAGTATTCCGTATGCTATATTCTAAATTCTGTGTTCTCCTTTCCATGTTTTGAATTCAGGATTCTATATTCTCTATTCTACATTCTATATTCTGTGTTCTACACTCTATATTCTAAATTCTATATTTTGTATTCTTTATTCTATATTCTAAATACTGTGTTCTACATTCTATATTCTAAATTGTATATTCAGTATTCAGTATTCTATATTCGAAATTCTGAGTTCTGATTTCCATGTTCCAAAATCTGGCTTAAATATTCTCTTAGCTGTATTTTTTCTTCTGTTTTTTACATTGTATATTCAAAATTATATTTTCAGAATTATGTATACTTTATTCTATATTCCGTGTTCTACATTGAATTATTTTTAATTGTTTATGAAGTATTCTGTATACTATATTCTAAATTCTGTGTTATTCATTCAATGTTGTGAATTCTGGGTTCTATAATCTCTTTTCTATATTCTATATTCTGTGTTCTACATTGTATATTCTAAATTCTATATTCAGCATTCTGTATTCTATATTCTAAATTTTGTGTTCTTCATTCTATATTCTAAATTATATATTCAGTACTATGTGTTCTATAATCTAAATTATCTGTTCTGCATTCCATGTTCTAAATTCTCTATTCTTTATTCTATATTCTGTGTTCTTCTTTCTATATTCTAAATTGTATATTCAGTATTCTGTATTCTATATTCTAAATTCTGAGTTCTACATTCTATATTCTAAATTGTATATTCAGTATTCTGTATTCTATATTCTAAATTCTGAGTTCTGATTTCCATGTTCCATAATCTGGCTTCAATATTCTCTAAGCTATAGTTTTTATTCTGTTTTCTACATTCTATATTCTAAATTATATATTCAGTATTATGTATTTTATATTCTATATTCTGTGCTCTACATTCAATTTTTTATTTGTTTATTAAGTACTTTGTATACTATATTCTAAATTCTGTGTTCTACAATCCATGTTCTAAATTCTGGGTTCTATATTCTCTTTTCTATTTTCTATATTCTGAGTTGTACATTCTATATTCTAAATTCTATATACATCATACTGTATTCTATATTCTAAATTTTGTGTTCTACATTCTATATCCTAAATTTTATATTCAGTATTATGTATTCTATATTTTAATTCTGTGTTCTGCTTTCCATGTTCTAAATTCTGGGTTCTATATTCTATATTTTATATTCTGTGTTTTACATTCTTTATTCTAAACTCTATATTCAGTATTCTGTATTCTATATTCTAAATTCTGTGTTCTGCATTCCATGTTCTAAATTCTATACTCAGTATACTCTATTCTATATTCTAAATTCTGTGTTCTATATTCCATGTTAGAAATCCTATATTCAGCATTCTGTCTTCTAAATTCATAATTTTGTTTTCTACATTTCATATTCTAAATTCTATATTCAGTATTATGTATTCTATATTCTAAATTCTGTGTTCTGCATTCCATGTTCTAAATTCTGGGTTATACATTCTCTATTGTATATTCTATATTGTGTGTTTTTCATTCTACATTCTACATACTATATTTTGCATTCCGTATACTATATTCTATATTCTGTGTCCTACATTCTATATTCTGTGTTCTTTATTCTATATTCTAAATTCTATATTCATTATTCTGTATTCTATATTCTACTCTGTGTTCTACATTCTATATTCTATATTCAGTATTCTGTATTCTATATTCTTAATTCTGTGTTCTGCATTCCATGTTCTAAATTCTGGGTTCTATATTTTGTTTTCCATATTTTAATTCTGTGTTGTACATTTTATAATCTGTATTCTATATTCTGTATTTCGTATTCTATATTATTTATTCTATGTTCTACATTGTATATTCTAAATTCTATATTCAGTATTATGTAATCTATATTCTAAATTCTGTGTTCTGCATTCCATGTTCTAAATTCTGTGTTGTATATTCTTTATTCAATATTCCATATTTTGTATTCTTTATTCTATATTCTACATTCTATATTGTGCTTTCCGTTTTCTATATTCTATATTCTGTGTTCTACATTCTCTATTCTATATTCTATATTCAGTATTCTGTATTCTATATTCTAAATCCTGTGTTCTGGATTCCATGTTTTAAAATCTGGGTTCTGTATACTCTATTATATATTCTGTGTTCTGCATTCTATATTCAAAATCCTACATTCAGTATTTTGTATTTATTTTCGAAATTCTGTGTTCTGCATTCCATGTTCTATATTCCGGCATCTATATACTTTATTCTATAATCTAAATTCTGTGTTCTGCAAACCATGTTCTAAATTCTGGGTTCTGTATACTGTTTCCATAATCTATATTTTGTGTTCTAATTTCTATATTCTGTTTACTATATTCTGCATTACATATTCTATATTCTATATTCTGTGATCTACATTCTATATTCTATTTCTATATTCAGTAATCTGTATACTATATTCTAAATTCTGTGTCCTGCATTACATGTTCTAATTACTGGGTCCTATAATCTGTTTTCCATACTTTCTATTCTGTGTTCTAAATTCTATACTCTGAATTCTATATTCTGCAATCCGTAATCTACATTATATATTCTGTGTTCTACATTCTATATTCCAAATTCTATATTCAGTATTCTGTATTCTATATTCTAAATTCTGTGTTCTGCATTCCATGTTCTAAATTCTCTATTCTTTATTCTATATTCTGTGTTCTACTTTCTATATACTAATTTCTATATTCAGTAGTCTGTATTCTATATTGTATATTCTGTGTTCTGCATTCCATGTTCTCAATTCTATACTCAGTATTCTGTATTCTATATACTTAATTCTGTGTTCTGCATTCCATTTTCTAAATTCTCTTTTCTGTATTCTTTTTTCATATTCTATATTCTGTTTTCTGCATTCTATGTTCTGCATTCTATATTCTGCTTTCCGTATTCTATATTCAAGATTCTGTGTTCTACATTATATATTCTAAATTCTATATTCAGTATTCCATATGCTGTATTGAAAATTCTGTGTTCTGCATTCCATGTTCTAAATTCTGTGTTCTATTATCTATATTCTATATTCTATATTCTGTGTTCTACATTCCATATTCTAAATTCTATAGGCACTATTTTTTATTCTATAATCTAAATTCTGAGTTCTGCATTCCATGTTCTATATTCTGGGTTGTATAATCCATATTCTATATTCTACATTCTGTGTTCTACATTCTATATTCCAAATTCTATATTCAGTATTCTTTATTCTATATTCTAAATTCTGTGTTCTACATTCTATATTCTAAATTGTATTTTCAGTATTCAGTATTCTCTATTCGAAATTCTGAGTTCTGATTTCCGTGTTCCAAAATCTGGCTTAAATATTCTCTAAGCTGTATTTTTCTTCTGTTTTTTACATTCTATATTCTAAATTATATTTTCAGTATTATGTATTCTTTATTCTATATTCCGTGTTCTACATTCAATTATTTTTAATTGTTTATTAAGTATTCTTTATACTATATTCGAAATTCTGTGTTATGCATTCCATGTTGTAAATTCTGGGTTCTATATTCTCTTTTCTATATTCTAAATTCTGTGTTGTACATTGTATATTCTAAATTCTATATTCAGCATTCTGTATTCTATTTTCTAAATTTTGTGTTCTACATTCTATATTCTAAATTCTATATTCAGTGTTATGTATTCTATAATCTAAATTGTCTCTTCTGCATTCCATGATCTAAATTCTCTATTCTTTATTCTATATTCTGTGTTCTTCTTTCTATATTCTAAATTCTATATTCAGAATTCTCTATTCTATATTCTACATTCTGAGATCTACATTCTATATTCTAAATTGTATATTCAGTATTCTATATTCTGTATTCTAAATTCTGAGTTCTGTTTTCCATGTTCCAATATCTGGCTTCAATATACTCTAAGCTATAGTTTTTATTCTGTTTTCTACATTCTATATTCTAAATTATATATTCAGTATTATGTATTTTATATTCTATGTTCTGTGCTCTACATTCAATTTTTTAATTGTTAATTATGTATTCTGTATACTATATTCTAAATTCTCTGTTATGCAATCCATGTTCTAAATTCTGGGTTCTATATTCTCTTTTCTATTTTCTATATTCTGTGTTCTACATTCTATATTATAAATTATATATTCAGCATTCTGTCTTCTATATTCTAAATTTTGTGTTCTACATTCTATATCCTAAATTTTATATTCAGTATTATGTATTCGATAATTTAATTCTGTGCTCTGCTTTCCATGTTCTAAATTCTGGGTTCTATATTCTATATTCTATATTTTATATTCTGTGTTCCACATTCTTTATTCTAAACTCTATATTCAGTATTCTGTATTCTATATTCTAAATTCTGTGTTCTGCATTCCATGTTCTATATTCTATACTCAGTATTCTGTATTCTATATTCTAAATTCTGTGTTCTACATTCCATGTTATAAATTCTATATTCAGCATTCTGTATTCTATATTCATAATTTTGTTTTCTACATTTTATATTCTAAATTCTATATTCAGTATTATGTATTCTATATTCTCAATTCTGTGTTCTGCATTCCATGTTCTAAATTCTGGGTTATACATTCTCTATTGTATATTCTATATTGTGTGTTTTTCATTCTACATTCTACATACTATATTTTGCATTTCGTATACTATATTCTATATTCTGTGTTCTACATTCTATATTTTAAATTCTATATTCAGTATTCTGTATTCTATATTCTACATTATGTGTTCTGCAATCCATTTCTAAATTCTGGTTTCTGTATTCTGTTTTCCATATTCTATATTCTGTTTTTTTTAAATTCGATTTTCTGTATTCTATATTCTGCATTCCGTATTATGTATTCTATATTTTGTGTTCTATATCCTATACTCTAAATTCTATATTCAGTATTCCATATTCTACATTCTAAATTCTGTGTTCTCCATTCCATGTTCTAAATTCTGGTTTCTATATCCTCTATTCTATATTCTATATCCTGTGTTCTACATTTTATAGTCTAAATCCTATATTCAGCGTTCTGTATTCTTTTTCTAAATTCTTTGTTCTGCTTTCCATGTTCTAAATTCTGGGTTCTATATTCTGTTATACATATTTTAGATTATGTGTTCTACATTCTATATTTGTATTCTATATTCTGCATTCTGTATTCGACATTATATATTCTGTGTTCTACCTTCTATTTTCTAAATTCAATTTTCTGTATTCTGTATTCTATATTCTAAATTCTGTGTTCTGCATTCCATGTTCTAAATTCTCTTTCCTATATTCTGTATTCTGTGTTCCTCTTTCATATTCTAAATTCTGTATTCAGTATTTTGTGTTCTATATTGTAAATTCTATTCTCTGCATTCGATTTCTAAATTCTGGGTTCTATATTTTCTTTTATATATTCTATATTCTGTGTTCTTCATTCTAGATTCTACATTCTAATTTCTGCATTCAATATTCTATATTCTAATTTCTGTGTTCTGAATTCTATGTTCTAAATTCTATGTTCAGTATACTGTATTATATATTCTAAATTCTGTGTTAAGCATTCCATGTTCTAAATTCTGGGTTCTACATTCTCTATTCTATATACTACATTGTGTGTTTTTCATTCTAGATTCTACATACTATATTTTGCATTCCATATACTATATTCTATATTCTGTGTTCTGCATTCTATATTCTAAATTCTATATTCAGTATTTTGTATTCTATATTCTAAATTATATGTTCTGCGTTCCATTTCTAAATTCGGGTTCTGTATTCTGTTTACCATATTCTATATTCTGTTTTCTAAATTCTGTACTCTGTATTCTATATTCTGCATTCCGTATTATATATTCTATATTTTGTGTTAGTTATTCTATATTCTATATTCTGTGTTCTGCATTACATGTTCAAAATTCTGGGTGCTATATCCACAATTCTATATTCTATATCCTGTGTTCTACATTCTATAGTCTTAATCCTATATTCAGCGTTCTGTATTCTATACTAAATTCTGTGTTCTGCATTACATGTTCTCTATTCTGGGTTCTAAATTCTGTTTTCCATATTTTATATTCTGTGTTCTATATTCTATAATCTGTATTCTATATTCTGCATTCCGTATTCTACATTATATATTCTGTGTTCTACCTTCTATTTTCTAAATTCTATATACAGTATTCTATATTCTATATTCTAAATTCTGTGTTCTGCATTCCATGTTCTAAATTCTCTTTTCTATATTCTAAATTCTGTGATCTACTTTCTATATTCTAAATCCTATTTTCAATATTCTGTATTTTATATTATATATTCTTTTTCTCCATTCCATTTCTAAATTCTGGGTTCTATATTCTTTTTTATATAATTTATATTCTGTATTCTTCGTTCTGGATTCTTCATTCTAAATTCTGCATTCCGTATTCTATATTCTATATTCTGTGTTCTAATTTCTATATTCTGTATACTATATCCTGCATTCCGTATTCTATAATCTATATTCTGTGTTCTACATTCTTTATTCTAAATTCTATATTCAGTAATCTGTATACTATATCTAAATTCTATATTCTGTATTCTATAATCTGCATTCCGTATTCTCCATTATATATTCTGTGTTTTTCCTTCTATATTCCAAATTCTATATTCAGTATTCTGTATACTATATTCTAAATTCTGTGTTCTGCATTCCATTTTCTATATTATTGCTTCTACATCCTTTATTCTATAATCTAAATTCTGTGTTCTGCATTCCATGTTGTAAATTCTATATTCAGTATTCTCTATTCTATGTTCTAAATTCTGTGTTCTGCATTCTATATTTTAAATTATATATTCAGTATTCTGTATACTATATTCTAAATTCTGTGTTCTGCATCCAATGTTCTAAATTCTGGGTTCTGTATTCTGTTTCCATAATCTATATTCTGTGTTCAAAATTGTATATTCTGTATACTATATTCTGCATTCCGTATTCTATATTCTATATTCTGTGTTCTATATTCTATATTCTAAATTCTATATTCAGTAATCTGTATACTATATTCTAAATCTGTGTTCTGCATTCCATGTTCTAAATTCTCTATTCTATATTCTATATTCTTGTTAAACTTTCTATATTCTGAATTCTATATTCAGTACTCTGTATTCTATATTTTATATTCTGTGTTCTGCATTCCATGTTCTCAATTCTATATTCAGTAATCTGTATTCTATATTCTTAATTCTGTGTTCTGCATTCCATGTTCTAAATTCTGTTTTCTGTATTCTTTTTTCCATTTTCTATATTCTGTTTTCTACATTCAATATTCTGTATTCTATATTCGGCTTTCCGTATTCTATATTAAATATTCTGTGTTCTACATTCTATATTCTAAATTCTATATTCAGTATTCCGTATGCTATATTCTAAATTCTGTGTTCTCCTTTCCATGTTTTGAATTCAGGATTCTATATTCTCTATTCTACATTCTATATTCTGTGTTCTACACTCTATATTCTAAATTCTATATTTTGTATTCTTTATTCTATATTCTAAATACTGTGTTCTACATTCTATATTCTAAATTGTATATTCAGTATTCAGTATTCTATATTCGAAATTCTGAGTTCTGATTTCCATGTTCCAAAATCTGGCTTAAATATTCTCTTAGCTGTATTTTTTCTTCTGTTTTTTACATTGTATATTCAAAATTATATTTTCAGAATTATGTATACTTTATTCTATATTCCGTGTTCTACATTGAATTATTTTTAATTGTTTATGAAGTATTCTGTATACTATATTCTAAATTCTGTGTTATTCATTCAATGTTGTGAATTCTGGGTTCTATAATCTCTTTTCTATATTCTATATTCTGTGTTCTACATTGTATATTCTTAATTCTATATTCAGCATTCTGTATTCTATATTCTAAATTTTGTGTTCTTCATTCTATATTCTAAATTATATATTCAGTACTATGTGTTCTATAATCTAAATTATCTGTTCTGCATTCCATGTTCTAAATTCTCTATTCTTTATTCTATATTCTGTGTTCTTCTTTCTATATTCTAAATTGTATATTCAGTATTCTGTATTCTATATTCTAAATTCTGAGTTCTACATTCTATATTCTAAATTGTATATTCAGTATTCTGTATTCTATATTCTAAATTCTGAGTTCTGATTTCCATGTTCCATAATCTGGCTTCAATATTCTCTAAGCTATAGTTTTTATTCTGTTTTCTACATTCTATATTCTAAATTATATATTCAGTATTATGTATTTTATATTCTATATTCTGTGCTCTACATTCAATTTTTTATTTGTTTATTAAGTACTTTGTATACTATATTCTAAATTCTGTGTTCTACAATCCATGTTCTAAATTCTGGGTTCTATATTCTCTTTTCTATTTTCTATATTCTGAGTTGTACATTCTATATTCTAAATTCTATATACATCATACTGTATTCTATATTCTAAATTTTATGTTCTACATTCTATATCCTAAATTTTATATTCAGTATTATGTATTCTATATTTTAATTCTGTGTTCTGTTTTCCATGTTCTAAATTCTGGGTTCTATATTCTATATTTTATATTCTGTGTTTTACATTCTTTATTCTAAACTCTATATTCAGTATTCTGTATTCTATATTCTAAATTCTGTGTTCTGCATTCCATGTTCTAAATTCTATACTCAGTATACTCTATTCTATATTCTAAATTCTGTGTTCTATATTCCATGTTAGAAATCCTATATTCAGCATTCTGTCTTCTAAATTCATAATTTTGTTTTCTACATTTCATATTCTAAATTCTATATTCAGTATTATGTATTCTATATTCTAAATTCTGTGTTCTGCATTCCATGTTCTAAATTCTGGGTTATACATTCTCTATTGTATATTCTATATTGTGTGTTTTTCATTCTACATTCTACATACTATATTTTGCATTCCGTATACTATATTCTATATTCTGTGTCCTACATTCTATATTCTGTGTTCTTTATTCTATATTCTAAATTCTATATTCATTATTCTGTTTTCTATATTCTACTCTGTGTTCTACATTCTATATTCTATATTCAGTATTCTGTATTCTATATTCTTAATTCTGTGTTCTGCATTCCATGTTCTAAATTCTGGGTTCTATATTTTGTTTTCCATATTTTAATTCTGTGTTGTACATTTTATAATCTGTATTCTATATTCTGTATTTCGTATTCTATTTTATTTATTCTATGTTCTACATTGTATATTCTAAATTCTATATTCAGTATTATGTAATCTATATTCTAAATTCTGTGTTCTGCATTCCATGTTCTAAATTCTGTGTTGTATATTCTTTATTCAATATTCCATATTTTGTATTCTTTATTCTATATTCTACATTCTATATTGTGCTTTCCGTTTTCTATATTCTATATTCTGTGTTCTACATTCTCTATTCTATATTCTATATTCAGTATTCTGTATTCTATATTCTAAATCCTATGTTCTGGATTCCATGTTTTAAAATCTGGGTTCTGTATACTCTATTATATATTCTGTGTTCTGCATTCTATATTCAAAATCCTACATTCAGTATTTTGTATTTATTTTCGAAATTCTGTGTTCTGCATTCCATGTTCTATATTCCGGCATCTATATACTTTATTCTATAATCTAAATTCTGTGTTCTGCAAACCATGTTCTAAATTCTGGGTTCTGTATACTGTTTCCATAATCTATATTTTGTGTTCTAATTTCTATATTCTGTTTACTATATTCTGCATTACATATTCTATATTCTATATTCTGTGATCTACATTCTATATTCTATTTCTATATTCAGTAATCTGTATACTATATTCTAAATTCTGTGTCCTGCATTACATGTTCTAATTACTGGGTCCTATAATCTGTTTTCCATACTTTCTATTCTGTGTTCTAAATTCTATACTCTGAATTCTATATTCTGCAATCCGTAATCTACATTATATATTCTGTGTTCTACATTCTATATTCCAAATTCTATATTCAGTATTCTGTATTCTATATTCTAAATTCTGTGTTCTGCATTCCATGTTCTAAATTCTCTATTCTTTATTCTATATTCTGTGTTCTACTTTCTATATACTAATTTCTATATTCAGTAGTCTGTATTCTATATTGTATATTCTGTGTTCTGCATTCCATGTTCTCAATTCTATACTCAGTATTCTGTATTCTATATACTTAATTCTGTGTTCTGCATTCCATTTTCTAAATTCTCTTTTCTGTATTCTTTTTTCATATTCTATATTCTGTTTTCTGCATTCTATGTTCTGCATTCTATATTCTGCTTTCCGTATTCTATATTCAAGTTTCTGTGTTCTACATTATATATTCTAAATTCTATATTCAGTATTCCATATGCTGTATTGAAAATTCTGTGTTCTGCATTCCATGTTCTAAATTCTGTGTTCTATTATCTATATTCTATATTCTATATTCTGTGTTCTACATTCCATATTCTAAATTCTATAGGCACTATTTTTTATTCTATAATCTAAATTCTGAGTTCTGCATTCCATGTTCTAAATTCTGGGTTGTATAATCCATATTCTATATTCTACATTCTGTGTTCTACATTCTATATTCCAAATTCTATATTCAGTATTCTTTATTCTATATTCTAAATTCTGTGTTCTACATTCTATATTCTAAATTGTATTTTCAGTATTCAGTATTCTCTATTCGAAATTCTGAGTTCTGATTTCCGTGTTCCAAAATCTGGCTTAAATATTCTCTAAGCTGTATTTTTCTTCTGTTTTTTACATTCTATATTCTAAATTATATTTTCAGTATTATGTATTCTTTATTCTATATTCCGTGTTCTACATTCAATTATTTTTAATTGTTTATTAAGTATTCTTTATACTATATTCGAAATTCTGTGTTATGCATTCCATGTTGTAAATTCTGGGTTCTATATTCTCTTTTCTATATTCTAAATTCTGTGTTGTACATTGTATATTCTAAATTCTATATTCAGCATTCTGTATTCTATTTTCTAAATTTTGTGTTCTACATTCTATATTCTAAATTCTATATTCAGTGTTATGTATTCTATAATCTAAATTGTCTCTTCTGCATTCCATGATCTAAATTCTCTATTCTTTATTCTATATTCTGTGTTCTTCTTTCTATATTCTAAATTCTATATTCAGAATTCTCTATTCTATATTCTACATTCTGAGATCTACATTCTATATTCTAAATTGTATATTCAGTATTCTATATTCTGTATTCTAAATTCTGAGTTCTGTTTTCCATGTTCCAATATCTGGCTTCAATATACTCTAAGCTATAGTTTTTATTCTGTTTTCTACATTCTATATTCTAAATTATATATACAGTATTATGTATTTTATATTCTATGTTCTGTGCTCTACATTCAATTTTTTAATTGTTAATTATGTATTCTGTATACTATATTCTAAATTCTCTGTTATGCAATCCATGTTCTAAATTCTGGGTTCTATATTCTCTTTTCTATTTTCTATATTCTGTGTTCTACATTCTATATTATAAATTATATATTCAGCATTCTGTCTTCTATATTCTAAATTTTGTGTTCTACATTCTATATCCTAAATTTTATATTCAGTATTATGTATTCGATAATTTAATTCTGTGCTCTGCTTTCCATGTTCTAAATTCTGGGTTCTATATTCTATATTCTATATTTTATATTCTGTGTTCCACATTCTTTATTCTAAACTCTATATTCAGTATTCTGTATTCTATATTCTAAATTCTGTGTTCTGCATTCCATGTTCTATATTCTATACTCAGTATTCTGTATTCTATATTCTAAATTCTGTGTTCTACATTCCATGTTATAAATTCTATATTCAGCATTCTGTATTCTATATTCATAATTTTGTTTTCTACATTTTATATTCTAAATTCTATATTCAGTATTATGTATTCTATATTCTCAATTCTGTGTTCTGCATTCCATGTTCTAAATTCTGGGTTATATATTCTCTATTGTATATTCTATATTGTGTGTTTTTCATTCTACATTCTACATACTATATTTTGCATTTCGTATACTATATTCTATATTCTGTGTTCTACATTCTATATTTTAAATTCTATATTCAGTATTCTGTATTCTATATTCTACATTATGTGTTCTGCAATCCATTTCTAAATTCTGGTTTCTGTATTCTGTTTTCCATATTCTATATTCTGTTTTGTAAATTCGATTTTCTGTATTCTATATTCTGCATTCCGTATTATGTATTCTATATTTTGTGTTCTATATCCTATACTCTAAATTCTATATTCAGTATTCCATATTCTACATTCTAAATTCTGTGTTCTCCATTCCATGTTCTAAATTCTGGTTTCTATATCCTCTATTCTATATTCTATATCCTGTGTTCTACATTTTATAGTCTAAATCCTATATTCAGCGTTCTGTATTCTTTTTCTAAATTCTTTGTTCTGCTTTCCATGTTCTAAATTCTGGGTTCTATATTCTGTTATACATATTTTAGATTATGTGTTCTACATTCTATATTTGTATTCTATGTTCTGCATTCTGTATTCGACATTATATATTCTGTGTTCTACCTTCTATTTTCTAAATTCAATTTTCTGTATTCTGTATTCTATATTCTAAATTCTGTGTTCTGCATTCCATGTTCTAAATTCTCTTTCCTATATTCTGTATTCTGTGTTCCTCTTTCATATTCTAAATTCTGTATTCAGTATTTTGTGTTCTATATTGTAAATTCTATTCTCTGCATTCGATTTCTAAATTCTGGGTTCTATATTTTCTTTTATATATTCTATATTCTGTGTTCTTCATTCTAGATTCTACATTCTAATTTCTGCATTCAATATTCTATATTCTAATTTCTGTGTTCTGAATTCTATGTTCTAAATTCTATGTTCAGTATACTGTATTATATATTCTAAATTCTGTGTTAAGCATTCCATGTTCTAAATTCTGGGTTCTACATTCTCTATTCTATATACTACATTGTGTGTTTTTCATTCTAGATTCTACATACTATATTTTGCATTCCATATACTATATTCTATATTCTGTGTTCTGCATTCTATATTCTAAATTCTATATTCAGTATTTTGTATTCTATATTCTAAATTATATGTTCTGCGTTCCATTTCTAAATTCGGGTTCTGTATTCTGTTTACCATATTCTATATTCTGTTTTCTAAATTCTGTACTCTGTATTCTATATTCTGCATTCCGTATTATATATTCTAAATTTTGTGTTAGTTACTCTATATTCTATATTCTGTGTTCTGCATTACATGTTCAAAATTCTGGGTGCTATATCCACAATTCTATATTCTATATCCTGTGTTCTACATTCTATAGTCTTAATCCTATATTCAGCGTTCTGTATTCTATACTAAATTCTGTGTTCTGCATTACATGTTCTCTATTCTGGGTTCTAAATTCTGTTTTCCATATTTTATATTCTGTGTTCTATATTCTATAATCTGTATTCTATATTCTGCATTCCGTATTCTACATTATATATTCTGTGTTCTACCTTCTATTTTCTAAATTCTATATTCAGTATTCTATATTCTATATTCTAAATTCTGTGTTCTGCATTCCATGTTCTAAATTCTCTTTTCTATATTCTAAATTCTGTGTTCTACTTTCTATATTCTAAATCCTATTTTCAATATTCTGTATTTTATATTATATATTCTTTTTCTCCATTCCATTTCTAAATTCTGGGTTCTATATTCTTTTTTATATATTTTATATTCTGTATTCTTCGTTCTGGATTCTTCATTCTAAATTCTGCATTCCGTATTCTATATTCTATATTCTGTGTTCTAAATTCTATATTCTGTATACTATATCCAGCATTCCGTATTCTATAATCTATATTCTGTGTTCTACATTCTTTATTCTAAATTCTATATTCAGTAATTTGTATACTATATTCTAAATTCTGTGTTATGCATCCCATGTTCTAAATTCTGGGTTCTATATTCTGTTTTCCTTGTTTTATATTCTGTGTTCTAAATTCTATATTCTGTATTCTATAATCTGCATTCCGTATTCTCCATTATATATTCTGTGTTTTTCCTTCTATATTCCAAATTCTATATTCAGTATTCTGTATACTATATTCTAAATTCTGAGTTCTGCATTCCATTTTCTATATTCTTGCTTCTACATCCTTTATTCTATAATCTAAATTCTGTGTTCTGCATTCCATGTTGTAAATTCTATATTCAGTATTCTCTATTCTATATTCTAAATTCTGTGTTCTGCATTCTATATTTTAAATTATATATTCAGTATTCTGTATACCATATTCTAAATTCTGTGTTCTGCATCCAATGTTCTAAATTCTGGGTTCTGTATTCTGTTTCCATAATCTATATTCTGTGTTCAAAATTGTATATTCTGTATACTATATTCTGCATTCCGTATTCTATATTCTATATTCTGTGTTCTACACTCTATATTCTAAATTCTATATTTTGTATTCTTTATTCTATATTCTAAATACTGTGTTCTACATTCTATATTCTAAATTGTATATTCAGTATTCAGTATTCTATATTCGAAATTCTGAGTTCTGATTTCCATGTTCCAAAATCTGGCTTAAATATTCTCTTAGCTGTATTTTTTCTTCTGTTTTTTACATTGTATATTCAAAATTATATTTTCAGAATTATGTATACTTTATTTTATATTCCGTGTTCTACATTGAATTATTTTTAATTCTTTATGAAGTATTCTGTATACTATATTCTAAATTCTGTGTTATTCATTCAATGTTGTGAATTCTGGGTTCTATAATCACTTTTCTATATTCTATATTCTGTGTTCTACATTGTATATTCTTAATTCTATATTCAGCATTCTGTATTCTATATTCTAAATTTTGTGT
Organism: Vicugna pacos; assembly: GCF_048564905.1. Lineage (NCBI taxonomy): Eukaryota > Metazoa > Chordata > Mammalia > Artiodactyla > Camelidae > Vicugna > Vicugna pacos. Next base: position 68,392,444 of record NW_027328741.1, on the reverse strand, counting down.
TCTTCATTCTATATTCTAAATTATATATTCAGTACTATGTATTCTATAATCTAAATTATCTGTTCTGCATTCCATGTTCTAAATTCTCTATTCTTTATTCTATATTCTGTGTTCTTCTTTCTATATTCTAAATTGTATATTCAGTATTCTGTATTCTATATTCTAAATTCTGAGTTCTACATTCTATATTCTAAATTGTATATTCAGAATTCTGTATTCTATATTCTATATTCTGTGCTCTACATTCAAATTTATTTGTTTATTAAGTACTTTGTATACTATATTCTAAATTCTGTGTCCTACAATCCATGTTCTAAATTCTGGGTTCTATATTCTCTTTTCTATTTTCTATAATCTGAGTTCTACATTCTATATTCTAAATTCTATATACATCATTCTGTATTCTATATTCTAAATTTTGTGTTCTACATTATATATCCTAAATTTTATATTCAGTATTATGTATTCTATATTTTAATTCTGTGTTCTGCTTTCCATGTTCTAAATTCTGGGTTCTATATTCTATATTCTATATTTTATATTCTGTGTTTTACATTCTTTATTCTAAACACTATATTCAGTATTCTGTATTCTATATTCTAAATTCTGTGTTCTGCATTCCATGTTCTAAATTCTATACTCAGTATACTGTATTCTATATTCTAAATTCTGTGTTCTATATTCAATGTTAGAAATCCTATATTCAGCATTCTGTATTCTATATTCATAATTTTGTTTTCTACATTTCATATTCTAAATTCTATATTCAGTATTATGTATTCTATATTCTAAATTCTGTGTTCTGCATTCCATGTTCTAAATTCTGGGTTATACATTCACTATTCTATATTCTATATTGTGTGTTTTTCATTGTACATTCTACATACTATATTTTGCATTCCGTATACTATATTCTATATTCTGTGTTTTACATTCTATATTCTAAATTCTATATTTAGTATTCTTTATTCTATATTCTACATTATGTGTTTTGCGTTCCATTTCTAAATTCTGGGTTCTGTATTCTGTTTTCCATATTCAATATACTGTTTTCTAAATTCGATATTCTGTATTCTATATTCTGCATTCCATATTATGTATTCTTAATTTTGTGTTCTATATTCTATACTCAAAATTCAATATTCAGTATTCCATATTCTACATTCTAAATTCTGTGTTCTCCATACCATGTTTTAAATTCTGGTTTCTACATCCTCTATTCTATATTCTATATCCTGTGTACTACATTTTATAGTCTAAATCATATATTCAGCGTTCTGTATTCTTATTCTAAATTCTGTGTTCTGCATTCAATGTTCTAAATTCTGGATTCTATATTTTGTTTTACATATTTTATATTATGTGTTCTACATTCTATATTTGTATTCTATATTCTGCATTCCGTATTCTACATTATATATTTTGTTTTCTACCATCTATTTTCTAAATTCAATTTTCTGTATTCTGTATTCTATATTCTAAATTCTGTGTTCTGCGTTCCATGTTCTAAATTCTCTTTTCTATATTCTATATTCTCTGTTCCTCTTTCATATTCTAATTTCTGTATTCAATATTTTGTATTCTATATTGTAAATTCTATTCTCTGCATTCTATTTCTAAATTCTGGGTTCTATATTCTCTTTTATATATTCTATAATCTGTGTTCTTCATTCTAGATTCTACATTCTAATTTCTGCATTCAGTATTCTATATTCTAATTTCTGTTCTGCATTCTATGTTCTAAATTCTATGTTCAGTATACTGTATTATATATTCTAAATTCTGTGTTCTGCATTCCATGTTCTAAATTCTGTTTTCTGCATTTTTTTTCCATAATCTATATTCTGATTTCTACATTATATATTCTGTATTCTATATTCTGCATTCCGTATTCTATATACATATTCTGTGTTCTACATTCTATGTTCTAAATACTATATTGAGTATTCCGTATGCTATATTCTAAATTCTCAGTTCTGCATTCCATGTTCTAAATTCTGGGTTCTACAATCTATATTCTATATTCGATATTCTGTGTTCTGCATTCTATATTCTAAATACTATAAACAGCTTTCTGTATTCTATATTATATATTCTGTGTTCTACATTCTATATTCTAAATTCTATATTCAGTATTATGAAAACTATATTTTAAATTCTGTGTTCTGCATAGCATGTTCTTAAATCTGGATTCTATATTCTCTATTGTATATTCTATATGCTGTGTTCTAAATTCTATATTCTAAATTCTATATTCAGTATTCTTTATTCTATATTCTAAATTCTGTCTTCTACATTCTATATTCTAAATTTTATATTCAGTATTCTGTATTCTATATTCTAAATTCTGAGTTCTGTTTCCATGTTCCAAAATCTGGCTTCAATATTTTCTAAGCTATAATTTTTATTCTGTTTTCTACATTCTATATTCTAAATTATATATTCAGTATTATGTATCCTATATTCTATATTCTGTGTTTTACATTCAATTTTTTAATTGTTTATTGATTATTCTATATACAATATTCTACATTCTGCGTTCTGCATTCCAAGTTCTAAATTCTCTATTCTGTATTCTATAATCTGTGTTCTATTTCTATATTCTAAATTAAACATTCTGTATTCTGTATTCTATATTCTAAATACTGTGTTCTGCACTCCATGTTCTCAATTCTTTATTCAGTATTCTGTATTCTATAGTCTAAATTCTGTGTTGTGCTTTCTATTTTCTAAATTCTATGTTCAGTATACTGTATTATATATTCTAAATTCTGTATTCTGCATTCCATGTTCTAAATTCTATTTTATGTATTCTTTTTTCCATCTTATATATTCTGTTTTCTAAATTCTATATTCTGTATTCTATATTCTGCATTCCGTATTCTATATTCAATATTCTGTGTCCTATATTCTATATTCTAAATTCTATATTCAGTATTCCGTATGCTATATTCTAAATTCTGTTTTGCATTCCATGTTCTAAATTCTGTGTTCTGTAAAAATTATTCCATATTCTATATTCTGTGTTCTACATTCTATATTCTAAATACTATATTCATCTTTCTGAATTCTATATTATAAAATCTGTGTTTTAAATTCTAAATTCTAAATTCTATATTCAGTATTATATAATCTAAATTTTTATTTCTGTGTTCTGCATAGCATGTTCTTAATGCTAGATTCTATATTCTGTATTCTTCATTCTATATTCTGTGTTCTATGTTCTATATTCTAAATTCTATATTCAGTATTCTTTATTCTATATTGTAAATTCTGTGTTCTACATTATATATTCTAAATTGTATATTCAGTATTCTGTATTCTATATTCAAAATTCTTACTACTGTTTATATGTTCCAAAATCTGGCTTCAATATTCTCTAAGCTATAATTTTTATTCTGTTTTCTACATTCTATATTCTAAATTATATATTCAGTATTATGTATTTTATATTTTATAGTCTGTGTTCTACATTCAATTTTTAAATTGTTTATTAAGTATTTTGTATACTATATTTTAATTCTGTGTTCTGTAATCCATGTTGTAAATTCTGGGTTCTATATCTACTTTTCTATCTTCTATATTCTGTGTTCTACATTCTATATTCTAAATACTCTATTCATTTTTCTGTATTCTATATTATACATTCTGTGTTCTACATTCTTTTTTCTAAATTCTCTATTCAGTATTCTGTATTGTATATTCTAAATTCTGTGTTCTGCATTCCATGTTCTAATTTCTGGCTTCTATATTCTCTATTATATATTGTATATTTTGTGTTTTCATTATATATTCTACATTCTATATTCTGCATTCTGTATTCTATAATCTTTATACTGTGTTCTACATACTATATTCTAAATTATATATTCAGTATTCTGTATTCTATATTCAAAATTCTGTGTTCTGCATTCCATGTTCAAAATTCTATATTCAGTATTCTGTGTTCTATTTACGAAATTCTGTGTTCTGCATACCATGTTCTAAATTCTGGGTTCTGTAAACAATATTCTATATTCTATATTCTGTGTTCTACATTCTATATTCTAAATACTATATTCAGCTTTCTGAATTCTATATTATAAAATCTGCGTTTTACATTCTATATTCTAAATTCTATATTCAGTATTTTATAATCTATATTTTTAATTCTGTGTTCTGCATAGCATGTTCTTAATTCTAGATTCTATATTCTGTATTCTACATTCTATATTCTGTGTTCTAAGTTCTATATTCTAAATTCTATATTCAGTATTCTTTATTCTATATTATAAATTCTGTGTTCTACTTTCTATATTCTAAATTGTATATTCAGTATTCTGTATTCTATATTCAAAATTCTTACTACTGTTTATATGTTCCAAAATCTGGCTTCAATATTCTCTAAGCTATAATTTTTATTCTGTTTTCTACATTCTATATTCTAAATTATATATTCAGTATTATGTATTTTATATTCTATAGTCTGTGTTCTACATTCAATTTTTAAATTTTTTATTAAGTATTTTGTATACTATATTCTAAATTCTGTGTTCTGTAATCCATGTTGTAAATTCTGGGTTCTATATCTTCTTTTCTATCTTCTATATTCTGTGTTCTACATTCTATATTCTAAATACTCTATTCAGTTTTCTGTATTCTATATTATAAATTCTGTGTTCTACATTCTTTTTTGTAAATTCTCTATTCAGTATTCTGTATTGTATATTCTAAATTCTGTGTTCTGCATTCCATGTTCTAATTTCTGGCTTCTATATTGTCTATTATATATTGTATATTTTGTGTTTTCATTATATATTCTACATTCTATATTCTGCATTCCGTATTCTATAATCTTTATACTGTGTTCTACATACTATATTCTAAATTATATATTCAGTATTCTGTATTCTATATTCTAAATTCTGTGTTATGCATTCCATGTTCAAAATTCAGGGTTCAATATACTATATTCTATATTCTGTGTTCTACATTCTATATTCTAAATTCTATATTCAGCTTTCTGTATTCTATATTCAAAATTCTGTGTTCTGCATTCCATGTTCAAAATTCTATATTCAGTATTCTGTGTTCTATTTACGAAATTCTGTGTTCTGCATACCATGTTCTAAATTCTGGGTTCTGTATTCTCTATTCTATATTCTGTGTCTGCATTCTATATTCTAAATTCTATATTCAGTATTCTGTATTCTACATTCTAAATTCTGTGTTTTGAATTACATGTTCTCAATTCTGGGTTCTATATTCTTTATTCTATATTCTAAATTTTGTGTTCTTCATTCTATATTCTACAATCTATATTCTGTTTTTGGTATTCTATATTCTATATTCTGTGTTCTACATTCCATATTCTAAAAACTATATTCAGCTTTCTGTATTCTATATTATAAATTCTGTGTTCTACATTCTAAAATCTAAATTCTATATTCTGTATTATTTAAACTGTATTCTAAATTCTGTGTTTTGTATAGCATGTTCTTTATACTGGATTCTATATTCTGTATTCTACATTCTATATTCCGTGTTCTACATTCGAAATTCTACATTCTATATTCAGTATTCTGTATTCTATATTCTAAATTCTGTGTTCTGTATACTATGTTCTAAATTCAGAGTTCTATATTATCTATTCTATATTCTAAATTTTGTGTTTTTAATTCTATATTCTACAATATATATTCTGTATTAGGTATTCTATATTCTATCTTCTGTGTTATACATTCTATATTCTAAATTCTATATTCAGTATTCTCTATTCTATATTCTATAGTCTGTGTTCTGAATTCCATGTTCTAAATTCTGGGTTGTGTATTCTGATTTCCATATTCTATATTCTATTTTCTATATTCTATATTCTGTACTCTATATTCTACATTCCGTATTCTATATTCTATATTCTATGTTCTACATTATTTATTCTAAATTCTCTATTCAGTATTCTGTATTGTATATTCTAAATTCTGTGTTCTGCATTCCATGTTCTAATTTCTGGCTTCTATATTCTCTATTATATATTGTATATTTTGTGTTTTCATTATATATTCTACATTCTATATTCTGCATTCCGTATTCTATAATCTTTATACTGTGTTCTACATACTATATTCTAAATTCTATATTCAGTATTCTGTATTCTATATTCTAAATTCTGTGTTATGCATTCCATGTTCAAAATTCAGGGTTCAATATTCTTTATTCTATATTCTATATTCTGTGTTCTACATTCTATATTTTAAATTCTATATTCAGTATTATGTAATCTATATTCTAAATTCTGTGTTCTGCATAGCATGTTCTTTATTCTGGATTCTTTATTCTGTATACTACATACTATATACTTTGTGTTAAATTCTATATTCTAAATTCTATATTCAGTATTCTTTATTATATATTCTAAATTCTGTGTTCTCCATTGTATATTCTAAATTGTATATTCAGTATTCTGTATTCTATATTCTTAATTCTGAGTTCTGATTTCCGTGTTCCAAAATCTGGCTTCAATAATCTCTAAGCTATATTTTTTATTCTGTTTTCTACATTCTATGTTCTAAATTATATATTCAGTGTTATGTGTTTTATATTCTATATTCTGTGTACTACATTCAATTTTTTAATTGTTTTTTAAGTATTATGTATTCTATAATCTAAATTCTGTGTTCTGCATTCCATGTTCTTAATACTGGGTTCAATATTCTTTATTCTCTATTCTATATTCTGTGTTCCTCATTCTATATTGTAAATTCTACATTCAGTATTCTGTATTCTATATTCTAAATAATGTTTTCTGCATTCCATGTTCTAAATTCTGGGTTATACATTCTCTATTGTATATTCTATATTGTGTGTTTTCCATTCTACATTCTACATACTATATTTTGCATTCCGTATACTATATTCTATATTCTGTGTTCTACATTCTATATTCTGTGTTCTTTATTCTATATTCTAAATTCTATATTCATTATTCTGTATTCTATATTCTACTCTGTGTTCTACATTCTATATTCTATATTCAGTATTCTGTATTCTATATTCTTAATTCTGTGTTCTGCATTCCATGTTCTAAATTCTGGGTTCTATATTTTGTTTTCCATATTTTACTTCTGTGTTGTACATTTTATATTCTGTATTCTATATTCTGTATTTCGTATTCTATATTATTTATTCTATGTTCTACATTGTATATTCTAAATTCTATATTCAGTATTCTGTAATCTATATTCTAAATTCTGTGTTCTGCATTCTATATTCTAAATTGTATATACACTATCCTGAATTGTGTATTCTAAATTCTCTGTTCTGCATCCATGTCCTAAATTCTGGCTTCTATATTCTCTATTCTATATTCTATATTTTGTGTTATTCATTCTATATTCTATATTCTATATCCTTCATTCCGTATAGTATATTCTATATTCTGATTTCTACATTCTATATTCTTAATTCTATATTCAGTAATCTGCATTCTATATTCTAAATTCTGTGTTCTGTATACCATGTTCTAATTTCTATATTCTATATTTATATTCTGTGTTCTACATTCTATATTCTTAATTCTATATTCAGTATAATTTGTTCTATATTCTAAATTCTGTGTTCTGAATTCCATGTTCTAAATTCTATGTTCTTAATCCTATATTCTGTATTCTGTATTCTATATTATAAATTATGTGTTCTGCATTCCATGTTTTAAATTCTGGGTTCTGTATTCTGTTATCCATATTCTATGTTCTGTGTTCTATATTCTATATCTGTATTTTATATTCTACATTCCGTATTCTATTTTCTTTATTCTGCGATATAAATTCTATATTCTAAATTCTATATTCAGTATTCTGTATTCTATATTCTAAATTCTGTGTTCGGAATTCCATGTTCTAAATTCTGGGTTCTACATTCTCTATTCTATATTCTATATTCCGTGTTCTACATTCTATATTCTAAATCTATATTCACTATTGTTTATTCTATATTCTATATTCAGTTTTCTACATTCTATATTCTTAATTCTATATTCAGTATTCTGTATTCTATATTCTAAGTTCTGTGTTCTGAATTCCATGTTCTAAATTCTGTGTTCTATATTCTCTATTCTGTATTCAAATTTTGTGTTTTTAATTGTATATTCTGCAATCTATATTCTGTATTAGATATTCTATATTCTATATTCTGTGTTATACATTGTATATTATAAATTCTATATTCAGTATTATGTATTCTATATTCTAAAGTCTGTGTTCTGCATTCCATGTTCTAAATTCTGGTTTTTGTATTCTATTTTCCATATTCTGTATTCTGTGTTCTATATTCTTTATTCTAAATTCTATATTCAGCTTTCTGTATTCTATATTATAAATTCTGTGTTCTACATTCTATAATCTAAATTCATTTTTCAGTATTATTTAATCTATATTTTAAATTCTGTGTTCTGCATAGCATGTTCTTTATACTGGATTTTATTCTCTGCATTCTACATTCTATATTCCGTGTTCTACATTCTATATTCTTAATTCTATATTCATTATTCTGTATTCTATACTCTATATTCTGTGTTCTGCATTCCATGTTCTAAATTCTGGGTTGTGTATTCTGATTTCCTTATTCTATATTCTGTGCTCTTTATTCTATATTCTGTATTCTATATTCTACATTCCGTATTCTATATTCTATATTCTGTGTTCTATATTCTATATTTTAAATTCTATATTCAGTATTCTCTATTCTATATTCTAAATTCTGTGTTCTGCATGCCATGTTCTAAATTCTGGCTTCTATATTCTCCATTCTATATTGTATATTTTGTTTTTTCATTATATATTCTACATTCTAAATTCTGCATTCCGTATTCTATATTCTTTATACTGTGTTCTACATTCTATATTCTAAATTCTATATTCAGTATTCTGTATTCTATATTCTAAATTCTGTGTTCTGCATTCCATGTTCAAAATTCTGGGTTCAATATTCTTTATTCTATATTCTATATTCTATGTTCTACATTCTATATTCTAAATTCTATATTCAGCTTTCTGTATTCTATATACTAAATTCTGTGTTCTGCATTCCATGTTCAAAATTCTATATTCCGTATTCTGTGTTCTATATACGAAATTCTGTGTTCTGCATTCCATGTCCTATATTCTGGGTTCTGTATTCTCTATTCTATATTCTGTGTTCTGCATTCTATATTCTAAATTCTATACTCAGTATACTGTATTCTTCATTCTAAATTCTGTGTTTTGAATTCCATGTTCTAAATCCTGGGTTCTATATTCTCTATTCTGTATTCTAAATTTTGTGTCTTCATTCTATATTCTACAATCTATATTCTGTATTAGGTATTCTATATTCTGTATTCTGTCTTCTACATTCCATATTCTAAATTCTATATGCATTATTCTATATTCCATATTCTAAATATTGTGTTCTGCATTCCATGTTCTAAATTCGGAGTTCTATATTCTCTTTTATATTTTCTATATTCTGTGTTCTACATTCTATATTTAAATTCTATATTCAGCATTCTGTATCCTATATTATATATTCTGTGTTCCGCATTCTATATTCTAAATTCTATATTCTATATTATATATTCTATGTTCTACTTTCTATATACTAAATTCTATATTCAGTATTCTGTATTCTATATTCTAAATTCTGTGTTCTGCATTCCATGTTCTAAATTCTGTATTCTATAATCTATATTCTGTGTTCTACTTTCTATATTCTTAATTCTATATTCAGTATACTGTATTCTATATTTTACATTCTGTGTTCTACATTCTATATTCTAAATCCTATATTAGGTATACTGTATTATATATTATAATTTCTGTGTTCTGCATGCCATGTTCTAATTTCTGGTTTCTATATTCTCTTTTCCATATTTTATATTCTGTGTTCAAATTCTATATTCTGTATTCTATATTCTTCCTTCCGTATTCTACATTATATATTCTGTGTTCTACCTTTTATATTCGAAATTCTATATTCAGTATTCTGTATTCTATATTCTAAATTAAGTGTTCTGCATTCCATGTTCTAAATTCTCTATTCTATATCCTATATTCTGTGTTCTAATTTCTATATTCTAAATTCTGTATTCAGTATTCTGTATTCTATATTCTAAATTCTGTGTTCTGCATTCTATGTTCTAAATTCTATGTTCAGTATACTGTAATATATATTCTAAATTCTTGATTCTGCATTCCATGTTCTAAATTCTGGGTTCTATATTCTGTATTCTATATTCTTTATACTGTGTTCTACATTCTATATTCTAAATTCTATATTCAGTATTCAGTATTCTATATTCTAAATTCAGTGTTCTGCATTCCATGTTCAAATTTCTCGGTTCAATATTCTTTAGTCTATATTCTATGTTCGGTTTTCTACATTCAATATTCTAAATACTATATTCAGCTTTCTGTATCCTATATTATAAATTCTGTGTTCTACATTCTATATTCTAAATTCTATATTCAGTATTATTTAATCTTAATTCTATATTCTGTGTTCTGCATAACATGTTCTTAATTCTGGATTCTATATTCTGTATTCTACATTCTATATTCTCTGTTCTACATTCTATATTCTAAATTCTATATTCAGCAAACTTTACCCTATATTCTAAATTCTGTGTTCTTCATTCAATATTCTAAATTTTGTATTCAGTATTCTGTATTCTTTATTCTAAATTCTGAGTTCTGATTTCCATGTTCCAAATTCAGGCTTCAATATACTATAAGCTATATTTTCTATTCTGTTTTCTACATTCTATATTCTAAATTATATATTCATTATTATTTATTTTATATTCTATATTCTGTGTTCTACATTCAATTTTTTAATATTTTATTATGTATTCTGAATTCTATATTCTAAATTCTGTGTTCTGCATTCTATGTTCTAAATTCTATGTTCAGTATACTGTATTATATATTCTAAATTCTGTGTTCTGCATTAAAAATTCTAAATTCTGTTACCTGTATTCTTTTTTCCATATTCTATATTCTGTTTTCTACATTCTATATTCTGTATTCTATATTCTGCATTCCGTATTCTATATACAATATTCTGTGTTCTACTTTCTATATTCTAAATTCTATATTCAGCATTCCGTATGCTATATTCTAAATTCTGTGTTCTGCATTCCATGTTCTAAATTCTGGGATCAATAATCTATATTCTGTATTCTATTCTCTGTGTTCTTCATTCTATATTCTAAAAACTATATTCAGCTTTCTGTATTCTATATTATAAATTCTGTGTTCTACATTCTAAAATCTAAATTCTATATTCTGTATTATTTAAACTGTATTCTAAATTCTGTGTTTTGTATAGCATGTTCTTTATACTGGATTCTATATTCTGTATTCTACATTCTATATTCCGTGTTCTACATTCGAAATTCTACATTCTATATTCAGTATTCTGTATTCTATATTCTAAATTCTGTGTTCTGTATACTATGTTCTAAATTCAGAGTTCTATATTATCTATTCTATATTCTAAATTTTGTGTTTTTAATTCTATATTCTACAATATATATTCTGTATTAGGTATTCTATATTCTATCTTCTGTGTTATACATTCTATATTCTAAATTCTATATTCAGTATTCTCTATTCTATATTCTATAGTCTGTGTTCTGAATTCCATGTTCTAAATTCTGGGTTGTGTATTCTGATTTCCATATTCTATATTCTATTTTCTATATTCTATATTCTGTACTCTATATTCTACATTCCGTATTCTATATTCTATATTCTATGTTCTACATTATTTATTCTAAATTCTCTATTCAGTATTCTGTATTGTATATTCTAAATTCTGTGTTCTGCATTCCATGTTCTAATTTCTGGCTTCTATATTCTCTATTATATATTGTATATTTTGTGTTTTCATTATATATTCTACATTCTATATTCTGCATTCCGTATTCTATAATCTTTATACTGTGTTCTACATACTATATTCTAAATTCTATATTCAGTATTCTGTATTCTATATTCTAAATTCTGTGTTATGCATTCCATGTTCAAAATTCAGGGTTCAATATTCTTTATTCTATATTCTATATTCTGTGTTCTACATTCTATATTTTAAATTCTATATTCAGTATTATGTAATCTATATTCTAAATTCTGTGTTCTGCATAGCATGTTCTTTATTCTGGATTCTTTATTCTGTATACTACATACTATATACTTTGTGTTAAATTCTATATTCTAAATTCTATATTCAGTATTCTTTATTATATATTCTAAATTCTGTGTTCTCCATTGTATATTCTAAATTGTATATTCAGTATTCTGTATTCTATATTCTTAATTCTGAGTTCTGATTTCCGTGTTCCAAAATCTGGCTTCAATAATCTCTAAGCTATATTTTTTATTCTGTTTTCTACATTCTATGTTCTAAATTATATATTCAGTGTTATGTGTTTTATATTCTATATTCTGTGTACTACATTCAATTTTTTAATTGTTTTTTAAGTATTATGTATTCTATAATCTAAATTCTGTGTTCTGCATTCCATGTTCTTAATACTGGGTTCAATATTCTTTATTCTCTATTCTATATTCTGTGTTCCTCATTCTATATTGTAAATTCTACATTCAGTATTCTGTATTCTATATTCTAAATAATGTTTTCTGCATTCCATGTTCTAAATTCTGGGTTATACATTCTCTATTGTATATTCTATATTGTGTGTTTTCCATTCTACATTCTACATACTATATTTTGCATTCCGTATACTATATTCTATATTCTGTGTTCTACATTCTATATTCTGTGTTCTTTATTCTATATTCTAAATTCTATATTCATTATTCTGTATTCTATATTCTACTCTGTGTTCTACATTCTATATTCTATATTCAGTATTCTGTATTCTATATTCTTAATTCTGTGTTCTGCATTCCATGTTCTAAATTCTGGGTTCTATATTTTGTTTTCCATATTTTACTTCTGTGTTGTACATTTTATATTCTGTATTCTATATTCTGTATTTCGTATTCTATATTATTTATTCTATGTTCTACATTGTATATTCTAAATTCTATATTCAGTATTCTGTAATCTATATTCTAAATTCTGTGTTCTGCATTCTATATTCTAAATTGTATATACACTATCCTGAATTGTGTATTCTAAATTCTCTGTTCTGCATCCATGTCCTAAATTCTGGCTTCTATATTCTCTATTCTATATTCTATATTTTGTGTTATTCATTCTATATTCTATATTCTATATCCTTCATTCCGTATAGTATATTCTATATTCTGATTTCTACATTCTATATTCTTAATTCTATATTCAGTAATCTGCATTCTATATTCTAAATTCTGTGTTCTGTATACCATGTTCTAATTTCTATATTCTATATTTATATTCTGTGTTCTACATTCTATATTCTTAATTCTATATTCAGTATAATTTGTTCTATATTCTAAATTCTGTGTTCTGAATTCCATGTTCTAAATTCTATGTTCTTAATCCTATATTCTGTATTCTGTATTCTATATTCTTAATTCTGTGTTCTGCATTCCATGTTCTAAATTCTGGGTTCTATATTTTGTTTTCCATATTTTACTTCTGTGTTGTACATTTTATATTCTGTATTCTATATTCTGTATTTCGTATTCTATATTATTTATTCTATGTTCTACATTGTATATTCTAAATTCTATATTCAGTATTATGTAATCTATATTCTAAATTCTGTGTTCTGCATTCCATGTTCTAAATTCTGTGTTGTATATTCTTTATTCAATATTCCATATTTTGTATTCTTCATTCTATATTCTACATTCTATATTGTGCATTCCGTATTCTATATTCTATATTCTGTGTTCTACATTCTCTATTCTATATTCTATATTCAGTATTCTGTATTCTATATTCTAAATCCTGTGTTCTGGATTCCATGTTTTAAAATCTGGGTTCTGTATACTCTATTATATATTCTGTGTTCTGCATTCTATATTCAAAATCCTACATTCAGTATTTTGTATTTATTTTCGAAATTCTGTGTTCTGCATTCCATGTTCTATATTCCGGCATCTATATACTTTATTCTATAATCTAAATTCTGTGTTCTGCAAACCATGTTCTAAATTCTGGGTTCTGTATACTGTTTCCATAATCTATATTTTGTGTTCTAATTTCTATATTCTGTTTACTATATTCTGCATTACATATTCTATATTCTATATTCTATGATCTACATTCTATATTCTATTTCTATATTCAGTAATCTGTATACTATATTCTAAATTCTGTGTCCTGCATTCCATGTTCTAATTACTGGGTCCTATAATCTGTTTTCCATACTTTCTATTCTGTGTTCTAAATTCTATACTCTGAATTCTATATTCTGCAATCCGTAATCTACATTATATATTCTGTGTTCTACATTCTATATTCCAAATTCTATATTCAGTATTCTGTATTCTATATTCTAAATTCTGTGTTCTGCATTCCATGTTCTAAATTCTCTATTCTTTATTCTATATTCTGTGTTCTACTTTCTATATACTAATTTCTATATTCAGTAGTCTGTATTCTATATTGTATATTCTGTGTTCTGCATTCCATGTTCTCAATTCTATACTCAGTATTCTGTATTCTATATACTTAATTCTGTGTTCTGCATTCCATTTTCTAAATTCTCTTTTCTGTATTCTTTTTTCATATTCTATATTCTGTTTTCTGCATTCTATGTTCTGCATTCTATATTCTGCTTTCCGTATTCTATATTCAAGATTCTGTGTTCTACATTATATATTCTAAATTCTATATTCAGTATTCCATATGCTGTATTGAAAATTCTGTGTTCTGCATTCCATTTTCTAAATTCTGTGTTCTATTTTCTATATTCTATATTCTATATTCTGTGTTCTACATTCCATATTCTAAATTCTATAGGCACTATTCTTTATTCTATAATCTAAATTCTGAGTTCTGCATTCCATGTTCTAAATTCTGGGTTGTATAATCCATATTCTATATTCTACATTCTGTGTTCTACATTCTATATTCTAAATTCTACATTCAGTAATATATAATCTATATTTTAAATTCTGTGTTCTGGATTTCATGTTTTAAATTCTGGGTTCTGTATACTCTATTATATATTCTGTGTTCTGCATTCTATATTCAAAATCCTAAATTCAGTATTCTGTGTTTATATTCGAAATTCTGTGTTCTGCATTCCATGTTCTAAATTCTGGCTTCTATATACTCTATACTATATTCTATATTTTGCGTACTTCTTTCTATATTCTACAATCTATATTTTATATTCTATATTCTGTGTTCTACATTCTATATTCTTAATTATTTATTCAGTTTTCTGTATACTATATTCTAAATTCTGTGTTCTACATTCTATATTCCAAATTCTATATTCAGTAATCTCTATACTGTATTCTAAATTATGTGTTCTGCATTCCATGTTCTAAATTCTGGGTTCTATATTCTCTTTTAAATATTTAATATTCTGTGTTTAAATTCTATATTCTGTATTCAATATTCTGCATTCCGTATTCTACATTATATATTCTGTGTTCTACATTCTATATTCCAAATTCTTTATTCAGTATTCTTTATTCTATATTCTAAATTCTGTGTTCTACATTCTATATTCTAAATTGTATTTTCAGTATTCAGTATTCTCTATTCGAAATTCTGAGTTCTGATTTCCATGTTCCAAAATCTGGCTTAAATATTCTCTAAGCTGTGTTTTTCTTCTGTTTTTTACATTCTATATTCTAAATTATATTTTCAGTATTATGTATTCTTTATTCTATATTCCGTGTTCTACATTCAATTATTTTTAATTGTTTATTAAGTATTCTGTATACTATATTCGAAATTCTGTGTTATGCATTCCATGTTGTAAATTCTGGGTTCTATATTCTCTTTTCTATATTCTAAATTCTGTGTTGTACATTGTATATTCTAAATTGTATATTCAGCATTCTGTATTCTATTTTCTAAATTTTGTGTTCTACATTCTATATTCTAAATTCTATATTCAGTGTTATGTATTCTATAATCTAAATTGTCTCTTCTGCATTCCATGATCTAAATTCTCTATTCTTTATTCTATATTCTGTGTTCTTCTTTCTATATTCTAAATTCTATATTCAGAATTCTCTATTCTATATTCTACATTCTGAGATCTACATTCTATATTCTAAATTGTATATTCAGTATTCTATATTCTGTATTCTAAATTCTGAGTTCTGTTTTCCATGTTCCAATATCTGGCTTCAATATACTCTAAGCTATAGTTTTTATTCTGTTTTCTACATTCTATATTCTAAATTATATATTCAGTATTATGTATTTTATATTCTATGTTCTGTGCTCTACATTCAATTTTTTAATTGTTAATTATGTATTCTGTATACTATATTCTAAATTCTCTGTTATGCAATCCATGTTCTAAATTCTGGGTTCTATATTCTCTTTTCTATTTTCTATATTCTGTGTTCTACATTCTATATTATAAATTATATATTCAGCATTCTGTCTTCTATATTCTAAATTTTGTGTTCTACATTCTATATCCTAAATTTTATATTCAGTATTATGTATTCGATAATTTAATTCTGTGCTCTGCTTTCCATGTTCTAAATTCTGGGTTCTATATTCTATATTTTATATTCTGTGTTCCACATTCTTTATTCTAAACTCTATATTCAGTATTCTGTATTCTATATTCTAAATTCTGTGTTCTGCATTCCATGTTCTATATTCTATACTCAGTATTCTGTATTCTATATTCTAAATTCTGTGTTCTACATTCCATGTTATAAATTCTATATTCAGCATTCTGTATTCTATATTCATAATTTTGTTTTCTACATTTTATATTCTAAATTCTATATTCAGTATTATGTATTCTATCTTCTCAATTCTGTGTTCTGCATTCCATGTTCTAAATTCTGGGTTATACATTCTCTATTGTATATTCTATATTGTGTGTTTTTCATTCTACATTCTACATACTATATTTTGCATTTCGTATACTATATTCTATATTCTGTGTTCTACATTCTATATTTTAAATTCTATATTCAGTATTCTGTATTCTATATTCTACATTATGTGTTCTGCAATCCATTTCTAAATTCTGGTTTCTGTATTCTGTTTTCCATATTCTATATTCTGTTTTCTAAATTCGATTTTCTGTATTCTATATTCTGCATTCCGTATTATGTATTCTATATTTTGTGTTCTATATCCTATACTCTAAATTCTATATTCAGTATTCCATATTCTACATTCTAAATTCTGTGTTCTCCATTCCATGTTCTAAATTCTGGTTTCTATATCCTCTATTCTATATTCTATATCCTGTGTTCTACATTTTATAGTCTAAATCCTATATTCAGCGTTCAGTATTCTTTTTCTAAATTCTTTGTTCTGCTTTCCATGTTCTAAATTCTGGGTTCTATATTCTGTTTTACATATTTTAGATTATGTGTTCTACATTCTATATTTGTATTCTATATTCTGCATTCCGTATTCGACATTATATATTCTGTGTTCTACCTTCTATTTTCTAAATTCAATTTTCTGTATTCTGTATTCTATATTCTAAATTCTGTGTTCTGCATTCCATGTTCTAAATTCTCTTTCCTATATTCTATATTCTGTGTTCCTCTTTCATATTCTAAATTCTGTATTCAGTATTTTGTGTTCTATATTGTAAATTCTATTCTCTGCATTCGATTTCTAAATTCTGGGTTCTATATTTTCTTTTATATATTCTATATTCTGTGTTCTTCATTCTAGATTCTACATTCTAATTTCTGCATTCAATATTCTATATTCTAATTTCTGTGTTCTGAATTCTATGTTCTAAATTCTATGTTCAGTATACTGTATTATATATTCTAAATTCTGTGTTAAGCATTCCATGTTCTAAATTCTGGGTTCTACATTCTCTATTCTATATACTACATTGTGTGTTTTTCATTCTAGATTCTACATACTATATTTTGCATTCCATATACTATATTCTATATTCTGTGTTCTGCATTCTATATTCTAAATTCTATATTCAGTATTTTGTATTCTATATTCTAAATTATATGTTCTGCGTTCCATTTCTAAATTCGGGTTCTGTATTCTGTTTACCATATTCTATATTCTGTTTTCTAAATTCTGTACTCTGTATTCTATATTCTGCATTCCGTATTATATATTCTATATTTTGTGTTAGTTATTCTATATTCTATATTCTGTGTTCTGCATTACATGTTCAAAATTCTGGGTGCTATATCCACAATTCTATATTCTATATCCTGTGTTCTACATTCTATAGTCTTAATCCTATATTCAGCGTTCTGTATTCTATACTAAATTCTGTGTTCTGCATTACATGTTCTCTATTCTGGGTTCTAAATTCTGTTTTCCATATTTTATATTCTGTGTTCTACATTCTATAATCTGTATTCTATATTCTGCATTCCGTATTCTACATTATATATTCTGTGTTCTACCTTCTATTTTCTAAATTCTATATACAGTATTCTATATTCTATATTCTAAATTCTGTGTTCTGTATTCCATGTTCTAAATTCTCTTTTCTATATTATAAATTCTGTGATCTACTTTCTATATTCTAAATCCTATTTTCAATATTCTGTATTTTATATTATATATTCTTTTTCTCCATTCCATTTCTAAATTCTGGTTTCTATATTCTTTTTTATATATTTTATATTCTGTATTCTTCGTTCTGGATTCTTCATTCTAAATTCTGCATTCCGTATTCTATATTCTATAATCTGTGTTCTAAATTCTATATTCTGTATACTATATCCTGCATTCCGTATTCTATAATCTATATTCTGTGTTCTACATTCTTTATTCTAAATTCTATATTCAGTAATCTGTATACTATATTCTAAATTCTGTGTTATGCATCCCATGTTCTAAATTCTGTGTTCTATATTCTGTTTTCCTTGTTTTATATTCTGTGTTCTAAATTCTATATTCTGTATTCTATAATCTGCATTCCGTATTCTCCATTATATATTCTGTGTTTTTCCTTTTATATTCCAAATTCTATATTCAGTATTCTGTATACTATATTCTAAATTCTGTATTCTGCATGCCATGTTCTAAATTCTGGCTTCTATATTCTCTATTCTATATTGTATATTTTGTTTTTTCATTATATATTCTACATTCTAAATTCTGCATTCCGTATTCTATATTCTTTATACTGTGTTCTACATTCTATATTCTAAATTCTATATTCAGTATTCTGTATTCTATATTCTAAATTCTGTGTTCTGCATTCCATGTTCAAAATTCTGGGTTCAATATTCTTTATTCTATATTCTATATTCTGTGTTCTACATTCTATATTCTAAATTCTATATTCAGCTTTCTGTATTCTATATACTAAATTCTGTGTTCTGCATTCCATGTTCAAAATTCTATATTCCGTATTCTGTGTTCTATATACGAAATTCTGTGTTCTGCATTCCATGTCCTATATTCTGGGTTCTGTATTCTCTATTCTATATTCTGTGTTCTGCATTCTATATTCTAAATTCTATACTCAGTATACTGTATTCTTCATTCTAAATTCTGTGTTTTGAATTCCATGTTCTAAATCCTGGGTTCTATATTCTCTATTCTGTATTCTAAATTTTGTGTCTTCATTCTATATTCTACAATCTATATTCTGTATTAGGTATTCTATATTCTGTATTCTGTCTTCTACATTCCATATTCTAAATTCTATATGCATTATTCTATATTCCATATTCTAAATATTGTGTTCTGCATTCCATGTTCTAAATTCGGAGTTCTATATTCTCTTTTATATTTTCTATATTCTGTGTTCTACATTCTATATTTAAATTCTATATTCAGCATTCTGTATCCTATATTATATATTCTGTGTTCCGCATTCTATATTCTAAATTCTATATTCTATATTATATATTCTATGTTCTACTTTCTATATACTAAATTCTATATTCAGTATTCTGTATTCTATATTCTAAATTCTGTGTTCTGCATTCCATGTTCTAAATTCTGTATTCTATAATCTATATTCTGTGTTCTACTTTCTATATTCTTAATTCTATATTCAGTATACTGTATTCTATATTTTACATTCTGTGTTCTACATTCTATATTCTAAATCCTATATTAGGTATACTGTATTATATATTATAATTTCTGTGTTCTGCATGCCATGTTCTAATTTCTGGTTTCTATATTCTCTTTTCCATATTTTATATTCTGTGTTCAAATTCTATATTCTGTATTCTATATTCTTCCTTCCGTATTCTACATTATATATTCTGTGTTCTACCTTTTATATTCGAAATTCTATATTCAGTATTCTGTATTCTATATTCTAAATTAAGTGTTCTGCATTCCATGTTCTAAATTCTCTATTCTATATCCTATATTCTGTGTTCTAATTTCTATATTCTAAATTCTGTATTCAGTATTCTGTATTCTATATTCTAAATTCTGTGTTCTGCATTCTATGTTCTAAATTCTATGTTCAGTATACTGTAATATATATTCTAAATTCTTGATTCTGCATTCCATGTTCTAAATTCTGGGTTCTATATTCTGTATTCTATATTCTTTATACTGTGTTCTACATTCTATATTCTAAATTCTATATTCAGTATTCAGTATTCTATATTCTAAATTCAGTGTTCTGCATTCCATGTTCAAATTTCTCGGTTCAATATTCTTTAGTCTATATTCTATGTTCGGTTTTCTACATTCAATATTCTAAATACTATATTCAGCTTTCTGTATCCTATATTATAAATTCTGTGTTCTACATTCTATATTCTAAATTCTATATTCAGTATTATTTAATCTTAATTCTATATTCTGTGTTCTGCATAACATGTTCTTAATTCTGGATTCTATATTCTGTATTCTACATTCTATATTCTCTGTTCTACATTCTATATTCTAAATTCTATATTCAGCAAACTTTACCCTATATTCTAAATTCTGTGTTCTTCATTCAATATTCTAAATTTTGTATTCAGTATTCTGTATTCTTTATTCTAAATTCTGAGTTCTGATTTCCATGTTCCAAATTCAGGCTTCAATATACTATAAGCTATATTTTCTATTCTGTTTTCTACATTCTATATTCTAAATTATATATTCATTATTATTTATTTTATATTCTATATTCTGTGTTCTACATTCAATTTTTTAATATTTTATTATGTATTCTGAATTCTATATTCTAAATTCTGTGTTCTGCATTCTATGTTCTAAATTCTATGTTCAGTATACTGTATTATATATTCTAAATTCTGTGTTCTGCATTAAAAATTCTAAATTCTGTTACCTGTATTCTTTTTTCCATATTCTATATTCTGTTTTCTACATTCTATATTCTGTATTCTATATTCTGCATTCCGTATTCTATATACAATATTCTGTGTTCTACTTTCTATATTCTAAATTCTATATTCAGCATTCCGTATGCTATATTCTAAATTCTGTGTTCTGCATTCCATGTTCTAAATTCTGGGATCAATAATCTATATTCTGTATTCTATTCTCTGTGTTCTTCATTCTATATTCTAAAAACTATATTCAGCTTTCTGTATTCTATATTATAAATTCTGTGTTCTACATTCTAAAATCTAAATTCTATATTCTGTATTATTTAAACTGTATTCTAAATTCTGTGTTTTGTATAGCATGTTCTTTATACTGGATTCTATATTCTGTATTCTACATTCTATATTCCGTGTTCTACATTCGAAATTCTACATTCTATATTCAGTATTCTGTATTCTATATTCTAAATTCTGTGTTCTGTATACTATGTTCTAAATTCAGAGTTCTATATTATCTATTCTATATTCTAAATTTTGTGTTTTTAATTCTATATTCTACAATATATATTCTGTATTAGGTATTCTATATTCTATCTTCTGTGTTATACATTCTATATTCTAAATTCTATATTCAGTATTCTCTATTCTATATTCTATAGTCTGTGTTCTGAATTCCATGTTCTAAATTCTGGGTTGTGTATTCTGATTTCCATATTCTATATTCTATTTTCTATATTCTATATTCTGTACTCTATATTCTACATTCCGTATTCTATATTCTATATTCTATGTTCTACATTATTTATTCTAAATTCTCTATTCAGTATTCTGTATTGTATATTCTAAATTCTGTGTTCTGCATTCCATGTTCTAATTTCTGGCTTCTATATTCTCTATTATATATTGTATATTTTGTGTTTTCATTATATATTCTACATTCTATATTCTGCATTCCGTATTCTATAATCTTTATACTGTGTTCTACATACTATATTCTAAATTCTATATTCAGTATTCTGTATTCTATATTCTAAATTCTGTGTTATGCATTCCATGTTCAAAATTCAGGGTTCAATATTCTTTATTCTATATTCTATATTCTGTGTTCTACATTCTATATTTTAAATTCTATATTCAGTATTATGTAATCTATATTCTAAATTCTGTGTTCTGCATAGCATGTTCTTTATTCTGGATTCTTTATTCTGTATACTACATACTATATACTTTGTGTTAAATTCTATATTCTAAATTCTATATTCAGTATTCTTTATTATATATTCTAAATTCTGTGTTCTCCATTGTATATTCTAAATTGTATATTCAGTATTCTGTATTCTATATTCTTAATTCTGAGTTCTGATTTCCGTGTTCCAAAATCTGGCTTCAATAATCTCTAAGCTATATTTTTTATTCTGTTTTCTACATTCTATGTTCTAAATTATATATTCAGTGTTATGTGTTTTATATTCTATATTCTGTGTACTACATTCAATTTTTTAATTGTTTTTTAAGTATTATGTATTCTATAATCTAAATTCTGTGTTCTGCATTCCATGTTCTTAATACTGGGTTCAATATTCTTTATTCTCTATTCTATATTCTGTGTTCCTCATTCTATATTGTAAATTCTACATTCAGTATTCTGTATTCTATATTCTAAATAATGTTTTCTGCATTCCATGTTCTAAATTCTGGGTTATACATTCTCTATTGTATATTCTATATTGTGTGTTTTCCATTCTACATTCTACATACTATATTTTGCATTCCGTATACTATATTCTATATTCTGTGTTCTACATTCTATATTCTGTGTTCTTTATTCTATATTCTAAATTCTATATTCATTATTCTGTATTCTATATTCTACTCTGTGTTCTACATTCTATATTCTATATTCAGTATTCTGTATTCTATATTCTTAATTCTGTGTTCTGCATTCCATGTTCTAAATTCTGGGTTCTATATTTTGTTTTCCATATTTTACTTCTGTGTTGTACATTTTATATTCTGTATTCTATATTCTGTATTTCGTATTCTATATTATTTATTCTATGTTCTACATTGTATATTCTAAATTCTATATTCAGTATTCTGTAATCTATATTCTAAATTCTGTGTTCTGCATTCTATATTCTAAATTGTATATACACTATCCTGAATTGTGTATTCTAAATTCTCTGTTCTGCATCCATGTCCTAAATTCTGGCTTCTATATTCTCTATTCTATATTCTATATTTTGTGTTATTCATTCTATATTCTATATTCTATATCCTTCATTCCGTATAGTATATTCTATATTCTGATTTCTACATTCTATATTCTTAATTCTATATTCAGTAATCTGCATTCTATATTCTAAATTCTGTGTTCTGTATACCATGTTCTAATTTCTATATTCTATATTTATATTCTGTGTTCTACATTCTATATTCTTAATTCTATATTCAGTATAATTTGTTCTATATTCTAAATTCTGTGTTCTGAATTCCATGTTCTAAATTCTATGTTCTTAATCCTATATTCTGTATTCTGTATTCTATATTCTTAATTCTGTGTTCTGCATTCCATGTTCTAAATTCTGGGTTCTATATTTTGTTTTCCATATTTTACTTCTGTGTTGTACATTTTATATTCTGTATTCTATATTCTGTATTTCGTATTCTATATTATTTATTCTATGTTCTACATTGTATATTCTAAATTCTATATTCAGTATTATGTAATCTATATTCTAAATTCTGTGTTCTGCATTCCATGTTCTAAATTCTGTGTTGTATATTCTTTATTCAATATTCCATATTTTGTATTCTTCATTCTATATTCTACATTCTATATTGTGCATTCCGTATTCTATATTCTATATTCTGTGTTCTACATTCTCTATTCTATATTCTATATTCAGTATTCTGTATTCTATATTCTAAATCCTGTGTTCTGGATTCCATGTTTTAAAATCTGGGTTCTGTATACTCTATTATATATTCTGTGTTCTGCATTCTATATTCAAAATCCTACATTCAGTATTTTGTATTTATTTTCGAAATTCTGTGTTCTGCATTCCATGTTCTATATTCCGGCATCTATATACTTTATTCTATAATCTAAATTCTGTGTTCTGCAAACCATGTTCTAAATTCTGGGTTCTGTATACTGTTTCCATAATCTATATTTTGTGTTCTAATTTCTATATTCTGTTTACTATATTCTGCATTACATATTCTATATTCTATATTCTATGATCTACATTCTATATTCTATTTCTATATTCAGTAATCTGTATACTATATTCTAAATTCTGTGTCCTGCATTCCATGTTCTAATTACTGGGTCCTATAATCTGTTTTCCATACTTTCTATTCTGTGTTCTAAATTCTATACTCTGAATTCTATATTCTGCAATCCGTAATCTACATTATATATTCTGTGTTCTACATTCTATATTCCAAATTCTATATTCAGTATTCTGTATTCTATATTCTAAATTCTGTGTTCTGCATTCCATGTTCTAAATTCTCTATTCTTTATTCTATATTCTGTGTTCTACTTTCTATATACTAATTTCTATATTCAGTAGTCTGTATTCTATATTGTATATTCTGTGTTCTGCATTCCATGTTCTCAATTCTATACTCAGTATTCTGTATTCTATATACTTAATTCTGTGTTCTGCATTCCATTTTCTAAATTCTCTTTTCTGTATTCTTTTTTCATATTCTATATTCTGTTTTCTGCATTCTATGTTCTGCATTCTATATTCTGCTTTCCGTATTCTATATTCAAGATTCTGTGTTCTACATTATATATTCTAAATTCTATATTCAGTATTCCATATGCTGTATTGAAAATTCTGTGTTCTGCATTCCATTTTCTAAATTCTGTGTTCTATTATCTATATTCTATATTCTATATTCTGTGTTCTACATTCCATATTCTAAATTCTATAGGCACTATTCTTTATTCTATAATCTAAATTCTGAGTTCTGCATTCCATGTTCTAAATTCTGGGTTGTATAATCCATATTCTATATTCTACATTCTGTGTTCTACATTCTATATTCTAAATTCTACATTCAGTAATATATAATCTATATTTTAAATTCTGTGTTCTGGATTTCATGTTTTAAATTCTGGGTTCTGTATACTCTATTATATATTCTGTGTTCTGCATTCTATATTCAAAATCCTAAATTCAGTATTCTGTGTTTATATTCGAAATTCTGTGTTCTGCATTCCATGTTCTAAATTCTGGCTTCTATATACTCTATACTATATTCTATATTTTGCGTACTTCTTTCTATATTCTACAATCTATATTTTATATTCTATATTCTGTGTTCTACATTCTATATTCTTAATTATTTATTCAGTTTTCTGTATACTATATTCTAAATTCTGTGTTCTACATTCTATATTCCAAATTCTATATTCAGTAATCTCTATACTGTATTCTAAATTATGTGTTCTGCATTCCATGTTCTAAATTCTGGGTTCTATATTCTCTTTTAAATATTTAATATTCTGTGTTTAAATTCTATATTCTGTATTCAATATTCTGCATTCCG
This sequence comes from Vicugna pacos, assembly GCF_048564905.1. Taxonomy (NCBI): domain Eukaryota; kingdom Metazoa; phylum Chordata; class Mammalia; order Artiodactyla; family Camelidae; genus Vicugna; species Vicugna pacos. The sequence continues at coordinate 68,366,501 of NW_027328741.1, read as the reverse complement.
TATTCTACATTATATATTCTGTGTTCTACATTCTATATTCCAAATTCTTTATTCAGTATTCTTTATTCTATATTCTAAATTCTGTGTTCTACATTCTATATTCTAAATTGTATTTTCAGTATTCAGTATTCTCTATTCGAAATTCTGAGTTCTGATTTCCATGTTCCAAAATCTGGCTTAAATATTCTCTAAGCTGTGTTTTTCTTCTGTTTTTTACATTCTATATTCTAAATTATATTTTCAGTATTATGTATTCTTTATTCTATATTCCGTGTTCTACATTCAATTATTTTTAATTGTTTATTAAGTATTCTGTATACTATATTCGAAATTCTGTGTTATGCATTCCATGTTGTAAATTCTGGGTTCTATATTCTCTTTTCTATATTCTAAATTCTGTGTTGTACATTGTATATTCTAAATTGTATATTCAGCATTCTGTATTCTATTTTCTAAATTTTGTGTTCTACATTCTATATTCTAAATTCTATATTCAGTGTTATGTATTCTATAATCTAAATTGTCTCTTCTGCATTCCATGATCTAAATTCTCTATTCTTTATTCTATATTCTGTGTTCTTCTTTCTATATTCTAAATTCTATATTCAGAATTCTCTATTCTATATTCTACATTCTGAGATCTACATTCTATATTCTAAATTGTATATTCAGTATTCTATATTCTGTATTCTAAATTCTGAGTTCTGTTTTCCATGTTCCAATATCTGGCTTCAATATACTCTAAGCTATAGTTTTTATTCTGTTTTCTACATTCTATATTCTAAATTATATATTCAGTATTATGTATTTTATATTCTATGTTCTGTGCTCTACATTCAATTTTTTAATTGTTAATTATGTATTCTGTATACTATATTCTAAATTCTCTGTTATGCAATCCATGTTCTAAATTCTGGGTTCTATATTCTCTTTTCTATTTTCTATATTCTGTGTTCTACATTCTATATTATAAATTATATATTCAGCATTCTGTCTTCTATATTCTAAATTTTGTGTTCTACATTCTATATCCTAAATTTTATATTCAGTATTATGTATTCGATAATTTAATTCTGTGCTCTGCTTTCCATGTTCTAAATTCTGGGTTCTATATTCTATATTTTATATTCTGTGTTCCACATTCTTTATTCTAAACTCTATATTCAGTATTCTGTATTCTATATTCTAAATTCTGTGTTCTGCATTCCATGTTCTATATTCTATACTCAGTATTCTGTATTCTATATTCTAAATTCTGTGTTCTACATTCCATGTTATAAATTCTATATTCAGCATTCTGTATTCTATATTCATAATTTTGTTTTCTACATTTTATATTCTAAATTCTATATTCAGTATTATGTATTCTATCTTCTCAATTCTGTGTTCTGCATTCCATGTTCTAAATTCTGGGTTATACATTCTCTATTGTATATTCTATATTGTGTGTTTTTCATTCTACATTCTACATACTATATTTTGCATTTCGTATACTATATTCTATATTCTGTGTTCTACATTCTATATTTTAAATTCTATATTCAGTATTCTGTATTCTATATTCTACATTATGTGTTCTGCAATCCATTTCTAAATTCTGGTTTCTGTATTCTGTTTTCCATATTCTATATTCTGTTTTCTAAATTCGATTTTCTGTATTCTATATTCTGCATTCCGTATTATGTATTCTATATTTTGTGTTCTATATCCTATACTCTAAATTCTATATTCAGTATTCCATATTCTACATTCTAAATTCTGTGTTCTCCATTCCATGTTCTAAATTCTGGTTTCTATATCCTCTATTCTATATTCTATATCCTGTGTTCTACATTTTATAGTCTTAATCCTATATTCAGCGTTCTGTATTCTTTTTCTAAATTCTTTGTTCTGCTTTCCATGTTCTAAATTCTGGGTTCTATATTCTGTTTTACATATTTTAGATTATGTGTTCTACATTCTATATTTGTATTCTATATTCTGCATTCCGTATTCGACATTATATATTCTGTGTTCTACCTTCTATTTTCTAAATTCAATTTTCTGTATTCTGTATTCTATATTCTAAATTCTGTGTTCTGCATTCCATGTTCTAAATTCTCTTTCCTATATTCTATATTCTGTGTTCCTCTTTCATATTCTAAATTCTGTATTCAGTATTTTGTGTTCTATATTGTAAATTCTATTCTCTGCATTCGATTTCTAAATTCTGGGTTCTATATTTTCTTTTATATATTCTATATTCTGTGTTCTTCATTCTAGATTCTACATTCTAATTTCTGCATTCAATATTCTATATTCTAATTTCTGTGTTCTGAATTCTATGTTCTAAATTCTATGTTCAGTATACTGTATTATATATTCTAAATTCTGTGTTAAGCATTCCATGTTCTAAATTCTGGGTTCTACATTCTCTATTCTATATACTACATTGTGTGTTTTTCATTCTAGATTCTACATACTATATTTTGCATTCCATATACTATATTCTATATTCTGTGTTCTGCATTCTATATTCTAAATTCTATATTCAGTATTTTGTATTCTATATTCTAAATTATATGTTCTGCGTTCCATTTCTAAATTCGGGTTCTGTATTCTGTTTACCATATTCTATATTCTGTTTTCTAAATTCTGTACTCTGTATTCTATATTCTGCATTCCGTATTATATATTCTATATTTTGTGTTAGTTATTCTATATTCTATATTCTGTGTTCTGCATTACATGTTCAAAATTCTGGGTGCTATATCCACAATTCTATATTCTATATCCTGTGTTCTACATTCTATAGTCTTAATCCTATATTCAGCGTTCTGTATTCTATACTAAATTCTGTGTTCTGCATTACATGTTCTCTATTCTGGGTTCTAAATTCTGTTTTCCATATTTTATATTCTGTGTTCTACATTCTATAATCTGTATTCTATATTCTGCATTCCGTATTCTACATTATATATTCTGTGTTCTACCTTCTATTTTCTAAATTCTATATACAGTATTCTATATTCTATATTCTAAATTCTGTGTTCTGTATTCCATGTTCTAAATTCTCTTTTCTATATTATAAATTCTGTGATCTACTTTCTATATTCTAAATCCTATTTTCAATATTCTGTATTTTATATTATATATTCTTTTTCTCCATTCCATTTCTAAATTCTGGTTTCTATATTCTTTTTTATATATTTTATATTCTGTATTCTTCGTTCTGGATTCTTCATTCTAAATTCTGCATTCCGTATTCTATATTCTATAATCTGTGTTCTAAATTCTATATTCTGTATACTATATCCTGCATTCCGTATTCTATAATCTATATTCTGTGTTCTACATTCTTTATTCTAAATTCTATATTCAGTAATCTGTATACTATATTCTAAATTCTGTGTTATGCATCCCATGTTCTAAATTCTGGGTTCTATATTCTGTTTTCCTTGTTTTATATTCTGTGTTCTAAATTCTATATTCTGTATTCTATAATCTGCATTCCGTATTCTCCATTATATATTCTGTGTTTTTCCTTCTATATTCCAAATTCTATATTCAGTATTCTATATACTATATTCTAAATTCTGTGTTCTGCATTCCATTTTCTATATTCTTGCTTCTACATCCTTTATTCTATAATCTAAATTCTGTGTTCTGCATTCCATGTTGTAAATTCTATATTCAGTATTCTCTATTCTATGTTCTAAATTCTGTGTTCTGCATTCTATATTTTAAATTATATATGCAGTATTCTGTATACTATATTCTAAATTCTGTGTTCTGCATCCAATGTTCTCAATTCTTGGTTTTGTATTCTGTTTCCATAATCTATATTCTGTGTTCAAAATTGTATATTCTGTATACTATATTCTGCATTCCGTATTCTATATTCTATATTCTGTGTTCTATATTCTATATTCTAAATTCTATATTCAGTAATCTGTATACTATATTGTAAATCTGTGTTCTGCATTCCATGTTCTAAATTCTCTATTCTATATTCTATATTCTTGTTAAACTTTCTATATTCTGAATTCTATATTCAGTACTCTGTATTCTATATTTTATATTTTGTGTTCTGCATTCCATGTTCTCAATTCTATATTCAGTAATCTGTATTCTATATTCTTAATTCTGTGTTCTGCATTCCATGTTCTAAATTCTGTTTTCTGTATTCTTTTTTCCATATTCTATATTCTGTTTTCTACATTCAATATTCTGTATTCTATATTCGGCTTTCCGTATTCTATATTCAATATTCTGTGTTCTACATTCTATATTCTAAATTCTATATTCAGTATTCCGTATGCTATATTCTAAATTCTGTGTTCTCCTTTCCATGTTTTGAATTCTGGATTCTATATTCTCTATTCTACATTCTATATTCTGTGTTCTACACTCTATATTCTAAATTCTATATTTTGTATTCTTTATTCTATATTCTAAATACTGTGTTCTACATTCTATATTCTAAATTGTATATTCAGTATTCAGTATTCTATATTCGAAATTCTGAGTTCTGATTTCCATGTTCCAAAATCTGGCTTAAATATTCTCTTAGCTGTATTTTTTCTTCTGTTTTTTACATTGTATATTCAAAATTATATTTTCAGAATTATGTATACTTTATTCTATATTCCGTGTTCTACATTGAATTATTTTTAATTGTTTATGAAGTATTCTGTATACTATATTCTAAATTCTGTGTTATTCATTCAATGTTGTGAATTCTGGGTTCTATAATCTCTTTTCTATATTCTATATTATGTGTTCTACATTGTATATTCTTAATTCTATATTCAGCATTCTGTATTCTATATTCTAAATTTTGTGTTCTTCATTCTATATTCTAAATTATATATTCAGTACTATGTGTTCTATAATCTAAATTATCTGTTCTGCATTCCATGTTCTAAATTCTCTATTCTTTATTCTATATTCTGTGTTCTTCTTTCTATATTCTAAATTGTATATTCAGTATTCTGTATTCTATATTCTAAATTCTGAGTTCTACATTCTATATTCTAAATTGTATATTCAGTATTCTGTATTCTATATTCTAAATTCTGAGTTCTGATTTCCATGTTCCATAATCTGGCTTCAATATTCTCTAAGCTATAGTTTTTATTCTGTTTTCTACATTCTATATTCTAAATTATATATTCAGTATTATGTATTTTATATTCTATATTCTGTGCTCTACATTCAATTTTTTATTTGTTTATTAAGTACTTTGTATACTATATTCTAAATTCTGTGTTCTACAATCCATGTTCTAAATTCTGGGTTCTATATTCTCTTTTCTATTTTCTATATTCTGAGTTGTACATTCTATATTCTAAATTCTATATACATCATACTGTATTCTATATTCCAAATTTTGTGTTCTACATTCTATATCCTAAATTTTATATTCAGTATTATGTATTCTATATTTTAATTCTGTGTTCTGCTTTCCATGTTCTAAATTCTGGGTTCTATATTCTATATTTTATATTCTGTGTTTTACATTCTTTATTCTAAACTCTATATTCAGTATTCTGTATTCTATATTCTAAATTCTGTGTTCTGCATTCCATGTTCTAAATTCTATACTCAGTATACTCTATTCTATATTCTAAATTCTGTGTTCTATATTCCATGTTAGAAATCCTATATTCAGCATTCTGTCTTCTAAATTCATAATTTTGTTTTCTACATTTCATATTCTAAATTCTATATTCAGTATTCTTTATTCTATATTCTAAATTCGGTGTTCTACATTCTATATTCTAAATAGTATATTCAGTATTCTGTATTCTATATTCTAAATTCTGTGTTCTGCATTCCATGTTCTAAATTCTGGGTTATACATTCTCTATTGTATATTCTATATTGTGTGTTTTTCATTCTACATTCTACATACTATATTTTGCATTCCGTATACTATATTCTATATTCTGTGTTCTACATTCTATATTCTGTGTTCTTTATTCTATATTCTAAATTCTATATTCATTATTCTGTATTCTATATTCTACTCTGTGTTCTACATTCTATATTCTATATTCAGTATTCTGTATTCTATATTCTTAATTCTGTGTTCTGCATTCCATGTTCTAAATTCTGGATTCTATATTTTGTTTTCCATATTTTAATTCTGTGTTGTACATTTTATATTCTGTATTCTATATTCTGTATTTCGTATTCTATATTATTTATTCTATGTTCTACATTGTATATTCTAAATTCTATATTCAGTATTATGTAATCTATATTCTAAATTCTGTGTTCTGCATTCCATGTTCTAAATTCTGTGTTGTATATTCTTTATTCAATATTCCATATTTTGTATTCTTCATTCTATATTCTACATTCTATATTGTGCATTCCGTATTCTATATTCTATATTCTGTGTTCTACATTCTCTATTCTATATTCTATATTCAGTATTCTGTATTCTATATTCTAAATCCTGTGTTCTGGATTCCATGTTTTAAAATCTGGGTTCTGTATACTCTATTATATATTCTGTGTTCTGCATTCTATATTCAAAATCCTACATTCAGTATTTTGTATTTATTTTCGAAATTCTGTGTTCTGCATTCCATGTTCTATATTCCGGCATCTATATACTTTATTCTATAATCTAAATTCTGTGTTCTGCAAACCATGTTCTAAATTCTGGGTTCTGTATACTGTTCCATAATCTATATTTTGTGTTCTAATTTCTATATTCTGTTTACTATATTCTGCATTACATATTCTATATTCTATATTCTATGATCTACATTCTATATTCTATTTCTATATTCAGTAATCTGTATACTATATTCTAAATTCTGTGTCCTGCATTCCATGTTCTAATTACTGGGTCCTATAATCTGTTTTCCATACTTTCTATTCTGTGTTCTAAATTCTATACTCTGAATTCTATATTCTGCAATCCGTAATCTACATTATATATTCTGTGTTCTACATTCTATATTCCAAATTCTATATTCAGTATTCTGTATTCTATATTCTAAATTCTGTGTTCTGCATTCCATGTTCTAAATTCTCTATTCTTTATTCTATATTCTGTGTTCTACTTTCTATATACTAATTTCTATATTCAGTAGTCTGTATTCTATATTGTATATTCTGTGTTCTGCATTCCATGTTCTCAATTCTATACTCAGTATTCTGTATTCTATATACTTAATTCTGTGTTCTGCATTCCATTTTCTAAATTCTCTTTTCTGTATTCTTTTTTCATATTCTATATTCTGTTTTCTGCATTCTATGTTCTGCATTCTATATTCTGCTTTCCGTATTCTATATTCAAGATTCTGTGTTCTACATTATATATTCTAAATTCTATATTCAGTATTCCATATGCTGTATTGAAAATTCTGTGTTCTGCATTCCATGTTCTAAATTCTGTGTTCTATTATCTATATTCTATATTCTATATTCTGTGTTCTACATTCCATATTCTAAATTCTATAGGCACTATTCTTTATTCTATAATCTAAATTCTGAGTTCTGCATTCCATGTTCTAAATTCTGGGTTGTATAAACCATATTCTATATTCTACATTCTGTGTTCTACATTCTATATTCTAAATTCTACATTCAGTAATATATAATCTATATTTTAAATTCTGTGTTCTGGATTTCATGTTTTAAATTCTGGGTTCTGTATACTCTATTATATATTCTGTGTTCTGCATTCTATATTCAAAATCCTAAATTCAGTATTCTGTGTTTATATTCGAAATTCTGTGTTCTGCATTCCATGTTCTAAATTCTGGCTTCTATATACTCTATACTATATTCTATATTTTGCGTACTTCTTTCTATATTCTACAATCTATATTTTATATTCTATATTCTGTGTTCTACATTCTATATTCTTAATTATTTATTCAGTTTTCTGTATTCTATATTCTAAATTCTGTATTCTACATTCTATATTCCAAATTCTATATTCAGTAATCTCTATACTGTATTCTAAATTATGTGTTCTGCATTCCATGTTCTAAATTCTGGGTTATATATTCTCTTTTAAATATTTAATATTCTGTGTTTAAATTCTATATTCTGTATTCAATATTCTGCATTCCGTATTCTACATTATATATTCTGTGTTCTACATTCTATATTCCAAATTCTATATTCAGTATTCTTTATTCTATATTCTAAATTCTGTGTTCTACATTCTATATTCTAAATTGTATTTTCAGTATTCAGTATTCTCTATTCAAAATTCTGAGTTCTGATTTCCATGTTCCAAAATCTGGCTTAAATATTCTCTAAGCTGTGTTTTTCTTCTGTTTTTTACATTCTATATTCTAAATTATATTTTCAGTATTATGTATTCTTTATTCTATATTCCGTGTTCTACATTCAATTATTTTTAATTGTTTATTAAGTATTCTTTATACTATATTCGAAATTCTGTGTTATGCATTCCATGTTGTAAATTCTGGGTTCTATATTCTCTTTTCTATATTCTAAATTCTGTGTTGTACATTGTATATTCTAAATTCTATATTCAGCATTCTGTATTCTATTTTCTAAATTTTGTGTTCTACATTCTATATTCTAAATTCTATATTCAGTGTTATGTATTCTATAATCTAAATTGTCTCTTCTGCATTCCATGATCTAAATTCTCTATTCTTTATTCTATATTCTGTGTTCTTCTTTCTATATTCTAAATTCTATATTCAGAATTCTCTATTCTATATTCTACATTCTGAGATCTACATTCTATATTCTAAATTGTATATTCAGTATTCTATATTCTGTATTCTAAATTCTGAGTTCTGTTTTCCATGTTCCAATATCTGGCTTCAATATACTCTAAGCTATAGTTTTTATTCTGTTTTCTACATTCTATATTCTAAATTATATATTCAGTATTATGTATTTTATATTCTATGTTCTGTGCTCTACATTCAATTTTTTAATTGTTAATTATGTATTCTGTATACTATATTCTAAATTCTCTGTTATGCAATCCATGTTCTAAATTCTGGGTTCTATATTCTCTTTTCTATTTTCTATATTCTGTGTTCTACATTCTATATTATAAATTATATATTCAGCATTCTGTCTTCTATATTCTAAATTTTGTGTTCTACATTCTATATCCTAAATTTTATATTCAGTATTATGTATTCGATAATTTAATTCTGTGCTCTGCTTTCCATGTTCTAAATTCTGGGTTCTATATTCTATATTCTATATTTTATATTCTGTGTTCCACATTCTTTATTCTAAACTCTATATTCAGTATTCTGTATTCTATATTCTAAATTCTGTGTTCTGCATTCCATGTTCTATATTCTATACTCAGTATTCTGTATTCTATATTCTAAATTCTGTGTTCTACATTCCATGTTATAAATTCTATATTCAGCATTCTGTATTCTATATTCATAATTTTGTTTTCTACATTTTATATTCTAAATTCTATATTCAGTATTATGTATTCTATCTTCTCAATTCTGTGTTCTGCATTCCATGTTCTAAATTCTGGGTTATACATTCTCTATTGTATATTCTATATTGTGTGTTTTTCATTCTACATTCTACATACTATATTTTGCATTTCGTATACTATATTCTATATTCTGTGTTCTACATTCTATATTTTAAATTCTATATTCAGTATTCTGTATTCTATATTCTACATTATGTGTTCTGCAATCCATTTCTAAATTCTGGTTTCTGTATTCTGTTTTCCATATTCTATATTCTGTTTTCTAAATTCGATTTTCTGTATTCTATATTCTGCATTCCGTATTATGTATTCTATATTTTGTGTTCTATATCCTATACTCTAAATTCTATATTCAGTATTCCATATTCTACATTCTAAATTCTGTGTTCTCCATTCCATGTTCTAAATTCTGGTTTCTATATCCTCTATTCTATATTCTATATCCTGTGTTCTACATTTTATAGTCTAAATCCTATATTCAGCGTTCTGTATTCTTTTTCTAAATTCTTTGTTCTGCTTTCCATGTTCTAAATTCTGGGTTCTATATTCTGTTTTACATATTTTAGATTATGTGTTCTACATTCTATATTTGTATTCTATATTCTGCATTCCGTATTCGACATTATATATTCTGTGTTCTACCTTCTATTTTCTAAATTCAATTTTCTGTATTCTGTATTCTATATTCTAAATTCTGTGTTCTGCATTCCATGTTCTAAATTCTCTTTCCTATATTCTATATTCTGTGTTCCTCTTTCATATTCTAAATTCTGTATTCAGTATTTTGTGTTCTATATTGTAAATTCTATTCTCTGCATTCGATTTCTAAATTCTGGGTTCTATATTTTCTTTTATATATTCTATATTCTGTGTTCTTCATTCTAGATTCTACATTCTAATTTCTGCATTCAATATTCTATATTCTAATTTCTGTGTTCTGAATTCTATGTTCTAAATTCTATGTTCAGTATACTGTATTATATATTCTAAATTCTGTGTTAAGCATTCCATGTTCTAAATTCTGGGTTCTACATTCTCTATTCTATATACTACATTGTGTGTTTTTCATTCTAGATTCTACATACTATATTTTGCATTCCATATACTATATTCTATATTCTGTGTTCTGCATTCTATATTCTAAATTCTATATTCAGTATTTTGTATTCTATATTCTAAATTATATGTTCTGCGTTCCATTTCTAAATTCGGGTTCTGTATTCTGTTTACCATATTCTATATTCTGTTTTCTAAATTCTGTACTCTGTATTCTATATTCTGCATTCCGTATTATATATTCTATATTTTGTGTTCCTTTTTCTATATTCTATATTCTGTGTTCTGCATTACATGTTCAAAATTCTGGGTTCTATATCCACAATTCTATATTCTATATCCTGTGTTCTACATTCTATAGTCTTAATCTTATATTCAGCGTTCTGTATTCTATATACTAAATTCTGTGTTCTGCATTACATGTTCTCTATTCTGGGTTCTAAATTCTGTTTTCCATATTTTATATTCTGTGTTCTACATTCTATAATCTGTATTCTATATTCTGCATTCCGTATTCTACATTATATATTCTGTGTTCTACCTTCTATTTTCTAAATTCTATATTCAGTATTCTATATTCTATATTCTAAATTCTGTGTTCTGCATTCCATGTTCTAAATTCTCTTTTCTATATTATAAATTCTGTGTTCTACTTTCTATATTCTAAATCCTATTTTCAATATTCTGTATTTTATATTATATATTCTTTTTCTCCATTCCATTTCTAAATTCTGGGTTCTATATTCTTTTTTATATATTTTATATTCTGTATTCTTCGATTTGGATTCTTCATTCTAAATTCTGCATTCCGTATTCTATATTCTATATTCTGTGTTCTAAATTCTATATTCTGTATACTATATCCTGCATTCCGTATTCTATAATCTATATTCTGTGTTCTACATTCTTTATTCTAAATTCTATATTCAGTAATCTGTATACTATATTCTAAATTATGTGTTTTGCATCCCATGTTCTAAATTCTGGGTTCTATATTCTGTTTTCCTTGTTTTATATTCTGTGTTCTAAATTCTATATTCTGTATTCTATAATCTGCATTCCGTATTCTCCATTATATATTCTGTGTTTTTCCTTCTATATTCCAAATTCTATATTCAGTATTCTGTATACTATATTCTAAATTCTGATTTCTGCATTCCATTTTCTATATTCTTGCTTCTACATCCTTTATTCTATAATCTAAATTCTGTGTTCTGCATTCCATGTTGTAAATTCTATATTCAGTATTCTCTATTCTATATTCTAAATTCTGTGTTCTGCATTCTATATTTTAAATTATATATTCAGTATTCTGTATAACATATTCTAAATTCTGTGTTCTGCATCCAATGTTCTAAATTCTGGATTCTGTATTCTGTTTCCATAATCTATATTCTGTGTTCAAAATTGTATATTCTGTATACTATATTCTGCATTACGTATTCTATATTCTATATTCTGTGTTCTATATTCTATATTCTAAATTCTATATTCAGTAATCTGTATACTATATTCTAAGTCTGTGTTCTGCATTCCATGTTCTAAAATCTCTATTCTATATTCTATATTCTTGTTAAACTTTCTATATTCTGAATTCTATATTCAGTACTCTGTATTCTATATTTTATATTCTGTGTTCTGCATTCCATGTTCTCAATTCTATATTCAGTAATCTGTATTCTATATTCTTAATTCTGTGTTCTGCATTCCATGTTCTAAATTCTGTTTTCTGTATTCTTTTTTCCATTTTCTATATTCTGTTTTCTACATTCAATATTCTGTATTCTATATTCGGCTTTCCGTATTCTATATTCAATATTCTGTGTTCTACATTCTATATTCTAAATTCTATATTCAGTATTCCGTATGCTATATTCTAAATTCTGTGTTCTCCTTTCCATGTTTTGAATTCAGGATTCTATATTCTCTATTCTACATTCTATATTCTGTGTTCTACACTCTATATTCTAAATTCTATATTTTGTATTCTTTATTCTATATTCTAAATACTGTGTTCTACATTCTATATTCTAAATTGTATATTCAGTATTCAGTATTCTATATTCGAAATTCTGAGTTCTGATTTCCATGTTCCAAAATCTGGCTTAAATATACTCTTAGCTGTATTTTTTCTTCTGTTTTTTACATTGTATATTCAAAATTATATTTTCAGAATTATGTATACTTTATTCTATATTCCGTGTTCTACATTGAATTATTTTTAATTGTTTATGAAGTATTCTGTATACTATATTCTAAATTCTGTGTTATTCATTCAATGTTGTGAATTCTGGGTTCTATAATCTCTTTTCTATATTCTATATTCTGTGTTCTACATTGTATATTCTTAATTCTATATTCAGCATTCTGTATTCTATATTCTAAATTTTGTGTTCTTCATTCTATATTCTAAATTATATATTCAGTACTATGTATTCTATAATCTAAATTATCTGTTCTGCATTCCATGTTCTAAATTCTCTATTCTTTATTCTATATTCTGTATTCTTCTTTCTATATTCTAAATTGTATATTCAGTATTCTGTATTTTATATTCTAAATTCTGAGTTCTACATTCTATATTCTAAATTGTATATTCAGAATTCTGTATTCTATATTCTATATTCTGTGCTCTACATTCAAATTTATTTGTTTATTAAGTACTTTGTATACTATATTCTAAATTCTGTGTCCTACAATCCATGTTCTAAATTCTGGGTTCTATATTCTATTTTCTATTTTCTATAATCTGAGTTCTACATTCTATATTCTAAATTCTATATACATCATTCTGTATTCTATATTCTAAATTTTGTGTTCTACATTATATATCCTAAATTTTATATTCAGTATTATGTATTCTATATTTTAATTCTGTGTTCTGCTTTCCATGTTCTAAATTCTGGGTTCTATATTCTATATTCTATATTTTATATTCTGTGTTTTACATTCTTTATTCTAAACACTATATTCAGTATTCTGTATTCTATATTCTAAATTCTGTGTTCTGCATTCCATGTTCTAAATTCTATACTCAGTATACTGTATTCTATATTCTAAATTCTGTGTTCTATATTCAATGTTAGAAATCCTATATTCAGCATTCTGTATTCTATATTCATAATTTTGTTTTCTACATTTCATATTCTAAATTCTATATTCAGTATTATGTATTCTATATTCTAAATTCTGTGTTCTGCATTCCATGTTCTAAATTCTGGGTTATACATTCACTATTCTATATTCTATATTGTGTGTTTTTCATTGTAAATTCTACATACTATATTTTGCATTCCGTATACTATATTCTATATTCTGTGTTTTACATTCTATATTCTAAATTCTATATTTAGTATTCTTTATTCTATATTCTACATTATGTGTTTTGCGTTCCATTTCTAATTTCTGGGTTCTGTATTCTGTTTTCCATATTCAATATACTGTTTTCTAAATTCGATATTCTGTATTCTATATTCTGCATTCCATATTATGTATTCTTAATTTTGTGTTCTATATTCTATACTCAAAATTCAATATTCAGTATTCCATATTCTACATTCTAAATTCTGTGTTCTCCATACCATGTTTTAAATTCTGGTTTCTACATCCTCTATTCTATATTCTATATCCTGTGTACTACATTTTATAGTCTAAATCATATATTCAGCGTTCTGTATTCTTATTCTAAATTCTGTGTTCTGCATTCAATGTTCTAAATTCTGGATTCTATATTTTGTTTAACATATTTTATATTATGTGTTCTACATTCTATATTTTTATTCTATATTCTGCATTCCGTATTCTACATTATATATTTTGTTTTCTACCATCTATTTTCTAAATTCAATTTTCTGTATTCTGTATTCTATATTCTAAATTCTGTGTTCTGCGTTCCATGTTCTAAATTATCTTTTCTATATTCTATATTCTCTGTTCCTCTTTCATATTCTAATTTCTGTATTCAATATTTTGTATTCTATATTGTAAATTCTATTCTCTGCATTCTATTTCTAAATTCTGGGTTCTGTATTCTCTTTTATATATTCTATAATCTGTGTTCTTCATTCTAGATTCTACATTCTAATTTCTGCATTCAGTATTCTATATTCTAATTTCTGTTCTGCATTCTATGTTCTAAATTCTATGTTCAGTATACTGTATTATATATTCTAAATTCTGTGTTCTGCATTCCATGTTCTAAATTCTGTTTTCTGCATTTTTTTTCCATAATCTATATTCTGTTTTCTACATTATATATTCTGTATTCTATATTCTGCATTCCGTATTCTATATTCAATATTCTGTGTTCTACATTCTATGTTCTAAATACTATATTGAGTATTACGTATGCTATATTCTAAATTCTCAGTTCTGCATTCCATGTTCTAAATTCTGGGTTCTACAATCTATATTCTATATTCGATATTCTGTGTTCTGCATTCTATATTCTAAATACTATAAACAGCTTTCTGTATTCTATATTATAAATTCTGTGTTCTACATTCTATATTCTAAATTCTATATTCAGTATTATCAAAACTATATTCTAAATTCTGTGTTCTGCATAGCATGTTTTTAAATCTGGATTCTATATTCTCTATTCTATATTCTATATGCTGTGTTCTAAATTCTATATTCTAAATTCTATATTCAGTATTCTTTATTCTATATTCTAAATTCTGTCTTCTACATTCTATATTCTAAATTTTATATTCAGTATTCTGTATTCTATATTCTAAATTCTGAGTTCTGTTTCCATGTTCCAAAATCTGGCTTCAATATTTTCTAAGCTATAATTTTTATTCTGTTTTCTACATTCTATATTCTAAATTATATATTCAGTATTATGTATCCTATATTCTATATTCTGTGTTTTACATTCAATTTTTTAATTGTTTATTGTTTATTCTATATACAATATTCTACATTCTGTGTTCTGCTTTCCAAGTTCTAAATTCTCTATTCTGTATTCTATAATCTGTGTTCTATTTCTATATTCTAAATTAAACATTCTGTATTCTGTATTCTGTATTCTAAATACTGTGTTCTGCACTCCATGTTCTCAATTCTTTATTCAGTATTCTGTATTCTATAGTCTAAATTCTGTGTTGTGCTTTCTATGTTCTAAATTCTATGTTCAGTATACTGTATTATATATTCTAAATTCTGTATTCTGCATTCCATGTTCTAAATTGTATTTTCTGTATTCTTTTTTCCATATTATATATTCTGTTTTCTAAATTCTATATTCTGTATTCTATATTCTGCATTCCGTATTCTATATTCAATATTCTGTGTCCTATATTCTATATTCTAAATTCTATATTCAGTATTCCGTATGCTATATTCTAAATTCTGTGTTTTGCATTCCATGTTCTAATTTCTGTGTTCTGTAAAAAATATTCCATATTCTATATTCTGTGTTCTACATTCTATATTCTAAATACTATATTCAGCTTTCTGAATTCTATATTATAAAATCTGTGTTTAAATTCTAAATTCTAAATTCTATATTCAGTATTATATAATCTAAATTTTTATTTCTGTGTTCTGCATAGCATGTTCTTAATTCTAGATTCTATATTCTGTATTCTACATTCTATATTCTGTGTTCTATGTTCTATATTCTAAATTCTATATTCAGTATTCTTTATTCTATATTGTAAATTCTGTGTTCTATATTCTATATTCTAAATTGTATATTCAGTATTCTGTATTCTATATTCAAAATTCTTACTACTGTTTATATGTTCCAAAATCTGGCTTCAATATTCTCTAAGCTATAATTTTTATTCTGTTTTCTACATTCTATATTCTAAATTATATATTCAGTATTATGTATTTTATATTCTATAGTCTGTGTTCTACATTCAATTTTTAAATTGTTTATTAAGTATTTTGTATACTATATTCTAAATTCTGTGTTCTGTAATCCATGTTGTAAATTCTGGGTTCTATATCTTCTTTTCTATCTTCTATATTCTGTGTTCTACATTCTATATTCTAAATACTCTATTCATTTTTCTGTATTCTATATTATAAATTCTGTGTTCTACATTCTTTTTTCTAAATTCTCTATTCAGTATTCTGTATTGTATATTCTAAATTCTGTGTTCTGCATTCCATGTTCTAATTTCTGGCTTCTATATTCTCTATTATATATTGTATATTTTGTGTTTTCATTATATATTCTACATTCTATATTCTGCATTCTGTATTCTATAATCTTTATACTGTGTTCTACATACTATATTCTAAATTATATATTCAGTATTCTGTATTCTATATTCAAAATTCTGTGTTCTGCTTTCCATGTTCAAAATTCTATATTCAGTATTCTGTGTTCTATTTACGAAATTCTGTGTTCTGCATACCATGTTCTAAATTCTGGGTTCTGTAAACAATATTCTATATTCTATATTCTGTGTTCTACATTCTATATTCTAAATACTATATTCAGCTTTCTGAATTCTATATTATAAAATCTGTGTTTTAAATTCTATATTCTAAATTCTATATTCAGTATTATATAATCTATATTTTTAATTCTGTGTTCTGCATAGCATGTTCTTAATTCTAGATTCTATATTCTGTATTCTATATTCTATATTCTGTGTTCTAAGTTCTATATTCTAAATTCTATATTCAGTATTCTTTATTCTATATTATAAATTCTGTGTTCTACTTTCTATATTCTAAATTGTATATTCAGTATTCTGTATTCTATATTCAAAATTCTTACTACTGTTTATATGTTCCAAAATCTGGCTTCAATATTCTCTAAGCTATAATTTTTATTCTGTTTTCTACATTCTATATTCTAAATTATATATTCAGTATTATGAATTTTATATTCTATAGTCTGTGTTCTACATTCAATTTTTAAATTTTTTATTAAGTATTTTGTATACTATATTCTAAATTCTGTGTTCTGTAATCCATGTTGTAAATTCTGGGTTCTATATCTTCTTTTCTATCTTCTATATTCTGTGTTCTACATTCTATATTCTAAATACTCTATTCAGTTTTCTGTATTCTATATTATAAATTCTGTGTTCTACATTCTTTTTTGTAAATTCTCTATTCAGTATTCTGTATTGTATATTCTAAATTCTGTGTTCTGCATTCCATGTTCTAATTTCTGGCTTCTATATTGTCTATTTTATATTGTATATTTTGTGTTTTCATTATATATTCTACATTCTATATTCTGCATTCCGTATTCTATAATCTTTATACTGTGTTCTACATACTATATTCTAAATTATATATTCAGTATTCTGTATTCTATATTCTAAATTCTGTGTTATGCATTCCATGTTCAAAATTCAGGGTTCAATATACTATATTCTATATTCTATATTCTGTGTTCTACATTCTATATTCTAAATTCTATATTCAGCTTTCTGTATTCTATATTCAAAATTCTGTGTTCTGCATTCCATGTTCAAAATTCTATATTCAGTATTCTGTGTTCTATTTACGAAATTCTGTGTTCTGCATACCATGTTCTAAATTCTGGGTTCTGTATTCTCTATTCTATATTCTGTGTCTGCATTCTATATTCTAAATTCTATATTCAGTATTCTGTATTCTACATTCTAAATTCTGTGTTTTGAATTACATGTTCTCAATTCTGGGTTCTATATTCTTTATTCTATATTCTAAATTTTGTGTTCTTCATTCTATATTCTACAATCTATATTCTGTTTTTGGTATTCTATATTCTATATTCTGTGTTCTACATTCCATATTCTAAATACTATATTCAGCTTTCTGTATTCTATATTATAAATTCTGTGTTCTACGTTATATATTCTAAATTCTATACTCAGTATTTTGTAATCTATATTCTAAATTCTATGTTCTACATTCCATGATCTAATTTCTGAGTTGTACATTCTCTATTCTATATTCTATATTTTGTATTCTTCATTCTATATTCTACATTCTATATTCTGCATTCTGTATTCTATATTCTCTTTTCTGTGTTTTACATTCTATATTCTAATTTCTATATTCAGTATTCTGTAATCTATATTCTAAATTCTGTGTTCTGCATTCTATATTCTAAATTGTATATACACTATCCTGAATTGTGTATTCTAAATTCTCTGTTCTGCATCCATGTCCTAAATTCTGGCTTCTATATTCTCTATTCTATATTCTATATTTTGTGTTATTCATTCTATATTCTATATTCTATATCCTTCATTCCGTATAGTATATTCTATATTCTGATTTCTACATTCTATATTCTTAATTCTATATTCAGTAATCTGCATTCTATATTCTAAATTCTGTGTTCTGTATACCATGTTCTAATTTCTATATTCTATATTTATAATCTGTGTTCTACATTCTATATTCTTAATTCTATATTCAGTATACTTTGTTCTATATTCTAAATTCTGTGTTCTGAATTCCATGTTCTAAATTCTATGTTCTTAATCCTATATTCTGTATTCTGTATTCTATATTATAAATTATGTGTTCTGCATTCCATGTTTTAAATTCTGGGTTCTGTATTCTGTTATCCATATTCTATATTCTGTGTTCTATATTCTATATCTGTATTTTATATTCTACATTCCGTATTCTATTTTCTTTATTCTGCGATATACATTCTATATTCTAAATTCTATATTCAGTATTCTGTATTCTATATTCTAAATTCTGTGTTCGGAATTCCATGTTCTAAATTCTGGGTTCTACATTCTCTATTCTATATTCTATATTCCGTGTTCTACATTCTATATTCTAAATCTATATTCACTATTGTTTATTCTATATTCTATATTCAGTTTTCTACATTCTATATTCTTAATTCTATATTCAGTATTCTGTATTCTATATTCTAAGTTCTGTGTTCTGAATTCCATGTTCTAAATTCTGTGTTCTATATTCTCTATTCTGTATTCAAATTTTGTGTTTTTAATTGTATATACTGCAATCTATATTCTGTATTAGATATTCTATATTCTATATTCTGTGTTATACATTGTATATTATAAATTCTATATTCAGTATTATGTATTCTATATTCTAAAGTCTGTGTTCTGCATTCCATGTTCTAAATTCTGGTTTTTGTATTCTATTTTCCATATTCTGTATTCTGTGTTCTATATTCTTTATTCTAAATTCTATATTCAGCTTTCTGTATTCTATATTATAAATTCTGTGTTCTACATTCTATAATCTAAATTCTTTTTTCAGTATTATTTAATCTATATTTTAAATTCTGTGTTCTGCATAGCATGTTCTTTATACTGGATTTTATTCTCTGCATTCTACATTCTATATTCCGTGTTCTACATTCTATATTCTTAATTCTATATTCATTATTCTGTATTCTATACTCTATATTCTGTGTTCTGCATTCCATGTTCTAAATTCTGGGTTGTGTATTCTGATTTCCTTATTCTATATTCTGTGCTCTTTATTCTATATTCTGTATTCTATATTCTACATTCCGTATTCTATATTCTATATTCTGTGTTCTATATTCTATATTTTAAATTCTATATTCAGTATTCTGTATTCTATATTCTAAATTCTGTGTTCTGCATGCCATGTTCTAAATTCTGGCTTCTATATTCTCTATTCTATATTGTATATTTTGTTTTTTCATTATATATGGTACATTCTAAATTCTGCATTCCGTATTCTATATTCTTTATACTGTGTTCTGCATTCTATATTCTAAATTCTATATTCAGTATTCTGTATTCTATATTCTAAATTCTGTGTTCTGCATTCCATGTTCAAAATTCTGGGTTCAATATTCTTTATTCTATATTCTATATTCTGTGTTCTACATTCTATATTCTAAATTCTTTATTCAGCTTTCTGTATTCTATATACTAAATTCTGTGTTCTGCATTCCATGTTCAAAATTCTATATTCCGTATTCTGTGTTCTATATACGAAATTCTGTGTTCTGCATTCCATGTCCTATATTCTGGGTTCTGTATTCTCTATTCTATATTCTGTGTTCTGCATTCTATATTCTAAATTCTATACTCAGTATTCTGTATTCTTCATTCTAAATTCTGTGTTTTGAATTCCATGTTCTAAATCCTGGGTGCAATATTCTCTATTCTGTATTCTAAGTTTTGTGTCTTCATTCTATATTCTACAATCTATATTCTGTATTAGGTATTCTATATTCTGTATTCTGTCTTCTACATTCCATATTCTAAATTCTATATGCATTATTCTATATTCCATATTCTAAATATTGTGTTCTGCATTCCATGTTCTAAATTCGGAGTTCTATATTCTCTTTTATATTTTCTATATTCTGTGTTCTACATTCAATATTTAAATTCTATATTCAGCATTCTGTATCCTATATTATATATTCTGTGTTCCGCATTCTATATTCTAATTTCTATATTCTATATTATATATTCTATGTTCTACTTTCTATATACTAAATTCTATATTCAGTATTCTGTATTCTATATTCTAAATTCTGTGTTCTGCATTCCATGTTCTAAATTCTGTATTCTATAATCTATATTCTGTGTTCTACTTTCTATATTCTTAATTCTATATTCAGTATACTGTATTCTATACTTTACATTCTGTGTTCTAAATTCTATATTCTAAATCCTATATTAGGTATACTGTATTATATATTATAAATTCTGTGTTCTGCATGCCATGTTCTAATTTCTGGTTTCTATATTCTCTTTTCCATATTTTATATTCTGTGTTCAAATTCTATATTCTGTATTCTATATTCTTCATTCCGTATTCTACATTATATATTCTGTGTTCTACCTTTTATATTCGAAATTCTATATTCAGTATTCTGTATTCTATATTCTAAATTAAGTGTTCTGCATTCCATGTTCTAAATTCTCTATTCTATATTCTATATTCTGTGTTCTAATTTCTATATTCTAAATTCTGTATTCAGTATTCTGTATTCTATATTCTAAATTCTGTGTTCTGCATTCTATGTTCTAAATTCTATGTTCAGTATACTGTAATATATATTCTAAATTCTTGATTCTGCATTCCATGTTCTTAATTCTGGGTTCTATATTCTGTATTCTATATTCTTTATACTGTGTTCTACATTCTATATTCTAAATTCTATATTCAGTATTCAGTATTCTATATTCTAAATTCAGTGTTCTGCATTCCATGTTCAAATTTCTCGGTTCAATATTCTTTAGTCTATATTCTATGTTCGGTTTTCTACATTCAATATTCTAAATACTATATTCTGCTTTCTGTATCCTATATTATAAATTCTGTGTTCTACATTCTATATTCTAAATTGTATATTCAGTATTATTTAATCTTAATTCTATATTCTGTGTTCTGCATAACATGTTCTTAATTCTGGATTCTATATTCTGTATTCTACATTCTATATTCTCTGTTCTACATTCTATATTCTAAATTCTATATTCAGCAAACTTTACCCTATATTCTAAATTCTGTGTTCTTCATTCAATATTCTAAATTTTGTATTCAGTATTCTGTATTCTTTATTCTAAATTCTGAGTTCTGATTTCCATGTTCCAAATTCAGGCTTCAATATACTATAAGCTATATTTTCTATTCTGTTTTCTACATTCTATATTCTAAATTATATATTCATTATTATTTATTTTATATTCTATATTCTGTGTTCTACATTCAATTTTTTAATATTTTATTATGTATTCTGAATTCTATATTCTAAATTCGGTGTTCTGCATTCTATGTTCTAAATTCTATGTTCAGTATACTGTATTATATATTCTAAATTCTGTGTTCTGCATTAAAAATTCTAAATTCTGTTACCTGTATTCTTTTTTCCATATTCTATATTCTGTTTTCTACATTCTATATTCTGTATTCTATATTCTGCATTCCGTATTCTATATACAATATTCTGTGTTCTACTTTCTATATTCTAAATTCTATATTCAGCATTCCGTATGCTA
The DNA here is from genome assembly GCF_048564905.1 of Vicugna pacos. Lineage (NCBI taxonomy): Eukaryota > Metazoa > Chordata > Mammalia > Artiodactyla > Camelidae > Vicugna > Vicugna pacos. The sequence goes on along the minus strand of NW_027328741.1, from coordinate 68,344,034 downwards.
TATTCTAAATTCTGTGTTCTGCATTCCATGTTCTAAATTCTGGGATCAATAATCTATATTCTGTATTCTATTCTCTGTGTTCTTCATTCTGTATTCTAAAAACTATATTCAGCTTTCTGTATTCTATATTATAAATTCTGTGTTCTACATTCTAAAATCTAAATTCTATATTCTGTATTATTTAAACTGTATTCTAAATTCTGTGTTTTGCATAGCATGTTCTTTATACTGGATTCTATATTCTGTATTCTACATTCTATATTCCGTGTTCTACATTCGAAATTCTACATTCTATATTCAGTATTCTGTATTCTATATTCTAAATTCTGTGTTCTCTATACTATGTTCTAAATTCAGAGTTCTATATTATCTATTCTATATTCTAAATTTTGTGTTTTTAATTCTATATTCTACAATCTATATTCTGTATTAAGTATTCTATATTCTATCTTCTGTGTTATCCATTCTATATTCTAAATTCTATATTCAGTATTCTCTATTCTATATTCTATAGTCTGTGTTCTGAATTCCATGTTCTAAATTCTGGGTTGTGTATTCTGATTTCCATATTCTATATTCTATTTTCTATATTCTATATTCTGTACTCTATATTCTACATTCTGTATTCTATATTCTATATTCTATGTTCTACATTATTTATTCTAAATTCTCTATTCAGTATTCTGTATTGTATATTCTAAATTCTGTGTTCTGCATTCCATGTTCTAATTTCTGGCTTCTATATTCTCTATTATATATTGTATATTTTGTGTTTTCATTATATATTCTACATTCTATATTCTGCATTCCGTATTCTATAATCTTTATACTGTGTTCTACATACTATATTCTAAATTCTATATTCAGTATTCTGTATTCTATATTCTAAATTCTGTGTTATGCATTCCATGTTCAAAATTCAGGGTTCAATATTCTTTATTCTATATTCTATATTCTGTGTTCTACATTCTATATTTTAAATTCTATATTCAGTATTATGTAATCTATATTCTAAATTCTGTGTTCTGCATAGCATGTTCTTTATTCTGGATTCTTTATTCTGTATACTACATACTATATACTTTGTGTTAAATTCTATATTCTAAATTCTATATTCAGTATTCTTTATTATATATTCTAAATTCTGTGTTCTCCATTGTATATTCTAAATTGTATATTCAGTATTCTGTATTCTATATTCTTAATTCTGAGTTCTGATTTCCGTGTTCCAAAATCTGGCTTCAATAATCTCTAAGCTATATTTTTTATTCTGTTTTCTACATTCTATATTCTAAATTATATATTCAGTGTTATGTGTTTTATATTCTATATTCTGTGTACTACATTCTATTTTTTAATTGTTTTTTAAGTATTATGTATTCTATAATCTAAATTCTGTGTTCTGCATTCCATGTTCTTAATACTGGGTTCAATATTCTTTATTCTCTATTCTGTATTCTGTGTTCCTCATTCTATATTGTAAATTCTACATTCAGTATTCTGTATTCTATATTCTAAATAATGTTTTCTGCATTCCATGTTCTAAATTCTATATCCAGTATTCTGTATTCTATATTCTAAAATCTGTTTTCAGCATTCAATGTTCTAAATTCTATATTCAGTATTCTTTGTTCTATATAAAAAATTCTGTGTTCTGCATTCCATGTTTAAATTCTGTGTGCTGTATTTTGTTTTCCATATTCTATATTCTGTGTTCTATATTCTATATTCTGTATTTTATATTCTACATTCCGTATACTATTTTCTATATTCTGTGTTCTACATTCTCTATTCTAAATTCTATATTCAGTATACTGTATTCTATATTTAAAATTCTGTGTTCTGCATTCCATGTTAAAATTCTGATTTCTATATTCTCTATTGTATATTCTAAATTTGTGTGCATCATTCTATATTTTACCTTCTATATTCTGCATTCCTTATTCTATATCCTTTATACTGTGTTGTACATTCTATGTTCTAAATTCTATATTCAGTATCCTGTATCCTATATTCTAAATTCTGTGTTCTACATTCCATGTTTTAAATTCAGGGTTCTGTATTCTGTTTTACATATTTTATATTCTGTGTTCTATATTCTATATTCTGTATTCTATATTCTACATTCCGTATTCTATATTCTATATTCTGTGTGCTACATTGTATATACTAAATTCTATATTCAGTATTCTGTATACTCTAATCTAAATTCTGTGTTCTGCATTCCATGTTCTGTATTCTCGCTTCTATATTCTCTATTCTTTATTTTGTGTTCTTCATTCTATATTCTACATTCTATATTCTGCATTCCATATTCTATAAGCTTTATACTGTGTTCTACATTCTATATTATAAATTCTATATTCAGTATTCTGTGTTCTATATTGTAAATTCTGTGTTCTGCATTCCATGTTCTAAATTCTGGGTTCAATATTCTTAATACTATATTCTATATTCTGATTTCTACTTTCTATATTCTAAATTCTATATTCTGTATTCCGTTTTCTTATTTCTATATTCTGTGTTCCACATTCTATATTCTAATTAATTTATTCAGTATTCCTTATACTATATTCTATATTCTGTGTTCTACAATCCATATTCTAAATTCTATATGCAATATTCTCTATTCTGTGTTCTAAATACTGTGTTCTGCATTCCATGTTCTAACTTCTGGTATCTGTATTCTGTTATCCGTATTCTATATTCTGTGTTCTATATTCAATATTCTGTATTCTATATTCTACATTCCGTATTCTATATTCTCTATTCTGTGTCCTACATTCTATAATCTAAATTCTTTATTCATTATTCTATATTCTATATTCTGTGTTCAACATTCTATATTCTAAATTCTATATTCAGTATTCTGTATACTATATTCTAAATTCTGTGTTCTGCATTCTATATTTTAAATTCTGTGTTCATATTCTCTATTCTATATTCCATATTTTGTGTTCTTCTTTCTATATTCTTCATTCTATATTCAATATTCTGTATTGTATATTTTAAATTCTGTGTTTTGCTTTCTATGTTCTAAATTCTATATTCAGTATTCTGTGTTCAATATTCTAAATTCTGTGTTCTGCATTCTATTTTCTAAATTCTGGGTTCTGTATTCTGTTTTCCATTATCTATTTTCTGTTTTCTACATTCTGTATACTGTTTTCTATATTCTGAATTCCGTAATCTATATTCTATATACTGTGTTCTACATTCCTATTCTAAATTCTATATTAAGTATTCTGTATTCTATATTCTAAATTCTGTGTTCAACATTCCATGTTTCAAATTCTGTGTTCTATATTCTCTATTCTATATTCTATATTTTGTGTTATTCATTTTATATTCTAAATTCTATATTCTGCATTCCGTATTCTATGTTCTATATTCTTTGTTCTACATTCTATATTATAAATTCTATATTCAGTATTCTCTTTTCTAGATTCCAAATACTGTGTTCTTTATTCTCTCTTCCATATTCTATATTCTGTGTTTTACATTCTGTATTCTAAATCGTATATTAAGTATACTGTGTTCTATATACTAAATTCTGTATTCTACATTCTATATTCTAAATTCTAGATTAAGTATTCTGTTTGCTATAGTTTAAATTCTGTGTTCTGTATCCCATGTTCTAATTTATGGGTTCTATATTCTGTACTCTATATTCTATATTCTGTGTTCTACTTTCTATATACTAAATTCTATATTCAATATTCTGTATTCTATATTCTAATTTCTGTGTTCTACTTTCTTTATCTAAATCCTATATTCAGTAATATGTATTCTATGTTCTAAATTGTGTGTTCTGCATTCCATGTTGTAAATTCTCTATTCTATATTCTGTTTTCTGTGTTCTATATTCTAAATTCTGTGTTCTGAATTCCATGTTCTAAATTCTATGTTCTAAATCCTATATTCTGTATTCTATATTCTAAATTCTGTGTTCTGCATTCCATGTTTTAAATTCTGGGTTCTGTATTCTGTTATCCATATTCTGTATTCTGTGTTCTACATTCTATATTCTAAACTTTATATTCAGTATACTGTATTCTATATTCTAAATTCTGTGTTCGGAATTCCATGTTCTAAATTCTATATTCAGCATTGTGTATTCTATATATATTCTAAATTTTGTGTTCTACATTGTATATTCTAAATTCTATATTCAGTATTCTCTATTCTCTATTCTAAATTCTGTGTTCTGCATTCCATATTCTAAATTCTGGCTTCTATATTCTTTATTCTATATTCTATATTTTGTGTTATTCATTCTATATTCTACATTCTATATGCTTCATTCCGTATACTATATTCTATATTCTGTATTCTACATTCTATATTCTAAATTCTATATTCAGTATTCTGTGTGCTACTTTCTAAATTCTGTGTTCTGCATTCCATGTTCTAAATTCTGTGTTCTGTATTCTGTTTCCATATTCTATGTTCTGTGTTCTAAATTCTGTATTCTGTATACTATATTCTGCATTCCGTATTCTATATTCTATATTCTGTGTTCTACATTCGATATTCTAAATACTATATTCAGTATTCTGTATTCTATATTCAAAATTCTGTGTTCTGCATTCAATATTCTAAATTCTCTATTCTATATTCTGTGTTCTACTTTCTATATTCTATATTCAGTGTCCTGTATTCTATATTCTAAATTCTGTGTTATGCATACCATGTTATAAATTCTATCTTCAGTATTCTGTATTCTCTTTTCTAAATTCTGTGTTCTGAATTCTATATTCTAAATTCTATATTCAGTATACTTTATTTTATAATCTAAATTCTGTATTCTGCATTTTGTGTTGTAAATTCTGGGTTCTGTATTCTGATTTCCATATTCTATATTCTGAATTCTAAATTCTGTATTCTGTATTCTATATTCTGCATTCCGTATTCTATATTTTATATTCTGTGTTCTATATTCTATATTCTATATTCAGTATTCTGTGGTCTATATTTTAAATTCTGTGTTCTGTATTCCATGTTAAATTTTTGATTCTATATTCTCTATTCTGTATTCTATACTCTGTGTTCTACTTTCAATTTTCTAAATCCTATATTCAGTATTCTGTGGTGTATATTTTAAATTCTGTGTTCTACATTCTATAGTATAAATCCTATATTCAGCATTTTGTATTCAATATTCTAAATTCTGTGTTCTGCATTCCATATTCTAAATTCTATATTCAGTATTCTGTATCGCATATTCTAAATTCTGTGTTCTGCATTGCACGTTCTAAAATTTCTATTCTATATTCTATATTCTGTGTTCTACATTCTATATTCTAAATTCTATTTTCAGTATTCTGTATTCTATATTTTAATTTCTGTGTTCTGGATTCTATGTTTTAAATTTTGGGTTCTGTATACTCTATTATATATTCTGTGTTCTGCATTCTATATTCAATATCCTACATTCAGTATTCAGTATTTATATTTGAAATTCTGTGTTCTGCATTCCATGTTCTAAATTCTGGCTCATATATTCTCTATTCTATAGTCTATATTTTGCGTTCTTCATTCTATATTCTACAATCTATATTTTGCATTCTCTATTCTATATTCTATATTCTGTGTTCTACATTCAATATTCTAAGTTATTTATTCCACATTCTGTATTCTATATTCTAAATTCTGTGTTCTACATTCTATATTCTAAATTCTATATTCAGTAATCTCTATACTATATTCTAAATTCTGTGTTCTGCATTACATGTTCAAAATTCTGGGTTCTATATTCTGTTTTCCATATTTTATATTCTGTGTTCTAAATTCTATATTCTGTGTTCTATATTCTGCATTCCGTATTCTAGATTATATATTCTGTGTTCTACCTTCAATATTCCAAATTCCATATTCATTATTCTGTATTCTATATTCTAAATTCTGTGTTCTGCATTCTATATTCTAAATTATATATTCAGTGTTCTGTATTCTATATTCTAAATTCTGTGTTCTGCACTCCATGTTCTCAATTCTATATTCAGTATTATGTATTCTATATTCTAAATACTGTGTTCTGCATTCCATGTTCTAAATTCTGTTTTCTGTATTCTTTTTTCCATATTCTATAATCTGTTTTCTACATTCTATATTCTGTATTCTATATTCTGCATTCCGTATTCTATATTCTATATTCTGTGTTCTACATTCGATATTCTAAATACTATATTCAGTATTCTGTATTCTATATTCTAAATTCTGTGTTCTGCATTCATTATTCTAAATTCTCTATTCTATATTCTGTGTTCTACTTTCTATTTTCTATATTCTTTATTCAGTGTCCTGTAGTCTATATTCTAAATTCTGTGTTCTGAATTCTATATTCTAAATTCTATATTCAGTATACTTTATTTTATAATCTAAATTCTGTATTCTGCATTTTGTGTTGTAAATTCTGGGTTCTGTATTCTGATTTCCATATTCTATATTCTGAATTCTAAATTCTGTATTCTGTATTCTATATTCTGCATTCCGTATTCTATATTTTATATTCTGTGTTCTATATTCTATATTCTATATTCAGTATTCTGTGGTCTATATTTTAAATTCTGTGTTCTGTATTCCATGTTAAATTTTTGATTCTATATTTTCTATTCTGTATTCTATACTCTGTGTTCTACTTTCAATTTTCTAAATCCTATATTCAGTATTCTGTGGTGTATATTTTAAATTCTGTGTTCTACATTCTATAGTATAAATCCTATATTCAGCATTTTGTATTCAATATTCTAAATTCTGTGTTCTGCATTCCATATTCTAAATTCTATATTCAGTATTCTGTATCGCATATTCTAAATTCTGTGTTCTGCATTGCACGTTCTAAAATTTCTATTCTATATTCTATATTCTGTGTTCTACATTCTATATTCTAAATTCTATTTTCAGTATTCTGTATTCTATATTTTAATTTCTGTGTTCTGGATTCTATGTTTTAAATTTTGGGTTCTGTATACTCTATTATATATTCTGTGTTCTGCATTCTATATTCAATATCCTACATTCAGTATTCAGTATTTATATTTGAAATTCTGTGTTCTGCATTCCATGTTCTAAATTCTGGCTCATATATTCTCTATTCTATAGTCTATATATTGCGTTCTTCATTCTATATTCTACAATCTATATTTTGCATTCTCTATTCTATATTCTATATTCTGTGTTCTACATTCAATATTCTAAGTTATTTATTCCACATTCTGTATTCTATATTCTAAATTCTGTGTTCTACATTCTATATTCTAAATTCTATATTCAGTAATCTCTATACTATATTCTAAATTCTGTGTTCTGCATTACATGTTCAAAATTCTGGGTTCTATATTCTGTTTTCCATATTTTATATTCTGTGTTCTAAATTCTATATTCTGTGTTCTATATTCTGCATTCCGTATTCTAGATTATATATTCTGTGTTCTACCTTCTATATTCCAAATTCCATATTCAATATTCTGTATTCTATATTCTAAATTCTGTGTTCTGCATTCTATATTCTAAATTATATATTCAGTGTTCTGTATTCTATATTCTAAATTCTGTGTTCTGCACTCCATGTTCTCAATTCTATATTCAGTATTCTTTATTCTATATTCTAAATTCTGTGTTCTGCATTCAATACTCTAAGTTCTATGATCAGTATAATGTATTATATATTCTAATTTCTGTGTTATGCATTCCATGTTCTAAATTGTGGGTTCTATAATCTATTTTCTATATTCTATATCTGTGTTCTACATTCTATATTCTAAATACTATATTCAGATTTCTGTATTCTATAATATTAATTCTGTGTTCTACATTCTATATTTTAAATTCTATATTCAGTATTATGTAATCTATATTCTAAATTCTGTGTTCTGCATAGCATGTTCTTTATTCTGGATTCTTTATTCTGTATACTACAATCTATATACTTTGTCTTAAATTCTATATTCTAAATTCTATATTCAGTATTCTTTATTATATATTCTAAATTCTGTGTTCTCCATTCTATATTCTAAATTGTATATTCAGTATTCTGTATTCTATATTCTAAATTCTGAGTTCTGATTTCCGTGTTCCAAAATCTGGCTTCAGTAATCTCTAAGCTATATTTTTTATTCTGTTTTCTACATTCTATATTCTAAATTATATATTCAGTGTTATGTGTTTTATATTCTATATTCTGTGTACTACATTCAATTTTTTAATTGTTTTTTAAGTATTATGTATTCTATAATCTAAATTCTGTGTTCTGCATTCCATGTTCTTAATACTGGGTTCAATATTCTTTATTCTCTATTCTGTATTCTGTGTTCCTCATTCTATATTCTAAATTCTACATTCAGTATTCTGTATTCTATATTCTAAATAATGTTTTCTGCATTCCATGTTCTAAATTCTATATCCAGTATTCTGTATTCTATATTCTAAAATCTGTGTTCTGCATTCATTATTCTAAATTCTCTATTCTATATTCTGTGTTCTACTTTCTATATTCTATATTCTATATTCAGTGTCCTGTAGTCTATATTCTAAATTCTGTGTTCTGAATTCCATGTTCTAAATTCTATGTTCTAAATCCTATATTCTGTATTCTATATTCTAAATTCTGTGTTCTGCATTCCATGTTTTAAATTCTGGGTTCTGTATTCTGTTATCCATATTCTGTATTCTGTGGTCTACATTCTATATTCTAAACTTTATATTCAGTATACTGTATTCTATATTCTAAATTCTGTGTTCGGAATTCCATGTTCTAAATTCTATATTCAGCATTGTGTATTCTATATATATTCTAAATTTTGTGTTCTACATTGTATATTCTAAATTCTATATTCAGTATTCTCTATTCTCTATTCTAAATTCTGTGTTCTGCATTCCATATTCTAAATTCTGGCTTCTATATTCTTTATTCTATATTCTATATTTTGTGTTATTCATTCTATATTCTACATTCTATATGCTTCATTCCGTATACTATATTCTATATTCTGTATTCTACATTCTATATTCTAAATTCTATATTCAGTATTCTGTGTGCTACTTTCTAAATTCTGTGTTCTGCATTCCATGTTCTTAATTCTGTGTTCTGTATTCTGTTTCCATATTCTATGTTCTGTGTTCTAAATTCTGTATTCTGTATACTATATTCTGCATTCCGTATTCTATATTCTATATTCTGTGTTCTACATTCGATATTCTAAATACTATATTCAGTATTCTGTATTCTATATTCTAAATTCTGTGTTCTGCATTCATTATTCTAAATTCTCTATTCTATATTCTGTGTTCTACTTTCTATATTCTATATTCAGTGTCCTGTAGTCTATATTCTAAATTCTGTGTTCTGAATTCTATATTCTAAATTCTATATTCAGTATACTTTATTTTATAATCTAAATTCTGTATTCTGCATTTTGTGTTGTAAATTCTGGGTTCTGTATTCTGATTTCCATATTCTATATTCCGAATTCTAAATTCTGTATTCTGTATTCTATATTCTGCATTCCGTATTCTATATTTTATATTATGTGTTCTATATTCTATATTCTATATTCAGTATTCTGTGGTCTATATTTTAAATTCTGTGTTCTGTATTCCATGTTAAATTTTTGATTCTATATTCTCTATTCTGTATTCTATACTCTGTGTTCTACTTTCAATTTTCTAAATCCTATATTCAGTATTCTGTGGTGTATATTTTAAATTCTGTGTTCTACATTCTATAGTATAAATCCTATATTCAGCATTTTGTATTCAATATTCTAAATTCTGTGTTCTGCATTCCATATTCTAAATTCTATATTCAGTATTCTGTATCACATATTCAAAATTCTGTGTTCTGCATTGCACGTTCTAAAATTTCTATTCTATATTCTATATTCTGTGTTCTACATTCTATATTCTAAATTCTATTTTCAGTATTCTGTATTCTATATTTTAATTTCTGTGTTCTGGATTCTATGTTTTAAATTTTGGGTTCTGTATACTCTATTATATATTCTGTGTTCTGCATTCTATATTCAATATCCTACATTCAGTATTCAGTATTTATATTTGAAACTCTGTGTTCTGCATTCCATGTTCTAAATTCTGGCTCATATATTCTCTATTCTATAGTCTATATTTTCCGTTCTTCATTCTATATTCTACAATCTATATTTTGCATTCTCTATTCTATATTCTATATTCTGTGTTCTACATTCAATATTCTAAGTTATTTATTCCACATTCTGTATTCTATATTCTAAATTCTGTGTTCTACATTCTATATTCTAAATTCTATATTCAGTAATCTCTATACTATATTCTAAATTCTGTGTTCTGCATTACATGTTCAAAATTCTGGGTTCTATATTCTGTTTTCCATATTTTATATTCTGTGTTCTAAATTCTATATTCTGTGTTCTATATTCTGCATTCCGTATTCTGGATTATATATTCTGTGTTCTACCTTCTATATTCCAAATTCCATATTCATTATTCTGTATTCTATATTTTAAATTCTGTGTTCTGCATTCTATATTCTAAATTATATATTCAGTGTTCTGTATTCTATATTCTAAATTCTGTGTTCTGCACTCCATGTTCTCAATTCTATATTCAGTATTCTGTATTCTATATTCTAAATTCTGTGTTCTGCATTCAATACTCTAAGTTCTATGATCAGTATAATGTATTATATATTCTAATTTCTGTGTTATGCATTCCATGTTCTAAATTGTGGGTTCTATAATCTATTTTCTATATTCTATATCTGTGTTCTACATTCTATATTCTAAATACTATATTCAGATTTCTCTATTCTATAATATTAATTCTGTGTTCTACATTCTATATTTTAAATTCTATATTCAGTATTATGTAATCTATATTCTAAATTCTGTGTTCTGCATAGCATGTTCTTTATTCTGGATTCTTTATTCTGTATACTACATACTATATACTTTGTCTTAAATTCTATATACTAAATTCTATATTCAGTATTCTTTATTATATATTCTATATTCTGTGTTCTACATTCTATATTCTAAATTATATATTCAGTGTTCTGTATTCTATATTCTAAATTCTGTGTTCTGCACTCCATGTTCTCAATTCTATATTCAGTATTCTGTATTCTATATTCTAAATTCTGTGTTCTGCATTCAATATTCTAAGTTCTATGATCACTATATTGTATTATATATTCTAATTTCTGTGTTATGCATTCCATGTTCTAAATTGTGGGTTCTATAATCTATTTTCTATATTCTATATCTGTGTTCTACATTCTATATTCTAAATACTATATTCAGATTTCTGTATTCTATAATATTAATTCTGTGTTCTACATTCTATATTTTAAATTCTATATTCAGTATTATGTAATCTATATTCTAAATTCTGTGTTCTGCATAGCATGTTCTTTATTCTGGATTCTTTATTCTGTATACTACATACTATATACTTTGTCTTAAATTCTATATTCTAAATTCTATATTCAGTATTCTTTATTATATATTCTAAATTCTGTGTTCTCCATTCTATATTCTAAATTGTATATTCAGTATTCTGTATTCTATATTCTAAATTCTGAGTTCTGATTTCCGTGTTCCAAAATCTGGCTTCAGTAATCTCTAAGCTATATTTTTTATTCTGTTTTCTACATTCTATATTCTAAATTATATATTCAGTGTTATGTGTTTTATATTCTATATTCTGTGTACTACATTCAATTTTTTAATTGTTTTTTAAGTATTATGTATTCTATAATCTAAATTCTGTGTTCTGCATTCCATGTTCTTAATACTGGGTTCAATATTCTTTATTCTCTATTCTGTATTCTGTGTTCCTCATTCTATATTCTAAATTCTACATTCAGTATTCTGTATTCTATATTCTAAATAATGTTTTCTGCATTCCATGTTCTAAATTCTATATCCAGTATTCTGTATTCTATATTCTAAAATCTGTGTTCTGCATTCATTATTCTAAATTCTCTATTCTATATTCTGTGTTCTACTTTCTATATTCTATATTCTATATTCAGTGTCCTGTAGTCTATATTCTAAATTCTGTGTTCTGAATTCCATGTTCTAAATTCTATGTTCTAAATCCTATATTCTGTATTCTATATTCTAAATTCTGTGTTCTGTATTCCATGTTTTAAATTCTGGGTTCTGTATTCTGTTATCCATATTCTGTATTCTGTGTTCTACATTCTATATTCTAAACTTTATATTCAGTATACTGTATTCTATATTCTAAATTCTGTGTTCGGAATTCCATGTTCTAAATTCTATATTCAGCATTGTGTATTCTATATATATTCTAAATTTTCTGTTCTACATTGTATATTCTAAATTCTATATTCAGTATTCTCTATTCTCTATTCTAAATTCTGTGTTCTGCATTCCATATTCTAAATTCTGGCTTCTATATTCTTTATTCTATATTCTATATTTTGTGTTATTCATTCTATATTCTACATTCTATATGCTTCATTCCGTATACTATATTCTATATTCTGTATTCTACATTCTATATTCTAAATTCTATATTCAGTATTCTGTGTGCTACTTTCTAAATTCTGTGTTCTGCATTCCATTTTCTAAATTCTTTGTTCTGTATTCTGTTTCCATATTCTATGTTCTGTGTTCTAAATTCTGTATTCTGTATACTATATTCTGCATTCCGTATTCTATATTCTATATTCTGTGTTCTACATTCGATATTCTAAATACTATATTCAGTATTCTGTATTCTATATTCTAAATTCTGTGTTCTGCATTCATTATTCTAAATTCTCTATTCTATATTCTGTGTTCTACTTTCTATATTCTATATTCTATATTCAGTGTCCTGTAGTCTATATTCTAAATTCTGTGTTCTGAATTCTATATTCTAAATTCTATATTCAGTATACTTTATTTTATAATCTAAATTCTGTATTCTGCATTTTGTGTTGTAAATTCTGGGTTCTGTATTCTGATTTCCATATTCTATATTCCGAATTCTAAATTCTGTATTCTGTATTCTATATTCTGCATTCCGTATTCTATATTTTATATTATGTGTTCTATATTCTATATTCTATATTCAGTATTCTGTGGTCTATATTTTAAATTCTGTGTTCTGTATTCCATGTTAAATTTTTGATTCTATATTCTCTATTCTGTATTCTATACTCTGTGTTCTACTTTCAATTTTCTAAATCCTATATTCAGTATTCTGTGGTGTATATTTTAAATTCTGTGTTCTACATTCTATAGTATAAATCCTATATTCAGCATTTTGTATTCAATATTCTAAATTCTGTGTTCTGCATTCCATATTCTAAATTCTATATTCAGTATTCTGTATCACATATTCAAAATTCTGTGTTCTGCATTGCACGTTCTAAAATTTCTATTCTATATTCTATATTCTGTGTTCTACATTCTATATTCTAAATTCTATTTTCAGTATTCTGTATTCTATATTTTAATTTCTGTGTTCTGGATTCTATGTTTTAAATTTTGGGTTCTGTATACTCTATTATATATTCTGTGTTCTGCATTCTATATTCAATATCCTACATTCAGTATTCAGTATTTATATTTGAAACTCTGTGTTCTGCATTCCATGTTCTAAATTCTGGCTCATATATTCTCTATTCTATAGTCTATATTTTCCGTTCTTCATTCTATATTCTACAATCTATATTTTGCATTCTCTATTCTATATTCTATATTCTGTGTTCTACATTCAATATTCTAAGTTATTTATTCCACATTCTGTATTCTATATTCTAAATTCTGTGTTCTACATTCTATATTCTAAATTCTATATTCAGTAATCTCTATACTATATTCTAAATTCTGTGTTCTGCATTACATGTTCAAAATTCTGGGTTCTATATTCTGTTTTCCATATTTTATATTCTGTGTTCTAAATTCTATATTCTGTGTTCTATATTCTGCATTCCGTATTCTGGATTATATATTCTGTGTTCTACCTTCTATATTCCAAATTCCATATTCATTATTCTGTATTCTATATTTTAAATTCTGTGTTCTGCATTCTATATTCTAAATTATATATTCAGTGTTCTGTATTCTATATTCTAAATTCTGTGTTCTGCACTCCATGTTCTCAATTCTATATTCAGTATTCTGTATTCTATATTCTAAATTCTGTGTTCTGCATTCAATACTCTAAGTTCTATGATCAGTATAATGTATTATATATTCTAATTTCTGTGTTATGCATTCCATGTTCTAAATTGTGGGTTCTATAATCTATTTTCTATATTCTATATCTGTGTTCTACATTCTATATTCTAAATACTATATTCAGATTTCTCTATTCTATAATATTAATTCTGTGTTCTACATTCTATATTTTAAATTCTATATTCAGTATTATGTAATCTATATTCTAAATTCTGTGTTCTGCATAGCATGTTCTTTATTCTGGATTCTTTATTCTGTATACTACATACTATATACTTTGTCTTAAATTCTATATACTAAATTCTATATTCAGTATTCTTTATTATATATTCTATATTCTGTGTTCTACATTCTATATTCTAAATTATATATTCAGTGTTCTGTATTCTATATTCTAAATTCTGTGTTCTGCACTCCATGTTCTCAATTCTATATTCAGTATTCTGTATTCTATATTCTAAATTCTGTGTTCTGCATTCAATATTCTAAGTTCTATGATCACTATATTGTATTATATATTCTAATTTCTGTGTTATGCATTCCATGTTCTAAATTGTGGGTTCTATAATCTATTTTCTATATTCTATATCTGTGTTCTACATTCTATATTCTAAATACTATATTCAGATTTCTGTATTCTATAATATTAATTCTGTGTTCTACATTCTATATTTTAAATTCTATATTCAGTATTATGTAATCTATATTCTAAATTCTGTGTTCTGCATAGCATGTTCTTTATTCTGGATTCTTTATTCTGTATACTACATACTATATACTTTGTCTTAAATTCTATATTCTAAATTCTATATTCAGTATTCTTTATTATATATTCTAAATTCTGTGTTCTCCATTCTATATTCTAAATTGTATATTCAGTATTCTGTATTCTATATTCTAAATTCTGAGTTCTGATTTCCGTGTTCCAAAATCTGGCTTCAGTAATCTCTAAGCTATATTTTTTATTCTGTTTTCTACATTCTATATTCTAAATTATATATTCAGTGTTATGTGTTTTATATTCTATATTCTGTGTACTACATTCAATTTTTTAATTGTTTTTTAAGTATTATGTATTCTATAATCTAAATTCTGTGTTCTGCATTCCATGTTCTTAATACTGGGTTCAATATTCTTTATTCTCTATTCTGTATTCTGTGTTCCTCATTCTATATTCTAAATTCTACATTCAGTATTCTGTATTCTATATTCTAAATAATGTTTTCTGCATTCCATGTTCTAAATTCTATATCCAGTATTCTGTATTCTATATTCTAAAATCTGTGTTCTGCATTCATTATTCTAAATTCTCTATTCTATATTCTGTGTTCTACTTTCTATATTCTATATTCTATATTCAGTGTCCTGTAGTCTATATTCTAAATTCTGTGTTCTGAATTCCATGTTCTAAATTCTATGTTCTAAATCCTATATTCTGTATTCTATATTCTAAATTCTGTGTTCTGTATTCCATGTTTTAAATTCTGGGTTCTGTATTCTGTTATCCATATTCTGTATTCTGTGTTCTACATTCTATATTCTAAACTTTATATTCAGTATACTGTATTCTATATTCTAAATTCTGTGTTCGGAATTCCATGTTCTAAATTCTATATTCAGCATTGTGTATTCTATATATATTCTAAATTTTCTGTTCTACATTGTATATTCTAAATTCTATATTCAGTATTCTCTATTCTCTATTCTAAATTCTGTGTTCTGCATTCCATATTCTAAATTCTGGCTTCTATATTCTTTATTCTATATTCTATATTTTGTGTTATTCATTCTATATTCTACATTCTATATGCTTCATTCCGTATACTATATTCTATATTCTGTATTCTACATTCTATATTCTAAATTCTATATTCAGTATTCTGTGTGCTACTTTCTAAATTCTGTGTTCTGCATTCCATTTTCTAAATTCTTTGTTCTGTATTCTGTTTCCATATTCTATGTTCTGTGTTCTAAATTCTGTATTCTGTATACTATATTCTGCATTCCGTATTCTATATTCTATATTCTGTGTTCTACATTCGATATTCTAAATACTATATTCAGTATTCTGTATTCTATATTCTAAATTCTGTGTTCTGCATTCATTATTCTAAATTCTCTATTCTATATTCTGTGTTCTACTTTCTATATTCTATATTCTATATTCAGTGTCCTGTAGTCTATATTCTAAATTCTGTGTTCTGAATTCTATATTCTAAATTCTATATTCAGTATACTTTATTTTATAATCTAAATTCTGTATTCTGCATTTTGTGTTGTAAATTCTGGGTTCTGTATTCTGATTTCCATATTCTATATTCCGAATTCTAAATTCTGTATTCTGTATTCTATATTCTGCATTCCGTATTCTATATTTTATATTATGTGTTCTATATTCTATATTCTATATTCAGTATTCTGTGGTCTATATTTTAAATTCTGTGTTCTGTATTCCATGTTAAATTTTTGATTCTATATTCTCTATTCTGTATTCTATACTCTGTGTTCTACTTTCAATTTTCTAAATCCTATATTCAGTATTCTGTGGTGTATATTTTAAATTCTGTGTTCTACATTCTATAGTATAAATCCTATATTCAGCATTTTGTATTCAATATTCTAAATTCTGTGTTCTGCATTCCATATTCTAAATTCTATATTCAGTATTCTGTATCGCATGTTCTAAATTCTGTGTTCTGCATTGCACGTTCTAAAATTTCTATTCTATATTCTATATTCTGTGTTCTACATTCTATATTCTAAATTCTATTTTCAGTATTCTGTATTCTATATTTTAATTTCTGTGTTCTGGATTCTATGTTTTAAATTTTGGGTTCTGTATACTCTATTATATATTCTGTGTTCTGCATTCTATATTCAATATCCTACATTCAGTATTCAGTATTTTTATTTGAAATTCTGTGTTCTGCATTCCATGTTCTAAATTCTGGCTCATATATTCTCTATATTATAGTCTATATTTTGCGTTCTTCATTCTATATTCTACAACCTATATTTTGCATTCTCTAATCTATATTCTATATTCTGGGTTCTACATTCAATATTCTAAGTTATTTATTCCACATTCTGTATTCTATATTCTAAATTCTGTGTTCTACATTCTATATTCTAAATTCTATATTCAGTATTCTGTATTCTATATTCTAATTTCTGTTTTCTACATTATAAATTCTAAATTCTATATTCAGTATTCTGTATTCTATATTCTAACTTCTGTGATCTGTATTCCACGTTCTAAATTCTGGGTTCTTTATTCTGTATTCTCTATTCTAAATTTTGTGTTTTTAATTCTATATTTTACAATTTATATTCTGTATTAGGTATTCTATATTCTATATTCTGTGTTATACATTCTATATTCTAAATTCTATATTCAGTATTCTGTATTCTATACTCTATATTCTGTGTTCTGCATTCCATGTTCTAAATTCTGGGTTGTGTATTCTGATTTCCTTATTCTATATTCTGTGCTCTTTATTCTATATTCTGTATTCTATATTCTACATTCCGTATTCTATATTGTATATTCTGTGTTCTATATTCTATATTTTAAATTCTATATTCAGTATTCTGTATTCTATATTCTAAATTCTGTGTTCTGCATGCCATGTTCTAAATTCTGGCTTCTATATTCTCTATTCTATATTGTATATTTTGTTTTTTCATTATATATTCTACATTCTAAATTCTGCATTCCGTATTCTATATTCTTTATACTGTGTTCTACATTCTATATTCTAAATTCTATATTCAGTATTCTGTATTCTATATTCTAAATTCTGTGTTCTGCATTCCATGTTCAAAATTCTGGGTTCAATATTCTTTATTCTATATTCTATATTCTGTGTTCTACATTCTATATTCTAAATTCTATATTCAGCATTCTGTATCCTATATTATAAATTCTGTGTTCCGCATTCTATATTCTAAATTCTATATTCTATATTATATATTCTATTTTCTACTTTCTATATACTAAATTCTATATTCAGTATTCTGATTCTATATTCTAAATTCTGTGTTCTGCATTCCATGTTCTAAATTCTGTATTCTATAATTTATATTCTGTGTTCAACTTTCTATATTCTTAATCCTGTATTCAGTATACTGTATTCTATATTTTACATTCTGTGTTCTACATTCTATATTCTAAATCCTATATTAGGTATACTGTATTATATATTATAAATTCTGTGTTCTGCATGCCATGTTCTAATTTCTGGTTTCTATATTCTCTTTTCCATATTTTATATTCTGTGTTCAAATTCTATATTCTGTATTCTATATTCTGCATTCCGTATTCTACATTATATATTCTGTGTTCTACCTTTTATATTCGAAATTCTATATTCAGTATTCTGTATTCTATATTCTAAATTAAGTGTTCTGCATTCCATGTTCTAAATTCTCTATTCTATATTCTGTGTTCTATATTCTAAATTCTGTGTTCTGCACTCCATGTTCTCAATTCTATATTCAGTATTGTGTATTCTATATTCTAAATTCTGTGTTCTGCATTCAATATTCTAAGTTCTATGTTCACTATATTGTATTATATATTCTAATTTCTGTGTTATGCATTCCATGTTCTAAATTGTGGGTTCTATAATCTATTTTCTATATTCTATATCTGTGTTCTACATTCTATATTCTAAATACTATATTCAGATTTCTGTATTCTATAATATTTATTCTGTGTTCTACATTCTATATTTTAAATTCTATATTCAGTATTATGTAATCTATATTCTAAATTCTGTGTTCTGCATAGCATGTTCTTTATTCTGGATTCTTTATTCTGTATACTACATACTATATACTTTGTCTTAAATTCTATATTCTAAATTCTATATTCAGTATTCTTTATTATATATTCTAAATTCTGTGTTCTCCATTCTATATTCTAAATTGTATATTCAGTATTCTGTATTCTATATTCTAAATTCTGAGTTCTGATTTCCGTGTTCCAAAATCTGGCTTCAATAATCTCTAAGCTATATTTTTTATTCTGTTTTCTACATTCTATATTCTAAATTATATATTCAGTGTTATGTGTTTTATATTCTATATTCTGTGTACTACATTCAATTTTTTAATTGTTTTTTAAGTATTATGTATTCTATAATCTAAATTCTGTGTTCTGCATTCCATGTTCTTAATACTGGGTTCAATATTCTTTATTCTCTATTCTGTATTCTGTGTTCCTCATTCTATATTCTAAATTCTACATTCAGTATTCTGTGTGCTACTTTCTAAATTCTGTGTTCTGCATTCCATTTTCTAAATTCTTTGTTCTGTATTCTGTTTCCATATTCTATGTTCTGTGTTCTAAATTCTGTATTCTGTATACTATATTCTGCATTCCGTATTCTATATTCTATATTCTGTGTTCTACATTCGATATTCTAAATACTATATTCAGTATTCTGTATTCTTTATTCTAAATTCTGTGTTCTGCATTCATTATTCTAAATTCTCTATTCTATATTCTGTGTTCTACTTTCTATATTCTATATTCTATATTCAGTGTCCTGTAGTCTATATTCTAAATTCTGTGTTCTGAATTCTATATTCTAAATTCTATATTCAGTATACTTTATTTTATAATCTAAATTCTGTATTCTGCAT
This sequence comes from Vicugna pacos, assembly GCF_048564905.1. Classification (NCBI taxonomy): domain Eukaryota; kingdom Metazoa; phylum Chordata; class Mammalia; order Artiodactyla; family Camelidae; genus Vicugna; species Vicugna pacos. The sequence continues at coordinate 68,324,190 of NW_027328741.1, read as the reverse complement.
TTTGTGTTGTAAATTCTGGGTTCTGTATTCTGATTTCCATATTCTATATTCCGAATTCTAAATTCTGTATTCTGTATTCTATATTCTGCATTCCGTATTCTATATTTTATATTATGTGTTCTATATTCTATATTCTATATTCAGTATTCTGTGGTCTATATTTTAAATTCTGTGTTCTGTATTCCATGTTAAATTTTTGATTCTATATTCTCTATTCTGTATTCTATACTCTGTGTTCTACTTTCAATTTTCTAAATCCTATATTCAGTATTCTGTGGTGTATATTTTAAATTCTGTGTTCTACATTCTATAGTATAAATCCTATATTCAGCATTTTGTATTCAATATTCTAAATTCTGTGTTCTGCATTCCATATTCTAAATTCTATATTCAGTATTCTGTATCGCATGTTCTAAATTCTGTGTTCTGCATTGCACGTTCTAAAATTTCTATTCTATATTCTATATTCTGTGTTCTACATTCTATATTCTAAATTCTATTTTCAGTATTCTGTATTCTATATTTTAATTTCTGTGTTCTGGATTCTATGTTTTAAATTTTGGGTTCTGTATACTCTATTATATATTCTGTGTTCTGCACTCTATATTCAATATCCTACATTCAGTATTCAGTATTTATATTTGAAATTCTGTGTTCTGCATTCCATGTTCTAAATTCTGGCTCATATATTCTCTATATTATAGTCTATATTTTGCGTTCTTCATTCTATATTCTACAACCTATATTTTGCATTCTCTAATCTATATTCTATATTCTGGGTTCTACATTCAATATTCTAAGTTATTTATTCCACATTCTGTATTCTATATTCTAAATACTGTGTTCTACATTCTATATTCTAAATTCTATATTCAGTATTCTGTATTCTATATTCTAATTTCTGTTTTCTACATTATAAATTCTAAATTCTATATTCAGTATTCTGTATTCTATATTCTAACTTCTGTGATCTGTATTCCACGTTCTAAATTCTGGGTTCTTTATTCTGTATTCTCTATTCTAAATTTTGTGTTTTTAATTCTATATTTTACAATTTATATTCTGTATTAGGTATTCTATATTCTATATTCTGTGTTATACATTCTATATTCTAAATTCTATATTCAGTATTCTGTATTCTATACTCTATATTCTGTGTTCTGCATTCCATGTTCTAAATTCTGGGTTGTGTATTCTGATTTCCTTATTCTATATTCTGTGCTCTTTATTCTATATTCTGTATTCTATATTCTACATTCCGTATTCTATATTGTATATTCTGTGTTCTATATTCTATATTTTAAATTCTATATTCAGTATTCTGTATTCTATATTCTAAATTCTGTGTTCTGCATGCCATGTTCTAAATTCTGGCTTCTATATTCTCTATTCTATATTGTATATTTTGTTTTTTCATTATATATTCTACATTCTAAATTCTGCATTCCGTATTCTATATTCTTTATACTGTGTTCTACATTCTATATTCTAAATTCTATATTCAGTATTCTGTATTCTATATTCTAAATTCTGTGTTCTGCATTCCATGTTCAAAATTCTGGGTTCAATATTCTTTATTCTATATTCTATATTCTGTGTTCTACATTCTATATTCTAAATTCTATATTCAGCATTCTGTATCCTATATTATAAATTCTGTGTTCCGCATTCTATATTCTAAATTCTATATTCTATATTATATATTCTATTTTCTACTTTCTATATACTAAATTCTATATTCAGTATTCTGATTCTATATTCTAAATTCTGTGTTCTGCATTCCATGTTCTAAATTCTGTATTCTATAATTTATATTCTGTGTTCAACTTTCTATATTCTTAATCCTGTATTCAGTATACTGTATTCTATATTTTACATTCTGTGTTCTACATTCTATATTCTAAATCCTATATTAGGTATACTGTATTATATATTATAAATTCTGTGTTCTGCATGCCATGTTCTAATTTCTGGTTTCTATATTCTCTTTTCCATATTTTATATTCTGTGTTCAAATTCTATATTCTGTATTCTATATTCTGCATTCCGTATTCTACATTATATATTCTGTGTTCTACCTTTTATATTCGAAATTCTATATTCAGTATTCTGTATTCTATATTCTAAATTAAGTGTTCTGCATTCCATGTTCTAAATTCTCTATTCTATATTCTATATTCTGTGTTCTAATTTCTATATTCTAAATTCTGTATTCAGTATTCTGTATTCTATATTCTAAATTCTGTGTTCTGCATTCTATGTTCTAAATTCTATGTTCAGTATACTGTAATATATATTCTAAATTCTTGATTCTGCATTCCATGTTCTAAATTCTGGGTTCTATATTCTGTATTCTATATTCTTTATACTGTGTTCTACATTCTATATTCTAAATTCTATATTCAGTATTCAGTATTCTATATTCTAAATTCAGTGTTCTGCATTCCATGTTCAAATTTCTCGGTTCAATATTCTTTAGTCTATATTCTATGTTCTGTTTTCTACATTCAATATTCTAAATACTATATTCAGCTTTCTGTATCCTATATTATAAATTCTGTGTTCTACATTCTATATTCTAAATTCTATATTCAGTATTATTTAATCTTAATTCTATATTCTGTGTTCTGCATAGCATGTTCTTAATTCTGGATTCTATATTCTGTATTCTACATTCTATATTCTCTGTTCTACATTCTATATTCTAAATTCTATATTCAGCAAACTTTACCCTATATTCTAAATTCTGTGTTCTTCATTAAATATTCTAAATTTTGTATTCAGTATTCTGTATTCTTTATTCTAAATTCTGAGTTCTGATTTCCATGTTCCAAATTCAGGCTTCAATATACTATAAGCTATATTTTCTATTCTGTTTTCTACATTCTATATTCTAAATTATATATTCATTATTATGTATTTTATATTCTATATTCTGTGTTCTACATTCAATTTTTTAATATTTTATTATGTATTCTGAATTCTATATTCTAAATTCTGTGTTCTGCATTCTATGTTCTAAATTCTATGTTCAGTATACTGTATTATATATTCTAAATTCTGTGTTCTGCATTAAAAATTCTAAATTCTGTTACCTGTATTCTTTTTTCCATATTCTATATTCTGTTTTCTACATTCTATATTCTGTATTCTATATTCTGCATTCCGAATTCTATATACAATATTCTGTGTTCTACTTTCTATATTCTAAATTCTATATTCAGCATTCTGTATGCTATATTCTAAATTCTGTGTTCTGCATTCCATGTTCTAAATTCTGGGATCTATAATCTATATTCTGTATTCTATTCTTTGTGTTCTTCATTCTATATTCTAAATACTATTTTCAGCTTTCTGTATTCTATATTATAAATTCTGTGTTCTACATTCTAAAATCTAAATTCTATATTCTGTATTATTTAAACTGTATTCTAAATTCTGTGTTTTTCATAGCATGTTCTTTATACTGGATTCTATATTCTGTATTCTACATTCTATATTCCGTGTTCTACATTCGAAATTCTACATTCTATATTCAGTATTCTGTATTCTATATTCTAAATTCTGTGTTCTGTATACTATGTTCTAAATTCAGAGTTCTATATTATCTATTCTATATTCTAAATTTTGTGTTTTTAATTCTATATTCTACAATCTATATTCTGTATTAGGTATTCTATATTCTATCTTCTGTGTTATACATTCTATATTCTAAATTCTATATTTAGTATTCTCTATTCTATATTCTATAGTCTGTGTTCTGAATTCCATGTTCTAAATTCTGGGTTGTGTATTCTGATTTCCATATTCTATATTCTATTTTCTTTATTCTATATTCTGTACTCTATATTCTACAGTCCGTATTCTATATTCTATATTCTATGTTCTACTTTATTTATTCTAAATTCTCTATTCAGTATTCTGTATTGTATATTCTAAATTCGGTGTTCTGCATTCCATGTTCTAATTTCTGGCTTCTATATTCTCTATTATATATTGTATATTTTTTGTTTTCATTATATATTCTACATTCTATATTCTGCATTCCGTATTCTATAATCTTTATACTGTGTTCTACATACTATATTCTAAATACTATATTCAGTATTCTGTATTCTATATTCTAAATTCTGTGTTATGCATTCCACGTTCAAAATTCAGGGTTCAATATTCTTTATTCTATATTCTATATTCTGTGTTCTACATTCTATATTTTAAATTCTATATTCAGTATTATGTAATCTATATTCTAAATTCTGTGTTCTGCATAGCATGTTCTTTATTCTGGATTCTTTATTCTGTATACTACATACTATATACTTTGTGTTAAATTCTATATTCTAAATTCTATATTCAGTATTCTTTATTATATATTCTAAATTCTGTGTTCTCCATTCTATATTCTAAATTGTATATTCAGTATTCTGTATTCTATATTCTTAATTCTGAGTTCTGATTTCCGTGTTCCAAAATCTGGCTTCAATAGTCTATAAGCTATATTTTTTATTCTGTTTTCTACATTCTATATTCTAAATTATATATTCAGTGTTATGTGTTTTATATTCTATATTCTGTGTACTACATTCAATTTTTTAATTGTTTTTTAAGTATTATGTATTCTATAATCTAAATTCTGTGTTCTGCATTCCATATTCTTAATACTGGGTTCAATATTCTTTATTCTCTATTCTGTATTCTGTGTTCCTCATTTTATATTGTAAATACTACATTCAGTATTCTTTATTCTATATTCTAAATAATGTTTTCTGCATTCCATGTTCTAAATTCTATATCCAGTATTCTGTATTCTATATTCAAAAATCTGTTTTCAGCATTCAATGTTCTAAATTCTATATTCAGTATTCTTTGTTCTATATAAAAATTCTGTGTTCGGCATTCCATGTTTAAATTCTGTGTGCTGTATTTTGTTTTCCATATTCTATATTCTGTGTTCTATATTCTATATTCTGTATTTTATATTCTACATTCCGTATTCTATTTTCTATATTCTGTGTTCTACATTCTCTATTCTAAATTCTATATTCAGTATACATTATTCTATATTTAAAATTCTGTGTTCTGCATTCCATGTTAAAATTCTGGCTTCTATATTCTCTATTGTATATTCTAAATTTTGTGTGCATCATTCTATATTTTACCTTCTATATTCTGCATTCCTTATTCTATATTCTTTTTAACGTGTTCTACATTCTATATTCTAAATTCTATATTCAGTATTCTGTATACTATATTCTAAATTCTGTGTTCTGCATTCTATAATCTAAATTGTATATTCAGTATTCTGAAATCTATATTCTAAATTCTGTGTTCTTCATTCCATATTCTAACATCTGGTTTCAATATTCTCTATTCTATATTCCATATTTTGTGTTCTTCATTCTATATTCTTCATTCTATATTCTGCATTCCGTATTCTATATCCTTTATACTGTGTTGTACATTCTATGTTCTAAATACTATATTCAGTATCCTGTATCCTATATTCTAAATTCTGTGTTCTACATTCCATGTTTTAAATTCAAGGTTCTTTATTCTGTTTTAAATATTTTATATTCTGTGTTCTATATTCTATATTCTGTATTCTATATTCTACATTCCGTATTCTATATTCTATATTCTGTGTGCTACATTGTATATACTAAATTCTATATTCAGTATTCTGTATACTCTAATCTAAATTCTGTGTTCTGCATTCCATGTTCTATATTCTCGCTTCTATATTCTCTATTCTTTATTTTGTGTTCTTCATTCTATATTCTACATTCTATATTCTGCATTCCATATTCTATAAGCTTTATACTGTGTTCTACATTCTATATTATAAATTCTATATTCAGTATTCTGTGTTCTATATTGTAAATTCTGTGTTCTGCATTCCATGTTCTAAATTCTGTGTTCAATATTCTTAATACTATATTCTATATTCTGATTTCTACTTTCTTTATTCTAAATTCTATATTCTGTATTCCGTTTTCTTATTTCTATATTCTGTGTTCCACATTCTATATTCTAATTAATTTATTCAGTATTCCTTATACTATATTCTATATTCTGTGTTCTACAATCCATATTCTAAATTCTATATGCAATATTCTCTATTCTGTATTCTAAATACTGTGTTCTGCATTCCATGTTCTAACTTCTGGGATCTGTATTCTGTTATCCGTATTCTATATTCTGTGTTCTATATTCAATATTCTGTATTCTATATTCTACATTCCGTATTCTATATTCTCTATTCTGTGTCCTACATTCTATAATCTAAATTCTTTATTCATTATTCTCTATTCTATATTCTGTGTTCAACATTCTATATTCTAAATTCTATATTCAGTATTCTGTATACTATATTCTAAATTCTGTGTTCTGCATTCTATATTTTAAATTCTGGGTTCATATTCTCTATTCTATATTCCATATTTTGAGTTCTTCATTCTATATTCTTCATTCTATATTCAATATTCTGTATTGTATATTTTAAATTCTGTGTTTTGCTTTCTATGTTCTAAATTCTATATTCAGTATTCTGTGTTCAATATTCTAAATTCTGTGTTCTGCATTCTATTTTCTAAATTCTGGGTTCTGTATTCTGTTTTCCATAATCTATTTTCTGTTTTCTACATTCTATATACTGTTTTCTATATTCTGAATTCCGTAATCTATATTCTATATACTGTGTTCTACATTCCTATTCTAAATTCTATATTAAGTATTCTGTATTCTATATTCTAATTTCTGTGTTCAACATTCCATGTTTCAAATTCTGTGTTCTATATTCTCTATTCTATATTCTATATTTTGTGTTATTCATTTTATATTCTAAATTCTATATTCTGCATTCCGTATTCTATGTTCTATATACTTTGTTCTACATTCTATATTATAAATTCTATATTCAGTATTCTCTTTTCTAGATTCCAAATACTGTGTTCTTTATTCTCTCTTCCATATTCTATATTCTGTGTTTTACATTCTATATTCTAAATCGTATATTAAGTATACTGTGTTCTATATACTAAATTCTGTATTCTACATTCTATATTCTAAATTCTAGATTAAGTATTCTGTTTGCTATAGTTTAAATTCTGTGTTCTGTATCCCATGTTCTAATTTATGGGTTCTATATTCTGTACTCTATATTCTATATTCTGTGTTCTACTTTCTATATACTAAATTCTATATTCAATATTCTGTATTCTATATTCTAATTTCTGTGTTCTACTTTCTTTATCTAAATCCTATATTCAGTAAAATGTATTCTATATTCTAAATTGTGTGTTCTGCATTCCATGTTGTAAATTCTCTATTCTATATTCTGTATTCTGGGTTCTATATTCTAAATTCTGTGTTCTGAATTCCATGTTCTAAATTCTATGTTCTAAATCCTATATTCTGTATTCTATATTCTAAATTCTGTGTTCTGCATTCCATGTTTTAAATTCTGGGTTCTGTATTCTGTTATCCATATTCTGTATTCTGTGTTCTACATTCTATATTCTAAACTTTATATTCAGTATACTGTATTCTATATTCTAAATTCTGTGTTCGGAATTCCATGTTCTAAATTCTATATTCAGCATTGTGTATTCTATATATATTCTAAATTTTCTGTTCTACATTGTATATTCTAAATTCTATATTCAGTATTCTCTATTCTCTATTCTAAATTCTGTGTTCTGCATTCCATATTCTAAATTCTGGCTTCTATATTCTTTATTCTATATTCTATATTTTGTGTTATTCATTCTATATACTACATTCTATATGCTTCATTCCGTATACTATATTCTATATTCTGTATTCTACATTCTATATTCTAAATTCTATATTCAGTATTCTGTGTGCTACTTTCTAAATTCTGTGTTCTGCATTCCATGTTCTAAATTCTTTGTTCTGTATTCTGTTTCCATATTCTATGTTCTGTGTTCTAAATTCTGTATTCTGTATACTATATTCTGCATTCCGTATTCTATATTCTATATTCTGTGTTCTACATTCGATATTCTAAATACTATATTCAGTATTCTGTATTCTTTATTCTAAATTCTGTGTTCTGCATTCATTATTCTAAATTCTCTATTCTATATTCTGTGTTCTACTTTCTATATTCTATATTCTATATTCAGTGTCCTGTAGTCTATATTCTAAATTCTGTGTTCTATTCTATATTCTAAATTCTATATTCAGTATAATTTATTTTATAATCTAAATTCTGTATTCTGCATTTTGTGTTGTAAATTATGGGTTCTGTATTCTGATTTCCATATTCTATATTCCGAATTCTAAATTCTGTTTTCTGTATTCTATATTCTGCATTCCGTATTCTATATTTTATATTCTGTGTTCTATATTCTATATTCTATATTCAGTATTCTGTGGTCTATATTTTAAATTCTGTGTTCTGTATTCCATGTTAAATTTTTGATTCTATATTCTCTATTCTGTATTCTATACTCTGTGTTCTACTTTCAATTTTCTAAATCCTATATTCAGTATTCTGTGGTGTATATTTTAAATTCTGTGTTCTACATTCTATAGTATAAATCCTATATTCAGCATTTTGTATTCAATATTCTAAATTCTGTGTTCTGCATTCCATATTCTAAATTCTATATTCAGTATTCTGTATCGCATATTCAAAATTCTGTGTTCTGCATTGCACGTTCTAAAATTTCTATTCTATATTCTATATTCTGTGTTCTACATTCTATATTCTAAATTCTATTTTCAGTATTCTGTATTCTATATTTTAATTTCTGTGTTCTGGATTCTATGTTTTAAATTTTGGGTTCTGTATACTCTATTATATATTCTGTGTTCTGCATTCTATATTCAATATCCTACATTCAGTATTCAGTATTTATATTTGAAACTCTGTGTTCTGCATTCCATGTTCTAAATTCTGGCTCATATATTCTCTATTCTATAGTCTATATTTTGCGTTCTTCATTCTATATTCTACAATCTATATTTTGCATTCTCTATTCTATATTCTATATTCTGTGTTCTACATTCAATATTCTAAGTTATTTATTCCACATTCTGTATTCTATATTCTAAATTCTGTGTTCTACATTCTATATTCTAAATTCTATATTCAGTAATCTCTATACTATATTCTAAATTCTGTGTTCTGCATTACATGTTCAAAATTCTGGGTTCTATATTCTGTTTTCCATATTTTATATTCTGTGTTCTAAATTCTATATTCTGTGTTCTATATTCTGCATTCCGTATTCTAGATTATATATTCTGTGTTCTACCTTCTATATTCCAAATTCCATATTCATTATTCTGTATTCTATATTCTAAATTCTGTGTTCTGCATTCTATATTCTAAATTATATATTCAGTGTTCTGTATTCTATATTCTAAATTCTGTGTTCTGCACTCCATGTTCTCAATTCTATATTCAGTATTCTGTATTCTATATTCTAAATTCTGTGTTCTGCATTCAATATTCTAAGTTCTATGATCAGTATAATGTATTATATATTCTAATTTCTGTGTTATGCATTCCATGTTCTAAATTGTGGGTTCTATAATCTATTTTCTATATTCTATATCTGTGTTCTACATTCTATATTCTAAGTACTATATTCAGATTTCTGTATTCTATAATATTAATTCTGTGTTCTACATTCTATATTTTAAATTCTATATTCAGTATTATTTAATCTATATTCTAAATTCTGTGTTCTGCATAGCATGTTCTTTATTCTGGATTCTTTATTCTGTATACTACATACTATATACTTTGTCTTAAATTCTATATTCTAAATTCTATATTCAGTATTCTTTATTATATATTCTATATTCTGTGTTCTACATTCTATATTCTAAATTATATATTCAGTGTTCTGTATTCTATATTCTAAATTCTGTGTTCTGCACTCCATGTTCTCAATTCTATATTCAGTATTCTGTATTCTATATTCTAAATTCTGTGTTCTGCATTCAATATTCTAAGTTCTATGATCAGTATAATGTATTATATATTCTAATTTCTGTGTTATGCATTCCATGTTCTAAATTGTGGGTTCTATAATCTATTTTCTATATTCTATATCTGTGTTCTACAATCTATATTCTAAATACTATATTCAGATTTCTGTATTCTATAATATTAATTCTGTGTTCTACATTCTATTTTTTTAAATTCTATATTCAGTATTATGTAATCTATATTCTAAATTCTGTGTTCTGCATAGCATGTTCTTTATTCTGGATTCTTTATTCTGTATACTACATACTATATACTTTGTCTTAAATTCTATATTCTAAATTCTATATTCAGTATTCTTTATTATATATTCTAAATTCTGTGTTCTCCATTCTATATTCTAAATTGTATATTCAGTATTCTGTATTCTATATTCTAAATTCTGAGTTCTGATTTCCGTGTTCCAAAATCTGGCTTCAATAATCTCTAGGCTATATTTTTTATTCTGTTTTCTACATTCTATATTCTAAATTATATATTCAGTGTTATGTGTTTTATATTCTATATTCTGTGTACTACATTCAATTTTTTAATTGCTTTTTAAGTATTATGTATTCTATAATCTAAATTCTGTGTTCTGCATTCCATGTTCTTAATACTGGGTTCAATATTCTTTATTCTCTATTCTGTATTCTGTGTTCCTCATTCTATATTCTAAATTCTACATTCAGTATTCTGTATTCTATATTCTAAATAATGTTTTCTGCATTCCATGTTCTAAATTCTATATCCAGTATTCTGTATTCTATATTCTAAAATCTGTTTTCAGCATTCAATGTTCTAAATTCTATATTCAGTATTCTTTGTTCTATATACAAAATTCTGTGTTCTGCATTCCATGTTTAAATTCTGGGTGCTGTATTTTGGTTTCCATATTCTATATTCTGTGTTTTATATTCTATATTCTGTATTTTATATTCTACATTCCGTATTCAATTTTCTATATTCTGTGTTCTACATTCTCTATTCTAAATTCTATATTCAGTATACTGTATTCTATATTTAAAATTCTGTGTTCTGCATTCCATGTTAAAATTCTGGCTTCTATATTCTCTATTGTATATTCTAAATTTTGTGTGCATCATTCTATATTTTACCTTCTATATTCTGCATTCCTTATTCTATATTCTTTATAACGTGTTCTACATTCTATATTCTAAATTCTATATTCAGTATTCTGTATACTATATTCTAAATTCTGTGTTCTGCATTCAATAATCTAAATTGTATATTCAGTATTCTGAAATCTATATTCTAAATTCTGTGTTCTTCATTCCATATTCTAAATTCTATATTCAGTATACTGTATCCTATGTTCTAAATTCTGGCTTCTGCATTTCATGTTCTAAATGCTGGGTTCTATTTTCTGTATTCTATATTTTAAATTCTGTGTCCTACATATTATATTCTAATTTCTCTATTCAGTATTCTGTATTTTATAGTCTAAATTCTGTGTTCTTCATTCCATATTCTAAATTCTGTGTTCTAAATTCTCTCTTCTATATACTATATTCTGTGTTTTACGTTCTATATTCTAAATACTTTATTTAGTATTCGGTATTCTATATTCTAAATTCTGTGTTCTACATTCTATGTTCTAAATTGTAGATTAAGTATTCTGTATGCTATAGTTTAAATTCTGTGTTCTACATTCCATGATCTAATTTCTGTGGTCTGTATTCTCAATTTTATATTCTTTATTTTGTGTTTTTCATTCTATATTCTGCATTCCGTCTTCTATATTCTTTATTTTGTGTTCTACATTCTATATTCTGAATCCTATATTCAGTATTCTGTATTCTATATTCTAAATTCTGTGTTCTGCATTCCGTGTTCTAAATTCTGGGTTCTATATCCTGTTTTCCCTATTCTATATTCTGTGTACTTCATTCTATATTCTGTATACTCTTTTCTGCATTCCGTAATCTACGTTCTATATTCTGTGTTCTACATGCTATATTATAAATTCTGTCTTCAGTATTCTGTATTCTATATTCTAAATGCTGTGTTCTGCATTTCATTTTCTAAATTCTATATTAAGTATACTGTATTCTATATTCTAAATTCTGTATTCGGCATTCCATGTTCTAAATTCTATATTCAGCATTCTGTATTCTATATATATTCTAAATTTTGTGTTCTACATTGTATATTCTAAATTCTATATTCAGTATTCTCTATTCTATATTCTAAATTCTGTGTTCTGCATTCCATATTCTAAATTCTGGCTTCTATATTCTTTATTCTATATTCTATATTTTGTGTTATTCATTCTATATTCTACATTCTATATGCTTCCTTCCGTACACTATATTCTATATTCTGTATTCTACATTCTATATTCTAAATTCTATATTCAGTATTCTGTGTGCTACTTTCTAAATTCTGTGTTCTGCATTCCATGTTCTAAATTCTGTGTTCTGTATTCTGTTTCCATATTCTATGTTCTGTGTTCTTAATTCTGTATTCTGTATACTATATTCTGCATTCCGTATTCTATATTCTATATTCTGTGTTCTACATTCGATATTCTAAATACTATATTCAGTATTCTGTATTCTATATTCTAAATTCTGTGTTCTGCATTCATTATTCTAAATTCTCTATTCTATATTCTGTGTTCTACTTTCTATATTCTATATTCTATATTCAGTGTGCTGTAGTCTATATTCTAAATTCTGTGTTATGCATACCATGTTATAAATTCTATATTCAGTATTCTGTATTCTCTTTTCTAAATTCTGTGTTCTGAATACTATATTCTAAATTCTATATTCAGTATACTTTATTTTATAATTTAAATTCTGTATTCTGCATTTTGTGTTCTAAATTCTGGGTTCTGTATTCTGATTTCCATATTCTATATTCTGAATTCTAAATTCTATATTCTGTATTCTGTATTCTGCATTCCGTATTCTATATTTTATATTCTATGTTCTATATTCTATATTCTATATTCAGTATTATGTGGTCTATATTTTAAATTCTGTGTTCTGTATTCCATGTTAAATTTTTGATTCTATATTCTCTTTTCTGTATTTTATACTCTGTGTTCTACTTTCAATTTTCTAAATCCTATATTCAGTATTCTGTGGTGTATATTTTAAATTCTGTGTTCTACATTCTATAGTATAAATCCTATATTCAGCATTTTGTATTCAATATTCTAAATTCTGTGTTCTGCATTCTATATTCTAAATTCTATATTCAGTATTCTGTATCGCATATTCTAAATTCTGTGTTCTGCATTCCACGTTCTAAAATTTCTATTCTATATTCTATATTCTGTGTTCTACATTCTATATTCTAAATTCTATTTTCAGTATTCTGTATTCTATATTTTAATTTCTGTGTTCTGGATTCTATGTTTTAAATTTTGGGTTCTGTATACTCTATTATATATTCTGTGTTCTGCATTCTATATTCAATATCCTACATTCTGTATTCAGTATTTATATTTGAAACTCTGTGTTCTGCATTCCATGTTCTAAATTCTGGCTCATATATTCTCTATTCTATAGTCTATATTTTGCGTTCTTCATTCAATATTCTACAATATATATTTTGCATTCTCTATTCTATATTCTATATTCTGTGTTCTACATTCAATATTCTAAGTTATTTATTCCACATTCTGTATTCTATATTCTAAATTCTGTGTTCTACATTCTATATTCTAAATTCTATATTCAGTAATCTCTATTCTATATTCTAAATTCTGTGTTCTGCATTACATGTTCAAAATTCTGGGTTCTATATTCTGTTTTCCATATTTTATATTCTGTGTTCTAAATTCTATATTCTGTGTTCTATATTCTGCACTCCGTATTCTACATTATATATTCTGTGTTCTACCTTCTATATTCCAAATTCCATATTCAGTATTCTGTATTCTATATTCTAAATTCTGTGTTCTGCATTCCACGTTCTAAAATTTCTATTCTATATTCTATATTCTGTGTTCTACATTCTATATTCTAAATTATATATTCAGTATTCTGTATTCTATATTCTAAAATCTGTGTTCTGCACTCCATGTTCTCAATTCTATATTCAGTATTCTGTATTCTATATTCTAAATTCTGTGTTCTGCATTCAATGTTCTAAGTTCTATGATCAGTATAATGTATTATATATTCTAATTTCTGTGTTATGCATTCCATGTTCTAAATTGTGGGTTCTATAATCTATATTCTATATTCTATACCTGTGTTCTAAATTCTATATTCTAAATACTATATTCAGATTTCTGTATTCTATAATATTAATTCTGTGTTCTACATTCTATATTTTAAATTCTATATTCAGTATTATGTAATCTATATTCTAAATTCTGTGTTCTGCATAGCATGTTCTTTATTCTGGATTCTTTATTCTGTATACTACATACTATATACTTTGTCTTAAATTCTATATTCTAAATTCTATATTCAGTATTCTTTATTATATATTCTATATTCTGTGTTCTCCATTCTATATTCTAAATTGTATATTCAGTATTCTGTATTCTATATTCTAAATTCTGAGTTCTGATTTCCGTGTTCCTAAATCTGACTTCAATAATCACTAAGCTATATTTTTAATTCTGTTTTCTACATTCTATATTCTAAATTATATATTCAGTGTTATGTGTTTTATATTCTATATTCTGTGTACTACATTCTATTTTTTAATTGTTTTTTAAGTATTATGTATTCTATAATCTAAATTCTGTGTTCTGCATTCCATGTTCTTAATACTGGGTTCAATATTCTTTATTCTCTATTCTGTATTCTGTGTTCCTCTTTCTATATTCTAAATTCTACATTCAGTATTCTGTATTCTATATTCTAAATAATGTTTTCTGCATTCCATGTTCTAAATTCTATATCCAGTATTCTGTATTCTATATTCTAAAATCTGTTTTGAGCATTCAATGTTCTAAATTCTATATTCAGTATTCTTTGTTCTATATACAAAATTCTGTGTTCTGCATTCCATGTTTAAATTCTGGGTGCTGTATTTTGTTTTCCATATTCTATATTCTGTGTTCTATATTCTATATTCTGTATTTTATATTCTACATTCCGTATTCAATTTTCTATATTCTGTGTTCTACATTCTCTATTCTAAATTCTATATTCAGTATACTGTATTCTATATTTAAAATTCTGTGTTCTGCATTCCATGTTAAAATTCTGGCTTCTATATTCTCTATTGTATATTCTAAATTTTGTGTGCATCATTCTATATTTTACCTTCTATATTCTGCATTCCTTATTCTATATTCTTTATAACGTGTTCTACATTCTATATTCTAAATTCTATATTCAGTATTCTGTATACTATATTCTAAATTCTGTGTTCTGCATTCTATAATCTAAATTGTATATTCAGTATTCTGAATTCTATATTCTAAATTCTGTGTTCTTCATTCCATATTCTAAATTCTGGTTTCAATATTCTCTATTCTATATTCCATATTTTGTGTTCTTCATTCTATATTCTTCATTCTATATTCTGCATTCCGTATTCTATATCCTTTATACTGTGTTGTACATTCTATGTTCTTAATACTATATTCAGTATCCTGTATTCTATATTCTAAATTCTGTGTTCTACATTCCATGTTTAAAATTCAGGGTTCTGTATTCTGTTTTACATATTTTATATTCTGTGTTCTATATTCTATATTCTGTATTCTATATTCTACATTCCGTATTCTATATTCTATATTCTGTGTGCTACATTGTATATACTAAATTCTATATTCAGTAGTCTGTATGCTCTATTCTAAATTCTGTGTTCTGCATTCCATGTTCTAAATTCTCGCTTCTATATTCTCTATTCTTTATTTTGTGTTCTTCATTCTATATTCTACATTCTATATTCTGCATTCCATATTCTACATGCTTTATACTGTGTTCTACATTCTATATTCTAAATTCAATATTCAGTATACTCTATTCTCTATTTTAAATTCTGTGTACTGCATTCCATGTTCTAAATACTATATTCAGTATTCTGTTTTGTATATTCTAAATTCTGTGTTCTGCATTCCATGCTCTAAATTCTGGGTTCTGTATTCATTTTTCCATATCCTATATACTGTTTTCTACATTCTATTTTCTACATTCTATATTCTGCATTCCGTATTCTATGTTCTATATTCTGTGTTCTACATTCTATATTATAAATTCTATATTAAGTATTTGTATTCTATATTCTAAATTCTGTGTTCTTCATTCCATGTTCTAAATACTGGGTTATATATTCTGCATTCTATATTCTAAATTCTGTGTTCTACATTCTATATTCTAAATTCTATATTCAGTATTCTGTATTCTATATTCTAAATTCTGGCTTCTGCATTTCATGTTCTAAATGCTGGGTTCTATTTTCTGTATTCTATATTTTAAATTCTGTGTCCTACATATTATATTCTAATTTCTCTATTCAGTATTCTGTATTTTATAGTCTAAATTCTGTGTTCTTCATTCCATGTTCTAAATTCTGTGTTCTAAATTCTCTCTTCTATATTCTATATTCTGTGTTTTACATTCTATATTCTAAATACTATATTTAGTATTCGGTGTTCTATATTATAAATTCTGTGTTCTACATTCTATGTTCTAAATTGTAGATTAAGTATTCTGTATGCTATAGTTTAAATTCTGTGTTCTACATTCCATGATCTAATTTCTGTGGTCTGTATTCTCAATTTTATATTCTTTATTTTGTGTTTTTCATTCTATATTCTGCATTCCGTCTTCTATATTCTATATTTTGTGTTCTACATTCTATATTCTGAATCCTATATTCAGTATTCTGTATTCTATATTCTAAATTCTGTGTTCTGCATTCCATGTTCTAAATTCTGGGTTCAATATTCTTAATACTATATTCTATATTCTGATTTCTACTTTCTTTATTCTAAATTCTATATTCTGTATTCCGTTTTCTTATTTCTATTTTCTGTGTTCCACATTCTATATTCTAATTAATTTATTCAGTATTCCTTATACTATATTCTATATTCTGTGTTCTACAATCCATATTCTAAATTCCATATGCAATATTCTCTATTCTGTATTCTAAATACTGTGTTCTGCATTCCATGTTCTAATTTCTGGGATCTGTATTCTGTTATCCGTATTCTATATTCTGTGTTCTATATTCAATATTGTGTATTCTATATTCTACATTCCGTATTCTATATTCTCTATTCTGTGTCCTACATTCTATAATCTAAATTCTTTATTCATTATTCTATATTCTATATTCTGTGTTCAACATTCTATATTCTAAATTCTATATTCAGTATTCTGTATACTATATTCTAAATTCTGTGTCCTGCATTCTATATTTTAAATTCTGTGTTCATATTCTGTATTCTATATTCCATATTTTGTGTTCTTCATTCTATATTCTTCATTCTATATTCAATATTCTGTATTGTATATTCTAAATTCTGTGTTTTGCTTTCTATGTTCTAAATTCTATATTCAGTATTCTGTGTTCAATATTCTAAATTCTGTGTTCTGCATTCTATTTTCTAAATTCTGGGTTCTGTATTCTGTTTTCCATAATCTATTTTCTGTTTTCTACATTCTATATACTGTTTTCTATATTCTGAATTCCGTAATCTATATTCTATATACTGTGTTCTACATTCCTATTCTAAATTCTATATTAAGTATTCTGTATTCTATATTCTAAATTCTGTGTTCAACATTCCATGTTTCAAATTCTGTGTTCTATATTCTCTATTCTATATTCTATATTTTGTGTTATTCATTTTATATTCTAAATTCTATATTCTGCATTCCGTATTCTATGTTCTATTTTCTGTGTTCTACATTCTATATTATAAATTCTATATTCAGTATTCTCTTTTAAGATTCCAAATACTGTGTTCTTTATTCTCTCTTCCATATTCTATATTCTGTGTTTTACATTCTATATTCTAAATCGTATATTAAGTATACTGTGTTCTATATACTAAATTCTGTATTCTACATTCTATATTCTAAATTCTAGATTAAGTATTCTGTTTGCTATAGTTTAAATTCTGTGTTCTGTATCCCATGTTCTCATTTATGGGTTCTATATTCTGTACTCTATATTCTATATTCTGTGTTCTACTTTCTATATACTAAATTCTATATTCTATATTCTGTATTCTATATTCTAATTTCTGTGTTCTACTTTCTTTATCTAAATCCTATATTCAGTAATATGTATTCTATATTCTAAATTGTGTGTTCTGCCTTCCATGTTGTAAATTCTCTATTCTATATTCTGTATTCTGGGTTCTATATTCTAAATTCTGTGTTCTGAATTCCATGTTGTAAATTCTATGTTCTAAATCCTATATTCTGTATTCTATTTTCTAAATTCTGTGTTCTGCTGTCCATGTTTTAAATTCTGGGTTCTGTATTCTGTTATCCATATTCTGTATTCTGTGTTCTACATTCTATATTCTAAACTTTATATTCAGTATACTGTATTCTATATTCTAAATTCTGTGTTCGGAATTCCATGTTCTAAATTCTATATTCAGCATTGTGTATTGTATATATATTCTAAATTTTGTGTTCTACATTCTAAATTCTAAATTCTATATTCAGTATTCTGTATTCAATATTCTAAATTCTGTGTTTTGCATTCCTTATTCTAAATTCTGGCTTCTATATTCTTTATTCTATATTCTATATTTTGTGTTATTCATTATATATTCTACATTCTATATCTTCATTCCGTATACTATATTCTATATTCTGTATTCTACATTCTATATTCTAAATTCTATATTCAGTATTCTGTGTTCTATATTCTAATTTCTGTGTTCTGCATTCCATGTTCTAAATTCTTTGTTTTGTATTCTGTTTCCATATTCTATATTCTGTGTTGTAAATTCTGTAATCTGTATACTATATTCTGCATTCCGTATTCTATAATCTATATTCTGTGTTCTACATTCGATATTCTAAATTCTATATTCAGTGTTTTGTATTCTATATTCTAAATTCTGTGTTTTGCATTCAATATTCTTAATTCTCTATTCTATATTCTATATTTTGTGTTCTAATTTCTATTTCTAAATTCTATATTCAGTGCTCTGTACTCTATATTCTAAATTCTGTGTTCTGCATTCCATGTTATAAATTTTTGATTCTATATTCTGTATTCTATATTCTGTACTCTGTGGTTTATTTTCAATTTCTAAATCCTATATTCAGTACTCTGTGGTCTATATTTTAAATTCTGTGTTCTATATTCTATAGTCTAAATCCTATATTCAGCATTTTGTATTCAATATTCTAAATTCTGTGTTCTGCATTCTATATTCTATATTCAGTATTCTGTATTCTATATTCTTAATTCTGTGTTCTGCATTCCATGTTCTAAATTCTCTATTCTAAAATATATAATCTATATTCTAATTTCTATATACTAAATTCTATATTCAGTATTCTGTATTCTATATTCTAAATTCTGTGTTCTGCTTTCCATGTTCTAAATTCTCTATTCTTTAATCTATATTCTGTGTTCTGCTTTCTATATTCTTAATTCTATATTCAGTATTCTGTATTCTATATTTAAAATTCTGTGTTCTACATCATATATTCTAAATCCTATATTAGGTATACTGTATTATATATTATAATTTCTGTGTTCTGCATACCATGTTCTAATTTCTGTGTTCTATATTCTCTTTTCCATATTTTATATTCTGTGTTCTAAATTCTATTTTCTGTATTCTATATTCTGTATTCCGTATTCTACATTATATATTCTATGTTCTACCTTTTATATTCCAAATTCTATATTCAGTATTCTATATTCTATATTCTAAATTAAGTGTTCTGAATTCCATGTTCTAAATTCTCTATTCTCTATTCTGTGTTCTACTTTTTATATTCTATATTCTATATTCAGTATTCTGTATTCTATATTCTAAATTCTGTGTTCTGCATTCTTTGTTCTAAATTCTATGTTCAGTATACTGTAATATATATTCTAAATTCTGTGTTCTGCATTCCATGATCTAAATTCTGGGTTCTATATTCTGTATTTTATATTCTATATTCTGTGTTCTACATTCTATATTCTAATTTCTATATTCAGTATTCTGTATTCTAAACTCTAAATTCTGTGTTCTGTATTCCATGTGCTATGTTCTGGCTTCTATATTATATATTCTATATTATATATATTGTATTCTTCATTCTATATTCTACATTCTATATTCTGCCTCCGTATTCTATATTCTATATTCTGTGTTCTACATTCTATATTCTAAATTCTGTATTCTGTATACTGTATTCTCTATTTTAAATTCTGTGTACTGCATTCCATGTTCTAAATACTATATTCAGTATTCTGTTTTCTATATTCTAAATTCTGTGTTCTGCATTCCATGTTCTAAATTCTGGGTTCTGTATTCTTTTTCCATATCCTATATACTGTTTTCTATATTCTATTTTCTACATTCTATATTCTGCATTCTGTATTCTATGTTCTATATTCTGTGTTCTACATTCTATATTATAAATTCTATATTAAGTATTTGTATTCTATATTCTAAATTCTGTGTTCTTCATTCCATGTTCTAAATACTGGGTTATATATTCTGCATTCTATATTCTAAATTCTGTGTTCTACATTCTATATTCTAAATTCTATATTCAGTATTCTGTATTCTATGTTCTAAATTCTGGCTTCTGCATTTCATGTTCTAAATGCTGGGTTCTATTTTCTGTATTCTATATTTTAAATCTGTGTCCTACATATTATATTCTAATTTCTCTATTCAGTATTCTGTATTTTATAGTCTAAATTCTGTGTTCTTCATTCCATGTTCTAAATTCTGTGTTCTAAATTCTCTCTTCTATATTCTATATTCTGTGTTTTACATTCTATATTCTAAATACTATATTTAGTATTCGGTGTTCTATATTCTAAATTCTGTGTTCTACATTCTATGTTCTAAATTGTAGATTAAGTATTCTGTATGCTATAGTTTAAATTCTGTGTTCTACATTCCATGATCTAATTTCTGTGGTCTGTATTCTCAATTTTATATACTTTATTTTGTGTTTTTCATTCTATATTCTGCATTCCGTCTTCTATATTCTATATTTTGTGTTCTACATTCTATATTCTGAATCCTATATTCAGTATACTGTATTCTATATTCTACATTCTGTGTTCTGCATTCCGTGTTCTAAATTCTGGTTTCTATATCCTGTTTTCCCTATTCTATATTCTGTGTACTTCATTCTATATTCTGTATACTCTTTTCTGCATTCCGTAATCTACATTCTATATTCTGTGTTCTACATGCTATATTATAAATTCTGTTTTCAGTATTCTGTATTCTATATTCTAAATGCTGTGTTCTGCATTCCATTTTCTAAATTCTATATTAAGTATACTGTATTCTATATTCTAAATTCTGTGTTCGGCATTCCATGTTCTAAATTCTATATTCAGCATTCTGTATTCTATATATATTCTAAATTTTGTGTTCTACATTGTATATTCTAAATTCTATATTCAGTATTCTCTATTCTATATTCTAAATTCTGTGTTCTGCATTCCATATTCTAAATTCTGGCTTCTATATTCTTTATTCTATATTCTATATTTTGTGTTATTCATTCTATATTCTACATTCTATATGCTTCATTCCGTATACTATATTCTATATTCTGTATTCTACATTCTATATTCTAATTTCTATATTCAGTATTCTGTGTGCTACTTTCTTAATTCTTTGTTCTGCATTCTATGTTCTAAATTCTGTGTTCTGTATTCTGTTTCCATATTCTATGTTCTGTGTTCTAAATTCTGTATTCTGTATACTATATTCTGCATTCCGTATTCTATATTCTATATTCTGTGTTCTACATTCGATATTCTAAATACTATATTCAGTATTCTGTATTCTTTATTCTAAATTCTGTGTTCTGCATTCATTATTCTAAATTCTCTATTCTATATTCTGTGTTCTACTTTCTATATTCTATATTCTATATTCAGTGTCCTGTAGTCTATATTCTAAATTCTGTGTTCTGAATTCTATATTCTGAATTCTATATTCAGTATACTTTATTTTATAATCTAAATTCTGTATTCTGCATTTTGTGTTGTAAATTCTGGGTTCTGTATTCTGATTTCCATATTCTATATTCCGAATTCTAAATTCTGTTTTCTGTATTCTATATTCTGCATTCCGTATTCTATATTTTATATTCTGTGTTCTATATTCTATATTTTATATTCAGTATTCTGTGGTCTATATTTTAAATTCTGTGTTCTGTATTCCATGTTAAATTTTTGATTCTATATTCTCTATTCTGTATTCTATACTCTGTGTTCTACTTTCAATTTTCTAAATCCTATATTCAGTATTCTGTGGTGTATATTTTAAATTCTGTGTTCTACATTCTATAGTATAAATCCTATATTCAGCATTTTGTATTCAATATTCTAAATTCTGTGTTCTGCATTCCATATTCTAAATTCTATATTCAGTATTCTGTATCGCATATTCAAAATTCTGTGTTCTGCATTGCACGTTCTAAAATTTCTATTCTATATTCTATATTCTGTGTTCTACATTCTATATTCTAAATTCTATTTTCAGTATTCTGTATTCTATATTTTAATTTCTGTGTTCTGGATTCTATGTTTTAAATTTTGGGTTCTGTATACTCTATTATATATTCTGGGTTCTGCATTCTATATTCAATATCCTACATTCAGTATTCAGTATTTATATTTGAAACTCTGTGTTCTGCATTCCATGTTCTAAATTCTGGCTCATATATTCTCTATTCTATAGTCTATATTTTGCGTTCTTCATTCTATATTCTACAATCTATATTTTGCATTCTCTATTCTATATTCTATATTCTGTGTTCTACATTCAATATTCTAAGTTATTTATTCCACTATCTGTATTCTATATTCTAAATTCTGTGTTCTACATTCTATATTCTAAATTCTATATTCAGTAATCTCTATACTATATTCTAAATTCTGTGTTCTGCATTACATGTTCAAAATTCTGGGTTCTATATTCTGTTTTCCATATTTTATATTCTGTGTTCTAAATTCTATATTCTGTGTTCTATATTCTGCATTCCGTATTCTAGATTATATATTCTGTGTTCTACCTTCTATATTCCAAATTCCATATTCATTATTCTGTATTCTATATTCTAAATTCTGTGTTCTGCATTCTATATTCTAAATTATATATTCAGTGTTCTGTATTCTATATTCTAAATTCTGTGTTCTGCACTCTATGTTCTCAATTCTATATTCAGTATTCTGTATTCTATTTTCTAAATTCTGTGTTCTGCATTCAATATTCTAAGTTCTATGATCAGTATAATGTATTATATATTCTAATTTCTGTGTTGTGCATTCCATGTTCTAAATTGTGGGTTCTATAATCTATTTTCTATATTCTATATCTGTGTTCTACATTCTTTATTCTAAGTACTATATTCAGATTTCTGTATTCTATAATATTAATTCTGTGTTCTACATTATATATTTTAAATTCTATATTCAGTATTATTTAATCTATATTCTAAATTCTGTGTTCTGCATAGCATGTTCTTTATTCTGGATTCTTTATTCTGTATACTACATACTATATACTTTGTCTTAAATTCTATATTCTAAATTCTATATTCAGTATTCTTTATTATATATTCTATATTCTGTGTTCTACATTCTATATTCTAAATTATATATTCAGTGTTCTGTATTCTATATTCTAAATTCTGTGTTCTGCACTCCATGTTCTCAATTCTATATTCAGTATTCTGTATTCTATATTCTAAATTAAGTGTTCTGAATTCCATGTTCTAAATTCTCTATTCTCTATTCTGTGTTCTACTTTCTATATTCTATATTCTATATTCAGTATTCTGTATTCTATATTCTAAATTCTGTGTTCTGCATTCTTTGTTCTAAATTCTATGTTCAGTATACTGTAATATATATTCTAAATTCTGTGTTCTGCATTCCATGATCTAAATTCTGGGTTCTATATTCTGCATTCTATATTCTAAATTCTGTGTTCTACATTCTATATTCTAAATTCTATATTCAGTATTCTGTATTCTATGTTCTAAATTCTGGCTTCTGCATTTCATGTTCTAAATGCTGGGTTCTATTTTCTGAGTTCTATATTTTAAATCTGTGTCCTACATATTATATTCTAATTTCTCTATTCAGTATTCTGTATTTTATAGTCTAAATTCTGTGTTCTACATTCTATGTTCTAAATTGTAGATTAAGTATTCTGTATGCTATAGTTTAAATTCTGTGTTCTACATTCCATGATCTAATTTCTGTGGTCTGTATTCTCAATTTTATATTCTTTATTTTGTGTTTTTCATTCTATATTCTGCATTCCGTCTTCTATATTCTATATTTTGTGTTCTACATTCTATATTCTGAATCCTATATTCAGTATACTGTATTCTATATTCTACATTCTGTGTTCTGCATTCCGTGTTCTAAATTCTGGGTTCTATATCCTGTTTTCCCTATTCTATATTCTGTGTACTTCATTCTATATTCTGTATACTCTTTTCTGCATTCCGTAATCTACATTCTATATTCTGTGTTCTACATGCTATATTATAAATTCTGTTTTCAGTATTCTGTATTCTATATTCTAAATGCTGTGTTCTGCATTCCATTTTCTAAATTCTATATTAAGTATACTGTATTCTATATTCTAAATTCTGTGTTCGGCATTCCATGTTCTAAACTCTATATTCAGCATTCTGTATTCTATATATATTCTAAATTTTGTGTTCTACATTGTATATTCTAAATTCTATATT
Source organism: Vicugna pacos (assembly GCF_048564905.1). NCBI lineage: Eukaryota > Metazoa > Chordata > Mammalia > Artiodactyla > Camelidae > Vicugna > Vicugna pacos. The sequence continues at coordinate 68,299,308 of NW_027328741.1, read as the reverse complement.
CAGTATTGTCTATTCTATATTCTAAATTCTGTGTTCTGCATTCCATATTCTAAATTCTGGCTTCTATATTCTTTATTCTATATTCTATATTTTGTGTTATTCATTCTATATTCTACATTCTATATGCTTCATTCCGTATACTATATTCTATATTCTGTATTCTACATTCTATATTCTAAATTCTATATTCAGTATTCTGTGTGCTACTTTCTAAATTCTTTGTTCTGCATTCTATGTTCTAATTTCTGTGTTCTGTATTCTGTTTCCATATTCTATGTTCTGTGTTCTAAATTCTGTATTCTGTATACTATATTCTGCATTCCGTATTCTATATTCTATATTCTGTGTTCTACATTCGATATTCTAAATACTATATTCAGTATTCTGTATTCTTTATTCTAAATTCTGTGTTCTGCATTCATTATTCTAAATTCTCTATTCTATATTCTGTGTTCTACTTTCTATATTCTATATTCTATATTCAGTGTCCTGTAGTCTATATTCTAAATTCTGTGTTCTGAATTCTATATTCTAAATTCTATATTCAGTATACTTTATTTTATAATCTAAATTCTGTATTCTGCATTTTGTGTTGTAAATTCTGGGTTCTGTATTCTGATTTCCATATTCTATATTCCGAATTCTAAATTCTGTTTTCTGTATTCTATATTCTGCATTCCGTATTCTATATTTTATATTCTGTGTTCTATATTCTATATTCTATATTCAGTATTCTGTGGTCTATATTTTAAGTTCTGTGTTCTGTATTCCATGTTAAATTTTTGATTCTATATTCTCTATTCTGTATTCTATACTCTGTGTTCTACTTTCAATTTTCTAAATCCTATATTCAGTATTCTGTGGTGTATATTTTAAATTCTGTGTTCTACATTCTATAGTATAAATCCTATATTCAGCATTTTGTATTCAATATTCTAAATTCTGTGTTCTGCATTCCATATTCTAAATTCTATATTCAGTATTCTGTATCGCATATTCAAAATTCTGTGTTCTGCATTGCACGTTCTAAAATTTCTATTCTATATTCTATATTCTGTGTTCTACATTCTATATTCTAAATTCTATTTTCAGTATTCTGTATTCTATATTTTAATTTCTGTGTTCTGGATTCTATGTTTTAAATTTTGGGTTCTGTATACTCTATTATATATTCTGTGTTCTGCATTCTATATTCAATATCCTACATTCAGTATTCAGTATTTATATTTGAAACTCTGTGTTCTGCATTCCATGTTCTAAATTCTGGCTCATATATTCTCTATTCTATAGTCTATATTTTGCGTTCTTCATTCTATATTCAACAATCTATATTTTGCATTCTCTATTCTATATTCTATATTCTGTGTTCTACATTCAATATTCTAAGTTATTTATTCCACTATCTGTATTCTATATTCTAAATTCTGTGTTCTACATTCTATATTCTAAATTCTATATTCAGTAATCTCTATACTATATTCTAAATTCTGTGTTCTGCATTACATGTTCAAAATTCTGGGTTCTATATTCTGTTTTCCATATTTTATATTCTGTGTTCTAAATTCTATATTCTGTGTTCTATATTCTGCATTCCGTATTCTAGATTATATATTCTGTGTTCTACCTTCTATATTCCAAATTCCATATTCATTATTCTGTATTCTATATTCTAAATTCTGTGTTCTGCATTCTATATTCTAAATTATATATTCAGTGTTCTGTATTCTATATTCTAAATTCTGTGTTCTGCACTCCATGTTCTCAATTCTATATTCAGTATTCTGTATTCTATATACTAAATTCTGTGTTCTGCATTCAATATTCTAAGTTCTATGATCAGTATAATGTATTATATATTCTAATTTCTGTGTTATGCATTCCATGTTCTAAATTGTGGGTTCTATAATCTATTTTCTATATTCTATATCTGTGTTCTACATTCTTTATTCTAAGTACTATATTCAGATTTCTGTATTCTATAATATTAATCCTGTGTTCTACATTCTATATTTTAAATTCTATATTCAGTATTATGTAATCTATATTCTAAATTCTGTGTTCTGCATAGCATGTTCTTTATTCTGGATTCTTTAGTCTGTATACTACATACTATATACTTTGTCTTAAATTCTATATTCTAAATTCTATATTCAGTATTCTTTATTATATATTCTAAATTCTGTGTTCTCCATTCTATATTCTAAATTGTATATTCAGTATTCTGTATTCTATATTCTAAATTCTGAGTTCTGATTTCCGTGTTCCAAAATCTGGCTTCAATAATCTCTAAGCTATATTTTTTATTCTGTTTTCTACATTCTATATTGTAAATTATATATTCAGTGTTATGTGTTTTATATTCTATATTCTGTGTACTACATTCAATTTTTTAATTGTTTTTTAAGTATTATGTATTCTATAATCTAAATTCTGTGTTCTGCATTCCATGTTCTTAATACTGGGTTCAATATTCTTTATTCTCTATTCTGTATTCTGTGTTCCTCATTCTATATTCTAAATTCTACATTCAGTATTCTGTATTCTATATTCTAAATAATGTTTTCTGCATTCCATGTTCTAAATTCTATATCCAGTATTCTGTATTCTATATTCTAAAATCTGTTTTCAGCATTCAATGTTCTAAATTCTATATTCAGTATTCTTTGTTCTATATAAAAAATTCTGTGTTCTGCATTCCTTGTTTAAATTCTGGGTGCTGTATTTTGTTTTCCATATTCTATATTCTGAGTTCTATATTCTATATTCTGTATTTTATATTCTAAATTCCGTATTCTATTTTCTATATTCTGTGTTCTACATTCTCTATTCTAAATTCTATATTCAGTATACTGTATTCTATATTTAAAATTCTGTGTTCTGCATTCCATGTTAAAATTCTGGCTTCTATATTCTCTATTGTATATTCTAAATTTTGTGTGCATCATTCTATATTTTACCTTCTATATTCTGCATTCCTTATTCTATATTCTTTATAACGTGTTCTACATTCTATATTCTAAATTCTATATTCAGTATTCTGTATACTATATTCTAAATTCTGTGTTCTGCATTCTATAATCTAAATTGTATATTCAGTATTCTGAATTGTATATTCTAAATTCTGTGTTCTTCATTCCATATTCTAAATTCAGGTTTCAATATTCTCTATTCTATATTCCATATTTTGTGTTCTTCATTCTATATTCTTCATTCTATATTCTGCATTCCGTATTCTATATCCTTTATACTGTGTTGTACATTCTATGTTCTAAATACTATATTCAGTATCCTGTATCCTATATTCTAAATTCTGTGTTCTACATTCCATGTTTTAAATTCAGGGTTCTGTATTCTGTTTTACATATTTTATATTCTGTGTTCTATATTCTATATTCTGTATTCTATATTCTACATTCCGTATTCTATATTCTATATTCTGTGTGCTACATTGTATATACTAAATTCTATATTCAGTATTCTGTATACTCTATTCTAAATTCTGTGTTCTGCATTCCATGTTCTAAATTCTCGCTTCTATATTCTCTATTCTTTATTTTGTGTTCTTCATTCTATATTCTACATTCTATATTCTGCATTCCATATTCTATAAGCTTTATACTGTGTTCTACATTCTATATTATAAATTCTATATTCAGTATTCTGTTTTCTATATTGTAAATTCTGTGTTCTGCATTCCATGTTCTAAATTCTGGGTTCAATATTCTTAATACTATATTCTATATTCTGATTTCTACTTTCTATATTCTAAATTCTATATTCTGTATTCCGTTTTCTTATTTCTATATTCTGTGTTCCACATTCTATATTCTAATTAATTTATTCAGTATTCCTTATACTATATTCTATATTCTGTGTTCTACAATCCATATTCTAAATTCTATATGCAATATTCTCTATTCTGTATTCTAAATACTGTGTTCTGCATTCCATGTTCTAACTTCTGGGATCTGTATTCTGTTATCCGTATTCTATATTCTGTGTTCTATATTCAATATTCTGTATTCTATATTCTACATTCCGTATTCTATATTCTCTATTCTGTGTCCTACATTCTATAATCTAAATTCTTTATTCATTATTCTATATTCTATATTCTGTGTTCAACATTCTATATTCTAAATTCTATATTCAGTATTCTGTATACTATATTCTAAATTCTGTGTTCTGCATTCTATATTTTAAATTCTGTGTTCATATTCTCTATTCTATATTCCATATTTTGTGTTCTTCATTCTATATTCTTCATTCTATATTCAATATTCTGTATTGTATATTCTAAATTCTGTGTTTTGCTTTCTATGTTCTAAATTCTATATTCAGTATTTTGTGTTCAATATTCTAAATTCTGTGTTCTGCATTCTATTTTCTAAATTCTGGGTTCTGTATTCTGTTTTCCATAATCTATTTTCTGTTTTCTACATTCTATATACTGTTTTCTATATTCTGAATTCCGTAATCTATATTCTATATACTGTGTTCTACATTCCTATTCTAAATTCTATATTAAGTATTCTGTATTCTATATTCTAAATTCTGTGTTCAACATTCCATGTTTCAAATTCTGTGTTCTATATGCTCTATTCTCTATTCTATATTTTGTGTTATTCATTTTATATTCTAAATTATATATTCTGCATTCCGTATTCTATGTTCTATTTTCTGTGTTCTACATTCTATATTATAAATTCTATATTCAGTATTCTCTTTTCTAGATTCCAAATACTGTGTTCTTTATTCTCTCTTCCATATTCTCTATTCTGTGTTTTACATTCTATATTCTAAATCGTATATTATGTATACTGTGTTCTATATACTAAATTCTGTATTCTACATTCTATATTCTAAATTCTAGATTAGGTATTCTGTTTGCTATAGTTTAAATTCTGTGTTCTGTATCCCATGTTCTAATTTATGGGTTCTATATTCCGTACTCTATATTCTATATTCTGTGTTCTACTTTCTATATACTAAATTCTATATTCAATATTCTGTATTCTATATTCTAATTTCTGTGTTCTACTTTCTTTATCTAAATCCTATATTCAGTAATATGTATTCTATATTCTAAATTGTGTGTTCTGCCTTCCATGTTGTAAATTCTCTATTCTATATTCTGTATTCTGGGTTCTATATTCTAAATTCTGTGTTCTGAATTCCATGTTCTAAATTCTATGTTCTAAATCCTATATTCTGTATTCTATATTCTAAATTCTGTGTTCTGCAGTCCATGTTTTAAATTCTGGGTTCTGTATTCTGTTATCCATATTCTGTATTCTGTGTTCTACATTCTATATTCTAAACTTTATATTCAGTATACTGTATTCTATATTCTAAATTCTGTGTTCGGAATTCCATGTTCTAAATTCTATATTCAGCATTGTGTATTGTGTATATATTCTAAATTTTGTGTTCTACATTCTAAATTCTAAATTCTATATTCAGTATTCTGTATTCAATATTCTAAATTCTGTGTTTTGCATTCCTTATTCTAAATACTGCCTTCTATATTCTTTATTCTATATTCTATATTTTGTGTTATTCATTATATATTCTACATTCTATATCTTCATTCCGTATACTATATTCTATATTCTGTATTCTACATTCTATATTCTAAATTCTATATTCAGTATTCTGTGTTCTATATTCTAATTTCTGTGTTCTGCATTCCATGTTCTAAATTCTTTGTTTTGTATTCTGTTTCCATATTCTATATTCTGTGTTGTAAATTCTGTAATCTGTATACTATATTCTGCATTCCGTATTCTATAATCTATATTCTGTGTTCTACATTCGATATTCTAAATTCTATATTCAGTGTTTTGTATCCTATATTCTAAATTCTGTGTTTTGCATTCAATATTCTAAATTCTCTATTCTATATTCTATATTTTGTGTTCTAATTTCTATATTCTAAATTCTATATTCAGTGCTCTGTACTCTATATTCTAAATTCTGTGTTCTGCATTCCATGTTATAAATTTTTGATTCTATATTCTGTATTCTATATTCTGTACTCTGTGGTTTATTTTCAATTTCTAAATTCTATATTCAGTACTCTGTGGTCTATATTTTAAATTCTGTGTTCTATATTCTATAGTCTAAATCCTATATTCAGCATTTTGTATTCAATATTCTAAATTCTGTGTTCTGCATTCTATATTCTATATTCTATATTCAGTATTCTGTATTCTATATTCTTAATTCTGTGTTCTGCATTCCATGTTCTAAATTCTCTATTCTAAAATATATAATCTATTTTCTAATTTCTATATACTAAATTCTATATTCAGTATTCTGTATTCTATATTCTAAATTCTGTGTTCTGCTTTCCATGTTCTAAATTCTCTATTCTTTAATCTATATTCTGTGTTCTGCTTTCTATATTCTTAATTCTATATTCAGTATTCTGTATTCTATATTTAAAATTCTGTGTTCTACATCATATATTCTAAATCCTATATTAGGTATACTGTATTATATATTATAATTTCTGTGTTCTGCATACCATGTTCTAATTTCTGTGTTCTATATTCTCTTTTCCATATTTTATATTCTGTGTTCTAAATTCTATTTTCTGTATTCTATATTCTGTATTCCGTATTCTACATTATATATTCTATGTTCTACCTTTTATATTCCAAATTCTATATTCAGTATTCTGTATTCTATATTCTAAATTAAGTGTTCTGAATTCCATGTTCTAAATTCTCTATTCTCTATTCTGTGTTCTACTTTCTATATTCTATATTCTATATTCAGTATTCTGTATTCTATATTCTAAATTCTGTGTTCTGCATTCTTTGTTCTAAATTCTATGTTCAGTATACTGTAATATATATTCTAAATTCTGTGTTCTGCATTCCATGATCTAAATTCTGGGTTCTATATTCTGCATTCTATATTCTAAATTCTGTGTTCTACATTCTATATTCTAAATTCTATATTCAGTATTCTGTATTCTATGTTCTAAATTCTGGCTTCTGCATTTCATGTTCTAAATGCTGGGTTCTATTTTCTGTGTTCTATATTTTAAATCTGTGTCCTACATATTATATTCTAATTTCTCTATTCAGTATTCTGTATTTTATAGTCTAAATTCTGTGTTCTACATTCTATGTTCTAAATTGTAGATTAAGTATTCTGTATGCTATAGTTTAAATTCTGTGTTCTACATTCCATGATCTAATTTCTGTGGTCTGTATTCTCAATTTTATATTCTTTATTTTGTGTTTTTCATTCTATATTCTGCATTCCGTTTTCTATATTCTATATTTTGTGTTCTACATTCTATATTCTGAATCCTATATTCAGTATACTGTATTCTATATTCTACATTCTGTGTTCTGCATTCCGTGTTCTAAATTCTGGGTTCTATATCCTGTTTTCCCTATTCTATATTCTGTGTACTTCATTCTATATTCTGTATACTCTTTTCTGCATTCCGTAATCTACATTCTATATTCTGTGTTCTACATGCTATATTATAAATTCTGTTTTCAGTATTCTGTATTCTATATTCTAAATGCTGTGTTCTGCATTCCATTTTCTAAATTCTATATTAAGTATACTGTATTCTATATTCTAAATTCTGTGTTCGGCATTCCATGTTCTAAATTCTATATTCAGCATTCTGTATTCTATATATATTCTAAATTTTGTGTTCTACATTGTATATTCTAAATTCTATATTCAGTATTGTCTATTCTATATTCTAAATTCTGTGTTCTGCATTCCATATTCTAAATTCTGGCTTCTATATTCTTTATTCTATATTCTATATTTTGTGTTATTCATTCTATTTTCTACATTCTATATGCTTCATTCCGTATACTATATTCTATATTCTGTATTCTACATTCTATATTCTAAATTCTATATTCAGTATTCTGTGTGCTACTTTCTAAATTCTTTGTTCTGCATTTTATGTTCTAATTTCTGTGTTCTGTATTCTGTTTCCATATTCTATGTTCTGTGTTCTAAATTCTGTATTCTGTATACTATATTCTGCATTCCGTATTCTATATTCTATATTCTGTGTTCTACATTCGATATTCTAAATAATATATTCAGTATTCTGTATTCTTTATTCTAAATTCTGTGTTCTGCATTCATTATTCTAAATTCTCTATTCTATATTCTGTGTTCTACTTTCTGTATTCTATATTCTATATTCAGTGTCCTGTAGTCTATATTCTAAATTCTGTGTTCTGAATTCTATATTCTAAATTCTATATTCAGTATACTTTATTTTATAATCTAAATTCTGTATTCTGCATTTTGTGTTGTAAATTCTGGGTTCTGTATTCTGATTTCCATATTCTATATTCCGAATTCTAAATTCTGTTTTCTGTATTCTATATTCTGCATTCCGTATTCTATATTTTATATACTGTGTTCTATATTCTATATTCTATATTCAGTATTCTGTGGTCTATATTTTAAATTCTGTGTTCTGTATTCCATGTTAAATTTTTGATTCTATATTCTCTATTCTGTATTCTATACTCTGTGTTCTACTTTCAATTTTCTAAATCCTATATTCAGTATTCTGTGGTGTATATTTTAAATTCTGTGTTCTACATTCTATAGTATAAATCCTATATTCAGCATTTTGTATTCAATATTCTAAATTCTGTGTTCTGCATTCCATATTCTAAATTCTATATTCAGTATTCTGTATCGCATATTCAAAATTCTGTGTTCTGCATTGCACGTTCTAAAATTTCTATTCTATATTCTATATTCTGTGTTCTACATTCTATATTCTAAATTCTATTTTCAGTATTCTGTATTCTATATTTTAATTTCTGTGTTCTGGATTCTATGTTTTAAATTTTGGGTTCTGTATACTCTATTATATATTCTGTGTTCTGCATTCTATATTCAATATCCTACATTCAGTATTCAGTATTTATATTTGAAACTCTGTGTTCTGCATTCCATGTTCTAAATTCTGGCTCATATATTCTCTATTCTATAGTCTATATTTTGCGTTCTTCATTCTATATACTACAATCTATATTTTGCATTCTCTATTCTATATTCTATATTCTGTGTTCTACATTCAATATTCTAAGTTATTTATTCCACTATCTGTATTCTATATTCTAAATTCTGTGTTCTACATTCTATATTCTAAATTCTATATTCAGTAATCTCTATACTATATTCTAAATTCTGTGTTCTGCATTACATGTTCAAAATTCTGGGTTCTATATTCTGTTTTCCATATTTTATATTCTGTGTTCTAAATTCTATATTCTGTGTTCTATATTCTGCATTCCGTATTCTAGATTATATATTCTGTGTTCTACCTTCTATATTCCAAATTCCATATTCATTATTCTGTATTCTATATTCTAAATTCTGTGTTCTGCATTCTATATTCTAAATTATATATTCAGAGTTCTGTATTCTATATTCTAAATTCTGTGTTCTGCACTCCATGTTCTCAATTCTATATTCAGTATTCTGTATTCTATATTCTAAATTCTGTGTTCTGCATTCAATATTCTAAGTTCTATGATCAGTATAATGTATTATATATTCTAATTTCTGTGTTATGCATTCCATGTTCTAAATTGTGGATTCTATAATCTATTTTCTATATTCTATATCTGTGTTCTACATTCTATATTCTAAGTACTATATTCAGATTTCTGTATTCTATAATATTAATTCTGTGTTCTACATTCTATATTTTAAATTCTATATTCAGTATTATTTAATCTATATTCTAAATTCTGTGTTCTGCATAGCATGTTCTTTATTCTGGATTCTTTATTCTGTATACTACATACTATATACTTTGTCTTAAATTCTATATTCTAAATTCTATATTCAGTATTCTTTATTATATATTCTATATTCTATGTTCTACATTCTATATTCTAAATTATATATTCAGTGTTCTGTATTCTATATTCTAAATTCTGTGTTCTGCACTCCATGTTCTCAATTCTATATTCAGTATTCTGTATTCTATATTCTAAATTCTGTGTTCTGCATTCAATATTCTAAGTTCTATGATCAGTATAATGTATTATATATTCTAATTTCTGTGTTATGCATTCCATGTTCTAAATTGTGGGTTCTATAATCTATTTTCTATATTCTATATCTGTGTTCTACATTCTATATTCTAAATACTATATTCAGATTTCTGTATTCTATAATATTAATTCTGTGTTCTACATTCTATATTTTAAATTCTATATTCAGTATTATGTAATCTATATTCTAAATTCTGTGTTCTGCATAGCATGTTCTTTATTCTGGATTCTTTATTCTGTATACTACATACTATATACTTTGTGTTAAATTCTATATTCTAAATTCTATATTCAGTATTCTTTATTATATATTCTAAATTCTGTGTTCTCCATTCTATATTCTAAATTGTATATTCAGTATTCTGTATTCTATATTCTTAATTCTGAGTTCTGATTTCCGTGTTCCAAAATCTGGCTTCAATAATCTATAAGCTATATTTTTTATTCTGTTTTCTACATTCTATATTCTAAATTATATATTCAGTGTTATGTGTTTTATATTCTATATTCTGTGTACTACATTCAATTTTTTAATTGTTTTTTAAGTATTATGTATTCTACAATCTAAATTCTGTGTTCTGCATTCCATGTTCTTAATACTGGGTTCAATATTCTTTATTCTCTATTCTGTATTCTGTGTTCCTCATTCTATATTCTAAATTCTACATTCAGTATTCTGTATTCTATATTCTAAATAATGTTTTCTGCATTCCATGTTCTAAATTCTATATCCAGTATTCTGTATTCTATATTCTAAAATCTGTTTTCAGCATTCAATGTTCTAAATTCTATATTCAGTATTCTTTGTTCTATATAAAAAATTCTGTGTTCTGCATTCCATGTTTAAATTCTGGGTGCTGTATTTTGTTTTCCATATTCTATATTCTGTGTTCTATATTCTATATTCTGTATTTTATATTCTACATTCCGTATTCTATTTTCTATATTCTGTGTTCTACATTCTCTATTCTAAATTCTATATTCAGTATACTGTATTCTATATTTAAAATTCTGTGTTCTGCATTCCATGTTAAAATTCTGGCTTCTATATTCTCTATTGTATATTCTAAATTTTGTGTGCATCATTCTATATTTTACCTTCTATATTCTGCATTCCTTATTCTATATTCTTTCTAACGTGTTCTACATTCTATATTCTAAATTCTATATTCAGTATTCTGTATACTATATTCTAAATTCTGTGTTCTGCATTCTATAATCTAAATTGTATATTCAGTATTCTGAATTCTATATTCTAAATTCTGTGTTCTTCTTTCCATATTCTAAATTCTGGTTTCAATATTCTCTATTCTATATTCCATATTTTGTGTTCTTCATTCTATATTCTTCATTCTATATTCTGCATTCCGTATTCTATATCCTTTATACTGTGTTGTACATTCTATGTTCTAAATACTATATTCAGTATCCTGTATCCTATATTCTAAATTCTGTGTTCTACATTCCATGTTTTAAATTCAGGGTTCTGTATTCTGTTTTACATATTTTATATTCTGTGTTCTATATTCTATATTCTGTATTCTATATTCTACATTCCGTATTCTATATTCTATATTCTGTGTGCTACATTGTATATACTAAATTCTATATTCAGTATTCTGTATACTCTATTCTAAATTCTGTGTTCTGCATTCCATGTTCTAAATTCTCGCTTCTATATTCTCTATTCTTTATTTTGTGTTCTTCATTCTATATTCTACATTCTATATTCTGCATTCCATATTCTATAAGTTTATACTGTGTTCTACATTCTATATTATAAATTCTATATTCAGTATTCTGTGTTCTATATTGTAAATTCTGTGTTCTGCATTCCATGTTCTAAATTCTGGGTTCAATATTCTTAATACTATATTCTATATTCTGATTTCTACTTTCTATATTCTAAATTCTATATTCTGTATTCCGTTTTCTTATTTCTATATTCTGTGTTCCACATTCTATATTCTAATTAATTTATTCAGTATTCCTTATACTATATTCTATATTCTGTGTTCTACAATCCATATTCTAAATTCTATATGCAATATTCTCTATTCTGTATTCTAAATACTGTGTTCTGCATTCCATGTTCTAACTTCTGGGATCTGTATTCTGTTATCCGTATTCTATATTCTGTGTTCTATATTCAATATTCTGTATTCTATATTCTACATTCCGTATTCTATATTCTCTATTCTGTGTCCTACATTCTATAATCAAATCCTTTATTCATTATTCTATATTCTATATTCTGTGTTCAACATTCTATATTCTAAATTCTATATTCAGTATTCTGTATACTATATTCTAAATTCTGTGTTCTGCATTCTATATTTTAAATTCTGTGTTCATATTCTCTATTCTATATTCCATATTTTGTGTTCTTCATTCTATATTCTTCATTCTATATTCAATATTCTGTATTGTATATTCTAAATTCTGTGTTTTGCTTTCTATGTTCTAAATTCTATATTCAGTATTCTGTGTTCAATATTCTAAATTCTGTGTTCTGCATTCTATTTTCTAAATTCTGGGTTCTGTATTCTGTTTTCCATAATCTATTTTCTGTTTTCTACATTCTATATACTGTTTTCTATATTCTGAATTCCGTAATCTATATTCTATATACTGTGTTCTACATTCCTATTCTAAATTCTATATTAAGTATTCTGTATTCTATATTCTAAATTCTGTGTTCAACATTCCATGTTTCAAATTCTGTGTTCTATATTCTCTATTCTATATTCTATATTTTGTGTTATTCATTTTATATTCTAAATTCTATATTCTGCATTCCGTATTCTATGTTCTATTTTCTGTGTTCTACATTCTATATTATAAATTCTATATTCAGTATTCTCTTTTCTAGATTCCAAATACTGTGTTCTTTATTCTCTCTTCCATATTCTATATTCTGTGTTTTACATTCTATATTCTAAATCGTATATTAAGTATACTGTGTTCTATATACCAAATTCTGTATTCTACATTCTATATTCTAAATTCTAGATTAAGTATTCTGTTTGCTATAGTTTAAATTCTGTGTTCTGTATCCCATGTTCTAATTTATGGGTTCTATATTCTGTACTCTATATTCTATATTCTGTGTTCTACTTTCTATATACTAAATTCTATATTCAATATTCTGTATTCTATATTCTAATTTCTGTGTTCTACTTTCTTTATCTATATCCTATATTCAGTAATATGTATTCTATATTCTAAATTGTGTGTTCTGCCTTCCATGTTGTAAATTCTCTATTCTATATTCTGTATTCTGGGTTCTATATTCTAAATTCTGTGTTCTGAATTCCATGTTCTAAATTCTATGTTCTAAATCCTATATTCTGTATTCTATATTCTAAATTCTGTGTTCTGCAGTCCATGTTTTAAATTCTGGGTTCTGTATTCTGTTATCCATATTCTGTATTCTGTGTTCTACATTCTATATTCTAAACTTTATATTCAGTATACTGTATTCTATATTCTAAATTCTGTGTTCGGAATTCCATGTTCTAAATTCTATATTCAGCATTGTGTATTGTATATATATTCTAAATTTTGTGTTCTACATTCTAAATTCTAAATTCTATATTCAGTATTCTGTATTCAATATTCTAAATTCTGTGTTTTGCATTCCTTATTCTAAATTCTGGCTTCTATATTCTTTATTCTATATTCTATATTTTGTGTTATTCATTATATATTCTACATTCTATATCTTCATTCCGTATACTATATTCTATATTCTGTATTCTACATTCTATATTCTAAATTCTATATTCAGTATTCTGTGTTCTATATTCTAATTTCTGTGTTCTGCATTCCATGTTCTAAATTCTTTGTTTTGTATTCTGTTTCCATATTCTATATTCTGTGTTGTAAATTCTGTAATCTGTATACTATATTCTGCATTCCGTATTCTATAATCTATATTCTGTGTTCTATATTCGATATTCTAAATTCTATATTCAGTGTTTTGTATTCTATATTCTAAATTCTGTGTTTTGCATTCAATATTTTAAATTCTCTATTCTATATTCTATATTTTGTGTTCTACTTTCTATATTCTAAATTCTATATTCAGTGCTCTGTACTCTATATTCTAAATTCTGTGTTCTGCATTCCATGTTATAAATTTTTGATTCTATATTCTGTATTCTATATTCTGTACTCTGTGTTTTATTTTCAATTTCTAAATCCTATATTCAGTACTCTGTGGTCTATATTTTAAATTCTGTGTTCTATATTCTATAGTCTAAATCCTATATTCAGCATTTTGTATTCAATATTCTAAATTCTGTGTTCTGCATTCTATATTCTATATTCTATATTCAGTATTCTGTATTCTATATTCTTAATTCTGTGTTCTGCATTCCATGTTCTAAATCCTCTATTCTAAAATATATAATCTATTTTCTAATTTCTATATACTAAATTCTATATTCAGTGTTCTGTATTCTATATTCTAAATTCTGTGTTCTGCTTTCCATGTTCTAAATTCTCTATTCTTTAATCTTTATTCTGTGTTCTGCTTTCTATATTCTTAATTCTATATTCATTATTCTGTATTCTATATTTAAAATTCTGTGTTCTACATCATATATTCTAAATCCTATATTAGGTATACTGTATTATATATTATAATTTCTGTGTTCTGCATACCATGTTCTAATTTCTGTGTTCTATATTCTCTTTTTCATATTTTATATTCTGTGTTCTAAATTCTATTTTCTGTATTCTATATTCTGTATTCCGTATTCTACATTATATATTCTATGTTCTACCTTTTATATTCCAAATTCTATATTCAGTATTCTGTATTCTATATTCTAAATTAAGTATTCTGAATTCCATGTTCTAAATTCTCTATTCTCTATTCTGTGTTCTACTTTCTATATTCTATATTCTATATTCAGTATTCTGTATTCTATATTCTAAATTCTGTGTTCTGCATTCTTTGTTCTAAATTCTATGTTCAGTATACTGTAATATATATTCTAAATTCTGTGTTCTGCATTCCATGATCTAAATTCTGGGTTCTATATTCTGTATTTTATATTCTATATTCTGTGTTCTACATTCTTTATTCTAATTTCTATATTCAGTATTCTGTATTCTAAACTCTAAATTCTGTGTTCTGTATTCCATGTGCTATGTTCTGGCTTCTATATTATATATTCTATATTATATATATTGTATTCTTCATTCTATATTCTACATTCTATATTCTGCCTCCGTATTCTATATTCTATATTCTGTGTTCTACATTCTATATTCTAAATTCTGTATTCTGTATACTGTATTCTCTATTTTAAATTCTGTGTACTGCATTCCATGTTCTAAATACTATATTCAGTATTCTGTTTTCTATATTCTAAATTCTGTGTTCTGCATTCCATGTTCTAAATTCTGGGTTCTGTATTCTTTTTCCATATCCTATATACTGTTTTCTATATTCTATTTTCTACATTCTATATTCTGCATTCCGTATTCTATGTTCTATATTCTGTGTTCTACATTCTATATTATAAATTCTATATTAAGTATTTGTATTCTATATTCTAAATTCTGTGTTCTTCATTCCATGTTCTAAATACTGGGTTATATATTCTGCATTCTATATTCTAAATTCTGTGTTCTACATTCTATATTCTAAATTCTATATTCAGTATTCTGTATTCTATGTTCTAAATTCTGGCTTCTGCATTTCATGTTCTAAATGCTGGGTTCTATTTTCTGTATTCTATATTTTAAATCTGTGTCCTACATATTATATTCTAATTTCTCTATTCAGTATTCTGTATTTTATAGTCTAAATTCTGTGTTCTTCATTCCATGTTCTAAATTCTGTGTTCTAAATTCTCTCTTCTATATTCTATATTCTGTGTTTTACATTCTATATTCTAAATACTATATTTAGTATTCGGTGTTCTATATTCTAAATTCTGTGTTCTGCATTCTATGTTCTAAATTGTAGATTAACTATTCTGTATGCTATAGTTTAAATTCTGTGTTCTACATTCCATGATCTAATTTCTGTGGTCTGTATTCTCAATTTTATATTCTTTATTTTGTGTTTTTCATTCTATATTCTGCATTCCGTCTTCTATATTCTATATTTTGTGTTCTACATTCTATATTCTGAATCCTATATTCAGTATTCTGTATTCTATATTTTAAATTCTGTGTTCTGCATTCCGTGTTCTAAATTCTGGGTTCTATATCCTGTTTTCCCTATTCTATATTCTGTGTAATTCATTCTATATTCTGTATACTCTTTTCTGCATTCCGTAATCTACATTCTATATTCTGTGTTCTACATGCTATATTATAAATTCTGTCTTCAGTATTCTGTATTCTATATTCTAAATGCTGTGTTCTGCATTCCATTTTCTAAATTCTATATTAAGTATACTGTATTCTATATTCTAAATTCTGTGTTCGGCATTCCATGTTCTAAACTCTATATTCAGCATTCTGTATTCTATATATATTCTAAATTTTGTGTTCTACATTATATATTCTAAATTCTATATTCAGTATTCCATATGCTGTATTGAAAATTCTGTGTTCTGCATTCCATGTTCTAAATTCTGTGTTCTATTATCTATATTCTATATTCTATATTCTGTGTTCTACATTCCATATTCTAAATTCTATAGGCACTATTTTTTATTCTATAATCTAAATTCTGAATTCTGCATTCCATGTTCTAAATTCTGGGTTGTATAATCCATATTCTATATTCTACATTCTGTGTTCTACATTCTATATTCCAAATTCTATATTCAGTATTCTTTATTCTATATTCTAAATTCTGTGTTCTACATTCTATACTCTAAATTGTATTTTCAGTATTCAGTATTCTCTATTCGAAATTCTGAGTTCTGATTTCCGTGTTCCAAAATCTGGCTTAAATATTCTCTAAGCTGTATTTTTCTTCTGTTTTTTACATTCTATATTCTAAATTATATTTTCAGTATTATGTATTCTTTATTCTATATTCCGTGTTCTACATTCAATTATTTTTAATTGTTTATTAAGTATTCTGTATACTATATTCGAAATTCTGTGTTATGCATTCCATGTTGTAAATTCTGGGTTCTATATTCTCTTTTCTATATTCTAAATTCTGTGTTGTACATTGTATATTCTAAATTCTATATTCAGCATTCTGTATTCTGTTTTCTAAATTTTGTGTTCTACATTCTATATTCTAAATTCTATATTCAGTGTTATGTATTCTATAATCTAAATTGTCTCTTCTGCATTCCATGATCTAAAGTCTCTATTCTTTATTCTATATTCTGTGTTCTTCTTTCTATATTCTAAATTCTATATTCAGAATTCTCTATTCTATATTCTACATTCTGAGATCTACATTCTATATTCTAAATTGTATATTCAGTATTCTATATTCTGTATTCTAAATTCTGAGTTCTGTTTTCCATGTTCCAATATCTGGCTTCAATATACTCTAAGCTATAGTTTTTATTCTGTTTTCTACATTCTATATTCTAAATTATATATTCAGTATTATGTATTTTATATTCTATGTTCTGTGCTCTACATTCAATTTTTTAATTGTTAATTATGTATTCTGTATACTATATTCTAAATTCTCTGTTATGCAATCCATGTTCTAAATTCTGGGTTCTATATTCTCTTTTCTATTTTCTATATTCTGTGTTCTACATTCTATATTATAAATTATATATTCAGCATTCTGTCTTCTATATTCTAAATTTTGTGTTCTACATTCTATATCCTAAATTTTATATTCAGTATTATGTATTCGATAATTTAATTCTGTGCTCTGCTTTCCATGTTCTAAATTCTGGGTTCTATATTCTATATTCTATATTTTATATTCTGTGTTCCACATTCTTTATTCTAAACTCTATATTCAGTATTCTGTATTCTATATTCTAAATTCTGTGTTCTGCATTTCATGTTAAAATTCTGGCTTCTATATTCTCTATTGTATATTCTAAATTTTGTGTGCATCATTCTATATTTTACCTTCTATATTCTGCATTCCTTATTCTATATTCTTTCTAACGTGTTCTACATTCTATATTCTAAATTCTATATTCAGT
This sequence comes from Vicugna pacos, assembly GCF_048564905.1. Taxonomy (NCBI): domain Eukaryota; kingdom Metazoa; phylum Chordata; class Mammalia; order Artiodactyla; family Camelidae; genus Vicugna; species Vicugna pacos. Next base: position 68,281,127 of record NW_027328741.1, on the reverse strand, counting down.
ATTCTGTATACTATATTCTAAATTCTGTGTTCTGCATTCTATAATCTAAATTGTATATTCAGTATTCTGAATTCTATATTCTAAATTCTGTGTTCTTCTTTCCATATTCTAAATTCTGGTTTCAATATTCTCTATTCTATATTCCATATTTTGTGTTCTTCATTCTATATTCTTCATTCTATATTCTGCATTCCGTATTCTATATCCTTTATACTGTGTTGTACATTCTATGTTCTAAATACTATATTCAGTATCCTGTATCCTATATTCTAAATTCTGTGTTCTACATTCCATGTTTTAAATTCAGGGTTCTGTATTCTGTTTTACATATTTTATATTCTGTGTTCTATATTCTATATTCTGTATTCTATATTCTACATTCCGTATTCTATATTCTATATTCTGTGTGCTACATTGTATATACTAAATTCTATATTCAGTATTCTGTATACTCTATTCTAAATTCTGTGTTCTGCATTCCATGTTCTAAATTCTCGCTTCTATATTCTCTATTCTTTATTTTGTGTTCTTCATTCTATATTCTACATTCTATATTCTGCATTCCATATTCTATAAGTTTATACTGTGTTCTACATTCTATATTATAAATTCTATATTCAGTATTCTGTGTTCTATATTGTAAATTCTGTGTTCTGCATTCCATGTTCTAAATTCTGGGTTCAATATTCTTAATACTATATTCTATATTCTGATTTCTACTTTCTATATTCTAAATTCTATATTCTGTATTCCGTTTTCTTATTTCTATATTCTGTGTTCCACATTCTATATTCTAATTAATTTATTCAGTATTCCTTATACTATATTCTATATTCTGTGTTCTACAATCCATATTCTAAATTCTATATGCAATATTCTCTATTCTGTATTCTAAATACTGTGTTCTGCATTCCATGTTCTAACTTCTGGGATCTGTATTCTGTTATCCGTATTCTATATTCTGTGTTCTATATTCAATATTCTGTATTCTATATTCTACATTCCGTATTCTATATTCTCTATTCTGTGTCCTACATTCTATAATCAAATCCTTTATTCATTATTCTATATTCTATATTCTGTGTTCAACATTCTATATTCTAAATTCTATATTCAGTATTCTGTATACTATATTCTAAATTCTGTGTTCTGCATTCTATATTTTAAATTCTGTGTTCATATTCTCTATTCTATATTCCATATTTTGTGTTCTTCATTCTATATTCTTCATTCTATATTCAATATTCTGTATTGTATATTCTAAATTCTGTGTTTTGCTTTCTATGTTCTAAATTCTATATTCAGTATTCTGTGTTCAATATTCTAAATTCTGTGTTCTGCATTCTATTTTCTAAATTCTGGGTTCTGTATTCTGTTTTCCATAATCTATTTTCTGTTTTCTACATTCTATATACTGTTTTCTATATTCTGAATTCCGTAATCTATATTCTATATACTGTGTTCTACATTCCTATTCTAAATTCTATATTAAGTATTCTGTATTCTATATTCTAAATTCTGTGTTCAACATTCCATGTTTCAAATTCTGTGTTCTATATGCTCTATTCTCTATTCTATATTTTGTGTTATTCATTTTATATTCTAAATTATATATTCTGCATTCCGTATTCTATGTTCTATTTTCTGTGTTCTACATTCTATATTATAAATTCTATATTCAGTATTCTCTTTTCTAGATTCCAAATACTGTGTTCTTTATTCTCTCTTCCATATTCTATATTCTGTGTTTTACATTCTATATTCTAAATCGTATATTAAGTATACTGTGTTCTATATACCAAATTCTGTATTCTACATTCTATATTCTAAATTCTAGATTAAGTATTCTGTTTGCTATAGTTTAAATTCTGTGTTCTGTATCCCATGTTCTAATTTATGGGTTCTATATTCTGTACTCTATATTCTATATTCTGTGTTCTACTTTCTATATACTAAATTCTATATTCAATATTCTGTATTCTATATTCTAATTTCTGTGTTCTACTTTCTTTATCTATATCCTATATTCAGTAATATGTATTCTATATTCTAAATTGTGTGTTCTGCCTTCCATGTTGTAAATTCTCTATTCTATATTCTGTATTCTGGGTTCTATATTCTAAATTCTGTGTTCTGAATTCCATGTTCTAAATTCTATGTTCTAAATCCTATATTCTGTATTCTATATTCTAAATTCTGTGTTCTGCAGTCCATGTTTTAAATTCTGGGTTCTGTATTCTGTTATCCATATTCTGTATTCTGTGTTCTACATTCTATATTCTAAACTTTATATTCAGTATACTGTATTCTATATTCTAAATTCTGTGTTCGGAATTCCATGTTCTAAATTCTATATTCAGCATTGTGTATTGTATATATATTCTAAATTTTGTGTTCTACATTCTAAATTCTAAATTCTATATTCAGTATTCTGTATTCAATATTCTAAATTCTGTGTTTTGCATTCCTTATTCTAAATTCTGGCTTCTATATTCTTTATTCTATATTCTATATTTTGTGTTATTCATTATATATTCTACATTCTATATCTTCATTCCGTATACTATATTCTATATTCTGTATTCTACATTCTATATTCTAAATTCTATATTCAGTATTCTGTGTTCTATATTCTAATTTCTGTGTTCTGCATTCCATGTTCTAAATTCTGGGATCTATAATCGATATTCTGTATTCTATTCTCTGTGTTCTTCATTCTATATTCTAAATACTATTTTCAGCTTTCTGTATTCTATATTATAAATTCTGTGTTCTACATTCTAAAATCTAAATTCTATATTCTGTATTATTTAAACTGTATTCTAAATTCTGTGTTTTTCATAGCATGTTCTTTATACTGGATTCTATATTCTGTATTCTACATTCTATATTCCGTGTTCTACATTCGAAATTCTACATTCTATATTCAGTATTCTGTATTCTATATTCTAAATTCTGTGTTCTGTATACTATGTTCTAAATTCAGAGTTCTATATTATCTATTCTATATTCTAAATTTTGTGTTTTTAATTCTATATTCTACAATCTATATTCTGTATTAGGTATTCTATATTCTATCTTCTGTGTTATACATTCTATATTCTAAATTCTATATTCAGTATTCTCTATTCTATATTCTATAGTCTGTGTTCTGAATTCCATGTTCTAAATTCTGGGTTGTGTATTCTGATTTCCATATTCTATATTCTATTTTCTTTATTCTATATTCTGTACTCTATATTCTACATTCCGTATTCTATATTCTATATTCTATGTTCTACATTATTTATTCTAAATTCTCTATTCAGTATTCTGTATTGTATATTCTAAATTCTGTGTTCTGCATTCCATGTTCTAAATTCTATACTCAGTATTCTGTATTCTATATTCTAAATTCTGTGTTCTGCATTCAATATTCTAAGTTCTATGATCACTATATTGTATTATATATTCTAATTTCTGTGTTATGCATTCCATGTTCTAAATTGTGGGTTCTATAATCTATTTTCTATATTCTATATCTGTGTTCTACATTCTATATTCTAAATACTATATTCAGATTTCTGTATTCTATAATATTTATTCTGTGTTCTACATTCTATATTTTAAATTCTATATTCAGTATTATGTAATCTATATTCTAAATTCTGTGTTCTGCATAGCATGTTCTTTATTCTGGATTCTTTATTCTGTATACTACATACTATATACTTTGTCTTAAATTCTATATTCTAAATTCTATATTCAGTATTCTTTATTATATATTCTAAATTCTGTGTTCTCCATTCTATATTCTAAATTGTATATTCATTATTCTGTATTCTATATTCTAAATTCTGAGTTCTGATTTCCGTGTTCCAAAATCTGGCTTCAATAATCTCTAAGCTATATTTTTTATTCTGTTTTCTACATTCTATATTCTAAATTATATATTCAGTGTTATGTGTTTTATATTCTATATTCTGTGTACTACATTCAATTTTTTAATTGTTTTTTAAGTATTATGTATTCTATAATCTAAATTCTGTGTTCTGCATTCCATGTTCTTAATACTGGGTTCAATATTCTTTATTCTCTATTCTGTATTCTGTGTTCCTCATTCTATATTCTAAATTCTACATTCAGTATTCTGTGTGCTACTTTCTAAATTCTGTGTTCTGCATTCCATTTTCTAAATTCTTTGTTCTGTATTCTGTTTCCATATTCTATGTTCTGTGTTCTAAATTCTGTATTCTGTATACTATATTCTGCATTCCGTATTCTATATTCTATATTCTGTGTTCTACATTCGATATTCTAAATACTATATTCAGTATTCTGTATTCTTTATTCTAAATTCTGTGTTCTGCATTCATTATTCTAAATTCTCTATTCTATATTCTGTGTTCTACTTTCTATATTCTATATTCTATATTCAGTGTCCTGTAGTCTATATTCTAAATTCTGTGTTCTGAATTCTATATTCTAAATTCTATATTCAGTATACTTTATTTTATAATCTAAATTCTGTATTCTGCATTTTGTGTTGTTTATTCTGGGTTCTGTATTCTGATTTCCATATTCTATATTCCGAATTCTAAATTCTGTGTTCTGTATTCTATATTCTGCATTCCGTATTCTATATTTTATATTATGTGTTCTATATTCTATATTCTATATTCAGTATTCTGTGGTCTATATTTTAAATTCTGTGTTCTGTATTCCATGTTAAATTTTTGATTCTATATTCTCTATTCTGTATTCTATACTCTGTGTTCTACTTTCAATTTTCTAAATCCTATATTCAGTATTCTGTGGTGTATATTTTAAATTCTGTGTTCTACATTCTATAGTATAAATCCTATATTCAGCATTTTGTATTCAATATTCTAAATTCTGTGTTCTGCATTCCATATTCTAAATTCTATATTCAGTATTCTGTATCGCATGTTCTAAATTCTGTGTTCTGCATTGCACGTTCTAAAATTTCTATTCTATATTCTATATTCTGTGTTCTACATTCTATATTCTAAATTCTATTTTCAGTATTCTGTATTCTATATTTTAATTTCTGTGTTCTGGATTCTATGTTTTAAATTTTGGGTTCTGTATACTCTATTATATATTCTGTGTTCTGCATTCTATATTCAATATCCTACATTCAGTATTCAGTATTTATATTTGAAATTCTGTGTTCTGCATTCCATGTTCTAAATTCTGGCTCATATATTCTCTATATTATAGTCTATATTTTGCGTTCTTCATTCTATATTCTACAACCTATATTTTGCATTCTCTAATCTATATTCTATATTCTGGTTTCTACATTCAATATTCTAAGTTATTTATTCCACATTCTGTATTCTATATTCTAAATTCTGTGTTCTACATTCTATATTCTAAATTCTATATTCAGTATTCTGTATTCTATATTCTAATTTCTGTTTTCTACATTATAAATTCTAAATTCTATATTCAGTATTCTGTATTCTATATTCTAACTTCTGTGATCTGTATTCCACGTTCTAAATTCTGGGTTCTTTATTCTGTATTCTCTATTCTAAATTTTGTGTTTTTAATTCTATATTTTACAATTTATATTCTGTATTAGGTATTCTATATTCTATATTCTGTGTTATACATTCTATATTCTAAATTCTATATTCAGTATTCTGTATTCTATACTCTATATTCTGTGTTCTGCATTCCATGTTCTAAATTCTGGGTTGTGTATTCTGATTTCCTTATTCTATATTCTGTGCTCTTTATTCTATATTCTGTATTCTATATTCTACATTCCGTATTCTATATTGTATATTCTGTGTTCTATATTCTATATTTTAAATTCTATATTCAGTATTCTGTATTCTATATTCTAAATTCTGTGTTCTGCATGCCATGTTCTAAATTCTGGCTTCTATATTCTCTATTCTATATTGTATATTTTGTTTTTTCATTATATATTCTACATTCTAAATTCTGCATTCCGTATTCTATATTCTTTATACTGTGTTCTACATTCTATATTCTAAATTCTATATTCAGTATTCTGTATTCTATATTCTAAATTCTGTGTTCTGCATTCCATGTTCAAAATTCTGGGTTCAATATTCTTTATTCTATATTCTATATTCTGTGTTCTACATTCTATATTCTAAATTCTATATTCAGCATTCTGTATCCTATATTATAAATTCTGTGTTCCGCATTCTATATTCTAAATTCTATATTCTATATTATATATTCTATTTTCTACTTTCTATATACTAAATTCTATATTCAGTATTCTGATTCTATATTCTAAATTCTGTGTTCTGCATTCCATGTTCTAAATTCTGTATTCTATAATTTATATTCTGTGTTCAACTTTCTATATTCTTAATCCTGTATTCAGTATACTGTATTCTATATTTTACATTCTGTGTTCTACATTCTATATTCTAAATCCTATATTAGGTATACTGTATTATATATTATAAATTCTGTGTTCTGCATGCCATGTTCTAATTTCTGGTTTCTATATTCTCTTTTCCATATTTTATATTCTGTGTTCAAATTCTATATTCTGTATTCTATATTCTGCATTCCGTATTCTACATTATATATTCTGTGTTCTACCTTTTATATTCGAAATTCTATATTCAGTATTCTGTATTCTATATTCTAAATTAAGTGTTCTGCATTCCATGTTCTAAATTCTCTATTCTATATTCTGTGTTCTATATTCTAAATTCTGTGTTCTGCACTCCATGTTCTCAATTCTATATTCAGTATTCTGTATTCTATATTCTAAATTCTGTGTTCTGCATTCAATATTCTAAGTTCTATGATCACTATATTGTATTATATATTCTAATTTCTGTGTTATGCATTCCATGTTCTAAATTGTGGGTTCTATAATCTATTTTCTATATTCTATATCTGTGTTCTACATTCTATATTCTAAATACTATATTCAGATTTCTGTATTCTATAATATTTATTCTGTGTTCTACATTCTATATTTTAAATTCTATATTCAGTATTATGTAATCTATATTCTAAATTCTGTGTTCTGCATAGCATGTTCTTTATTCTGGATTCTTTATTCTGTATACTACATACTATATACTTTGTCTTAAATTCTATATTCTAAATTCTATATTCAGTATTCTTTATTATATATTCTAAATTCTGTGTTCTCCATTCTATATTCTAAATTGTATATTCAGTATTCTGTATTCTATATTCTAAATTCTGAGTTCTGATTTCCGTGTTCCAAAATCTGGCTTCAATAATCTCTAAGCTATATTTTTTATTCTGTTTTCTACATTCTATATTCTAAATTATATATTCAGTGTTATGTGTTTTATATTCTATATTCTGTGTACTACATTCAATTTTTTAATTGTTTTTTAAGTATTATGTATTCTATAATCTAAATTCTGTGTTCTGCATTCCATGTTCTTAATACTGGGTTCAATATTCTTTATTCTCTATTCTGTATTCTGTGTTCCTCATTCTATATTCTAAATTCTACATTCAGTATTCTGTGTGCTACTTTCTAAATTCTGTGTTCTGCATTCCATTTTCTAAATTCTTTGTTCTGTATTCTGTTTCCATATTCTATGTTCTGTGTTCTAAATTCTGTATTCTGTATACTATATTCTGCATTCCGTATTCTATATTCTATATTCTGTGTTCTACATTCGATATTCTAAATACTATATTCAGTATTCTGTATTCTTTATTCTAAATTCTGTGTTCTGCATTCATTATTCTAAATTCTCTATTCTATATTCTGTGTTCTACTTTCTATATTCTATATTCTATATTCAGTGTCCTGTAGTCTATATTCTAAATTCTGTGTTCTGAATTCTATATTCTAAATTCTATATTCAGTATACTTTATTTTATAATCTAAATTCTGTATTCTGCATTTTGTGTTGTAAATTCTGGGTTCTGTATTCTGATTTCCATATTCTATATTCCGAATTCTAAATTCTGTATTCTGTATTCTATATTCTGCATTCCGTATTCTATATTTTATATTATGTGTTCTATATTCTATATTCTATATTCAGTATTCTGTGGTCTATATTTTAAATTCTGTGTTCTGTATTCCATGTTAAATTTTTGATTCTATATTCTCTATTCTGTATTCTATACTCTGTGTTCTACTTTCAATTTTCTAAATCCTATATTCAGTATTCTGTGGTGTATATTTTAAATTCTGTGTTCTACATTCTATAGTATAAATCCTATATTCAGCATTTTGTATTCAATATTCTAAATTCTGTGTTCTGCATTCCATATTCTAAATTCTATATTCAGTATTCTGTATCGCATGTTCTAAATTCTGTGTTCTGCATTGCACGTTCTAAAATTTCTATTCTATATTCTATATTCTGTGTTCTACATTCTATATTCTAAATTCTATTTTCAGTATTCTGTATTCTATATTTTAATTTCTGTGTTCTGGATTCTATGTTTTAAATTTTGGGTTCTGTATACTCTATTATATATTCTGTGTTCTGCACTCTATATTCAATATCCTACATTCAGTATTCAGTATTTATATTTGAAATTCTGTGTTCTGCATTCCATGTTCTAAATTCTGGCTCATATATTCTCTATATTATAGTCTATATTTTGCGTTCTTCATTCTATATTCTACAACCTATATTTTGCATTCTCTAATCTATATTCTATATTCTGGGTTCTACATTCAATATTCTAAGTTATTTATTCCACATTCTGTATTCTATATTCTAAATACTGTGTTCTACATTCTATATTCTAAATTCTATATTCAGTATTCTGTATTCTATATTCTAATTTCTGTTTTCTACATTATAAATTCTAAATTCTATATTCAGTATTCTGTATTCTATATTCTAACTTCTGTGATCTGTATTCCACGTTCTAAATTCTGGGTTCTTTATTCTGTATTCTCTATTCTAAATTTTGTGTTTTTAATTCTATATTTTACAATTTATATTCTGTATTAGGTATTCTATATTCTATATTCTGTGTTATACATTCTATATTCTAAATTCTATATTCAGTATTCTGTATTCTATACTCTATATTCTGTGTTCTGCATTCCATGTTCTAAATTCTGGGTTGTGTATTCTGATTTCCTTATTCTATATTCTGTGCTCTTTATTCTATATTCTGTATTCTATATTCTACATTCCGTATTCTATATTGTATATTCTGTGTTCTATATTCTATATTTTAAATTCTATATTCAGTATTCTGTATTCTATATTCTAAATTCTGTGTTCTGCATGCCATGTTCTAAATTCTGGCTTCTATATTCTCTATTCTATATTGTATATTTTGTTTTTTCATTATATATTCTACATTCTAAATTCTGCATTCCGTATTCTATATTCTTTATACTGTGTTCTACATTCTATATTCTAAATTCTATATTCAGTATTCTGTATTCTATATTCTAAATTCTGTGTTCTGCATTCCATGTTCAAAATTCTGGGTTCAATATTCTTTATTCTATATTCTATATTCTGTGTTCTACATTCTATATTCTAAATTCTATATTCAGCATTCTGTATCCTATATTATAAATTCTGTGTTCCGCATTCTATATTCTAAATTCTATATTCTATATTATATATTCTATTTTCTACTTTCTATATACTAAATTCTATATTCAGTATTCTGATTCTATATTCTAAATTCTGTGTTCTGCATTCCATGTTCTAAATTCTGTATTCTATAATTTATATTCTGTGTTCAACTTTCTATATTCTTAATCCTGTATTCAGTATACTGTATTCTATATTTTACATTCTGTGTTCTACATTCTATATTCTAAATCCTATATTAGGTATACTGTATTATATATTATAAATTCTGTGTTCTGCATGCCATGTTCTAATTTCTGGTTTCTATATTCTCTTTTCCATATTTTATATTCTGTGTTCAAATTCTATATTCTGTATTCTATATTCTGCATTCCGTATTCTACATTATATATTCTGTGTTCTACCTTTTATATTCGAAATTCTATATTCAGTATTCTGTATTCTATATTCTAAATTAAGTGTTCTGCATTCCATGTTCTAAATTCTCTATTCTATATTCTATATTCTGTGTTCTAATTTCTATATTCTAAATTCTGTATTCAGTATTCTGTATTCTATATTCTAAATTCTGTGTTCTGCATTCTATGTTCTAAATTCTATGTTCAGTATACTGTAATATATATTCTAAATTCTTGATTCTGCATTCCATGTTCTAAATTCTGGGTTCTATATTCTGTATTCTATATTCTTTATACTGTGTTCTACATTCTATATTCTAAATTCTATATTCAGTATTCAGTATTCTATATTCTAAATTCAGTGTTCTGCATTCCATGTTCAAATTTCTCGGTTCAATATTCTTTAGTCTATATTCTATGTTCTGTTTTCTACATTCAATATTCTAAATACTATATTCAGCTTTCTGTATCCTATATTATAAATTCTGTGTTCTACATTCTATATTCTAAATTCTATATTCAGTATTATTTAATCTTAATTCTATATTCTGTGTTCTGCATAGCATGTTCTTAATTCTGGATTCTATATTCTGTATTCTACATTCTATATTCTCTGTTCTACATTCTATATTCTAAATTCTATATTCAGCAAACTTTACCCTATATTCTAAATTCTGTGTTCTTCATTAAATATTCTAAATTTTGTATTCAGTATTCTGTATTCTTTATTCTAAATTCTGAGTTCTGATTTCCATGTTCCAAATTCAGGCTTCAATATACTATAAGCTATATTTTCTATTCTGTTTTCTACATTCTATATTCTAAATTATATATTCATTATTATGTATTTTATATTCTATATTCTGTGTTCTACATTCAATTTTTTAATATTTTATTATGTATTCTGAATTCTATATTCTAAATTCTGTGTTCTGCATTCTATGTTCTAAATTCTATGTTCAGTATACTGTATTATATATTCTAAATTCTGTGTTCTGCATTAAAAATTCTAAATTCTGTTACCTGTATTCTTTTTTCCATATTCTATATTCTGTTTTCTACATTCTATATTCTGTATTCTATATTCTGCATTCCGAATTCTATATACAATATTCTGTGTTCTACTTTCTATATTCTAAATTCTATATTCAGCATTCTGTATGCTATATTCTAAATTCTGTGTTCTGCATTCCATGTTCTAAATTCTGGGATCTATAATCTATATTCTGTATTCTATTCTCTGTGTTCTTCATTCTATATTCTAAATACTATTTTCAGCTTTCTGTATTCTATATTATAAATTCTGTGTTCTACATTCTAAAATCTAAATTCTATATTCTGTATTATTTAAACTGTATTCTAAATTCTGTGTTTTTCATAGCATGTTCTTTATACTGGATTCTATATTCTGTATTCTACATTCTATATTCCGTGTTCTACATTCGAAATTCTACATTCTATATTCAGTATTCTGTATTCTATATTCTAAATTCTGTGTTCTGTATACTATGTTCTAAATTCAGAGTTCTATATTATCTATTCTATATTCTAAATTTTGTGTTTTTAATTCTATATTCTACAATCTATATTCTGTATTAGGTATTCTATATTCTATCTTCTGTGTTATACATTCTATATTCTAAATTCTATATTTAGTATTCTCTATTCTATATTCTATAGTCTGTGTTCTGAATTCCATGTTCTAAATTCTGGGTTGTGTATTCTGATTTCCATATTCTATATTCTATTTTCTTTATTCTATATTCTGTACTCTATATTCTACAGTCCGTATTCTATATTCTATATTCTATGTTCTACATTATTTATTCTAAATTCTCTATTCAGTATTCTGTATTGTATATTCTAAATTCGGTGTTCTGCATTCCATGTTCTAATTTCTGGCTTCTATATTCTCTATTATATATTGTATATTTTTTGTTTTCATTATATATTCTACATTCTATATTCTGCATTCCGTATTCTATAATCTTTATACTGTGTTCTACATACTATATTCTAAATACTATATTCAGTATTCTGTATTCTATATTCTAAATTCTGTGTTATGCATTCCACGTTCAAAATTCAGGGTTCAATATTCTTTATTCTATATTCTATATTCTGTGTTCTACATTCTATATTTTAAATTCTATATTCAGTATTATGTAATCTATATTCTAAATTCTGTGTTCTGCATAGCATGTTCTTTATTCTGGATTCTTTATTCTGTATACTACATACTATATACTTTGTGTTAAATTCTATATTCTAAATTCTATATTCAGTATTCTTTATTATATATTCTAAATTCTGTGTTCTCCATTCTATATTCTAAATTGTATATTCAGTATTCTGTATTCTATATTCTTAATTCTGAGTTCTGATTTCCGTGTTCCAAAATCTGGCTTCAATAATCTATAAGCTATATTTTTTATTCTGTTTTCTACATTCTATATTCTAAATTATATATTCAGTGTTATGTGTTTTATATTCTATATTCTGTGTACTACATTCAATTTTTTAATTGTTTTTTAAGTATTATGTATTCTATAATCTAAATTCTGTGTTCTGCATTCCATATTCTTAATACTGGGTTCAATATTCTTTATTCTCTATTCTGTATTCTGTGTTCCTCATTTTATATTGTAAATACTACATTCAGTATTCTTTATTCTATATTCTAAATAATGTTTTCTGCATTCCATGTTCTAAATTCTATATCCAGTATTCTGTATTCTATATTCAAAAATCTGTTTTCAGCATTCAATGTTCTAAATTCTATATTCAGTATTCTTTGTTCTATATAAAAATTCTGTGTTCGGCATTCCATGTTTAAATTCTGTGTGCTGTATTTTGTTTTCCATATTCTATATTCTGTGTTCTATATTCTATATTCTGTATTTTATATTCTACATTCCGTATTCTATTTTCTATATTCTGTGTTCTACATTCTCTATTCTAAATTCTATATTCAGTATACATTATTCTATATTTAAAATTCTGTGTTCTGCATTCCATGTTAAAATTCTGGCTTCTATATTCTCTATTTTATATTCTAAATTTTGTGTGCATCATTCTATATTTTACCTTCTATATTCTGCATTCCTTATTCTATATTCTTTTTAACGTGTTCTACATTCTATATTCTAAATTCTATATTCAGTATTCTGTATACTATATTCTAAATTCTGTGTTCTGCATTCTATAATCTAAATTGTATATTCAGTATTCTGAAATCTATATTCTAAATTCTGTGTTCTTCATTCCATATTCTAACATCTGGTTTCAATATTCTCTATTCTATATTCCATATTTTGTGTTCTTCATTCTATATTCTTCATTCTATATTCTGCATTCCGTATTCTATATCCTTTATACTGTGTTGTACATTCTATGTTCTAAATACTATATTCAGTATCCTGTATCCTATATTCTAAATTCTGTGTTCTACATTCCATGTTTTAAATTCAGGGTTCTTTATTCTGTTTTACATATTTTATATTCTGTGTTCTATATTCTATATTCTGTATTCTATATTCTACATTCCGTATTCTATATTCTATATTCTGTGTGCTACATTGTATATACTAAATTCTATATTCAGTATTCTGTATACTCTAATCTAAATTCTGTGTTCTGCATTCCATGTTCTATATTCTCGCTTCTATATTCTCTATTCTTTATTTTGTGTTCTTCATTCTATATTCTACATTCTATATTCTGCATTCCATATTCTATAAGCTTTATAGTGTGTTCTACATTCTATATTATAAATTCTATATTCAGTATTCTGTGTTCTATATTGTAAATTCTGTGTTCTGCATTCCATGTTCTAAATTCTGTGTTCAATATTCTTAATACTATATTCTATATTCTGATTTCTACTTTCTTTATTCTAAATTCTATATTCTGTATTCCGTTTTCTTATTTCTATATTCTGTGTTCCACATTCTATATTCTAATTAATTTATTCAGTATTCCTTATACTATATTCTATATTCTGTGTTCTACAATCCATATTCTAAATTCTATATGCAATATTCTATATTCTGTATTCTAAATACTGTGTTCTGCATTCCATGTTCTAACTTCTGGGATCTGTATTCTGTTATCCGTATTCTATATTCTGTGTTCTATATTCAATATTCTGTATTCTATATTCTACATTCCGTATTCTATATTCTCTATTCTGTGTCCTACATTCTATAATCTAAATTCTTTATTCATTATTCTCTATTCTATATTCTGTGTTCAACATTCTATATTCTAAATTCTATATTCAGTATTCTGTATACTATATTCTAAATTCTGTGTTCTGCATTCTATATTTTAAATTCTGGGTTCATATTCTCTATTCTATATTCCATATTTTGAGTTCTTCATTCTATATTCTTCATTCTATATTCAATATTCTGTATTGTATATTTTAAATTCTGTGTTTTGCTTTCTATGTTCTAAATTCTATATTCAGTATTCTGTGTTCAATATTCTAAATTCTGTGTTCTGCATTCTATTTTCTAAATTCTGGGTTCTGTATTCTGTTTTCCATAATCTATTTTCTGTTTTCTACATTCTATATACTGTTTTCTATATTCTGAATTCCGTAATCTATATTCTATATACTGTGTTCTACATTCCTATTCTAAATTCTATATTAAGTATTCTGTATTCTATATTCTAATTTCTGTGTTCAACATTCCATGTTTCAAATTCTGTGTTCTATATTCTCTATTCTATATTCTATATTTTGTGTTATTCATTTTATATTCTAAATTCTATATTCTGCATTCCGTATTCTATGTTCTATATACTTTGTTCTACATTCTATATTATAAATTCTATATTCAGTATTCTCTTTTCTAGATTCCAAATACTGTGTTCTTTATTCTCTCTTCCATATTCTATATTCTGTGTTTTACATTCTATATTCTAAATCGTATATTAAGTATACTGTGTTCTATATACTAAATTCTGTATTCTACATTCTATATTCTAAATTCTAGATTAAGTATTCTGTTTGCTATAGTTTAAATTCTGTGTTCTGTATCCCATGTTCTAATTTATGGGTTCTATATTCTGTACTCTATATTCTATATTCTGTGTTCTACTTTCTATATACTAAATTCTATATTCAATATTCTGTATTCTATATTCTAATTTCTGTGTTCTACTTTCTTTATCTAAATCCTATATTCAGTAAAATGTATTCTATATTCTAAATTGTGTGTTCTGCATTCCATGTTGTAAATTCTCTATTCTATATTCTGTATTCTGGGTTCTATATTCTAAATTCTGTGTTCTGAATTCCATGTTCTAAATTCTATGTTCTAAATCCTATATTCTGTATTCTATATTCTAAATTCTGTGTTCTGCATTCCATGTTTTAAATTCTGGGTTCTGTATTCTGTTATCCATATTCTGTATTCTGTGTTCTACATTCTATATTCTAAACTTTATATTCAGTATACTGTATTCTATATTCTAAATTCTGTGTTCGGAATTCCATGTTCTAAATTCTATATTCAGCATTGTGTATTCTATATATATTCTAAATTTTCTGTTCTACATTGTATATTCTAAATTCTATATTCAGTATTCTCTATTCTCTATTCTAAATTCTGTGTTCTGCATTCCATATTCTAAATTCTGGCTTCTATATTCTTTATTCTATATTCTATATTTTGTGTTATTCATTCTATATACTACATTCTATATGCTTCATTCCGTATACTATATTCTATATTCTGTATTCTACATTCTATATTCTAAATTCTATATTCAGTATTCTGTGTGCTACTTTCTAAATTCTGTGTTCTGCATTCCATGTTCTAAATTCTTTGTTCTGTATTCTGTTTCCATATTCTATGTTCTGTGTTCTAAATTCTGTATTCTTTATACTATATTCTGCATTCCGTATTCTATATTCTATATTCTGTGTTCTACATTCGATATTCTAAATACTATATTCAGTATTCTGTATTCTATATTCTAAATTCTGTGTTCTGCATTCATTATTCTAAATTCTCTATTCTATATTGTGTGTTCTACTTTCTATATTCTATATTCTATATTCAGTGTCCTGTAGTCTATATTCTAAATTCTGTGTTCTGAATTCTATATTCTAAATTCTATATTCAGTATAATTTATTTTATAATCTAAATTCTGTATTCTGCATTTTGTGTTGTAAATTATGGGTTCTGTATTCTGATTTCCATATTCTATATTCCGAATTCTAAATTCTGTTTTCTGTATTCTATATTCTGCATTCCGTATTCTATATTTTATATTCTGTGTTCTATATTCTATATTCTATATTCAGTATTCTGTGGTCTATATTTTAAATTCTGTGTTCTGTATTCCATGTTAAATTTTTGATTCTATATTCTCTATTCTGTATTCTATACTCTGTGTTCTACTTTCAATTTTCTAAATCCTATATTCAGTATTCTGTGGTGTATATTTTAAATTCTGTGTTCTACATTCTATAGTATAAATCCTATATTCAGCATTTTGTATTCAATATTCTAAATTCTGTGTTCTGCATTCCATATTCTAAATTCTATATTCAGTATTCTGTATCGCATATTCAAAATTCTGTGTTCTGCATTGCACGTTCTAAAATTTCTATTCTATATTCTATATTCTGTGTTCTACATTCTATATTCTAAATTCTATTTTCAGTATTCTGTATTCTATATTTTAATTTCTGTGTTCTGGATTCTATGTTTTAAATTTTGGGTTCTGTATACTCTATTATATATTCTGTGTTCTGCATTCTATATTCAATATCCTACATTCAGTATTCAGTATTTATATTTGAAACTCTGTGTTCTGCATTCCATGTTCTAAATTCTGGCTCATATATTCTCTATTCTATAGTCTATATTTTGCGTTCTTCATTCTATATTCTACAATCTATATTTTGCATTCTCTATTCTATATTCTATATTCTGTGTTCTACATTCAATATTCTAAGTTATTTATTCCACATTCTGTATTCTATATTCTAAATTCTGTGTTCTACATTCTATATTCTAAATTCTATATTCAGTAATCTCTATACTATATTCTAAATTCTGTGTTCTGCATTACATGTTCAAAATTCTGGGTTCTATATTCTGTTTTCCATATTTTATATTCTGTGTTCTAAATTCTATATTCTGTGTTCTATATTCTGCATTCCGTATTCTAGATTATATATTCTGTGTTCTACCTTCTATATTCCAAATTCCATATTCATTATTCTGTATTCTATATTCTAAATTCTGTGTTCTGCATTCTATATTCTAAATTATATATTCAGTGTTCTGTATTCTATATTCTAAATTCTGTGTTCTGCACTCCATGTTCTCAATTCTATATTCAGTATTCTGTATTCTATATTCTAAATTCTGTGTTCTGCATTCAATATTCTAAGTTCTATGATCAGTATAATGTATTATATATTCTAATTTCTGTGTTATGCATTCCATGTTCTAAATTGTGGGTTCTATAATCTATTTTCTATATTCTATATCTGTGTTCTACATTCTATATTCTAAGTACTATATTCAGATTTCTGTATTCTATAATATTAATTCTGTGTTCTACATTCTATATTTTAAATTCTATATTCAGTATTATTTAATCTATATTCTAAATTCTGTGTTCTGCATAGCATGTTCTTTATTCTGGATTCTTTATTCTGTATACTACATACTATATACTTTGTCTTAAATTCTATATTCTAAATTCTATATTCAGTATTCTTTATTATATATTCTATATTCTGTGTTCTACATTCTATATTCTAAATTATATATTCAGTGTTCTGTATTCTATATTCTAAATTCTGTGTTCTGCACTCCATGTTCTCAATTCTATATTCAGTATTCTGTATTCTATATTCTAAATTCTGTGTTCTGCATTCAATATTCTAAGTTCTATGATCAGTATAATGTATTATATATTCTAATTTCTGTGTTATGCATTCCATGTTCTAAATTGTGTGTTCTATAATCTATTTTCTATATTCTATATCTGTGTTCTACAATCTATATTCTAAATACTATATTCAGATTTCTGTATTCTATAATATTAATTCTGTGTTCTACATTCTATTTTTTTAAATTCTATATTCAGTATTATGTAATCTATATTCTAAATTCTGTGTTCTGCATAGCATGTTCTTTATTCTGGATTCTTTATTCTGTATACTACATACTATATACTTTGTCTTAAATTCTATATTCTAAATTCTATATTCAGTATTCTTTATTATATATTCTAAATTCTGTGTTCTCCATTCTATATTCTAAATTGTATATTCAGTATTCTGTATTCTATATTCTAAATTCTGAGTTCTGATTTCCGTGTTCCAAAATCTGGCTTCAATAATCTCTAGGCTATATTTTTTATTCTGTTTTTTACATTCTATATTCTAAATTATATATTCAGTGTTATGTGTTTTATATTCTATATTCTGTGTACTACATTCAATTTTTTAATTGCTTTTTAAGTATTATGTATTCTATAATCTAAATTCTGTGTTCTGCATTCCATGTTCTTAATACTGGGTTCAATATTCTTTATTCTCTATTCTGTATTCTGTGTTCCTCATTCTATATTCTAAATTCTACATTCAGTATTCTGTATTCTATATTCTAAATAATGTTTTCTGCATTCCATGTTCTAAATTCTATATCCAGTATTCTGTATTCTATATTCTAAAATCTGTTTTCAGCATTCAATGTTCTAAATTCTATATTCAGTATTCTTTGTTCTATATACAAAATTCTGTGTTCTGCATTCCATGTTTAAATTCTGGGTGCTGTATTTTGGTTTCCATATTCTATATTCTGTGTTTTATATTCTATATTCTGTATTTTATATTCTACATTCCGTATTCAATTTTCTATATTCTGTGTTCTACATTCTCTATTCTAAATTCTATATTCAGTATACTGTATTCTATATTTAAAATTCTGTGTTCTGCATTCCATGTTAAAATTCTGGCTTCTATATTCTCTATTGTATATTCTAAATTTTGTGTGCATCATTCTATATTTTACCTTCTATATTCTGCATTCCTTATTCTATATTCTTTATAACGTGTTCTACATTCTATATTCTAAATTCTATATTCAGTATTCTGTATACTATATTCTAAATTCTGTGTTCTGCATTCAATAATCTAAATTGTATATTCAGTATTCTGAAATCTATATTCTAAATTCTGTGTTCTTCATTCCATATTCTAAATTCTATATTCAGTATACTGTATCCTATGTTCTAAATTCTGGCTTCTGCATTTCATGTTCTAAATGCTGGGTTCTATTTTCTGTATTCTATATTTTAAATTCTGTGTCCTACATATTATATTCTAATTTCTCTATTCAGTATTCTGTATTTTATAGTCTAAATTCTGTGTTCTTCATTCCATATTCTAAATTCTGTGTTCTAAATTCTCTCTTCTATATACTATATTCTGTGTTTTACGTTCTATATTCTAAATACTTTATTTAGTATTCGGTATTCTATATTCTAAATTCTGTGTTCTACATTCTATGTTCTAAATTGTAGATTAAGTATTCTGTATGCTATAGTTTAAATTCTGTGTTCTACATTCCATGATCTAATTTCTGTGGTCTGTATTCTCAATTTTATATTCTTTATTTTGTGTTTTTCATTCTATATTCTGCATTCCGTCTTCTATATTCTTTATTTTGTGTTCTACATTCTATATTCTGAATCCTATATTCAGTATTCTGTATTCTATATTCTAAATTCTGTGTTCTGCATTCCGTGTTCTAAATTCTGGGTTCTATATCCTGTTTTCCCTATTCTATATTCTGTGTACTTCATTCTATATTCTGTATACTCTTTTCTGCATTCCGTAATCTACGTTCTATATTCTGTGTTCTACATGCTATATTATAAATTCTGTCTTCAGTATTCTGTATTCTATATTCTAAATGCTGTGTTCTGCATTTCATTTTCTAAATTCTATATTAAGTATACTGTATTCTATATTCTAAATTCTGTATTCGGCATTCCATGTTCTAAATTCTATATTCAGCATTCTGTATTCTATATATATTCTAAATTTTGTGTTCTACATTGTATATTCTAAATTCTATATTCAGTATTCTCTATTCTATATTCTAAATTCTGTGTTCTGCATTCCATATTCTAAATTCTGGCTTCTATATTCTTTATTCTATATTCTATATTTTGTGTTATTCATTCTATATTCTACATTCTATATGCTTCCTTCCGTACACTATATTCTATATTCTGTATTCTACATTCTATATTCTAAATTCTATATTCAGTATTCTGTGTGCTACTTTCTAAATTCTGTGTTCTGCATTCCATGTTCTAAATTCTGTGTTCTGTATTCTGTTTCCATATTCTATGTTCTGTGTTCTTAATTCTGTATTCTGTATACTATATTCTGCATTCCGTATTCTATATTCTATATTCTGTGTTCTACATTCGATATTCTAAATACTATATTCAGTATTATGTATTCTATATTCTAAATTCTGTGTTCTGCATTCATTATTCTAAATTCTCTATTCTATATTCTGTGTTCTACTTTCTATATTCTATATTCTATATTCAGTGTCCTGTAGTCTATATTCTAAATTCTGTGTTATGCATACCATGTTATAAATTCTATATTCAGTATTCTGTATTCTCTTTTCTAAATTCTGTGTTCTGAATACTATATTCTAAATTCTATATTCAGTATACTTTATTTTATAATTTAAATTCTGTATTCTGCATTTTGTGTTCTAAATTCTGGGTTCTGTATTCTGATTTCCATATTCTATATTCTGAATTCTAAATTCTATATTCTGTATTCTGTATTCTGCATTCCGTATTCTATATTTTATATTCTATGTTCTATATTCTATATTCTATATTCAGTATTATGTGGTCTATATTTTAAATTCTGTGTTCTGTATTCCATGTTAAATTTTTGATTCTATATTCTCTTTTCTGTATTTTATACTCTGTGTTCTACTTTCAATTTTCTAAATCCTATATTCAGTATTCTGTGGTGTATATTTTAAATTCTGTGTTCTACATTCTATAGTATAAATCCTATATTCAGCATTTTGTATTCAATATTCTAAATTCTGTGTTCTGCATTCTATATTCTAAATTCTATATTCAGTATTCTGTATCGCATATTCTAAATTCTGTGTTCTGCATTCCACGTTCTAAAATTTCTATTCTATATTCTATATTCTGTGTTCTACATTCTATATTCTAAATTCTATTTTCAGTATTCTGTATTCTATATTTTAATTTCTGTGTTCTGGATTCTATGTTTTAAATTTTGGGTTCTGTATACTCTATTATATATTCTGTGTTCTGCATTCTATATTCAATATCCTACATTCTGTATTCAGTATTTATATTTGAAATTCACTGTTCTGCATTCCATGTTCTAAATTCTGGCTCATATATTCTCTATTCTATAGTCTATATTTTGCGTTCTTCATTCAATATTCTACAATATATATTTTGCATTCTCTATTCTATATTCTATATTCTGTGTTCTACATTCAATATTCTAAGTTATTTATTCCACATTCTGTATTCTATATTCTAAATTCTGTGTTCTACATTCTATATTCTAAATTCTACATTCAGTAATCTCTATTCTATATTCTAAATTCTGTGTTCTGCATTACATGTTCAAAATTCTGGGTTCTATATTCTGTTTTCCATATTTTATATTCTGTGTTCTAAATTCTATATTCTGTGTTCTATATTCTGCACTCCGTATTCTACATTATATATTCTGTGTTCTACCTTCTATATTCCAAATTCCATATTCAGTATTCTGTATTCTATATTCTAAATTCTGTGTTCTGCATTCCACGTTCTAAAATTTCTATTCTATATTCTATATTCTGTGTTCTACATTCTATATTCTAAATTATATATTCAGTATTCTGTATTCTATATTCTAAAATCTGTGTTCTGCACTCCATGTTCTCAATTCTATATTCAGTATTCTGTATTCTATATTCTAAATTCTGTGTTCTGCATTCAATGTTCTAAGTTCTATGATCAGTATAATGTATTATATATTCTAATTTCTGTGTTATGCATTCCATGTTCTAAATTGTGGGTTCTATAATCTATTTTCTATATTCTATATCTGTGTTCTACATTCTATATTCTAAGTACTATATTCAGATTTCTGTATTCTATAATATTAATTCTGTGTTCTACATTCTATATTTTAAATTCTATATTCAGTATTATTTAATCTATATTCTAAATTCTGTGTTCTGCATAGCATGTTCTTTATTCTGGATTCTTTATTCTGTATACTACATACTATATACTTTGTCTTAAATTCTATATTCTAAATTCTATATTCAGTATTCTTTATTATATATTCTATATTCTGTGTTCTACATTCTATATTCTAAATTATATATTCAGTGTTCTGTATTCTATATTCTAAATTCTGTGTTCTGCACTCCATGTTCTCAATTCTATATTCAGTATTCTGTATTCTATATTCTAAATTCTGTGTTCTGCATTCAATATTCTAAGTTCTATGATCAGTATAATGTATTATATATTCTAATTTCTGTGTTATGCATTCCATGTTCTAAATTGTGTGTTCTATAATCTATTTTCTATATTCTATATCTGTGTTCTACAATCTATATTCTAAATACTATATTCAGATTTCTGTATTCTATAATATTAATTCTGTGTTCTACATTCTATTTTTTTAAATTCTATATTCAGTATTATGTAATCTATATTCTAAATTCTGTGTTCTGCATAGCATGTTCTTTATTCTGGATTCTTTATTCTGTATACTACATACTATATACTTTGTCTTAAATTCTATATTCTAAATTCTATATTCAGTATTCTTTATTATATATTCTAAATTCTGTGTTCTCCATTCTATATTCTAAATTGTATATTCAGTATTCTGTATTCTATATTCTAAATTCTGAGTTCTGATTTCCGTGTTCCAAAATCTGGCTTCAATAATCTCTAGGCTATATTTTTTATTCTGTTTTTTACATTCTATATTCTAAATTATATATTCAGTGTTATGTGTTTTATATTCTATATTCTGTGTACTACATTCAATTTTTTAATTGCTTTTTAAGTATTATGTATTCTATAATCTAAATTCTGTGTTCTGCATTCCATGTTCTTAATACTGGGTTCAATATTCTTTATTCTCTATTCTGTATTCTGTGTTCCTCATTCTATATTCTAAATTCTACATTCAGTATTCTGTATTCTATATTCTAAATAATGTTTTCTGCATTCCATGTTCTAAATTCTATATCCAGTATTCTGTATTCTATATTCTAAAATCTGTTTTCAGCATTCAATGTTCTAAATTCTATATTCAGTATTCTTTGTTCTATATACAAAATTCTGTGTTCTGCATTCCATGTTTAAATTCTGGGTGCTGTATTTTGGTTTCCATATTCTATATTCTGTGTTTTATATTCTATATTCTGTATTTTATATTCTACATTCCGTATTCAATTTTCTATATTCTGTGTTCTACATTCTCTATTCTAAATTCTATATTCAGTATACTGTATTCTATATTTAAAATTCTGTGTTCTGCATTCCATGTTAAAATTCTGGCTTCTATATTCTCTATTGTATATTCTAAATTTTGTGTGCATCATTCTATATTTTACCTTCTATATTCTGCATTCCTTATTCTATATTCTTTATAACGTGTTCTACATTCTATATTCTAAATTCTATATTCAGTATTCTGTATACTATATTCTAAATTCTGTGTTCTGCATTCAATAATCTAAATTGTATATTCAGTATTCTGAAATCTATATTCTAAATTCTGTGTTCTTCATTCCATATTCTAAATTCTATATTCAGTATACTGTATCCTATGTTCTAAATTCTGGCTTCTGCATTTCATGTTCTAAATGCTGGGTTCTATTTTCTGTATTCTATATTTTAAATTCTGTGTCCTACATATTATATTCTAATTTCTCTATTCAGTATTCTGTATTTTATAGTCTAAATTCTGTGTTCTTCATTCCATATTCTAAATTCTGTGTTCTAAATTCTCTCTTCTATATACTATATTCTGTGTTTTACGTTCTATATTCTAAATACTTTATTTAGTATTCGGTATTCTATATTCTAAATTCTGTGTTCTACATTCTATGTTCTAAATTGTAGATTAAGTATTCTGTATGCTATAGTTTAAATTCTGTGTTCTACATTCCATGATCTAATTTCTGTGGTCTGTATTCTCAATTTTATATTCTTTATTTTGTGTTTTTCATTCTATATTCTGCATTCCGTCTTCTATATTCTTTATTTTGTGTTCTACATTCTATATTCTGAATCCTATATTCAGTATTCTGTATTCTATATTCTAAATTCTGTGTTCTGCATTCCGTGTTCTAAATTCTGGGTTCTATATCCTGTTTTCCCTATTCTATATTCTGTGTACTTCATTCTATATTCTGTATACTCTTTTCTGCATTCCGTAATCTACGTTCTATATTCTGTGTTCTACATGCTATATTATAAATTCTGTCTTCAGTATTCTGTATTCTATATTCTAAATGCTGTGTTCTGCATTTCATTTTCTAAATTCTATATTAAGTATACTGTATTCTATATTCTAAATTCTGTATTCGGCATTCCATGTTCTAAATTCTATATTCAGCATTCTGTATTCTATATATATTCTAAATTTTGTGTTCTACATTGTATATTCTAAATTCTATATTCAGTATTCTCTATTCTATATTCTAAATTCTGTGTTCTGCATTCCATATTCTAAATTCTGGCTTCTATATTCTTTATTCTATATTCTATATTTTGTGTTATTCATTCTATATTCTACATTCTATATGCTTCCTTCCGTACACTATATTCTATATTCTGTATTCTACATTCTATATTCTAAATTCTATATTCAGTATTCTGTGTGCTACTTTCTAAATTCTGTGTTCTGCATTCCATGTTCTAAATTCTGTGTTCTGTATTCTGTTTCCATATTCTATGTTCTGTGTTCTTAATTCTGTATTCTGTATACTATATTCTGCATTCCGTATTCTATATTCTATATTCTGTGTTCTACATTCGATATTCTAAATACTATATTCAGTATTCTGTATTCTATATTCTAAATTCTGTGTTCTGCATTCATTATTCTAAATTCTCTATTCTATATTCTGTGTTCTACTTTCTATATTCTATATTCTATATTCAGTGTGCTGTAGTCTATATTCTAAATTCTGTGTTATGCATACCATGTTATAAATTCTATATTCAGTATTCTGTATTCTCTTTTCTAAATTCTGTGTTCTGAATACTATATTCTAAATTCTATATTCAGTATACTTTATTTTATAATTTAAATTCTGTATTCTGCATTTTGTGTTCTAAATTCTGGGTTCTGTATTCTGATTTCCATATTCTATATTCTGAATTCTAAATTCTATATTCTGTATTCTGTATTCTGCATTCCGTATTCTATATTTTATATTCTATGTTCTATATTCTATATTCTATATTCAGTATTATGTGGTCTATATTTTAAATTCTGTGTTCTGTATTCCATGTTAAATTTTTGATTCTATATTCTCTTTTCTGTATTTTATACTCTGTGTTCTACTTTCAATTTTCTAAATCCTATATTCAGTATTCTGTGGTGTATATTTTAAATTCTGTGTTCTACATTCTATAGTATAAATCCTATATTCAGCATTTTGTATTCAATATTCTAAATTCTGTGTTCTGCATTCTATATTCTAAATTCTATATTCAGTATTCTGTATCGCATATTCTAAATTCTGTGTTCTGCATTCCACGTTCTAAAATTTCTATTCTATATTCTATATTCTGTGTTCTACATTCTATATTCTAAATTCTATTTTCAGTATTCTGTATTCTATATTTTAATTTCTGTGTTCTGGATTCTATGTTTTAAATTTTGGGTTCTGTATACTCTATTATATATTCTGTGTTCTGCATTCTATATTCAATATCCTACATTCTGTATTCAGTATTTATATTTGAAATTCACTGTTCTGCATTCCATGTTCTAAATTCTGGCTCATATATTCTCTATTCTATAGTCTATATTTTGCGTTCTTCATTCAATACTCTACAATATATATTTTGCATTCTCTATTCTATATTCTATATTCTGTGTTCTACATTCAATATTCTAAGTTATTTATTCCACATTCTGTATTCTATATTCTAAATTCTGTGTTCTACATTCTATATTCTAAATTCTATATTCAGTAATCTCTATTCTATATTCTAAATTCTGTGTTCTGCATTACATGTTCAAAATTCTGGGTTCTATATTCTGTTTTCCATATTTTATATTCTGTGTTCTAAATTCTATATTCTGTGTTCTATATTCTGCACTCCGTATTCTACATTATATATTCTGTGTTCTACCTTCTATATTCCAAATTCCATATTCAGTATTCTGTATTCTATATTCTAAATTCTGTGTTCTGCATTCCACGTTCTAAAATTTCTATTCTATATTCTATATTCTGTGTTCTACATTCTATATTCTAAATTATATATTCAGTATTCTGTATTCTATATTCTAAAATCTGTGTTCTGCACTCCATGTTCTCAATTCTATATTCAGTATTCTGTATTCTATATTCTAAATTCTGTGTTCTGCATTCAATGTTCTAAGTTCTATGATCAGTATAATGTATTATATATTCTAATTTCTGTGTTATGCATTCCATGTTCTAAATTGTGGGTTCTATAATCTATATTCTATATTCTATACCTGTGTTCTAAATTCTATATTCTAAATACTATATTCAGATTTCTGTATTCTATAATATTAATTCTGTGTTCTACATTCTATATTTTAAATTCTATATTCAGTATTATGTAATCTATATTCTAAATTCTGTGTTCTGCATAGCATGTTCTTTATTCTGGATTCTTTATTCTGTATACTACATACTATATACTTTGTCTTAAATTCTATATTCTAAATTCTATATTCAGTATTCTTTATTATATATTCTATATTCTGTGTTCTCCATTCTATATTCTAAATTGTATATTCAGTATTCTGTATTCTATATTCTAAATTCTGAGTTCTGATTTCCGTGTTCCTAAATCTGACTTCAATAATCACTAAGCTATATTTTTAATTCTGTTTTCTACATTCTATATTCTAAATTATATATTCAGTGTTATGTGTTTTATATTCTATATTCTGTGTACTACATTCTATTTTTTAATTGTTTTTTAAGTATTATGTATTCTATAATCTAAATTCTGTGTTCTGCATTCCATGTTCTTAATACTGGGTTCAATATTCTTTATTCTCTATTCTGTATTCTGTGTTCCTCTTTCTATATTCTAAATTCTACATTCAGTATTCTGTATTCTATATTCTAAATAATGTTTTCTGCATTCCATGTTCTAAATTCTATATCCAGTATTCTGTATTCTATATTCTAAAATCTGTTTTGAGCATTCAATGTTCTAAATTCTATATTCAGTATTCTTTGTTCTATATACAAAATTCTGTGTTCTGCATTCCATGTTTAAATTCTGGGTGCTGTATTTTGTTTTCCATATTCTATATTCTGTGTTCTATATTCTATATTCTGTATTTTATATTCTACATTCCGTATTCAATTTTCTATATTCTGTGTTCTACATTCTCTATTCTAAATTCTATATTCAGTATACTGTATTCTATATTTAAAATTCTGTGTTCTGCATTCCATGTTAAAATTCTGGCTTCTATATTCTCTATTGTATATTCTAAATTTTGTGTGCATCATTCTATATTTTACCTTCTATATTCTGCATTCCTTATTCTATATTCTTTATAACGTGTTCTACATTCTATATTCTAAATTCTATATTCAGTATTCTGTATACTATATTCTAAATTCTGTGTTCTGCATTCTATAATCTAAATTGTATATTCAGTATTCTGAATTCTATATTCTAAATTCTGTGTTCTTCATTCCATATTCTAAATTCTGGTTTCAATATTCTCTATTCTATATTCCATATTTTGTGTTCTTCATTCTATATTCTTCATTCTATATTC
This sequence comes from Vicugna pacos, assembly GCF_048564905.1. Lineage (NCBI taxonomy): Eukaryota > Metazoa > Chordata > Mammalia > Artiodactyla > Camelidae > Vicugna > Vicugna pacos. The sequence goes on along the minus strand of NW_027328741.1, from coordinate 68,253,059 downwards.
TGCATTCCGTATTCTATATACTTTATACTGTGTTGTACATTCTATGTTCTTAATACTATATTCAGTATCCTGTATTCTATATTCTAAATTCTGTGTTCTACATTCCATGTTTTAAATTCAGGGTTCTGTATTCTGTTTTACATATTTTATATTCTGTGTTCTATATTCTATATTCTGTATTCTATATTCTACATTCCGTATTCTATATTCTATATTCTGTGTGCTACATTGTATATACTAAATTCTATATTCAGTATTCTGTATGCTCTATTCTAAATTCTGTGTTCTGCATTCCATGTTCTAAATTCTCGCTTCTATATTCTCTATTCTTTATTTTGTGTTCTTCATTCTATATTCTACATTCTATATTCTGCATTCCATATTCTACATGCTTTATACTGTGTTCTACATTCTATATTCTAAATTCAATATTCAGTATACTCTATTCTCTATTTTAAATTCTGTGTACTGCATTCCATGTTCTAAATACTATATTCAGTATTCTGTTTTGTATATTCTAAATTCTGTGTTCTGCATTCCATGCTCTAATTTCTGGGTTCTGTATTCATTTTTCCATATCCTATATACTGTTTTCTACATTCTATTTTCTACATTCTATATTCTGCATTCCGTATTCTATGTTCTATATTCTGTGTTCTACATTCTATATTATAAATTCTATATTAAGTATTTGTATTCTATATTCTAAATTCTGTGTTCTTCATTCCATGTTCTAAATACTGGGTTATATATTCTGCATTCTATATTCTAAATTCTGTGTTCTACATTCTATATTCTAAATTCTATATTCAGTATTCTGTATTCTATATTCTAAATTCTGGCTTCTGCATTTCATGTTCTAAATGCTGGGTTCTATTTTCTGTATTCTATATTTTAAATTCTGTGTCCTACATATTATATTCTAATTTCTCTATTCAGTATTCTGTATTTTATAGTCTAAATTCTGTGTTCTTCATTCCATGTTCTAAATTCTGTGTTCTAAATTCTCTCTTCTATATTCTATATTCTGTGTTTTACATTCTATATTCTAAATACTATATTTAGTATTCGGTGTTCTATATTATAAATTCTGTGTTCTACATTCTATGTTCTAAATTGTAGATTAAGTATTCTGTATGCTATAGTTTAAATTCTGTGTTCTACATTCCATGATCTAATTTCTGTGGTCTGTATTCTCAATTTTATATTCTTTATTTTGTGTTTTTCATTCTATATTCTGCATTCCGTCTTCTATATTCTATATTTTGTGTTCTACATTCTATATTCTGAATCCTATATTCAGTATTCTGTATTCTATATTCTAAATTCTGTGTTCTGCATTCCATGTTCTAAATTCTGGGTTCAATATTCTTAATACTATATTCTATATTCTGATTTCTACTTTCTTTATTCTAAATTCTATATTCTGTATTCCGTTTTCTTATTTCTATTTTCTGTGTTCCACATTCTATATTCTAATTAATTTATTCAGTATTCCTTATACTATATTCTATATTCTGTGTTCTACAATCCATATTCTAAATTCCATATGCAATATTCTCTATTCTGTATTCTAAATACTGTGTTCTGCATTCCATGTTCTAATTTCTGGGATCTGTATTCTGTTATCCGTATTCTATATTCTGTGTTCTATATTCAATATTGTGTATTCTATATTCTACATTCCGTATTCTATATTCTCTATTCTGTGTCCTACATTCTATAATCTAAATTCTTTATTCATTATTCTATATTCTATATTCTGTGTTCAACATTCTATATTCTAAATTCTATATTCAGTATTCTGTATACTATATTCTAAATTCTGTGTCCTGCATTCTATATTTTAAATTCTGTGTTCATATTCTGTATTCTATATTCCATATTTTGTGTTCTTCATTCTATATTCTTCATTCTATATTCAATATTCTGTATTGTATATTCTAAATTCTGTGTTTTGCTTTCTATGTTCTAAATTCTATATTCAGTATTCTGTGTTCAATATTCTAAATTCTGTGTTCTGCATTCTATTTTCTAAATTCTGGGTTCTGTATTCTGTTTTCCATAATCTATTTTCTGTTTTCTACATTCTATATACTGTTTTCTATATTCTGAATTCCGTAATCTATATTCTATATACTGTGTTCTACATTCCTATTCTAAATTCTATATTAAGTATTCTGTATTCTATATTCTAAATTCTGTGTTCAACATTCCATGTTTCAAATTCTGTGTTCTATATTCTCTATTCTATATTCTATATTTTGTGTTATTCATTTTATATTCTAAATTCTATATTCTGCATTCCGTATTCTATGTTCTATTTTCTGTGTTCTACATTCTATATTATAAATTCTATATTCAGTATTCTCTTTTAAGATTCCAAATACTGTGTTCTTTATTCTCTCTTCCATATTCTATATTCTGTGTTTTACATTCTATATTCTAAATCGTATATTAAGTATACTGTGTTCTATATACTAAATTCTGTATTCTACATTCTATATTCTAAATTCTAGATTAAGTATTCTGTTTGCTATAGTTTAAATTCTGTGTTCTGTATCCCATGTTCTCATTTATGGGTTCTATATTCTGTACTCTATATTCTATATTCTGTGTTCTACTTTCTATATACTAAATTCTATATTCTATATTCTGTATTCTATATTCTAATTTCTGTGTTCTACTTTCTTTATCTAAATCCTATATTCAGTAATATGTATTCTATATTCTAAATTGTGTGTTCTGCCTTCCATGTTGTAAATTCTCTATTCTATATTCTGTATTCTGGGTTCTATATTCTAAATTCTGTGTTCTGAATTCCATGTTGTAAATTCTATGTTCTAAATCCTATATTCTGTATTCTATTTTCTAAATTCTGTGTTCTGCAGTCCATGTTTTAAATTCTGGGTTCTGTATTCTGTTATCCATATTCTGTATTCTGTGTTCTACATTCTATATTCTAAACTTTATATTCAGTATACTGTATTCTATATTCTAAATTCTGTGTTCGGAATTCCATGTTCTAAATTCTATATTCAGCATTGTGTATTGTATATATATTCTAAATTTTGTGTTCTACATTCTAAATTCTAAATTCTATATTCAGTATTCTGTATTCAATATTCTAAATTCTGTGTTTTGCATTCCTTATTCTAAATTCTGGCTTCTATATTCTTTATTCTATATTCTATATTTTGTGTTATTCATTATATATTCTACATTCTATATCTTCATTCCGTATACTATATTCTATATTCTGTATTCTACATTCTATATTCTAAATTCTATATTCAGTATTCTGTGTTCTATATTCTAATTTCTGTGTTCTGCATTCCATGTTCTAAATTCTTTGTTTTGTATTCTGTTTCCATATTCTATATTCTGTGTTGTAAATTCTGTAATCTGTATACTATATTCTGCATTCCGTATTCTATAATCTATATTCTGTGTTCTACATTCGATATTCTAAATTCTATATTCAGTGTTTTGTATTCTATATTCTAAATTCTGTGTTTTGCATTCAATATTCTTAATTCTCTATTCTATATTCTATATTTTGTGTTCTAATTTCTATTTCTAAATTCTATATTCAGTGCTCTGTACTCTATATTCTAAATTCTGTGTTCTGCATTCCATGTTATAAATTTTTGATTCTATATTCTGTATTCTATATTCTGTACTCTGTGGTTTATTTTCAATTTCTAAATCCTATATTCAGTACTCTGTGGTCTATATTTTAAATTCTGTGTTCTATATTCTATAGTCTAAATCCTATATTCAGCATTTTGTATTCAATATTCTAAATTCTGTGTTCTGCATTCTATATTCTATATTCAGTATTCTGTATTCTATATTCTTAATTCTGTGTTCTGCATTCCATGTTCTAAATTCTCTATTCTAAAATATATAATCTATATTCTAATTTCTATATACTAAATTCTATATTCAGTATTCTGTATTCTATATTCTAAATTCTGTGTTCTGCTTTCCATGTTCTAAATTCTCTATTCTTTAATCTATATTCTGTGTTCTGCTTTCTATATTCTTAATTCTATATTCAGTATTCTGTATTCTATATTTAAAATTCTGTGTTCTACATCATATATTCTAAATCCTATATTAGGTATACTGTATTATATATTATAATTTCTGTGTTCTGCATACCATGTTCTAATTTCTGTGTTCTATATTCTCTTTTCCATATTTTATATTCTGTGTTCTAAATTCTATTTTCTGTATTCTATATTCTGTATTCCGTATTCTACATTATATATTCTATGTTCTACCTTTTATATTCCAAATTCTATATTCAGTATTCTATATTCTATATTCTAAATTAAGTGTTCTGAATTCCATGTTCTAAATTCTCTATTCTCTATTCTGTGTTCTACTTTCTATATTCTATATTCTATATTCAGTATTCTGTATTCTATATTCTAAATTCTGTGTTCTGCATTCTTTGTTCTAAATTCTATGTTCAGTATACTGTAATATATATTCTAAATTCTGTGTTCTGCATTCCATGATCTAAATTCTGGGTTCTATATTCTGTATTTTATATTCTATATTCTGTGTTCTACATTCTATATTCTAATTTCTATATTCAGTATTCTGTATTCTAAACTCTAAATTCTGTGTTCTGTATTCCATGTGCTATGTTCTGGCTTCTATATTATATATTCTATATTATATATATTGTATTCTTCATTCTATATTCTACATTCTATATTCTGCCTCCGTATTCTATATTCTATATTCTGTGTTCTACATTCTATATTCTAAATTCTGTATTCTGTATACTGTATTCTCTATTTTAAATTCTGTGTACTGCATTCCATGTTCTAAATACTATATTCAGTATTCTGTTTTCTATATTCTAAATTCTGTGTTCTGCATTCCATGTTCTAAATTCTGGGTTCTGTATTCTTTTTCCATATCCTATATACTGTTTTCTATATTCTATTTTCTACATTCTATATTCTGCATTCTGTATTCTATGTTCTATATTCTGTGTTCTACATTCTATATTATAAATTCTATATTAAGTATTTGTATTCTATATTCTAAATTCTGTGTTCTTCATTCCATGTTCTAAATACTGGGTTATATATTCTGCATTCTATATTCTAAATTCTGTGTTCTACATTCTATATTCTAAATTCTATATTCAGTATTCTGTATTCTATGTTCTAAATTCTGGCTTCTGCATTTCATGTTCTAAATGCTGGGTTCTATTTTCTGTATTCTATATTTTAAATCTGTGTCCTACATATTATATTCTAATTTCTCTATTCAGTATTCTGTATTTTATAGTCTAAATTCTGTGTTCTTCATTCCATGTTCTAAATTCTGTGTTCTAAATTCTCTCTTCTATATTCTATATTCTGTGTTTTACATTCTATATTCTAAATACTATATTTAGTATTCGGTGTTCTATATTCTAAATTCTGTGTTCTACATTCTATGTTCTAAATTGTAGATTAAGTATTCTGTATGCTATAGTTTAAATTCTGTGTTCTACATTCCATGATCTAATTTCTGTGGTCTGTATTCTCAATTTTATATACTTTATTTTGTGTTTTTCATTCTATATTCTGCATTCCGTCTTCTATATTCTATATTTTGTGTTCTACATTCTATATTCTGAATCCTATATTCAGTATACTGTATTCTATATTCTACATTCTGTGTTCTGCATTCCGTGTTCTAAATTCTGGTTTCTATATCCTGTTTTCCCTATTCTATATTCTGTGTACTTCATTCTATATTCTGTATACTCTTTTCTGCATTCCGTAATCTACATTCTATATTCTGTGTTCTACATGCTATATTATAAATTCTGTTTTCAGTATTCTGTATTCTATATTCTAAATGCTGTGTTCTGCATTCCATTTTCTAAATTCTATATTAAGTATACTGTATTCTATATTCTAAATTCTGTGTTCGGCATTCCATGTTCTAAATTCTATATTCAGCATTCTGTATTCTATATATATTCTAAATTTTGTGTTCTACATTGTATATTCTAAATTCTATATTCAGTATTCTCTATTCTATATTCTAAATTCTGTGTTCTGCATTCCATATTCTAAATTCTGGCTTCTATATTCTTTATTCTATATTCTATATTTTGTGTTATTCATTCTATATTCTACATTCTATATGCTTCATTCCGTATAGTATATTCTATATTCTGTATTCTACATTCTATATTCTAATTTCTATATTCAGTATTCTGTGTGCTACTTTCTTAATTCTTTGTTCTGCATTCTATGTTCTAAATTCTGTGTTCTGTATTCTGTTTCCATATTCTATGTTCTGTGTTCTAAATTCTGTATTCTGTATACTATATTCTGCATTCCGTATTCTATATTCTATATTCTGTGTTCTACATTCGATATTCTAAATACTATATTCAGTATTCTGTATTCTTTATTCTAAATTCTGTGTTCTGCATTCATTATTCTAAATTCTCTATTCTATATTCTGTGTTCTACTTTCTATATTCTATATTCTATATTCAGTGTCCTGTAGTCTATATTCTAAATTCTGTGTTCTGAATTCTATATTCTGAATTCTATATTCAGTATACTTTATTTTATAATCTAAATTCTGTATTCTGCATTTTGTGTTGTAAATTCTGGGTTCTGTATTCTGATTTCCATATTCTATATTCCGAATTCTAAATTCTGTTTTCTGTATTCTATATTCTGCATTCCGTATTCTATATTTTATATTCTGTGTTCTATATTCTATATTCTATATTCAGTATTCTGTGGTCTATATTTTAAATTCTGTGTTCTGTATTCCATGTTAAATTTTTGATTCTATATTCTCTATTCTGTATTCTATACTCTGTGTTCTACTTTCAATTTTCTAAATCCTATATTCAGTATTCTGTGGTGTATATTTTAAATTCTGTGTTCTACATTCTATAGTATAAATCCTATATTCAGCATTTTGTATTCAATATTCTAAATTCTGTGTTCTGCATTCCATATTCTAAATTCTATATTCAGTATTCTGTATCGCATATTCAAAATTCTGTGTTCTGCATTGCACGTTCTAAAATTTCTATTCTATATTCTATATTCTGTGTTCTACATTCTATATTCTAAATTCTATTTTCAGTATTCTGTATTCTATATTTTAATTTCTGTGTTCTGGATTCTATGTTTTAAATTTTGGGTTCTGTATACTCTATTATATATTCTGTGTTCTGCATTCTATATTCAATATCCTACATTCAGTATTCAGTATTTATATTTGAAACTCTGTGTTCTGCATTCCATGTTCTAAATTCTGGCTCATATATTCTCTATTCTATAGTCTATATTTTGCGTTCTTCATTCTATATTCTACAATCTATATTTTGCATTCTCTATTCTATATTCTATATTCTGTGTTCTACATTCAATATTCTAAGTTATTTATTCCACTATCTGTATTCTATATTCTAAATTCTGTGTTCTACATTCTATATTCTAAATTCTATATTCAGTAATCTCTATACTATATTCTAAATTCTGTGTTCTGCATTACATGTTCAAAATTCTGGGTTCTATATTCTGTTTTCCATATTTTATATTCTGTGTTCTAAATTCTATATTCTGTGTTCTATATTCTGCATTCCGTATTCTAGATTATATATTCTGTGTTCTACCTTCTATATTCCAAATTCCATATTCATTATTCTGTATTCTATATTCTAAATTCTGTGTTCTGCATTCTATATTCTAAATTATATATTCAGTGTTCTGTATTCTATATTCTAAATTCTGTGTTCTGCACTCTATGTTCTCAATTCTATATTCAGTATTCTGTATTCTATTTTCTAAATTCTGTGTTCTGCATTCAATATTCTAAGTTCTATGATCAGTATAATGTATTATATATTCTAATTTCTGTGTTGTGCATTCCATGTTCTAAATTGTGGGTTCTATAATCTATTTTCTATATTCTATATCTGTGTTCTACATTCTTTATTCTAAGTACTATATTCAGATTTCTGTATTCTATAATATTAATTCTGTGTTCTACATTATATATTTTAAATTCTATATTCAGTATTATTTAATCTATATTCTAAATTCTGTGTTCTGCATAGCATGTTCTTTATTCTGGATTCTTTATTCTGTTTACTACATACTATATACTTTGTCTTAAATTCTATATTCTAAATTCTATATTCAGTATTCTTTATTATATATTCTATATTCTGTGTTCTACATTCTATATTCTAAATTATATATTCAGTGTTCTGTATTCTATATTCTAAATTCTGTGTTCTGCACTCCATGTTCTCAATTCTATATTCAGTATTCTGTATTCTATATTCTAAATTAAGTGTTCTGAATTCCATGTTCTAAATTCTCTATTCTCTATTCTGTGTTCTACTTTCTATATTCTATATTCTATATTCTATATTCAGTATTCTGTATTCTATATTCTAAATTCTGTGTTCTGCATTCTTTGTTCTAAATTCTATGTTCAGTATACTGTAATATATATTCTAAATTCTGTGTTCTGCATTCCATGATCTAAATTCTGGGTTCTATATTCTGCATTCTATATTCTAAATTCTGTGTTCTACATTCTATATTCTAAATTCTATATTCAGTATTCTGTATTCTATGTTCTAAATTCTGGCTTCTGCATTTCATGTTCTAAATGCTGGGTTCTATTTTCTGAGTTCTATATTTTAAATCTGTGTCCTACATATTATATTCTAATTTCTCTATTCAGTATTCTGTATTTTATAGTCTAAATTCTGTGTTCTACATTCTATGTTCTAAATTGTAGATTAAGTATTCTGTATGCTATAGTTTAAATTCTGTGTTCTACATTCCATGATCTAATTTCTGTGGTCTGTATTCTCAATTTTATATTCTTTATTTTGTGTTTTTCATTCTATATTCTGCATTCCGTCTTCTATATTCTATATTTTGTGTTCTACATTCTATATTCTGAATCCTATATTCAGTATACTGTATTCTATATTCTACATTCTGTGTTCTGCATTCCGTGTTCTAAATTCTGGGTTCTATATCCTGTTTTCCCTATTCTATATTCTGTGTACTTCATTCTATATTCTGTATACTCTTTTCTGCATTCCGTAATCTACATTCTATATTCTGTGTTCTACATGCTATATTATAAATTCTGTTTTCAGTATTCTGTATTCTATATTCTAAATGCTGTGTTCTGCATTCCATTTTCTAAATTCTATATTAAGTATACTGTATTCTATATTCTAAATTCTGTGTTCGGCATTCCATGTTCTAAACTCTATATTCAGCATTCTGTATTCTATATATATTCTAAATTTTGTGTTCTACATTGTATATTCTAAATTCTATATTCAGTATTGTCTATTCTATATTCTAAATTCTGTGTTCTGCATTCCATATTCTAAATTCTGGCTTCTATATTCTTTATTCTATATTCTATATTTTGTGTTATTCATTCTATATTCTACATTCTATATGCTTCATTCCGTATACTATATTCTATATTCTGTATTCTACATTCTATATTCTAAATTCTATATTCAGTATTCTGTGTGCTACTTTCTAAATTCTTTGTTCTGCATTCTATGTTCTAATTTCTGTGTTCTGTATTCTGTTTCCATATTCTATGTTCTGTGTTCTAAATTCTGTATTCTGTATACTATATTCTGCATTCCGTATTCTATATTCTATATTCTGTGTTCTACATTCGATATTCTAAATACTATATTCAGTATTCTGTATTCTTTATTCTAAATTCTGTGTTCTGCATTCATTATTCTAAATTCTCTATTCTATATTCTGTGTTCTACTTTCTATATTCTATATTCTATATTCAGTGTCCTGTAGTCTATATTCTAAATTCTGTGTTCTGAATTCTATATTCTAAATTCTATATTCAGTATACTTTATTTTATAATCTAAATTCTGTATTCTGCATTTTGTGTTGTAAATTCTGGGTTCTGTATTCTGATTTCCATATTCTATATTCCGAATTCTAAATTCTGTTTTCTGTATTCTATATTCTGCATTCCGTATTCTATATTTTATATTCTGTGTTCTATATTCTATATTCTATATTCAGTATTCTGTGGTCTATATTTTAAGTTCTGTGTTCTGTATTCCATGTTAAATTTTTGATTCTATATTCTCTATTCTGTATTCTATACTCTGTGTTCTACTTTCAATTTTCTAAATCCTATATTCAGTATTCTGTGGTGTATATTTTAAATTCTGTGTTCTACATTCTATAGTATAAATCCTATATTCAGCATTTTGTATTCAATATTCTAAATTCTGTGTTCTGCATTCCATATTCTAAATTCTATATTCAGTATTCTGTATCGCATATTCAAAATTCTGTGTTCTGCATTGCACGTTCTAAAATTTCTATTCTATATTCTATATTCTGTGTTCTACATTCTATATTCTAAATTCTATTTTCAGTATTCTGTATTCTATATTTTAATTTCTGTGTTCTGGATTCTATGTTTTAAATTTTGGGTTCTGTATACTCTATTATATATTCTGTGTTCTGCATTCTATATTCAATATCCTACATTCAGTATTCAGTATTTATATTTGAAACTCTGTGTTCTGCATTCCATGTTCTAAATTCTGGCTCATATATTCTCTATTCTATAGTCTATATTTTGCGTTCTTCATTCTATATTCTACAATCTATATTTTGCATTCTCTATTCTATATTCTATATTCTGTGTTCTACATTCAATATTCTAAGTTATTTATTCCACTATCTGTATTCTATATTCTAAATTCTGTGTTCTACATTCTATATTCTAAATTCTATATTCAGTAATCTCTATACTATATTCTAAATTCTGTGTTCTGCATTACATGTTCAAAATTCTGGGTTCTATATTCTGTTTTCCATATTTTATATTCTGTGTTCTAAATTCTATATTCTGTGTTCTATATTCTGCATTCCGTATTCTAGATTATATATTCTGTGTTCTACCTTCTATATTCCAAATTCCATATTCATTATTCTGTATTCTATATTCTAAATTCTGTGTTCTGCATTCTATATTCTAAATTATATATTCAGTGTTCTGTATTCTATATTCTAAATTCTGTGTTCTGCACTCTATGTTCTCAATTCTATATTCAGTATTCTGTATTCTATTTTCTAAATTCTGTGTTCTGCATTCAATATTCTAAGTTCTATGATCAGTATAATGTATTATATATTCTAATTTCTGTGTTGTGCATTCCATGTTCTAAATTGTGGGTTCTATAATCTATTTTCTATATTCTATATCTGTGTTCTACATTCTTTATTCTAAGTACTATATTCAGATTTCTGTATTCTATAATATTAATTCTGTGTTCTACATTATATATTTTAAATTCTATATTCAGTATTATTTAATCTATATTCTAAATTCTGTGTTCTGCATAGCATGTTCTTTATTCTGGATTCTTTATTCTGTATACTACATACTATATACTTTGTCTTAAATTCTATATTCTAAATTCTATATTCAGTATTCTTTATTATATATTCTATATTCTGTGTTCTACATTCTATATTCTAAATTATATATTCAGTGTTCTGTATTCTATATTCTAAATTCTGTGTTCTGCACTCCATGTTCTCAATTCTATATTCAGTATTCTGTATTCTATATTCTAAATTAAGTGTTCTGAATTCCATGTTCTAAATTCTCTATTCTCTATTCTGTGTTCTACTTTCTATATTCTATATTCTATATTCAGTATTCTGTATTCTATATTCTAAATTCTGTGTTCTGCATTCTTTGTTCTAAATTCTATGTTCAGTATACTGTAATATATATTCTAAATTCTGTGTTCTGCATTCCATGATCTAAATTCTGGGTTCTATATTCTGCATTCTATATTCTAAATTCTGTGTTCTACATTCTATATTCTAAATTCTATATTCAGTATTCTGTATTCTATGTTCTAAATTCTGGCTTCTGCATTTCATGTTCTAAATGCTGGGTTCTATTTTCTGAGTTCTATATTTTAAATCTGTGTCCTACATATTATATTCTAATTTCTCTATTCAGTATTCTGTATTTTATAGTCTAAATTCTGTGTTCTACATTCTATGTTCTAAATTGTAGATTAAGTATTCTGTATGCTATAGTTTAAATTCTGTGTTCTACATTCCATGATCTAATTTCTGTGGTCTGTATTCTCAATTTTATATTCTTTATTTTGTGTTTTTCATTCTATATTCTGCATTCCGTCTTCTATATTCTATATTTTGTGTTCTACATTCTATATTCTGAATCCTATATTCAGTATACTGTATTCTATATTCTACATTCTGTGTTCTGCATTCCGTGTTCTAAATTCTGGGTTCTATATCCTGTTTTCCCTATTCTATATTCTGTGTACTTCATTCTATATTCTGTATACTCTTTTCTGCATTCCGTAATCTACATTCTATATTCTGTGTTCTACATGCTATATTATAAATTCTGTTTTCAGTATTCTGTATTCTATATTCTAAATGCTGTGTTCTGCATTCCATTTTCTAAATTCTATATTAAGTATACTGTATTCTATATTCTAAATTCTGTGTTCGGCATTCCATGTTCTAAACTCTATATTCAGCATTCTGTATTCTATATATATTCTAAATTTTGTGTTCTACATTGTATATTCTAAATTCTATATTCAGTATTGTCTATTCTATATTCTAAATTCTGTGTTCTGCATTCCATATTCTAAATTCTGGCTTCTATATTCTTTATTCTATATTCTATATTTTGTGTTATTCATTCTATATTCTACATTCTATATGCTTCATTCCGTATACTATATTCTATATTCTGTATTCTACATTCTATATTCTAAATTCTATATTCAGTATTCTGTGTGCTACTTTCTAAATTCTTTGTTCTGCATTCTATGTTCTAATTTCTGTGTTCTGTATTCTGTTTCCATATTCTATGTTCTGTGTTCTAAATTCTGTATTCTGTATACTATATTCTGCATTCCGTATTCTATATTCTATATTCTGTGTTCTACATTCGATATTCTAAATACTATATTCAGTATTCTGTATTCTTTATTCTAAATTCTGTGTTCTGCATTCATTATTCTAAATTCTCTATTCTATATTCTGTGTTCTACTTTCTATATTCTATATTCTATATTCAGTGTCCTGTAGTCTATATTCTAAATTCTGTGTTCTGAATTCTATATTCTAAATTCTATATTCAGTATACTTTATTTTATAATCTAAATTCTGTATTCTGCATTTTGTGTTGTAAATTCTGGGTTCTGTATTCTGATTTCCATATTCTATATTCCGAATTCTAAATTCTGTTTTCTGTATTCTATATTCTGCATTCCGTATTCTATATTTTATATTCTGTGTTCTATATTCTATATTCTATATTCAGTATTCTGTGGTCTATATTTTAAGTTCTGTGTTCTGTATTCCATGTTAAATTTTTGATTCTATATTCTCTATTCTGTATTCTATACTCTGTGTTCTACTTTCAATTTTCTAAATCCTATATTCAGTATTCTGTGGTGTATATTTTAAATTCTGTGTTCTACATTCTATAGTATAAATCCTATATTCAGCATTTTGTATTCAATATTCTAAATTCTGTGTTCTGCATTCCATATTCTAAATTCTATATTCAGTATTCTGTATCGCATATTCAAAATTCTGTGTTCTGCATTGCACGTTCTAAAATTTCTATTCTATATTCTATATTCTGTGTTCTACATTCTATATTCTAAATTCTATTTTCAGTATTCTGTATTCTATATTTTAATTTCTGTGTTCTGGATTCTATGTTTTAAATTTTGGGTTCTGTATACTCTATTATATATTCTGTGTTCTGCATTCTATATTCAATATCCTACATTCAGTATTCAGTATTTATATTTGAAACTCTGTGTTCTGCATTCCATGTTCTAAATTCTGGCTCATATATTCTCTATTCTATAGTCTATATTTTGCGTTCTTCATTCTATATTCAACAATCTATATTTTGCATTCTCTATTCTATATTCTATATTCTGTGTTCTACATTCAATATTCTAAGTTATTTATTCCACTATCTGTATTCTATATTCTAAATTCTGTGTTCTACATTCTATATTCTAAATTCTATATTCAGTAATCTCTATACTATATTCTAAATTCTGTGTTCTGCATTACATGTTCAAAATTCTGGGTTCTATATTCTGTTTTCCATATTTTATATTCTGTGTTCTAAATTCTATATTCTGTGTTCTATATTCTGCATTCCGTATTCTAGATTATATATTCTGTGTTCTACCTTCTATATTCCAAATTCCATATTCATTATTCTGTATTCTATATTCTAAATTCTGTGTTCTGCATTCTATATTCTAAATTATATATTCAGTGTTCTGTATTCTATATTCTAAATTCTGTGTTCTGCACTCCATGTTCTCAATTCTATATTCAGTATTCTGTATTCTATATACTAAATTCTGTGTTCTGCATTCAATATTCTAAGTTCTATGATCAGTATAATGTATTATATATTCTAATTTCTGTGTTATGCATTCCATGTTCTAAATTGTGGGTTCTATAATCTATTTTCTATATTCTATATCTGTGTTCTACATTCTTTATTCTAAGTACTATATTCAGATTTCTGTATTCTATAATATTAATCCTGTGTTCTACATTCTATATTTTAAATTCTATATTCAGTATTATGTAATCTATATTCTAAATTCTGTGTTCTGCATAGCATGTTCTTTATTCTGGATTCTTTAGTCTGTATACTACATACTATATACTTTGTCTTAAATTCTATATTCTAAATTCTATATTCAGTATTCTTTATTATATATTCTAAATTCTGTGTTCTCCATTCTATATTCTAAATTGTATATTCAGTATTCTGTATTCTATATTCTAAATTCTGAGTTCTGATTTCCGTGTTCCAAAATCTGGCTTCAATAATCTCTAAGCTATATTTTTTATTCTGTTTTCTACATTCTATATTGTAAATTATATATTCAGTGTTATGTGTTTTATATTCTATATTCTGTGTACTACATTCAATTTTTTAATTGTTTTTTAAGTATTATGTATTCTATAATCTAAATTCTGTGTTCTGCATTCCATGTTCTTAATACTGGGTTCAATATTCTTTATTCTCTATTCTGTATTCTGTGTTCCTCATTCTATATTCTAAATTCTACATTCAGTATTCTGTATTCTATATTCTAAATAATGTTTTCTGCATTCCATGTTCTAAATTCTATATCCAGTATTCTGTATTCTATATTCTAAAATCTGTTTTCAGCATTCAATGTTCTAAATTCTATATTCAGTATTCTTTGTTCTATATAAAAAATTCTGTGTTCTGCATTCCTTGTTTAAATTCTGGGTGCTGTATTTTGTTTTCCATATTCTATATTCTGAGTTCTATATTCTATATTCTGTATTTTATATTCTAAATTCCGTATTCTATTTTCTATATTCTGTGTTCTACATTCTCTATTCTAAATTCTATATTCAGTATACTGTATTCTATATTTAAAATTCTGTGTTCTGCATTCCATGTTAAAATTCTGGCTTCTATATTCTCTATTGTATATTCTAAATTTTGTGTGCATCATTCTATATTTTACCTTCTATATTCTGCATTCCTTATTCTATATTCTTTCTAACGTGTTCTACATTCTATATTCTAAATTCTATATTCAGTATTCTGTATACTATATTCTAAATTCTGTGTTCTGCATTCTATAATCTAAATTGTATATTCAGTATTCTGAATTGTATATTCTAAATTCTGTGTTCTTCATTCCATATTCTAAATTCAGGTTTCAATATTCTCTATTCTATATTCCATATTTTGTGTTCTTCATTCTATATTCTTCATTCTATATTCTGCATTCCGTATTCTATATCCTTTATACTGTGTTGTACATTCTATGTTCTAAATACTATATTCAGTATCCTGTATCCTATATTCTAAATTCTGTGTTCTACATTCCATGTT
This sequence comes from Vicugna pacos, assembly GCF_048564905.1. Classification (NCBI taxonomy): domain Eukaryota; kingdom Metazoa; phylum Chordata; class Mammalia; order Artiodactyla; family Camelidae; genus Vicugna; species Vicugna pacos. Next base: position 68,237,047 of record NW_027328741.1, on the reverse strand, counting down.
TTAAATTCAGGGTTCTGTATTCTGTTTTACATATTTTATATTCTGTGTTCTATATTCTATATTCTGTATTCTATATTCTACATTCCGTATTCTATATTCTATATTCTGTGTGCTACATTGTATATACTAAATTCTATATTCAGTATTCTGTATACTCTATTCTAAATTCTGTGTTCTGCATTCCATGTTCTAAATTCTCGCTTCTATATTCTCTATTCTTTATTTTGTGTTCTTCATTCTATATTCTACATTCTATATTCTGCATTCCATATTCTATAAGCTTTATACTGTGTTCTACATTCTATATTATAAATTCTATATTCAGTATTCTGTTTTCTATATTGTAAATTCTGTGTTCTGCATTCCATGTTCTAAATTCTGGGTTCAATATTCTTAATACTATATTCTATATTCTGATTTCTACTTTCTATATTCTAAATTCTATATTCTGTATTCCGTTTTCTTATTTCTATATTCTGTGTTCCACATTCTATATTCTAATTAATTTATTCAGTATTCCTTATACTATATTCTATATTCTGTGTTCTACAATCCATATTCTAAATTCTATATGCAATATTCTCTATTCTGTATTCTAAATACTGTGTTCTGCATTCCATGTTCTAACTTCTGGGATCTGTATTCTGTTATCCGTATTCTATATTCTGTGTTCTATATTCAATATTCTGTATTCTATATTCTACATTCCGTATTCTATATTCTCTATTCTGTGTCCTACATTCTATAATCTAAATTCTTTATTCATTATTCTATATTCTATATTCTGTGTTCAACATTCTATATTCTAAATTCTATATTCAGTATTCTGTATACTATATTCTAAATTCTGTGTTCTGCATTCTATATTTTAAATTCTGTGTTCATATTCTCTATTCTATATTCCATATTTTGTGTTCTTCATTCTATATTCTTCATTCTATATTCAATATTCTGTATTGTATATTCTAAATTCTGTGTTTTGCTTTCTATGTTCTAAATTCTATATTCAGTATTTTGTGTTCAATATTCTAAATTCTGTGTTCTGCATTCTATTTTCTAAATTCTGGGTTCTGTATTCTGTTTTCCATAATCTATTTTCTGTTTTCTACATTCTATATACTGTTTTGTATATTCTGAATTCCGTAATCTATATTCTATATACTGTGTTCTACATTCCTATTCTAAATTCTATATTAAGTATTCTGTATTCTATATTCTAAATTCTGTGTTCAACATTCCATGTTTCAAATTCTGTGTTCTATATGCTCTATTCTCTATTCTATATTTTGTGTTATTCATTTTATATTCTAAATTATATATTCTGCATTCCGTATTCTATGTTCTATTTTCTGTGTTCTACATTCTATATTATAAATTCTATATTCAGTATTCTCTTTTCTAGATTCCAAATACTGTGTTCTTTATTCTCTCTTCCATATTCTATATTCTGTGTTTTACATTCTATATTCTAAATCGTATATTATGTATACTGTGTTCTATATACTAAATTCTGTATTCTACATTCTATATTCTAAATTCTAGATTAGGTATTCTGTTTGCTATAGTTTAAATTCTGTGTTCTGTATCCCATGTTCTAATTTATGGGTTCTATATTCCGTACTCTATATTCTATATTCTGTGTTCTACTTTCTATATACTAAATTCTATATTCAATATTCTGTATTCTATATTCTAATTTCTGTGTTCTACTTTCTTTATCTAAATCCTATATTCAGTAATATGTATTCTATATTCTAAATTGTGTGTTCTGCCTTCCATGTTGTAAATTCTCTATTCTATATTCTGTATTCTGGGTTCTATATTCTAAATTCTGTGTTCTGAATTCCATGTTCTAAATTCTATGTTCTAAATCCTATATTCTGTATTCTATATTCTAAATTCTGTGTTCTGCAGTCCATGTTTTAAATTCTGGGTTCTGTATTCTGTTATCCATATTCTGTATTCTGTGTTCTACATTCTATATTCTAAACTTTATATTCAGTATACTGTATTCTATATTCTAAATTCTGTGTTCGGAATTCCATGTTCTAAATTCTATATTCAGCATTGTGTATTGTATATATATTCTAAATTTTGTGTTCTACATTCTAAATTCTAAATTCTATATTCAGTATTCTGTATTCAATATTCTAAATTCTGTGTTTTGCATTCCTTATTCTAAATACTGCCTTCTATATTCTTTATTCTATATTCTATATTTTGTGTTATTCATTATATATTCTACATTCTATATCTTCATTCCGTATACTATATTCTATATTCTGTATTCTACATTCTATATTCTAAATTCTATATTCAGTATTCTGTGTTCTATATTCTAATTTCTGTGTTCTGCATTCCATGTTCTAAATTCTTTGTTTTGTATTCTGTTTCCATATTCTATATTCTGTGTTGTAAATTCTGTAATCTGTATACTATATTCTGCATTCCGTATTCTATAATCTATATTCTGTGTTCTACATTCGATATTCTAAATTCTATATTCAGTGTTTTGTATTCTATATTCTAAATTCTGTGTTTTGCATTCAATATTCTAAATTCTCTATTCTATATTCTATATTTTGTGTTCTAATTTCTATATTCTAAATTCTATATTCAGTGCTCTGTACTCTATATTCTAAATTCTGTGTTCTGCATTCCATGTTATAAATTTTTGATTCTATATTCTGTATTCTATATTCTGTACTCTGTGGTTTATTTTCAATTTCTAAATTCTATATTCAGTACTCTGTGGTCTATATTTTAAATTCTGTGTTCTATATTCTATAGTCTAAATCCTATATTCAGCATTTTGTATTCAATATTCTAAATTCTGTGTTCTGCATTCTATATTCTATATTCTATATTCAGTATTCTGTATTCTATATTCTTAATTCTGTGTTCTGCATTCCATGTTCTAAATTCTCTATTCTAAAATATATAATCTATTTTCTAATTTCTATATACTAAATTCTATATTCAGTATTCTGTATTCTATATTCTAAATTCTGTGTTCTACTTTCCATGTTCTAAATTCTCTATTCTTTAATCTATATTCTGTGTTCTGCTTTCTATATTCTTAATTCTATATTCAGTATTCTGTATTCTATATTTAAAATTCTGTGTTCTACATCATATATTCTAAATCCTATATTAGGTATACTGTATTATATATTATAATTTCTGTGTTCTGCATACCATGTTCTAATTTCTGTGTTCTATATTCTCTTTTCCATATTTTATATTCTGTGTTCTAAATTCTATTTTCTGTATTCTATATTCTGTATTCCGTATTCTACATTATATATTCTATGTTCTACCTTTTATATTCCAAATTCTATATTCAGTATTCTGTATTCTATATTCTAAATTAAGTGTTCTGAATTCCATGTTCTAAATTCTCTATTCTCTATTCTGTGTTCTACTTTCTATATTCTATATTCTATATTCAGTATTCTGTATTCTATATTCTAAATTCTGTGTTCTGCATTCTTTGTTCTAAATTCTATGTTCAGTATACTGTAATATATATTCTAAATTCTGTGTTCTGCATTCCATGATCTAAATTCTGGGTTCTATATTCTGCATTCTATATTCTAAATTCTGTGTTCTACATTCTATATTCTAAATTCTATATTCAGTATTCTGTATTCTATGTTCTAAATTCTGGCTTCTGCATTTCATGTTCTAAATGCTGGGTTCTATTTTCTGTGTTCTATATTTTAAATCTGTGTCCTACATATTATATTCTAATTTCTCTATTCAGTATTCTGTATTTTATAGTCTAAATTCTGTGTTCTACATTCTATGTTCTAAATTGTAGATTAAGTATTCTGTATGCTATAGTTTAAATTCTGTGTTCTACATTCCATGATCTAATTTCTGTGGTCTGTATTCTCAATTTTATATTCTTTATTTTGTGTTTTTCATTCTATATTCTGCATTCGGTCTTCTATATTCTATATTTTGTGTTCTACATTCTATATTCTGAATCCTATATTCAGTATACTGTATTCTATATTCTACATTCTGTGTTCTGCATTCCGTGTTCTAAATTCTGGGTTCTATATCCTGTTTTCCCTATTCTATATTCTGTGTACTTCATTCTATATTCTGTATACTCTTTTCTGCATTCCGTAATCTACATTCTATATTCTGTGTTCTACATGCTATATTATAAATTCTGTTTTCAGTATTCTGTATTCTATATTCTAAATGCTGTGTTCTGCATTCCATTTTCTAAATTCTATATTAAGTATACTGTATTCTATATTCTAAATTCTGTGTTCTGCATTCCATGTTCTAAATTCTATATTCAGCATTCTGTATTCTATATATATTCTAAATTTTGTGTTCTACATTGTATATTCTAAATTCTATATTCAGTATTGTCTATTCTATATTCTAAATTCTGTGTTCTGCATTCCATATTCTAAATTCTGGCTTCTATATTCTTTATTCTATATTCTATATTTTGTGTTATTCATTCTATTTTCTACATTCTATATGCTTCATTCCGTATACTATATTCTATATTCTGTATTCTACATTCTATATTCTAAATTCTATATTCAGTATTCTGTGTGCTACTTTCTAAATTCTTTGTTCTGCATTTTATGTTCTAATTTCTGTGTTCTGTATTCTGTTTCCATATTCTATGTTCTGTGTTCTAAATTCTGTATTCTGTATACTATATTCTGCATTCCGTATTCTCTATTCTATATTCTGTGTTCTACATTCGATATTCTAAATACTATATTCAGTATTCTGTATTCTTTATTCTAAATTCTGTGTTCTGCATTCATTATTCTAAATTCTCTATTCTATATTCTGTGTTCTACTTTCTGTATTCTATATTCTATATTCAGTGTCCTGTAGTCTATATTCTAAATTCTGTGTTCTGAATTCTATATTCTAAATTCTATATTCAGTATACTTTATTTTATAATCTAAATTCTGTATTCTGCATTTTGTGTTGTAAATTCTGGGTTCTGTATTCTGATTTCCATATTCTATATTCCGAATTCTAAATTCTGTTTTCTGTATTCTATATTCTGCATTCCGTATTCTATATTTTATATACTGTGTTCTATATTCTATATTCTATATTCAGTATTCTGTGGTCTATATTTTAAATTCTGTGTTCTGTATTCCATGTTAAATTTTTGATTCTATATTCTCTATTCTGTATTCTATACTCTGTGTTCTACTTTCAATTTTCTAAATCCTATATTCAGTATTCTGTGGTGTATATTTTAAATTCTGTGTTCTACATTCTATAGTATAAATCCTATATTCAGCATTTTGTATTCAATATTCTAAATTCTGTGTTCTGCATTCCATATTCTAAATTCTATATTCAGTATTCTGTATCGCATATTCAAAATTCTGTGTTCTGCATTGCACGTTCTAAAATTTCTATTCTATATTCTATATTCTGTGTTCTACATTCTATATTCTAAATTCTATTTTCAGTATTCTGTATTCTATATTTTAATTTCTGTGTTCTGGATTCTATGTTTTAAATTTTGGGTTCTGTATACTCTATTATATATTCTGTGTTCTGCATTCTATATTCAATATCCTACATTCAGTATTCAGTATTTATATTTGAAACTCTGTGTTCTGCATTCCATGTTCTAAATTCTGGCTCATATATTCTCTATTCTATAGTCTATATTTTGCGTTCTTCATTCTATATACTACAATCTATATTTTGCATTCTCTATTCTATATTCTATATTCTGTGTTCTACATTCAATATTCTAAGTTATTTATTCCACTATCTGTATTCTATATTCTAAATTCTGTGTTCTACATTCTATATTCTAAATTCTATATTCAGTAATCTCTATACTATATTCTAAATTCTGTGTTCTGCATTACATGTTCAAAATTCTGGGTTCTATATTCTGTTTTCCATATTTTATATTCTGTGTTCTAAATTCTATATTCTGTGTTCTATATTCTGCATTCCGTATTCTAGATTATATATTCTGTGTTCTACCTTCTATATTCCAAATTCCATATTCATTATTCTGTATTCTATATTCTAAATTCTGTGTTCTGCATTCTATATTCTAAATTATATATTCAGAGTTCTGTATTCTATATTCTAAATTCTGTGTTCTGCACTCCATGTTCTCAATTCTATATTCAGTATTCTGTATTCTATATTCTAAATTCTGTGTTCTGCATTCAATATTCTAAGTTCTATGATCAGTATAATGTATTATATATTCTAATTTCTGTGTTATGCATTCCATGTTCTAAATTGTGGATTCTATAATCTATTTTCTATATTCTATATCTGTGTTCTACATTCTATATTCTAAGTACTATATTCAGATTTCTGTATTCTATAATATTAATTCTGTGTTCTACATTCTATATTTTAAATTCTATATTCAGTATTATTTAATCTATATTCTAAATTCTGTGTTCTGCATAGCATGTTCTTTATTCTGGATTCTTTATTCTGTATACTACATACTATATACTTTGTCTTAAATTCTATATTCTAAATTCTATATTCAGTATTCTTTATTATATATTCTATATTCTATGTTCTACATTCTATATTCTAAATTATATATTCAGTGTTCTGTATTCTATATTCTAAATTCTGTGTTCTGCACTCCATGTTCTCAATTCTATATTCAGTATTCTGTATTCTATATTCTAAATTCTGTGTTCTGCATTCAATATTCTAAGTTCTATGATCAGTATAATGTATTATATATTCTAATTTCTGTGTTATGCATTCCATGTTCTAAATTGTGGGTTCTATAATCTATTTTCTATATTCTATATCTGTGTTCTACATTCTATATTCTAAATACTATATTCAGATTTCTGTATTCTATAATATTAATTCTGTGTTCTACATTCTATATTTTAAATTCTATATTCAGTATTATGTAATCTATATTCTAAATTCTGTGTTCTGCATAGCATGTTCTTTATTCTGGATTCTTTATTCTGTATACTACATACTATATACTTTGTGTTAAATTCTATATTCTAAATTCTATATTCAGTATTCTTTATTATATATTCTAAATTCTGTGTTCTCCATTCTATATTCTAAATTGTATATTCAGTATTCTGTATTCTATATTCTTAATTCTGAGTTCTGATTTCCGTGTTCCAAAATCTGGCTTCAATAATCTATAAGCTATATTTTTTATTCTGTTTTCTACATTCTATATTCTAAATTATATATTCAGTGTTATGTGTTTTATATTCTATATTCTGTGTACTACATTCAATTTTTTAATTGTTTTTTAAGTATTATGTATTCTATAATCTAAATTCTGTGTTCTGCATTCCATGTTCTTAATACTGGGTTCAATATTCTTTATTCTCTATTCTGTATTCTGTGTTCCTCATTCTATATTCTAAATTCTACATTCAGTATTCTGTATTCTATATTCTAAATAATGTTTTCTGCATTCCATGTTCTAAATTCTATATCCAGTATTCTGTATTCTATATTCTAAAATCTGTTTTCAGCATTCAATGTTCTAAATTCTATATTCAGTATTCTTTGTTCTATATAAAAAATTCTGTGTTCTGCATTCCATGTTTAAATTCTGGGTGCTGTATTTTGTTTTCCATATTCTATATTCTGTGTTCTATATTCTATATTCTGTATTTTATATTCTACATTCCGTATTCTATTTTCTATATTCTGTGTTCTACATTCTCTATTCTAAATTCTATATTCAGTATACTGTATTCTATATTTAAAATTCTGTGTTCTGCATTCCATGTTAAAATTCTGGCTTCTATATTCTCTATTGTATATTCTAAATTTTGTGTGCATCATTCTATATTTTACCTTCTATATTCTGCATTCCTTATTCTATATTCTTTCTAACGTGTTCTACATTCTATATTCTAAATTCTATATTCAGTATTCTGTATACTATATTCTAAATTCTGTGTTCTGCATTCTATAATCTAAATTGTATATTCAGTATTCTGAATTCTATATTCTAAATTCTGTGTTCTTCTTTCCATATTCTAAATTCTGGTTTCAATATTCTCTATTCTATATTCCATATTTTGTGTTCTTCATTCTATATTCTTCATTCTATATTCTGCATTCCGTATTCTATATCCTTTATACTGTGTTGTACATTCTATGTTCTAAATACTATATTCAGTATCCTGTATCCTATATTCTAAATTCTGTGTTCTACATTCCATGTTTTAAATTCAGGGTTCTGTATTCTGTTTTACATATTTTATATTCTGTGTTCTATATTCTATATTCTGTATTCTATATTCTACATTCCGTATTCTATATTCTATATTCTGTGTGCTACATTGTATATACTAAATTCTATATTCAGTATTCTGTATACTCTATTCTAAATTCTGTGTTCTGCATTCCATGTTCTAAATTCTCGCTTCTATATTCTCTATTCTTTATTTTGTGTTCTTCATTCTATATTCTACATTCTATATTCTGCATTCCATATTCTATAAGTTTATACTGTGTTCTACATTCTATATTATAAATTCTATATTCAGTATTCTGTGTTCTATATTGTAAATTCTGTGTTCTGCATTCCATGTTCTAAATTCTGGGTTCAATATTCTTAATACTATATTCTATATTCTGATTTCTACTTTCTATATTCTAAATTCTATATTCTGTATTCCGTTTTCTTATTTCTATATTCTGTGTTCCACATTCTATATTCTAATTAATTTATTCAGTATTCCTTATACTATATTCTATATTCTGTGTTCTACAATCCATATTCTAAATTCTATATGCAATATTCTCTATTCTGTATTCTAAATACTGTGTTCTGCATTCCATGTTCTAACTTCTGGGATCTGTATTCTGTTATCCGTATTCTATATTCTGTGTTCTATATTCAATATTCTGTATTCTATATTCTACATTCCGTATTCTATATTCTCTATTCTGTGTCCTACATTCTATAATCTAAATTCTTTATTCATTATTCTATATTCTATATTCTGTGTTCAACATTCTATATTCTAAATTCTATATTCAGTATTCTGTATACTATATTCTAAATTCTGTGTTCTGCATTCTATATTTTAAATTCTGTGTTCATATTCTCTATTCTATATTCCATATTTTGTGTTCTTCATTCTATATTCTTCATTCTATATTCAATATTCTGTATTGTATATTCTAAATTCTGTGTTTTGCTTTCTATGTTCTAAATTCTATATTCAGTATTCTGTGTTCAATATTCTAAATTCTGTGTTCTGCATTCTATTTTCTAAATTCTGGGTTCTGTATTCTGTTTTCCATAATCTATTTTCTGTTTTCTACATTCTATATACTGTTTTCTATATTCTGAATTCCGTAATCTATATTCTATATACTGTGTTCTACATTCCTATTCTAAATTCTATATTAAGTATTCTGTATTCTATATTCTAAATTCTGTGTTCAACATTCCATGTTTCAAATTCTGTGTTCTATATTCTCTATTCTATATTCTATATTTTGTGTTATTCATTTTATATTCTAAATTCTATATTCTGCATTCCGTATTCTATGTTCTATTTTCTGTGTTCTACATTCTATATTATAAATTCTATATTCAGTATTCTCTTTTCTAGATTCCAAATACTGTGTTCTTTATTCTCTCTTCCATATTCTATATTCTGTGTTTTACATTCTATATTCTAAATCGTATATTAAGTATACTGTGTTCTATATACCAAATTCTGTATTCTACATTCTATATTCTAAATTCTAGATTAAGTATTCTGTTTGCTATAGTTTAAATTCTGTGTTCTGTATCCCATGTTCTAATTTATGGGTTCTATATTCTGTACTCTATATTCTATATTCTGTGTTCTACTTTCTATATACTAAATTCTATATTCAATATTCTGTATTCTATATTCTAATTTCTGTGTTCTACTTTCTTTATCTATATCCTATATTCAGTAATATGTATTCTATATTCTAAATTGTGTGTTCTGCCTTCCATGTTGTAAATTCTCTATTCTATATTCTGTATTCTGGGTTCTATATTCTAAATTCTGTGTTCTGAATTCCATGTTCTAAATTCTATGTTCTAAATCCTATATTCTGTATTCTATATTCTAAATTCTGTGTTCTGCAGTCCATGTTTTAAATTCTGGGTTCTGTATTCTGTTATCCATATTCTGTATTCTGTGTTCTACATTCTATATTCTAAACTTTATATTCAGTATACTGTATTCTATATTCTAAATTCTGTGTTCGGAATTCCATGTTCTAAATTCTATATTCAGCATTGTGTATTGTATATATATTCTAAATTTTGTGTTCTACATTCTAAATTCTAAATTCTATATTCAGTATTCTGTATTCAATATTCTAAATTCTGTGTTTTGCATTCCTTATTCTAAATTCTGGCTTCTATATTCTTTATTCTATATTCTATATTTTGTGTTATTCATTATATATTCTACATTCTATATCTTCATTCCGTATACTATATTCTATATTCTGTATTCTACATTCTATATTCTAAATTCTATATTCAGTATTCTGTGTTCTATATTCTAATTTCTGTGTTCTGCATTCCATGTTCTAAATTCTTTGTTTTGTATTCTGTTTCCATATTCTATATTCTGTGTTGTAAATTCTGTAATCTGTATACTATATTCTGCATTCCGTATTCTATAATCTATATTCTGTGTTCTATATTCGATATTCTAAATTCTATATTCAGTGTTTTGTATTCTATATTCTAAATTCTGTGTTTTGCATTCAATATTTTAAATTCTCTATTCTATATTCTATATTTTGTGTTCTACTTTCTATATTCTAAATTCTATATTCAGTGCTCTGTACTCTATATTCTAAATTCTGTGTTCTGCATTCCATGTTATAAATTTTTGATTCTATATTCTGTATTCTATATTCTGTACTCTGTGTTTTATTTTCAATTTCTAAATCCTATATTCAGTACTCTGTGGTCTATATTTTAAATTCTGTGTTCTATATTCTATAGTCTAAATCCTATATTCAGCATTTTGTATTCAATATTCTAAATTCTGTGTTCTGCATTCTATATTCTATATTCTATATTCAGTATTCTGTATTCTATATTCTTAATTCTGTGTTCTGCATTCCATGTTCTAAATCCTCTATTCTAAAATATATAATCTATTTTCTAATTTCTATATACTAAATTCTATATTCAGTGTTCTGTATTCTATATTCTAAATTCTGTGTTCTGCTTTCCATGTTCTAAATTCTCTATTCTTTAATCTTTATTCTGTGTTCTGCTTTCTATATTCTTAATTCTATATTCATTATTCTGTATTCTATATTTAAAATTCTGTGTTCTACATCATATATTCTAAATCCTATATTAGGTATACTGTATTATATATTATAATTTCTGTGTTCTGCATACCATGTTCTAATTTCTGTGTTCTATATTCTCTTTTTCATATTTTATATTCTGTGTTCTAAATTCTATTTTCTGTATTCTATATTCTGTATTCCGTATTCTACATTATATATTCTATGTTCTACCTTTTATATTCCAAATTCTATATTCAGTATTCTGTATTCTATATTCTAAATTAAGTGTTCTGAATTCCATGTTCTAAATTCTCTATTCTCTATTCTGTGTTCTACTTTCTATATTCTATATTCTATATTCAGTATTCTGTATTCTATATTCTAAATTCTGTGTTCTGCATTCTTTGTTCTAAATTCTATGTTCAGTATACTGTAATATATATTCTAAATTCTGTGTTCTGCATTCCATGATCTAAATTCTGGGTTCTATATTCTGTATTTTATATTCTATATTCTGTGTTCTACATTCTTTATTCTAATTTCTATATTCAGTATTCTGTATTCTAAACTCTAAATTCTGTGTTCTGTATTCCATGTGCTATGTTCTGGCTTCTATATTATATATTCTATATTATATATATTGTATTCTTCATTCTATATTCTACATTCTATATTCTGCCTCCGTATTCTATATTCTATATTCTGTGTTCTACATTCTATATTCTAAATTCTGTATTCTGTATACTGTATTCTCTATTTTAAATTCTGTGTACTGCATTCCATGTTCTAAATACTATATTCAGTATTCTGTTTTCTATATTCTAAATTCTGTGTTCTGCATTCCATGTTCTAAATTCTGGGTTCTGTATTCTTTTTCCATATCCTATATACTGTTTTCTATATTCTATTTTCTACATTCTATATTCTGCATTCCGTATTCTATGTTCTATATTCTGTGTTCTACATTCTATATTATAAATTCTATATTAAGTATTTGTATTCTATATTCTAAATTCTGTGTTCTTCATTCCATGTTCTAAATACTGGGTTATATATTCTGCATTCTATATTCTAAATTCTGTGTTCTACATTCTATATTCTAAATTCTATATTCAGTATTCTGTATTCTATGTTCTAAATTCTGGCTTCTGCATTTCATGTTCTAAATGCTGGGTTCTATTTTCTGTATTCTATATTTTAAATCTGTGTCCTACATATTATATTCTAATTTCTCTATTCAGTATTCTGTATTTTATAGTCTAAATTCTGTGTTCTTCATTCCATGTTCTAAATTCTGTGTTCTAAATTCTCTCTTCTATATTCTATATTCTGTGTTTTACATTCTATATTCTAAATACTATATTTAGTATTCGGTGTTCTATATTCTAAATTCTGTGTTCTGCATTCTATGTTCTAAATTGTAGATTAACTATTCTGTATGCTATAGTTTAAATTCTGTGTTCTACATTCCATGATCTAATTTCTGTGGTCTGTATTCTCAATTTTATATTCTTTATTTTGTGTTTTTCATTCTATATTCTGCATTCCGTCTTCTATATTCTATATTTTGTGTTCTACATTCTATATTCTGAATCCTATATTCAGTATTCTGTATTCTATATTTTAAATTCTGTGTTCTGCATTCCGTGTTCTAAATTCTGGGTTCTATATCCTGTTTTCCCTATTCTATATTCTGTGTAATTCATTCTATATTCTGTATACTCTTTTCTGCATTCCGTAATCTACATTCTATATTCTGTGTTCTACATGCTATATTATAAATTCTGTCTTCAGTATTCTGTATTCTATATTCTAAATGCTGTGTTCTGCATTCCATTTTCTAAATTCTATATTAAGTATACTGTATTCTATATTCTAAATTCTGTGTTCGGCATTCCATGTTCTAAACTCTATATTCAGCATTCTGTATTCTATATATATTCTAAATTTTGTGTTCTACATTATATATTCTAAATTCTATATTCAGTATTCCATATGCTGTATTGAAAATTCTGTGTTCTGCATTCCATGTTCTAAATTCTGTGTTCTATTATCTATATTCTATATTCTATATTCTGTGTTCTACATTCCATATTCTAAATTCTATAGGCACTATTTTTTATTCTATAATCTAAATTCTGAATTCTGCATTCCATGTTCTAAATTCTGGGTTGTATAATCCATATTCTATATTCTACATTCTGTGTTCTACATTCTATATTCCAAATTCTATATTCAGTATTCTTTATTCTATATTCTAAATTCTGTGTTCTACATTCTATACTCTAAATTGTATTTTCAGTATTCAGTATTCTCTATTCGAAATTCTGAGTTCTGATTTCCGTGTTCCAAAATCTGGATTAAATATTCTCTAAGCTGTATTTTTCTTCTGTTTTTTACATTCTATATTCTAAATTATATTTTCAGTATTATGTATTCTTTATTCTATATTCCGTGTTCTACATTCAATTATTTTTAATTGTTTATTAAGTATTCTGTATACTATATTCGAAATTCTGTGTTATGCATTCCATGTTGTAAATTCTGGGTTCTATATTCTCTTTTCTATATTCTAAATTCTGTGTTGTACATTGTATATTCTAAATTCTATATTCAGCATTCTGTATTCTATTTTCTAAATTTTGTGTTCTACATTCTATATTCTAAATTCTATATTCAGTGTTATGTATTCTATAATCTAAATTGTCTCTTCTGCATTCCATGATCTAAATTCTCTATTCTTTATTCTATATTCTGTGTTCTTCTTTCTATATTCTAAATTCTATATTCAGAATTCTCTATTCTATATTCTACATTCTGAGATCTACATTCTATATTCTAAATTGTATATTCAGTATTCTATATTCTGTATTCTAAATTCTGAGTTCTGTTTTCCATGTTCCAATATCTGGCTTCAATATACTCTAAGCTATAGTTTTTATTCTGTTTTCTACATTCTATATTCTAAATTATATATTCAGTATTATGTATTTTATATTCTATGTTCTGTGCTCTACATTCAATTTTTTAATTGTTAATTATGTATTCTGTATACTATATTCTAAATTCTCTGTTATGCAATCCATGTTCTAAATTCTGGGTTCTATATTCTCTTTTCTATTTTCTATATTCTGTGTTCTACATTCTATATTATAAATTATATATTCAGCATTCTGTCTTCTATATTCTAAATTTTGTGTTCTACATTCTATATCCTAAATTTTATATTCAGTATTATGTATTCGATAATTTAATTCTGTGCTCTGCTTTCCATGTTCTAAATTCTGGGTTCTATATTCTATATTCTATATTTTATATTCTGTGTTCCACATTCTTTATTCTAAACTCTATATTCAGTATTCTGTATTCTATATTCTAAATTCTGTGTTCTGCATTTCATGTTAAAATTCTGGCTTCTATATTCTCTATTGTATATTCTAAATTTTGTGTGCATCATTCTATATTTTACCTTCTATATTCTGCATTCCTTATTCTATATTCTTTCTAACGTGTTCTACATTCTATATTCTAAATTCTATATTCAGTATTCTGTATACTATATTCTAAATTCTGTGTTCTGCATTCTATAATCTAAATTGTATATTCAGTATTCTGAATTCTATATTCTAAATTCTGTGTTCTTCTTTCCATATTCTAAATTCTGGTTTCAATATTCTCTATTCTATATTCCATATTTTGTGTTCTTCATTCTATATTCTTCATTCTATATTCTGCATTCCGTATTCTATATCCTTTATACTGTGTTGTACATTCTATGTTCTAAATACTATATTCAGTATCCTGTATCCTATATTCTAAATTCTGTGTTCTGCATTCCATGTTCTAAATTCTCGCTTCTATATTCTCTATTCTTTATTTTGTGTTCTTCATTCTATATTCTACATTCTATATTCTGCATTCCATATTCTATAAGTTTATACTGTGTTCTACATTCTATATTATAAATTCTATATTCAGTATTCTGTGTTCTATATTGTAAATTCTGTGTTCTGCATTCCATGTTCTAAATTCTGGGTTCAATATTCTTAATACTATATTCTATATTCTGATTTCTACTTTCTATATTCTAAATTCTATATTCTGTATTCCGTTTTCTTATTTCTATATTCTGTGTTCCACATTCTATATTCTAATTAATTTATTCAGTATTCCTTATACTATATTCTATATTCTGTGTTCTACAATCCATATTCTAAATTCTATATGCAATATTCTCTATTCTGTATTCTAAATACTGTGTTCTGCATTCCATGTTCTAACTTCTGGGATCTGTATTCTGTTATCCGTATTCTATATTCTGTGTTCTATATTCAATATTCTGTATTCTATATTCTACATTCCGTATTCTATATTCTCTATTCTGTGTCCTACATTCTATAATCAAATCCTTTATTCATTATTCTATATTCTATATTCTGTGTTCAACATTCTATATTCTAAATTCTATATTCAGTATTCTGTATACTATATTCTAAATTCTGTGTTCTGCATTCTATATTTTAAATTCTGTGTTCATATTCTCTATTCTATATTCCATATTTTGTGTTCTTCATTCTATATTCTTCATTCTATATTCAATATTCTGTATTGTATATTCTAAATTCTGTGTTTTGCTTTCTATGTTCTAAATTCTATATTCAGTATTCTGTGTTCAATATTCTAAATTCTGTGTTCTGCATTCTATTTTCTAAATTCTGGGTTCTGTATTCTGTTTTCCATAATCTATTTTCTGTTTTCTACATTCTATATACTGTTTTCTATATTCTGAATTCCGTAATCTATATTCTATATACTGTGTTCTACATTCCTATTCTAAATTCTATATTAAGTATTCTGTATTCTATATTCTAAATTCTGTGTTCAACATTCCATGTTTCAAATTCTGTGTTCTATATGCTCTATTCTCTATTCTATATTTTGTGTTATTCATTTTATATTCTAAATTATATATTCTGCATTCCGTATTCTATGTTCTATTTTCTGTGTTCTACATTCTATATTATAAATTCTATATTCAGTATTCTCTTTTCTAGATTCCAAATACTGTGTTCTTTATTCTCTCTTCCATATTCTATATTCTGTGTTTTACATTCTATATTCTAAATCGTATATTAAGTATACTGTGTTCTATATACCAAATTCTGTATTCTACATTCTATATTCTAAATTCTAGATTAAGTATTCTGTTTGCTATAGTTTAAATTCTGTGTTCTGTATCCCATGTTCTAATTTATGGGTTCTATATTCTGTACTCTATATTCTATATTCTGTGTTCTACTTTCTATATACTAAATTCTATATTCAATATTCTGTATTCTATATTCTAATTTCTGTGTTCTACTTTCTTTATCTATATCCTATATTCAGTAATATGTATTCTATATTCTAAATTGTGTGTTCTGCCTTCCATGTTGTAAATTCTCTATTCTATATTCTGTATTCTGGGTTCTATATTCTAAATTCTGTGTTCTGAATTCCATGTTCTAAATTCTATGTTCTAAATCCTATATTCTGTATTCTATATTCTAAATTCTGTGTTCTGCAGTCCATGTTTTAAATTCTGGGTTCTGTATTCTGTTATCCATATTCTGTATTCTGTGTTCTACATTCTATATTCTAAACTTTATATTCAGTATACTGTATTCTATATTCTAAATTCTGTGTTCGGAATTCCATGTTCTAAATTCTATATTCAGCATTGTGTATTGTATATATATTCTAAATTTTGTGTTCTACATTCTAAATTCTAAATTCTATATTCAGTATTCTGTATTCAATATTCTAAATTCTGTGTTTTGCATTCCTTATTCTAAATTCTGGCTTCTATATTCTTTATTCTATATTCTATATTTTGTGTTATTCATTATATATTCTACATTCTATATCTTCATTCCGTATACTATATTCTATATTCTGTATTCTACATTCTATATTCTAAATTCTATATTCAGTATTCTGTGTTCTATATTCTAATTTCTGTGTTCTGCATTCCATGTTCTAAATTCTTTGTTTTGTATTCTGTTTCCATATTCTATATTCTGTGTTGTAAATTCTGTAATCTGTATACTATATTCTGCATTCCGTATTCTATAATCTATATTCTGTGTTCTACATTCGATATTCTAAATTCTATATTCAGTGTTTTGTATTCTATATTCTAAATTCTGTGTTTTGCATTCAGTATTTTAAATTCTCTATTCTATATTCTATATTTTGTGTTCTACTTTCTATATTCTAAATTCTATATTCAGTGCTCTGTACTCTATATTCTAAATTCTGTGTTCTGCATTCCATGTTATAAATTTTTGATTCTATATTCTGTATTCTATATTCTGTACTCTGTGTTTTATTTTCAATTTCTAAATCCTATATTCAGTACTCTGTGGTCTATATTTTAAATTCTGTGTTCTATATTCTATAGTCTAAATCCTATATTCAGCATTTTGTATTCAATATTCTAAATTCTGTGTTCTGCATTCTATATTCTATATTCTATATTCAGTATACTGTATTCTATATTCTTAATTCTGTGTTCTGCATTCCATGTTCTAAATTCTCTATTCTAAAATATATAATCTATTTTCTAATTTCTATATACTAAATTCTATATTCAGTGTTCTGTATTCTATATTCTAAATTCTGTGTTCTGCTTTCCATGTTCTAAATTCTCTATTCTTTAATCTATATTCTGTGTTCTGCTTTCTATATTCTTAATTCTATATTCAATATTCTGTATTCTATATTTAAAATTCTGTGTTCTACATCATATATTCTAAATCCTATATTAGGTATACTGTATTATATATTATAATTTCTGTGTTCTGCATACCATGTTCTAATTTCTGTGTTCTATATTCTCTTTTCCATATTTTATATTCTGTGTTCTAAATTCTATTTTCTGTATTCTATATTCTGTATTCCGTATTCTACATTATATATTCTATGTTCTACCTTTTATATTCCAAATTCTATATTCAGTATTCTGTATTCTATATTCTAAATTAAGTGTTCTGAATTCCATGTTCTAAATTCTCTATTCTCTATTCTGTGTTCTACTTTCTATATTCTATATTCTATATTCAGTATTCTGTATTCTATATTCTAAATTCTGTGTTCTGCATTCTTTGTTCTAAATTCTATGTTCAGTATACTGTAATATATATTCTAAATTCTGTGTTCTGCATTCCATGATCTAAATTCTGGGTTCTATATTCTGTATTTTATATTCTATATTCTGTGTTCTACATTCTTTATTCTAATTTCTATATTCAGTATTCTGTATTCTAAACTCTAAATTCTGTGTTCTGTATTCCATGTGCTATGTTCTGTCTTCTATATTATATATTCTATATTATATTTATTGTATTCTTCATTCTATATTCTACATTCTATATTCTGCCTCCGTATTCTATATTCTATATTCTGTGTTCTACATTCTATATTCTAAATTCTGTATTCTGTATACTGTATTCTCTATTTTAAATTCTGTGTACTGCATTCCATGTTCTAAATACTATATTCAGTATTCTGTTTTCTATATTCTAAATTCTGTGTTCTGCATTCCATGTTCTAAATTCTGGGTTCTGTATTCTTTTTCCATATCCTATATACTGTTTTCTATATTCTATTTTCTACATTCTATATTCTGCATTCCGTATTCTATGTTCTATATTCTGTGTTCTACATTCTATATTATAAATTCTATATTAAGTATTTGTATTCTATATTCTAAATTCTGTGTTCTTCATTCCATGTTCTAAATACTGGGTTATATATTCTGCATTCTATATTCTAAATTCTGTGTTCTACATTCTATATTCTAAATTCTATATTCAGTATTCTGTATTCTATGTTCTAAATTCTGGCTTCTGCATTTCATGTTCTAAATGCTGGGTTCTATTTTCTGTATTCTATATTTTAAATCTGTGTCCTACATATTATATTCTAATTTCTCTATTCAGTATTCTGTATTTTATAGTCTAAATTCTGTGTTCTTCATTCCATGTTCTAAATTCTGTGTTCTAAATTCTCTCTTCTATATTCTATATTCTGTGTTTTACATTCTATATTCTAAATACTATATTTAGTATTCGGTGTTCTATATTCTAAATTCTGTGTTCTGCATTCTATGTTCTAAATTGTAGATTAACTATTCTGTATGCTATAGTTTAAATTCTGTGTTCTACATTCCATGATCTAATTTCTGTGGTCTGTATTCTCAATTTTATATTCTTTATTTTGTGTTTTTCATTCTATATTCTGCATTCCGTCTTCTATATTCTATATTTTGTGTTCTACATTCTATATTCTGAATCCTATATTCAGTATTCTGTATTCTATATTTTAAATTCTGTGTTCTGCATTCCGTGTTCTAAATTCTGGGTTCTATATCCTGTTTTCCCTATTCTATATTCTGTGTAATTCATTCTATATTCTGTATACTCTTTTCTGCATTCCGTAATCTACATTCTATATTCTGTGTTCTACATGCTATATTATAAATTCTGTCTTCAGTATTCTGTATTCTATATTCTAAATGCTGTGTTCTGCATTCCATTTTCTAAATTCTATATTAAGTATACT
Organism: Vicugna pacos; assembly: GCF_048564905.1. NCBI lineage: Eukaryota > Metazoa > Chordata > Mammalia > Artiodactyla > Camelidae > Vicugna > Vicugna pacos. Next base: position 68,217,138 of record NW_027328741.1, on the reverse strand, counting down.
GTATTCTATATTCTAAATTCTGTGTTCGGCATTCCATGTTCTAAACTCTATATTCAGCATTCTGTATTCTATATATATTCTAAATTTTGTGTTCTACATTATATATTCTAAATTCTATATTCAGTATTCCATATGCTGTATTGAAAATTCTGTGTTCTGCATTCCATGTTCTAAATTCTGTGTTCTATTATCTATATTCTATATTCTATATTCTGTGTTCTACATTCCATATTCTAAATTCTATAGGCACTATTTTTTATTCTATAATCTAAATTCTGAGTTCTGCATTCCATGTTCTAAATTCTGGGTTGTATAATCCATATTCTATATTCTACATTCTGTGTTCTACATTCTATATTCCAAATTCTATATTCAGTATTCTTTATTCTATATTCTAAATTCTGTGTTCTACATTCTATACTCTAAATTGTATTTTCAGTATTCAGTATTCTCTATTCGAAATTCTGAGTTCTGATTTCCGTGTTCCAAAATCTGGCTTAAATATTCTCTAAGCTGTATTTTTCTTCTGTTTTTTACATTCTATATTCTAAATTATATTTTCAGTATTATGTATTCTTTATTCTATATTCCGTGTTCTACATTCAATTATTTTTAATTGTTTATTAATATTCTGTATACTATATTCGAAATTCTGTGTTATGCATTCCATGTTGTAAATTCTGGGTTCTATATTCTCTTTTCTATATTCTAAATTCTGTGTTGTACATTGTATATTCTAAATTCTATATTCAGCATTCTGTATTCTATTTTCTAAATTTTGTGTTCTACATTCTATATTCTAAATTCTATATTCAGTGTTATGTATTCTATAATCTAAATTGTCTCTTCTGCATTCCATGATCTAAATTCTCTATTCTTTATTCTATATTCTGTGTTCTTCTTTCTATATTCTAAATTCTATATTCAGAATTCTCTATTCTATATTCTACATTCTGAGATCTACATTCTATATTCTAAATTGTATATTCAGTATTCTATATTCTGTATTCTAAATTCTGAGTTCTGTTTTCCATGTTCCAATATCTGGCTTCAATATACTCTAAGCTATAGTTTTTATTCTGTTTTCTACATTCTATATTCTAAATTATATATTCAGTATTATGTATTTTATATTCTATGTTCTGTGCTCTACATTCAATTTTTTAATTGTTAATTATGTATTCTGTATACTATATTCTAAATTCTCTGTTATGCAATCCATGTTCTAAATTCTGGGTTCTATATTCTCTTTTCTATTTTCTATATTCTGTGTTCTACATTCTATATTATAAATTATATATTCAGCATTCTGTCTTCTATATTCTAAATTTTGTGTTCTACATTCTATATCCTAAATTTTATATTCAGTATTATGTATTCGATAATTTAATTCTGTGCTCTGCTTTCCATGTTCTAAATTCTGGGTTCTATATTCTATATACTATATTTTATATTCTGTGTTCCACATTCTTTATTCTAAACTCTATATTCAGTATTCTGTATTCTATATTCTAAATTCTGTGTTCTGCATTCCATGTTCTATATTCTATACTCAGTATTCTGTATTCTATATTCTAAATTCTGTGTTCTACGTTCCATGTTATAAATTCTATATTCAGCATTCTGTATTCTATATTCATAATTTTGTTTTCTACATTTTATATTCTAAATTCTATATTCAGTATTATGTATTCTATATTCTCAATTCTGTGTTCTGCATTCCATGTTCTAAATTCTGGGTTATACATTCTCTATTGTATATTCTATATTGTGTGTTTTTCATTCTACATTCTACATACTATATTTTGCATTTCGTATACTATATTCTATATTCTGTGTTCTACATTCTATATTTTAAATTCTATATTCAGTATTCTGTATTCTATATTCTACATTATGTGTTCTGCAATCCATTTCTAAATTCTGATTTCTGTATTCTGTTTTCCATATTCTATATTCTGTTTTCTAAATTCGATTTTCTGTATTCTATATTCTGCATTCCGTATTATGTATTCTATATTTTGTGTTCTATATCCTATACTCTAAATTCTATATTCAGTATTCCATATTCTACATTCTAAATTCTGTGTTCTCCATTCCATGTTCTAAATTCTGGTTTCTATATCCTCTATTCTATATTCTATATCCTGTGTTCTACATTTTATAGTCTAAATCCTATATTCAGCGTTCTGTATTCTTTTTCTAAATTCTTTGTTCTGCTTTCCATGTTCTAAATTCTGGGTTCTATATTCTGTTTTACATATTTTAGATTATGTGTTCTACATTCTATATTTGTATTCTATATTCTGCATTCCGTATTCGACATTATATATTCTGTGTTCTACCTTCTATTTTCTAAATTCAATTTTCTGTATTCTGTATTCTATATTCTAAATTCTGTGTTCTGCATTCCATGTTCTAAATTCTCTTTCCTATATTCTATATTCTGTGTTCCTCTTTCATATTCTAAATTCTGTATTCAGTATTTTGTGTTCTATATTGTAAATTCTATTCTCTGCATTCGATTTCTAAATTCTGGGTTCTATATTTTCTTTTATATATTCTATATTCTGTGTTCTTCATTCTAGATTCTACATTCTAATTTCTGCATTCAATATTCTATATTCTAATTTCTGTGTTCTGAATTCTATGTTCTAAATTCTATGTTCAGTATACTGTATTATATATTCTAAATTCTGTGTTAAGCATTCCATGTTCTAAATTCTGGGTTCTACATTCTCTATTCTATATACTACATTGTGTGTTTTTCATTCTAGATTCTACATACTATATTTTGCATTCCATATACTATATTCTATATTCTGTGTTCTGCATTCTATATTCTAAATTCTATATTCAGTATTTTGTATTCTATATTCTAAATTATATGTTCTGCGTTCCATTTCTAAATTCGGGTTCTGTATTCTGTTTACCATATTCTATATTCTGTTTTCTAAATTCTGTACTCTGTATTCTATATTCTGCATTCCGTATTATATATTCTATATTTTGTGTTCCTTATTCTATATTCTATATTCTGTGTTCTGCATTACATGTTCAAAATTCTGGGTGCTATATCCACAATTCTATATTCTATATCCTGTGTTCTACATTCTATAGTCTTAATCCTATATTCAGCGTTCTGTATTCTATACTAAATTCTGTGTTCTGCATTACATGTTCTCTATTCTGGGTTCTAAATTCTGTTTTCCATATTTTATATTCTGTGTTCTACATTCTATAATCTGTATTCTATATTCTGCATTCCGTATTCTACATTATATATTCTGTGTTCTACCTTCTATTTTCTAAATTCTATATACAGTATTCTATATTCTATATTCTAAATTCTGTGTTCTGCATTCCATGTTCTAAATTCTCTTTTCTATATTCTAAATTCTGTGATCTACTTTCTATATTCTAAATCCTATTTTCAATATTCTGTATTTTATATTATATATTCTTTTTCTCCATTCCATTTCTAAATTCTGGTTTCTATATTCTTTTTTATATATTTTATATTCTGTATTCTTCGTTCTGGATTCTTCATTCTAAATTCTGCATTCCGTATTCTATATTCTATATTCTGTGTTCTAAATTCTATATTCTGTATACTATATCCTGCATTCCGTATTCTATAATCTATATTCTGTGTTCTACATTCTTTATTCTAAATTCTATATTCAGTAATCTGTATACTATATTCTAAATTCTGTGTTATGCATCCCATGTTCTAAATTCTGGGTTCTATATTCTGTTTTCCTTGTTTTATATTCTGTGTTCTAAATTCTATATTCTGTGTTCTATATTCTGCATTCCGTATTCTCCATTATATATTCTGTGTTTTTCCTTCTATATTCCAAATTCTATATTCAGTATTCTGTATACTATATTCTAAATTCTGTGTTCTGCATTCCATTTTCTATATTCTTGCTTCTACATCCTTTATTCTATAATCTAAATTCTGTGTTCTGCATTCCATGTTGTAAATTCTATATTCAGTATTCTCTATTCTATGTTCTAAATTCTGTGTTCTGCATTCTATATTTTAAATTATATATTCAGTATTCTGTATACTATATTCTAAATTCTGTGTTCTGCATCCAATGTTCTAAATTCTGGGTTCTGTATTCTGTTTCCATAATCTATATTCTGTGTTCAAAATTGTATATTCTGTATACTATATTCTGCATTCCGTATTCTATATTCTATATTCTGTGTTCTATATTCTATATTCTAAATTCTATATTCAGTAATCTGTATACTATATTGTAAATCTGTGTTCTGCATTCCATGTTCTAAATTCTCTATTCTATATTCTATATTCTTGTTAAACTTTCTATATTCTGAATTCTATATTCAGTACTCTGTATTCTATATTTTATATTTTGTGTTCTGCATTCCATGTTCTCAATTCTATATTCAGTAATCTGTATTCTATATTCTTAATTCTGTGTTCTGCATTCCATGTTCTAAATTCTGTTTTCTGTATTCTTTTTTCCATATTCTATATTCTGTTTTCTACATTCAATATTCTGTATTCTATATTCGGCTTTCCGTATTCTATATTCAATATTCTGTGTTCTACATTCTATATTCTAAATTCTATATTCAGTATTCCGTATGCTACATTCTAAATTCTGTGTTCTCCTTTCCATGTTTTGAATTCTGGATTCTATATTCTCTATTCTACATTCTATATTCTGTGTTCTACACTCTATATTCTAAATTCTATATTTTGTATTCTTTATTCTATATTCTAAATACTGTGTTCTACATTCTATATTCTAAATTGTATATTCAGTATTCAGTATTCTATATTCGAAATTCTGAGTTCTGATTTCCATGTTCCAAAATCTGGCTTAAATATTCTCTTAGCTGTATTTTTTCTTCTGTTTTTTACATTGTATATTCAAAATTATATTTTCAGAATTATGTATACTTTATTCTATATTCCGTGTTCTACATTGAATTATTTTTAATTGTTTATGAAGTATTCTGTATACTATATTCTAAATTATGTGTTATTCATTCAATGTTGTGAATTCTGGGTTCTATAATCTCTTTTCTATATTCTATATTCTGTGTTCTACATTGTATATTCTTAATTCTATATTCAGCATTCTGTATTCTATATTCTAAATTTTGTGTTCTTCATTCTATATTCTAAATTATATATTCAGTACTATGTGTTCTATAATCTAAATTATCTGTTCTGCATTCCATGTTCTAAATTCTCTATTCTTTATTCTATATTCTGTGTTCTTCTTTCTATATTCTAAATTGTATATTCAGTATTCTGTATTCTATATTCTAAATTCTGAGTTCTACATTCTATATTCTAAATTGTATATTCAGTATTCTGTATTCTATATTCTAAATTCTGAGTTCTGATTTCCATGTTCCATAATCTGGCTTCAATATTCTCTAAGCTATAGTTTTTATTCTGTTTTCTACATTCTATATTCTAAATTATATATTCAGTATTATGTATTTTATATTCTATATTCTGTGCTCTACATTCAAATTTTTATTTGTTTATTAAGTACTTTGTATACTATATTCTAAATTCTGTGTTCTACAATCCATGTTCTAAATTCTGGGTTCTATATTCTCTTTTCTATTTTCTATATTCTGAGTTGTACATTCTATATTCTAAATTCTATATACATCATACTGTATTCTATATTCTAAATTTTGTGTTCTACATTCTATATCCTAAATTTTATATTCAGTATTATGTATTCTATATTTTAATTCTGTGTTCTGCTTTCCATGTTCTAAATTCTGGGTTCTATATTCTATATTTTATATTCTGTGTTTTACATTCTTTATTCTAAACTCTATATTCAATATTCTGTATTCTATATTCTAAATTCTGTGTTCTGCATTCCATGTTCTAAATTCTATACTCAGTATACTCTATTCTATATTCTAAATTCTGTGTTCTATATTCCATGTTAGAAATCCTATATTCAGCATTCTGTATTCTAAATTCATAATTTTGTTTTCTACATTTCATATTCTAAATTCTATATTCAGTATTATGTATTCTATATTCTAAATTCTGTGTTCTGCATTCCATGTTCTAAATTCTGGATTATACATTCTCTATTGTATATTCTATATTGTGTGTTTTTCATTCTACATTCTACATACTATATTTTGCATTCCGTATACTATATTCTATATTCTGTGTTCTACATTCTATATTCTGTGTTCTTTATTCTATATTCTAAATTCTATATTCATTATTCTGTATTCTATATTCTACTCTGTGTTCTACATTCTATATTCTATATTCAGTATTCTGTATTCTATATTCTTAATTCTGTGTTCTGCATTCCATGTTCTAAATTCTGGGTTCTATATTTTGTTTTCCATATTTTAATTCTGTGTTGTAAATTTTATATTCTGTATTCTATATTCTGTATTTCGTATTCTATATTATTTATTCTATGTTCTACATTGTATATTCTAAATTCTATATTCAGTATTATGTAATCTATATTCTAAATTCTGTGTTCTGCATTCCATGTTCTAAATTCTGTGTTGTATATTCTTTATTCAATATTCCATATTTTGTATTCTTCATTCTATATTCTACATTCTATATTGTGCATTCCGTATTCTATATTCTATATTCTGTGTTCTACATTCTCTATTCTATATTCTATATTCAGTATTCTGTATTCTATATTCTAAATCCTGTGTTCTGGATTCCATGTTTTAAAATCTGGGTTCTGTATACTCTATTATATATTCTGTGTTCTGCATTCTATATTCAAAATCCTACATTCAGTATTTTGTATTTATTTTCGAAATTCTGTGTTCTGCATTCCATGTTCTATATTCCGGCATCTATATACTTTATTCTATAATCTAAATTCTGTGTTCTGCAAACCATGTTCTAAATTCTGGGTTCTGTATACTGTTTCCATAATCTATATTTTGTGTTCTAATTTCTATATTCTGTTTACTATATTCTGCATTACATATTCTATATTCTATATTCTGTGATCTACATTCTATATTCTATTTCTATATTCAGTAATCTGTATACTATATTCTAAATTCTGTGTCCTGCATTCCATGTTCTAATTACTGGGTCCTATAATCTGTTTTCCATACTTTCTCTTCTGTGTTCTAAATTCTATACTCTGAATTCTATATTCTGCAATCCGTAATCTACATTATATATTCTGTGTTCTATATTCTATATTCCAAATTCTATATTCAGTATTCTGTATTCTATATTCTAAATTCTGTGTTCTGCATTCCATGTTCTAAATTCTCTATTCTTTATTCTATATTCTGTGTTCTACTTTCTATATACTAATTTCTATATTCAGTAGTCTGTATTCTATATTGTATATTCTGTGTTCTGCATTCCATGTTCTCAATTCTATACTCAGTATTCTGTATTCTGTATACTTAATTCTGTGTTCTGCATTCCATTTTCTAAATTCTCTTTTCTGTATTCTTTTTTCATATTCTATATTCTGTTTTCTGCATTCTATGTTCTGCATTCTATATTCTGCTTTCCGTATTCTATATTCAAGATTCTGTGTTCTACATTATATATTCTAAATTCTATATTCAGTATTCCATATGCTGTATTGAAAATTCTGTGTTCTGCATTCCATGTTCTAAATTCTGTGTTCTATTATCTATATTCTATATTCTATATTCTGTGTTCTACATTCCATATTCTAAATTCTATAGGCACTATTCTTTATTCTATAATCTAAATTCTGAGTTCTGCATTCCATGTTCTAAATTCTGGGTTGTATAATCCATATTCTATATTCTACATTCTGTGTTCTACATTCTATATTCTAAATTCTACATTCAGTAATATATAATCTATATTCTAAATTCTGTGTTCTGGATTTCATGTTTTAAATTCTGGGTTCTGTATACTCTATTATATATTCTGTGTTCTGCATTCTATATTCAAAATCCTAAATTCAGTATTCTGTGTTTATATTCGAAATTCTGTGTTCTGCATTCCATGTTCTAAATTCTGGCTTCTATATACTCTATACTATATTCTATATTTTGCGTACTTCTTTATATATTTTACAATCTATATTTTATATTCTATATTCTGTGTTCTACATTCTATATTCTTAATTATTTATTCAGTTTTCTGTATTCTATATTCTAAATTCTGTGTTCTACATTCTATATTCCAAATTCTATATTCAGTAATCTCTATACTGTATTCTAAATTATGTGTTCTGCATTCCATGTTCTAAATTCTGGGTTCTATATTCTCTTTTAAATATTTAATATTCTGTGTTTAAATTCTATATTCTGTATTCAATATTCTGCATTCCGTATTCTACATTATATATTCTGTGTTCTACATTCTATATTCCAAATTCTATATTCAGTATTCTTTATTCTATATTCTAAATTCTGTGTTCTACATTCTATATTCTAAATTGTATTTTCAGTATTCAGTATTCTCTATTCGAAATTCTGAGTTCTGATTTCCATGTTCCAAAATCTGGCTTAAATATTCTCTAAGCTGTGTTTTTCTTCTGTTTTTTACATTCTATATTCTAAATTATATTTTCAGTATTATGTATTCTTTATTCTATATTCCGTGTTCTACATTCAATTATTTTTAATTGTTTATTAAGTATTCTGTATACTATATTCGAAATTCTGTGTTATGCATTCCATGTTGTAAATTCTGGGTTCTATATTCTCTTTTCTATATTCTAAATTCTGTGTTGTACATTGTATATTCTAAATTCTATATTCAGCATTCTGTATTCTATTTTCTAAATTTTGTGTTCTACATTCTATATTCTAAATTCTATATTCAGTGTTATGTATTCTAAAATCTAAATTGTCTCTTCTGCATTCCATGATCTAAATTCTCTATTCTTTATTCTATATTCTGTGTTCTTCTTTCTATATTCTAAATTCTATATTCAGAATTCTCTATTCTATATTCTACATTCTGAGATCTACATTCTATATTCTAAATTGTATATTCAGTATTCTATATTCTGTATTCTAAATTCTGAGTTCTGTTTTCCATGTTCCAATATCTGGCTTCAATATACTCTAAGCTATAGTTTTTATTCTGTTTTCTACATTCTATATTCTAAATTATATATTCAGTATTATGTATTTTATATTCTATGTTCTGTGCTCTACATTCAATTTTTTAATTGTTAATTATGTATTCTGTATACTATATTCTAAATTCTCTGTTATGCAATCCATGTTCTAAATTCTGGGTTCTATATTCTCTTTTCTATTTTCTATATTCTGTGTTCTACATTCTATATTATAAATTATATATTCAGCATTCTGTCTTCTATATTCTAAATTTTGTGTTCTACATTCTATATCCTAAATTTTATATTCAGTATTATGTATTCGATAATTTAATTCTGTGCTCTGCTTTCCATGTTCTAAATTCTGGGTTCTATATTCTATATTCTATATTTTATATTCTGTGTTCCACATTCTTTATTCTAAACTCTATATTCAGTATTCTGTATTCTATATTCTAAATTCTGTGTTCTGCATTCCATGTTCTATATTCTATACTCAGTATTCTGTATTCTATATTCTAAATTCTGTGTTCTACATTCCATGTTATAAATTCTATATTCAGCATTCTGTATTCTATATTCATAATTTTGTTTTCTACATTTTATATTCTAAATTCTATATTCAGTATTATGTATTCTATATTCTCAATTCTGTGTTCTGCATTCCATGTTCTAAATTCTGGGTTATACATTCTCTATTGTATATTCTATATTGTGTGTTTTTCATTCTACATTCTACATACTATATTTTGCATTTCGTATACTATATTCTATATTCTGTGTTCTACATTCTATATTTTAAATTCTATATTCAGTATTCTGTATTCTATATTCTACATTATGTGTTCTGCAATCCATTTCTAAATTCTGGTTTCTGTATTCTGTTTTCCATATTCTATATTCTGTTTTCTAAATTCGATTTTCTGTATTCTATATTCTGCATTCCGTATTATGTATTCTATATTTTGTGTTCTATATCCTATACTCTAAATTCTATATTCAGTATTCCATATTCTACATTCTAAATTCTGTGTTCTCCATTCCATGTTCTAAATTCTGGTTTCTATATCCTCTATTCTATATTCTATATCCTGTGTTCTACATTTTATAGTCTAAATCCTATATTCAGCGTTCTGTATTCTTTTTCTAAATTCTTTGTTCTGCTTTCCATGTTCTAAATTCTGGGTTCTATATTCTGTTTTACATATTTTAGATTATGTGTTCTACATTCTATATTTGTATTCTATATTCTGCATTCCGTATTCGACATTATATATTCTGTGTTCTACCTTCTATTTTCTAAATTCAATTTTCTGTATTCTGTATTCTATATTCTAAATTCTGTGTTCTGCATTCCATGTTCTAAATTCTCTTTCCTATATTCTATATTCTGTGTTCCTCTTTCATATTCTAAATTCTGTATTCAGTATTTTGTGTTCTATATTGTAAATTCTATTCTCTGCATTCGATTTCTAAATTCTGGGTTCTATATTTTCTTTTATATATTCTATATTCTGTGTTCTTCATTCTAGATTCTACATTCTAATTTCTGCATTCAATATTCTATATTCTAATTTCTGTGTTCTGAATTCTATGTTCTAAATTCTATGTTCAGTATACTGTATTATATATTCTAAATTCTGTGTTAAGCATTCCATGTTCTAAATTCTGGGTTCTACATTCTCTATTCTATATACTACATTGTGTGTTTTTCATTCTAGATTCTACATACTATATTTTGCATTCCATATACTATATTCTATATTCTGTGTTCTGCATTCTATATTCTAAATTCTATATTCAGTATTTTGTATTCTATATTCTAAATTATATGTTCTGCGTTCCATTTCTAAATTCGGGTTCTGTATTCTGTTTACCATATTCTATATTCTGTTTTCTAAATTCTGTACTCTGTATTCTATATTCTGCATTCCGTATTATATATTCTATATTTTTTGTTCCTTATTCTATATTCTATATTCTGTGTTCTGCATTACATGTTCAAAATTCTGGGTGCTATATCCACAATTCTATATTCTATATCCTGTGTTCTACATTCTATAGTCTTAATCCTATATTCAGCGTTCTGTATTCTATACTAAATTCTGTGTTCTGCATTACATGTTCTCTATTCTGGGTTCTAAATTCTGTTTTCCATATTTTATATTCTGTGTTCTACATTCTATAATCTGTATTCTATATTCTGCATTCCGTATTCTACATTATATATTCTGTGTTCTACCTTCTATTTTCTAAATTCTATATACAGTATTCTATATTCTATATTCTAAATTCTGTGTTCTGCATTCCATGTTCTAAATTCTCTTTTCTATATTCTAAATTCTGTGATCTACTTTCTATATTCTAAATCCTATTTTCAATATTCTGTATTTTATATTATATATTCTTTTTCTCCATTCCATTTCTATATTCTGGTTTCTATATTCTTTTTTATATATTTTATATTCTGTATTCTTCGTTCTGGATTCTTCATTCTAAATTCTGCATTCCGTATTCTATATTCTATATTCTGTGTTCTAAATTCTATATTCTGTATACTATATCCTGCATTCCGTATTCTATAATCTATATTCTGTGTTCTACATTCTTTATTCTAAATTCTATATTCAGTAATCTGTATACTATATTCTAAATTCTGTGTTATGCATCCCATGTTCTAAATTCTGGGTTCTATATTCTGTTTTCCTTGTTTTATATTCTGTGTTCTAAATTCTATATTCTGTATTCTATAATCTGCATTCCGTATTCTCCATTATATATTCTGTGTTTTTCCTTCTATATTCCAAATTCTATATTCAGTATTCTGTATACTATATTCTAAATTCTGTGTTCTGCATTCCATTTTCTATATTCTTGCTTCTACATCCTTTATTCTATAATCTAAATTCTGTGTTCTGCATTCCATGTTGTAAATTCTATATTCAGTATTCTCTATTCTATGTTCTAAATTCTGTGTTCTGCATTCTATATTTTAAATTATATATTCAGTATTCTGTATACTATATTCTAAATTCTGTGTTCTGCATCCAATGTTCTAAATTCTGGGTTCTGTATTCTGTTTCCATAATCTATATTCTGTGTTCAAAATTGTATATTCTGTATACTATATTCTGCATTCCGTATTCTATATTCTATATTCTGTGTTCTATATTCTATATTCTAAATTCTATATTCAGTAATCTGTATACTATATTGTAAATCTGTGTTCTGCATTCCATGTTCTAAATTCTCTATTCTATATTCTATATTCTTGTTAAACTTTCTATATTCTGAATTCTATATTCAGTACTCTGTATTCTATATTTTATATTTTGTGTTCTGCATTCCATGTTCTCAATTCTATATTCAGTAATCTGTATTCTATATTCTTAATTCTGTGTTCTGCATTCCATGTTCTAAATTCTGTTTTCTGTATTCTTTTTTCCATATTCTATATTCTGTTTTCTACATTCAATATTCTGTATTCTATATTCGGCTTTCCGTATTCTATATTCAATATTCTGTGTTCTACATTCTATATTCTAAATTCTATATTCAGTATTCCGTATGCTATATTCTAAATTCTGTGTTCTCCTTTCCATGTTTTGAATTCTGGATTCTATATTCTCTATTCTACATTCTATATTCTGTGTTCTACACTCTATATTCTAAATTCTATATTTTGTATTCTTTATTCTATATTCTAAATACTGTGTTCTACATTCTATATTCTAAATTGTATATTCAGTATTCAGTATTCTATATTCGAAATTCTGAGTTCTGATTTCCATGTTCCAAAATCTGGCTTAAATATTCTCTTAGCTGTATTTTTTCTTCTGTTTTTTACATTGTATATTCAAAATTATATTTTCAGAATTATGTATACTTTATTCTATATTCCGTGTTCTACATTGAATTATTTTTAATTGTTTATGAAGTATTCTGTATACTATATTCTAAATTCTGTGTTATTCATTCAATGTTGTGAATTCTGGGTTCTATAATCTCTTTTCTATATTCTATATTCTGTGTTCTACATTGTATATTCTTAATTCTATATTCAGCATTCTGTATTCTATATTCTAAATTTTGTGTTCTTCATTCTATATTCTAAATTATATATTCAGTACTATGTGTTCTATAATCTAAATTATCTGTTCTGCATTCCATGTTCTAAATTCTCTATTCTTTATTCTATATTCTGTGTTCTTCTTTCTATATTCTAAATTGTATATTCAGTATTCTGTATTCTATATTCTAAATTCTGAGTTCTACATTCTATATTCTAAATTGTATATTCAGTATTCTGTATTCTATATTCTAAATTCTGAGTTCTGATTTCCATGTTCCATAATCTGGCTTCAATATTCTCTAAGCTATAGTTTTTATTCTGTTTTCTACATTCTATATTCTAAATTATATATTCAGTATTATGTATTTTATATTCTATATTCTGTGCTCTACATTCAATTTTTTATTTGTTTATTAAGTACTTTGTATACTATATTCTAAATTCTGTGTTCTACAATCCATGTTCTAAATTCTGGGTTCTATATTCTCTTTTCTATTTTCTATATTCTGAGTTGTACATTCTATATTCTAAATTCTATATACATCATACTGTATTCTATATTCTAAATTTTGTGTTCTACATTCTATATCCTAAATTTTATATTCAGTATTATGTATTCTATATTTTAATTCTGTGTTCTGCTTTCCATGTTCTAAATTCTGGGTTCTATATTCTATATTTTATATTCTGTGTTTTACATTCTTTATTCTAAACTCTATATACAGTATTCTGTATTCTATATTCTAAATTCTGTGTTCTGCATTCCATGTTCTAAATTCTATACTCAGTATACTCTATTCTATATTCTAAATTCTGTGTTCTATATTCCATGTTAGAAATCCTATATTCAGCATTCTGTATTCTAAATTCATAATTTTGTTTTCTACATTTCATATTCTAAATTCTATATTCAGTATTATGTATTCTATATTCTAAATTCTGTGTTCTGCATTCCATGTTCTAAATTCTGGGTTATACATTCTCTATTGTATATTCTATATTGTGTGTTTTTCATTCTACATTCTACATACTATATTTTGCATTCCGTATACTATATTCTATATTCTGTGTTCTACATTCTATATTCTGTGTTCTTTATTCTATATTCTAAATTCTATATTCATTATTCTGTATTCTATATTCTACTCTGTGTTCTACATTCTATATTCTATATTCAGTATTCTGTATTCTATATTCTTAATTCTGTGTTCTGCATTCCATGTTCTAAATTCTGGGTTCTATATTTTGTTTTCCATATTTTAATTCTGTGTTGTAAATTTTATATTCTGTATTCTATATTCTGTATTTCGTATTCTATATTATTTATTCTATGTTCTACATTGTATATTCTAAATTCTATATTCAGTATTATGTAATCTATATTCTAAATTCTGTGTTCTGCATTCCATGTTCTAAATTCTGTGTTGTATATTCTTTATTCAATATTCCATATTTTGTATTCTTCATTCTATATTCTACATTCTATATTGTGCATTCCGTATTCTATATTCTATATTCTGTGTTCTACATTCTCTATTCTATATTCTATATTCAGTATTCTGTATTCTATATTCTAAATCCTGTGTTCTGGATTCCATGTTTTAAAATCTGGGTTCTGTATACTCTATTATATATTCTGTGTTCTGCATTCTATATTCAAAATCCTACATTCAGTATTTTGTATTTATTTTCGAAATTCTGTGTTCTGCATTCCATGTTCTATATTCCGGCATCTATATACTTTATTCTATAATCTAAATTCTGTGTTCTGCAAACCATGTTCTAAATTCTGGGTTCTGTATACTGTTTCCATAATCTATATTTTGTGTTCTAATTTCTATATTCTGTTTACTATATTCTGCATTACATATTCTATATTCTATATTCTGTGATCTACATTCTATATTCTATTTCTATATTCAGTAATCTGTATACTATATTCTAAATTCTGTGTCCTGCATTCCATGTTCTAATTACTGGGTCCTATAATCTGTTTTCCATACTTTCTCTTCTGTGTTCTAAATTCTATACTCTGAATTCTATATTCTGCAATCCGTAATCTACATTATATATTCTGTGTTCTATATTCTATATTCCAAATTCTATATTCAGTATTCTGTATTCTATATTCTAAATTCTGTGTTCTGCATTCCATGTTCTAAATTCTCTATTCTTTATTCTATATTCTGTGTTCTACTTTCTATATACTAATTTCTATATTCAGTAGTCTGTATTCTATATTGTATATTCTGTGTTCTGCATTCCATGTTCTCAATTCTATACTCAGTATTCTGTATTCTGTATACTTAATTCTGTGTTCTGCATTCCATTTTCTAAATTCTCTTTTCTGTATTCTTTTTTCATATTCTATATTCTGTTTTCTGCATTCTATGTTCTGCATTCTATATTCTGCTTTCCGTATTCTATATTCAAGATTCTGTGTTCTACATTATATATTCTAAATTCTATATTCAGTATTCCATATGCTGTATTGAAAATTCTGTGTTCTGCATTCCATGTTCTAAATTCTGTGTTCTATTATCTATATTCTATATTCTATATTCTGTGTTCTACATTCCATATTCTAAATTCTATAGGCACTATTCTTTATTCTATAATCTAAATTCTGAGTTCTGCATTCCATGTTCTAAATTCTGGGTTGTATAATCCATATTCTATATTCTACATTCTGTGTTCTACATTCTATATTCTAAATTCTACATTCAGTAATATATAATCTATATTCTAAATTCTGTGTTCTGGATTTCATGTTTTAAATTCTGGGTTCTGTATACTCTATTATATATTCTGTGTTCTGCATTCTATATTCAAAATCCTAAATTCAGTATTCTGTGTTTATATTCGAAATTCTGTGTTCTGCATTCCATGTTCTAAATTCTGGCTTCTATATACTCTATACTATATTCTATATTTTGCGTACTTCTTTATATATTTTACAATCTATATTTTATATTCTATATTCTGTGTTCTACATTCTATATTCTTAATTATTTATTCAGTTTTCTGTATTCTATATTCTAAATTCTGTGTTCTACATTCTATATTCCAAATTCTATATTCAGTAATCTCTATACTGTATTCTAAATTATGTGTTCTGCATTCCATGTTCTAAATTCTGGGTTCTATATTCTCTTTTAAATATTTAATATTCTGTGTTTAAATTCTATATTCTGTATTCAATATTCTGCATTCCGTATTCTACATTATATATTCTGTGTTCTACATTCTATATTCCAAATTCTATATTCAGTATTCTTTATTCTATATTCTAAATTCTGTGTTCTACATTCTATATTCTAAATTGTATTTTCAGTATTCAGTATTCTCTATTCGAAATTCTGAGTTCTGATTTCCATGTTCCAAAATCTGGCTTAAATATTCTCTAAGCTGTGTTTTTCTTCTGTTTTTTACATTCTATATTCTAAATTATATTTTCAGTATTATGTATTCTTTATTCTATATTCCGTGTTCTACATTCAATTATTTTTAATTGTTTATTAAGTATTCTGTATACTATATTCGAAATTCTGTGTTATGCATTCCATGTTGTAAATTCTGGGTTCTATATTCTCTTTTCTATATTCTAAATTCTGTGTTGTACATTGTATATTCTAAATTCTATATTCAGCATTCTGTATTCTATTTTCTAAATTTTGTGTTCTACATTCTATATTCTAAATTCTATATTCAGTGTTATGTATTCTAAAATCTAAATTGTCTCTTCTGCATTCCATGATCTAAATTCTCTATTCTTTATTCTATATTCTGTGTTCTTCTTTCTATATTCTAAATTCTATATTCAGAATTCTCTATTCTATATTCTACATTCTGAGATCTACATTCTATATTCTAAATTGTATATTCAGTATTCTATATTCTGTATTCTAAATTCTGAGTTCTGTTTTCCATGTTCCAATATCTGGCTTCAATATACTCTAAGCTATAGTTTTTATTCTGTTTTCTACATTCTATATTCTAAATTATATATTCAGTATTATGTATTTTATATTCTATGTTCTGTGCTCTACATTCAATTTTTTAATTGTTAATTATGTATTCTGTATACTATATTCTAAATTCTCTGTTATGCAATCCATGTTCTAAATTCTGGGTTCTATATTCTCTTTTCTATTTTCTATATTCTGTGTTCTACATTCTATATTATAAATTATATATTCAGCATTCTGTCTTCTATATTCTAAATTTTGTGTTCTACATTCTATATCCTAAATTTTATATTCAGTATTATGTATTCGATAATTTAATTCTGTGCTCTGCTTTCCATGTTCTAAATTCTGGGTTCTATATTCTATATTCTATATTTTATATTCTGTGTTCCACATTCTTTATTCTAAACTCTATATTCAGTATTCTGTATTCTATATTCTAAATTCTGTGTTCTGCATTCCATGTTCTATATTCTATACTCAGTATTCTGTATTCTATATTCTAAATTCTGTGTTCTACATTCCATGTTATAAATTCTATATTCAGCATTCTGTATTCTATATTCATAATTTTGTTTTCTACATTTTATATTCTAAATTCTATATTCAGTATTATGTATTCTATATTCTCAATTCTGTGTTCTGCATTCCATGTTCTAAATTCTGGGTTATACATTCTCTATTGTATATTCTATATTGTGTGTTTTTCATTCTACATTCTACATACTATATTTTGCATTTCGTATACTATATTCTATATTCTGTGTTCTACATTCTATATTTTAAATTCTATATTCAGTATTCTGTATTCTATATTCTACATTATGTGTTCTGCAATCCATTTCTAAATTCTGGTTTCTGTATTCTGTTTTCCATATTCTATATTCTGTTTTCTAAATTCGATTTTCTGTATTCTATATTCTGCATTCCGTATTATGTATTCTATATTTTGTGTTCTATATCCTATACTCTAAATTCTATATTCAGTATTCCATATTCTACATTCTAAATTCTGTGTTCTCCATTCCATGTTCTAAATTCTGGTTTCTATATCCTCTATTCTATATTCTATATCCTGTGTTCTACATTTTATAGTCTAAATCCTATATTCAGCGTTCTGTATTCTTTTTCTAAATTCTTTGTTCTGCTTTCCATGTTCTAAATTCTGGGTTCTATATTCTGTTTTACATATTTTAGATTATGTGTTCTACATTCTATATTTGTATTCTATATTCTGCATTCCGTATTCGACATTATATATTCTGTGTTCTACCTTCTATTTTCTAAATTCAATTTTCTGTATTCTGTATTCTATATTCTAAATTCTGTGTTCTGCATTCCATGTTCTAAATTCTCTTTCCTATATTCTATATTCTGTGTTCCTCTTTCATATTCTAAATTCTGTATTCAGTATTTTGTGTTCTATATTGTAAATTCTATTCTCTGCATTCGATTTCTAAATTCTGGGTTCTATATTTTCTTTTATATATTCTATATTCTGTGTTCTTCATTCTAGATTCTACATTCTAATTTCTGCATTCAATATTCTATATTCTAATTTCTGTGTTCTGAATTCTATGTTCTAAATTCTATGTTCAGTATACTGTATTATATATTCTAAATTCTGTGTTAAGCATTCCATGTTCTAAATTCTGGGTTCTACATTCTCTATTCTATATACTACATTGTGTGTTTTTCATTCTAGATTCTACATACTATATTTTGCATTCCATATACTATATTCTATATTCTGTGTTCTGCATTCTATATTCTAAATTCTATATTCAGTATTTTGTATTCTATATTCTAAATTATATGTTCTGCGTTCCATTTCTAAATTCGGGTTCTGTATTCTGTTTACCATATTCTATATTCTGTTTTCTAAATTCTGTACTCTGTATTCTATATTCTGCATTCCGTATTATATATTCTATATTTTGTGTTCCTTATTCTATATTCTATATTCTGTGTTCTGCATTACATGTTCAAAATTCTGGGTGCTATATCCACAATTCTATATTCTATATCCTGTGTTCTACATTCTATAGTCTTAATCCTATATTCAGCGTTCTGTATTCTATACTAAATTCTGTGTTCTGCATTACATGTTCTCTATTCTGGGTTCTAAATTCTGTTTTCCATATTTTATATTCTGTGTTCTACATTCTATAATCTGTATTCTATATTCTGCATTCCGTATTCTACATTATATATTCTGTGTTCTACCTTCTATTTTCTAAATTCTATATACAGTATTCTATATTCTATATTCTAAATTCTGTGTTCTGCATTCCATGTTCTAAATTCTCTTTTCTATATTCTAAATTCTGTGATCTACTTTCTATATTCTAAATCCTATTTTCAATATTCTGTATTTTATATTATATATTCTTTTTCTCCATTCCATTTCTAAATTCTGGTTTCTTTATTCTTTTTTATATATTTTATATTCTGTATTCTTCGTTCTGGATTCTTCATTCTAAATTCTGCATTCCGTATTCTATATTCTATATTCTGTGTTCTAAATTCTATATTCTGTATACTATATCCTGCATTCCGTATTCTATAATCTATATTCTGTGTTCTACATTCTTTATTCTAAATTCTATATTCAGTAATCTGTATACTATATTCTAAATTCTGTGTTATGCATCCCATGTTCTAAATTCTGGGTTCTATATTCTGTTTTCCTTGTTTTATATTCTGTGTTCTAAATTCTATATTCTGTGTTCTATATTCTGCATTCCGTATTCTCCATTATATATTCTGTGTTTTTCCTTCTATATTCCAAATTCTATATTCAGTATTCTGTATACTATATTCTAAATTCTGTGTTCTGCATTCCATTTTCTATATTCTTGCTTCTACATCCTTTATTCTATAATCTAAATTCTGTGTTCTGCATTCCATGTTGTAAATTCTATATTCAGTATTCTCTATTCTATGTTCTAAATTCTGTGTTCTGCATTCTATATTTTAAATTATATATTCAGTATTCTGTATACTATATTCTAAATTCTGTGTTCTGCATCCAATGTTCTAAATTCTGGGTTCTGTATTCTGTTTCCATAATCTATATTCTGTGTTCAAAATTGTATATTCTGTATACTATATTCTGCATTCCGTATTCTATATTCTATATTCTGTGTTCTATATTCTATATTCTAAATTCTATATTCAGTAATCTGTATACTATATTGTAAATCTGTGTTCTGCATTCCATGTTCTAAATTCTCTATTCTATATTCTATATTCTTGTTAAACTTTCTATATTCTGAATTCTATATTCAGTACTCTGTATTCTATATTTTATATTTTGTGTTCTGCATTCCATGTTCTCAATTCTATATTCAGTAATCTGTATTCTATATTCTTAATTCTGTGTTCTGCATTCCATGTTCTAAATTCTGTTTTCTGTATTCTTTTTTCCATATTCTATATTCTGTTTTCTACATTCAATATTCTGTATTCTATATTCGGCTTTCCGTATTCTATATTCAATATTCTGTGTTCTACATTCTATATTCTAAATTCTATATTCAGTATTCCGTATGCTATATTCTAAATTCTGTGTTCTCCTTTCCATGTTTTGAATTCTGGATTCTATATTCTCTATTCTACATTCTATATTCTGTGTTCTACACTCTATATTCTAAATTCTATATTTTGTATTCTTTATTCTATATTCTAAATACTGTGTTCTACATTCTATATTCTAAATTGTATATTCAGTATTCAGTATTCTATATTCGAAATTCTGAGTTCTGATTTCCATGTTCCAAAATCTGGCTTAAATATTCTCTTAGCTGTATTTTTTCTTCTGTTTTTTACATTGTATATTCAAAATTATATTTTCAGTATTATGTATACTTTATTCTATATTCCGTGTTCTACATTGAATTATTTTTAATTGTTTATGAAGTATTCTGTATACTATATTCTAAATTCTGTGTTATTCATTCAATGTTGTGAATTCTGGGTTCTATAATCTCTTTTCTATATTCTATATTCTGTGTTCTACATTGTATATTCTTAATTCTATATTCAGCATTCTGTATTCTATATTCTAAATTTTGTGTTCTTCATTCTATATTCTAAATTATATATTCAGTACTATGTGTTCTATAATCTAAATTATCTGTTCTGCATTCCATGTTCTAAATTCTCTATTCTTTATTCTATATTCTGTGTTCTTCTTTCTATATTCTAAATTGTATATTCAGTATTCTGTATTCTATATTCTAAATTCTGAGTTCTACATTCTATATTCTAAATTGTATATTCAGTATTCTGTATTCTATATTCTAAATTCTGAGTTCTGATTTCCATGTTCCATAATCTGGCTTCAATATTCTCTAAGCTATAGTTTTTATTCTGTTTTCTACATTCTATATTCTAAATTATATATTCAGTATTATGTATTTTATATTCTATATTCTGTGCTCTACATTCAATTTTTTATTTGTTTATTAAGTACTTTGTATACTATATTCTAAATTCTGTGTTCTACAATCCATGTTCTAAATTCTGGGTTCTATATTCTCTTTTCTATTTTCTATATTCTGAGTTGTACATTCTATATTCTAAATTCTATATACATCATACTGTATTCTATATTCTAAATTTTGTGTTCTACATTCTATATCCTAAATTTTATATTCAGTATTATGTATTCTATATTTTAATTCTGTGTTCTGCTTTCCATGTTCTAAATTCTGGGTTCTATATTCTATATTTTATATTCTGTGTTTTACATTCTTTATTCTAAACTCTATATTCAGTATTCTGTATTCTATATTCTAAATTCTGTGTTCTGCATTCCATGTTCTAAATTCTATACTCAGTATACTCTATTCTATATTCTAAATTCTGTGTTCTATATTCCATGTTAGAAATCCTATATTCAGCATTCTGTATTCTAAATTCATAATTTTGTTTTCTACATTTCATATTCTAAATTCTATATTCAGTATTATGTATTCTATATTCTAAATTCTGTGTTCTGCATTCCATGTTCTAAATTCTGGGTTATACATTCTCTATTGTATATTCTATATTGTGTGTTTTTCATTCTACATTCTACATACTATATTTTGCATTCCGTATACTATATTCTATATTCTGTGTTCTACATTCTATATTCTGTGTTCTTTATTCTATATTCTAAATTCTATATTCATTATTCTGTATTCTATATTCTACTCTGTGTTCTACATTCTATATTCTATATTCAGTATTCTGTATTCTATATTCTTAATTCTGTGTTCTGCATTCCATGTTCTAAATTCTGGGTTCTATATTTTGTTTTCCATATTTTAATTCTGTGTTGTACATTTTATATTCTGTATTCTATATTCTGTATTTCGTATTCTATATTATTTATTCTATGTTCTACATTGTATATTCTAAATTCTATATTCAGTATTATGTAATCTATATTCTAAATTCTGTGTTCTGCATTCCATGTTCTAAATTCTGTGTTGTATATTCTTTATTCAATATTCCATATTTTGTATTCTTCATTCTATATTCTACATTCTATATTGTGCATTCCGTATTCTATATTCTATATTCTGTGTTCTACATTCTCTATTCTATATTCTATATTCAGTATTCTGTATTCTATATTCTAAATCCTGTGTTCTGGATTCCATGTTTTAAAATCTGGGTTCTGTATACTCTATTATATATTCTGTGTTCTGCATTCTATATTCAAAATCCTACATTCAGTATTTTGTATTTATTTTCGAAATTCTGTGTTCTGCATTCCATGTTCTATATTCCGGCATCTATATACTTTATTCTATAATCTAAATTCTGTGTTCTGCAAACCATGTTCTAAATTCTGGGTTCTGTATACTGTTTCCATAATCTATATTTTGTGTTCTAATTTCTATATTCTGTTTACTATATTCTGCATTACATATTCTATATTCTATATTCTGTGATCTACATTCTATATTCTATTTCTATATTCAGTAATCTGTATACTATATTCTAAATTCTGTGTCCTGCATTCCATGTTCTAATTACTGGGTCCTATAATCTGTTTTCCATACTTTCTATTCTGTGTTCTAAATTCTATACTCTGAATTCTATATTCTGCAATCCGTAATCTACATTATATATTCTGTGTTCTATATTCTATATTCCAAATTCTATATTCAGTATTCTGTATTCTATATTCTAAATTCTGTGTTCTGCATTCCATGTTCTAAATTCTCTATTCTTTATTCTATATTCTGTGTTCTACTTTCTATATACTAATTTCTATATTCAGTAGTCTGTATTCTATATTGTATATTCTGTGTTCTGCATTCCATGTTCTCAATTCTATACTCAGTATTCTGTATTCTATATACTTAATTCTGTGTTCTGCATTCCATTTTCTAAATTCTCTTTTCTGTATTCTTTTTTCATATTCTATATTCTGTTTTCTGCATTCTATGTTCTGCATTCTATATTCTGCTTTCCGTATTCTATATTCAAGATTCTGTGTTCTACATTATATATTCTAAATTCTATATTCAGTATTCCATATGCTGTATTGAAAATTCTGTGTTCTGCATTCCATGTTCTAAATTCTGTGTTCTATTATCTATATTCTATATTCTATATTCTGTGTTCTACATTCCATATTCTAAATTCTATAGGCACTATTCTTTATTCTATAATCTAAATTCTGAGTTCTGCATTCCATGTTCTAAATTCTGGGTTGTATAATCCATATTCTATATTCTACATTCTGTGTTCTACATTCTATATTCTAAATTCTACATTCAGTAATATATAATCTATATTCTAAATTCTGTGTTCTGGATTTCATGTTTTAAATTCTGGGTTCTGTATACTCTATTATATATTCTGTGTTCTGCATTCTATATTCAAAATCCTAAATTCAGTATTCTGTGTTTATATTCGAAATTCTGTGTTCTGCATTCCATGTTCTAAATTCTGGCTTCTATATACTCTATACTATATTCTATATTTTGCGTACTTCTTTATATATTTTACAATCTATATTTTATATTCTATATTCTGTGTTCTACATTCTATATTCTTAATTATTTATTCAGTTTTCTGTATTCTATATTCTAAATTCTGTGTTCTACATTCTATATTCCAAATTCTATATTCAGTAATCTCTATACTGTATTCTAAATTATGTGTTCTGCATTCCATGTTCTAAATTCTGGGTTCTATATTCTCTTTTAAATATTTAATATTCTGTGTTTAAATTCTATATTCTGTATTCAATATTCTGCATTCCGTATTCTACATTATATATTCTGTGTTCTACATTCTATATTCCAAATTCTATATTCAGTATTCTTTATTCTATATTCTAAATTCTGTGTTCTACATTCTATATTCTAAATTGTATTTTCAGTATTCAGTATTCTCTATTCGAAATTCTGAGTTCTGATTTCCATGTTCCAAAATCTGGCTTAAATATTCTCTAAGCTGTGTTTTTCTTCTGTTTTTTACATTCTATATTCTAAATTATATTTTCAGTATTATGTATT
The DNA here is from genome assembly GCF_048564905.1 of Vicugna pacos. Lineage (NCBI taxonomy): Eukaryota > Metazoa > Chordata > Mammalia > Artiodactyla > Camelidae > Vicugna > Vicugna pacos. Next base: position 68,192,492 of record NW_027328741.1, on the reverse strand, counting down.
CTTTATTCTATATTCCGTGTTCTACATTCAATTATTTTTAATTGTTTATTAAGTATTCTGTATACTATATTCGAAATTCTGTGTTATGCATTCCATGTTGTAAATTCTGGGTTCTATATTCTCTTTTCTATATTCTAAATTCTGTGTTGTACATTGTATATTCTAAATTCTATATTCAGCATTCTGTATTCTATTTTCTAAATTTTGTGTTCTACATTCTATATTCTAAATTCTATATTCAGTGTTATGTATTCTAAAATCTAAATTGTCTCTTCTGCATTCCATGATCTAAATTCTCTATTCTTTATTCTATATTCTGTGTTCTTCTTTCTATATTCTAAATTCTATATTCAGAATTCTCTATTCTATATTCTACATTCTGAGATCTACATTCTATATTCTAAATTGTATATTCAGTATTCTATATTCTGTATTCTAAATTCTGAGTTCTGTTTTCCATGTTCCAATATCTGGCTTCAATATACTCTAAGCTATAGTTTTTATTCTGTTTTCTACATTCTATATTCTAAATTATATATTCAGTATTATGTATATTATATTCTATGTTCTGTGCTCTACATTCAATTTTTTAATTGTTAATTATGTATTCTGTATACTATATTCTAAATTCTCTGTTATGCAATCCATGTTCTAAATTCTGGGTTCTATATTCTCTTTTATATTTTCTATATTCTGTGTTCTACATTCTATATTATAAATTATATATTCAGCATTCTGTCTTTCTAAATTTTGTGTTCTACATTCTATATCCTAAATTTTATATTCAGTATTATGTATTCGATAATTTAATTCTGTGCTCTGCTTTCCATGTTCTAAATTCTGGGTTCTATATTCTATATTCTATATTTTATATTCTGTGTTCCACATTCTTTATTCTAAACTCTATATTCAGTATTCTGTATTCTATATTCTAAATTCTGTGTTCTGCATTCCATGTTCTATATTCTATACTCAGTATTCTGTATTCTATATTCTAAATTCTGTGTTCTACATTCCATGTTATAAATTCTATATTCAGCATTCTGTATTCTATATTCATAATTTTGTTTTCTACATTTTATATTCTAAATTCTATATTCAGTATTATGTATTCTATATTCTCAATTCTGTGTTCTGCATTCCATGTTCTAAATTCTGGGTTATACATTCTCTATTGTATATTCTATATTGTGTGTTTTTCATTCTACATTCTACATACTATATTTTGCATTTCGTATACTATATTCTATATTCTGTGTTCTACATTCTATATTTTAAATTCTATATTCAGTATTCTGTATTCTATATTCTACATTATGTGTTCTGCAATCCATTTCTTAATTCTGGTTTCTGTATTCTGTTTTCCATATTCTATATTCTGTTTTCTAAATTCGATTTTCTGTATTCTATATTCTGCATTCCGTATTATGTATTCTATATTTTGTGTTCTATATCCTATACTCTAAATTCTATATTCAGTATTCCATATTCTACATTCTAAATTCTGTGTTCTCCATTCCATGTTCTAAATTCTGGTTTCTATATCCTCTATTCTATATTCTATATCCTGTGTTCTACATTTTATAGTCTAAATCCTATATTCAGCGTTCTGTATTCTTTTTCTAAATTCTTTGTTCTGCTTTCCATGTTCTAAATTCTGGGTTCTATATTCTGTTTTACATATTTTAGATTATGTGTTCTACATTCTATATTTGTATTCTATATTCTGCATTCCGTATTCGACATTATATATTCTGTGTTCTACCTTCTATTTTCTAAATTCAATTTTCTGTATTCTGTATTCTATATTCTAAATTCTGTGTTCTGCATTCCATGTTCTAAATTCTCTTTCCTATATTCTATATTCTGTGTTCCTCTTTCATATTCTAAATTCTGTATTCAGTATTTTGTGTTCTATATTGTAAATTCTATTTTCTGCATTCGATTTCTAAATTCTGGGTTCTATATTTTCTTTTATATATTCTATATTCTGTGTTCTTCATTCTAGATTCTACATTCTAATTTCTGCATTCAATATTCTATATTCTAATTTCTGTGTTCTGAATTCTATGTTCTAAATTCTATGTTCAGTATACTGTATTATATATTCTAAATTCTGTGTTAAGCATTCCATGTTCTAAATTCTGGGTTCTACATTCTCTATTCTATATACTACATTGTGTGTTTTTCATTCTAGATTCTACATACTATATTTTGCATTCCATATACTATATTCTATATTCTGTGTTCTGCATTCTATATTCTAAATTCTATATTCAGTATTTTGTATTCTATATTCTAAATTATATGTTCTGCGTTCCATTTCTAAATTCGGGTTCTGTATTCTGTTTACCATATTCTATATTCTGTTTTCTAAATTCTGTACTCTGTATTCTATATTCTGCATTCCGTATTATATATTCTATATTTTGTGTTCCTTATTCTATATTCTATATTCTGTGTTCTGCATTACATGTTCAAAATTCTGGGTGCTATATCCACAATTCTATATTCTATATCCTGTGTTCTACATTCTATAGTCTTAATCCTATATTCAGCGTTCTGTATTCTATACTAAATTCTGTGTTCTGCATTACATGTTCTCTATTCTGGGTTCTAAATTCTGTTTTCCATATTTTATATTCTGTGTTCTACATTCTATAATCTGTATTCTATATTCTGCATTCCGTATTCTACATTATATATTCTGTGTTCTACCTTCTATTTTCTAAATTCTATATACAGTATTCTATATTCTATATTCTAAATTCTGTGTTCTGCATTCCATGTTCTAAATTCTCTTTTCTATATTCTAAATACTGTGATCTACTTTCTATATTCTAAATCCTATTTTCAATATTCTGTATTTTATATTATATATTCTTTTTCTCCATTCCATTTCTAAATTCTGGTTTCTATATTCTTTTTTATATATTTTATATTCTGTATTCTTCGTTCTGGATTCTTCATTCTAAATTCTGCATTCCGTATTCTATATTCTATATTCTGTGTTCTAAATTCTATATTCTGTATACTATATCCTGCATTCCGTATTCTATAATCTATATTCTGTGTTCTACATTCTTTATTCTAAATTCTATATTCAGTAATCTCTATACTATATTCTAAATTCTGTGTTATGCATCCCATGTTCTAAATTCTGGGTTCTATATTCTGTTTTCCTTGTTTTATATTCTGTGTTCTAAATTCTATATTCTGTGTTCTATATTCTGCATTCCGTATTCTCCATTATATATTCTGTGTTTTTCCTTCTATATTCCAAATTCTATATTCAGTATTCTGTATACTATATTCTAAATTCTGTGTTCTGCATTCCATTTTCTATATTCTTGCTTCTACATCCTTTATTCTATAATCTAAATTCTGTGTTCTGCATTCCATGTTGTAAATTCTATATTCAGTATTCTCTATTCTATGTTCTAAATTCTGTGTTCTGCATTCTATATTTTAAATTATATATTCAGTATTCTGTATACTATATTCTAAATTCTGTGTTCTGCATCCAATGTTCTAAATTCTGGGTTCTGTATTCTGTTTCCATAATCTATATTCTGTGTTCAAAATTGTATATTCTGTATACTATATTCTGCATTCCGTATTCTATATTCTATATTCTGTGTTCTATATTCTATATTCTAAATTCTATATTCAGTAATCTGTATACTATATTGTAAATCTGTGTTCTGCATTCCATGTTCTAAATTCTCTATTCTATATTCTATATTCTTGTTAAACTTTCTATATTCTGAATTCTATATTCAGTACTCTGTATTCTATATTTTATATTTTGTGTTCTGCATTCCATGTTCTCAATTCTATATTCAGTAATCTGTATTCTATATTCTTAATTCTGTGTTCTGCATTCCATGTTCTAAATTCTGTTTTCTGTATTCTTTTTTCCATATTCTATATTCTGTTTTCTACATTCAATATTCTGTATTCTATATTCGGCTTTCCGTATTCTATATTCAATATTCTGTGTTCTACATTCTATATTCTAAATTCTATATTCAGTATTCCGTATGCTATATTCTAAATTCTGTGTTCTCCTTTCCATGTTTTGAATTCTGGATTCTATATTCTCTATTCTACATTCTATATTCTGTGTTCTACACTCTATATTCTAAATTCTATATTTTGTATTCTTTATTCTATATTCTAAATACTGTGTTCTACATTCTATATTCTAAATTGTATATTCAGTATTCAGTATTCTATATTCGAAATTCTGAGTTCTGATTTCCATGTTCCAAAATCTGGCTTAAATATTCTCTTAGCTGTATTTTTTCTTCTGTTTTTTACATTGTATATTCAAAATTATATTTTCAGAATTATGTATACTTTATTCTATATTCCGTGTTCTACATTGAATTATTTTTAATTGTTTATGAAGTATTCTGTATACTATATTCTAAATTCTGTGTTATTCATTCAATGTTGTGAATTCTGGGTTCTATAATCTCTTTTCTATATTCTATATTCTGTGTTATACATTGTATATTCTTAATTCTATATTCAGCATTCTGTATTCTATATTCTAAATTTTGTGTTCTTCATTCTATATTCTAAATTATATATTCAGTACTATGTGTTCTATAATCTAAATTATCTGTTCTGCATTCCATGTTCTAAATTCTCTATTCTTTATTCTATATTCTGTGTTCTTCTTTCTATATTCTAAATTGTATATTCAGTATTCTGTATTCTATATTCTAAATTCTGAGTTCTACATTCTATATTCTAAATTGTATATTCAGTATTCTGTATTCTATATTCTAAATTCTGAGTTCTGATTTCCATGTTCCATAATCTGGCTTCAATATTCTCTAAGCTATAGTTTTTATTCTGTTTTCTACATTCTATATTCTAAATTATATATTCAGTATTATGTATTTTATATTCTATATTCTGTGCTCTACATTCAATTTTTTATTTGTTTATTAAGTACTTTGTATACTATATTCTAAATTCTGTGTTCTACAATCCATGTTCTAATTTCTGGGTTCTATATTCTCTTTTCTATTTTCTATATTCTGAGTTGTACATTCTATATTCTAAATTCTATATACATCATACTGTATTCTATATTCTAAATTTTGTGTTCTACATTCTATATCCTAAATTTTATATTCAGTATTATGTATTCTATATTTTAATTCTGTGTTCTGCTTTCCATGTTCTAAATTCTGGGTTCTATATTCTATATTTTATATTCTGTGTTTTACATTCTTTATTCTAAACTCTATATTCAGTATTCTGTATTCTATATTCTAAATTCTGTGTTCTGCATTCCATGTTCTAAATTCTATACTCAGTATACTCTATTCTATATTCTAAATTCTGTGTTCTATATTCCATGTTAGAAATCCTATATTCAGCATTCTGTATTCTAAATTCATAATTTTGTTTTCTACATTTCATATTCTAAATTCTATATTCAGTATTATGTATTCTATATTCTAAATTCTGTGTTCTGCATTCCATGTTCTAAATTCTGGGTTATACATTCTCTATTGTATATTCTATATTGTGTGTTTTTCATTCTACATTCTACATACTATATTTTGCATTCCGTATACTATATTCTATATTCTGTGTTCTACATTCTATATTCTGTGTTCTTTATTCTATATTCTAAATTCTATATTCATTATTCTGTATTCTATATTCTACTCTGTGTTCTACATTCTATATTCTATATTCAGTATTCTGTATTCTATATTCTTAATTCTGTGTTCTGCATTCCATGTTCTAAATTCTGGGTTCTATATTTTGTTTTCCATATTTTAATTCTGTGTTGTACATTTTATATTCTGTATTCTATATTCTGTATTTCGTATTCTATATTATTTATTCTATGTTCTACATTGTATATTCTAAATTCTATATTCAGTATTATGTAATCTATATTCTAAATTCTGTGTTCTGCATTCCATGTTCTAAATTCTGTGTTGTATATTCTTTATTCAATATTCCATATTTTGTATTCTTCATTCTATATTCTACATTCTATATTGTGCATTCTGTATTCTATATTCTATATTCTGTGTTCTACATTCTCTATTCTATATTCTATATTCAGTATTCTGTATTCTATATTCTAAATCCTGTGTTCTGGATTCCATGTTTTAAAATCTGGGTTCTGTATACTCTATTATATATTCTGTGTTCTGCATTCTTTATTCAAAATCCTACATTCAGTATTTTGTATTTATTTTCGAAATTCTGTGTTCTGCATTCCATGTTCTATATTCCGGCATCTATATACTTTATTCTATAATCTAAATTCTGTGTTCTGCAAACCATGTTCTAAATTCTGGGTTCTGTATACTGTTTCCATAATCTATATTTTGTGTTCTAATTTCTATATTCTGTTTACTATATTCTGCATTACATATTCTATATTCTATATTCTGTGATCTACATTCTATATTCTATTTCTATATTCAGTAATCTGTATACTATATTCTAAATTCTGTGTCCTGCATTCCATGTTCTAATTACTGGGTCCTATAATCTGTTTTCCATACTTTCTATTCTGTGTTCTAAATTCTATACTCTGAATTCTATATTCTGCAATCCGTAATCTACATTATATATTCTGTGTTCTATATTCTATATTCCAAATTCTATATTCAGTATTCTGTATTCTATATTCTAAATTCTGTGTTCTGCATTCCATGTTCTAAATTCTCTATTCTTTATTCTATATTCTGTGTTCTACTTTCTATATACTAATTTCTATATTCAGTAGTCTGTATTCTATATTGTATATTCTGTGTTCTGCATTCCATGTTCTCAATTCTATACTCAGTATTCTGTATTCTATATACTTAATTCTGTGTTCTGCATTCCATTTTCTAAATTCTCTTTTCTGTATTCTTTTTTCATATTCTATATTCTGTTTTCTGCATTCTATGTTCTGCATTCTATATTCTGCTTTCCGTATTCTATATTCAAGATTCTGTGTTCTACATTATATATTCTAAATTCTATATTCAGTATTCCATATGCTGTATTGAAAATTCTGTGTTCTGCATTCCATGTTCTAAATTCTGTGTTCTATTATCTATATTCTATATTCTATATTCTGTGTTCTACATTCCATATTCTAAATTCTATAGGCACTATTCTTTATTCTATAATCTAAATTCTGAGTTCTGCATTCCATGTTCTAAATTCTGGGTTGTATAATCCATATTCTATATTCTACATTCTGTGTTCTACATTCTATATTCTAAATTCTACATTCAGTAATATATAATCTATATTCTAAATTCTGTGTTCTGGATTTCATGTTTTAAATTCTGGGTTCTGTATACTCTATTATATATTCTGTGTTCTGCATTCTATATTCAAAATCCTAAATTCAGTATTCTGTGTTTATATTCGAAATTCTGTGTTCTGCATTCCATGTTCTAAATTCTGGCTTCTATATACTCTATACTATATTCTATATTTTGCGTACTTCTTTATATATTTTACAATCTATATTTTATATTCTATATTCTGTGTTCTACATTCTATATTCTTAATTATTTATTCAGTTTTCTGTATTCTATATTCTAAATTCTGTGTTCTACATTCTATATTCCAAATTCTATATTCAGTAATCTCTATACTGTATTCTAAATTATGTGTTCTGCATTCCATGTTCTAAATTCTGGGTTCTATATTCTCTTTTAAATATTTAATATTCTGTGTTTAAATTCTATATTCTGTATTCAATATTCTGCATTCCGTATTCTACATTATATATTCTGTGTTCTACATTCTATATTCCAAATTCTATATTCAGTATTCTTTATTCTATATTCTAAATTCTGTGTTCTACATTCTATATTCTAAATTGTATTTTCAGTATTCAGTATTCTCTATTCGAAATTCTGAGTTCTGATTTCCATGTTCCAAAATCTGGCTTAAATATTCTCTAAGCTGTGTTTTTCTTCTGTTTTTTACATTCTATATTCTAAATTATATTTTCAGTATTATGTATTCTTTATTCTATATTCCGTGTTCTACATTCAATTATTTTTAATTGTTTATTAAGTATTCTGTATACTATATTCGAAATTCTGTGTTATGCATTCCATGTTGTAAATTCTGGGTTCTATATTCTCTTTTCTATATTCTAAATTCTGTGTTGTACATTGTATATTCTAAATTCTATATTCAGCATTCTGTATTCTATTTTCTAAATTTTGTGTTCTACATTCTATATTCTAAATTCTATATTCAGTGTTATGTATTCTAAAATCTAAATTGTCTCTTCTGCATTCCATGATCTAAATTCTCTATTCTTTATTCTATATTCTGTGTTCTTCTTTCTATATTCTAAATTCTATATTCAGAATTCTCTATTCTATATTCTACATTCTGAGATCTACATTCTATATTCTAAATTGTATATTCAGTATTCTATATTCTGTATTCTAAATTCTGAGTTCTGTTTTCCATGTTCCAATATCTGGCTTCAATATACTCTAAGCTATAGTTTTTATTCTGTTTTCTACATTCTATATTCTAAATTATATATTCAGTATTATGTATTTTATATTCTATGTTCTGTGCTCTACATTCAATTTTTTAATTGTTAATTATGTATTCTGTATACTATAGTCTAAATTCTCTGTTATGCAATCCATGTTCTAAATTCTGGGTTCTATATTCTCTTTTCTATTTTCTATATTCTGTGTTCTACATTCTATATTATAAATTATATATTCAGCATTCTGTCTTCTATATTCTAAATTTTGTGTTCTACATTCTATATCCTAAATTTTATATTCAGTATTATGTATTCGATAATTTAATTCTGTGCTCTGCTTTCCATGTTCTAAATTCTGGGTTCTATATTCTATATTCTATATTTTATATTCTGTGTTCCACATTCTTTATTCTAAACTCTATATTCAGTATTCTGTATTCTATATTCTAAATTCTGTGTTCTGCATTCCATGTTCTATATTCTATACTCAGTATTCTGTATTCTATATTCTAAATTCTGTGTTCTACATTCCATGTTATAAATTCTATATTCAGCATTCTGTATTCTATATTCATAATTTTGTTTTCTACATTTTATATTCTAAATTCTATATTCAGTATTATGTATTCTATATTCTCAATTCTGTGTTCTGCATTCCATGTTCTAAATTCTGGGTTATACATTCTCTATTGTATATTCTATATTGTGTGTTTTTCATTCTACATTCTACATACTATATTTTGCATTTCGTATACTATATTCTATATTCTGTGTTCTACATTCTATATTTTAAATTCTATATTCAGTATTCTGTATTCTATATTCTACATTATGTGTTCTGCAATCCATTTCTAAATTCTGGTTTCTGTATTCTGTTTTCCATATTCTATATTCTGTTTTCTAAATTCGATTTTCTGTATTCTATATTCTGCATTCCGTATTATGTATTCTATATTTTGTGTTCTATATCCTATACTCTAAATTCTATATTCAGTATTCCATATTCTACATTCTAAATTCTGTGTTCTCCATTCCATGTTCTAAATTCTGGTTTCTATATCCTCTATTCTATATTCTATATCCTGTGTTCTACATTTTATAGTCTAAATCCTATATTCAGCGTTCTGTATTCTTTTTCTAAATTCTTTGTTCTGCTTTCCATGTTCTAAATTCTGGGTTCTATATTCTGTTTTACATATTTTAGATTATGTGTTCTACATTCTATATTTGTATTCTATATTCTGCATTCCGTATTCGACATTATATATTCTGTGTTCTACCTTCTATTTTCTAAATTCAATTTTCTGTATTCTGTATTCTATATTCTAAATTCTGTGTTCTGCATTCCATGTTCTAAATTCTCTTTCCTATATTCTATATTCTGTGTTCCTCTTTCATATTCTAAATTCTGTATTCAGTATTTTGTGTTCTATATTGTAAATTCTATTCTCTGCATTCGATTTCTAAATTCTGGGTTCTATATTTTCTTTTATATATTCTATATTCTGTGTTCTTCATTCTAGATTCTACATTCTAATTTCTGCATTCAATATTCTATATTCTAATTTCTGTGTTCTGAATTCTATGTTCTAAATTCTATGTTCAGTATACTGTATTATATATTCTAAATTCTGTGTTAAGCATTCCATGTTCTAAATTCTGGGTTCTACATTCTCTATTCTATATACTACATTGTGTGTTTTTCATTCTAGATTCTACATACTATATTTTGCATTCCATATACTATATTCTATATTCTGTGTTCTGCATTCTATATTCTAAATTCTATATTCAGTATTTTGTATTCTATATTCTAAATTATATGTTCTGCGTTCCATTTCTAAATTCGGGTTCTGTATTCTGTTTACCATATTCTATATTCTGTTTTCTAAATTCTGTACTCTGTATTCTATATTCTGCATTCCGTATTATATATTCTATATTTTGTGTTCCTTATTCTATATTCTATATTCTGTGTTCTGCATTACATGTTCAAAATTCTGGGTGCTATATCCACAATTCTATATTCTATATCCTGTGTTCTACATTCTATAGTCTTAATCCTATATTCAGCGTTCTGTATTCTATACTAAATTCTGTGTTCTGCATTACATGTTCTCTATTCTGGGTTCTAAATTCTGTTTTCCATATTTTATATTCTGTGTTCTACATTCTATAATCTGTATTCTATATTCTGCATTCCGTATTCTACATTATATATTCTGTGTTCTACCTTCTATTTTCTAAATTCTATATACAGTATTCTATATTCTATATTCTAAATTCTGTGTTCTGCATTCCATGTTCTAAATTCTCTTTTCTATATTCTAAATTCTGTGATCTACTTTCTATATTCTAAATCCTATTTTCAATATTCTGTATTTTATATTATATATTCTTTTTCTCCATTCCATTTCTAAATTCTGGTTTCTATATTCTTTTTTATATATTTTATATTCTGTATTCTTCGTTCTGGATTCTTCATTCTAAATTCTGCATTCCGTATTCTATATTCTATATTCTGTGTTCTAAATTCTATATTCTGTATACTATATCCTGCATTCCGTATTCTATAATCTATATTCTGTGTTCTACATTCTTTATTCTAAATTCTATATTCAGTAATCTGTATACTATATTCTAAATTCTGTGTTATGCATCCCATGTTCTAAATTCTGGGTTCTATATTCTGTTTTCCTTGTTTTATATTCTGTGTTCTAAATTCTATATTCTGTGTTCTATATTCTGCATTCCGTATTCTCCATTATATATTCTGTGTTTTTCCTTCTATATTCCAAATTCTATATTCAGTATTCTGTATACTATATTCTAAATTCTGTGTTCTGCATTCCATTTTCTATATTCTTGCTTCTACATCCTTTATTCTATAATCTAAATTCTGTGTTCTGCATTCCATGTTGTAAATTCTATATTCAGTATTCTCTATTCTATGTTCTAAATTCTGTGTTCTGCATTCTATATTTTAAATTATATATTCAGTATTCTGTATACTATATTCTAAATTCTGTGTTCTGCATCCAATGTTCTAAATTCTGGGTTCTGTATTCTGTTTCCATAATCTATATTCTGTGTTCAAAATTGTATATTCTGTATACTATATTCTGCATTCCGTATTCTATATTCTATATTCTGTGTTCTATATTCTATATTCTAAATTCTATATTCAGTAATCTGTATACTATATTGTAAATCTGTGTTCTGCATTCCATGTTCTAAATTCTCTATTCTATATTCTATATTCTTGTTAAACTTTCTATATTCTGAATTCTATATTCAGTACTCTGTATTCTATATTTTATATTTTGTGTTCTGCATTCCATGTTCTCAATTCTATATTCAGTAATCTGTATTCTATATTCTTAATTCTGTGTTCTGCATTCCATGTTCTAAATTCTGTTTTCTGTATTCTTTTTTCCATATTCTATATTCTGTTTTCTACATTCAATATTCTGTATTCTATATTCGGCTTTCCGTATTCTATATTCAATATTCTGTGTTCTACATTCTATATTCTAAATTCTATATTCAGTATTCCGTATGCTATATTCTAAATTCTGTGTTCTCCTTTCCATGTTTTGAATTCTGGATTCTATATTCTCTATTCTACATTCTATATTCTGTGTTCTACACTCTATATTCTAAATTCTATATTTTGTATTCTTTATTCTATATTCTAAATACTGTGTTCTACATTCTATATTCTAAATTGTATATTCAGTATTCAGTATTCTATATTCGAAATTCTGAGTTCTGATTTCCATGTTCCAAAATCTGGCTTAAATATTCTCTTAGCTGTATTTTTTCTTCTGTTTTTTACATTGTATATTCAAAATTATATTTTCAGAATTATGTATACTTTATTCTATATTCCGTGTTCTACATTGAATTATTTTTAATTGTTTATGAAGTATTCTGTATACTATATTCTAAATTCTGTGTTATTCATTCAATGTTGTGAATTCTGGGTTCTATAATCTCTTTTCTATATTCTATATTCTGTGTTCTACATTGTATATTCTTAATTCTATATTCAGCATTCTGTATTCTATATTCTAAATTTTGTGTTCTTCATTCTATATTCTAAATTATATATTCAGTACTATGTGTTCTATAATCTAAATTATCTGTTCTGCATTCCATGTTCTAAATTCTCTATTCTTTATTCTATATTCTGTGTTCTTCTTTCTATATTCTAAATTGTATATTCAGTATTCTGTATTCTATATTCTAAATTCTGAGTTCTACATTCTATATTCTAAATTGTATATTCAGTATTCTGTATTCTATATTCTAAATTCTGAGTTCTGATTTCCATGTTCCATAATCTGGCTTCAATATTCTCTAAGCTATAGTTTTTATTCTGTTTTCTACATTCTATATTCTAAATTATATATTCAGTATTATGTATTTTATATTCTATATTCTGTGCTCTACATTCAATTTTTTATTTGTTTATTAAGTACTTTGTATACTATATTCTAAATTCTGTGTTCTACAATCCATGTTCTAAATTCTGGGTTCTATATTCTCTTTTCTATTTTCTATATTCTGAGTTGTACATTCTATATTCTAAATTCTATATACATCATACTGTATTCTATATTCTAAATTTTGTGTTCTACATTCTATATCCTAAATTTTATATTCAGTATTATGTATTCTATATTTTAATTCTGTGTTCTGCTTTCCATGTTCTAAATTCTGGGTTCTATATTCTATTTTTTATATTCTGTGTTTTACATTCTTTATTCTAAACTCTATATTCAGTATTCTGTATTCTATATTCTAAATTCTGTGTTCTGCATTCCATGTTCTAAATTCTATACTCAGTTACTCTATTCTATATTCTAAATTCTGTGTTCTATATTCCATGTTAGAAATCCTATATTCAGCATTCTGTATTCTAAATTCATAATTTTGTTTTCTACATTTCATATTCTAAATTCTATATTCAGTATTATGTATTCTATATTCTAAATTCTGTGTTCTGCATTCCATGTTCTAAATTCTGGGTTATACATTCTCTATTGTATATTCTATATTGTGTGTTTTTCATTCTACATTCTACATACTATATTTTGCATTCCGTATACTATATTCTATATTCTGTGTTCTACATTCTATATTCTGTGTTCTTTATTCTATATTCTAAATTCTTTATTCATTATTCTGTATTCTATATTCTACTCTGTGTTCTACATTCTATATTCTATATTCAGTATTCTGTATTCTATATTCTTAATTCTGTGTTCTGCATTCCATGTTCTAAATTCTGGGTTCTATATTTTGTTTTCCATATTTTAATTCTGTGTTGTACATTTTATATTCTGTATTCTATATTCTGTATTTCGTATTCTATATTATTTATTCTATGTTCTACATTGTATATTCTAAATTCTATATTCAGTATTATGTAATCTATATTCTAAATTCTGTGTTCTGCATTCCATGTTCTAAATTCTGTGTTGTATATTCTTTATTCAATATTCCATATTTTGTATTCTTCATTCTATATTCTACATTCTATATTGTGCATTCCGTATTCTATATTCTATATTCTGTGTTCTACATTCTCTATTCTATATTCTATATTCAGTATTCTGTATTCTATATTCTAAATCCTGTGTTCTGGATTCCATGTTTTAAAATCTGGGTTCTGTATACTCTATTATATATTCTGTGTTCTGCATTCTATATTCAAAATCCTACATTCAGTATTTTGTATTTATTTTCGAAATTCTGTGTTCTGCATTCCATGTTCTATATTCCGGCATCTATATAATTTATTCTATAATCTAAATTCTGTGTTCTGCAAACCATGTTATAAATTCTGGGTTCTGTATACTGTTTCCATAATCTATATTTTGTGTTCTAATTTCTATATTCTGTTTACTATATTCTGCATTACATATTCTATATTCTATATTCTGTGATCTACATTCTATATTCTATTTCTATATTCAGTAATCTGTATACTATATTCTAAATTCTGTGTCCTGCATTCCATGTTCTAATTACTGGGTCCTATAATCTGTTTTCCATACTTTCTATTCTGTGTTCTAAATTCTATACTCTGAATTCTATATTCTGCAATCCGTAATCTACATTATATATTCTGTGTTCTACATTCTATATTATAAATTCTATATTCAGTATTCTGTATTCTATATTCTAAATTCTGTGTTCTGCATTCCATGTTCTAAATTCTCTATTCTTTATTCTATATTCTGTGTTCTACTTTCTATATACTAATTTCTATATTCAGTAGTCTGTATTCTATATTGTATATTCTGTGTTCTGCATTCCATGTTCTCAATTCTATACTCAGTATTCTGTATTCTATATACTTAATTCTGTGTTCTGCATTCCATTTTCTAAATTCTCTTTTCTGTATTCTTTTTTCATATTCTATATTCTGTTTTCTGCATTCTATGTTCTGCATTCTATATTCTGCTTTCCGTATTCTATATTCAAGATTCTGTGTTCTACATTATATATTCTAAATTCTATATTCAGTATTCCATATGCTGTATTGAAAATTCTGTGTTCTGCATTCCATGTTCTAAATTCTGTGTTCTATTATCTATATTCTATATTCTATATTCTGTGTTCTACATTCCATATTCTAAATTCTATAGGCACTATTCTTTATTCTATAATCTAAATTCTGAGTTCTGCATTCCATGTTCTAAATTCTGGGTTGTATAATCCATATTCTATATTCTACATTCTGTGTTCTACATTCTATATTCTAAATTCTACATTCAGTAATATATAATCTATATTCTAAATTCTGTGTTCTGGATTTCATGTTTTAAATTCTGGGTTCTGTATACTCTATTATATATTCTGTGTTCTGCATTCTATATTCAAAATCCTAAATTCAGTATTCTGTGTTTATATTCGAAATTCTGTGTTCTGCATTCCATGTTCTAAATTCTGGCTTCTATATTCTCTATACTATATTCTATATTTTGCGTACTTCATTCTATATTCTACAATCTATATTTTATATTCTATATTCTGTGTTCTAAATTCTATATTCTAAATTATTTATTCAGTTTTCTGTATTCTATATTCTAAATTCTGTGTTCTACATTCTATATTCTAAATTCTATATTCAGTAATCTCTATACTGTATTCTAAATTATGTGTTCTGCATTCCATGTTCTAAATTCTGGGTCCTATATTCTCTTTTCCATATTTAATATTCTGTGTTTAAATTCTATATTCTGTATTCAATATTCTGCATTCCGTATTCTACATTATATATTCTGTGTTCTACATCCTATATTCCAAATTCTATATTCAGTATTCTTTATTCTATATTCTAAATTCTGTGTTCTAAATTCTATATTCTAAATTGTATATTCAGTATTCAGTATTCTATATTCGAAATTCTGAGTTCTGATTTCCATGTTCCAAAATCTGGTTTAAATATTTTCTAAGCTGTATTTTTCTTCTGTTTTTTACATTCTATATTCTTAATTATATTTTCAGTATTATGTATTCTTTATTCTATATTCCGTGTTCTACATTCAATTATTTTTAATTGTTTATTAAGTATTCTCTATACTATATTCGAAATTCTATTTTATGCATTCCATGTTGTATATTCTGGGTTCTATATTCTCTTTTCTATATTCTATATTCTGTGTTGTACATTGTATATTCTAAATTCTATATTCAGCATTCTGTATTCTATTTTCTAAATTTTGTGTTCTACATTATATATTCTAAATTCTATATTCAGTGTTATGTATTCTATAATCTAAATTATCTCTTCTGCATTCCATGATCTAAATTCTCTATTCTTTATTCTATATTCTGTGTTCTTCTTTCTATATTCTAAATTCTATATTCAGAATTCTCTATTCTATATTCTACATTCTGAGATCTACATTCTATATTCTAAATTGTATATTCAGTATTCTATATTCTGTATTCTAAATTCTGAGTTCTGTTTTCCATGTTCCAATATCTGGCTTCAATATACTCTAAGCTATAGTTTTTATTCTGTTTTCTACATTCTATATTCTAAATTATATATTCAGTATTATGTATTCGATAATTTAATTCTGTGTTCTGCTTTCCATGTTCTAAATTCTGGGTTCTATATTCTATATTCTATATTTTATATTCTGTGTTCCACATTCTTTATTCTAAACTCTATATTCAGTATTCTGTATTCTATATTCTAAATTCTGTGTTCTGCATTCCATGTTCTATATTCTATACTCAGTATTCTGTATTCTATATTCTAAATTCTGTGTTCTACATTCCATGTTATAAATTCTATATTCAGCATTCTGTATTCTATATTCATAATTTTGTTGTCTACATTTTATATTCTAAATTCTATATTCAGTATTATGTATTCTATCTTCTCAATTCTGTGTTCTGCATTCCATGTTCTAAATTCTGGGTTATACATTCTCTATTGTATATTCTATATTGTGTGTTTTTCATTCTACATTCTACATACTATATTTTGCATTTCGTATACTATATTCTATATTCTGTGTTCTACATTCTATATTCTAAATTCTATATTCAGTATTCTGTATTCTATATTCTACATTATGTGTTCTGCGTTCCATTTCTAAATTCTGTGTTCTGTATTCTGTTTTCCATATTCTATATACTGTTTTCTAATTCGATTTTCTGTATTCTATATTCTGCATTCCGTATTATGTATTCTATATTTTGTGTTCTATAGTCTATACTCTAATTTCTATATTCAGTATTCCATATTCTACATTCTAAATTCTGTGTTCTCCATTCCATGTTCTAAATTCTGGTTTCTATATCCTCTATTCTATATTCTATATCCTGTGTTCTACATTTTATTGTCTAAATCCTATATTCAGCGTTCTGTATTCTTTTTCTAAATTCTGTGTTCTGCATTCCATGTTCTAAATTCTGGGTTCTATATTCTGTTTTACATATTTTATATTATGTGTTCTACATTCTATATTTGTATTCTATATTCTGCATTCCGTATTCTACATTATATATTCTGTGTTCTACCTTTTTTTTCTAAATTCAATTTTCTGTATTCTGTATTCTATATTCTAAATTCTGTGTTCTGCATTCCATGTTCTAAATTCTCTTTCCTATATTCTATATTCCGTGTTCCTCTTTCATATTCTAAATTCTGTATTCAGTATTTTGTGTTCTATATTGTAAATTCTATTCTCTGCATTCGATTTCTAAATTCTGGGTTCTATATTTTCTTTTATATATTCTATATTCTGTGTTCTTCATTCTAGATTCTACATTCTAATTTCTGCATTCAATATTCTATATTCTAATTTCTGTGTTCTGAATTCTATGTTCTAAATTCTATGTTCAGTATACTGTATTATATATTCTAAATTCTGTGTTAAGCATTCCATGTTCTAAATTCTGGGTTCTACATTCTCTATTCTATATACTACATTGTGTGTTTTTCATTCTAGATTCTACATACTATATTTTGCATTCCATATACTATATTCTATATTCTGTGTTCTGCATTCTATATTCTAAATTCTATATTCAGTATTTTGTATTCTATATTCTAAATTATATGTTCTGCGTTCCATTTCTAAATTCGGGTTCTGTATTCTGTTTACCATATTCTATATTCTGTTTTCTAAATTCTGTACTCTGTATTCTATATTCTGCATTCCGTATTATATATTCTATATTTTGTGTTCCTTATTCTATATTCTATATTCTGTGTTCTGCATTACATGTTCAAAATTCTGGGTGCTATATCCACAATTCTATATTCTATATCCTGTGTTCTACATTCTATAGTCTTAATCCTATATTCAGCGTTCTGTATTCTATACTAAATTCTGTGTTCTGCATTACATGTTCTCTATTCTGGGTTCTAAATTCTGTTTTCCATATTTTATATTCTGTGTTCTACATTCTATAATCTGTATTCTATATTCTGCATTCCGTATTCTACATTATATATTCTGTGTTCTACCTTCTATTTTCTAAATTCTATATACAGTATTCTATATTCTATATTCTAAATTCTGTGTTCTGCATTCCATGTTCTAATTTCTCTTTTCTATATTCTAAATACTGTGATCTACTTTCTATATTCTAAATCCTATTTTCAATATTCTGTATTTTATATTATATATTCTTTTTCTCCATTCCATTTCTAAATTCTGGTTTCTATATTCTTTTTTATATATTTTATATTCTGTATTCTTCGTTCTGGATTCTTCATTCTAAATTCTGCATTCCGTATTCTATATTCTATATTCTGTGTTCTAAATTCTATATTCTGTATACTATATCCTGCATTCCGTATTCTATAATCTATATTCTGTGTTCTACATTCTTTATTCTAAATTCTATATTCAGTAATCTGTATACTATATTCTAAATTCTGTGTTATGCATCCCATGTTCTAAATTCTGGGTTCTATATTCTGTTTTCCTTGTTTTATATTCTGTGTTCTAAATTCTATATTCTGTGTTCTATATTCTGCATTCCGTATTCTCCATTATATATTCTGTGTTTTTCCTTCTATATTCCAAATTCTATATTCAGTATTCTGTATACTATATTCTAAATTCTGTGTTCTGCATTCCATTTTCTATATTCTTGCTTCTACATCCTTTATTCTATAATCTAAATTCTGTGTTCTGCATTCCATGTTGTAAATTCTATATTCAGTATTCTCTATTCTATGTTCTAAATTCTGTGTTCTGCATTCTATATTTTAAATTATATATTCAGTATTCTGTATACTATATTCTAAATTCTGTGTTCTGCATCCAATGTTCTAAATTCTGGGTTCTGTATTCTGTTTCCATAATCTATATTCTGTGTTCAAAATTGTATATTCTGTATACTATATTCTGCATTCCGTATTCTATATTCTATATTCTGTGTTCTATATTCTATATTCTAAATTCTATATTCAGTAATCTGTATACTATATTGTAAATCTGTGTTCTGCATTCCATGTTCTAAATTCTCTATTCTATATTCTATATTCTTGTTAAACTTTCTATATTCTGAATTCTATATTCAGTACTCTGTATTCTATATTTTATATTTTGTGTTCTGCATTCCATGTTCTCAATTCTATATTCAGTAATCTGTATTCTATATTCTTAATTCTGTGTTCTGCATTCCATGTTCTAAATTCTGTTTTCTGTATTCTTTTTTCCATATTCTATATTCTGTTTTCTACATTCAATATTCTGTATTCTATATTCGGCTTTCCGTATTCTATATTCAATATTCTGTGTTCTACATTCTATATTCTAAATTCTATATTCAGTATTCCGTATGCTATATTCTAAATTCTGTGTTCTCCTTTCCATGTTTTGAATTCTGGATTCTATATTCTCTATTCTACATTCTATATTCTGTGTTCTACACTCTATATTCTAAATTCTATATTTTGTATTCTTTATTCTATATTCTAAATACTGTGTTCTACATTCTATATTCTAAATTGTATATTCAGTATTCAGTATTCTATATTCGAAATTCTGAGTTCTGATTTCCATGTTCCAAAATCTGGCTTAAATATTCTCTTAGCTGTATTTTTTCTTCTGTTTTTTACATTGTATATTCAAAATTATATTTTCAGAATTATGTATACTTTATTCTATATTCCGTGTTCTACATTGAATTATTTTTAATTGTTTATGAAGTATTCTGTATACTATATTCTAAATTCTGTGTTATTCATTCAATGTTGTGAATTCTGGGTTCTATAATCTCTTTTCTATATTCTATATTCTGTGTTCTACATTGTATATTCTTAATTCTATATTCAGCATTCTGTATTCTATATTCTAAATTTTGTGTTCTTCATTCTATATTCTAAATTATATATTCAGTACTATGTGTTCTATAATCTAAATTATCTGTTCTGCATTCCATGTTCTAAATTCTCTATTCTTTATTCTATATTCTGTGTTCTTCTTTCTATATTCTAAATTGTATATTCAGTATTCTGTATTCTATATTCTAAATTCTGAGTTCTACATTCTATATTCTAAATTGTATATTCAGTATTCTGTATTCTATATTCTAAATTCTGAGTTCTGATTTCCATGTTCCATAATCTGGCTTCAATATTCTCTAAGCTATAGTTTTTATTCTGTTTTCTACATTCTATATTCTAAATTATATATTCAGTATTATGTATTTTATATTCTATATTCTGTGCTCTACATTCAATTTTTTATTTGTTTATTAAGTACTTTGTATACTATATTCTAAATTCTGTGTTCTACAATCCATGTTCTAAATTCTGGGTTCTATATTCTCTTTTCTATTTTCTATATTCTGAGTTGTACATTCTATATTCTAAATTCTATATACATCATACTGTATTCTATATTCTAAATTTTGTGTTCTACATTCTATATCCTAAATTTTATATTCAGTATTATGTATTCTATATTTTAATTCTGTGTTCTGCTTTCCATGTTCTAAATTCTGGGTTCTATATTCTATTTTTTATATTCTGTGTTTTACATTCTTTATTCTAAACTCTATATTCAGTATTCTGTATTCTATATTCTAAATTCTGTGTTCTGCATTCCATGTTCTAAATTCTATACTCAGTTACTCTATTCTATATTCTAAATTCTGTGTTCTATATTCCATGTTAGAAATCCTATATTCAGCATTCTGTATTCTAAATTCATAATTTTGTTTTCTACATTTCATATTCTAAATTCTATATTCAGTATTATGTATTCTATATTCTAAATTCTGTGTTCTGCATTCCATGTTCTAAATTCTGGGTTATACATTCTCTATTGTATATTCTATATTGTGTGTTTTTCATTCTACATTCTACATACTATATTTTGCATTCCGTATACTATATTCTATATTCTATATTCTGTGTTCTTTATTCTATATTCTAAATTCTTTATTCATTATTCTGTATTCTATATTCTACTCTGTGTTCTACATTCTATATTCTATATTCAGTATTCTGTATTCTATATTCTTAATTCTGTGTTCTGCATTCCATGTTCTAAATTCTGGGTTCTATATTTTGTTTTCCATATTTTAATTCTGTGTTGTACATTTTATATTCTGTATTCTATATTCTGTATTTCGTATTCTATATTATTTATTCTATGTTCTACATTGTATATTCTAAATTCTATATTCAGTATTATGTAATCTATATTCTAAATTCTGTGTTCTGCATTCCATGTTCTAAATTCTGTGTTGTATATTCTTTATTCAATATTCCATATTTTGTATTCTTCATTCTATATTCTACATTCTATATTGTGCATTCCGTATTCTATATTCTATATTCTGTGTTCTACATTCTCTATTCTATATTCTATATTCAGTATTCTGTATTCTATATTCTAAATCCTGTGTTCTGGATTCCATGTTTTAAAATCTGGGTTCTGTATACTCTATTATATATTCTGTGTTCTGCATTCTATATTCAAAATCCTACATTCAGTATTTTGTATTTATTTTCGAAATTCTGTGTTCTGCATTCCATGTTCTATATTCCGGCATCTATATAATTTATTCTATAATCTAAATTCTGTGTTCTGCAAACCATGTTCTAAATTCTGGGTTCTGTATACTGTTTCCATAATCTATATTTTGTGTTCTACTTTCTATATTCTGTTTACTATATTCTGCATTACATATTCTATATTCTATATTCTGTGATCTACATTCTATATTCTATTTCTATATTCAGTAATCTGTATACTATATTCTAAATTCTGTGTCCTGCATTCCATGTTCTAATTACTGGGTCCTATAATCTGTTTTCCATACTTTCTATTCTGTGTTCTAAATTCTATACTCTGAATTCTATATTCTGCAATCCGTAATCTACATTATATATTCTGTGTTCTACATTCTATATTATAAATTCCATATTCAGTATTCTGTATTCTATATTCTAAATTCTGTGTTCTGCATTCCATGTTCTAAATTCTCTATTCTTTATTCTATATTCTGTGTTCTACTTTCTATATACTAATTTCTATATTCAGTAGTCTGTATTCTATATTGTATATTCTGTGTTCTGCATTCCATGTTCTCAATTCTATACTCAGTATTCTGTATTCTATATACTTAATTCTGTGTTCTGCATTCCATTTTCTAAATTCTCTTTTCTGTATTCTTTTTTCATATTCTATATTCTGTTTTCTGCATTCTATGTTCTGCATTCTATATTCTGCTTTCCGTATTCTATATTCAAGATTCTGTGTTCTACATTATATATTCTAAATTCTATATTCAGTATTCCATATGCTGTATTGAAAATTCTGTGTTCTGCATTCCATGTTCTAAATTCTGTGTTCTATTATCTATATTCTATATTCTATATTCTGTGTTCTACATTCCATATTCTAAATTCTATAGGCACTATTCTTTATTCTATAATCTAAATTCTGAGTTCTGCATTCCATGTTCTAAATTCTGGGTTGTATAATCCATATTCTATATTCTACATTCTGTGTTCTACATTCTATATTCTAAATTCTACATTCAGTAATATATAATCTATATTCTAAATTCTGTGTTCTGGATTTCATGTTTTAAATTCTGGGTTCTGTATACTCTATTATATATTCTGTGTTCTGCATTCTATATTCAAAATCCTAAATTCAGTATTCTGTGTTTATATTCGAAATTCTGTGTTCTGCATTCCATGTTCTAAATTCTGGCTTCTATATTCTCTATACTATATTCTATATTTTGCGTACTTCATTCTATATTCTACAATCTATATTTTATATTCTATATTCTGTGTTCTAAATTCTATATTCTAAATTATTTATTCAGTTTTCTGTATTCTATATTCTAAATTCTGTGTTCTACATTCTATATTCTAAATTCTATATTCAGTAATCTCTATACTGTATTCTAAATTATGTGTTCTGCATTCCATGTTCTAAATTCTGGGTCCTATATTCTCTTTTCCATATTTAATATTCTGTGTTTAAATTCTATATTCTGTATTCAATATTCTGCATTCCGTATTCTACATTATATATTCTGTGTTCTACATCCTATATTCCAAATTCTATATTCAGTATTCTTTATTCTATATTCTAAATTCTGTGTTCTAAATTCTATATTCTAAATTGTATATTCAGTATTCAGTATTCTATATTCGAAATTCTGAGTTCTGATTTCCATGTTCCAAAATCTGGTTTAAATATTTTCTAAGCTGTATTTTTCTTCTGTTTTTTACATTCTATATTCTAAATTATATTTTCAGTATTATGTATTCTTTATTCTATATTCCGTGTTCTACATTCAATTATTTTTAATTGTTTATTAAGTATTCTCTATACTATATTCGAAATTCTATTTTATGCATTCCATGTTGTAAATTCTGGGTTCTATATTCTCTTTTCTATATTCTATATTCTGTGTTGTACATTGTATATTCTAAATTCTATATTCAGCATTCTGTATTCTATTTTCTAAATTTTGTGTTCTACATTATATATTCTAAATTCTATATTCAGTGTTATGTATTCTATAATCTAAATTATCTCTTCTGCATTCCATGATCTAAATTCTCTATTCTTTATTCTATATTCTGTGTTCTTCTTTCTATATTCTAAATTCTATATTCAGAATTCTCTATTCTATATTCTACATTCTGAGATCTACATTCTATATTCTAAATTGTATATTCAGTATTCTATATTCTGTATTCTAAATTCTGAGTTCTGTTTTCCATGTTCCAATATCTGGCTTCAATATACTCTAAGCTATAGTTTTTATTCTGTTTTCTACATTCTATATTCTAAATTATATATTCAGTATTATGTATTTTATATTCTATATTCTGTGCTCTACATTCAATTTTTTAATTGTTAATTATGTATTCTGTATACTATATTCTAAATTCTGTGTTATGCAATCCATGTTCTAAATTCTGGGTTCTATATTCTCTTTTCTATTTTCTATATTCTGTGTTCTACATTCTATATTATAAATTATATATTCAGCATTATGTCTTCTATATTCTAAATTTTGTGTTCTACATTCTATATCCTAAATTTTATATTCACTATTATGTATTCGATAATTTAATTCTGTGTTCTGCTTTCCATGTTCTAAATTCTGGGTTCTATATTCTATATTCTATATTTTATATTCTGTGTTCCACATTCTTTATTCTAAACTCTATATTCAGTATTCTGTATTCTATATTCTAAATTCTGTGTTCTGCATTCCATGTTCTATATTCTATACTCAGTATTCTGTATTCTATATTCTAAATTCTGTGTTCTACATTCCATGTTATAAATTCTATATTCAGCATTCTGTATTCTATATTCATAATTTTGTTGTCTACATTTTATATTCTAAATTCTATATTCAGTATTATGTATTCTATCTTCTCAATTCTGTGTTCTGCATTCCATGTTCTAAATTCTGGGTTATACATTCTCTATTGTATATTCTATATTGTGTGTTTTTCATTCTACATTCTACATACTATATTTTGCATTTCGTATACTATATTCTATATTCTGTGTTCTACATTCTATATTCTAAATTCTATATTCAGTATTCTGTATTCTATATCCTACATTATGTGTTCTGCGTTCCATTTCTAAATTCTGTGTTCTGTATTCTGTTTTCCATATTCTATATACTGTTTTCTAATTCGATTTTCTGTATTCTATATTCTGCATTCCGTATTATGTATTCTATATTTTGTGTTCTATAGTCTATACTCTAATTTCTATATTCAGTATTCCATATTCTACATTCTAAATTCTGTGTTCTCCATTCCATGTTCTAAATTCTGGTTTCTATATCCTCTATTCTATATTCTATATCCTGTGTTCTACATTTTATAGTCTAAATCCTATATTCAGCGTTCTGTATTCTTTTTCTAAATTCTGTGTTCTGCATTCCATGTTCTAAATTCTGGGTTCTATATTCTGTTTTACATATTTTATATTATGTGTTCTACATTCTATATTTGTATTCTATATTCTGCATTCCGTATTCTACATTATATATTCTGTGTTCTACCTTTTTTTTCTAAATTCAATTTTCTGTATTCTGTATTCTATATTCTAAATTCTGTGTTCTGCATTCCATGTTCTAAATTCTCTTTCCTATATTCTATATTCCGTGTTCCTCTTTCATATTCTAAATTCTGTATTCAGTATTTTGTGTTCTATATTGTAAATTCTATTCTCTGCATTCGATTTCTAAATTCTGGGTTCTATATTTTCTTTTATATATTCTATATTCTGTGTTCTTCATTCTAGATTCTACATTCTAATTTCTGCATTCAATATTCTATATTCTAATTTCTGTGTTCTGAATTCTATGTTCTAAATTCTATGTTCAGTATACTGTATTATATATTCTAAATTCTGTGTTAAGCATTCCATGTTCTAAATTCTGGGTTCTACATTCTCTATTCTATATACTACATTGTGTGTTTTTCATTGTAGATTCTACATACTATATTTTGCATTCCATATACTATATTCTATATTCTGTGTTCTGCATTCTATATTCTAAATTCTATATTCAGTATTTTGTATTCTATATTCTAAATTATATGTTCTGCGTTCCATTTCTAAATTCGGGTTCTGTATTCTGTTTACCATATTCTATATTCTGTTTTCTAAATTCTGTACTCTGTATTCTATATTCTGCATTCCGTATTATATATTCTATATTTTGTGTTCCTTATTCTATATTCTATATTCTGTGTTCTGCATTACATGTTCAAAATTCTGGGTGCTATATCCACAATTCTATATTCTATATCCTGTGTTCTACATTCTATAGTCTTAATCCTATATTCAGCGTTCTGTATTCTATACTAAATTCTGTGTTCTGCATTACATGTTCTCTATTCTGGGTTCTAAATTCTGTTTTCCATATTTTATATTCTGTGTTCTACATTCTATAATCTGTATTCTATATTCTGCATTCCGTATTCTACATTATATATTCTGTGTTCTACCTTCTATTTTCTAAATTCTATATACAGTATTCTATATTCTATATTCTAAATTCTGTGTTCTGCATTCCATGTTCTAAATTCTCTTTTCTATATTCTAAATACTGTGATCTACTTTCTATATTCTAAATCCTATTTTCAATATTCTGTATTTTATATTATATATTCTTTTTCTCCATTCCATTTCTAAATTCTGGTTTCTATATTCTTTTTTATATATTTTATATTCTGTATTCTTCGTTCTGGATTCTTCATTCTAAATTCTGCATTCCGTATTCTATATTCTATATTCTGTGTTCTAAATTCTATATTCTGTATACTATATCCTGCATTCCGTATTCTATAATCTATATTCTGTGTTCTACATTCTTTATTCTAAATTCTATATTCAGTAATCTGTATACTATATTCTAAATTCTGTGTTATGCATCCCATGTTCTAAATTCTGGGTTCTATATTCTGTTTTCCTTGTTTTATATTCTGTGTTCTAAATTCTATATTCTGTGTTCTATATTCTGCATTCCGTATTCTCCATTATATATTCTGTGTTTTTCCTTCTATATTCCAAATTCTATATTCAGTATTCTGTATACTATATTCTAAATTCTGTGTTCTGCATTCCATTTTCTATATTCTTGCTTCTACATCCTTTATTCTATAATCTAAATTCTGTGTTCTGCATTCCATGTTGTAAATTCTATATTCAGTATTCTCTATTCTATGTTCTAAATTCTGTGTTCTGCATTCTATATTTTAAATTATATATTCAGTATTCTGTATACTATATTCTAAATTCTGTGTTCTGCATCCAATGTTCTAAATTCTGGGTTCTGTATTCTGTTTCCATAATCTATATTCTGTGTTCAAAATTGTATATTCTGTATACTATATTCTGCATTCCGTATTCTATATTCTATATTCTGTGTTCTATATTCTATATTCTAAATTCTATATTCAGTAATCTGTATACTATATTGTAAATCTGTGTTCTGCATTCCATGTTCTAAATTCTCTATTCTATATTCTATATTCTTGTTAAACTTTCTATATTCTGAATTCTATATTCAGTACTCTGTATTCTATATTTTATATTTTGTGTTCTGCATTCCATGTTCTCAATTCTATATTCAGTAATCTGTATTCTATATTCTTAATTCTGTGTTCTGCATTCCATGTTCTAAATTCTGTTTTCTGTATTCTTTTTTCCATATTCTATATTCTGTTTTCTACATTCAATATTCTGTATTCTATATTCGGCTTTCCGTATTCTATATTCAATATTCTGTGTTCTACATTCTATATTCTAAATTCTATATTCAGTATTCCGTATGCTATATTCTAAATTCTGTGTTCTCCTTTCCATGTTTTGAATTCTGGATTCTATATTCTCTATTCTACATTCTATATTCTGTGTTCTACACTCTATATTCTAAATTCTATATTTTGTATTCTTTATTCTATATTCTAAATACTGTGTTCTACATTCTATATTCTAAATTGTATATTCAGTATTCAGTATTCTATATTCGAAATTCTGAGTTCTGATTTCCATGTTCCAAAATCTGGCTTAAATATTCTCTTAGCTGTATTTTTTCTTCTGTTTTTTACATTGTATATTCAAAATTATATTTTCAGAATTATGTATACTTTATTCTATATTCCGTGTTCTACATTGAATTATTTTTAATTGTTTATGAAGTATTCTGTATACTATATTCTAAATTCTGTGTTATTCATTCAATGTTGTGAATTCTGGGTTCTATAATCTCTTTTCTATATTCTATATTCTGTGTTCTACATTGTATATTCTTAATTCTATATTCAGCATTCTGTATTCTATATTCTAAATTTTGTGTTCTTCATTCTATATTCTAAATTATATATTCAGTACTATGTGTTCTATAATCTAAATTATCTGTTCTGCATTCCATGTTCTAAATTCTCTATTCTTTATTCTATATTCTGTGTTCTTCTTTCTATATTCTAAATTGTATATTCAGTATTCTGTATTCTATATTCTAAATTCTGAGTTCTACATTCTATATTCTAAATTGTATATTCAGTATTCTGTATTCTATATTCTAAATTCTGAGTTCTGATTTCCATGTTCCATAATCTGGCTTCAATATTCTCTAAGCTATAGTTTTTATTCTGTTTTCTACATTCTATATTCTAAATTATATATTCAGTATTATGTATTTTATATTCTATATTCTGTGCTCTACATTCAATTTTTTATTTGTTTATTAAGTACTTTGTATACTATATTCTAAATTCTGTGTTCTACAATCCATGTTCTAAATTCTGGGTTCTATATTCTCTTTTCTATTTTCTATATTCTGAGTTGTACATTCTATATTCTAAATTCTATATACATCATACTGTATTCTATATTCTAAATTTTGTGTTCTACATTCTATATCCTAAATTTTATATTCAGTATTATGTATTCTATATTTTAATTCTGTGTTCTGCTTTCCATGTTCTAAATTCTGGGTTCTATATTCTATATTTTATATTCTGTGTTTTACATTCTTTATTCTAAACTCTATATTCAGTATTCTGTATTCTATATTCTAAATTCTGTGTTCTGCATTCCATGTTCTAAATTCTATACTCAGTTACTCTATTCTATATTCTAAATTCTGTGTTCTATATTCCATGTTAGAAATCCTATATTCAGCATTCTGTATTCTAAATTCATAATTTTGTTTTCTACATTTCATATTCTAAATTCTATATTCAGTATTATGTATTCTATATTCTAAATTCTGTGTTCTGCATTCCATGTTCTAAATTCTGGGTTATACATTCTCTATTGTATATTCTATATTGTGTGTTTTTCATTCTACATTCTACATACTATATTTTGCATTCCGTATACTATATTCTATATTCTATATTCTGTGTTCTTTATTCTATATTCTAAATTCTTTATTCATTATTCTGTATTCTATATTCTACTCTGTGTTCTACATTCTATATTCTATATTCAGTATTCTGTATTCTATATTCTTAATTCTGTGTTCTGCATTCCATGTTCTAAATTCTGGGTTCTATATTTTGTTTTCCATATTTTAATTCTGTGTTGTACATTTTATATTCTGTATTCTATATTCTGTATTTCGTATTCTATATTATTTATTCTATGTTCTACATTGTATATTCTAAATTCTATATTCAGTATTATGTAATCTATATTCTAAATTCTGTGTTCTGCATTCCATGTTCTAAATTCTGTGTTGTATATTCTTTATTCAATATTCCATATTTTGTATTCTTCATTCTATATTCTACATTCTATATTGTGCATTCCGTATTCTATATTCTATATTCTGTGTTCTACATTCTCTATTCTATATTCTATATTCAGTATTCTGTATTCTATATTCTAAATCCTGTGTTCTGGATTCCATGTTTTAAAATCTGGGTTCTGTATACTCTATTATATATTCTGTGTTCTGCATTCTATATTCAAAATCCTACATTCAGTATTTTGTATTTATTTTCGAAATTCTGTGTTCTGCATTCCATGTTCTATATTCCGGCATCTATATAATTTATTCTATAATCTAAATTCTGTGTTCTGCAAACCATGTTCTAAATTCTGGGTTCTGTATACTGTTTCCATAATCTATATTTTGTGTTCTACTTTCTATATTCTGTTTACTATATTCTGCATTACATATTCTATATTCTATATTCTGTGATCTACATTCTATATTCTATTTCTATATTCAGTAATCTGTATACTATATTCTAAATTCTGTGTCCTGCATTCCATGTTCTAATTACTGGGTCCTATAATCTGTTTTCCATACTTTCTATTCTGTGTTCTAAATTCTATACTCTGAATTCTATATTCTGCAATCCGTAATCTACATTATATATTCTGTGTTCTACATTCTATATTATAAATTCCATATTCAGTATTCTGTATTCTATATTCTAAATTCTGTGTTCTGCATTCCATGTTCTAAATTCTCTATTCTTTATTCTATATTCTGTGTTCTACTTTCTATATACTAATTTCTATATTCAGTAGTCTGTATTCTATATTGTATATTCTGTGTTCTGCATTCCATGTTCTCAATTCTATACTCAGTATTCTGTATTCTATATACTTAATTCTGTGTTCTGCATTCCATTTTCTAAATTCTCTTTTCTGTATTCTTTTTTCATATTCTATATTCTGTTTTCTGCATTCTATGTTCTGCATTCTATATTCTGCTTTCCGTATTCTATATTCAAGATTCTGTGTTCTACATTATATATTCTAAATTCTATATTCAGTATTCCATATGCTGTATTGAAAATTCTGTGTTCTGCATTCCATGTTCTAAATTCTGTGTTCTATTATCTATATTCTATATTCTATATTCTGTGTTCTACATTCCATATTCTAAATTCTATAGGCACTATTCTTTATTCTATAATCTAAATTCTGAGTTCTGCATTCCATGTTCTAAATTCTGGGTTGTATAATCCATATTCTATATTCTACATTCTGTGTTCTACATTCTATATTCTAAATTCTACATTCAGTAATATATAATCTATATTCTAAATTCTGTGTTCTGGATTTCATGTTTTAAATTCTGGGTTCTGTATACTCTATTATATATTCTGTGTTCTGCATTCTATATTCAAAATCCTAAATTCAGTATTCTGTGTTTATATTCGAAATTCTGTGTTCTGCATTCCATGTTCTAAATTCTGGCTTCTATATTCTCTATACTATATTCTATATTTTGCGTACTTCATTCTATATTCTACAATCTATATTTTATATTCTATATTCTGTGTTCTAAATTCTATATTCTAAATTATTTATTCAGTTTTCTGTATTCTATATTCTAAATTCTGTGTTCTACATTCTATATTCTAAATTCTATATTCAGTAATCTCTATACTGTATTCTAAATTATGTGTTCTGCATTCCATGTTCTAAATTCTGGGTCCTATATTCTCTTTTCCATATTTAATATTCTGTGTTTAAATTCTATATTCTGTATTCAATATTCTGCATTCCGTATTCTACATTATATATTCTGTGTTCTACATCCTATATTCCAAATTCTATATTCAGTATTCTTTATTCTATATTCTAAATTCTGTGTTCTAAATTCTATATTCTAAATTGTATATTCAGTATTCAGTATTCTATATTCGAAATTCTGAGTTCTGATTTCCATGTTCCAAAATCTGGTTTAAATATTTTCTAAGCTGTATTTTTCTTCTGTTTTTTACATTCTATATTCTAAATTATATTTTCAGTATTATGTATTCTTTATTCTATATTCCGTGTTCTACATTCAATTATTTTTAATTGTTTATTAAGTATTCTCTATACTATATTCGAAATTCTATTTTATGCATTCCATGTTGTAAATTCTGGGTTCTATATTCTCTTTTCTATATTCTATATTCTGTGTTGTACATTGTATATTCTAAATTCTATATTCAGCATTCTGTATTCTATTTTCTAAATTTTGTGTTCTACATTATATATTCTAAATTCTATATTCAGTGTTATGTATTCTATAATCTAAATTATCTCTTCTGCATTCCATGATCTAAATTCTCTATTCTTTATTCTATATTCTGTGTTCTTCTTTCTATATTCTAAATTCTATATTCAGAATTCTCTATTCTATATTCTACATTCTGAGATCTACATTCTATATTCTAAATTGTATATTCAGTATTCTATATTCTGTATTCTAAATTCTGAGTTCTGTTTTCCATGTTCCAATATCTGGCTTCAATATACTCTAAGCTATAGTTTTTATTCTGTTTTCTACATTCTATATTCTAAATTATATATTCAGTATTATGTATTTTATATTCTATATTCTGTGCTCTACATTCAATTTTTTAATTGTTAATTATGTATTCTGTATACTATATTCTAAATTCTGTGTTATGCAATCCATGTTCTAAATTCTGGGTTCTATATTCTCTTTTCTATTTTCTATATTCTGTGTTCTACATTCTATAGTATAAATTATATATTCAGCATTCTGTATTCTATATTCTAAATTTTGTGTTCTACATTCTATATCCTAAATTTTATATTCAGTATTATGTATTCTATAATTTAATTCTGTGTTCTGCTTTCCATGTACTAAATTCTGGGTTCTCTATTCTATATTCTATATTTTATATTCTGTGTTCTACATTCTTTATTCTAAACTCTATATTCAGTATTCTGTATTCTATATTCTAAATTCTGTGTTCTACATTCCATGTTATAAATTCTATATTCAGCATTCTGTATTCTATATTCATAATTTTGTTTTCTACATTTATTATTCTAAATTCTATATTCAGTATTATGTATTCTATCTTCTCAATTCTGTGTTCTGCATTCCATGTTCTAAATTCTGGGTTATACATTCTCTATTGTATATTCTATATTGTGTGTTTTTCATTCTACATTCTACATACTATATTTTGCATTTCGTATACTATATTCTATATTCTGTGTTCTACATTCTATATTCTAAATTCTATATTCAGTATTCTGTATTCTATATTCTACATTATGTGTTCTGCTTTCCATTTCTAAATTCTGGGTTCTCTATTCTGTTTTCCATATTCTATATACTGTTTTCTAATTCGATTTTCTGTATTCTATATTCTGCATTCCGTATTATGTATTCTATATTTTGTGTTCTATAGTCTATACTCTAAATTCTATATTCAGTATTCCATATTCTACATTCTAAATTCTGTGTTCTCCATTCCATGTTCTAAATTCTGGTTTCTATATCCTCTATTCTATATTCTATACCCTGTGTTCTACATTTTATAGTCTAAATCCTATATTCAGCGTTCTGTATTCTTTTTCTAAATTCTGTGTTCTGCATTCCATGTTCTAAATTCTGGGTTCTATATTCTGTTTTACATATTTTATATTATGTGTTCTACATTCTATATTTGTATTCTATATTCTGCATTCCGTATTCTACATTATATATTCTGTGTTCTACCTTTTTTTTCTAAATTCAATTTTCTGTATTCTGTATTCTATATTCTAAATTCTGTGTTCTGCATTCCATGTTCTAAATTCTCTTTCCTATATTCTATATTCCGTGTTCCTCTTTCATATTCTAAATTCTGTATTCAGTATTTTGTATTCTATATTGTAAATTCTATTCTCTGCATTCGAGTTCCAAATTCTGGGTTCTTTATTTTCTTTTATATATTCTTTATTCTGTGTTCTTCATTCTAGATTCTACATTCTAATTTCTGCATTCAGTATTCTATATTCTAATTTCTGTGTTCTGCATTCTATGTTCTAAATTCTATGTTCAGTATACTGTATTATATATTCTAAATTCTGTGTTAAGCATTCCATGTTCTAAATTCTGTTTTCTGTATTCTTTTTTCCATATTCTATATTCTGTTTTCTACATTCAATATTCTGTATTCTATATTCTGCTTTCCGTATTCTATATTCAATATTCTGTGTTCTACATTCTATATTCTAAATTCTATATTCAGTATTCCGTATGCTATATTCTAAATTCTGTGTTCTCCTTTCCATGTTTTGAATTCTGGATTCTATATTCTCTATTCTACATTCTATATTCTGTGTTCTACACTCTATATTCTAAATTCTATATTCAGTATTCTTTATTCTACATTCTAAATACTGTGTTCTACATTCTATATTCTAAATTGTATATTCAGTATTCAGTATTCTATATTCGAAATTCTGGGTTCTGATTTCCATGTTCCAAAATCTGGCTTAAATATTCTCTTAGCTGTATTTTTTCTTCTGTTTTTTACATTGTATATTCAAAATTATATTTTCAGTATTATGTATACTTTATTCTATATTCCGTGTTCTACTTTCAATTATTTTTAATTGTTTATTAAGTATTCTGTATACTATATTCTAAATTCTGTGTTATGCATTCAATGTTGTAAATTCTGGGTTCTATAATCACTTTTCTATATTCTATATTCTGTGTTCTTCATTGTATATTCTAAATTCTATATTCAGCATTCTGTATTCTATATTCTAAATTTTGTGTTCTTCATTCTATATTCTAAATTCTATATTCAGTATTATGTATTCTATAATCTAAATTATCTGTTCTGCATTCCATGTTCTAAATTCTCTATTCTTTATTCTATATTCTGTGTTCTTCTTTCTATATTCTAAATTGTATATTCAGTATTCTGTATTCTATATTCTAAATTCTGAGTTCTACATTCTATATTCTAAATTGTATATTCAGTATTCTGTATTCTATATACTAAATTCTGAGTTCTGATTTCCATGTTCCATAATCTGGCTTTAATATTCTCTAAGCTATAGTTTTTATTCTGTTTTCTACATTCTATATTCTAAATTATATATTCCGTATTATGTATTTTATATTCTCTATTCTGTGCTCTACATTCAATTTTTTAATTGTTTATTATGTATTCTGTATACTAGGTTCTAAATTCTGTGTTCTGCAATCCATGTTCTAAATTCTGGGTTCTATATTCTCTTTTCTATTTTCTATATTCTGTGTTCTACATTCTATAGTATAAATTATATATTCAGCATTCTGTATTCTATATTCTAAATTTTGTGTTCTACATTCTATATCCTAAATTTTATATTCAGTATTATGTATTCTATAATTTAATTCTGTGTTCTGCTTTCCATGTACTAAATTCTGGGTTCTCTATTCTATATTCTATATTTTATATTCTGTGTTCTACATTCTTTATTCTAAACTCTATATTCAGTATTCTGTATTCTATATTCTAAATTCTGTGTTCTACATTCCATGTTATAAATTCTATATTCAGCATTCTGTATTCTATATTCATAATTTTGTTTTCTACATTTATTATTCTAAATTCTATATTCAGTATTATGTATTCTATCTTCTCAATTCTGTGTTCTGCATTCCATGTTCTAAATTCTGGGTTATACATTCTCTATTGTATATTCTATATTGTGTGTTTTTCATTCTACATTCTACATACTATATTTTGCATTTCGTATACTATATTCTATATTCTGTGTTCTACATTCTATATTCTAAATTCTATATTCAGTATTCTGTATTCTATATTCTACATTATGTGTTCTGCGTTCCATTTCTAAATTCTGGGTTCTGTATTCTGTTTTCCATATTCTATATACTGTTTTCTAATTCGATTTTCTGTATTCTATATTCTGCATTCCGTATTATGTATTCTATATTTTGTGTTCTATAGTCTATACTCTAAATTCTATATTCAGTATTCCATATTCTACATTCTAAATTCTGTGTTCTCCATTCCATGTTCTAAATTCTGGTTTCTATATCCTCTATTCTATATTCTATACCCTGTGTTCTTCATTTTATAGTCTAAATCCTATATTCAGCGTTCTGTATTCTTTTTCTAAATTCTGTGTTCTGCATTCCATGTTCTAAATTCTGGGTTCTATATTCTGTTTTACATATTTTATATTATGTGTTCTACATTCTATATTTGTATTCTATATTCTGCATTCCGTATTCTACATTATATATTCTGTGTTCTACCTTTTTTTTCTAAATTCAATTTTCTGTATTCTGTATTCTATATTCTAAATTCTGTGTTCTGCATTCCATGTTCTAAATTCTCTTTCCTATATTCTATATTCTGTGTTCCTCTTTCATATTCTAAATTCTGTATTCAGTATTTTGTATTCTATATTGTAAATTCTATTCTCTGCATTCGAGTTCTAAATTCTGGGTTCTATATTTTCTTTTATATATTCTTTATTCTGTGTTCTTCATTCTAGATTCTACATTCTAATTTCTGCATTCAGTATTCTATATTCTAATTTCTGTGTTCTGCATTCTATGTTCTAAATTCTATGTTCAGTATACTGTATTATATATTCTAAATTCTGTGTTAAGCATTCCATGTTCTAAATTCTGTTTTCTGTATTCTTTTTTCCATATTCTATATTCTGTTTTCTACATTCAATATTCTGTATTCTATATTGTGCTTTCCGTATTCTATATTCAATATTCTGTGTTCTACGTTCTTTATTCTAAATTCTATATTCAGTATTCCGTATGCTATATTCTAAATTCTGTGTTCTCCTTTCCATGTTTTGAATTCTGGATTCTATATTCTCTATTCTACATTCTATATTCTGTGTTCTACACTCTATATTCTAAATTCTATATTTTGTATTCTTTATTCTATATTCTAAATACTGTGTTCTACATTCTATATTCTAAATTGTATATTCAGTATTCAGTATTCTATATTCGAAATTCTGAGTTCTGATTTCCATGTTCCAAAATCTGGCTTAAATATTCTCTTAGCTGTATTTTTTCTTCTGTTTTTTACATTGTATATTCAAAATTATATTTTCAGAATTATGTATACTTTATTCTATATTCCGTGTTCTACATTGAATTATTTTTAATTGTTTATGAAGTATTCTGTATACTATATTCTAAATTCTGTGTTATTCATTCAATGTTGTGAATTCTGGGTTCTATAATCTCTTTTCTATATTCTATATTCTGTGTTCTACATTGTATATTCTTAATTCTATATTCAGCATTCTGTATTCTATATTCTAAATTTTGTGTTCTTCATTCTATATTCTAAATTATATATTCAGTACTATGTGTTCTATAATCTAAATTATCTGTTCTGCATTCCATGTTCTAAATTCTCTATTCTTTATTCTATATTCTGTGTTCTTCTTTCTATATTCTAAATTGTATATTCAGTATTCTGTATTCTATATTCTAAATTCTGAGTTCTACATTCTATATTCTAAATTGTATATTCAGTATTCTGTATTCTATATTCTAAATTCTGAGTTCTGATTTCCATGTTCCATAATCTGGCTTCAATATTCTCTAAGCTATAGTTTTTATTCTGTTTTCTACATTCTATATTCTAAATTATATATTCAGTATTATGTATTTTATATTCTATATTCTGTGCTCTACATTCAATTTTTTATTTGTTTATTAAGTACTTTGTATACTATATTCTAAATTCTGTGTTCTACAATCCATGTTCTAAATTCTGGGTTCTATATTCTCTTTTCTATTTTCTATATTCTGAGTTGTACATTCTATATTCTAAATTCTATATACATCATACTGTATTCTATATTCTAAATTTTGTGTTCTACATTCTATATCCTAAATTTTATATTCAGTATTATGTATTCTATATTTTAATTCTGTGTTCTGCTTTCCATGTTCTAAATTCTGGGTTCTATATTCTATATTTTATATTCTGTGTTTTACATTCTTTATTCTAAACTCTATATTCAGTATTCTGTATTCTATATTCTAAATTCTGTGTTCTGCATTCCATGTTCTAAATTCTATACTCAGTTACTCTATTCTATATTCTAAATTCTGTGTTCTATATTCCATGTTAGAAATCCTATATTCAGCATTCTGTATTCTAAATTCATAATTTTGTTTTCTACATTTCATATTCTAAATTCTATATTCAGTATTATGTATTCTATATTCTAAATTCTGTGTTCTGCATTCCATGTTCTAAATTCTGGGTTATACATTCTCTATTGTATATTCTATATTGTGTGTTTTTCATTCTACATTCTACATACTATATTTTGCATTCCGTATACTATATTCTATATTCTGTGTTCTACATTCTATATTCTGTGTTCTTTATTCTATATTCTAAATTCTTTATTCATTATTCTGTATTCTATATTCTACTCTGTGTTCTACATTCTATATTCTATATTCAGTATTCTGTATTCTATATTCTTAATTCTGTGTTCTGCATTCCATGTTCTAAATTCTGGGTTCTATATTTTGTTTTCCATATTTTAATTCTGTGTTGTACATTTTATATTCTGTATTCTATATTCTGTATTTCGTATTCTATATTATTTATTCTATGTTCTACATTGTATATTCTAAATTCTATATTCAGTATTATGT
Source organism: Vicugna pacos (assembly GCF_048564905.1). Classification (NCBI taxonomy): domain Eukaryota; kingdom Metazoa; phylum Chordata; class Mammalia; order Artiodactyla; family Camelidae; genus Vicugna; species Vicugna pacos. Next base: position 68,154,034 of record NW_027328741.1, on the reverse strand, counting down.
AATCTATATTCTAAATTCTGTGTTCTGCATTCCATGTTCTAAATTCTGTGTTGTATATTCTTTATTCAATATTCCATATTTTGTATTCTTCATTCTATATTCTACATTCTATATTGTGCATTCCGTATTCTATATTCTATATTCTGTGTTCTACATTCTCTATTCTATATTCTATATTCAGTATTCTGTATTCTATATTCTAAATCCTGTGTTCTGGATTCCATGTTTTAAAATCTGGGTTCTGTATACTCTATTATATATTCTGTGTTCTGCATTCTATATTCAAAATCCTACATTCAGTATTTTGTATTTATTTTCGAAATTCTGTGTTCTGCATTCCATGTTCTATATTCCGGCATCTATATAATTTATTCTATAATCTAAATTCTGTGTTCTGCAAACCATGTTCTAAATTCTGGGTTCTGTATACTGTTTCCATAATCTATATTTTGTGTTCTACTTTCTATATTCTGTTTACTATATTCTGCATTACATATTCTATATTCTATATTCTGTGATCTACATTCTATATTCTATTTCTATATTCAGTAATCTGTATACTATATTCTAAATTCTGTGTCCTGCATTCCATGTTCTAATTACTGGGTCCTATAATCTGTTTTCCATACTTTCTATTCTGTGTTCTAAATTCTATACTCTGAATTCTATATTCTGCAATCCGTAATCTACATTATATATTCTGTGTTCTACATTCTATATTCCAAATTCTATATTCAGTATTCTGTATTCTATATTCTAAATTCTGTGTTCTGCATTCCATGTTCTAAATTCTCTATTCTTTATTCTATATTCTGTGTTCTACTTTCTATATACTAATTTCTATATTCAGTAGTCTGTATTCTATATTGTATATTCTGTGTTCTGCATTCCATGTTCTCAATTCTATACTCAGTATTCTGTATTCTATATACTTAATTCTGTGTTCTGCATTCCATTTTCTAAATTCTCTTTTCTGTATTCTTTTTTCATATTCTATATTCTGTTTTCTGCATTCTATGTTCTGCATTCTATATTCTGCTTTCCGTATTCTATATTCAAGATTCTGTGTTCTACATTATATATTCTAAATTCTATATTCAGTATTCCATATGCTGTATTGAAAATTCTGTGTTCTGCATTCCATGTTCTAAATTCTGTGTTCTATTATCTATATTCTATATTCTATATTCTGTGTTCTACATTCCATATTCTAAATTCTATAGGCACTATTCTTTATTCTATAATCTAAATTCTGAGTTCTGCATTCCATGTTCTAAATTCTGGGTTGTATAATCCATATTCTATATTCTACATTCTGTGTTCTACATTCTATATTCTAAATTCTACATTCAGTAATATATAATCTATATTCTAAATTCTGTGTTCTGGATTTCATGTTTTAAATTCTGGGTTCTGTATACTCTATTATATATTCTGTGTTCTGCATTCTATATTCAAAATCCTAAATTCAGTATTCTGTGTTTATATTCGAAATTCTGTGTTCTGCATTCCATGTTCTAAATTCTGGCTTCTATATTCTCTATACTATATTCTATATTTTGCGTACTTCATTCTATATTCTACAATCTATATTTTATATTCTATATTCTGTGTTCTAAATTCTATATTCTAAATTATTTATTCAGTTTTCTGTATTCTATATTCTAAATTCTGTGTTCTACATTCTATATTCTAAATTCTATATTCAGTAATCTCTATACTGTATTCTAAATTATGTGTTCTGCATTCCATGTTCTAAATTCTGGGTCCTATATTCTCTTTTCCATATTTAATATTCTGTGTTTAAATTCTATATTCTGTATTCAATATTCTGCATTCCGTATTCTACATTATATATTCTGTGTTCTACATCCTATATTCCAAATTCTATATTCAGTATTCTTTATTCTATATTCTAAATTCTGTGTTCTAAATTCTATATTCTAAATTGTATATTCAGTATTCAGTATTCTATATTCGAAATTCTGAGTTCTGATTTCCATGTTCCAAAATCTGGTTTAAATATTTTCTAAGCTGTATTTTTCTTCTGTTTTTTACATTCTATATTCTAAATTATATTTTCAGTATTATGTATACTTTATTCTATATTCCGTGTTCTACATTCAATTATTTTTAATTGTTTATTAAGTATTCTCTATACTATATTCGAAATTCTATTTTATGCATTCCATGTTGTAAATTCTGGGTTCTATATTCTCTTTTCTATATTCTATATTCTGTGTTGTACATTGTATATTCTAAATTCTATATTCAGCATTCTGTATTCTATTTTCTAAATTTTGTGTTCTACATTATATATTCTAAATTCTATATTCAGTGTTATGTATTCTATAATCTAAATTATCTCTTCTGCATTCCATGATCTAAATTCTCTATTCTTTATTCTATATTCTCTGTTCTTCTTTCTATATTCTAAATTCTATATTCAGAATTCTCTATTCTATATTCTACATTCTGAGATCTACATTCTATATTCTAAATTGTATATTCAGTATTCTATATTCTGTATTCTAAATTCTGAGTTCTGTTTTCCATGTTCCAATATCTGGCTTCAATATACTCTAAGCTATAGTTTTTATTCTGTTTTCTACATTCTATATTCTAAATTATATATTCAGTATTATGTATTTTATATTCTATATTCTGTGCTCTACATTCAATTTTTTAATTGTTAATTATGTATTCTGTATACTATATTCTAAATTCTGTGTTATGCAATCCATGTTCTAAATTCTGGGTTCTATATTCTCTTTTCTATTTTCTATATTCTGTGTTCTACATTCTATAGTATAAATTATATATTCAGCATTCTGTATTCTATATTCTAAATTTTGTGTTCTACATTCTATATCCTAAATTTTATATTCAGTATTATGTATTCTATAATTTAATTCTGTGTTCTGCTTTCCATGTACTAAATTCTGGGTTCTCTATTCTATATTCTATATTTTATATTCTGTGTTCTACATTCTTTATTCTAAACTCTATATTCAGTATTCTGTATTCTATATTCTAAATTCTGTGTTCTACATTCCATGTTATAAATTCTATATTCAGCATTCTGTATTCTATATTCATAATTTTGTTTTCTACATTTATTATTCTAAATTCTATATTCAGTATTATGTATTCTATCTTCTCAATTCTGTGTTCTGCATTCCATGTTCTAAATTCTGGGTTATACATTCTCTATTGTATATTCTATATTGTGTGTTTTTCATTCTACATTCTACATACTATATTTTGCATTTCGTATACTATATTCTATATTCTGTGTTCTACATTCTATATTCTAAATTCTATATTCAGTATTCTGTATTCTATATTCTACATTATGTGTTCTGCGTTCCATTTCTAAATTCTGGGTTCTCTATTCTGTTTTCCATATTCTATATACTGTTTTCTAATTCGATTTTCTGTATTCTATATTCTGCATTCCGTATTATGTATTCTATATTTTGTGTTCTATAGTCTATACTCTAAATTCTATATTCAGTATTCCATATTCTACATTCTAAATTCTGTGTTCTCCATTCCATGTTCTAAATTCTGGTTTCTATATCCTCTATTCTATATTCTATACCCTGTGTTCTACATTTTATAGTCTAAATCCTATATTCAGCGTTCTGTATTCTTTTTCTAAATTCTGTGTTCTGCATTCCATGTTCTAAATTCTGGGTTCTATATTCTGTTTTACATATTTTATATTATGTGTTCTACATTCTATATTTGTATTCTATATTCTGCATTCCGTATTCTACATTATATATTCTGTGTTCTACCTTTTTTTTCTAAATTCAATTTTCTGTATTCTGTATTCTATATTCTAAATTCTGTGTTCTGCATTCCATGTTCTAAATTCTCTTTCCTATATTCTATATTCCGTGTTCCTCTTTCATATTCTAAATTCTGTATTCAGTATTTTGTATTCTATATTGTAAATTCTATTCTCTGCATTCGAGTTCCAAATTCTGGGTTCTTTATTTTCTTTTATATATTCTTTATTCTGTGTTCTTCATTCTAGATTCTACATTCTAATTTCTGCATTCAGTATTCTATATTCTAATTTCTGTGTTCTGCATTCTATGTTCTAAATTCTATGTTCAGTATACTGTATTATATATTCTAAATTCTGTGTTAAGCATTCCATGTTCTAAATTCTGTTTTCTGTATTCTTTTTTCCATATTCTATATTCTGTTTTCTACATTCAATATTCTGTATTCTATATTCTGCTTTCCGTATTCTATATTCAATATTCTGTGTTCTACATTCTATATTCTAAATTCTATATTCAGTATTCCGTATGCTATATTCTAAATTCTGTGTTCTCCTTTCCATGTTTTGAATTCTGGATTCTATATTCTCTATTCTACATTCTATATTCTGTGTTCTACACTCTATATTCTAAATTCTATATTCAGTATTCTTTATTCTACATTCTAAATACTGTGTTCTACATTCTATATTCTAAATTGTATATTCAGTATTCAGTATTCTATATTCGAAATTCTGGGTTCTGATTTCCATGTTCCAAAATCTGGCTTAAATATTCTCTTAGCTGTATTTTTTCTTCTGTTTTTTACATTGTATATTCAAAATTATATTTTCAGTATTATGTATACTTTATTCTATATTCCGTGTTCTACTTTCAATTATTTTTAATTGTTTATTAAGTATTCTGTATACTATATTCTAAATTCTGTGTTATGCATTCAATGTTGTAAATTCTGGGTTCTATAATCACTTTTCTATATTCTATATTCTGTGTTCTTCATTGTATATTCTAAATTCTATATTCAGCATTCTGTATTCTATATTCTAAATTTTGTGTTCTTCATTCTATATTCTAAATTCTATATTCAGTATTATGTATTCTATAATCTAAATTATCTGTTCTGCATTCCATGTTCTAAATTCTCTATTCTTTATTCTATATTCTGTGTTCTTCTTTCTATATTCTAAATTGTATATTCAGTATTCTGTATTCTATATTCTAAATTCTGAGTTCTACATTCTATATTCTAAATTGTATATTCAGTATTCTGTATTCTATATACTAAATTCTGAGTTCTGATTTCCATGTTCCATAATCTGGCTTTAATATTCTCTAAGCTATAGTTTTTATTCTGTTTTCTACATTCTATATTCTAAATTATATATTCCGTATTATGTATTTTATATTCTCTATTCTGTGCTCTACATTCAATTTTTTAATTGTTTATTATGTATTCTGTATACTAGGTTCTAAATTCTGTGTTCTGCAATCCATGTTCTAAATTCTGGGTTCTATATTCTCTTTTCTATTTTCTATATTCTGTGTTCTACATTCTATAGTATAAATTATATATTCAGCATTCTGTATTCTATATTCTAAATTTTGTGTTCTACATTCTATATCCTAAATTTTATATTCAGTATTATGTATTCTATAATTTAATTCTGTGTTCTGCTTTCCATGTACTAAATTCTGGGTTCTCTATTCTATATTCTATATTTTATATTCTGTGTTCTACATTCTTTATTCTAAACTCTATATTCAGTATTCTGTATTCTATATTCTAAATTCTGTGTTCTACATTCCATGTTATAAATTCTATATTCAGCATTCTGTATTCTATATTCATAATTTTGTTTTCTACATTTATTATTCTAAATTCTATATTCAGTATTATGTATTCTATCTTCTCAATTCTGTGTTCTGCATTCCATGTTCTAAATTCTGGGTTATACATTCTCTATTGTATATTCTATATTGTGTGTTTTTCATTCTACATTCTACATACTATATTTTGCATTTCGTATACTATATTCTATATTCTGTGTTCTACATTCTATATTCTAAATTCTATATTCAGTATTCTGTATTCTATATTCTACATTATGTGTTCTGCGTTCCATTTCTAAATTCTGGGTTCTGTATTCTGTTTTCCATATTCTATATACTGTTTTCTAATTCGATTTTCTGTATTCTATATTCTGCATTCCGTATTATGTATTCTATATTTTGTGTTCTATAGTCTATACTCTAAATTCTATATTCAGTATTCCATATTCTACATTCTAAATTCTGTGTTCTCCATTCCATGTTCTAAATTCTGGTTTCTATATCCTCTATTCTATATTCTATACCCTGTGTTCTTCATTTTATAGTCTAAATCCTATATTCAGCGTTCTGTATTCTTTTTCTAAATTCTGTGTTCTGCATTCCATGTTCTAAATTCTGGGTTCTATATTCTGTTTTACATATTTTATATTATGTGTTCTACATTCTATATTTGTATTCTATATTCTGCATTCCGTATTCTACATTATATATTCTGTGTTCTACCTTTTTTTTCTAAATTCAATTTTCTGTATTCTGTATTCTATATTCTAAATTCTGTGTTCTGCATTCCATGTTCTAAATTCTCTTTCCTATATTCTATATTCTGTGTTCCTCTTTCATATTCTAAATTCTGTATTCAGTATTTTGTATTCTATATTGTAAATTCTATTCTCTGCATTCGAGTTCTAAATTCTGGGTTCTATATTTTCTTTTATATATTCTTTATTCTGTGTTCTTCATTCTAGATTCTACATTCTAATTTCTGCATTCAGTATTCTATATTCTAATTTCTGTGTTCTGCATTCTATGTTCTAAATTCTATGTTCAGTATACTGTATTATATATTCTAAATTCTGTGTTAAGCATTCCATGTTCTAAATTCTGTTTTCTGTATTCTTTTTTCCATATTCTATATTCTGTTTTCTACATTCAATATTCTGTATTCTATATTGTGTTTTCCGTATTCTATATTCAATATTCTGTGTTCTACGTTCTTTATTCTAAATTCTATATTCAGTATTCCGTATGCTATATTCTAAATTCTGTGTTCTCCTTTCCATGTTTTGAATTCTGGATTCTATATTCTCTATTCTACATTCTATATTCTGTGTTCTACACTCTATATTCTAAATACTATATTCAGTATTCTTTATTCTACATTCTAAATACTGTGTTCTACATTCTATATTCTAAATTGTATATTCAGTATTCAGTATTCTATATTCGAAATTCTGGGTTCTGATTTCCATGTTCCAAAATCTGGCTTAAATATTCTCTTAGCTGTATTTTTTCTTCTGTTTTTTACATTGTATATTCAAAGTTATATTTTCAGTATTATGTATACTTTATTCTATATTCCGTGTTCTACATTCAATTATTTTTAATTGTTTATTAAGTATTCTGTATACTATATTCTAAATTCTGTGTTATGCATTCAATGTTGTAAATTCTGGCTTCTATAATCACTTTTCTATATTCTATATTCTGTGTTCTACATTGTATATTCTAAATTCTATATTCAGCATTCTGTATTCTATATTCTAAATTTTGTGTTCTTCATTCTATATTCTAAATTCTATATTCAGTATTATGTATTCTATAATCTAAATTATCTGTTCTGCATTCCATGTTCTAAATTCTCTATTCTTTATTCTATATTCTGTGTTCTTCTTTCTATATTCTAAATTGTATATTCAGTATTCTGTACTCTATATTCTAAATTCTGAGTTCTACATTCTATATTCTAAATTGTATATTCAGTATTCTGTATTCTATATACTAAATTCTGAGTTCTGATTTCCATGTTCCATAATCTGGCTTTAATATTCTCTAAGCTATAGTTTTTATTCTGTTTTCTACATTCTATATTCTAAATTATATATTCCGTATTATGTATTTTATATTCTCTATTCTGTGCTCTACATTCAATTTTTTAATTGTTTATTATGTATTCTGTATACTAGGTTCTAAATTCTGTGTTCTGCAATCCATGTTCTAAATTCTGGGTTCTATATTCTCTTTTCTAGTTTCTATATTCTGTGTTCTAAATTCTATAGTATAAATTATATATTCAGCATTCTGTATTCTATATTCTAAATTTTGTGTTCTACATTCTATATCCTAAATTTTATATTCAGTATTATGTATTCTATAATTTAATTCTGTGTTCTGCTTTCCATGTACTAAATTCTGGGTTCTCTATTCTATATTCTATATTTTATATTCTGTGTTCTACATTCTTTATTCTAAACTCTATATTCAGTATTCTGTATTCTATATTCTAAATTCTGTGTTCTACATTCCATGTTATAAATTCTATATTCAGCATTCTGTATTCTATATTCATAATTTTGTTTTCTACATTTATTATTCTAAATTCTATATTCAGTATTATGTATTCTATCTTCTCAATTCTGTGTTCTGCATTCCATGTTCTAAATTCTGGGTTATACATTCTCTATTGTATATTCTATATTGTGTGTTTTTCATTCTACATTCTACATACTATATTTTGCATTTCGTATACTATATTCTATATTCTGTGTTCTACATTCTATATTCTAAATTCTATATTCAGTATTCTGTATTCTATATTCTACATTATGTGTTCTGCGTTCCATTTCTAAATTCTGGGTTCTCTATTCTGTTTTCCATATTCTATATACTGTTTTCTAATTCGATTTTCTGTATTCTATATTCTGCATTCCGTATTATGTATTCTATATTTTGTGTTCTATAGTCTATACTCTAAATTCTATATTCAGTATTCCATATTCTACATTCTAAATTCTGTGTTCTCCATTCCATGTTCTAAATTCTGGTTTCTATATCCTCTATTCTATATTCTATACCCTGTGTTCTTCATTTTATAGTCTAAATCCTATATTCAGCGTTCTGTATTCTTTTTCTAAATTGTGTGTTCTGCATTCCATGTTCTAAATTCTGGGTTCTATATTCTGTTTTACATATTTTATATTATGTGTTCTACATTCTATATTTGTATTCTATATTCTGCATTCCGTATTCTACATTATATATTCTGTGTTCTACCTTTTTTTTCTAAATTCAATTTTCTGTATTCTGTATTCTATATTCTAAATTCTGTGTTCTGCATTCCATGTTCTAAATTCTCTTTCCTATATTCTATATTCTGTGTTCCTCTTTCATATTCTAAATTCTGTATTCAGTATTTTGTATTCTATATTGTAAATTCTATTCTCTGCATTCGAGTTCTAAATTCTGGGTTCTATATTTTCTTTTATATATTCTTTATTCTGTGTTCTTCATTCTAGATTCTACATTCTAATTTCTGCATTCAGTATTCTATATTCTAATTTCTGTGTTCTGCATTCTATGTTCTAAATTCTATGTTCAGTATACTGTATTATATATTCTAAATTCTGTGTTAAGCATTCCATGTTCTAAATTCTGTTTTCTGTATTCTTTTTTCCATATTCTATATTCTGTTTTCTACATTCAATATTCTGTATTCTATATTCTGCTTTCCGTATTCTATATTCAATATTCTGTGTTCTACGTTCTTTATTCTAAATTCTATATTCAGTATTCCGTATGCTATATTCTAAATTCTGTGTTCTCCTTTCCATGTTTTGAATTCTGGATTCTATATTCTCTATTCTACATTCTATATTCTGTGTTCTACACTCTATATTCTAAATACTATATTCAGTATTCTTTATTCTACATTCTAAATACTGTGTTCTACATTCTATATTCTAAATTGTATATTCAGTATTCAGTATTCTATATTCGAAATTCTGGGTTCTGATTTCCATGTTCCAAAATCTGGCTTAAATATTCTCTTAGCTGTATTTTTTCTTCTGTTTTTTACATTGTATATTCAAAGTTATATTTTCAGTATTATGTATACTTTATTCTATATTCCGTGTTCTACATTCAATTATTTTTAATTGTTTATTAAGTATTCTGTATACTATATTCTAAATTCTGTGTTATGCAATCAATGTTGTAAATTCTGGGTTCTATAATCACTTTTCTATATTCTATATTCTGTGTTCTACATTGTATATTCTAAATTCTATATTCAGCATTCTGTATTCTATATTCTAAATTTTGTGTTCTTCATTCTATATTCTAAATTCTATATTCAGTATTATGTATTCTATAATCTAAATTATCTGTTCTGCATTCCATGTTCTAAATTCTCTATTCTTTATTCTATATTCTGTGTTCTTCTTTCTATATTCTAAATTGTATATTCAGTATTCTGTATTCTATATTCTAAATTCTGAGTTCTACATTCTATATTCTAAATTGTATATTCAGTATTCTGTATTCTATATACTAAATTCTGAGTTCTGATTTCCATGTTCCATAATCTGGCTTTAATATTCTCTAAGCTATAGTTTTTATTCTGTTTTCTACATTCTATATTCTAAATTATATATTCCGTATTATGTATTTTATATTCTCTATTCTGTGCTCTACATTCAATTTTTTAATTGTTTATTATGTATTCTGTATACTAGGTTCTAAATTCTGTGTTCTGCAATCCATGTTCTAAATTCTGGGTTCTATATTCTCTTTTCTATTTTCTATATTCTGTGTTCTAAATTCTATAGTATAAATTATATATTCAGCATTCTGTATTCTATATTCTAAATTTTGTGTTCTACATTCTATATCCTAAATTTTATATTCAGTATTATGTATTCTATAATTTAATTCTGTGTTCTGCTTTCCATGTACTAAATTCTGGGTTCTCTATTCTATATTCTATATTTTATATTCTGTGTTCTACATTCTTTATTCTAAACTCTATATTCAGTATTCTGCATTCTATATTCTAAATTCTGTGTTCTGCATTCCATGTTCTAAATTCTATACTCAGTATTCTGTATTCTATATTCTAAATTCTGTGTTCTACATTCCATGTTATAAATCCTATATTCAGCATTCTGTATTCTATATTCATAATTTTGTTTTCTACATTTTATATTCTAAATTCTATATTCAGTATTATGTATTCTATCTTCTCAATTCTGTGTTCTGCATGCCATGTTCTAAATTCTGGGTTATACATTCTCTATTGTATATTCTATATTGTGTGTTTTTCATTCTACATTCTACATACTATATTTTGCATTTCGTATACTATATTCTATATTCTGTGTTCTACATTCTATATTCTAAATTCTATATTCAGTATTCTGTATTCTATATTCTACATTATGTGTTCTGCGTTCCATTTCTAAATTCTGGGTTCTGTATTCTGTTTTCCATATTCTATATACTGTTTTCTAATTCGATTTTCTGTATTCTATATTCTGCATTCCGTATTATGTATTCTATATTTTGTGTTCTATAGTCTATACTCTATATTCTATATTCAGTATTCCATATTCTACATTCTAAATTCTGTGTTCTCCATTCCATGTTCTAAATTCTGGTTTCTATATCCTCTATTCTATATTCTATATCCTGTGTTCTACATTTTATAGTCTAAATCCTATATTCAGCGTTCTGTATTCTTTTTCTAAATTCTGTGTTCTGCATTCCATGTTCTAAATTCTGGGTTCTATATTCTGTTTTACATATTTTATATTATGTGTTCTACATTCTATATTTGTATTCTATATTCTGCATTCCGTATTCTACATTATATATTCTGTGTTCTACCTTTTTTTTCTAAATTCAATTTTCTGTATTCTGTATTCTATATTCTAAATTCTGTGTTCTGCATTCCATGTTCTAAATTCTCTTTCCTATATTCTATATTCTGTGTTCCTCTTTCATATTCTAAATTCTGTATTCAGTATTTTGTATTCTATATTGTAAATTCTATTCTCTGCATTCGAGTTCTAAATTCTGGGTTCTATATTTTCTTTTATATATTCTTTATTCTGTGTTCTTCATTCTAGATTCTACATTCTAATTTCTGCATTCAGTATTCTATATTCTAATTTCTGTGTTCTGCATTCTATGTTCTAAATTCTATGTTCAGTATACTGTATTATATATTCTAAATTCTGTGTTAAGCATTCCATGTTCTAAATTCTGTTTTCTGTATTCTTTTTTCCATATTCTAAATTCTGTTTTCTACATTCAATATTCTGTATTCTATATTGTGCTTTCCGTATTCTATATTCAATATTCTGTGTTCTACGTTCTTTATTCTAAATTCTATATTCAGTATTCCGTATGCTATATTCTAAATTCTGTGTTCTCCTTTCCATGTTTTGAATTCTGGATTCTATATTCTCTATTCTACATTCTATATTCTGTGTTCTACACTCTATATTCTAAATTCTATATTCAGTATTCTTTATTCTACATTCTAAATACTGTGTTCTACATTCTATATTCTAAATTGTATATTCAGTATTCAGTATTCTATATTCGAAATTCTGGGTTCTGATTTCCATGTTCCAAAATCTGGCTTAAATATTCTCTTAGCTGTATTTTTTCTTCTGTTTTTTACATTGTATATTCAAAGTTATATTTTCAGTATTATGTATACTTTATTCTATATTCCGTGTTCTACATTCAATTATTTTTAATTGTTTATTAAGTATTCTGTATACTATATTCTAAATTCTGTGTTATGCATTCAATGTTGTAAATTCTGGCTTCTATAATCACTTTTCTATATTCTATATTCTGTGTTCTACATTGTATATTCTAAATTCTATATTCAGCATTCTGTATTGTATATTCTAAATTTTGTGTTCTTCATTCTATATTCTAAATTCTATATTCAGTGTTATGTATTCTATAATCTAAATTATCTGTTCTGCATTCCATGTTCTAAATTCTCTATTCTTTATTCTATATTCTGTGTTCTTCTTTCTATATTCTAAATTGTATATTCAGTATTCTGTATTCTATATTCTAAATTCTGAGTTCTACATTCTATATTCTAAATTGTATATTCAGTATTCTGTATTCTATATACTAAATTCTGAGTTCTGATTTCCATGTTCCATAATCTGGCTTTAATATTCTCTAAGCTATAGTTTTTATTCTGTTTTCTACATTCTATATTCTAAATTATATATTCCGTATTATGTATTTTATATTCTCTATTCTGTGCTCTACATTCAATTTTTTAATTGTTTATTATGTATTCTGTATACTAGGTTCTAAATTCTGTGTTCTGCAATCCATGTTCTAAATTCTGGGTTCTATATTCTCTTTTCTATTTTCTATATTCTGTGTTCTAAATTCTATAGTATAAATTATATATTCAGCATTCTGTATTCTATATTCTAAATTTTGTGTTCTACATTCTATATCCTAAATTTTATATTCAGTATTATGTATTCTATAATTTAATTCTGTGTTCTGCTTTCCATGTACTAAATTCTGGGTTCTCTATTCTATATTCTATATTTTATATTCTGTGTTCTACATTCTTTATTCTAAACTCTATATTCAGTATTCTGTATTCTATATTCTAAATTCTGTGTTCTACATTCCATGTTATAAATTCTATATTCAGCATTCTGTATTCTATATTCATAATTATGTTTTTTACATTTATTATTCTAAATTCTATATTCAGTATTATGTATTCTATCTTCTCAATTCTGTGTTCTGCATTCCATGTTCTAAATTCTGGGTTATACATTCTCTATTGTATATTCTATATTGTGTGTTTTTCATTCTACATTCTACATACTATATTTTGCATTTCGTATACTATATTCTATATTCTGTGTTCTACATTCTATATTCTAAATTCTATATTCAGTATTCTGTATTCTATATTCTACATTATGTGTTCTGCGTTTCATTTCTAAATTCTGGGTTCTGTATTCTGTTTTCCATATTCTATATACTGTTTTCTAATTCGATTTTCTGTATTCTATATTCTGCATTCCGTATTATGTATTCTATATTTTGTGTTCTATAGTCTATACTCTAAATTCTATATTCAGTATTCCATATTCTACATTCTAAATTCTGTGTTCTCCATTCCATGTTCTAAATTCTGGTTTCTATATCCTCTATTCTATATTCTATACCCTGTGTTCTTCATTTTATAGTCTAAATCCTATATTCAGCGTTCTGTATTCTTTTTCTAAATTCTGTGTTCTGCATTCCATGTTCTAAATTCTGGGTTCTATATTCTGTTTTACATATTTTATATTATGTGTTCTACATTCTATATTTGTATTCTATATTCTGCATTCCGTATTCTACATTATATATTCTGTGTTCTACCTTTTTTTTCTAAATTCAATTTTCTGTATTCTGTATTCTATATTCTAAATTCTGTGTTCTGCATTCCATGTTCTAAATTCTCTTTCCTATATTCTATATTCTGTGTTCCTCTTTCATATTCTAAATTCTGTATTCAGTATTTTGTATTCTATATTGTAAATTCTATTCTCTGCATTCGAGTTCTAAATTCTGGGTTCTATATTTTCTTTTATATATTCTTTATTCTGTGTTCTTCATTCTAGATTCTACATTCTAATTTCTGCATTCAGTATTCTATATTCTAATTTCTGTGTTCTGCATTCTATGTTCTAAATTCTATGTTCAGTATACTGTATTATATATTCTAAATTCTGTGTTAAGCATTCCATGTTCTAAATTCTGTTTTCTGTATTCTTTTTTCCATATTCTATATTCTGTTTTCTACATTCAATATTCTGTATTCTATATTGTGCTTTCCGTATTCTATATTCAATATTCTGTGTTCTACGTTCTTTATTCTAAATTCTATATTCAGTATTCCGTATGCTATATTCTAAATTCTGTGTTCTCCTTTCCATGTTTTGAATTCTGGATTCTATATTCTCTATTCTACATTCTATATTCTGTGTTCTACACTCTATATTCTAAATTCTATATTCAGTATTCTTTATTCTACATTCTAAATACTGTGTTCTACATTCTATATTCTAAATTGTATATTCAGTATTCAGTATTCTATATTCGAAATTCTGGGTTCTGATTTCCATGTTCCAAAATCTGGCTTAAATATTCTCTTAGCTGTATTTTTTCTTCTGTTTTTTACATTGTATATTCAAAGTTATATTTTCAGTATTATGTATACTTTATTCTATATTCCGTGTTCTACATTCAATTATTTTTAATTGTTTATTAAGTATTCTGTATACTATATTCTAAATTCTGTGTTATGCATTCAATGTTGTAAATTCTGGCTTCTATAATCACTTTTCTATATTCTATATTCTGTGTTCTACATTGTATATTCTAAATTCTATATTCAGCATTTTGTATTGTATATTCTAAATTTTGTGTTCTTCATTCTATATTCTAAATTCTATATTCAGTATTATGTATTCTATAATCTAAATTATCTGTTCTGCATTCCATGTTCTAAATTCTCTATTCTTTATTCTATATTCTGTGTTCTTCTTTCTATATTCTAAATTGTATATTCAGTATTCTGTATTCTATATTCTAAATTCTGAGTTCTACATTCTATATTCTAAATTGTATATTCAGTATTCTGTATTCTATATACTAAATTCTGAGTTCTGATTTCCATGTTCCATAATCTGGCTTTAATATTCTCTAAGCTATAGTTTTTATTCTGTTTTCTACATTCTATATTCTAAATTATATATTCCGTATTATGTATTTTATATTCTCTATTCTGTGCTCTACATTCAATTTTTTAATTGTTTATTATGTATTCTGTATACTAGGTTCTAAATTCTGTGTTCTGCAATCCATGTTCTAAATTCTGGGTTCTATATTCTCTTTTCTATTTTCTATATTCTGTGTTCTAAATTCTATAGTATAAATTATATATTCAGCATTCTGTATTCTATATTCTAAATTTTGTGTTCTACATTCTATATCCTAAATTTTATATTCAGTATTATGTATTCTATAATTTAATTCTGTGTTCTGCTTTCCATGTACTAAATTCTGGGTTCTCTATTCTATATTCTATATTTTATATTCTGTGTTCTACATTCTTTATTCTAAACTCTATATTCAGTATTCTGTATTCTATATTCTAAATTCTGTGTTCTGCATTCCATGTTCTAAATTCTATACTCAGTATTCTGTATTCTATATTCTAAATTCTGTGTTCTACATTCCATGTTATAAATTCTATATTCAGCATTCTGTATTCTATATTCATAATTTTGTTTTCTACATTTTATATTCTAAATTCTATATTCAGTATTATGTATTCTATCTTCTCAATTCTGTGTTCTGCATGCCATGTTCTAAATTCTGGGTTATACATTCTCTATTGTATATTCTATATTGTGTGTTTTTCATTCTACATTCTACATACTATATTTTGCATTTCGTATACTATATTCTATATTCTGTGTTCTACATTCTATATTCTAAATTCTATATTCAGTATTCTGTATTCTATATTCTACATTATGTGTTCTGCGTTCCATTTCTAAATTCTGGGTTCTGTATTCTGTTTTCCATATTCTATATACTGTTTTCTAATTCGATTTTCTGTATTCTATATTCTGCATTCCGTATTATGTATTCTATATTTTGTGTTCTATAGTCTATACTCTATATTCTATATTCAGTATTCCATATTCTACATTCTAAATTCTGTGTTCTCCATTCCATGTTCTAAATTCTGGTTTCTATATCCTCTATTCTATATTCTATATCCTGTGTTCTACATTTTATAGTCTAAATCCTATATTCAGCGTTCTGTATTCTTTTTCTAAATTCTGTGTTCTGCATTCCATGTTCTAAATTCTGGGTTCTATATTCTGTTTTACATATTTTATATTATGTGTTCTACATTCTATATTTGTATTCTATATTCTGCATTCCGTATTCTACATTATATATTCTGTGTTCTACCTTTTTTTTCTAAATTCAATTTTCTGTATTCTGTATTCTATATTCTAAATTCTGTGTTCTGCATTCCATGTTCTAAATTCTCTTTCCTATATTCTATATTCTGTGTTCCTCTTTCATATTCTAAATTCTGTATTCAGTATTTTGTATTCTATATTGTAAATTCTATTCTCTGCATTCGAGTTCTAAATTCTGGGTTCTATATTTTCTTTTATATATTCTTTATTCTGTGTTCTTCATTCTAGATTCTACATTCTAATTTCTGCATTCAGTATTCTATATTCTAATTTCTGTGTTCTGCATTCTATGTTCTAAATTCTATGTTCAGTATACTGTATTATATATTCTAAATTCTGTGTTAAGCATTCCATGTTCTAAATTCTGTTTTCTGTATTCTTTTTTCCATATTCTAAATTCTGTTTTCTACATTCAATATTCTGTATTCTATATTGTGCTTTCCGTATTCTATATTCAATATTCTGTGTTCTACGTTCTTTATTCTAAATTCTATATTCAGTATTCCGTATGCTATATTCTAAATTCTGTGTTCTCCTTTCCATGTTTTGAATTCTGGATTCTATATTCTCTATTCTACATTCTATATTCTGTGTTCTACACTCTATATTCTAAATTCTATATTCAGTATTCTTTATTCTACATTCTAAATACTGTGTTCTACATTCTATATTCTAAATTGTATATTCAGTATTCAGTATTCTATATTCGAAATTCTGGGTTCTGATTTCCATGTTCCAAAATCTGGCTTAAATATTCTCTTAGCTGTATTTTTTCTTCTGTTTTTTACATTGTATATTCAAAGTTATATTTTCAGTATTATGTATACTTTATTCTATATTCCGTGTTCTACATTCAATTATTTTTAATTGTTTATTAAGTATTCTGTATACTATATTCTAAATTCTGTGTTATGCAATCAATGTTGTAAATTCTGGGTTCTATAATCACTTTTCTATATTCTATATTCTGTGTTCTACATTGTATATTCTAAATTCTATATTCAGCATTCTGTATTCTATATTCTAAATTTTGTGTTCTTCATTCTATATTCTAAATTCTATATTCAGTATTATGTATTCTATAATCTAAATTATCTGTTCTGCATTCCATGTTCTAAATTCTCTATTCTTTATTCTATATTCTGTGTTCTTCTTTCTATATTCTAAATTGTATATTCAGTATTCTGTATTCTATATTCTAAATTCTGAGTTCTACATTCTATATTCTAAATTGTATATTCAGTATTCTGTATTCTATATACTAAATTCTGAGTTCTGATTTCCATGTTCCATAATCTGGCTTTAATATTCTCTAAGCTATAGTTTTTATTCTGTTTTCTACATTCTATATTCTAAATTATATATTCCGTATTATGTATTTTATATTCTCTATTCTGTGCTCTACATTCAATTTTTTAATTGTTTATTATGTATTCTGTATACTAGGTTCTAAATTCTGTGTTCTGCAATCCATGTTCTAAATTCTGGGTTCTATATTCTCTTTTCTATTTTCTATATTCTGTGTTCTACATTCTATAGTATAAATTATATATTCAGCATTCTGTATTCTATATTCTAAATTTTGTGTTCTACATTCTATATCCTAAATTTTATATTCAGTATTATGTATTCTATAATTTAATTCTGTGTTCTGCTTTCCATGTACTAAATTCTGGGTTCTCTATTCTATATTCTATATTTTATATTCTGTGTTCTACATTCTTTATTCTAAACTCTATATTCAGTATTCTGTATTCTATATTCTAAATTCTGTGTTCTGCATTCCATGTTCTAAATTCTATACTCAGTATTCTGTATTCTATATTCTAAATTCTGTGTTCTGCATTCCATGTTCTATATTCTATACTCAGTATTCTGTATTCTATATTCTAAATTCTGTGTTCTACATTCCATGTTATAAATTCTATATTCAGCATTCTGTATTCTATATTCATAATTTTGTTGTCTACATTTTATATTCTAAATTCTATATTCAGTATTATGTATTCTATCTTCTCAATTCTGTGTTCTGCATTCCATGTTCTAAATTCTGGGTTATACATTCTCTATTGTATATTCTATATTGTGTGTTTTTCATTCTACATTCTACATACTATATTTTGCATTTCGTATACTATATTCTATATTCTGTGTTCTACATTCTATATTCTAAATTCTATATTCAGTATTCTGTATTCTATATCCTACATTATGTGTTCTGCGTTCCATTTCTAAATTCTGTGTTCTGTATTCTGTTTTCCATATTCTATATACTGTTTTCTAATTCGATTTTCTGTATTCTATATTCTGCATTCCGTATTATGTATTCTATATTTTGTGTTCTATAGTCTATACTCTAATTTCTATATTCAGTATTCCATATTCTACATTCTAAATTCTGTGTTCTCCATTCCATGTTCTAAATTCTGGTTTCTATATCCTCTATTCTATATTCTATATCCTGTGTTCTACATTTTATAGTCTAAATCCTATATTCAGCGTTCTGTATTCTTTTTCTAAATTCTGTGTTCTGCATTCCATGTTCTAAATTCTGGGTTCTATATTCTGTTTTACATATTTTATATTATGTGTTCTACATTCTATATTTGTATTCTATATTCTGCATTCCGTATTCTACATTATATATTCTGTGTTCTACCTTTTTTTTCTAAATTCAATTTTCTGTATTCTGTATTCTATATTCTAAATTCTGTGTTCTGCATTCCATGTTCTAAATTCTCTTTCCTATATTCTATATTCCGTGTTCCTCTTTCATATTCTAAATTCTGTATTCAGTATTTTGTGTTCTATATTGTAAATTCTATTCTCTGCATTCGATTTCTAAATTCTGGGTTCTATATTTTCTTTTATATATTCTATATTCTGTGTTCTTCATTCTAGATTCTACATTCTAATTTCTGCATTCAATATTCTATATTCTAATTTCTGTGTTCTGAATTCTATGTTCTAAATTCTATGTTCAGTATACTGTATTATATATTCTAAATTCTGTGTTAAGCATTCCATGTTCTAAATTCTGGGTTCTACATTCTCTATTCTATATACTACATTGTGTGTTTTTCATTCTAGATTCTACATACTATATTTTGCATTCCATATACTATATTCTATATTCTGTGTTCTGCATTCTATATTCTAAATTCTATATTCAGTATTTTGTATTCTATATTCTAAATTATATGTTCTGCGTTCCATTTCTAAATTCGGGTTCTGTATTCTGTTTACCATATTCTATATTCTGTTTTCTAAATTCTGTACTCTGTATTCTATATTCTGCATTCCGTATTATATATTCTATATTTTGTGTTCCTTATTCTATATTCTATATTCTGTGTTCTGCATTACATGTTCAAAATTCTGGGTGCTATATCCACAATTCTATATTCTATATCCTGTGTTCTACATTCTATAGTCTTAATCCTATATTCAGCGTTCTGTATTCTATACTAAATTCTGTGTTCTGCATTACATGTTCTCTATTCTGGGTTCTAAATTCTGTTTTCCATATTTTATATTCTGTGTTCTACATTCTATAATCTGTATTCTATATTCTGCATTCCGTATTCTACATTATATATTCTGTGTTCTACCTTCTATTTTCTAAATTCTATATACAGTATTCTATATTCTATATTCTAAATTCTGTGTTCTGCATTCCATGTTCTAAATTCTCTTTTCTATATTCTAAATACTGTGATCTACTTTCTATATTCTAAATCCTATTTTCAATATTCTGTATTTTATATTATATATTCTTTTTCTCCATTCCATTTCTAAATTCTGGTTTCTATATTCTTTTTTATATATTTTATATTCTGTATTCTTCGTTCTGGATTCTTCATTCTAAATTCTGCATTCCGTATTCTATATTCTATATTCTGTGTTCTAAATTCTATATTCTGTATACTATATCCTGCATTCCGTATTCTATAATCTATATTCTGTGTTCTACATTCTTTATTCTAAATTCTATATTCAGTAATCTGTATACTATATTCTAAATTCTGTGTTATGCATCCCATGTTCTAAATTCTGGGTTCTATATTCTGTTTTCCTTGTTTTATATTCTGTGTTCTAAATTCTATATTCTGTGTTCTATATTCTGCATTCCGTATTCTCCATTATATATTCTGTGTTTTTCCTTCTATATTCCAAATTCTATATTCAGTATTCTGTATACTATATTCTAAATTCTGTGTTCTGCATTCCATTTTCTATATTCTTGCTTCTACATCCTTTATTCTATAATCTAAATTCTGTGTTCTGCATTCCATGTTGTAAATTCTATATTCAGTATTCTCTATTCTATGTTCTAAATTCTGTGTTCTGCATTCTATATTTTAAATTATATATTCAGTATTCTGTATACTATATTCTAAATTCTGTGTTCTGCATCCAATGTTCTAAATTCTGGGTTCTGTATTCTGTTTCCATAATCTATATTCTGTGTTCAAAATTGTATATTCTGTATACTATATTCTGCATTCCGTATTCTATATTCTATATTCTGTGTTCTATATTCTATATTCTAAATTCTATATTCAGTAATCTGTATACTATATTGTAAATCTGTGTTCTGCATTCCATGTTCTAAATTCTCTATTCTATATTCTATATTCTTGTTAAACTTTCTATATTCTGAATTCTATATTCAGTACTCTGTATTCTATATTTTATATTTTGTGTTCTGCATTCCATGTTCTCAATTCTATATTCAGTAATCTGTATTCTATATTCTTAATTCTGTGTTCTGCATTCCATGTTCTAAATTCTGTTTTCTGTATTCTTTTTTCCATATTCTATATTCTGTTTTCTACATTCAATATTCTGTATTCTATATTCGGCTTTCCGTATTCTATATTCAATATTCTGTGTTCTACATTCTATATTCTAAATTCTATATTCAGTATTCCGTATGCTATATTCTAAATTCTGTGTTCTCCTTTCCATGTTTTGAATTCTGGATTCTATATTCTCTATTCTACATTCTATATTCTGTGTTCTACACTCTATATTCTAAATTCTATATTTTGTATTCTTTATTCTATATTCTAAATACTGTGTTCTACATTCTATATTCTAAATTGTATATTCAGTATTCAGTATTCTATATTCGAAATTCTGAGTTCTGATTTCCATGTTCCAAAATCTGGCTTAAATATTCTCTTAGCTGTATTTTTTCTTCTGTTTTTTACATTGTATATTCAAAATTATATTTTCAGAATTATGTATACTTTATTCTATATTCCGTGTTCTACATTGAATTATTTTTAATTGTTTATGAAGTATTCTGTATACTATATTCTAAATTCTGTGTTATTCATTCAATGTTGTGAATTCTGGGTTCTATAATCTCTTTTCTATATTCTATATTCTGTGTTCTACATTGTATATTCTTAATTCTATATTCAGCATTCTGTATTCTATATTCTAAATTTTGTGTTCTTCATTCTATATTCTAAATTATATATTCAGTACTATGTGTTCTATAATCTAAATTATCTGTTCTGCATTCCATGTTCTAAATTCTCTATTCTTTATTCTATATTCTGTGTTCTTCTTTCTATATTCTAAATTGTATATTCAGTATTCTGTATTCTATATTCTAAATTCTGAGTTCTACATTCTATATTCTAAATTGTATATTCAGTATTCTGTATTCTATATTCTAAATTCTGAGTTCTGATTTCCATGTTCCATAATCTGGCTTCAATATTCTCTAAGCTATAGTTTTTATTCTGTTTTCTACATTCTATATTCTAAATTATATATTCAGTATTATGTATTTTATATTCTATATTCTGTGCTCTACATTCAATTTTTTATTTGTTTATTAAGTACTTTGTATACTATATTCTAAATTCTGTGTTCTACAATCCATGTTCTAAATTCTGGGTTCTATATTCTCTTTTCTATTTTCTATATTCTGAGTTGTACATTCTATATTCTAAATTCTATATACATCATACTGTATTCTATATTCTAAATTTTGTGTTCTACATTCTATATCCTAAATTTTATATTCAGTATTATGTATTCTATATTTTAATTCTGTGTTCTGCTTTCCATGTTCTAAATTCTGGGTTCTATATTCTATATTTTATATTCTGTGTTTTACATTCTTTATTCTAAACTCTATATTCAGTATTCTGTATTCTATATTCTAAATTCTGTGTTCTGCATTCCATGTTCTAAATTCTATACTCAGTTACTCTATTCTATATTCTAAATTCTGTGTTCTATATTCCATGTTAGAAATCCTATATTCAGCATTCTGTATTCTAAATTCATAATTTTGTTTTCTACATTTCATATTCTAAATTCTATATTCAGTATTATGTATTCTATATTCTAAATTCTGTGTTCTGCATTCCATGTTCTAAATTCTGGGTTATACATTCTCTATTGTATATTCTATATTGTGTGTTTTTCATTCTACATTCTACATACTATATTTTGCATTCCGTATACTATATTCTATATTCTGTGTTCTACATTCTATATTCTGTGTTCTTTATTCTATATTCTAAATTCTTTATTCATTATTCTGTATTCTATATTCTACTCTGTGTTCTACATTCTATATTCTATATTCAGTATTCTGTATTCTATATTCTTAATTCTGTGTTCTGCATTCCATGTTCTAAATTCTGGGTTCTATATTTTGTTTTCCATATTTTAATTCTGTGTTGTACATTTTATATTCTGTATTCTATATTCTGTATTTCGTATTCTATATTATTTATTCTATGTTCTACATTGTATATTCTAAATTCTATATTCAGTATTATGTAATCTATATTCTAAATTCTGTGTTCTGCATTCCATGTTCTAAATTCTGTGTTGTATATTCTTTATTCAATATTCCATATTTTGTATTCTTCATTCTATATTCTACATTCTATATTGTGCATTCCGTATTCTATATTCTATATTCTGTGTTCTACATTCTCTATTCTATATTCTATATTCAGTATTCTGTATTCTATATTCTAAATCCTGTGTTCTGGATTCCATGTTTTAAAATCTGGGTTCTGTATACTCTATTATATATTCTGTGTTCTGCATTCTATATTCAAAATCCTACATTCAGTATTTTGTATTTATTTTCGAAATTCTGTGTTCTGCATTCCATGTTCTATATTCCGGCATCTATATAATTTATTCTATAATCTAAATTCTGTGTTCTGCAAACCATGTTCTAAATTCTGGGTTCTGTATACTGTTTCCATAATCTATATTTTGTGTTCTACTTTCTATATTCTGTTTACTATATTCTGCATTACATATTCTATATTCTATATTCTGTGATCTACATTCTATATTCTATTTCTATATTCAGTAATCTGTATACTATATTCTAAATTCTGTGTCCTGCATTCCATGTTCTAATTACTGGGTCCTATAATCTGTTTTCCATACTTTCTATTCTGTGTTCTAAATTCTATACTCTGAATTCTATATTCTGCAATCCGTAATCTACATTATATATTCTGTGTTCTACATTCTATATTCCAAATTCTATATTCAGTATTCTGTATTCTATATTCTAAATTCTGTGTTCTGCATTCCATGTTCTAAATTCTCTATTCTTTATTCTATATTCTGTGTTCTACTTTCTATATACTAATTTCTATATTCAGTAGTCTGTATTCTATATTGTATATTCTGTGTTCTGCATTCCATGTTCTCAATTCTATACTCAGTATTCTGTATTCTATATACTTAATTCTGTGTTCTGCATTCCATTTTCTAAATTCTCTTTTCTGTATTCTTTTTTCATATTCTATATTCTGTTTTCTGCATTCTATGTTCTGCATTCTATATTCTGCTTTCCGTATTCTATATTCAAGATTCTGTGTTCTACATTATATATTCTAAATTCTATATTCAGTATTCCATATGCTGTATTGAAAATTCTGTGTTCTGCATTCCATGTTCTAAATTCTGTGTTCTATTATCTATATTCTATATTCTATATTCTGTGTTCTACATTCCATATTCTAAATTCTATAGGCACTATTCTTTATTCTATAATCTAAATTCTGAGTTCTGCATTCCATGTTCTAAATTCTGGGTTGTATAATCCATATTCTATATTCTACATTCTGTGTTCTACATTCTATATTCTAAATTCTACATTCAGTAATATATAATCTATATTCTAAATTCTGTGTTCTGGATTTCATGTTTTAAATTCTGGGTTCTGTATACTCTATTATATATTCTGTGTTCTGCATTCTATATTCAAAATCCTAAATTCAGTATTCTGTGTTTATATTCGAAATTCTGTGTTCTGCATTCCATGTTCTAAATTCTGGCTTCTATATTCTCTATACTATATTCTATATTTTGCGTACTTCATTCTATATTCTACAATCTATATTTTATATTCTATATTCTGTGTTCTAAATTCTATATTCTAAATTATTTATTCAGTTTTCTGTATTCTATATTCTAAATTCTGTGTTCTACATTCTATATTCTAAATTCTATATTCAGTAATCTCTATACTGTATTCTAAATTATGTGTTCTGCATTCCATGTTCTAAATTCTGGGTCCTATATTCTCTTTTCCATATTTAATATTCTGTGTTTAAATTCTATATTCTGTATTCAATATTCTGCATTCCGTATTCTACATTATATATTCTGTGTTCTACATCCTATATTCCAAATTCTATATTCAGTATTCTTTATTCTATATTCTAAATTCTGTGTTCTAAATTCTATATTCTAAATTGTATATTCAGTATTCAGTATTCTATATTCGAAATTCTGAGTTCTGATTTCCATGTTCCAAAATCTGGTTTAAATATTTTCTAAGCTGTATTTTTCTTCTGTTTTTTACATTCTATATTCTAAATTATATTTTCAGTATTATGTATTCTTTATTCTATATTCCGTGTTCTACATTCAATTATTTTTAATTGTTTATTAAGTATTCTCTATACTATATTCGAAATTCTATTTTATGCATTCCATGTTGTAAATTCTGGGTTCTATATTCTCTTTTCTATATTCTATATTCTGTGTTGTACATTGTATATTCTAAATTCTATATTCAACATTCTGTATTCTATTTTCTAAATTTTGTGTTCTACATTATATATTCTAAGTTCTATATTCAGTGTTATGTATTCTATAATCTAAATTATCTCTTCTGCATTCCATGATCTAAATTCTCTATTCTTTATTCTATATTCTGTGTTCTTCTTTCTATATTCTAAATTCTATATTCAGAATTCTCTATTCTATATTCTACATTCTGAGATCTACATTCTATATTCTAAATTGTATATTCAGTATTCTATATTCTGTATTCTAAATTCTGAGTTCTGTTTTCCATGTTCCAATATCTGGCTTCAATATACTCTAAGCTATAGTTTTTATTCTGTTTTCTACATTCTATATTCTAAATTATATATTCAGTATTATGTATTTTATATTCTATATTCTGTGCTCTACATTCAATTTTTTAATTGTTAATTATGTATTCTGTATACTATATTCTAAATTCTGTGTTATGCAATCCATGTTCTAAATTCTGGGTTCTATATTCTCTTTTCTATTTTCTATATTCTGTGTTCTACATTCTATAGTATAAATTATATATTCAGCATTCTGTAT
This sequence comes from Vicugna pacos, assembly GCF_048564905.1. Classification (NCBI taxonomy): domain Eukaryota; kingdom Metazoa; phylum Chordata; class Mammalia; order Artiodactyla; family Camelidae; genus Vicugna; species Vicugna pacos. The sequence continues at coordinate 68,127,705 of NW_027328741.1, read as the reverse complement.
TCTATATTCTAAATTTTGTGTTCTACATTCTATATCCTAAATTTTATATTCAGTATTATGTATTCTATAATTTAATTCTGTGTTCTGCTTTCCATGTACTAAATTCTGGGTTCTCTATTCTATATTCTATATTTTATATTCTGTGTTCTACATTCTTTATTCTAAACTCTATATTCAGTATTCTGTATTCTATATTCTAAATTCTGTGTTCTACATTCCATGTTATAAATTCTATATTCAGCATTCTGTATTCTATATTCATAATTTTGTTTTCTACATTTATTATTCTAAATTCTATATTCAGTATTATGTATTCTATCTTCTCAATTCTGTGTTCTGCATTCCATGTTCTAAATTCTGGGTTATACATTCTCTATTGTATATTCTATATTGTGTGTTTTTCATTCTACATTCTACATACTATATTTTGCATTTCGTATACTATATTCTATATTCTGTGTTCTACATTCTATATTCTAAATTCTATATTCAGTATTCTGTATTCTATATTCTACATTATGTGTTCTGCGTTCCATTTCTAAATTCTGGGTTCTCTATTCTGTTTTCCATATTCTATATACTGTTTTCTAATTCGATTTTCTGTATTCTATATTCTGCATTCCGTATTATGTATTCTATATTTTGTGTTCTATAGTCTATACTCTAAATTCTATATTCAGTATTCCATATTCTACATTCTAAATTCTGTGTTCTCCATTCCATGTTCTAAATTCTGGTTTCTATATCCTCTATTCTATATTCTATACCCTGTGTTCTACATTTTATAGTCTAAATCCTATATTCAGCGTTCTGTATTCTTTTTCTAAATTCTGTGTTCTGCATTCCATGTTCTAAATTCTGGGTTCTATATTCTGTTTTACATATTTTATATTATGTGTTCTACATTCTATATTTGTATTCTATATTCTGCATTCCGTATTCTACATTATATATTCTGTGTTCTACCTTTTTTTTCTAAATTCAATTTTCTGTATTCTGTATTCTATATTCTAAATTCTGTGTTCTTCATTCCATGTTCTAAATTCTCTTTCCTATATTCTATATTCCGTGTTCCTCTTTCATATTCTAAATTCTGTATTCAGTATTTTGTATTCTATATTGTAAATTCTATTCTCTGCATTCGAGTTCCAAATTCTGGGTTCTTTATTTTCTTTTATATATTCTTTATTCTGTGTTCTTCATTCTAGATTCTACATTCTAATTTCTGCATTCAGTATTCTATATTCTAATTTCTGTGTTCTGCATTCTATGTTCTAAATTCTATGTTCAGTATACTGTATTATATATTCTAAATTCTGTGTTAAGCATTCCATGTTCTAAATTCTGTTTTCTGTATTCTTTTTTCCATATTCTATATTCTGTTTTCTACATTCAATATTCTGTATTCTATATTCTGCTTTCCGTATTCTATATTCAATATTCTGTGTTCTACATTCTATATTCTAAATTCTATATTCAGTATTCCGTATGCTATATTCTAAATTCTGTGTTCTCCTTTCCATGTTTTGAATTCTGGATTCTATATTCTCTATTCTACATTCTATATTCTGTGTTCTACACTCTATATTCTAAATTCTATATTCAGTATTCTTTATTCTACATTCTAAATACTGTGTTCTACATTCTATATTCTAAATTGTATATTCAGTATTCAGTATTCTATATTCGAAATTCTGGGTTCTGATTTCCATGTTCCAAAATCTGGCTTAAATATTCTCTTAGCTGTATTTTTTCTTCTGTTTTTTACATTGTATATTCAAAATTATATTTTCAGTATTATGTATACTTTATTCTATATTCCGTGTTCTACTTTCAATTATTTTTAATTGTTTATTAAGTATTCTGTATACTATATTCTAAATTCTGTGTTATGCATTCAATGTTGTAAATTCTGGGTTCTATAATCACTTTTCTATATTCTATATTCTGTGTTCTTCATTGTATATTCTAAATTCTATATTCAGCATTCTGTATTCTATATTCTAAATTTTGTGTTCTTCATTCTATATTCTAAATTCTATATTCAGTATTATGTATTCTATAATCTAAATTATCTGTTCTGCATTCCATGTTCTAAATTCTCTATTCTTTATTCTATATTCTGTGTTCTTCTTTCTATATTCTAAATTGTATATTCAGTATTCTGTATTCTATATTCTAAATTCTGAGTTCTACATTCTATATTCTAAATTGTATATTCAGTATTCTGTATTCTATATACTAAATTCTGAGTTCTGATTTCCATGTTCCATAATCTGGCTTTAATATTCTCTAAGCTATAGTTTTTATTCTGTTTTCTACATTCTATATTCTAAATTATATATTCCGTATTATGTATTTTATATTCTCTATTCTGTGCTCTACATTCAATTTTTTAATTGTTTATTATGTATTCTGTATACTAGGTTCTAAATTCTGTGTTCTGCAATCCATGTTCTAAATTCTGGGTTCTATATTCTCTTTTCTATTTTCTATATTCTGTGTTCTACATTCTATAGTATAAATTATATATTCAGCATTCTGTATTCTATATTCTAAATTTTGTGTTCTACATTCTATATCCTAAATTTTATATTCAGTATTATGTATTCTATAATTTAATTCTGTGTTCTGCTTTCCATGTACTAAATTCTGGGTTCTCTATTCTATATTCTATATTTTATATTCTGTGTTCTACATTCTTTATTCTAAACTCTATATTCAGTATTCTGTATTCTATATTCTAAATTCTGTGTTCTACATTCCATGTTATAAATTCTATATTCAGCATTCTGTATTCTATATTCATAATTTTGTTTTCTACATTTATTATTCTAAATTCTATATTCAGTATTATGTATTCTATCTTCTCAATTCTGTGTTCTGCATTCCATGTTCTAAATTCTGGGTTATACATTCTCTATTGTATATTCTATATTGTGTGTTTTTCATTCTACATTCTACATACTATATTTTGCATTTCGTATACTATATTCTATATTCTGTGTTCTACATTCTATATTCTAAATTCTATATTCAGTATTCTGTATTCTATATTCTACATTATGTGTTCTGCGTTCCATTTCTAAATTCTGGGTTCTGTATTCTGTTTTCCATATTCTATATACTGTTTTCTAATTCGATTTTCTGTATTCTATATTCTGCATTCCGTATTATGTATTCTATATTTTGTGTTCTATAGTCTATACTCTAAATTCTATATTCAGTATTCCATATTCTACATTCTAAATTCTGTGTTCTCCATTCCATGTTCTAAATTCTGGTTTCTATATCCTCTATTCTATATTCTATACCCTGTGTTCTTCATTTTATAGTCTAAATCCTATATTCAGCGTTCTGTATTCTTTTTCTAAATTCTGTGTTCTGCATTCCATGTTCTAAATTCTGGGTTCTATATTCTGTTTTACATATTTTATATTATGTGTTCTACATTCTATATTTGTATTCTATATTCTGCATTCCGTATTCTACATTATATATTCTGTGTTCTACCTTTTTTTTCTAAATTCAATTTTCTGTATTCTGTATTCTATATTCTAAATTCTGTGTTCTGCATTCCATGTTCTAAATTCTCTTTCCTATATTCTATATTCTGTGTTCCTCTTTCATATTCTAAATTCTGTATTCAGTATTTTGTATTCTATATTGTAAATTCTATTCTCTGCATTCGAGTTCTAAATTCTGGGTTCTATATTTTCTTTTATATATTCTTTATTCTGTGTTCTTCATTCTAGATTCTACATTCTAATTTCTGCATTCAGTATTCTATATTCTAATTTCTGTGTTCTGCATTCTATGTTCTAAATTCTATGTTCAGTATACTGTATTATATATTCTAAATTCTGTGTTAAGCATTCCATGTTCTAAATTCTGTTTTCTGTATTCTTTTTTCCATATTCTATATTCTGTTTTCTACATTCAATATTCTGTATTCTATATTGTGCTTTCCGTATTCTATATTCAATATTCTGTGTTCTACGTTCTTTATTCTAAATTCTATATTCAGTATTCCGTATGCTATATTCTAAATTCTGTGTTCTCCTTTCCATGTTTTGAATTCTGGATTCTATATTCTCTATTCTACATTCTATATTCTGTGTTCTACACTCTATATTCTAAATACTATATTCAGTATTCTTTATTCTACATTCTAAATACTGTGTTCTACATTCTATATTCTAAATTGTATATTCAGTATTCAGTATTCTATATTCGAAATTCTGGGTTCTGATTTCCATGTTCCAAAATCTGGCTTAAATATTCTCTTAGCTGTATTTTTTCTTCTGTTTTTTACATTGTATATTCAAAGTTATATTTTCAGTATTATGTATACTTTATTCTATATTCCGTGTTCTACATTCAATTATTTTTAATTGTTTATTAAGTATTCTGTATACTATATTCTAAATTCTGTGTTATGCATTCAATGTTGTAAATTCTGGCTTCTATAATCACTTTTCTATATTCTATATTCTGTGTTCTACATTGTATATTCTAAATTCTATATTCAGCATTCTGTATTCTATATTCTAAATTTTGTGTTCTTCATTCTATATTCTAAATTCTATATTCAGTATTATGTATTCTATAATCTAAATTATCTGTTCTGCATTCCATGTTCTAAATTCTCTATTCTTTATTCTATATTCTGTGTTCTTCTTTCTATATTCTAAATTGTATATTCAGTATTCTGTACTCTATATTCTAAATTCTGAGTTCTACATTCTATATTCTAAATTGTATATTCAGTATTCTGTATTCTATATACTAAATTCTGAGTTCTGATTTCCATGTTCCATAATCTGGCTTTAATATTCTCTAAGCTATAGTTTTTATTCTGTTTTCTACATTCTATATTCTAAATTATATATTCCGTATTATGTATTTTATATTCTCTATTCTGTGCTCTACATTCAATTTTTTAATTGTTTATTATGTATTCTGTATACTAGGTTCTAAATTCTGTGTTCTGCAATCCATGTTCTAAATTCTGGGTTCTATATTCTCTTTTCTAGTTTCTATATTCTGTGTTCTAAATTCTATAGTATAAATTATATATTCAGCATTCTGTATTCTATATTCTAAATTTTGTGTTCTACATTCTATATCCTAAATTTTATATTCAGTATTATGTATTCTATAATTTAATTCTGTGTTCTGCTTTCCATGTACTAAATTCTGGGTTCTCTATTCTATATTCTATATTTTATATTCTGTGTTCTACATTCTTTATTCTAAACTCTATATTCAGTATTCTGTATTCTATATTCTAAATTCTGTGTTCTACATTCCATGTTATAAATTCTATATTCAGCATTCTGTATTCTATATTCATAATTTTGTTTTCTACATTTATTATTCTAAATTCTATATTCAGTATTATGTATTCTATCTTCTCAATTCTGTGTTCTGCATTCCATGTTCTAAATTCTGGGTTATACATTCTCTATTGTATATTCTATATTGTGTGTTTTTCATTCTACATTCTACATACTATATTTTGCATTTCGTATACTATATTCTATATTCTGTGTTCTACATTCTATATTCTAAATTCTATATTCAGTATTCTGTATTCTATATTCTACATTATGTGTTCTGCGTTCCATTTCTAAATTCTGGGTTCTCTATTCTGTTTTCCATATTCTATATACTGTTTTCTAATTCGATTTTCTGTATTCTATATTCTGCATTCCGTATTATGTATTCTATATTTTGTGTTCTATAGTCTATACTCTAAATTCTATATTCAGTATTCCATATTCTACATTCTAAATTCTGTGTTCTCCATTCCATGTTCTAAATTCTGGTTTCTATATCCTCTATTCTATATTCTATACCCTGTGTTCTTCATTTTATAGTCTAAATCCTATATTCAGCGTTCTGTATTCTTTTTCTAAATTGTGTGTTCTGCATTCCATGTTCTAAATTCTGGGTTCTATATTCTGTTTTACATATTTTATATTATGTGTTCTACATTCTATATTTGTATTCTATATTCTGCATTCCGTATTCTACATTATATATTCTGTGTTCTACCTTTTTTTTCTAAATTCAATTTTCTGTATTCTGTATTCTATATTCTAAATTCTGTGTTCTGCATTCCATGTTCTAAATTCTCTTTCCTATATTCTATATTCTGTGTTCCTCTTTCATATTCTAAATTCTGTATTCAGTATTTTGTATTCTATATTGTAAATTCTATTCTCTGCATTCGAGTTCTAAATTCTGGGTTCTATATTTTCTTTTATATATTCTTTATTCTGTGTTCTTCATTCTAGATTCTACATTCTAATTTCTGCATTCAGTATTCTATATTCTAATTTCTGTGTTCTGCATTCTATGTTCTAAATTCTATGTTCAGTATACTGTATTATATATTCTAAATTCTGTGTTAAGCATTCCATGTTCTAAATTCTGTTTTCTGTATTCTTTTTTCCATATTCTATATTCTGTTTTCTACATTCAATATTCTGTATTCTATATTGTGCTTTCCGTATTCTATATTCAATATTCTGTGTTCTACGTTCTTTATTCTAAATTCTATATTCAGTATTCCGTATGCTATATTCTAAATTCTGTGTTCTCCTTTCCATGTTTTGAATTCTGGATTCTATATTCTCTATTCTACATTCTATATTCTGTGTTCTACACTCTATATTCTAAATACTATATTCAGTATTCTTTATTCTACATTCTAAATACTGTGTTCTACATTCTATATTCTAAATTGTATATTCAGTATTCAGTATTCTATATTCGAAATTCTGGGTTCTGATTTCCATGTTCCAAAATCTGGCTTAAATATTCTCTTAGCTGTATTTTTTCTTCTGTTTTTTACATTGTATATTCAAAGTTATATTTTCAGTATTATGTATACTTTATTCTATATTCCGTGTTCTACATTCAATTATTTTTAATTGTTTATTAAGTATTCTGTATACTATATTCTAAATTCTGTGTTATGCAATCAATGTTGTAAATTCTGGGTTCTATAATCACTTTTCTATATTCTATATTCTGTGTTCTACATTGTATATTCTAAATTCTATATTCAGCATTCTGTATTCTATATTCTAAATTTTGTGTTCTTCATTCTATATTCTAAATTCTATATTCAGTATTATGTATTCTATAATCTAAATTATCTGTTCTGCATTCCATGTTCTAAATTCTCTATTCTTTATTCTATATTCTGTGTTCTTCTTTCTATATTCTAAATTGTATATTCAGTATTCTGTATTCTATATTCTAAATTCTGAGTTCTACATTCTATATTCTAAATTGTATATTCAGTATTCTGTATTCTATATACTAAATTCTGAGTTCTGATTTCCATGTTCCATAATCTGGCTTTAATATTCTCTAAGCTATAGTTTTTATTCTGTTTTCTACATTCTATATTCTAAATTATATATTCCGTATTTTGTATTTTATATTCTCTATTCTGTGCTCTACATTCAATTTTTTAATTGTTTATTATGTATTCTGTATACTAGGTTCTAAATTCTGTGTTCTGCAATCCATGTTCTAAATTCTGGGTTCTATATTCTCTTTTCTATTTTCTATATTCTGTGTTCTAAATTCTATAGTATAAATTATATATTCAGCATTCTGTATTCTATATTCTAAATTTTGTGTTCTACATTCTATATCCTAAATTTTATATTCAGTATTATGTATTCTATAATTTAATTCTGTGTTCTGCTTTCCATGTACTAAATTCTGGGTTCTCTATTCTATATTCTATATTTTATATTCTGTGTTCTACATTCTTTATTCTAAACTCTATATTCAGTATTCTGCATTCTATATTCTAAATTCTGTGTTCTGCATTCCATGTTCTAAATTCTATACTCAGTATTCTGTATTCTATATTCTAAATTCTGTGTTCTACATTCCATGTTATAAATCCTATATTCAGCATTCTGTATTCTATATTCATAATTTTGTTTTCTACATTTTATATTCTAAATTCTATATTCAGTATTATGTATTCTATCTTCTCAATTCTGTGTTCTGCATGCCATGTTCTAAATTCTGGGTTATACATTCTCTATTGTATATTCTATATTGTGTGTTTTTCATTCTACATTCTACATACTATATTTTGCATTTCGTATACTATATTCTATATTCTGTGTTCTACATTCTATATTCTAAATTCTATATTCAGTATTCTGTATTCTATATTCTACATTATGTGTTCTGCGTTCCATTTCTAAATTCTGGGTTCTGTATTCTGTTTTCCATATTCTATATACTGTTTTCTAATTCGATTTTCTGTATTCTATATTCTGCATTCCGTATTATGTATTCTATATTTTGTGTTCTATAGTCTATACTCTATATTCTATATTCAGTATTCCATATTCTACATTCTAAATTCTGTGTTCTCCATTCCATGTTCTAAATTCTGGTTTCTATATCCTCTATTCTATATTCTATATCCTGTGTTCTACATTTTATAGTCTAAATCCTATATTCAGCGTTCTGTATTCTTTTTCTAAATTCTGTGTTCTGCATTCCATGTTCTAAATTCTGGGTTCTATATTCTGTTTTACATATTTTATATTATGTGTTCTACATTCTATATTTGTATTCTATATTCTGCATTCCGTATTCTACATTATATATTCTGTGTTCTACCTTTTTTTTCTAAATTCAATTTTCTGTATTCTGTATTCTATATTCTAAATTCTGTGTTCTGCATTCCATGTTCTAAATTCTCTTTCCTATATTCTATATTCTGTGTTCCTCTTTCATATTCTAAATTCTGTATTCAGTATTTTGTATTCTATATTGTAAATTCTATTCTCTGCATTCGAGTTCTAAATTCTGGGTTCTATATTTTCTTTTATATATTCTTTATTCTGTGTTCTTCATTCTAGATTCTACATTCTAATTTCTGCATTCAGTATTCTATATTCTAATTTCTGTGTTCTGCATTCTATGTTCTAAATTCTATGTTCAGTATACTGTATTATATATTCTAAATTCTGTGTTAAGCATTCCATGTTCTAAATTCTGTTTTCTGTATTCTTTTTTCCATATTCTAAATTCTGTTTTCTACATTCAATATTCTGTATTCTATATTGTGCTTTCCGTATTCTATATTCAATATTCTGTGTTCTACGTTCTTTATTCTAAATTCTATATTCAGTATTCCGTATGCTATATTCTAAATTCTGTGTTCTCCTTTCCATGTTTTGAATTCTGGATTCTATATTCTCTATTCTACATTCTATATTCTGTGTTCTACACTCTATATTCTAAATTCTATATTCAGTATTCTTTATTCTACATTCTAAATACTGTGTTCTACATTCTATATTCTAAATTGTATATTCAGTATTCAGTATTCTATATTCGAAATTCTGGGTTCTGATTTCCATGTTCCAAAATCTGGCTTAAATATTCTCTTAGCTGTATTTTTTCTTCTGTTTTTTACATTGTATATTCAAAGTTATATTTTCAGTATTATGTATACTTTATTCTATATTCCGTGTTCTACATTCAATTATTTTTAATTGTTTATTAAGTATTCTGTATACTATATTCTAAATTCTGTGTTATGCATTCAATGTTGTAAATTCTGGCTTCTATAATCACTTTTCTATATTCTATATTCTGTGTTCTACATTGTATATTCTAAATTCTATATTCAGCATTCTGTATTGTATATTCTAAATTTTGTGTTCTTCATTCTATATTCTAAATTCTATATTCAGTGTTATGTATTCTATAATCTAAATTATCTGTTCTGCATTCCATGTTCTAAATTCTCTATTCTTTATTCTATATTCTGTGTTCTTCTTTCTATATTCTAAATTGTATATTCAGTATTCTGTATTCTATATTCTAAATTCTGAGTTCTACATTCTATATTCTAAATTGTATATTCAGTATTCTGTATTCTATATACTAAATTCTGAGTTCTGATTTCCATGTTCCATAATCTGGCTTTAATATTCTCTAAGCTATAGTTTTTATTCTGTTTTCTACATTCTATATTCTAAATTATATATTCCGTATTATGTATTTTATATTCTCTATTCTGTGCTCTACATTCAATTTTTTAATTGTTTATTATGTATTCTGTATACTAGGTTCTAAATTCTGTGTTCTGCAATCCATGTTCTAAATTCTGGGTTCTATATTCTCTTTTCTATTTTCTATATTCTGTGTTCTAAATTCTATAGTATAAATTATATATTCAGCATTCTGTATTCTATATTCTAAATTTTGTGTTCTACATTCTATATCCTAAATTTTATATTCAGTATTATGTATTCTATAATTTAATTCTGTGTTCTGCTTTCCATGTACTAAATTCTGGGTTCTCTATTCTATATTCTATATTTTATATTCTGTGTTCTACATTCTTTATTCTAAACTCTATATTCAGTATTCTGTATTCTATATTCTAAATTCTGTGTTCTACATTCCATGTTATAAATTCTATATTCCGCATTCTGTATTCTATATTCATAATTATGTTTTTTACATTTATTATTCTAAATTCTATATTCAGTATTATGTATTCTATCTTCTCAATACTGTGTTCTGCATTCCATGTTCTAAATTCTGGGTTATACATTCTCTATTGTATATTCTATATTGTGTGTTTTTCATTCTACATTCTACATACTATATTTTGCATTTCGTATACTATATTCTATATTCTGTGTTCTACATTCTATATTCTAAATTCTATATTCAGTATTCTGTATTCTATATTCTACATTATGTGTTCTGCGTTCCATTTCTAAATTCTGGGTTCTGTATTCTGTTTTCCATATTCTATATACTGTTTTCTAATTCGATTTTCTGTATTCTATATTCTGCATTCCGTATTATGTATTCTATATTTTGTGTTCTATAGTCTATACTCTAAATTCTATATTCAGTATTCCATATTCTACATTCTAAATTCTGTGTTCTCCATTCCATGTTCTAAATTCTGGTTTCTATATCCTCTATTCTATATTCTATACCCTGTGTTCTTCATTTTATAGTCTAAATCCTATATTCAGCGTTCTGTATTCTTTTTCTAAATTCTGTGTTCTGCATTCCATGTTCTAAATTCTGGGTTCTATATTCTGTTTTACATATTTTATATTATGTGTTCTACATTCTATATTTGTATTCTATATTCTGCATTCCGTATTCTACATTATATATTCTGTGTTCTACCTTTTTTTTCTAAATTCAATTTTCTGTATTCTGTATTCTATATTCTAAATTCTGTGTTCTGCATTCCATGTTCTAAATTCTCTTTCCTATATTCTATATTCTGTGTTCCTCTTTCATATTCTAAATTCTGTATTCAGTATTTTGTATTCTATATTGTAAATTCTATTCTCTGCATTCGAGTTCTAAATTCTGGGTTCTATATTTTCTTTTATATATTCTTTATTCTGTGTTCTTCATTCTAGATTCTACATTCTAATTTCTGCATTCAGTATTCTATATTCTAATTTCTGTGTTCTGCATTCTATGTTCTAAATTCTATGTTCAGTATACTGTATTATATATTCTAAATTCTGTGTTAAGCATTCCATGTTCTAAATTCTGTTTTCTGTATTCTTTTTTCCATATTCTATATTCTGTTCTCTACATTCAATATTCTGTATTCTATATTGTGCTTTCCGTATTCTATATTCAATATTCTGTGTTCTACGTTCTTTATTCTAAATTCTATATTCAGTATTCCGTATGCTATATTCTAAATTCTGTGTTCTCCTTTCCATGTTTTGAATTCTGGATTCTATATTCTCTATTCTACATTCTATATTCTGTGTTCTACACTCTATATTCTAAATTCTATATTCAGTATTCTTTATTCTACATTCTAAATACTGTGTTCTACATTCTATATTCTAAATTGTATATTCAGTATTCAGTATTCTATATTCGAAATTCTGGGTTCTGATTTCCATGTTCCAAAATCTGGCTTAAATATTCTCTTAGCTGTATTTTTTCTTCTGTTTTTTACATTGTATATTCAAAGTTATATTTTCAGTATTATGTATACTTTATTCTATATTCCGTGTTCTACATTCAATTATTTTTAATTGTTTATTAAGTATTCTGTATACTATATTCTAAATTCTGTGTTATGCATTCAATGTTGTAAATTCTGGCTTCTATAATCACTTTTCTATATTCTATATTCTGTGTTCTACATTGTATATTCTAAATTCTATATTCAGCATTTTGTATTGTATATTCTAAATTTTGTGTTCTTCATTCTATATTCTAAATTCTATATTCAGTATTATGTATTCTATAATCTAAATTATCTGTTCTGCATTCCATGTTCTAAATTCTCTATTCTTTATTCTATATTCTGTGTTCTTCTTTCTATATTCTAAATTGTATATTCAGTATTCTGTATTCTATATTCTAAATTCTGAGTTCTACATTCTATATTCTAAATTGTATATTCAGTATTCTGTATTCTATATACTAAATTCTGAGTTCTGATTTCCATGTTCCATAATCTGGCTTTAATATTCTCTAAGCTATAGTTTTTATTCTGTTTTCTACATTCTATATTCTAAATTATATATTCCGTATTATGTATTTTATATTCTCTATTCTGTGCTCTACATTCAATTTTTTAATTGTTTATTATGTATTCTGTATACTAGGTTCTAAATTCTGTGTTCTGCAATCCATGTTCTAAATTCTGGGTTCTATATTCTCTTTTCTATTTTCTATATTCTGTGTTCTAAATTCTATAGTATAAATTATATATTCAGCATTCTGTATTCTATATTCTAAATTTTGTGTTCTACATTCTATATCCTAAATTTTATATTCAGTATTATGTATTCTATAATTTAATTCTGTGTTCTGCTTTCCATGTACTAAATTCTGGGTTCTCTATTCTATATTCTATATTTTATATTCTGTGTTCTACATTCTTTATTCTAAACTCTATATTCAGTATTCTGTATTCTATATTCTAAATTCTGTGTTCTGCATTCCATGTTCTAAATTCTATACTCAGTATTCTGTATTCTATATTCTAAATTCTGTGTTCTACATTCCATGTTATAAATTCTATATTCAGCATTCTGTATTCTATATTCATAATTTTGTTTTCTACATTTTATATTCTAAATTCTATATTCAGTATTATGTATTCTATCTTCTCAATTCTGTGTTCTGCATGCCATGTTCTAAATTCTGGGTTATACATTCTCTATTGTATATTCTATATTGTGTGTTTTTCATTCTACATTCTACATACTATATTTTGCATTTCGTATACTATATTCTATATTCTGTGTTCTACATTCTATATTCTAAATTCTATATTCAGTATTCTGTATTCTATATTCTACATTATGTGTTCTGCGTTCCATTTCTAAATTCTGGGTTCTGTATTCTGTTTTCCATATTCTATATACTGTTTTCTAATTCGATTTTCTGTATTCTATATTCTGCATTCCGTATTATGTATTCTATATTTTGTGTTCTATAGTCTATACTCTATATTCTATATTCAGTATTCCATATTCTACATTCTAAATTCTGTGTTCTCCATTCCATGTTCTAAATTCTGGTTTCTATATCCTCTATTCTATATTCTATATCCTGTGTTCTACATTTTATAGTCTAAATCCTATATTCAGCGTTCTGTATTCTTTTTCTAAATTCTGTGTTCTGCATTCCATGTTCTAAATTCTGGGTTCTATATTCTGTTTTACATATTTTATATTATGTGTTCTACATTCTATATTTGTATTCTATATTCTGCATTCCGTATTCTACATTATATATTCTGTGTTCTACCTTTTTTTTCTAAATTCAATTTTCTGTATTCTGTATTCTATATTCTAAATTCTGTGTTCTGCATTCCATGTTCTAAATTCTCTTTCCTATATTCTATATTCTGTGTTCCTCTTTCATATTCTAAATTCTGTATTCAGTATTTTGTATTCTATATTGTAAATTCTATTCTCTGCATTCGAGTTCTAAATTCTGGGTTCTATATTTTCTTTTATATATTCTTTATTCTGTGTTCTTCATTCTAGATTCTACATTCTAATTTCTGCATTCAGTATTCTATATTCTAATTTCTGTGTTCTGCATTCTATGTTCTAAATTCTATGTTCAGTATACTGTATTATATATTCTAAATTCTGTGTTAAGCATTCCATGTTCTAAATTCTGTTTTCTGTATTCTTTTTTCCATATTCTATATTCTGTTTTCTACATTCAATATTCTGTATTCTATATTGTGCTTTCCGTATTCTATATTCAATATTCTGTGTTCTACGTTCTTTATTCTAAATTCTATATTCAGTATTCCGTATGCTATATTCTAAATTCTGTGTTCTCCTTTCCATGTTTTGAATTCTGGATTCTATATTCTCTATTCTACATTCTATATTCTGTGTTCTACACTCTATATTCTAAATTCTATATTCAGTATTCTTTATTCTACATTCTAAATACTGTGTTCTACATTCTATATTCTAAATTGTATATTCAGTATTCAGTATTCTATATTCGAAATTCTGGGTTCTGATTTCCATGTTCCAAAATCTGGCTTAAATATTCTCTTAGCTGTATTTTTTCTTCTGTTTTTTACATTGTATATTCAAAGTTATATTTTCAGTATTATGTATACTTTATTCTATATTCCGTGTTCTACATTCAATTATTTTTAATTGTTTATTAAGTATTCTGTATACTATATTCTAAATTCTGTGTTATGCAATCAATGTTGTAAATTCTGGGTTCTATAATCACTTTTCTATATTCTATATTCTGTGTTCTACATTGTATATTCTAAATTCTATATTCAGCATTCTGTATTCTATATTCTAAATTTTGTGTTCTTCATTCTATATTCTAAATTCTATATTCAGTATTATGTATTCTATAATCTAAATTATCTGTTCTGCATTCCATGTTCTAAATTCTCTATTCTTTATTCTATATTCTGTGTTCTTCTTTCTATATTCTAAATTGTATATTCAGTATTCTGTATTCTATATTCTAAATTCTGAGTTCTACATTCTATATTCTAAATTGTATATTCAGTATTCTGTATTCTATATACTAAATTCTGAGTTCTGATTTCCATGTTCCATAATCTGGCTTTAATATTCTCTAAGCTATAGTTTTTATTCTGTTTTCTACATTCTATATTCTAAATTATATATTCCGTATTATGTATTTTATATTCTCTATTCTGTGCTCTACATTCAATTTTTTAATTGTTTATTATGTATTCTGTATACTAGGTTCTAAATTCTGTGTTCTGCAATCCATGTTCTAAATTCTGGGTTCTATATTCTCTTTTCTATTTTCTATATTCTGTGTTCTACATTCTATAGTATAAATTATATATTCAGCATTCTGTATTCTATATTCTAAATTTTGTGTTCTACATTCTATATCCTAAATTTTATATTCAGTATTATGTATTCTATAATTTAATTCTGTGTTCTGCTTTCCATGTACTAAATTCTGGGTTCTCTATTCTATATTCTATATTTTATATTCTGTGTTCTACATTCTTTATTCTAAACTCTATATTCAGTATTCTGTATTCTATATTCTAAATTCTGTGTTCTGCATTCCATGTTCTAAATTCTATACTCAGTATTCTGTATTCTATATTCTAAATTCTGTGTTCTACATTCCATGTTATAAATTCTATATTCAGCATTCTGTATTCTATATTCATAATTTTGTTTTCTACATTTATTATTCTAAATTCTATATTCAGTATTATGTATTCTATCTTCTCAATTCTGTGTTCTGCATTCCATGTTCTAAATTCTGGGTTATACATTCTCTATTGTATATTCTATATTGTGTGTTTTTCATTCTACATTCTACATACTATATTTTGCATTTCGTATACTATATTCTATATTCTGTGTTCTACATTCTATATTCTAAATTCTATATTCAGTATTCTGTATTCTATATTCTACATTATGTGTTCTGCGTTCCATTTCTAAATTCTGGGTTCTGTATTCTGTTTTCCATATTCTATATACTGTTTTCTAATTCGATTTTCTGTATTCTATATTCTGCATTCCGTATTATGTATTCTATATTTTGTGTTCTATAGTCTATACTCTATATTCTATATTCAGTATTCCATATTCTACATTCTAAATTCTGTGTTCTCCATTCCATGTTCTAAATTCTGGTTTCTATATCCTCTATTCTATATTCTATACCCTGTGTTCTACATTTTATAGTCTAAATCCTATATTCAGCGTTCTGTATTCTTTTTCTAAATTCTGTGTTCTGCATTCCATGTTCTAAATTCTGGGTTCTATATTCTGTTTTACATATTTTATATTATGTGTTCTACATTCTATATTTGTATTCTATATTCTGCATTCCGTATTCTACATTATATATTCTGTGTTCTACCTTTTTTTTCTAAATTCAATTTTCTGTATTCTGTATTCTATATTCTAAATTCTGTGTTCTGCATTCCATGTTCTAAATTCTCTTTCCTATATTCTATATTCTGTGTTCCTCTTTCATATTCTAAATTCTGTATTCAGTATTTTGTATTCTATATTGTAAATTCTATTCTCTGCATTCGAGTTCTAAATTCTGGGTTCTATATTTTCTTTTATATATTCTTTATTCTGTGTTCTTCATTCTAGATTCTACATTCTAATTTCTGCATTCAGTATTCTATATTCTAATTTCTGTGTTCTGCATTCTATGTTCTAAATTCTATGTTCAGTATACTGTATTATATATTCTAAATTCTGTGTTAAGCATTCCATGTTCTAAATTCTGTTTTCTGTATTCTTTTTTCCATATTCTAAATTCTGTTTTCTACATTCAATATTCTGTATTCTATATTGTGCTTTCCGTATTCTATATTCAATATTCTGTGTTCTACGTTCTTTATTCTAAATTCTATATTCAGTATGCCGTATGCTATATTCTAAATTCTGTGTTCTCCTTTCCATGTTTTGAATTCTGGATTCTATATTCTCTATTCTACATTCTATATTCTGTGTTCTACACTCTATATTCTAAATTCTATATTCAGTATTCTTTATTCTACATTCTAAATACTGTGTTCTACATTCTATATTCTAAATTGTATATTCAGTATTCAGTATTCTATATTCGAAATTCTGGGTTCTGATTTCCATGTTCCAAAATCTGGCTTAAATATTCTCTTAGCTGTATTTTTTCTTCTGTTTTTTACATTGTATATTCAAAATTATATTTTCAGTATTATGTATACTTTATTCTATATTCCGTGTTCTACATTCAATTATTTTTAATTGTTTATTAAGTATTCTGTATACTATATTCTAAATTCTGTGTTATGCAATCAATGTTGTAAATTCTGGGTTCTATAATCACTTTTCTATATTCTATATTCTGTGTTCTACATTGTATATTCTAAATTCTATATTCAGCATTCTGTATTCTATATTCTAAATTTTGTGTTCTTCATTCTATATTCTAAATTCTATATTCAGTATTATGTATTCTATAATCTAAATTATCTGTTCTGCATTCCATGTTCTAAATTCTCTATTCTTTATTCTATATTCTGTGTTCTTCTTTCTATATTCTAAATTGTATATTCAGTATTCTGTATTCTATATTCTAAATTCTGAGTTCTACATTCTATATTCTAAATTGTATATTCAGTATTCTGTATTCTATATACTAAATTCTGAGTTCTGATTTCCATGTTCCATAATCTGGCTTTAATATTCTCTAAGCTATAGTTTTTATTCTGTTTTCTACATTCTATATTCTAAATTATATATTCCGTATTATGTATTTTATATTCTCTATTCTGTGCTCTACATTCAATTTTTTAATTGTTTATTATGTATTCTGTATACTAGGTTCTAAATTCTGTGTTCTGCAATCCATGTTCTAAATTCTGGGTTCTATATTCTCTTTTCAATTTTCTATATTCTGTGTTCTACATTCTATAGTATAAATTATATATTCAGCATTCTGTATTCTATATTCTAAATTTTGTGTTCTACATTCTATATCCTAAATTTTATATTCAGTATTATGTATTCTATAATTTAATTCTGTGTTCTGCTTTCCATGTACTAAATTCTGGGTTCTCTATTCTATATTCTATATTTTATATTCTGTGTTCTACATTCTTTATTCTAAACTCTATATTCAGTATTCTGTATTCTATATTCTAAATTCTGTGTTCTGCATTCCATGTTCTAAATTCTATACTCAGTATTCTGTATTCTATATTCTAAATTCTGTGTTCTACATTCCATGTTATAAATTCTATATTCAGCATTCTGTATTCTATATTCATAATTTTGTTTTCTACATTTTATATTCTAAATTCTATATTCAGTATTATGTATTCTATCTTCTCAATTCTGTGTTCTGCATGCCATGTTCTAAATTCTGGGTTATACATTCTCTATTGTATATTCTATATTGTGTGTTTTTCATTCTACATTCTACATACTATATTTTGCATTTCGTATACTATATTCTATATTCTGTGTTCTACATTCTATATTCTAAATTCTATATTCAGTATTCTGTATTCTATATTCTACATTATGTGTTCTGCGTTCCATTTCTAAATTCTGGGTTCTCTATTCTGTTTTCCATATTCTATATACTGTTTTCTAATTCGATTTTCTGTATTCTATATTCTGCATTCCGTATTATGTATTCTATATTTTGTGTTCTATAGTCTATACTCTAAATTCTATATTCAGTATTCCATATTCTACATTCTAAATTCTGTGTTCTCCATTCCATGTTCTAAATTCTGGTTTCTATATCCTCTATTCTATATTCTATACCCTGTGTTCTACATTTTATAGTCTAAATCCTATATTCAGCGTTCTGTATTCTTTTTCTAAATTCTGTGTTCTGCATTCCATGTTCTAAATTCTGGGTTCTATATTCTGTTTTACATATTTTATATTATGTGTTCTACATTCTATATTTGTATTCTATATTCTGCATTCCGTATTCTACATTATATATTCTGTGTTCTACCTTTTTTTTCTAAATTCAATTTTCTGTATTCTGTATTCTATATTCTAAATTCTGTGTTCTGCATTCCATGTTCTAAATTCTCTTTCCTATATTCTATATTCTGTGTTCCTCTTTCATATTCTAAATTCTGTATTCAGTATTTTGTATTCTATATTGTAAATTCTATTCTCTGCATTCGAGTTCTAAATTCTGGGTTCTATATTTTCTTTTATATATTCTTTATTCTGTGTTCTTCATTCTAGATTCTACATTCTAATTTCTGCATTCAGTATTCTATATTCTAATTTCTGTGTTCTGCATTCTATGTTCTAAATTCTATGTTCAGTATACTGTATTATATATTCTAAATTCTGTGTTAAGCATTCCATGTTCTAAATTCTGTTTTCTGTATTCTTTTTTCCATATTCTATATTCTGTTTTCTACATTCAATATTCTGTATTCTATATTGTGCTTTCCGTATTCTATATTCAATATTCTGTGTTCTACGTTCTTTATTCTAAATTCTATATTCAGTATGCCGTATGCTATATTCTAAATTCTGTGTTCTCCTTTCCATGTTTTGAATTCTGGATTCTATATTCTCTATTCTACATTCTATATTCTGTGTTCTACACTCTATATTCTAAATTCTATATTCAGTATTCTTTATTCTACATTCTAAATACTGTGTTCTACATTCTATATTCTAAATTGTATATTCAGTATTCAGTATTCTATATTCGAAATTCTGGGTTCTGATTTCCATGTTCCAAAATCTGGCTTAAATATTCTCTTAGCTGTATTTTTTCTTCTGTTTTTTACATTGTATATTCAAAATTATATTTTCAGTATTATGTATACTTTATTCTATATTCCGTGTTCTACATTCAATTATTTTTAATTGTTTATTAAGTATTCTGTATACTATATTCTAAATTCTGTGTTATGCATTCAATGTTGTAAATTCTGGCTTCTATAATCACTTTTCTATATTCTATATTCTGTGTTCTACATTGTATATTCTAAATTCTATATTCAGCATTCTGTATTGTATATTCTAAATTTTGTGTTCTTCATTCTATATTCTAAATTCTATATTCAGTATTATGTATTCTATAATCTAAATTATCTGTTCTGCATTCCATGTTCTAAATTCTCTATTCTTTATTCTATATTCTGTGTTCTTCTTTCTATATTCTAAATTGTATATTCAGTATTCTGTATTCTATATTCTAAATTCTGAGTTCTACATTCTATATTCTAAATTGTATATTCAGTATTCTGTATTCTATATACTAAATTCTGAGTTCTGATTTCCATGTTCCATAATCTGGCTTTAATATTCTCTAAGCTATATTTTTTATTCTGTTTTCTACATTCTATATTCTAAATTATATATTCCGTATTATGTATTTTATATTCTCTATTCTGTGCTCTACATTCAATTTTTTAATTGTTTATTATGTATTCTGTATACTAGGTTCTAAATTCTGTGTTCTGCAATCCATGTTCTAAATTCTGGGTTCTATATTCTCTTTTCTATTTTCTATATTCTGTGTTCTACATTCTATAGTATAAATTATATATTCAGCATTCTGTATTCTATATTCTAAATTTTGTGTTCTACATTCTATATCCTAAATTTTATATTCAGTATTATGTATTCTATAATTTAATTCTGTGTTCTGCTTTCCATGTACTAAATTCTGGGTTCTCTATTCTATATTCTATATTTTATATTCTGTGTTCTACATTCTTTATTCTAAACTCTATATTCAGTATTCTGTATTCTATATTCTAAATTCTGTGTTCTGCATTCCATGTTCTAAATTCTATACTCAGTATTCTGTATTCTATATTCTAAATTCTGTGTTCTACATTCCATGTTATAAATTCTATATTCAGCATTCTGTATTCTATATTCATAATTTTGTTTTCTACATTTTATATTCTAAATTCTATATTCAGTATTATGTATTCTATCTTCTCAATTCTGTGTTCTGCATGCCATGTTCTAAATTCTGGGTTATACATTCTCTATTGTATATTCTATATTGTGTGTTTTTCATTCTACATTCTACATACTATATTTTGCATTTCGTATACTATATTCTATATTCTGTGTTCTACATTCTATATTCTAAATTCTATATTCAGTATTCTGTATTCTATATTCTACATTATGTGTTCTGCGTTCCATTTCTAAATTCTGGGTTCTGTATTCTGGTTTCCATATTCTATATACTGTTTTCTAATTCGATTTTCTGTATTCTATATTCTGCATTCCGTATTATGTATTCTATATTTTGTGTTCTATAGTCTATACTCTAAATTCTATATTCAGTATTCCATATTCTACATTCTAAATTCTGTGTTCTCCATTCCATGTTCTAAATTCTGGTTTCTATATCCTCTATTCTATATTCTATATCCTGTGTTCTACATTTTATAGTCTAAATCCTATATTCAGCGTTCTGTATTCTTTTTCTAAATTCTGTGTTCTGCATTCCATGTTCTAAATTCTGGGTTCTATATTCTGTTTTACATATTTTATATTATGTGTTCTACATTCTATATTTGTATTCTATATTCTGCATTCCGTATTCTACATTATATATTCTGTGTTCTACCTTTTTTTTCTAAATTCAATTTTCTGTATTCTGTATTCTATATTCTAAATTCTGTGTTCTGCATTCCATGTTCTAAATTCTCTTTCCTATATTCTATATTCTGTGTTCCTCTTTCATATTCTAAATTCTGTATTCAGTATTTTGTATTCTATATTGTAAATTCTATTCTCTGCATTCGAGTTCTAAATTCTGGGTTCTATATTTTCTTTTATATATTCTTTATTCTGTGTTCTTCATTCTAGATTCTACATTCTAATTTCTGCATTCAGTATTCTATATTCTAATTTCTGTGTTCTGCATTCTATGTTCTAAATTCTATGTTCAGTATACTGTATTATATATTCTAAATTCTGTGTTAAGCATTCCATGTTCTAAATTCTGTTTTCTGTATTCTTTTTTCCATATTCTATATTCTGTTTTCTACATTCAATATTCTGTATTCTTTATTGTGCTTTCCGTATTCTATATTCAATATTCTGTGTTCTACATTCTATATTCTAAATTCTATATTCAGTATTCCGTATGCTATATTCTAAATTCTGTGTTCTCCTTTCCATGTTTTGAATTCTGGATTCTATATTCTCTATTCTACATTCTATATTCTGTGTTCTACACTCTATATTCTAAATTCTATATTCAGTATTCTTTATTCTACATTCTAAATACTGTGTTCTACATTCTATATTCTAAATTGTATATTCAGTATTCAGTATTCTATATTCGAAATTCTGGGTTCTGATTTCCATGTTCCAAAATCTGGCTTAAATATTCTCTTAGCTGTATTTTTTCTTCTGTTTTTTACATTGTATATTCAAAGTTATATTTTCAGTATTATGTATACTTTATTCTATATTCCGTGTTCTACATTCAATTATTTTTAATTGTTTATTAAGTATTCTGTATACTATATTCTAAATTCTGTGTTATGCAATCAATGTTGTAAATTCTGGGTTCTATAATCACTTTTCTATATTCTATATTCTGTGTTCTACATTGTATATTCTAAATTCTATATTCAGCATTCTGTATTCTATATTCTAAATTTTGTGTTCTTCATTCTATATTCTAAATTCTATATTCAGTATTATGTATTCTATAATCTAAATTATCTGTTCTGCATTCCATGTTCTAAATTCTCTATTCTTTATTCTATATTCTGTGTTCTTCTTTCTATATTCTAAATTGTATATTCAGTATTCTGTATTCTATATTCTAAATTCTGAGTTCTACATTCTATATTCTAAATTGTATATTCAGTATTCTGTATTCTATATACTAAATTCTGAGTTCTGATTTCCATGTTCCATAATCTGGCTTTAATATTCTCTAAGCTATAGTTTTTATTCTGTTTTCTACATTCTATATTCTAAATTATATATTCCGTATTATGTATTTTATATTCTCTATTCTGTGCTCTACATTCAATTTTTTAATTGTTTATTATGTATTCTGTATACTAGGTTCTAAATTCTGTGTTCTGCAATCCATGTTCTAAATTCTGGGTTCTATATTCTCTTTTCTATTTTCTATATTCTGTGTTCTACATTCTATAGTATAAATTATATATTCAGCATTCTGTATTCTATATTCTAAATTTTGTGTTCTACATTCTATATCCTAAATTTTATATTCAGTATTATGTATTCTATAATTTAATTCTGTGTTCTGCTTTCCATGTACTAAATTCTGGGTTCTCTATTCTATATTCTATATTTTATATTCTGTGTTCTACATTCTTTATTCTAAACTCTATATTCAGTATTCTGTATTCTATATTCTAAATTCTGTGTTCTGCATTCCATGTTCTAAATTCTATACTCAGTATTCTGTATTCTATATTCTAAATTCTGTGTTCTACATTCCATGTTATAAATTCTATATTCAGCATTCTGTATTCTATATTCATAATTTTGTTTTCTACATTTATTATTCTAAATTCTATATTCAGTATTATGTATTCTATCTTCTCAATTCTGTGTTCTGCATTCCATGTTCTAAATTCTGGGTTATACATTCTCTATTGTATATTCTATATTGTGTGTTTTTCATTCTACATTCTACATACTATATTTTGCATTTCGTATACTATATTCTATATTCTGTGTTCTACATTCTATATTCTAAATTCTATATTCAGTATTCTGTATTCTATATTCTACATTATGTGTTCTGCGTTCCATTTCTAAATTCTGGGTTCTGTATTCTGTTTTCCATATTCTATATACTGTTTTCTAATTCGATTTTCTGTATTCTATATTCTGCATTCCGTATTATGTATTCTATATTTTGTGTTCTATAGTCTATACTCTATATTCTATATTCAGTATTCCATATTCTACATTCTAAATTCTGTGTTCTCCATTCCATGTTCTAAATTCTGGTTTCTATATCCTCTATTCTATATTCTATACCCTGTGTTCTACATTTTATAGTCTAAATCCTATATTCAGCGTTCTGTATTCTTTTTCTAAATTCTGTGTTCTGCATTCCATGTTCTAAATTCTGGGTTCTATATTCTGTTTTACATATTTTATATTATGTGTTCTACATTCTATATTTGTATTCTATATTCTGCATTCCGTATTCTACATTATATATTCTGTGTTCTACCTTTTTTTTCTAAATTCAATTTTCTGTATTCTGTATTCTATATTCTAAATTCTGTGTTCTGCATTCCATGTTCTAAATTCTCTTTCCTATATTCTATATTCTGTGTTCCTCTTTCATATTCTAAATTCTGTATTCAGTATTTTGTATTCTATATTGTAAATTCTATTCTCTGCATTCGAGTTCTAAATTCTGGGTTCTATATTTTCTTTTATATATTCTTTATTCTGTGTTCTTCATTCTAGATTCTACATTCTAATTTCTGCATTCAGTATTCTATATTCTAATTTCTGTGTTCTGCATTCTATGTTCTAAATTCTATGTTCAGTATACTGTATTATATATTCTAAATTCTGTGTTAAGCATTCCATGTTCTAAATTCTGTTTTCTGTATTCTTTTTTCCATATTCTAAATTCTGTTTTCTACATTCAATATTCTGTATTCTATATTGTGCTTTCCGTATTCTATATTCAATATTCTGTGTTCTACGTTCTTTATTCTAAATTCTATATTCAGTATGCCGTATGCTATATTCTAAATTCTGTGTTCTCCTTTCCATGTTTTGAATTCTGGATTCTATATTCTCTATTCTACATTCTATATTCTGTGTTCTACACTCTATATTCTAAATTCTATATTCAGTATTCTTTATTCTACATTCTAAATACTGTGTTCTACATTCTATATTCTAAATTGTATATTCAGTATTCAGTATTCTATATTCGAAATTCTGGGTTCTGATTTCCATGTTCCAAAATCTGGCTTAAATATTCTCTTAGCTGTATTTTTTCTTCTGTTTTTTACATTGTATATTCAAAATTATATTTTCAGTATTATGTATACTTTATTCTATATTCCGTGTTCTACATTCAATTATTTTTAATTGTTTATTAAGTATTCTGTATACTATATTCTAAATTCTGTGTTATGCAATCAATGTTGTAAATTCTGGGTTCTATAATCACTTTTCTATATTCTATATTCTGTGTTCTACATTGTATATTCTAAATTCTATATTCAGCATTCTGTATTCTATATTCTAAATTTTGTGTTCTTCATTCTATATTCTAAATTCTATATTCAGTATTATGTATTCTATAATCTAAATTATCTGTTCTGCATTCCATGTTCTAAATTCTCTATTCTTTATTCTATATTCTGTGTTCTTCTTTCTATATTCTAAATTGTATATTCAGTATTCTGTATTCTATATTCTAAATTCTGAGTTCTACATTCTATATTCTAAATTGTATATTCAGTATTCTGTATTCTATATACTAAATTCTGAGTTCTGATTTCCATGTTCCATAATCTGGCTTTAATATTCTCTAAGCTATAGTTTTTATTCTGTTTTCTACATTCTATATTCTAAATTATATATTCCGTATTATGTATTTTATATTCTCTATTCTGTGCTCTACATTCAATTTTTTAATTGTTTATTATGTATTCTGTATACTAGGTTCTAAATTCTGTGTTCTGCAATCCATGTTCTAAATTCTGGGTTCTATATTCTCTTTTCTATTTTCTATATTCTGTGTTCTACATTCTATAGTATAAATTATATATTCAGCATTCTGTATTCTATATTCTAAATTTTGTGTTCTACATTCTATATCCTAAATTTTATATTCAGTATTATGTATTCTATAATTTAATTCTGTGTTCTGCTTTCCATGTACTAAATTCTGGGTTCTCTATTCTATATTCTATATTTTATATTCTGTGTTCTACATTCTTTATTCTAAACTCTATATTCAGTATTCTGTATTCTATATTCTAAATTCTGTGTTCTGCATTCCATGTTCTAAATTCTATACTCAGTATTCTGTATTCTATATTCTAAATTCTGTGTTCTACATTCCATGTTATAAATTCTATATTCAGCATTCTGTATTCTATATTCATAATTTTGTTTTCTACATTTTATATTCTAAATTCTATATTCAGTATTATGTATTCTATCTTCTCAATTCTGTGTTCTGCATTCCATGTTCTAAATTCTGGGTTATACATTCTCTATTGTATATTCTATATTGTGTGTTTTTCATTCTACATTCTACATACTATATTTTGCATTTCGTATACTATATTCTATATTCTGTGTTCTACATTCTATATTCTAAATTCTATATTCAGTATTCTGTATTCTATATTCTACATTATGTGTTCTGCGTTCCATTTCTAAATTCTGGGTTCTCTATTCTGTTTTCCATATTCTATATACTGTTTTCTAATTCGATTTTCTGTATTCTATATTCTGCATTCCGTATTATGTATTCTATATTTTGTGTTCTATAGTCTATACTCTAAATTCTATATTCAGTATTCCATATTCTACATTCTAAATTCTGTGTTCTCCATTCCATGTTCTAAATTCTGGTTTCTATATCCTCTATTCTATATTCTATACCCTGTGTTCTACATTTTATAGTCTAAATCCTATATTCAGCGTTCTGTATTCTTTTTCTAAATTCTGTGTTCTGCATTCCATGTTCTAAATTCTGGGTTCTATATTCTGTTTTACATATTTTATATTATGTGTTCTACATTCTATATTTGTATTCTATATTCTGCATTCCGTATTCTACATTATATATTCTGTGTTCTACCTTTTTTTTCTAAATTCAATTTTCTGTATTCTGTATTCTATATTCTAAATTCTGTGTTCTGCATTCCATGTTCTAAATTCTCTTTCCTATATTCTATATTCTGTGTTCCTCTTTCATATTCTAAATTCTGTATTCAGTATTTTGTATTCTATATTGTAAATTCTATTCTCTGCATTCGAGTTCTAAATTCTGGGTTCTATATTTTCTTTTATATATTCTTTATTCTGTGTTCTTCATTCTAGATTCTACATTCTAATTTCTGCATTCAGTATTCTATATTCTAATTTCTGTGTTCTGCATTCTATGTTCTAAATTCTATGTTCAGTATACTGTATTATATATTCTAAATTCTGTGTTAAGCATTCCATGTTCTAAATTCTGTTTTCTGTATTCTTTTTTCCATATTCTATATTCTGTTTTCTACATTCAATATTCTGTATTCTATATTGTGCTTTCCGTATTCTATATTCAATATTCTGTGTTCTACGTTCTTTATTCTAAATTCTATATTCAGTATTCCGTATGCTATATTCTAAATTCTGTGTTCTCCTTTCCATGTTTTGAATTCTGGATTCTATATTCTCTATTCTACATTCTATATTCTGTGTTCTACACTCTATATTCTAAATTCTATATTCAGTATTCTTTATTCTACATTCTAAATACTGTGTTCTACATTCTATATTCTAAATTGTATATTCAGTATTCAGTATTCTATATTCGAAATTCTGGGTTCTGATTTCCATGTTCCAAAATCTGGCTTAAATATTCTCTTAGCTGTATTTTTTCTTCTGTTTTTTACATTGTATATTCAAAATTATATTTTCAGTATTATGTATACTTTATTCTATATTCCGTGTTCTACATTCAATTATTTTTAATTGTTTATTAAGTATTCTGTATACTATATTCTAAATTCTGTGTTATGCATTCAATGTTGTAAATTCTGGCTTCTATAATCACTTTTCTATATTCTATATTCTGTGTTCTACATTGTATATTCTAAATTCTATATTCAGCATTCTGTATTGTATATTCTAAATTTTGTGTTCTTCATTCTATATTCTAAATTCTATATTCAGTATTATGTATTCTATAATCTAAATTATCTGTTCTGCATTCCATGTTCTAAATTCTCTATTCTTTATTCTATATTCTGTGTTCTTCTTTCTATATTCTAAATTGTATATTCAGTATTCTGTATTCTATATTCTAAATTCTGAGTTCTACATTCTATATTCTAAATTGTATATTCAGTATTCTGTATTCTATATACTAAATTCTGAGTTCTGATTTCCATGTTCCATAATCTGGCTTTAATATTCTCTAAGCTATAGTTTTTATTCTGTTTTCTACATTCTATATTCTAAATTATATATTCCGTATTATGTATTTTATATTCTCTATTCTGTGCTCTACATTCAATTTTTTAATTGTTTATTATGTATTCTGTATACTAGGTTCTAAATTCTGTGTTCTGCAATCCATGTTCTAAATTCTGGGTTCTATATTCTCTTTTCTATTTTCTATATTCTGTGTTCTACATTCTATAGTATAAATTATATATTCAGCATTCTGTATTCTATATTCTAAATTTTGTGTTCTACATTCTATATCCTAAATTTTATATTCAGTATTATGTATTCTATAATTTAATTCTGTGTTCTGCTTTCCATGTACTAAATTCTGGGTTCTCTATTCTATATTCTATATTTTATATTCTGTGTTCTACATTCTTTATTCTAAACTCTATATTCAGTATTCTGTATTCTATATTCTAAATTCTGTGTTCTGCATTCCATGTTCTAAATTCTATACTCAGTATTCTGTATTCTATATTCTAAATTCTGTGTTCTACATTCCATGTTATAAATTCTATATTCAGCATTCTGTATTCTATATTCATAATTTTGTTTTCTACATTTTATATTCTAAATTCTATATTCAGTATTATGTATTCTATCTTCTCAATTCTGTGTTCTGCATGCCATGTTCTAAATTCTGGGTTATACATTCTCTATTGTATATTCTATATTGTGTGTTTTTCATTCTACATTCTACATACTATATTTTGCATTTCGTATACTATATTCTATATTCTGTGTTCTACATTCTATATTCTAAATTCTATATTCAGTATTCTGTATTCTATATTCTACATTATGTGTTCTGCGTTCCATTTCTAAATTCTGGGTTCTGTATTCTGGTTTCCATATTCTATATACTGTTTTCTAATTCGATTTTCTGTATTCTATATTCTGCATTCCGTATTATGTATTCTATATTTTGTGTTCTATAGTCTATACTCTAAATTCTATATTCAGTATTCCATATTCTACATTCTAAATTCTGTGTTCTCCATTCCATGTTCTAAATTCTGGTTTCTATATCCTCTATTCTATATTCTATACCCTGTGTTCTACATTTTATAGTCTAAATCCTATATTCAGCGTTCTGTATTCTTTTTCTAAATTCTGTGTTCTGCATTCCATGTTCTAAATTCTGGGTTCTATATTCTGTTTTACATATTTTATATTATGTGTTCTACATTCTATATTTGTATTCTATATTCTGCATTCCGTATTCTACATTATATATTCTGTGTTCTACCTTTTTTTTCTAAATTCAATTTTCTGTATTCTGTATTCTATATTCTAAATTCTGTGTTCTGCATTCCATGTTCTAAATTCTCTTTCCTATATTCTATATTCTGTGTTCCTCTTTCATATTCTAAATTCTGTATTCAGTATTTTGTATTCTATATTGTAAATTCTATTCTCTGCATTCGAGTTCTAAATTCTGGGTTCTATATTTTCTTTTATATATTCTTTATTCTGTGTTCTTCATTCTAGATTCTACATTCTAATTTCTGCATTCAGTATTCTATATTCTAATTTCTGTGTTCTGCATTCTATGTTCTAAATTCTATGTTCAGTATACTGTATTATATATTCTAAATTCTGTGTTAAGCATTCCATGTTCTAAATTCTGTTTTCTGTATTCTTTTTTCCATATTCTATATTCTGTTTTCTACATTCAATATTCTGTATTCTATATTGTGCTTTCCGTATTCTATATTCAATATTCTGTGTTCTACGTTCTTTATTCTAAATTCTATATTCAGTATTCCGTATGCTATATTCTAAATTCTGTGTTCTCCTTTCCATGTTTTGAATTCTGGATTCTATATTCTCTATTCTACATTCTATATTCTGTGTTCTACACTCTATATTCTAAATTCTATATTCAGTATTCTTTATTCTACATTCTAAATACTGTGTTCTACATTCTATATTCTAAATTGTATATTCAGTATTCAGTATTCTATATTCGAAATTCTGGGTTCTGATTTCCATGTTCCAAAATCTGGCTTAAATATTCTCTTAGCTGTATTTTTTCTTCTGTTTTTTACATTGTATATTCAAAATTATATTTTCAGTATTATGTATACTTTATTCTATATTCCGTGTTCTACATTCAATTATTTTTAATTGTTTATTAAGTATTCTGTATACTATATTCTAAATTCTGTGTTATGCATTCAATGTTGTAAATTCTGGCTTCTATAATCACTTTTCTATATTCTATATTCTGTGTTCTACATTGTATATTCTAAATTCTATATTCAGCATTCTGTATTGTATATTCTAAATTTTGTGTTCTTCATTCTATATTCTAAATTCTATATTCAGTATTATGTATTCTATAATCTAAATTATCTGTTCTGCATTCCATGTTCTAAATTCTCTATTCTTTATTCTATATTCTGTGTTCTTCTTTCTATATTCTAAATTGTATATTCAGTATTCTGTATTCTATATTCTAAATTCTGAGTTCTACATTCTATATTCTAAATTGTATATTCAGTATTCTGTATTCTATATACTAAATTCTGAGTTCTGATTTCCATGTTCCATAATCTGGCTTTAATATTCTCTAAGCTATAGTTTTTATTCTGTTTTCTACATTCTATATTCTAAATTATATATTCCGTATTATGTATTTTATATTCTCTATTCTGTGCTCTACATTCAATTTTTTAATTGTTTATTATGTATTCTGTATACTAGGTTCTAAATTCTGTGTTCTGCAATCCATGTTCTAAATTCTGGGTTCTATATTCTCTTTTCTATTTTCTATATTCTGTGTTCTACATTCTATAGTATAAATTATATATTCAGCATTCTGTATTCTATATTCTAAATTTTGTGTTCTACATTCTATATCCTAAATTTTATATTCAGTATTATGTATTCTATAATTTAATTCTGTGTTCTGCTTTCCATGTACTAAATTCTGGGTTCTCTATTCTATATTCTATATTTTATATTCTGTGTTCTACATTCTTTATTCTAAACTCTATATTCAGTATTCTGTATTCTATATTCTAAATTCTGTGTTCTGCATTCCATGTTCTAAATTCTATACTCAGTATTCTGTATTCTATATTCTAAATTCTGTGTTCTACATTCCATGTTATAAATTCTATATTCAGCATTCTGTATTCTATATTCATAATTTTGTTTTCTACATTTTATATTCTAAATTCTATATTCAGTATTATGTATTCTATCTTCTCAATTCTGTGTTCTGCATGCCATGTTCTAAATTCTGGGTTATACATTCTCTATTGTATATTCTATATTGTGTGTTTTTCATTCTACATTCTACATACTATATTTTGCATTTCGTATACTATATTCTATATTCTGTGTTCTACATTCTATATTCTAAATTCTATATTCAGTATTCTGTATTCTATATTCTACATTATGTGTTCTGCGTTCCATTTCTAAATTCTGGGTTCTGTATTCTGTTTTCCATATTCTATATACTGTTTTCTAATTCGATTTTCTGTATTCTATATTCTGCATTCCATATTATGTATTCTATATTTTGTGTTCTATAGTCTATACTCTAAATTCTATATTCAGTATTCCATATTCTACATTCTAAATTCTGTGTTCTCCATTCCATGTTCTAAATTCTGGTTTCTATATCCTCTATTCTATATTCTATATCCTGTGTTCTACATTTTATAGTCTAAATCCTATATTCAGCGTTCTGTATTCTTTTTCTAAATTCTGTGTTCTGCATTCCATGTTCTAAATTCTGGGTTCTATATTCTGTTTTACATATTTTATATTATGTGTTCTACATTCTATATTTGTATTCTATATTCTGCATTCCGTATTCTACATTATATATTCTGTGTTCTACCTTTTTTTTCTAAATTCAATTTTCTGTATTCTGTATTCTATATTCTAAATTCTGTGTTCTGCATTCCATGTTCTAAATTCTCTTTCCTATATTCTATATTCTGTATTCCTCTTTCATATTCTAAATTCTGTATTCAGTATTTTGTATTCTATATTGTAAATTCTATTCTCTGCATTCGAGTTCTAAATTCTGGGTTCTATATTTTCTTTTATATATTCTTTATTCTGTGTTCTTCATTCTAGATTCTACATTCTAATTTCTGCATTCAGTATTCTATATTCTAATTTCTGTGTTCTGCATTCTATGTTCTAAATTCTATGTTCAGTATACTGTATTATATATTCTAAATTCTGTGTTAAGCATTCCATGTTCTAAATTCTGTTTTCTGTATTCTTTTTTCCATATTCTATATTCTGTTTTCTACATTCAATATTCTGTATTCTATATTGTGCTTTCCGTATTCTATATTCAATATTCTGTGTTCTACGTTCTTTATTCTAAATTCTATATTCAGTATTCCGTATGCTATATTCTAAATTCTGTGTTCTCCTTTCCATGTTTTGAATTCTGGATTCTATATTCTCTATTCTACATTCTATATTCTGGGTTCTACACTCTATATTCTAAATTCTATCTTCAGTATTCTTTATTCTACATTCTAAATACTGTGTTCTACATTCTATATTCTAAATTGTATATTCAGTATTCAGTATTCTATATTCGAAATTCTGGGTTCTGATTTCCATGTTCCAAAATCTGGCTTAAATATTCTCTTAGCTGTATTTTTTCTTCTGTTTTTTACATTGTATATTCAAAATTATATTTTCAGTATTATGTATACTTTATTCTATATTCCGTGTTCTATATTCAATTATTTTTAATTGTTTATTAAGTATTCTGTATACTATATTCTAAATTCTGTGTTATGCATTCAATGTTGTAAATTCTGGCTTCTATAATCACTTTTCTATATTCTATATTCTGTGTTCTACATTGTATATTCTAAATTCTATATTCAGCATTCTGTATTCTATATTCTAAATTTTGTGTTCTTCATTCTATATTCTAAATTCTATATTCAGTATTATGTATTCTATAATCTAAATTATCTGTTCTGCATTCCATGTTCTAAATTCTCTATTCTTTATTCTATATTCTGTGTTCTTCTTTCTATATTCTAAATTGTATATTCAGTATTCTGTATTCTATATTCTAAATTCTGAGTTCTACATTCTATATTCTAAATTGTATATTCAGTATTCTGTATTCTATATACTAAATTCTGAGTTCTGATTTCCATGTTCCATAATCTGGCTTTAATATTCTCTAAGCTATAGTTTTTATTCTGTTTTCTACATTCTATATTCTAAATTATATATTCCGTATTATGTATTTTATATTCTCTATTCTGTGCTCTACATTCAATTTTTTAATTGTTTATTATGTATTCTGTGTACTAGGGTTTAAATTTTGTGTTCTGCAATCCATGTTCTAAATTCTGGGTTCTATATTCTCTTTTCTATTTTCTATATACTGTGTTCTTCATTCTATAGTATAAATTATATATTCAGCATTCTGTATTCTATATTCTAAATTTTGTGTTCTACATTCTATATCCTAAATTTTATATTCAGTATTATGTATTCTATAATTTAATTCTGTGTTCTGCTTTCCGTGTACTAAATTCTGGGTTCTCTATTCTATATTCTATATTTTATATTCTGTGTTCTACATTCTTTATTCTAAACTCTATATTCAGTATTCTGTATTCTATATTCTAAATTCTGTGTTCTGCATTCCATGTTCTAAATTCTATACTCAGTATTCTGTATTCTATATTCTAAATTCTGTGTTCTACATTCCATGTTATAAATTCTATATTCAGCATTCTGTATTCTATATTCATAATTTTGTTTTCTACATTTTATATTCTAAATTCTATATTCAGTATTATGTATTCTATCTTCTCAATTCTGTGTTCTGCATGCCATGTTCTAAATTCTGGGTTATACATTCTCTATTGTATATTCTATATTGTGTGTTTTTCATTCTACATTCTACATACTATATTTTGCATTTCGTATACTATATTCTATATTCTGTGTTCTACATTCTATATTCTAAATTCTATATTCAGTATTCTGTATTCTATATTCTACATTATGTGTTCTGCGTTCCATTTCTAAATTCTGGGTTCTGTATTCTGTTTTCCATATTCTATATACTGTTTTCTAATTCGATTTTCTGTATTCTATATTCTGCATTCCGTATTATGTATTCTATATTTTGTGTTCTATAGTCTATACTCTAAATTCTATATTCAGTATTCCATATTCTACATTCTAAATTCTGTGTTCTCCATTCCATGTTCTAAATTCTGGTTTCTATATCCTCTATTCTATATTCTATATCCTGTGTTCTACATTTTATAGTCTAAATCCTATATTCAGCGTTCTGTATTCTTTTTCTAAATTCTGTGTTCTGCATTCCATGTTCTAAATTCTGGGTTCTATATTCTGTTTTACATATTTTATATTATGTGTTCTACATTCTATATTTGTATTCTGTATTCTGCATTCCATATACTACATTATATATTCTGTGTTCTACCTTTTTTTCCTAAATTCAATTTTCTGTATTCTGTATTCTATATTCTAAATTCTGTGTTCTGCATTCCATGTTCTAAATTCCCTTTCCTATATTCTATATTCTGTGTTCCTCTTTCATATTCTAAATACTGTATTCAGTATTTTGTATTCTATATTGTAAATTCTATTCTCTGCATTCGAGTTCTAAATTCTGGGTTCTATATTTTCTTTTATATATTCATTATTCTGTGTTCTTCATATTAGATTCTACATTCTAATTTCTGCATTCAGTATTCTATATTCTAATTTCTGTTTTCTGCATTCTATGTTCTAAATTCTATGTTCAGTATACTGTATTATATATTCTAAATTCTGTGTTAAGCATTCCA
The DNA here is from genome assembly GCF_048564905.1 of Vicugna pacos. Classification (NCBI taxonomy): domain Eukaryota; kingdom Metazoa; phylum Chordata; class Mammalia; order Artiodactyla; family Camelidae; genus Vicugna; species Vicugna pacos. The sequence goes on along the minus strand of NW_027328741.1, from coordinate 68,092,631 downwards.
TGTTCTAAATTCTGTTTTCTGTATTCTTTTTTCCATATTCTATATTCTGTTTTCTACATTCAATATTCTGTATTCTATATTCTGCTTTCCGTATTCTATATTCAATATTCTGTGTTCTACATTCTATATTCTAAATTCTATATTCAGTATTCCGTATGCTATATTCTAAATTCTGTGTTCTCCTTTCCATGTTTTGAATTCTGGATTCTATATTCTCTATTCTACATTCTATATTCTGTGTTCTACACTCTATATTCTAAATTCTATATTCAGTATTCTTTATTCTACATTCTAAATACTGTGTTCTACATTCTATATTCTAAATTGTATATTCAGTATTCAGTATTCTATATTCGAAATTCTGGGTTCTGATTTCCATGTTCCAAAATCTGGCTTAAATATTCTCTTAGCTGTATTTTTTCTTCTGTTTTTTACATTGTATATTCAAAATTATATTTTCAGTATTTTGTATACTTTATTCTATATTCCGTGTTCTACATTCAATTATTTTTAATTGTTTATTAAGTATTCTGTATACTATATTCTAAATTCTGTGTTATGCATTCAATGTTGTAAATTCTGGCTTCTATAATCACTTTTCTATATTCTATATTCTGTGTTCTACATTGTATATTCTAAATTCTATATTCAGCATTCTGTATTGTATATTCTAAATTTTGTGTTCTTCATTCTATATTCTAAATTCTATATTCAGTATTATGTATTCTATAATCTAAATTATCTGTTCTGCATTCCATGTTCTAAATTCTCTATTCTTTATTCTATATTCTGTGTTCTTCTTTCTATATTCTAAATTGTATATTCAGTATTCTGTATTCTATATTCTAAATTCTGAGTTCTACATTCTATATTCTAAATTGTATATTCAGTATTCTGTATTCTATATACTAAATTCTGAGTTCTGATTTCCATGTTCCATAATCTGGCTTTAATATTCTCTAAGCTATAGTTTTTATTCTGTTTTCTACATTCTATATTCTAAATTATATATTCCGTATTATGTATTTTATATTCTCTATTCTGTGCTCTACATTCAATTTTTTAATTGTTTATTATGTATTCTGTATACTAGGTTCTAAATTCTGTGTTCTGCAATCCATGTTCTAAATTCTGGGTTCTATATTCTCTTTTCTATTTTCTATATTCTGTGTTCTACATTCTATAGTATAAATTATATATTCAGCATTCTGTATTCTATATTCTAAATTTTGTGTTCTACATTCTATATCCTAAATTTTATATTCAGTATTATGTATTCTATAATTTAATTCTGTGTTCTGCTTTCCATGTACTAAATTCTGGGTTCTCTATTCTATATTCTATATTTTATATTCTGTGTTCTACATTCTTTATTCTAAACTCTATATTCAGTATTCTGTATTCTATATTCTAAATTCTGTGTTCTGCATTCCATGTTCTAAATTCTATACTCAGTATTCTGTATTCTATATTCTAAATTCTGTGTTCTACATTCCATGTTATAAATTCTATATTCAGCATTCTGTATTCTATATTCATAATTTTGTTTTCTACATTTTATATTCTAAATTCTATATTCAGTATTATGTATTCTATCTTCTCAATTCTGTGTTCTGCATGCCATGTTCTAAATTCTGGGTTATACATTCTCTATTGTATATTCTATATTGTGTGTTTTTCATTCTACATTCTACATACTATATTTTGCATTTCGTATACTATATTCTATATTCTGTGTTCTACATTCTATATTCTAAATTCTATATTCAGTATTCTGTATTCTATATTCTACATTATGTGTTCTGCGTTCCATTTCTAAATTCTGGGTTCTGTATTCTGGTTTCCATATTCTATATACTGTTTTCTAATTCGATTTTCTGTATTCTATATTCTGCATTCCGTATTATGTATTCTATATTTTGTGTTCTATAGTCTATACTCTAAATTCTATATTCAGTATTCCATATTCTACATTCTAAATTCTGTGTTCTCCATTCCATGTTCTAAATTCTGGTTTCTATATCCTCTATTCTATATTCTATACCCTGTGTTCTACATTTTATAGTCTAAATCCTATATTCAGCGTTCTGTATTCTTTTTCTAAATTCTGTGTTCTGCATTCCATGTTCTAAATTCTGGGTTCTATATTCTGTTTTACATATTTTATATTATGTGTTCTACATTCTATATTTGTATTCTATATTCTGCATTCCGTATTCTACATTATATATTCTGTGTTCTACCTTTTTTTTCTAAATTCAATTTTCTGTATTCTGTATTCTATATTCTAAATTCTGTGTTCTGCATTCCATGTTCTAAATTCTCTTTCCTATATTCTATATTCTGTGTTCCTCTTTCATATTCTAAATTCTGTATTCAGTATTTTGTATTCTATATTGTAAATTCTATTCTCTGCATTCGAGTTCTAAATTCTGGGTTCTATATTTTCTTTTATATATTCTTTATTCTGTGTTCTTCATTCTAGATTCTACATTCTAATTTCTGCATTCAGTATTCTATATTCTAATTTCTGTGTTCTGCATTCTATGTTCTAAATTCTATGTTCAGTATACTGTATTATATATTCTAAATTCTGTGTTAAGCATTCCATGTTCTAAATTCTGTTTTCTGTATTCTTTTTTCCATATTCTATATTCTGTTTTCTACATTCAATATTCTGTATTCTATATTGTGCTTTCCGTATTCTATATTCAATATTCTGTGTTCTACGTTCTTTATTCTAAATTCTATATTCAGTATTCCGTATGCTATATTCTAAATTCTGTGTTCTCCTTTCCATGTTTTGAATTCTGGATTCTATATTCTCTATTCTACATTCTATATTCTGTGTTCTACACTCTATATTCTAAATTCTATATTCAGTATTCTTTATTCTACATTCTAAATACTGTGTTCTACATTCTATATTCTAAATTGTATATTCAGTATTCAGTATTCTATATTCGAAATTCTGGGTTCTGATTTCCATGTTCCAAAATCTGGCTTAAATATTCTCTTAGCTGTATTTTTTCTTCTGTTTTTTACATTGTATATTCAAAATTATATTTTCAGTATTATGTATACTTTATTCTATATTCCGTGTTCTACATTCAATTATTTTTAATTGTTTATTAAGTATTCTGTATACTATATTCTAAATTCTGTGTTATGCATTCAATGTTGTAAATTCTGGCTTCTATAATCACTTTTCTATATTCTATATTCTGTGTTCTACATTGTATATTCTAAATTCTATATTCAGCATTCTGTATTGTATATTCTAAATTTTGTGTTCTTCATTCTATATTCTAAATTCTATATTCAGTATTATGTATTCTATAATCTAAATTATCTGTTCTGCATTCCATGTTCTAAATTCTCTATTCTTTATTCTATATTCTGTGTTCTTCTTTCTATATTCTAAATTGTATATTCAGTATTCTGTATTCTATATTCTAAATTCTGAGTTCTACATTCTATATTCTAAATTGTATATTCAGTATTCTGTATTCTATATACTAAATTCTGAGTTCTGATTTCCATGTTCCATAATCTGGCTTTAATATTCTCTAAGCTATAGTTTTTATTCTGTTTTCTACATTCTATATTCTAAATTATATATTCCGTATTATGTATTTTATATTCTCTATTCTGTGCTCTACATTCAATTTTTTAATTGTTTATTATGTATTCTGTATACTAGGTTCTAAATTCTGTGTTCTGCAATCCATGTTCTAAATTCTGGGTTCTATATTCTCTTTTCTATTTTCTATATTCTGTGTTCTACATTCTATAGTATAAATTATATATTCAGCATTCTGTATTCTATATTCTAAATTTTGTGTTCTACATTCTATATCCTAAATTTTATATTCAGTATTATGTATTCTATAATTTAATTCTGTGTTCTGCTTTCCATGTACTAAATTCTGGGTTCTCTATTCTATATTCTATATTTTATATTCTGTGTTCTACATTCTTTATTCTAAACTCTATATTCAGTATTCTGTATTCTATATTCTAAATTCTGTGTTCTGCATTCCATGTTCTAAATTCTATACTCAGTATTCTGTATTCTATATTCTAAATTCTGTGTTCTACATTCCATGTTATAAATTCTATATTCAGCATTCTGTATTCTATATTCATAATTTTGTTTTCTACATTTTATATTCTAAATTCTATATTCAGTATTATGTATTCTATCTTCTCAATTCTGTGTTCTGCATGCCATGTTCTAAATTCTGGGTTATACATTCTCTATTGTATATTCTATATTGTGTGTTTTTCATTCTACATTCTACATACTATATTTTGCATTTCGTATACTATATTCTATATTCTGTGTTCTACATTCTATATTCTAAATTCTATATTCAGTATTCTGTATTCTATATTCTACATTATGTGTTCTGCGTTCCATTTCTAAATTCTGGGTTCTGTATTCTGTTTTCCATATTCTATATACTGTTTTCTAATTCGATTTTCTGTATTCTATATTCTGCATTCCATATTATGTATTCTATATTTTGTGTTCTATAGTCTATACTCTAAATTCTATATTCAGTATTCCATATTCTACATTCTAAATTCTGTGTTCTCCATTCCATGTTCTAAATTCTGGTTTCTATATCCTCTATTCTATATTCTATATCCTGTGTTCTACATTTTATAGTCTAAATCCTATATTCAGCGTTCTGTATTCTTTTTCTAAATTCTGTGTTCTGCATTCCATGTTCTAAATTCTGGGTTCTATATTCTGTTTTACATATTTTATATTATGTGTTCTACATTCTATATTTGTATTCTATATTCTGCATTCCGTATTCTACATTATATATTCTGTGTTCTACCTTTTTTTTCTAAATTCAATTTTCTGTATTCTGTATTCTATATTCTAAATTCTGTGTTCTGCATTCCATGTTCTAAATTCTCTTTCCTATATTCTATATTCTGTATTCCTCTTTCATATTCTAAATTCTGTATTCAGTATTTTGTATTCTATATTGTAAATTCTATTCTCTGCATTCGAGTTCTAAATTCTGGGTTCTATATTTTCTTTTATATATTCTTTATTCTGTGTTCTTCATTCTAGATTCTACATTCTAATTTCTGCATTCAGTATTCTATATTCTAATTTCTGTGTTCTGCATTCTATGTTCTAAATTCTATGTTCAGTATACTGTATTATATATTCTAAATTCTGTGTTAAGCATTCCATGTTCTAAATTCTGTTTTCTGTATTCTTTTTTCCATATTCTATATTCTGTTTTCTACATTCAATATTCTGTATTCTATATTGTGCTTTCCGTATTCTATATTCAATATTCTGTGTTCTACGTTCTTTATTCTAAATTCTATATTCAGTATTCCGTATGCTATATTCTAAATTCTGTGTTCTCCTTTCCATGTTTTGAATTCTGGATTCTATATTCTCTATTCTACATTCTATATTCTGGGTTCTACACTCTATATTCTAAATTCTATCTTCAGTATTCTTTATTCTACATTCTAAATACTGTGTTCTACATTCTATATTCTAAATTGTATATTCAGTATTCAGTATTCTATATTCGAAATTCTGGGTTCTGATTTCCATGTTCCAAAATCTGGCTTAAATATTCTCTTAGCTGTATTTTTTCTTCTGTTTTTTACATTGTATATTCAAAATTATATTTTCAGTATTATGTATACTTTATTCTATATTCCGTGTTCTATATTCAATTATTTTTAATTGTTTATTAAGTATTCTGTATACTATATTCTAAATTCTGTGTTATGCATTCAATGTTGTAAATTCTGGCTTCTATAATCACTTTTCTATATTCTATATTCTGTGTTCTACATTGTATATTCTAAATTCTATATTCAGCATTCTGTATTCTATATTCTAAATTTTGTGTTCTTCATTCTATATTCTAAATTCTATATTCAGTATTATGTATTCTATAATCTAAATTATCTGTTCTGCATTCCATGTTCTAAATTCTCTATTCTTTATTCTATATTCTGTGTTCTTCTTTCTATATTCTAAATTGTATATTCAGTATTCTGTATTCTATATTCTAAATTCTGAGTTCTACATTCTATATTCTAAATTGTATATTCAGTATTCTGTATTCTATATACTAAATTCTGAGTTCTGATTTCCATGTTCCATAATCTGGCTTTAATATTCTCTAAGCTATAGTTTTTATTCTGTTTTCTACATTCTATATTCTAAATTATATATTCCGTATTATGTATTTTATATTCTCTATTCTGTGCTCTACATTCAATTTTTTAATTGTTTATTATGTATTCTGTGTACTAGGGTTTAAATTTTGTGTTCTGCAATCCATGTTCTAAATTCTGGGTTCTATATTCTCTTTTCTATTTTCTATATACTGTGTTCTTCATTCTATAGTATAAATTATATATTCAGCATTCTGTATTCTATATTCTAAATTTTGTGTTCTACATTCTATATCCTAAATTTTATATTCAGTATTATGTATTCTATAATTTAATTCTGTGTTCTGCTTTCCGTGTACTAAATTCTGGGTTCTCTATTCTATATTCTATATTTTATATTCTGTGTTCTACATTCTTTATTCTAAACTCTATATTCAGTATTCTGTATTCTATATTCTAAATTCTGTGTTCTGCATTCCATGTTCTAAATTCTATACTCAGTATTCTGTATTCTATATTCTAAATTCTGTGTTCTACATTCCATGTTATAAATTCTATATTCAGCATTCTGTATTCTATATTCATAATTTTGTTTTCTACATTTTATATTCTAAATTCTATATTCAGTATTATGTATTCTATCTTCTCAATTCTGTGTTCTGCATGCCATGTTCTAAATTCTGGGTTATACATTCTCTATTGTATATTCTATATTGTGTGTTTTTCATTCTACATTCTACATACTATATTTTGCATTTCGTATACTATATTCTATATTCTGTGTTCTACATTCTATATTCTAAATTCTATATTCAGTATTCTGTATTCTATATTCTACATTATGTGTTCTGCGTTCCATTTCTAAATTCTGGGTTCTGTATTCTGTTTTCCATATTCTATATACTGTTTTCTAATTCGATTTTCTGTATTCTATATTCTGCATTCCGTATTATGTATTCTATATTTTGTGTTCTATAGTCTATACTCTAAATTCTATATTCAGTATTCCATATTCTACATTCTAAATTCTGTGTTCTCCATTCCATGTTCTAAATTCTGGTTTCTATATCCTCTATTCTATATTCTATATCCTGTGTTCTACATTTTATAGTCTAAATCCTATATTCAGCGTTCTGTATTCTTTTTCTAAATTCTGTGTTCTGCATTCCATGTTCTAAATTCTGGGTTCTATATTCTGTTTTACATATTTTATATTATGTGTTCTACATTCTATATTTGTATTCTGTATTCTGCATTCCATATACTACATTATATATTCTGTGTTCTACCTTTTTTTCCTAAATTCAATTTTCTGTATTCTGTATTCTATATTCTAAATTCTGTGTTCTGCATTCCATGTTCTAAATTCCCTTTCCTATATTCTATATTCTGTGTTCCTCTTTCATATTCTAAATACTGTATTCAGTATTTTGTATTCTATATTGTAAATTCTATTCTCTGCATTCGAGTTCTAAATTCTGGGTTCTATATTTTCTTTTATATATTCATTATTCTGTGTTCTTCATATTAGATTCTACATTCTAATTTCTGCATTCAGTATTCTATATTCTAATTTCTGTTTTCTGCATTCTATGTTCTAAATTCTATGTTCAGTATACTGTATTATATATTCTAAATTCTGTGTTAAGCATTCCATGTTCTAAATTCTGTTTTCTGTATTCTTTTTTCCATATTCTATATTCTGTTTTCTACATTCAATATTCTGTATTCTATATTCTGCTTTCCGTATTCTATATTCAATATTCTGTGTTCTACATTCTATATTCTAAATTCTATATTCAGTATTCCGTATGCTATATTCTAAATTCTGTGTTCTCCTTTCCATGTTTTGAATTCTGGATTCTATATTCTCTATTCTACATTCTATATTCTGTGTTCTACACTCTATATTCTAAATTCTATATTCAGTATTCTTTATTCTACATTCTAAATACTGTGTTCTACATTCTATATTCTAAATTGTATATTCAGTATTCAGTATTCTATATTCGAAATTCTGGGTTCTGATTTCCATGTTCCAAAATCTGGCTTAAATATTCTCTTAGCTGTATTTTTTCTTCTGTTTTTTACATTGTATATTCAAAATTATATTTTCAGTATTTTGTATACTTTATTCTATATTCCGTGTTCTACATTCAATTATTTTTAATTGTTTATTAAGTATTCTGTATACTATATTCTAAATTCTGTGTTATGCATTCAATGTTGTAAATTCTGGCTTCTATAATCACTTTTCTATATTCTATATTCTGTGTTCTACATTGTATATTCTAAATTCTATATTCAGCATTCTGTATTCTATATTCTAAATTTTGTGTTCTTCATTCTATATTCTAAATTCTATATTCAGTATTATGTATTCTATAATCTAAATTATCTGTTCTGCATTCCATGTTCTAAATTCTCTATTCTTTATTCTATATTCTGTGTTCTTCTTTCTATATTCTAAATTGTATATTCAGTATTCTGTATTCTATATTCTAAATTCTGAGTTCTACATTCTATATTCTAAATTGTATATTCAGTATTCTGTATTCTATATACTAAATTCTGAGTTCTGATTTCCATGTTCCATAATCTGGCTTTAATATTCTCTAAGCTATAGTTTTTATTCTGTTTTCTACATTCTATATTCTAAATTATATATTCCGTATTATGTATTTTATATTCTCTATTCTGTGCTCTACATTCAATTTTTTAATTGTTTATTATGTATTCTGTATACTAGGTTCTAAATTCTGTGTTCTGCAATCCATGTTCTAAATTCTGGGTTCTATATTCTCTTTTCAATTTTCTATATTCTGTGTTCTACATTCTATAGTATAAATTATATATTCAGCATTCTGTATTCTATATTCTAAATTTTGTGTTCTACATTCTATATCCTAAATTTTATATTCAGTATTATGTATTCTATAATTTAATTCTGTGTTCTGCTTTCCATGTACTAAATTCTGGGTTCTCTATTCTATATTCTATATTTTATATTCTGTGTTCTACATTCTTTATTCTAAACTCTATATTCAGTATTCTGTATTCTATATTCTAAATTCTGTGTTCTGCATTCCATGTTCTAAATTCTATACTCAGTGTTCTGTATTCTATATTCTAAATTCTGTGTTCTACATTCCATGTTATAAATTCTATATTCAGCATTCTGTATTCTATATTCATAATTTTGTTTTCTACATTTTATATTCTAAATTCTATATTCAGTATTATGTATTCTATCTTCTCAATTCTGTGTTCTGCATGCCATGTTCTAAATTCTGGGTTATACATTCTCTATTGTATATTCTATATTGTGTGTTTTTCATTCTACATTCTACATACTATATTTTGCATTTCGTATACTATATTCTATATTCTGTGTTCTACATTCTATATTCTAAATTCTATATTCAGTATTCTGTATTCTATATTCTACATTATGTGTTCTGCGTTCCATTTCTAAATTCTGGGTTCTGTATTCTGTTTTCCATATTCTATATACTGTTTTCTAATTCGATTTTCTGTATTCTATATTCTGCATTCCGTATTATGTATTCTATATTTTGTGTTCTATAGTCTATACTCTAAATTCTATATTCAGTATTCCATATTCTACATTCTAAATTCTGTGTTCTCCATTCCATGTTCTAAATTCTGGTTTCTATATCCTCTATTCTATATTCTATATCCTGTGTTCTACATTTTATAGTCTAAATCCTATATTCAGCGTTCTGTATTCTTTTTCTAAATTCTGTGTTCTGCATTCCATGTTCTAAATTCTGGGTTCTATATTCTGTTTTACATATTTTATATTATGTGTTCTACATTCTATATTTGTATTCTGTATTCTGCATTCCATATACTACATTATATATTCTGTGTTCTACCTTTTTTTCCTAAATTCAATTTTCTGTATTCTGTATTCTATATTCTAAATTCTGTGTTCTGCATTCCATGTTCTAAATTCCCTTTCCTATATTCTATATTCTGTGTTCCTCTTTCATATTCTAAATACTGTATTCAGTATTTTGTATTCTATATTGTAAATTCTATTCTCTGCATTCGAGTTCTAAATTCTGGGTTCTATATTTTCTTTTATATATTCATTATTCTGTGTTCTTCATATTAGATTCTACATTCTAATTTCTGCATTCAGTATTCTATATTCTAATTTCTGTTTTCTGCATTCTATGTTCTAAATTCTATGTTCAGTATACTGTATTATATATTCTAAATTCTGTGTTAAGCATTCCATGTTCTAAATTCTGTTTTCTGTACTCTTTTTTCCATATTCTATATTCTGTTTTCTACATTCAGTATTCTGTATTCTATATTCTGCTTTCCGTATTCTATATTCAATATTCTGTGTTCTACATTCTATATTCTAAATTCTATATTCAGTATTCCGTATACTATATTCTAAATTCTGTGTTCTCCTTTCCATGTTTTGAATTCTGGATTCTATATTCTCTATTCTACATTCTATATTCTGTGTTCTACACTCTATATTCTAAATTCTATATTCAGTATCCTTTATTCTACATTCCAAATACTGTGTTCTACATTCTATATTCTAAATTGTATATTCAGTATTCAGTATTCTATATTCGAAATTCTGGGTTCTGATTTCCATGTTCCAAAATCTGGCTTAAATATTCTCTTAGCTGTATTTTTTCTTCTGTTTTTTACATTGTATATTCAAAATTATATTTTCAGTATTATGTATACTTTATTCTATATTCCGTGTTCTACATTCAATTATTTTTAATTGTTTATTAAGTATTCTGTATACTATATTCTAAATTCTGTGTTATGCATTCAATGTTGTAAATTCTGGCTTCTATAATCACTTTTCTATATTCTATATTCTGTGTTCTACATTGTATATTCTAAATTCTATATTCAGCATTCTGTATTCTATATTCTAAATTTTGTGTTCTTCATTCTATATTCTAAATTCTATATTCAGTATTATGTATTCTATAATCTAAATTATCTGTTCTGCATTCCATGTTCTAAATTCTCTATTCTTTATTCTATATTCTGTGTTCTTCTTTCTATATTCTAAATTGTATATTCAGTATTCTGTATTCTATATTCTAAATTCTGAGTTCTACATTCTATATTCTAAATTGTATATTCAGTATTCTGTATTCTATATACTAAATTCTGAGTTCTGATTTCCATGTTCCATAATCTGGCTTTAATATTCTCTAAGCTATAGTTTTTATTCTGTTTTCTACATTCTATATTCTAAATTATATATTCCGTATTATGTATTTTATATTCTCTATTCTGTGCTCTACATTCAATTTTTTAATTGTTTATTATGTATTCTGTATACTAGGTTCTAAATTCTGTGTTCTGCAATCCATGTTCTAAATTCTGGGTTCTATATTCTCTTTTCTATTTTCTATATTCTGTGTTCTACATTCTATAGTATAAATTATATATTCAGCATTCTGTATTCTATATTCTAAATTTTGTGTTCTACATTCTATATCCTAAATTTTATATTCAGTATTATGTATTCTATAATTTAATTCTGTGTTCTGCTTTCCATGTACTAAATTCTGGGTTCTCTATTCTATATTCTATATTTTATATTCTGTGTTCTACATTCTTTATTCTAAATTCTATACTCAGTATTCTGTATTCTATATTCTAAATTCTGTGTTCTACATTCCATGTTATAAATTCTATATTCAGCATTCTGTATTCTATATTCATAATTTTGTTTTCTACATTTTATATTCTAAATTCTATATTCAGTATTATGTATTCTATCTTCTCAATTCTGTGTTCTGCATTCCATGTTCTAAATTCTGGGTTATACATTCTCTATTGTATATTCTATATTGTGTGTTTTTCATTCTACATTCTACATACTATATTTTGCATTTCGTATACTATATTCTATATTCTGTGTTCTACATTCTATATTCTAAATTCTATATTCAGTATTCTGTATTCTATATTCTACATTATGTGTTCTGCGTTCCATTTCTAAATTCTGGGTTCTGTATTCTGTTTTCCATATTCTATATACTGTTTTCTAATTCGATTTTCTGTATTCTATATTCTGCATTCCGTATTATGTATTCTATATTTTGTGTTCTATAGTCTATACTCTAAATTCTATATTCAGTATTCCATATTCTACATTCTAAATTCTGTGTTCTCCATTCCATGTTCTAAATTCTGGTTTCTATATCCTCTATTCTATATTCTATATCCTGTGTTCTACATTTTATAGTCTAAATCCTATATTCAGCGTTCTGTATTCTTTTTCTAAATTCTGTGTTCTGCATTCCATGTTCTAAATTCTGGGTTCTATATTCTGTTTTACATATTTTATATTATGTGTTCTACATTCTATATTTGTATTCTATATTCTGCATTCCGTATTCTACATTATATATTCTGTGTTCTACCTTTTTTTTCTAAATTCAATTTTCTGTATTCTGTATTCTATATTCTAAATTCTGTGTTCTGCATTCCATGTTCTAAATTCTCTTTCCTATATTCTATATTCTGTGTTCCTCTTTCATATTCTAAATTCTGTATTCAGTATTTTGTATTCTATATTGTAAATTCTATTCTCTGCATTCGAGTTCTAAATTCTGGGTTCTATATTTTCTTTTATATATTCTTTATTCTGTGTTCTTCATTCTAGATTCTACATTCTAATTTCTGCATTCAGTATTCTATATTCTAATTTCTGTGTTCTGCATTCTATGTTCTAAATTCTATGTTCAGTATACTGTATTATATATTCTAAATTCTGTGTTAAGCATTCCATGTTCTAAATTCTGTTTTCTGTATTCTTTTTTCCATATTCTATATTCTGTTTTCTACATTCAATATTCTGTATTCTATATTCTGCTTTCCGTATTCTATATTCAATATTCTGTGTTCTACATTCTATATTCTAAATTCTATATTCAGTATTCCGTATGCTATATTCTAAATTCTGTGTTCTCCTTTCCATGTTTTGAATTCTGGATTCTATATTCTCTATTCTACATTCTATATTCTGTGTTCTACACTCTATATTCTAAATTCTATATTCAGTATTCTTTATTCTACATTCTAAATACTGTGTTCTACATTCTATATTCTAAATTGTATATTCAGTATTCAGTATTCTATATTCGAAATTCTGGGTTCTGATTTCCATGTTCCAAAATCTGGCTTAAATATTCTCTTAGCTGTATTTTTTCTTCTGTTTTTTACATTGTATATTCAAAATTATATTTTCAGTATTATGTATACTTTATTCTATATTCCGTGTTCTACATTCAATTATTTTTAATTGTTTATTAAGTATTCTGTATACTATATTCTAAATTCTGTGTTATGCATTCAATGTTGTAAATTCTGGCTTCTATAATCACTTTTCTATATTGTATATTCTGTGTTCTACATTGTATATTCTAAATTCTATATTCAGCATTCTGTATTCTATATTCTAAATTTTGTGTTCTTCATTCTATATTCTAAATTCTATATTCAGTATTATGTATTCTATAATCTAAATTATCTGTTCTGCATTCCATGTTCTAAATTCTCTATTCTTTATTCTATATTCTGTGTTCTTCTTTCTATATTCTAAATTGTATATTCAGTATTCTGTATTCTATATTCTAAATTCTGAGTTCTACATTCTATATTCTAAATTGTATATTCAGTATTCTGTATTCTATATACTAAATTCTGAGTTCTGATTTCCATGTTCCATAATCTGGCTTTAATATTCTCTAAGCTATAGTTTTTATTCTGTTTTCTACATTCTATATTCTAAATTATATATTCCGCATTATGTATTTTATATTCTCTATTCTGTGCTCTACATTCAATTTTTTAATTGTTTATTATGTATTCTGTATACTAGGTTCTAAATTCTGTGTTCTGCAATCCATGTTCTAAATTCTGGGTTCTATATTCTCTTTTCTATTTTCTATATTCTGTGTTCTACATTCTATAGTATAAATTATATATTCAGCATTCTGTATTCTATATTCTAAATTTTGTGTTCTACATTCTATATCCTAAATTTTATATTCAGTATTATGTATTCTATAATTTAATTCTGTGTTCTGCTTTCCATGTACTAAATTCTGGGTTCTCTATTCTATATTCTATATTTTATATTCTGTGTTCTATATTCTTTATTCTAAACTCTATATTCAGTATTCTGTATTCTATATTCTAAATTCTGTGTTCTGCATTCCATGTTCTAAATTCTATACTCAGTATTCTGTATTCTATATTCTAAATTCTGTGTTCTACATTCCATGTTATAAATTCTATATTCAGCATTCTGTATTCTATATTCATAATTTTGTTTTCTACATTTTATATTCTAAATTCTATATTCAGTATTATGTATTCTATCTTCTCAATTCTGTGTTCTGCATTCCATGTTCTAAATTCTGGGTTATACATTCTCTATTGTATATTCTATATTGTGTGTTTTTCATTCTACATTCTACATACTATATTTTGCATTTCGTATACTATATTCTATATTCTGTGTTCTACATTCTATATTCTAAATTCTATATTCAGTATTCTGTATTCTATATTCTACATTATGTGTTCTGCGTTCCATTTCTAAATTCTGGGTTCTGTATTCTGTTTTCCATATTCTATATACTGTTTTCTAATTCGATTTTCTGTATTCTATATTCTGCATTCCGTATTATGTATTCTATATTTTGTGTTCTATAGTCTATACTCTAAATTCTATATTCAGTATTCCATATTCTACATTCTAAATTCTGTGTTCTCCATTCCGTGTTCTAAATTCTGGTTTCTATATCCTCTATTCTATATTCTATATCCTGTGTTCTACATTTTATAGTCTAAATCCTATATTCAGCGTTCTGTATTCTTTTTCTAAATTCTGTGTTCTGCATTCCATGTTCTAAATTCTGGGTTCTATATTCTGTTTTACATATTTTATATTATGTGTTCTACATTCTATATTTGTATTCTATATTCTGCATTCCGTATTCGACATTATATATTCTGTGTTCTACCTTTTTTTTCTAAATTCAATTTTCTGTATTCTGTATTCTATATTCTAAATTCTGTGTTCTGCATTCCATGTTCTAAATTCTCTTTCCTATATTCTATATTCTGTGTTCCTCTTTCATATTCTAAATTCTGTAGTCAGTATTTTGTATTCTATATTGTAAATTCTATTCTCTGCATTCGAGTTCTAAATTCTGGGTTCTATATTTTCTTTTATATATTCTTTATTCTGTGTTCTTCATTCTAGATTCTACATTCTAATTTCTGCATTCAGTATTCTATATTCTAATTTCTGTGTTCTGCATTCTATGTTCTAAATTCTATGTTCAGTATACTGTATTATATATTCTAAATTCTGTGTTAAGCATTCCATGTTCTAAATTCTGTTTTCTGTATTCTTTTTTCCATATTCTATATTCTGTTTTCTACATTCAATATTCTGTATTCTATATTCTGCTTTCCGTATTCTATATTCAATATTCTGTGTTCTACGTTCTATATTCTAAATTCTATATTCAGTATTCCGTATGCTATATTCTAAATTCTGTGTTCTCCTTTCCATGTTTTGAATTCTGGATTCTATATTCTCTATTCTACATTCTATATTCTGTGTTCTACACTCTATATTCTAAATTCTATATTCAGTATCCTTTATTCTACATTCCAAATACTGTGTTCTACATTCTATATTCTAAATTGTATATTCAGTATTCAGTATTCTATATTCGAAATTCTGGGTTCTGATTTCCATGTTCCAAAATCTGGCTTAAATATTCTCTTAGCTGTATTTTTTCTTCTGTTTTTTACATTGTATATTCAAAATTATATTTTCAGTATTATGTATACTTTATTCTATATTCCGTGTTCTACATTCAATTATTTTTAATTGTTTATTAAGTATTCTGTATACTATATTCTAAATTCTGTGTTATGCATTCAATGTTGTAAATTCTGGGTTCTATAATCACTTTTCTATATTCTATATTCTGTGTTCTACATTGTATATTCTAAATTCTATATTCAGCATTCTGTATTCTATATTCTAAATTTTGTGTTCTTCATTCTATATTCTAAATTCTATATTCAGTATTATGTATTCTATAATCTAAATTATCTGTTCTGCATTCCATGTTCTAAATTCTCTATTCTTTATTCTATATTCTGTGTTCTTCTTTCTATATTCTAAATTGTATATTCAGTATTCTGTATTCTATATTCTAAATTCTGAGTTCTACATTCTATATTCTAAATTGTATATTCAGTATTCTGTATTCTATATACTAAATTCTGAGTTCTGATTTCCATGTTCCATAATCTGGCTTTAATATTCTCTAAGCTATAGTTTTTATTCTGTTTTCTACATTCTATATTCTAAATTATATATTCCGTATTATGTATTTTATATTCTCTATTCTGTGCTCTACATTCAATTTTTTAAATTGTTTATTATGTATTCTGTATACTAGGTTCTAAATTCTGTGTTCTGCAATCCATGTTCTAAATTCTGGGTTCTATATTCTCTTTTCTATTTTCTATATTCTGTGTTCTACATTCTATAGTATAAATTATATATTCAGCATTCTGTATTCTATATTCTAAATTTTGTGTTCTACATTCTATATCCTAAATTTTATATTCAGTATTATGTATTCTATAATTTAATTCTGTGTTCTGCTTTCCATGTACTAAATTCTGGGTTCTCTATTCTATATTCTATATTTTATATTCTGTGTTCTACATTCTTTATTCTAAACTCTATATTCAGTATTCTGTATTCTATATTCTAAATTCTGTGTTCTGCATTCCATGTTCTAAATTCTATACTCAGTATTCTGTATTCTATATTCTAAATTCTGTGTTCTACATTCCATGTTATAAATTCTATATTCAGCATTCTGTATTCTATATTCATAATTTTGTTTTCTACATTTTATATTCTAAATTCTATATTCAGTATTATGTATTCTATCTTCTCAATTCTGTGTTCTGCATTCCATGTTCTAAATTCTGGGTTATACATTCTCTATTGTATATTCTATATTGTGTGTTTTTCATTCTACATTCTACATACTATATTTTGCATTTCGTATACTATATTCTATATTCTGTGTTCTACATTCTATATTCTAAATTCTATATTCAGTATTCTGTATTCTATATTCTACATTATGTGTTCTGCGTTCCATTTCTAAATTCTGGGTTCTGTATTCTGTTTTCCATATTCTATATACTGTTTTCTAATTCGATTTTCTGTATTCTATATTCTGCATTCCGTATTATGTATTCTATATTTTGTGTTCTATAGTCTATACTCTAAATTCTATATTCAGTATTCCATATTCTACATTCTAAATTCTGTGTTCTCCATTCCATGTTCTAAATTCTGGTTTCTATATCCTCTATTCTATATTCTATATCCTGTGTTCTACATTTTATAGTCTAAATCCTATATTCAGCGTTCTGTATTCTTTTTCTAAATTCTGTGTTCTGCATTCCATGTTCTAAATTCTGGGTTCTATATTCTGTTTTACATATTTTATATTATGTGTTCTACATTCTATATTTGTATTCTATATTCTGCATTCCGTATTCGACATTATATATTCTGTGTTCTACCTTTTTTTTCTAAATTCAATTTTCTGTATTCTGTATTCTATATTCTAAATTCTGTGTTCTGCATTCCATGTTCTAAATTCTCTTTCCTATATTCTATATTCTGTGTTCCTCTTTCATATTCTAAATTCTGTATTCAGTATTTTGTATTCTATATTGTAAATTCTATTCTCTGCATTCGAGTTCTAAATTCTGGGTTCTATATTTTCTTTTATATATTCTTTATTCTGTGTTCTTCATTCTAGATTCTACATTCTAATTTCTGCATTCAGTATTCTATATTCTAATTTCTGTGTTCTGCATTCTATGTTCTAAATTCTATGTGCAGTATACTGTATTATATATTCTAAATTCTGTGTTAAGCATTCCATGTTCTAAATTCTGTTTTCTGTATTCTTTTTTCCATATTCTATATTCTGTTTTCTACATTCAATATTCTGTATTCTATATTCTGCTTTCCGTATTCTATATTCAATATTCTGTGTTCTACGTTCTATATTCTAAATTCTATATTCAGTATTCCGTATGCTATATTCTAAATTCTGTGTTCTCCTTTCCATGTTTTGAATTCTGGATTCTATATTCTCTATTCTACATTCTATATTCTGTGTTCTACACTCTATATTCTAAATTCTATATTCAGTATCCTTTATTCTACATTCCAAATACTGTGTTCTACATTCTATATTCTAAATTGTATATTCAGTATTCAGTATTCTATATTCGAAATTCTGGGTTCTGATTTCCATGTTCCAAAATCTGGCTTAAATATTCTCTTAGCTGTATTTTTTCTTCTGTTTTTTACATTGTATATTCAAAATTATATTTTCAGTATTATGTATACTTTATTCTATATTCCGTGTTCTACATTCAATTATTTTTAATTGTTTATTAAGTATTCTGTATACTATATTCTAAATTCTGTGTTATGCATTCAATGTTGTAAATTCTGGGTTCTATAATCACTTTTCTATATTCTATATTCTGTGTTCTACATTGTATATTCTAAATTCTATATTCAGCATTCTGTATTCTATATTCTAAATTTTGTGTTCTTCATTCTATATTCTAAATTCTATATTCAGTATTATGTATTCTATAATCTAAATTATCTGTTCTGCATTCCATGTTCTATATTCTCTATTCTTTATTCTATATTCTGTGTTCTTCTTTCTATATTCTAAATTGTATATTCAGTATTCTGTATTCTATATTCTAAATTCTGAGTTCTACATTCTATATTCTAAATTGTATATTCAGTATTCTGTATTCTATATACTAAATTCTGAGTTCTGATTTCCATGTTCCATAATCTGGCTTTAATATTCTCTAAGCTATAGTTTTTATTCTGTTTTCTACATTCTATATTCTAAATTATATATTCCGTATTATGTATTTTATATTCTCTATTCTGTGCTCTACATTCAATTTTTTAAATTGTTTATTATGTATTCTGTATACTAGGTTCTAAATTCTGTGTTCTGCAATCCATGTTCTAAATTCTGGGTTCTATATTCTCTTTTCTATTTTCTATATTCTGTGTTCTACATTCTATAGTATAAATTATATATTCAGCATTCTGTATTCTATATTCTAAATTTTGTGTTCTACATTCTATATCCTAAATTTTATATTCAGTATTATGTATTCTATAATTTAATTCTGTGTTCTGCTTTCCATGTACTAAATTCTGGGTTCTCTATTCTATATTCTATATTTTATATTCTGTGTTCTACATTCTTTATTCTAAACTCTATATTCAGTATTCTGTATTCTATATTCTAAATTCTGTGTTCTGCATTCCATGTTCTAAATTCTATACTCAGTATTCTGTATTCTATATTCTAAATTCTGTGTTCTACATTCCATGTTATAAATTCTATATTCAGCATTCTGTATTCTATATTCATAATTTTGTTTTCTACATTTTATATTCTAAATTCTATATTCAGTATTATGTATTCTATCTTCTCAATTCTGTGTTCTGCATTCCATGTTCTAAATTCTGGGTTATACATTCTCTATTGTATATTCTATATTGTGTGTTTTTCATTCTACATTCTACATACTATATTTTGCATTTCGTATACTATATTCTATATTCTGTGTTCTACATTCTATATTCTAAATTCTATATTCAGTATTCTGTATTCTATATTCTACATTATGTGTTCTGCGTTCCATTTCTAAATTCTGGGTTCTGTATTCTGTTTTCCATATTCTATATACTGTTTTCTAATTCGATTTTCTGTATTCTATATTCTGCATTCCGTATTATGTATTCTATATTTTGTGTTCTATAGTCTATACTCTAAATTCTATATTCAGTATTCCATATTCTACATTCTAAATTCTGTGTTCTCCATTCCATGTTCTAAATTCTGGTTTCTATATCCTCTATTCTATATTCTATATCCTGTGTTCTACATTTTATAGTCTAAATCCTATATTCAGCGTTCTGTATTCTTTTTCTAAATTCTGTGTTCTGCATTCCATGTTCTAAATTCTGGGTTCTATATTCTGTTTTACATATTTTATATTATGTGTTCTACATTCTATATTTGTATTCTATATTCTGCATTCCGTATTCGACATTATATATTCTGTGTTCTACCTTTTTTTTCTAAATTCAATTTTCTGTATTCTGTATTCTATATTCTAAATTCTGTGTTCTGCATTCCATGTTCTAAATTCTCTTTCCTATATTCTATATTCTGTGTTCCTCTTTCATATTCTAAATTCTGTATTCAGTATTTTGTATTCTATATTGTAAATTCTATTCTCTGCATTCGAGTTCTAAATTCTGGGTTCTATATTTTCTTTTATATATTCTTTATTCTGTGTTCTTCATTCTAGATTCTACATTCTAATTTCTGCATTCAGTATTCTATATTCTAATTTCTGTGTTCTGCATTCTATGTTCTAAATTCTATGTTCAGTATACTGTATTATATATTCTAAATTCTGTGTTAAGCATTCCATGTTCTAAATTCTGTTTTCTGTATTCTTTTTTCCATATTCTATATTCTGTTTTCTACATTCAATATTCTGTATTCTTTATTGTGCTTTCCGTATTCTATATTCAATATTCTGTGTTCTACATTCTATATTCTAAATTCTATATTCAGTATTCCGTATGCTATATTCTAAATTCTGTGTTCTCCTTTCCATGTTTTGAATTCTGGATTCTATATTCTCTATTCTACATTCTATATTCTGTGTTCTACACTCTATATTCTAAATTCTATATTCAGTATTCTTTATTCTACATTCTAAATACTGTGTTCTACATTCTATATTCTAAATTGTATATTCAGTATTCAGTATTCTATATTCGAAATTCTGGGTTCTGATTTCCATGTTCCAAAATCTGGCTTAAATATTCTCTTAGCTGTATTTTTTCTTCTGTTTTTTACATTGTATATTCAAAATTATATTTTCAGTATTATGTATACTTTATTCTATATTCCGTGTTCTACATTCAATTATTTTTAATTGTTTATTAAGTATTCTGTATACTATATTCTAAATTCTGTGTTATGCATTCAATGTTGTAAATTCTGGGTTCTATAATCACTTTTCTATATTCTATATTCTGTGTTCTACATTGTATATTCTAAATTCTATATTCAGCATTCTGTATTCTATATTCTAAATTTTGTGTTCTTCATTCTATATTCTAAATTCTATATTCAGTATTATGTATTCTATAATCTAAATTATCTGTTCTGCATTCCATGTTCTAAATTCTCTATTCTTTATTCTATATTCTGTGTTCTTCTTTCTATATTCTAAATTGTATATTCAGTATTCTGTATTCTATATTCTAAATTCTGAGTTCTACATTCTATATTCTAAATTGTATATTCAGTATTCTGTATTCTATATACTAAATTCTGAGTTCTGATTTCCATGTTCCATATTCTGGCTTTAATATTCTCTAAGCTATAGTTTTTATTCTGTTTTCTACATTCTATATTCTAAATTATATATTCCGTATTATGTATTTTATATTCTCTATTCTGTGCTCTACATTCAATTTTTTAATTGTTTATTATGTATTCTGTATACTAGGTTCTAAATTCTGTGTTCTGCAATCCATGTTCTAAATTCTGGGTTCTATATTCTCTTTCCTATTTTCTATATTCTGTGTTCTACATTCTATAGTATAAATTATATATTCAGCATTCTGTATTCTATATTCTAAATTTTGTGTTCTACATTCTATATCCTAAATTTTATATTCAGTATTATGTATTCTATAATTTAATTCTGTGTTCTGCTTTCCATGTACTAAATTCTGGGTTCTCTATTCTATATTCTATATTTTATATTCTGTGTTCTACATTCTTTATTCTAAACTCTATATTCAGTATTCTGTATTCTATATTCTAAATTCTGTGTTCTGCATTCCATGTTCTAAATTCTATACTCAGTATTCTGTATTCTATATTCTAAATTCTGTGTTCTACATTCCATGTTATAAATTCTATATTCAGCATTCTGTATTCTATATTCATAATTTTGTTTTCTACATTTTTTATTCTAAATTCTATATTCAGTATTATGTATTCTATCTTCTCAATTCTGTGTTCTGCATTCCATGTTCTAAATTCTGGGTTATACATTCTCTATTGTATATTCTATATTGTGTGTTTTTCATTCTACATTCTACATACTATATTTTGCATTTCGTATACTATATTCTATATTCTGTGTTCTACATTCTATATTCTAAATTCTATATTCAGTATTCTGTATTCTATATTCTACATTATGTGTTCTGCGTTCCATTTCTAAATTCTGGGTTCTGTATTCTGTTTTCCATATTCTATATACTGTTTTCTAATTCGATTTTCTGTATTCTATATTCTGCATTCCGTATTATGTATTCTATATTTTGTGTTCTATAGTCTATACTCTAAATTCTATATTCAGTATTCCATATTCTACATTCTAAATTCTGCGTTCTCCATTCCATGTTCTAAATTCTGGTTTCTATATCCTCTATTCTATATTCTATACCCTGTTTTCTACATTTTATAGTCTAAATCCTATATTCAGCGTTCTGTATTCTTTTTCTAAATTCTGTGTTCTGCATTCCATGTTCTAAATTCTGGGTTCTATATTCTGTTTTACATATTTTATATTATGTGTTCTACATTCTATATTTGTATTCTATATTCTGCATTCCGTATTCGACATTATATATTCTGTGTTCTACCTTTTTTTTCTAAATTCAATTTTCTGTATTCTGTATTCTATATTCTAAATTCTGTGTTCTGCATTCCATGTTCTAAATTCTCTTTCCTATATTCTATATTCTGTGTTCCTCTTTCATATTCTAAATTCTGTATTCAGTATTTTGTATTCTATATTGTAAATTCTATTCTCTGCATTCGAGTTCTAAATTCTGGGTTCTATATTTTCTTTTATATATTCTTTATTCTGTGTTCTTCATTCTAGATTCTACATTCTAATTTCTGCATTCAGTATTCTATATTCTAATTTCTGTGTTCTGCATTCTATGTTCTAAATTGTATGTTCAGTATACTGTATTATATATTCTAAATTCTGTGTTAAGCATTCCATGTTCTAAATTCTGTTTTCTGTATTCTTTTTTCCATATTCTATATTCTGTTTTCTACATTCAATATTCTGTATTCTTTATTGTGCTTTCCGTATTCTATATTCAATATTCTGTGTTCTACATTCTATATTCTAAATTCTATATTCAGTATTCCGTATGCTTTATTCTAAATTCTGTGTTCTCCTTTCCATGTTTTGAATTCTGGATTCTATATTCTCTATTCTACATTCTATATTCTGTGTTCTACACTCTATATTCTAAATTCTATATTCAGTATTCTTTATTCTACATTCTAAATACTGTGTTCTACATTCTATATTCTAAATTGTATATTCAGTATTCAGTATTCTATATTCGAAATTCTGGGTTCTGATTTCCATGTTCCAAAATCTGGCTTAAATATTCTCTTAGCTGTATTTTTTCTTCTGTTTTTTACATTGTATATTCAAAATTATATTTTCAGTATTATGTATACTTTATTCTATATTCCGTGTTCTACATTCAATTATTTTTAATTGTTTATTAAGTATTCTGTATACTATATTCTAAATTCTGTGTTATGCATTCAATGTTGTAAATTCTGGGTTCTATAATCACTTTTCTATATTCTATATTCTGTGTTCTACATTGTATATTCTAAATTCTATATTCAGCATTCTGTATTCTATATTCTAAATTTTGTGTTCTTCATTCTATATTCTAAATTCTATATTCAGTATTATGTATTCTATAATCTAAATTATCTGTTCTGCATTCCATGTTCTAAATTCTCTATTCTTTATTCTATATTCTGTGTTCTTCTTTCTATATTCTAAATATTATATTCAGTATTCTGTATTCTATATTCTAAATTCTGAGTTCTACATTCTATATTCTAAATTGTATATTCAGTATTCTGTATTCTATATACTAAATTCTGAGTTCTGATTTCCATGTTCCATAATCTGGCTTTAATATTCTCTAAGCTATAGTTTTTATTCTGTTTTCTACATTCTATATTCTAAATTATATATTCCGTATTATGTATTTTATATTCTCTATTCTGTGCTCTACATTCAATTTTTTAATTGTTTATTATGTATTCTGTATACTAGGTTCTAAATTCTGTGTTCTGCAATCCATGTTCTAAATTCTGGGTTCTATATTCTCTTTTCTATTTTCTATATTCTGTGTTCTACATTCTATAGTATAAATTATATATTCAGCATTCTGTATTCTATATTCTAAATTTTGTGTTCTACATTCTATATCCTAAATTTTATATTCAGTATTATGTATTCTATAATTTAATTCTGTGTTCTGCTTTCCATGTACTAAATTCTGGGTTCTCTATTCTATATTCTATATTTTATATTCTGTGTTCTACATTCTTTATTCTAAACTCTATATTCAGTATTCTGTATTCTATATTCTAAATTCTGTGTTCTGCATTCCATGTTCTAAATTCTATACTCAGTATTCTGTATTCTATATTCTAAATTCTGTGTTCTACATTCCATGTTATAAATTCTATATTCAGCATTCTGTATTCTATATTCATAATTTTGTTTTCTACATTTTTTATTCTAAATTCTATATTCAGTATTATGTATTCTATCTTCTCAATTCTGTGTTCTGCATTCCATGTTCTAAATTCTGGGTTATACATTCTCTATTGTATATTCTATATTGTGTGTTTTTCATTCTACATTCTACATACTATATTTTGCATTTCGTATACTATATTCTATATTCTGTGTTCTACATTCTATATTCTAAATTCTATATTCAGTATTCTGTATTCTATATTCTACATTATGTGTTCTGCGTTCCATTTCTAAATTCTGGGTTCTGTATTCTGTTTTCCATATTCTATATACAGTTTTCTAATTCGATTTTCTGTATTCTATATTCTGCATTCCGTATTATGTATTCTATATTTTGTGTTCTATAGTCTATACTCTAAATTCTATATTCAGTATTCCACATTCTACATTCTAAATTCTGTGTTCTCCATTCCATGTTCTAAATTCTGGTTTCTATATCCTCTATTCTATATTCTATATCCTGTGTTCTACATTTTATAGTCTAAATCCTATATTCAGCGTTCTGTATTCTTTTTCTAAATTCTGTGTTCTGCATTCCATGTTCTAAATTCTGGGTTCTATATTCTGTTTTACATATTTTATATTATGTGTTCTACATTCTATATTTGTATTCTATATTCTGCATTCCGTATTCGACATTATATATTCTGTGTTCTACCTTTTTTTTCTAAATTCAATTTTCTGTATTCTGTATTCTATATTCTAAATTCTGTGTTCTGCATTCCATGTTCTAAATTCTCTTTCCTATATTCTATATTCTGTGTTCCTCTTTCATATTCTAAATTCTGTATTCAGTATTATGTATTCTATATTGTAAATTCTATTCTCTGCATTCGAGTTCTAAATTCTGGGTTCTATATTTTCTTTTATATATTCTTTATTCTGTGTTCTTCATTCTAGATTCTACATTCTAATTTCTGCATTCAGTATTCTATATTCTAATTTCTGTGTTCTGCATTCTATGTTCTAAATTCTATGTTCAGTATACTGTATTATATATTCTAAATTCTGTGTTAAGCATTCCATGTTCTAAATTCTGTTTTCTGTATTCTTTTTTCCATATTCTATATTCTGTTTTCTACATTCAATATTCTGTATTCTTTATTGTGCTTTCCGTATTCTATATTCAATATTCTGTGTTCTACATTCTATATTCTAAATTCTATATTCAGTATTCCGTATGCTATATTCTAAATTCTGTGTTCTCCTTTCCATGTTTTGAATTCTGGATTCTATATTCTCTATTCTACATTCTATATTCTGTGTTCTACACTCTATATTCTAAATTCTATATTCAGTATCCTTTATTCTACATTCCAAATACTGTGTTCTACATTCTATATTCTAAATTGTATATTCAGTATTCAGTATTCTATATTCGAAATTCTGGGTTCTGATTTCCATGTTCCAAAATCTGGCTTAAATATTCTCTTAGCTGTATTTTTTCTTCTGTTTTTTACATTGTATATTCAAAATTATATTTTCAGTATTATGTATACTTTATTCTATATTCCGTGTTCTACATTCAATTATTTTTAATTGTTTATTAAGTATTCTGTATACTATATTCTAAATTCTGTGTTATGCATTCAATGTTGTAAATTCTGGGTTCTATAATCACTTTTCTATATTCTATATTCTGTGTTCTACATTGTATATTCTAAATTCTATATTCAGCATTCTGTATTCTATATTCTAAATTTTGTGTTCTTCATTCTATATTCTAAATTCTATATTCAGTATTATGTATTCTATAATCTAAATTATCTGTTCTGCATTCCATGTTCTAAATTCTCTATTCTTTATTCTATATTCTGTGTTCTTCTTTCTATATTCTAAATTGTATATTCAGTATTCTGTATTCTATATTCTAAATTCTGAGTTCTACATTCTATATTCTAAATTGTATATTCAGTATTCTGTATTCTATATACTAAATTCTGAGTTCTGATTTCCATGTTCCATATTCTGGCTTTAATATTCTCTAAGCTATAGTTTTTATTCTGTTTTCTACATTCTATATTCTAAATTATATATTCCGTATTATGTATTTTATATTCTCTATTCTGTGCTCTACATTCAATTTTTTAATTGTTTATTATGTATTCTGTATACTAGGTTCTAAATTCTGTGTTCTGCAATCCATGTTCTAAATTCTGGGTTCTATATTCTCTTTCCTATTTTCTATATTCTGTGTTCTACATTCTATAGTATAAATTATATATTCAGCATTCTGTATTCTATATTCTAAATTTTGTGTTCTACATTCTATATCCTAAATTTTATATTCAGTATTATGTATTCTATAATTTAATTCTGTGTTCTGCTTTCCATGTACTAAATTCTGGGTTCTCTATTCTATATTCTATATTTTATATTCTGTGTTCTACATTCTTTATTCTAAACTCTATATTCAGTATTCTGTATTCTATATTCTAAATTCTGTGTTCTGCATTCCATGTTCTAAATTCTATACTCAGTATTCTGTATTCTATATTCTAAATTCTGTGTTCTACATTCCATGTTATAAATTCTATATTCAGCATTCTGTATTCTATATTCATAATTTTGTTTTCTACATTTTATATTCTAAATTCTATATTCAGTATTATGTATTCTATCTTCTCAATTCTGTGTTCTGCATTCCATGTTCTAAATTCTGGGTTATACATTCTCTATTGTATATTCTATATTGTGTGTTTTTCATTCTACATTCTACATACTATATTTTGCATTTCGTATACTATATTCTATATTCTGTGTTCTACATTCTATATTCTAAATTCTATATTCAGTATTCTGTATTCTATATTCTACATTATGTGTTCTGCGTTCCATTTCTAAATTCTGGGTTCTGTATTCTGTTTTCCATATTCTATATACTGTTTTCTAATTCGATTTTCTGTATTCTATATTCTGCATTCCGTATTATGTATTCTATATTTTGTGTTCTATAGTCTATACTCTAAATTCTATATTCAGTATTCCATATTCTACATTCTAAATTCTGTGTTCTCCATTCCATGTTCTAAATTCTGGTTTCTATATCCTCTATTCTATATTCTATATCCTGTGTTCTACATTTTATAGTCTAAATCCTATATTCAGCGTTCTGTATTCTTTTTCTAAATTCTGTGTTCTGCATTCCATGTTCTAAATTCTGGGTTCTATATTCTGTTTTACATATTTTATATTATGTGTTCTACATTCTATATTTGTATTCTATATTCTGCATTCCGTATTCTACATTATATATTCTGTGTTCTACCTTTTTTTTCTAAATTCAATTTTCTGTATTCTGTATTCAATATTCTAAATTCTGTGTTCTGCATTCCATGTTCTAAATTCTCTTTCCTATATTCTATATTCTGTGTTCCTCTTTCATATTCTAAATTCTGTATTCAGTATTTTGTATTCTATATTGTAAATTCTATTCTCTGCATTCGAGTTCTAAATTCTGGGTTCTATATTTTCTTTTATATATTCTTTATTCTGTGTTCTTCATTCTAGATTCTACATTCTAATTTCTGCATTCAGTATTCTATATTCTAATTTCTGTGTTCTGCATTCTATGTTCTAAATTGTATGTTCAGTATACTGTATTATATATTCTAAATTCTGTGTTAAGCATTCCATGTTCTAAATTCTGTTTTCTGTATTCTTTTTTCCATATTCTATATTCTGTTTTCTACATTCAATATTCTGTATTCTTTATTGTGCTTTCCGTATTCTATATTCAATATTCTGTGTTCTACATTCTATATTCTAAATTCTATATTCAGTATTCCGTATGCTATATTCTAAATTCTGTGTTCTCCTTTCCATGTTTTGAATTCTGGATTCTATATTCTCTATTCTACATTCTATATTCTGTGTTCTACACTCTATATTCTAAATTCTATATTCAGTATTCTTTATTCTACATTCTAAATACTGTGTTCTACATTCTATATTCTAAATTGTATATTCAGTATTCAGTATTCTATATTCGAAATTCTGGGTTCTGATTTCCATGTTCCAAAATCTGGCTTAAATATTCTCTTAGCTGTATTTTTTCTTCTGTTTTTTACATTGTATATTCAAAATTATATTTTCAGTATTATGTATACTTTATTCTATATTCCGTGTTCTACATTCAATTATTTTTAATTGTTTATTAAGTATTCTGTATACTATATTCTAAATTCTGTGTTATGCATTCAATGTTGTAAATTCTGGCTTCTATAATCACTTTTCTATATTCTATATTCTGTGTTCTACATTGTATATTCTAAATTCTATATTCAGCATTCTGTATTCTATATTCTAAATTTTGTGTTCTTCATTCTATATTCTAAATTCTATATTCAGTATTATGTATTCTATAATCTAAATTATCTGTTCTGCATTCCATGTTCTAAATTCTCTATTCTTTATTCTATATTCTGTGTTCTTCTTTCTATATTCTAAATTGTATATTCAGTATTCTGTATTCTATATTCTAAATTCTGAGTTCTACATTCTATATTCTAAATTGTATATTCAGTATTCTGTATTCTATATACTAAATTCTGAGTTCTGATTTCCATGTTCCATAATCTGGCTTTAATATTCTCTAAGCTATAGTTTTTATTCTGTTTTCTACATTCTATATTCTAAATTATATATTCCGTATTATGTATTTTATATTCTCTATTCTGTGCTCTACATTCAATTTTTTAATTGTTTATTATGTATTCTGTATACTAGGTTCTAAATTCTGTGTTCTGCAATCCATGTTCTAAATTCTGGGTTCTATATTCTCTTTTCAATTTTCTATATTCTGTGTTCTACATTCTATAGTATAAATTATATATTCAGCATTCTGTATTCTATATTCTAAATTTTGTGTTCTACATTCTATATCCTAAATTTTATATTCAGTATTATGTATTCTATAATTTAATTCTGTGTTCTGCTTTCCATGTACTAAATTCTGGGTTCTCTATTCTATATTCTATATTTTATATTCTGTGTTCTACATTCTTTATTCTAAACTCTATATTCAGTATTCTGTATTCTATATTCTAAATTCTGTGTTCTGCATTCCATGTTCTAAATTCTATACTCAGTGTTCTGTATTCTATATTCTAAATTCTGTGTTCTACATTCCATGTTATAAATTCTATATTCAGCATTCTGTATTCTATATTCATAATTTTGTTTTCTACATTTTATATTCTAAATTCTATATTCAGTATTATGTATTCTATCTTCTCAATTCTGTGTTCTGCATTCCATGTTCTAAATTCTGGGTTATACATTCTCTATTGTATATTCTATATTGTGTGTTTTTCATTCTACATTCTACATACTATATTTTGCATTTCGTATACTATATTCTATATTCTGTGTTCTACATTCTATATTCTAAATTCTATATTCAGTATTCTGTATTCTATATTCTACATTATGTGTTCTGCGTTCCATTTCTAAATTCTGGGTTCTGTATTCTGTTTTCCATATTCTATATACTGTTTTCTAATTCGATTTTCTGTATTCTATATTCTGCATTCCGTATTATGTATTCTATATTTTGTGTTCTATAGTCTATACTCTAAATTCTATATTCAGTATTCCATATTCTACATTCTAAATTCTGTGTTCTCCATTCCATGTTCTAAATTCTGGTTTCTATATCCTCTATTCTATATTCTATATCCTGTGTTCTACATTTTATAGTCTAAATCCTATATTCAGCGTTCTGTATTCTTTTTCTAAATTCTGTGTTCTGCATTCCATGTTCTAAATTCTGGGTTCTATATTCTGTTTTACATATTTTAGATTATGTGTTCTACATTCTATATTTGTATTCTATATTCTGCATTCCGTATTCTACATTATATATTCTGTGTTCTACCTTTTTTTTCTAAATTCAATTTTCTGTATTCTGTATTCTATATTCTAAATTCTGTGTTCTGCATTCCATGTTCTAAATTCTCTTTCCTATATTCTATATTTTGTGTTCCTCTTTCATATTCTAAATTCTGTATTCAGTATTTTGTATTCTATATTGTAAATTCTATTCTCTGCATTCGAGTTCTAAATTCTGGGTTCTATATTTTCTTTTATATATTCTTTATTCTGTGTTCTTCATTCTAGATTCTACATTCTAATTTCTGCATTCAGTATTCTATATTCTAATTTCTGTGTTCTGCATTCTATGTTCTAAATTCTATGTTCAGTATACTGTATTATATATTCTAAATTCTGTGTTAAGCATTCCATGTTCTAAATTCTGTTTTCTGTATTCTTTTTTCCATATTCTATATTCTGTTTTCTACATTCAGTATTCTGTATTCTATATTCTGCTTTCCGTATTCTATATTCAATATTCTGTGTTCTACATTCTATATTCTAAATTCTATATTCAGTATTCCGTATGCTATATTCTAAATTCTGTGTTCTCCTTTCCATGTTTTGAATTCTGGATTCTATATTCTCTATTCTACATTCTATATTCTGTGTTCTACACTCTATATTCTAAATTCTATATTCAGTATCCTTTATTCTACATTCCAAATACTGTGTTCTACATTCTATATTCTAAATTGTATATTCAGTATTCAGTATTCTATATTCGAAATTCTGGGTTCTGATTTCCATGTTCCAAAATCTGGCTTAAATATTCTCTTAGCTGTATTTTTTCTTCTGTTTTTTACATTGTATATTCAAAATTTTATTTTCAGTATTATGTATACTTTATTCTATATTCCGTGTTCTACATTCAATTATTTTTAATTGTTTATTAAGTATTCTGTATACTATATTCTAAATTCTGTGTTATGCATTCAATGTTGTAAATTCTGGCTTCTATAATCACTTTTCTATATTCTATATTCTGTGTTCTACATTGTATATTCTAAATTCTATATTCAGCATTCTGTATTCTATATTCTAAATTTTGTGTTCTTCATTCTATATTCTAAATTCTATATTCAGTATTATGTATTCTATAATCTAAATTATCTGTTCTGCATTCCATGTTCTAAATTCTCTATTCTTTATTCTATATTCTGTGTTCTTCTTTCTATATTCTAAATTGTATATTCAGTATTCTGTATTCTATATTCTAAATTCTGAGTTCTACATTCTATATTCTAAATTGTATATTCAGTATTCTGTATTCTATATACTAAATTCTGAGTTCTGATTTCCATGTTCCATAATCTGGCTTTAATATTCTCTAAGCTATAGTTTTTATTCTGTTTTCTACATTCTATATTCTAAATTATATATTCCGTATTATGTATTTTATATTCTCTATTCTGTGCTCTACATTCAATTTTTTAATTGTTTATTATGTATTCTGTATACTAGGTTCTAAATTCTGTGTTCTGCAATCCATGTTCTAAATTCTGGGTTCTATATTCTCTTTTCAATTTTCTATATTCTGTGTTCTACATTCTATAGTATAAATTATATATTCAGCATTCTGTATTCTATATTCTAAATTTTGTGTTCTACATTCTATATCCTAAATTTTATATTCAGTATTATGTATTCTATAATTTAATTCTGTGTTCTGCTTTCCATGTACTAAATTCTGGGTTCTCTATTCTATATTCTATATTTTATATTCTGTGTTCTACATTCTTTATTCTAAACTCTATATTCAGTATTCTGTATTCTATATTCTAAATTCTGGGTTCTGCATTCCATGTTCTAAATTCTATACTCAGTGTTCTGTATTCTATATTCTAAATTCTGTGTTCTACATTCCATGTTATAAATTCTATATTCAGCATTCTGTATTCTATATTCATAATTTTGTTTTCTACATTTTATATTCTAAATTCTATATTCAGTATTATGTATTCTATCTTCTCAATTCTGTGTTCTGCATTCCATGTTCTAAATTCTGGGTTATACATTCTCTATTGTATATTCTATATTGTGTGTTTTTCATTCTACATTCTACATACTATATTTTGCATTTCGTATACTATATTCTATATTCTGTGTTCTACATTCTATATTCTAAATTCTATATTCAGTATTCTGTATTCTATATTCTACATTATGTGTTCTGCGTTCCATTTCTAAATTCTGGGTTCTCTATTCTGTTTTCCATATTCTATATACTGTTTTCTAATTCGATTTTCTGTATTCTATATTCTGCATTCCGTATTATGTATTCTATATTTTGTGTTCTATAGTCTATACTCTAAATTCTATATTCAGTATTCCATATTCTACATTCTAAATTCTGTGTTCTCCATTCCATGTTCTAAATTCTGGTTTCTATATCCTCTATTCTATATTCTATATCCTGTGTTCTACATTTTATAGTCTAAATCCTATATTCAGCGTTCTGTATTCTTTTTCTAAATTCTGTGTTCTGCATTCCATGTTCTAAATTCTGGGTTCTATATTCTGTTTTACATATTTTAGATTATGTGTTCTACATTCTATATTTGTATTCTATATTCTGCATTCCGTATTCTACATTATATATTCTGTGTTCTACCTTTTTTTTCTAAATTCAATTTTCTGTATTCTGTATTCTATATTCTAAATTCTGTGTTCTGCATTCCATGTTCTAAATTCTCTTTCCTATATTCTATATTTTGTGTTCCTCTTTCATATTCTAAATTCTGTATTCAGTATTTTGTATTCTATATTGTAAATTCTATTCTCTGCATTCGAGTTCTAAATTCTGGGTTCTATATTTTCTTTTATATATTCTTTATTCTGTGTTCTTCATTCTAGATTCTACATTCTAATTTCTGCATTCAGTATTCTATATTCTAATTTCTGTGTTCTGCATTCTATGTTCTAAATTCTATGTTCAGTATACTGTATTATATATTCTAAATTCTGTGTTAAGCATTCCATGTTCTAAATTCTGTTTTCTGTATTCTTTTTTCCATATTCTATATTCTGTTTTCTACATTCAGTATTCTGTATTCTATATTCTGCTTTCCGTATTCTATATTCAATATTCTGTGTTCTACATTCTATATTCTAAATTCTATATTCAGTATTCCGTATGCTATATTCTAAATTCTGTGTTCTCCTTTCCATGTTTTGAATTCTGGATTCTATATTCTCTATTCTACATTCTATATTCTGTGTTCTACACTCTATATTCTAAATTCTATATTCAGTATCCTTTATTCTACATTCCAAATACTGTGTTCTACATTCTATATTCTAAATTGTATATTCAGTATTCAGTATTCTATATTCGAAATTCTGGGTTCTGATTTCCATGTTCCAAAATCTGGCTTAAATATTCTCTTAGCTGTATTTTTTCTTCTGTTTTTTACATTGTATATTCAAAATTTTATTTTCAGTATTATGTATACTTTATTCTATATTCCGTGTTCTACATTCAATTATTTTTAATTGTTTATTAAGTATTCTGTATACTATATTCTAAATTCTGTGTTATGCATTCAATGTTGTAAATTCTGGCTTCTATAATCACTTTTCTATATTCTATATTCTGTGTTCTACATTGTATATTCTAAATTCTATATTCAGCATTCTGTATTCTATATTCTAAATTTTGTGTTCTTCATTCTATATTCTAAATTCTATATTCAGTATTATGTATTCTATAATCTAAATTATCTGTTCTGCATTCCATGTTCTAAATTCTCTATTCTTTATTCTATATTCTGTGTTCTTCTTTCTATATTCTAAATTGTATATTCAGTATTCTGTATTCTATATTCTAAATTCTGAGTTCTACATTCTATATTCTAAATTGTATATTCAGTATTCTGTATTCTATATACTAAATTCTGAGTTCTGATTTCCATGTTCCATAATCTGGCTTTAATATTCTCTAAGCTATAGTTTTTATTCTGTTTTCTACATTCTATATTCTAAATTATATATTCCGTATTATGTATTTTATATTCTCTATTCTGTGCTCTACATTCAATTTTTTAATTGTTTATTATGTATTCTGTATACTAGGTTCTAAATTCTGTGTTCTGCAATCCATGTTCTAAATTCTGGGTTCTATATTCTCTTTTCAATTTTCTATATTCTGTGTTCTACATTCTATAGTATAAATTATATATTCAGCATTCTGTATTCTATATTCTAAATTTTGTGTTCTACATTCTATATCCTAAATTTTATATTCAGTATTATGTATTCTATAATTTAATTCTGTGTTCTGCTTTCCATGTACTAAATTCTGGGTTCTCTATTCTATATTCTATATTTTATATTCTGTGTTCTACATTCTTTATTCTAAACTCTATATTCAGTATTCTGTATTCTATATTCTAAATTCTGGGTTCTGCATTCCATGTTCTAAATTCTATACTCAGTGTTCTGTATTCTATATTCTAAATTCTGTGTTCTACATTCCATGTTATAAATTCTATATTCAGCATTCTGTATTCTATATTCATAATTTTGTTTTCTACATTTTATATTCTAAATTCTATATTCAGTATTATGTATTCTATCTTCTCAATTCTGTGTTCTGCATTCCATGTTCTAAATTCTGGGTTATACATTCTCTATTGTATATTCTATATTGTGTGTTTTTCATTCTACATTCTACATACTATATTTTGCATTTCGTATACTATATTCTATATTCTGTGTTCTACATTCTATATTCTAAATTCTATATTCAGTATTCTGTATTCTATATTCTACATTATGTGTTCTGCGTTCCATTTCTAAATTCTGGGTTCTCTAT
This sequence comes from Vicugna pacos, assembly GCF_048564905.1. NCBI lineage: Eukaryota > Metazoa > Chordata > Mammalia > Artiodactyla > Camelidae > Vicugna > Vicugna pacos. Next base: position 68,056,927 of record NW_027328741.1, on the reverse strand, counting down.
TCTGTTTTCCATATTCTATATACTGTTTTCTAATTCGATTTTCTGTATTCTATATTCTGCATTCCGTATTATGTATTCTATATTTTGTGTTCTATAGTCTATACTCTAAATTCTATATTCAGTGTTCCATATTCTACATTCTAAATTCTGTGTTCTCCATTCCATGTTCTAAATTCTGGTTTCTATATCCTCTATTCTATATTCTATATCCTGTGTTCTACATTTTATAGTCTAAATCCTATATTCAGCGTTCTGTATTCTTTTTCTAAATTCTGTGTTCTGCATTCCATGTTCTAAATTCTGGGTTCTATATTCTGTTTTACATATTTTAGATTATGTGTTCTACATTCTATATTTGTATTCTATATTCTGCATTCCGTATTCTACATTATATATTCTGTGTTCTACCTTTTTTTTCTAAATTCAATTTTCTGTATTCTGTATTCTATATTCTAAATTCTGTGTTCTGCATTCCATGTTCTAAATTCTCTTTCCTATATTCTATATTTTGTGTTCCTCTTTCATATTCTAAATTCTGTATTCAGTATTTTGTATTCTATATTGTAAATTCTATTCTCTGCATTCGAGTTCTAAATTCTGGGTTCTATATTTTCTTTTATATATTCTTTATTCTGTGTTCTTCATTCTAGATTCTACATTCTAATTTCTGCATTCAGTATTCTATATTCTAATTTCTGTGTTCTGCATTCTATGTTCTAAATTCTATGTTCAGTATACTGTATTATATATTCTAAATTCTGTGTTAAGCATTCCATGTTCTAAATTCTGTTTTCTGTACTCTTTTTTCCATATTCTATATTCTGTTTTCTACATTCAGTATTCTGTATTCTATATTCTGCTTTCCGTATTCTATATTCAATATTCTGTGTTCTACATTCTATATTCTAAATTCTATATTCAGTATTCCGTATGCTATATTCTAAATTCTGTGTTCTCCTTTCCATGTTTTGAATTCTGGATTCTATATTCTCTATTCTACATTCTATATTCTGTGTTCTACACTCTATATTCTAAATTCTATATTCAGTATCCTTTATTCTACATTCCAAATACTGTGTTCTACATTCTATATTCTAAATTGTATATTCAGTATTCAGTATTCTATATTCGAAATTCTGGGTTCTGATTTCCATGTTCCAAAATCTGGCTTAAATATTCTCTTAGCTGTATTTTTTCTTCTGTTTTTTACATTGTATATTCAAAATTATATTTTCAGTATTATGTATACTTTATTCTATATTCCGTGTTCTACATTCAATTATTTTTAATTGTTTATTAAGTATTCTGTATACTATATTCTAAATTCTGTGTTATGCATTCAATGTTGTAAATTCTGGCTTCTATAATCACTTTTCTATATTCTATATTCTGTGTTCTACATTGTATATTCTAAATTCTATATTCAGCATTCTGTATTCTATATTCTAAATTTTGTGTTCTTCATTCTATATTCTAAATTCTATATTCAGTATTATGTATTCTAAAATCTAAATTATCTGTTCTGCATTCCATGTTCTAAATTCTCTATTCTTTATTCTATATTCTGTGTTCTTCTTTCTATATTCTAAATTGTATATTCAGTATTCTGTATTCTATATTCTAAATTCTGAGTTCTACATTCTATATTCTAAATTGTATATTCAGTATTCTGTATTCTATATACTAAATTCTGAGTTCTGATTTCCATGTTCCATAATCTGGCTTTAATATTCTCTAAGCTATAGTTTTTATTCTGTTTTCTACATTCTATATTCTAAATTATATATTCCGTATTATGTATTTTATATTCTCTATTCTGTGCTCTACATTCAATTTTTTAATTGTTTATTATGTATTCTGTATACTAGGTTCTAAATTCTGTGTTCTGCAATCCATGTTCTAAATTCTGGGTTCTATATTCTCTTTTCAATTTTCTATATTCTGTGTTCTACATTCTATAGTATAAATTATATATTCAGCATTCTGTATTCTATATTCTAAATTTTGTGTTCTACATTCTATATCCTAAATTTTATATTCAGTATTATGTATTCTATAATTTAATTCTGTGTTCTGCTTTCCATGTACTAAATTCTGGGTTCTCTATTCTATATTCTATATTTTATATTCTGTGTTCTACATTCTTTATTCTAAACTCTATATTCAGTATTCTGTATTCTATATTCTAAATTCTGGGTTCTGCATTCCATGTTCTAAATTCTATACTCAGTGTTCTGTATTCTATATTCTAAATTCTGTGTTCTACATTCCATGTTATAAATTCTATATTCAGCATTCTGTATTCTATATTCATAATTTTGTTTTCTACATTTTATATTCTAAATTCTATATTCAGTATTATGTATTCTATCTTCTCAATTCTGTGTTCTGCATTCCATGTTCTAAATTCTGGGTTATACATTCTCTATTGTATATTCTATATTGTGTGTTTTTCATTCTACATTCTACATACTATATTTTGCATTTCGTATACTATATTCTATATTCTGTGTTCTACATTCTATATTCTAAATTCTATATTCAGTATTCTGTATTCTATATTCTACATTATGTGTTCTGCGTTCCATTTCTAAATTCTGGGTTCTCTATTCTGTTTTCCATATTCTATATACTGTTTTCTAATTCGATTTTCTGTATTCTATATTCTGCATTCCGTATTATGTATTCTATATTTTGTGTTCTATAGTCTATACTCTAAATTCTATATTCAGTGTTCCATATTCTACATTCTAAATTCTGTGTTCTCCATTCCATGTTCTAAATTCTGGTTTCTATATCCTCTATTCTATATTCTATATCCTGTGTTCTACATTTTATAGTCTAAATCCTATATTCAGCGTTCTGTATTCTTTTTCTAAATTCTGTGTTCTGCATTCCATGTTCTAAATTCTGGGTTCTATATTCTGTTTTACATATTTTAGATTATGTGTTCTACATTCTATATTTGTATTCTATATTCTGCATTCCGTATTCGACATTATATATTCTGTGTTCTACCTTTTTTTTCTAAATTCAATTTTCTGTATTCTGTATTCTATATTCTAAATTCTGTGTTCTGCATTCCATGTTCTAAATTCTCTTTCCTATATTCTATATTTTGTGTTCCTCTTTCATATTCTAAATTCTGTATTCAGTATTTTGTATTCTATATTGTAAATTCTATTCTCTGCATTCGAGTTCTAAATTCTGGGTTCTATATTTTCTTTTATATATTCTTTATTCTGTGTTCTTCATTCTAGATTCTACATTCTAATTTCTGCATTCAGTATTCTATATTCTAATTTCTGTGTTCTGCATTCTATGTTCTAAATTCTATGTTCAGTATACTGTATTATATATTCTAAATTCTGTGTTAAGCATTCCATGTTCTAAATTCTGTTTTCTGTATTCTTTTTTCCATATTCTATATTCTGTTTTCTACATTCAGTATTCTGTATTCTATATTCTGCTTTCCGTATTCTATATTCAATATTCTGTGTTCTACATTCTATATTCTAAATTCTATATTCAGTATTCCGTATGCTATATTCTAAATTCTGTGTTCTCCTTTCCATGTTTTGAATTCTGGATTCTATATTCTCTATTCTACATTCTATATTCTGTGTTCTACACTCTATATTCTAAATTCTATATTCAGTATCCTTTATTCTACATTCCAAATACTGTGTTCTACATTCTATATTCTAAATTGTATATTCAGTATTCAGTATTCTATATTCGAAATTCTGGGTTCTGATTTCCATGTTCCAAAATCTGGCTTAAATATTCTCTTAGCTGTATTTTTTCTTCTGTTTTTTACATTGTATATTCAAAATTATATTTTCAGTATTATGTATACTTTATTCTATATTCCGTGTTCTACATTCAATTATTTTTAATTGTTTATTAAGTATTCTGTATACTATATTCTAAATTCTGTGTTATGCATTCAATGTTGTAAATTCTGGGTTCTATAATCACTTTTCTATATTCTATATTCTGTGTTCTACATTGTATATTCTAAATTCTATATTCAGCATTCTGTATTCTATATTCTAAATTTTGTGTTCTTCATTCTATATTCTAAATTCTATATTCAGTATTATGTATTCTATAATCTAAATTATCTGTTCTGCATTCCATGTTCTAAATTCTCTATTCTTTATTCTATATTCTGTGTTCTTCTTTCTATATTCTAAATTGTATATTCAGTATTCTGTATTCTATATTCTAAGTTCTGAGTTCTACATTCTATATTCTAAATTGTATATTCAGTATTCTGTATTCTATATACTAAATTCTGAGTTCTGATTTCCATGTTCCATAATCTGGCTTTAATATTCTCTAAGCTATAGTTTTTATTCTGTTTTCTACATTCTATATTCTAAATTATATATTCCGTATTATGTATTTTATATTCTCTATTCTGTGTTCTACATTCAATTTTTTAATTGTTTATTATGTATTCTGTATACTAGGTTCTAAATTCTGTGTTCTGCAATCCATGTTCTTAATTCAGGGTTCTATATTCTCTTTTCAATTTTCTATATTCTGTGTTCTACATTCTATAGTATAAATTATATATTCAGCATTCTGTATTCTATATTCTAAATTTTGTGTTCTACATTCTATATCCTAAATTTTATATTCAGTATTATGTATTCTATAATTTAATTCTGTGTTCTGCTTTCCATGTACTAAATTCTGGGTTCTCTATTCTATATTCTATATTTTATATTCTGTGTTCTACATTCTTTATTCTAAACTCTATATTCAGTATTCTGTATTCTATATTCTAAATTCTGTGTTCTGCATTCCATGTTCTAAATTCTATACTCAGTGTTCTGTATTCTATATTCTAAATTCTGTGTTCTACATTCCATGTTATAAATTCTATATTCAGCATTCTGTATTCTATATTCATAATTTTGTTTTCTACATTTTATATTCTAAATTCTATATTCAGTATTATGTATTCTATCTTCTCAATTCTGTGTTCTGCATTCCATGTTCTAAATTCTGGGTTATACATTCTCTATTGTATATTCTATATTGTGTGTTTTTCATTCTACATTCTACATACTATATTTTGCATTTCGTATACTATATTCTATATTCTGTGTTCTACATTCTATATTCTAAATTCTATATTCAGTATTCTGTATTCTATATTCTACATTATGTGTTCTGCGTTCCATTTCTAAATTCTGGGTTCTCTATTCTGTTTTCCATATTCTATATACTGTTTTCTAATTCGATTTTCTGTATTCTATATTCTGCATTCCGTATTATGTATTCTATATTTTGTGTTCTATAGTCTATACTCTAAATTCTATATTCAGTGTTCCATATTCTACATTCTAAATTCTGTGTTCTCCATTCCATGTTCTAAATCCTGGTTTCTATATCCTCTATTCTATATTCTATATCCTGTGTTCTACATTTTATAGTCTAAATCCTATATTCAGCTTTCTGTATTCTTTTTCTAAATTCTGTGTTCTGCATTCCATGTTCTAAATTCTGGGTTCTATATTCTGTTTTACATATTTTATATTATGTGTTCTACATTCTATATTTGTATTCTATATTCTGCATTCCGTATTCGACATTATATATTCTGTGTTCTACCTTTTTTTTCTAAATTCAATTTTCTGTATTCTGTATTCTATATTCTAAATTCTGTGTTCTGCATTCCATGTTCTAAATTCTCTTTCCTATATTCTATATTCTGTGTTCCTCTTTCATATTCTAAATTCTGTATTCAGTATTTTGTATTCTATATTGTAAATTCTATTCTCTGCATTCGAGTTCTAAATTCTGGGTTCTATATTTTCTTTTATATATTCTTTATTCTGTGTTCTTCATTCTAGATTCTACATTCTAATTTCTGCATTCAGTATTCTATATTCTAATTTCTGTGTTCTGCATTCTATGTTCTAAATTCTATGTTCAGTATACTGTATTATATATTCTAAATTCTGTGTTAAGCATTCCATGTTCTAAATTCTGTTTTCTGTACTCTTTTTTCCATATTCTATATTCTGTTTTCTACATTCAGTATTCTGTATTCTATATTCTGCTTTCCGTATTCTATATTCAATATTCTGTGTTCTACATTCTATATTCTAAATTCTATATTCAGTATTCCGTATGCTATATTCTAAATTCTGTGTTCTCCTTTCCATGTTTTGAATTCTGGATTCTATATTCTCTATTCTACATTCTATATTCTGTGTTCTACACTCTATATTCTAAATTCTATATTCAGTATCCTTTATTCTACATTCCAAATACTGTGTTCTACATTCTATATTCTAAATTGTATATTCAGTATTCAGTATTCTATATTCGAAATTCTGGGTTCTGATTTCCATGTTCCAAAATCTGGCTTAAATATTCTCTTAGCTGTATTTTTTCTTCTGTTTTTTACATTGTATATTCAAAATTATATTTTCAGTATTATGTATACTTTATTCTATATTCCGTGTTCTACATTCAATTATTTTTAATTGTTTATTAAGTATTCTGTATACTATATTCTAAATTCTGTGTTATGCATTCAATGTTGTAAATTCTGGGTTCTATAATCACTTTTCTATATTCTATATTCTGTGTTCTACATTGTATATTCTAAATTCTATATTCAGCATTCTGTATTCTATATTCTAAATTTTGTGTTCTTCATTCTATATTCTAAATTCTATATTCAGTATTATGTATTCTATAATCTAAATTATCTGTTCTGCATTCCATGTTCTAAATTCTCTATTCTTTATTCTATATTCTGTGTTCTTCTTTCTATATTCTAAATTGTATATTCAGTATTCTGTATTCTATATTCTAAGTTCTGAGTTCTACATTCTATATTCTAAATTGTATATTCAGTATTCTGTATTCTATATACTAAATTCTGAGTTCTGATTTCCATGTTCCATAATCTGGCTTTAATATTCTCTAAGCTATAGTTTTTATTCTGTTTTCTACATTCTATATTCTAAATTATATATTCCGTATTATGTATTTTATATTCTCTATTCTGTGCTCTACATTCAATTTTTTAATTGTTTATTATGTATTCTGTATACTAGGTTCTAAATTCTGTGTTCTGCAATCCATGTTCTTAATTCAGGGTTCTATATTCTCTTTTCAATTTTCTATATTCTGTGTTCTACATTCTATAGTATAAATTATATATTCAGCATTCTGTATTCTATATTCTAAATTTTGTGTTCTACATTCTATATCCTAAATTTTATATTCAGTATTATGTATTCTATAATTTAATTCTGTGTTCTGCTTTCCATGTACTAAATTCTGGGTTCTCTATTCTATATTCTATATTTTATATTCTGTGTTCTACATTCTTTATTCTAAACTCTATATTCAGTATTCTGTATTCTATATTCTAAATTCTGTGTTCTGCATTCCATGTTCTAAATTCTATACTCAGTATTCTGTATTCTATATTCTAAATTCTGTGTTCTACATTCCATGTTATAAATTCTATATTCAGCATTCTGTACTCTATATTCATAATTTTGTTTTCTACATTTTATATTCTAAATTCTATATTCAGTATTATGTATTCTATCTTCTCAATTCTGTGTTCTGCATTCCATGTTCTAAATTCTGGGTTATACATTCTCTATTGTATATTCTATATTGTGTGTTTTTCATTCTACATTCTACATACTATATTTTGCATTTCGTATACTATATTCTATATTCTGTGTTCTACATTCTATATTCTAAATTCTATATTCAGTATTCTGTATTCTATATTCTACATTATGTGTTCTGCGTTCCATTTCTAAATTCTGGGTTCTCTATTCTGTTTTCCATATTCTATATACTGTTTTCTAATTCGATTTTCTGTATTCTATATTCTGCATTCCGTATTATGTATTCTATATTTTGTGTTCTATAGTCTATACTCTAAATTCTATATTCAGTGTTCCATATTCTACATTCTAAATTCTGTGTTCTCCATTCCATGTTCTAAATTCTGGTTTCTATATCCTCTATTCTATATTCTATATCCTGTGTTCTACATTTTATAGTCTAAATCCTATATTCAGCGTTCTGTATTCTTTTTCTAAATTCTGTGTTCTGCATTCCATGTTCTAAATTCTGGGTTCTATATTCTGTTTTACATATTTTATATTATGTGTTCTACATTCTATATTTGTATTCTATATTCTGCATTCCGTATTCGACATTATATATTCTGTGTTCTACCTTTTTTTTCTAAATTCAATTTTCTGTATTCTGTATTCTATATTCTAAATTCTGTGTTCTGCATTCCATGTTCTAAATTCTCTTTCCTATATTCTATATTCTGTGTTCCTCTTTCATATTCTAAATTCTGTATTCAGTATTTTGTATTCTATATTGTAAATTCTATTCTCTGCATTCGAGTTCTAAATTCTGGGTTCTATATTTTCTTTTATATATTCTTTATTCTGTGTTCTTCATTCTAGATTCTACATTCTAATTTCTGCATTCAGTATTCTATATTCTAATTTCTGTGTTCTGCATTCTATGTTCTAAATTCTATGTTCAGTATACTGTATTATATATTCTAAATTCTGTGTTAAGCATTCCATGTTCTAAATTCTGTTTTCTGTATTCTTTTTTCCATATTCTATATTCTGTTTTCTACATTCAATATTCAGTATTCTATATTCTGCTTTCCGTATTCTATATTCAATATTCTGTGTTCTACATTCTATATTCTAAATTCTATATTCAGTATTCCGTATGCTATATTCTAAATTCTGTGTTCTCCTTTCCATGTTTTGAATTCTGGATTCTATATTCTCTATTCTACATTCTATATTCTGTGTTCTACACTCTATATTCTAAATTCTATATTCAGTATTCTTTATTCTACATTCTAAATACTGTGTTCTACATTCTATATTCTAAATTGTATATTCAGTATTCAGTATTCTATATTCGAAATTCTGGGTTCTGATTTCCATGTTCCAAAATCTGGCTTAAATATTCTCTTAGCTGTATTTTTTCTTCTGTTTTTTACATTGTATATTCAAAATTATATTTTCAGTATTATGTATACTTTATTCTATATTCCGTGTTCTACATTCAATTATTTTTAATTGTTTATTAAGTATTCTGTATACTATATTCTAAATTCTGTGTTATGCAATCAATGTTGTAAATTCTGGGTTCTATAATCACTTTTCTATATTCTATATTCTGTGTTCTACATTGTATATTCTAAATTCTATATTCAGCATTCTGTATTCTATATTCTAAATTTTGTGTTCTTCATTCTATATTCTAAATTCTATATTCAGTATTATGTATTCTATAATCTAAATTATCTGTTCTGCATTCCATGTTCTAAATTCTCTATTCTTTATTCTATATTCTGTGTTCTTCTTTCTATATTCTAAATTGTATATTCAGTATTCTGTATTCTATATTCTAAATTCTGAGTTCTACATTCTATATTCTAAATTGTATATTCAGTATTCTGTATTCTATATACTAAATTCTGAGTTCTGATTTCCATGTTCCATAATCTGGCTTTAATATGCTCTAAGCTATAGTTTTTATTCTGTTTTCTACATTCTATATTCTAAATTATATATTCCGTATTATGTATTTTATATTCTCTATTCTGTGCTCTACATTCAATTTTTTAATTGTTTATTATGTATTCTGTATACTAGGTTCTAAATTCTGTGTTCTGCAATCCATGTTCTAAATTCTGGGTTCTATATTCTCTTTTCTATTTTCTATATTCTGTGTTCAACATTCTATAGTATAAATTATATATTCAGCATTCTGTATTCTATATTCTAAATTTTGTGTTCTACATTCTATATCCTAAATTTTATATTCAGTATTATGTATTCTATAATTTAATTCTGTGTTCTGCTTTCCATGTACTAAATTCTGGGTTCTCTATTCTATATTCTATATTTTATATTCTGTGTTCTACATTCTTTATTCTAAACTCTATATTCAGTATTCTGTATTCTATATTCTAAATTCTGTGTTCTGCATTCCATGTTCTAAATTCTATACTCAGTATTCTGTATTCTATATTCTAAATTCTGTGTTCTACATTCCATGTTATAAATTCTATATTCAGCATTCTGTACTCTATATTCATAATTTTGTTTTCTACATTTTATATTCTAAATTCTATATTCAGTATTATGTATTCTATCTTCTCAATTCTGTGTTCTGCATTCCATGTTCTAAATTCTGGGTTATACATTCTCTATTGTATATTCTATATTGTGTGTTTTTCATTCTACATTCTACATACTATATTTTGCATTTCGTATACTATATTCTATATTCTGTGTTCTACATTCTATATTCTAAATTCTATATTCAGTATTCTGTATTCTATATTCTACATTATGTGTTCTGCGTTCCATTTCTAAATTCTGGGTTCTCTATTCTGTTTTCCATATTCTATATACTGTTTTCTAATTCGATTTTCTGTATTCTATATTCTGCATTCCGTATTATGTATTCTATATTTTGTGTTCTATAGTCTATACTCTAAATTCTATATTCAGTGTTCCATATTCTACATTCTAAATTCTGTGTTCTCCATTCCATGTTCTAAATCCTGGTTTCTATATCCTCTATTCTATATTCTATATCCTGTGTTCTACATTTTATAGTCTAAATCCTATATTCAGCGTTCTGTATTCTTTTTCTAAATTTTGTGTTCTGCATTCCATGTTCTAAATTCTGGGTTCTATATTCTGTTTTACATATTTTATATTATGTGTTCTACATTCTATATTTGTATTCTATATTCTGCATTCCGTATTCGACATTATATATTCTGTGTTCTACCTTTTTTTTCTAAATTCAATTTTCTGTATTCTGTATTCTATATTCTAAATTCTGTGTTCTGCATTCCATGTTCTAAATTCTCTTTCCTATATTCTATATTCTGTGTTCCTCTTTCATATTCTAAATTCTGTATTCAGTATTTTGTATTCTATATTGTAAATTCTATTCTCTGCATTCGAGTTCTAAATTCTGGGTTCTATATTTTCTTTTATATATTCTTTATTCTGTGTTCTTCATTCTAGATTCTACATTCTAATTTCTGCATTCAGTATTCTATATTCTAATTTCTGTGTTCTGCATTCTATGTTCTAAATTCTATGTTCAGTATACTGTATTATATATTCTAAATTCTGTGTTAAGCATTCCATGTTCTAAATTCTGTTTTCTGTATTCTTTTTTCCATATTCTATATTCTGTTTTCTACATTCAATATTCAGTATTCTATATTCTGCTTTCCGTATTCTATATTCAATATTCTGTGTTCTACATTCTATATTCTAAATTCTATATTCAGTATTCCGTATGCTATATTCTAAATTCTGTGTTCTCCTTTCCATGTTTTGAATTCTGGATTCTATATTCTCTATTCTACATTCTATATTCTGTGTTCTACACTCTATATTCTAAATTCTATATTCAGTATTCTTTATTCTACATTCTAAATACTGTGTTCTACATTCTATATTCTAAATTGTATATTCAGTATTCAGTATTCTATATTCGAAATTCTGGGTTCTGATTTCCATGTTCCAAAATCTGGCTTAAATATTCTCTTAGCTGTATTTTTTCTTCTGTTTTTTACATTGTATATTCAAAATTATATTTTCAGTATTATGTATACTTTATTCTATATTCCGTGTTCTACATTCAATTATTTTTAATTGTTTATTAAGTATTCTGTATACTATATTCTAAATTCTGTGTTATGCAATCAATGTTGTAAATTCTGGGTTCTATAATCACTTTTCTATATTCTATATTCTGTGTTCTACATTGTATATTCTAAATTCTATATTCAGCATTCTGTATTCTATATTCTAAATTTTGTGTTCTTCATTCTATATTCTAAATTCTATATTCAGTATTATGTATTCTATAATCTAAATTATCTGTTCTGCATTCCATGTTCTAAATTCTCTATTCTTTATTCTATATTCTGTGTTCTTCTTTCTATATTCTAAATTGTATATTCAGTATTCTGTATTCTATATTCTAAATTCTGAGTTCTACATTCTATATTCTAAATTGTATATTCAGTATTCTGTATTCTATATACTAAATTCTGAGTTCTGATTTCCATGTTCCATAATCTGGCTTTAATATGCTCTAAGCTATAGTTTTTATTCTGTTTTCTACATTCTATATTCTAAATTATATATTCCGTATTATGTATTTTATATTCTCTATTCTGTGCTCTACATTCAATTTTTTAATTGTTTATTATGTATTCTGTATACTAGGTTCTAAATTCTGTGTTCTGCAATCCATGTTCTAAATTCTGGGTTCTATATTCTCTTTTCTATTTTCTATATTCTGTGTTCAACATTCTATAGTATAAATTATATATTCAGCATTCTGTATTCTATATTCTAAATTTTGTGTTCTACATTCTATATCCTAAATTTTATATTCAGTATTATGTATTCTATAATTTAATTCTGTGTTCTGCTTTCCATGTACTAAATTCTGGGTTCTCTATTCTATATTCTATATTTTATATTCTGTGTTCTACATTCTTTATTCTAAACTCTATATTCAGTATTCTGTATTCTATATTCTAAATTCTGTGTTCTGCATTCCATGTTCTAAATTCTATACTCAGTATTCTGTATTCTATATTCTAAATTCTGTGTTCTACATTCCATGTTATAAATTCTATATTCAGCATTCTGTATTCTATATTCATAATTTTGTTTTCTACATTTTATATTCTAAATTCTATATTCAGTATTATGTATTCTATCTTCTCAATTCTGTGTTCTGCATTCCATGTTCTAAATTCTGGGTTATACATTCTCTATTTTATATTCTATATTGTGTGTTTTTCATTCTACATTCTACATACTATATTTTGCATTTCGTATACTATATTCTATATTCTGTGTTCTACATTCTATATTCTAAATTCTATATTCAGTATTCTGTATTCTATATTCTACATTATGTGTTCTGCGTTCCATTTCTAAATTCTGGGTTCTCTATTCTGTTTTCCATATTCTATATACTGTTTTCTAATTCGATTTTCTGTATTCTATATTCTGCATTCCGTATTATGTATTCTATATTTTGTGTTCTATAGTCTATACTCTAAATTCTATATTCAGTATTCCATATTCCACATTCTAAATTCTGTGTTCTCCATTCCATGTTCTAAATTCTGGTTTCTATATCCTCTATTCTATATTCTATATCCTGTGTTCTACATTTTATAGTCTAAATCCTATATTCAGCGTTCTGTATTCTTTTTCTAAATTCTGTGTTCTGCATTCCATGTTCTAAATTCTGGGTTCTATATTCTGTTTTACATATTTTATATTATGTGTTCTACATTCTATATTTGTATTCTATATTCTGCATTCCGTATTCTACATTATATATTCTGTGTTCTACCTTTTTTTTCTAAATTCAATTTTCTGTATTCTGTATTCTATATTCTAAATTCTGTGTTCTGCATTCCATGTTCTATATTCTCTTTCCTATATTCTATATTCTGTGTTCCTCTTTCATATTCTAAATTCTGTATTCAGTATTTTGTATTCTATATTGTAAATTCTATTCTCTGCATTCGAGTTCTAAATTCTGGGTTCTATATTTTCTTTTATATATTCTTTATTCTGTGTTCTTCATTCTAGATTCTACATTCTAATTTCTGCATTCAGTATTCTATATTCTAATTTCTGTGTTCTGCATTCTATGTTCTAAATTCTATGTTCAGTATACTGTATTATATATTCTAAATTCTGTGTTAAGCATTCCATGTTCTAAATTCTGTTTTCTGTATTCTTTTTTCCATATTCTATATTCTGTTTTCTACATTCAATATTCTGTATTCTATATTCTGCTTTCCGTATTCTATATTCAATATTCTGTGTTCTACATTCTATATTCTAAATTCTATATTCAGTATTCCGTATGCTATATTCTAAATTCTGTGTTCTCCTTTCCATGTTTTGAATTCTGGATTCTATATTCTCTATTCTACATTCTATATTCTGTGTTCTACACTCTATATTCTAAATTCTATATTCAGTATTCTTTATTCTACATTCTAAATACTGTGTTCTACATTCTATATTCTAAATTGTATATTCAGTATTCAGTATTCTATATTCGAAATTCTGGGTTCTGATTTCCATGTTCCAAAATCTGGCTTAAATATTCTCTTAGCTGTATTTTTTCTTCTGTTTTTTACATTGTATATTCAAAATTATATTTTCAGTATTATGTATACTTTATTCTATATTCCGTGTTCTACATTCAATTATTTTTAATTGTTTATTAAGTATTCTGTATACTATATTCTAAATTCTGTGTTATGCATTCAATGTTGTAAATTCTGGGTTCTATAATCACTTTTCTATATTCTATATTCTGTGTTCTACATTGTATATTCTAAATTCTATATTCAGCATTCTGTATTCTATATTCTAAATTTTGTGTTCTTCATTCTATATTCTAAATTCTATATTCAGTATTATGTATTCTATAATCTAAATTATCTGTTCTGCATTCCATGTTCTAAATTCTCTATTCTTTATTCTATATTCTGTGTTCTTCTTTCTATATTCTAAATTGTATATTCAGTATTCTGTATTCTATATTCTAAGTTCTGAGTTCTACATTCTATATTCTAAATTGTATATTCAGTATTCTGTATTCTATATACTAAATTCCGAGTTCTGATTTCCATGTTCCATAATCTGGCTTTAATATTCTCTAAGCTATAGTTTTTATTCTGTTTTCTACATTCTATATTCTAAATTATATATTCCGTATTATGTATTTTATATTCTCTATTCTGTGCTCTACATTCAATTTTTTAATTGTTTATTATGTATTCTGTATACTAGGTTCTAAATTCTGTGTTCTGCAATCCATGTTCTAAATTCTGGGTTCTATATTCTCTTTTCTATTTTCTATATTCTGTGTTCTACATTCTATAGTATAAATTATATATTCAGCATTCTGTATTCTATATTCTAAATTTTGTGTTCTACATTCTATATCCTAAATTTTATATTCAGTATTATGTATTCTATAATTTAATTCTGTGTTCTGCTTTCCATGTACTAAATTCTGGGTTCTCTATTCTATATTCTATATTTTATATTCTGTGTTCTACATTCTTTATTCTAAACTCTATATTCAGTATTCTGTATTCTATATTCTAAATTCTGTGTTCTGCATTCCATGTTCTAAATTCTATACTCAGTATTCTGTATTCTATATTCTAAATTCTGTGTTCTACATTCCATGTTATAAATTCTATATTCAGCATTCTGTATTCTATATTCATAATTTTGTTTTCTACATTTTATATTCTAAATTCTATATTCAGTATTATGTATTCTATCTTCTCAATTCTGTGTTCTGCATTCCATGTTCTAAATTCTGGGTTATACATTCTCTATTGTATATTCTATATTGTGTGTTTTTCATTCTACATTCTACATACTATATTTTGCATTTCGTATACTATATTCTATATTCTGTGTTCTACATTCTATATTCTAAATTCTATATTCAGTATTCTGTATTCTATATTCTACATTATGTGTTCTGCGTTCCATTTCTAAATTCTGGGTTCTGTATTCTGTTTTCCATATTCTATATACTGTTTTCTAATTCGATTTTCTGTATTCTATATTCTGCATTCCGTATTATGTATTCTATATTTTGTGTTCTATAGTCTATACTCTAAATTCTATATTCAGTATTCCATATTCTACATTCTAAATTCTGTGTTCTCCATTCCATGTTCTAAATTCTGGTTTCTATATCCTCTATTCTATATTCTATACCCTGTGTTCTACATTTTATAGTCTAAATCCTATATTCAGCGTTCTGTATTCTTTTTCTAAATTCTGTGTTCTGCATT
Organism: Vicugna pacos; assembly: GCF_048564905.1. Classification (NCBI taxonomy): domain Eukaryota; kingdom Metazoa; phylum Chordata; class Mammalia; order Artiodactyla; family Camelidae; genus Vicugna; species Vicugna pacos. The sequence goes on along the minus strand of NW_027328741.1, from coordinate 68,040,981 downwards.
CCATGTTCTAAATTCTGGGTTCTATATTCTGTTTTACATATTTTATATTATGTGTTCTACATTCTATATTTGTATTCTATATTCTGCATTCCGTATTCTACATTATATATTCTGTGTTCTACCTTTTTTTTCTAAATTCAATTTTCTGTATTCTGTATTCTATATTCTAAATTCTGTGTTCTGCATTCCATGTTCTAAATTCTCTTTCCTATATTCTATATTCTGTGTTCCTCTTTCATATTCTAAATTCTGTTTTCAGTATTTTGTATTCTATATTGTAAATTCTATTCTCTGCATTCGAGTTCTAAATTCTGGGTTCTAAATTTTCTTTTATATATTCTTTATTCTGTGTTCTTCATTCTAGATTCTACATTCTAATTTCTGCATTCAGTATTCTATATTCTAATTTCTGTGTTCTGCATTCTATGTTCTAAATTCTATGTTCAGTATACTGTATTATATATTCTAAATTCTGTGTTAAGCATTCCATGTTCTAAATTCTGTTTTCTGTATTCTTTTTTCCATATTCTATATTCTGTTTTCTACATTCAATATTCTGTATTCTATATTCTGCTTTCCGTATTCTATATTCAATATTCTGTGTTCTACATTCTATATTCTAAATTCTATATTCAGTATTCCGTATGCTATATTCTAAATTCTGTGTTCTCCTTTCCATGTTTTGAATTCTGGATTCTATATTCTCTATTCTACATTCTATATTCTGTGTTCTACACTCTATATTCTAAATTCTATATTCAGTATTCTTTATTCTACATTCTAAATACTGTGTTCTACATTCTATATTCTAAATTGTATATTCAGTATTCAGTATTCTATATTCGAAATTCTGGGTTCTGATTTCCATGTTCCAAAATCTGGCTTAAATATTCTCTTAGCTGTATTTTTTCTTCTGTTTTTTACATTGTATATTCAAAATTATATTTTCAGTATTATGTATACTTTATTCTATATTCCGTGTTCTACATTCAATTATTTTTAATTGTTTATTAAGTATTCTGTATACTATATTCTAAATTCTGTGTTATGCAATCAATGTTGTAAATTCTGGGTTCTATAATCACTTTTCTATATTCTATATTCTGTGTTCTACATTGTATATTCTAAATTCTATATTCAGCATTCTGTATTCTATATTCTAAATTTTGTGTTCTTCATTCTATATTCTAAATTCTATATTCAGTATTATGTATTCTATAATCTAAATTATCTGTTCTGCATTCCATGTTCTAAATTCTCTATTCTTTATTCTATATTCTGTGTTCTTCTTTCTATATTCTAAATTGTATATTCAGTATTCTGTATTCTATATTCTAAATTCTGAGTTCTACATTCTATATTCTAAATTGTATATTCAGTATTCTGTATTCTATATACTAAATTCTGAGTTCTGATTTCCATGTTCCATAATCTGGCTTTAATATTCTCTAAGCTATAGTTTTTATTCTGTTTTCTACATTCTATATTCTAAATTATATATTCCGTATTATGTATTTTATATTCTCTATTCTGTGCTCTACATTCAATTTTTTAATTGTTTATTATGTATTCTGTATACTAGGTTCTAAATTCTGTGTTCTGCAATCCATGTTCTAAATTCTGGGTTCTATATTCTCTTTTCTATTTTCTATATTCTGTGTTCAACATTCTATAGTATAAATTATATATTCAGCATTCTGTATTCTATATTCTAAATTTTGTGTTCTACATTCTATATCCTAAATTTTATATTCAGTATTATGTATTCTATAATTTAATTCTGTGTTCTGCTTTCCATGTACTAAATTCTGGGTTCTCTATTCTATATTCTATATTTTATATTCTGTGTTCTACATTCTTTATTCTAAACTCTATATTCAGTATTCTGTATTCTATATTCTAAATTCTGTGTTCTGCATTCCATGTTCTAAATTCTATACTCAGTATTCTGTATTCTATATTCTAAATTCTGTGTTCTACATTCCATGTTATAAATTCTATATTCAGCATTCTGTATTCTATATTCATAATTTTGTTTTCTACATTTTATATTCTAAATTCTATATTCAGTATTATGTATTCTATCTTCTCAATTCTGTGTTCTGCATTCCATGTTCTAAATTCTGGGTTATACATTCTCTATTGTATATTCTATATTGTGTGTTTTTCATTCTACATTCTACATACTATATTTTGCATTTCGTATACTATATTCTATATTCTGTGTTCTACATTCTATATTCTAAATTCTATATTCAGTATTCTGTATTCTATATTCTACATTATGTGTTCTGCGTTCCATTTCTAAATTCTGGGTTCTGTATTCTGTTTTCCATATTCTATATACTGTTTTCTAATTCGATTTTCTGTATTCTATATTCTGCATTCCGTATTATGTATTCTATATTTTGTGTTCTATAGTCTATACTCTAAATTCTATATTCAGTATTCCATATTCTACATTCTAAATTCTGTGTTCTCCATTCCATGTTCTAAATTCTGGTTTCTATATCCTCTATTCTATATTCTATACCCTGTGTTCTACATTTTATAGTCTAAATCCTATATTCAGCGTTCTGTATTCTTTTTCTAAATTCTGTGTTCTGCATTCCATGTTCTAATTTCTGGGTTCTATATTCTGTTTTACATATTTTAGATTATGTGTTCTACATTCTATATTTGTATTCTATATTCTGCATTCCGTATTCTACATTATATATTCTGTGTTCTACCTTTTTTTTCTAAATTCAATTTTCTGTATTCTGTATTCTATATTCTAAATTCTGTGTTCTGCATTCCATGTTCTAAATTCTCTTTCCTATATTCTATATTCTGTGTTCCTCTTTCATATTCTAAATTCTGTATTCAGTATTTTGTATTCTATATTGTAAATTCTATTCTCTGCATTCGAGTTCTAAATTCTGGGTTCTATATTTTCTTTTATATATTCTTTATTCTGTGTTCTTCATTCTAGATTCTACATTCTAATTTCTGCATTCAGTATTCTATATTCTAATTTCTGTGTTCTGCATTCTATGTTCTAAATTCTATGTTCAGTATACTGTATTATATATTCTAAATTCTGTGTTAAGCATTCCATGTTCTAAATTCTGTTTTCTGTATTCTTTTTTCCATATTCTATATTCTGTTTTCTACATTCAATATTCAGTATTCTATATTCTGCTTTCCGTATTCTATATTCAATATTCTGTGTTCTACATTCTATATTCTAAATTCTATATTCAGTATTCCGTATGCTATATTCTAAATTCTGTGTTCTCCTTTCCATGTTTTGAATTCTGGATTCTATATTCTCTATTCTACATTCTATATTCTGTGTTCTACACTCTATATTCTAAATTCTATATTCAGTATTCTTTATTCTACATTCTAAATACTGTGTTCTACATTCTATATTCTAAATTGTATATTCAGTATTCAGTATTCTATATTCGAAATTCTGGGTTCTGATTTCCATGTTCCAAAATCTGGCTTAAATATTCTCTTAGCTGTATTTTTTCTTCTGTTTTTTACATTGTATATTCAAAATTATATTTTCAGTATTATGTATACTTTATTCTATATTCCGTGTTCTACATTCAATTATTTTTAATTGTTTATTAAGTATTCTGTATACTATATTCTAAATTCTGTGTTATGCAATCAATGTTGTAAATTCTGGGTTCTATAATCACTTTTCTATATTCTATATTCTGTGTTCTACATTGTATATTCTAAATTCTATATTCAGCATTCTGTATTCTATATTCTAAATTTTGTGTTCTTCATTCTATATTCTAAATTCTATATTCAGTATTATGTATTCTATAATCTAAATTATCTGTTCTGCATTCCATGTTCTAAATTCTCTATTCTTTATTCTATATTCTGTGTTCTTCTTTCTATATTCTAAATTGTATATTCAGTATTCTGTATTCTATATTCTAAATTCTGAGTTCTACATTCTATATTCTAAATTGTATATTCAGTATTCTGTATTCTATATACTAAATTCTGAGTTCTGATTTCCATGTTCCATAATCTGGCTTTAATATGCTCTAAGCTATAGTTTTTATTCTGTTTTCTACATTCTATATTCTAAATTATATATTCCGTATTATGTATTTTATATTCTCTATTCTGTGCTCTACATTCAATTTTTTAATTGTTTATTATGTATTCTGTATACTAGGTTCTAAATTCTGTGTTCTGCAATCCATGTTCTAAATTCTGGGTTCTATATTCTCTTTTCTATTTTCTATATTCTGTGTTCAACATTCTATAGTATAAATTATATATTCAGCATTCTGTATTCTATATTCTAAATTTTGTGTTCTACATTCTATATCCTAAATTTTATATTCAGTATTATGTATTCTATAATTTAATTCTGTGTTCTGCTTTCCATGTACTAAATTCTGGGTTCTCTATTCTATATTCTATATTTTATATTCTGTGTTCTACATTCTTTATTCTAAACTCTATATTCAGTATTCTGTATTCTATATTCTAAATTCTGTGTTCTGCATTCCATGTTCTAAATTCTATACTCAGTATTCTGTATTCTATATTCTAAATTCTGTGTTCTACATTCCATGTTATAAATTCTATATTCAGCATTCTGTATTCTATATTCATAATTTTGTTTTCTACATTTTATATTCTAAATTCTATATTCAGTATTATGTATTCTATCTTCTCAATTCTGTGTTCTGCATTCCATGTTCTAAATTCTGGGTTATACATTCTCTATTGTATATTCTATATTGTGTGTTTTTCATTCTACATTCTACATACTATATTTTGCATTTCGTATACTATATTCTATATTCTGTGTTCTACATTCTATATTCTAAATTCTATATTCAGTATTCTGTATTCTATATTCTACATTATGTGTTCTGCGTTCCATTTCTAAATTCTGGGTTCTGTATTCTGTTTTCCATATTCTATATACTGTTTTCTAATTCGATTTTCTGTATTCTATATTCTGCATTCCGTATTATGTATTCTATATTTTGTGTTCTATAGTCTATACTCTAAATTCTATATTCAGTATTCCATATTCTACATTCTAAATTCTGTGTTCTCCATTCCATGTTCTAAATTCTGGTTTCTATATCCTCTATTCTATATTCTATACCCTGTGTTCTACATTTTATAGTCTAAATCCTATATTCAGCGTTCTGTATTCTTTTTCTAAATTCTGTGTTCTGCATTCCATGTTCTAAATTCTGGGTTCTATATTCTGTTTTACATATTTTATATTATGTGTTCTACATTCTATATTTGTATTCTATATTCTGCATTCCGTATTCTACATTATATATTCTGTGTTCTACCTTTTTTTTCTAAATTCAATTTTCTGTATTCTGTATTCTATATTCTAAATTCTGTGTTCTGCATTCCATGTTCTAAATTCTCTTTCCTATATTCTATATTCTGTGTTCCTCTTTCATATTCTAAATTCTGTTTTCAGTATTTTGTATTCTATATTGTAAATTCTATTCTCTGCATTCGAGTTCTAAATTCTGGGTTCTAAATTTTCTTTTATATATTCTTTATTCTGTGTTCTTCATTCTAGATTCTACATTCTAATTTCTGCATTCAGTATTCTATATTCTAATTTCTGTGTTCTGCATTCTATGTTCTAAATTCTATGTTCAGTATACTGTATTATATATTCTAAATTCTGTGTTAAGCATTCCATGTTCTAAATTCTGTTTTCTGTATTCTTTTTTCCATATTCTATATTCTGTTTTCTACATTCAATATTCTGTATTCTATATTCTGCTTTCCGTATTCTATATTCAATATTCTGTGTTCTACATTCTATATTCTAAATTCTATATTCAGTATTCCGTATGCTATATTCTAAATTCTGTGTTCTCCTTTCCATGTTTTGAATTCTGGATTCTATATTCTCTATTCTACATTCTATATTCTGTGTTCTACACTCTATATTCTAAATTCTATATTCAGTATTCTTTATTCTACATTCTAAATACTGTGTTCTACATTCTATATTCTAAATTGTATATTCAGTATTCAGTATTCTATATTCGAAATTCTGGGTTCTGATTTCCATGTTCCAAAATCTGGCTTAAATATTCTCTTAGCTGTATTTTTTCTTCTGTTTTTTACATTGTATATTCAAAATTATATTTTCAGTATTATGTATACTTTATTCTATATTCCGTGTTCTACATTCAATTATTTTTAATTGTTTATTAAGTATTCTGTATACTATATTCTAAATTCTGTGTTATGCAATCAATGTTGTAAATTCTGGGTTCTATAATCACTTTTCTATATTCTATATTCTGTGTTCTACATTGTATATTCTAAATTCTATATTCAGCATTCTGTATTCTATATTCTAAATTTTGTGTTCTTCATTCTATATTCTAAATTCTATATTCAGTATTATGTATTCTATAATCTAAATTATCTGTTCTGCATTCCATGTTCTAAATTCTCTATTCTTTATTCTATATTCTGTGTTCTTCTTTCTATATTCTAAATTGTATATTCAGTATTCTGTATTCTATATTCTAAATTCTGAGTTCTACATTCTATATTCTAAATTGTATATTCAGTATTCTGTATTCTATATACTAAATTCTGAGTTCTGATTTCCATGTTCCATAATCTGGCTTTAATATTCTCTAAGCTATAGTTTTTATTCTGTTTTCTACATTCTATATTCTAAATTATATATTCCGTATTATGTATTTTATATTCTCTATTCTGTGCTCTACATTCAATTTTTTAATTGTTTATTATGTATTCTGTATACTAGGTTCTAAATTCTGTGTTCTGCAATCCATGTTCTAAATTCTGGGTTCTATATTCTCTTTTCTATTTTCTATATTCTGTGTTCAACATTCTATAGTATAAATTATATATTCAGCATTCTGTATTCTATATTCTAAATTTTGTGTTCTACATTCTATATCCTAAATTTTATATTCAGTATTATGTATTCTATAATTTAATTCTGTGTTCTGCTTTCCATGTACTAAATTCTGGGTTCTCTATTCTATATTCTATATTTTATATTCTGTGTTCTACATTCTTTATTCTAAACTCTATATTCAGTATTCTGTATTCTATATTCTAAATTCTGTGTTCTGCATTCCATGTTCTAAATTCTATACTCAGTATTCTGTATTCTATATTCTAAATTCTGTGTTCTACATTCCATGTTATAAATTCTATATTCAGCATTCTGTATTCTATATTCATAATTTTGTTTTCTACATTTTATATTCTAAATTCTATATTCAGTATTATGTATTCTATCTTCTCAATTCTGTGTTCTGCATTCCATGTTCTAAATTCTGGGTTATACATTCTCTATTGTATATTCTATATTGTGTGTTTTTCATTCTACATTCTACATACTATATTTTGCATTTCGTATACTATATTCTATATTCTGTGTTCTACATTCTATATTCTAAATTCTATATTCAGTATTCTGTATTCTATATTCTACATTATGTGTTCTGCGTTCCATTTCTAAATTCTGGGTTCTGTATTCTGTTTTCCATATTCTATATACTGTTTTCTAATTCGATTTTCTGTATTCTATATTCTGCATTCCGTATTATGTATTCTATATTTTGTGTTCTATAGTCTATACTCTAAATTCTATATTCAGTATTCCATATTCTACATTCTAAATTCTGTGTTCTCCATTCCATGTTCTAAATTCTGGTTTCTATATCCTCTATTCTATATTCTATACCCTGTGTTCTACATTTTATAGTCGAAATCCTATATTCAGCGTTCTGTATTCTTTTTCTAAATTCTGTGTTCTGCATTCCATGTTCTAATTTCTGGGTTCTATATTCTGTTTTACATATTTTAGATTATGTGTTCTACATTCTATATTTGTATTCTATATTCTGCATTCCGTATTCTACATTATATATTCTGTGTTCTACCTTTTTTTTCTAAATTCAATTTTCTGTATTCTGTATTCTATATTCTAAATTCTGTGTTCTGCATTCCATGTTCTAAATTCTCTTTCCTATATTCTATATTCTGTGTTCCTCTTTCATATTCTAAATTCTGTATTCAGTATTTTGTATTCTATATTGTAAATTCTATTCTCTGCATTCGAGTTCTAAATTCTGGGTTCTATATTTTCTTTTATATATTCTTTATTCTGTGTTCTTCATTCTAGATTCTACATTCTAATTTCTGCATTCAGTATTCTATATTCTAATTTTTGTGTTCTGCATTCTATGTTCTAAATTCTATGTTCAGTATACTGTATTATATATTCTAAATTCTGTGTTAAGCATTCCATGTTCTAAATTCTGTTTTCTGTATTCTTTTTTCCATATTCTATATTCTGTTTTCTACATTCAATATTCTGTATTCTATATTCTGCTTTCCGTATTCTATATTCAATATTCTGTGTTCTACATTCTATATTCTAAATTCTATATTCAGTATTCCGTATGCTATATTCTAAATTCTGTGTTCTCCTTTCCATGTTTTGAATTCTGGATTCTATATTCTCTATTCTACATTCTATATTCTGTGTTCTACACTCTATATTCTAAATTCTATATTCAGTATTCTTTATTCTACATTCTAAATACTGTGTTCTACATTCTATATTCTAAATTGTATATTCAGTATTCAGTATTCTATATTCGAAATTCTGGGTTCTGATTTCCATGTTCCAAAATCTGGCTTAAATATTCTCTTAGCTGTATTTTTTCTTCTGTTTTTTACATTGTATATTCAAAATTATATTTTCAGTATTATGTATACTTTATTCTATATTCCGTGTTCTACATTCAATTATTTTTAATTGTTTATTAAGTATTCTGTATACTATATTCTAAATTCTGTGTTATGCATTCAATGTTGTAAATTCTGGGTTCTATAATCACTTTTCTATATTCTATATTCTGTGTTCTACATTGTATATTCTAAATTCTATATTCAGCATTCTGTATTCTATATTCTAAATTTTGTGTTCTTCATTCTATATTCTAAATTCTATATTCAGTATTATGTATTCTATAATCTAAATTATCTGTTCTGCATTCCATGTTCTAAATTCTCTATTCTTTATTCTATATTCTGTGTTCTTCTTTCTATATTCTAAATTGTATATTCAGTATTCTGTATTCTATATTCTAAGTTCTGAGTTCTACATTCTATATTCTAAATTGTATATTCAGTATTCTGTATTCTATATACTAAATTCCGAGTTCTGATTTCCATGTTCCATAATCTGGCTTTAATATTCTCTAAGCTATAGTTTTTATTCTGTTTTCTACATTCTATATTCTAAATTATATATTCCGTATTATGTATTTTATATTCTCTATTCTGTGCTCTACATTCAATTTTTTAATTGTTTATTATGTATTCTGTATACTAGGTTCTAAATTCTGTGTTCTGCAATCCATGTTCTAAATTCTGGGTTCTATATTCTCTTTTCTATTTTCTATATTCTGTGTTCTACATTCTATAGTATAAATTATATATTCAGCATTCTGTATTCTATATTCTAAATTTTGTGTTCTACATTCTATATCCTAAATTTTATATTCAGTATTATGTATTCTATAATTTAATTCTGTGTTCTGCTTTCCATGTACTAAATTCTGGGTTCTCTATTCTATATTCTATATTTTATATTCTGTGTTCTACATTCTTTATTCTAAACTCTATATTCAGTATTCTGTATTCTATATTCTAAATTCTGTGTTCTGCATTCCATGTTCTAAATTCTATACTCAGTATTCTGTATTCTATATTCTAAATTCTGTGTTCTACATTCCATGTTATAAATTCTATATTCAGCATTCTGTATTCTATATTCATAATTTTGTTTTCTACATTTTATATTCTAAATTCTATATTCAGTATTATGTATTCTATCTTCTCAATTCTGTGTTCTGCATTCCATGTTCTAAATTCTGGGTTATACATTCTCTATTGTATATTCTATATTGTGTGTTTTTCATTCTACATTCTACATACTATATTTTGCATTTCGTATACTATATTCTATATTCTGTGTTCTACATTCTATATTCTAAATTCTATATTCAGTATTCTGTATTCTATATTCTACATTATGTGTTCTGCGTTCCATTTCTAAATTCTGGGTTCTGTATTCTGTTTTCCATATTCTATATACTGTTTTCTAATTCGATTTTCTGTATTCTATATTCTGCATTCCGTATTATGTATTCTATATTTTGTGTTCTATAGTCTATACTCTAAATTCTATATTCAGTATTCCATATTCTACATTCTAAATTCTGTGTTCTCCATTCCATGTTCTAAATTCTGGTTTCTATATCCTCTATTCTATATTCTATACCCTGTGTTCTACATTTTATAGTCTAAATCCTATATTCAGCGTTCTGTATTCTTTTTCTAAATTCTGTGTTCTGCATTCCATGTTCTAAATTCTGGGTTCTATATTCTGTTTTACATATTTTATATTATGTGTTCTACATTCTATATTTGTATTCTATATTCTGCATTCCGTATTCTACATTATATATTCTGTGTTCTACCTTTTTTTTCTAAATTCAATTTTCTGTGTTCTGTATTCTATATTCTAAATTCTGTGTTCTGCATTCCATGTTCTATATTCTCTTTCCTATATTCTATATTCTGTGTTCCTCTTTCATATTCTAAATTCTGTATTCAGTATTTTGTATTCTATATTGTAAATTCTATTCTCTGCATTCGAGTTCTAAATTCTGGGTTCTATATTTTCTTTTATATATTCTTTATTCTGTGTTCTTCATTCTAGATTCTACATTCTAATTTCTGCATTCAGTATTCTATATTCTAATTTCTGTGTTCTGCATTCTATGTTCTAAATTCTATGTTCAGTATACTGTATTATATATTCTAAATTCTGTGTTAAGCATTCCATGTTCTAAATTCTGTTTTCTGTATTCTTTTTTCCATATTCTATATTCTGTTTTCTACATTCAATATTCTGTATTCTATATTCTGCTTTCCGTATTCTATATTCAATATTCTGTGTTCTACATTCTATATTCTAAATTCTATATTCAGTATTCCGTATGCTATATTCTAAATTCTGTGTTCTCCTTTCCATGTTTTGAATTCTGGATTCTATATTCTCTATTCTACATTCTATATTCTGTGTTCTACACTCTATATTCTAAATTCTATATTCAGTATTCTTTATTCTACATTCTAAATACTGTGTTCTACATTCTATATTCTAAATTGTATATTCAGTATTCAGTATTCTATATTCGAAATTCTGGGTTCTGATTTCCATGTTCCAAAATCTGGCTTAAATATTCTCTTAGCTGTATTTTTTCTTCTGTTTTTTACATTGTATATTCAAAATTATATTTTCAGTATTATGTATACTTTATTCTATATTCCGTGTTCTACATTCAATTATTTTTAATTGTTTATTAAGTATTCTGTATACTATATTCTAAATTCTGTGTTATGCAATCAATGTTGTAAATTCTGGGTTCTATAATCACTTTTCTATATTCTATATTCTGTGTTCTACATTGTATATTCTAAATTCTATATTCAGCATTCTGTATTCTATATTCTAAATTTTGTGTTCTTCATTCTATATTCTAAATTCTATATTCAGTATTATGTATTCTATAATCTAAATTATCTGTTCTGCATTCCATGTTCTAAATTCTCTATTCTTTATTCTATATTCTGTGTTCTTCTTTCTATATTCTAAATTGTATATTCAGTATTCTGTATTCTATATTCTAAATTCTGAGTTCTACATTCTATATTCTAAATTGTATATTCAGTATTCTGTATTCTATATACTAAATTCTGAGTTCTGATTTCCATGTTCCATAATCTGGCTTTAATATGCTCTAAGCTATAGTTTTTATTCTGTTTTCTACATTCTATATTCTAAATTATATATTCCGTATTATGTATTTTATATTCTCTATTCTGTGCTCTACATTCAATTTTTTAATTGTTTATTATGTATTCTGTATACTAGGTTCTAAATTCTGTGTTCTGCAATCCATGTTCTAAATTCTGGGTTCTATATTCTCTTTTCTATTTTCTATATTCTGTGTTCAACATTCTATAGTATAAATTATATATTCAGCATTCTGTATTCTATATTCTAAATTTTGTGTTCTACATTCTATATCCTAAATTTTATATTCAGTATTATGTATTCTATAATTTAATTCTGTGTTCTGCTTTCCATGTACTAAATTCTGGGTTCTCTATTCTATATTCTATATTTTATATTCTGTGTTCTACATTCTTTATTCTAAACTCTATATTCAGTATTCTGTATTCTATATTCTAAATTCTGTGTTCTGCATTCCATGTTCTAAATTCTATACTCAGTATTCTGTATTCTATATTCTAAATTCTGTGTTCTACATTCCATGTTATAAATTCTATATTCAGCATTCTGTATTCTATATTCATAATTTTGTTTTCTACATTTTATATTCTAAATTCTATATTCAGTATTATGTATTCTATCTTCTCAATTCTGTGTTCTGCATTCCATGTTCTAAATTCTGGGTTATACATTCTCTATTGTATATTCTATATTGTGTGTTTTTCATTCTACATTCTACATACTATATTTTGCATTTCGTATACTATATTCTATATTCTGTGTTCTACATTCTATATTCTAAATTCTATATTCAGTATTCTGTATTCTATATTCTACATTATGTGTTCTGCGTTCCATTTCTAAATTCTGGGTTCTCTATTCTGTTTTCCATATTCTATATACTGTTTTCTAATTCGATTTTCTGTATTCTATATTCTGCATTCCGTATTATGTATTCTATATTTTGTGTTCTATAGTCTATACTCTAAATTCTATATTCAGTATTCCATATTCTACATTCTAAATTCTGTGTTCTCCATTCCATGTTCTAAATTCTGGTTTCTATATCCTCTATTCTATATTCTATATCCTGTGTTCTACATTTTATAGTCTAAATCCTATATTCAGCGTTCTGTATTCTTTTTCTAAATTCTGTGTTCTGCATTCCATGTTCTAAATTCTGGGTTCTATATTCTGTTTTACATATTTTATATTATGTGTTCTACATTCTATATTTGTATTCTATATTCTGCATTCCGTATTCTACATTATATATTCTGTGTTCTACCTTTTTTTTCTAAATTCAATTTTCTGTGTTCTGTATTCTATATTCTAAATTCTGTGTTCTGCATTCCATGTTCTATATTCTCTTTCCTATATTCTATATTCTGTGTTCCTCTTTCATATTCTAAATTCTGTATTCAGTATTTTGTATTCTATATTGTAAATTCTATTCTCTGCATTCGAGTTCTAAATTCTGGGTTCTATATTTTCTTTTATATATTCTTTATTCTGTGTTCTTCATTCTAGATTCTACATTCTAATTTCTGCATTCAGTATTCTATATTCTAATTTCTGTGTTCTGCATTCTATGTTCTAAATTCTATGTTCAGTATACTGTATTATATATTCTAAATTCTGTGTTAAGCATTCCATGTTCTAAATTCTGTTTTCTGTATTCTTTTTTCCATATTCTATATTCTGTTTTCTACATTCAATATTCTGTATTCTATATTCTGCTTTCCGTATTCTATATTCAATATTCTGTGTTCTACATTCTATATTCTAAATTCTATATTCAGTATTCCGTATGCTATATTCTAAATTCTGTGTTCTCCTTTCCATGTTTTGAATTCTGGATTCTATATTCTCTATTCTACATTCTATATTCTGTGTTCTACACTCTATATTCTAAATTCTATATTCAGTATTCTTTATTCTACATTCTAAATACTGTGTTCTACATTCTATATTCTAAATTGTATATTCAGTATTCAGTATTCTATATTCGAAATTCTGGGTTCTGATTTCCATGTTCCAAAATCTGGCTTAAATATTCTCTTAGCTGTATTTTTTCTTCTGTTTTTTACATTGTATATTCAAAATTATATTTTCAGTATTATGTATACTTTATTCTATATTCCGTGTTCTACATTCAATTATTTTTAATTGTTTATTAAGTATTCTGTATACTATATTCTAAATTCTGTGTTATGCATTCAATGTTGTAAATTCTGGGTTCTATAATCACTTTTCTATATTCTGTATTCTGTGTTCTACATTGTATATTCTAAATTCTATATTCAGCATTCTGTATTCTATATTCTAAATTTTGTGTTCTTCATTCTATATTCTAAATTCTATATTCAGTATTATGTATTCTATAATCTAAATTATCTGTTCTGCATTCCATGTTCTAAATTCTCTATTCTTTATTCTATATTCTGTGTTCTTCTTTCTATATTCTAAATTGTATATTCAGTATTCTGTATTCTATATTCTAAGTTCTGAGTTCTACATTCTATATTCTAAATTGTATATTCAGTATTCTGTATTCTATATACTAAATTCCGAGTTCTGATTTCCATGTTCCATAATCTGGCTTTAATATTCTCTAAGCTATAGTTTTTATTCTGTTTTCTACATTCTATATTCTAAATTATATATTCCGTATTATGTATTTTATATTCTCTATTCTGTGCTCTACATTCAATTTTTTAATTGTTTATTATGTATTCTGTATACTAGGTTCTAAATTCTGTGTTCTGCAATCCATGTTCTAAATTCTGGGTTCTATATTCTCTTTTCTATTTTCTATATTCTGTGTTCTACATTCTATAGTATAAATTATATATTCAGCATTCTGTATTCTATATTCTAAATTTTGTGTTCTACATTCTATATCCTAAATTTTATATTCAGTATTATGTATTCTATAATTTAATTCTGTGTTCTGCTTTCCATGTACTAAATTCTGGGTTCTCTATTCTATATTCTATATTTTATATTCTGTGTTCTACATTCTTTATTCTAAACTCTATATTCAGTATTCTGTATTCTATATTCTAAATTCTGTGTTCTGCATTCCATGTTCTAAATTCTATACTCAGTATTCTGTATTCTATATTCTAAATTCTGTGTTCTACATTCCATGTTATAAATTCTATATTCAGCATTCTGTATTCTATATTCATAATTTTGTTTTCTACATTTTATATTCTAAATTCTATATTCAGTATTATGTATTCTATCTTCTCAATTCTGTGTTCTGCATTCCATGTTCTAAATTCTGGGTTATACATTCTCTATTGTATATTCTATATTGTGTGTTTTTCATTCTACATTCTACATACTATATTTTGCATTTCGTATACTATATTCTATATTCTGTGTTCTACATTCTATATTCTAAATTCTATATTCAGTATTCTGTATTCTATATTCTACATTATGTGTTCTGCGTTCCATTTCTAAATTCTGGGTTCTGTATTCTGTTTTCCATATTCTATATACTGTTTTCTAATTCGATTTTCTGTATTCTATATTCTGCATTCCGTATTATGTATTCTATATTTTGTGTTCTATAGTCTATACTCTAAATTCTATATTCAGTATTCCATATTCTACATTCTAAATTCTGTGTTCTCCATTCCATGTTCTAAATTCTGGTTTCTATATCCTCTATTCTATATTCTATACCCTGTGTTCTACA
This sequence comes from Vicugna pacos, assembly GCF_048564905.1. Lineage (NCBI taxonomy): Eukaryota > Metazoa > Chordata > Mammalia > Artiodactyla > Camelidae > Vicugna > Vicugna pacos. The sequence goes on along the minus strand of NW_027328741.1, from coordinate 68,025,385 downwards.
TTTTATAGTCTAAATCCTATATTCAGCGTTCTGTATTCTTTTTCTAAATTCTGTGTTCTGCATTCCATGTTCTAAATTCTGGGTTCTATATTCTGTTTTACATATTTTATATTATGTGTTCTACATTCTATATTTGTATTCTATATTCTGCATTCCGTATTCTACATTATATATTCTGTGTTCTACCTTTTTTTTCTAAATTCAATTTTCTGTATTCTGTATTCTATATTCTAAATTCTGTGTTCTGCATTCCATGTTCTAAATTCTCTTTCCTATATTCTATATTCTGTGTTCCTCTTTCATATTCTAAATTCTGTTTTCAGTATTTTGTATTCTATATTGTAAATTCTATTCTCTGCATTCGAGTTCTAAATTCTGGGTTCTAAATTTTCTTTTATATATTCTTTATTCTGTGTTCTTCATTCTAGATTCTACATTCTAATTTCTGCATTCAGTATTCTATATTCTAATTTCTGTGTTCTGCATTCTATGTTCTAAATTCTATGTTCAGTATACTGTATTATATATTCTAAATTCTGTGTTAAGCATTCCATGTTCTAAATTCTGTTTTCTGTATTCTTTTTTCCATATTCTATATTCTGTTTTCTACATTCAATATTCTGTATTCTATATTCTGCTTTCCGTATTCTATATTCAATATTCTGTGTTCTACATTCTATATTCTAAATTCTATATTCAGTATTCCGTATGCTATATTCTAAATTCTGTGTTCTCCTTTCCATGTTTTGAATTCTGGATTCTATATTCTCTATTCTACATTCTATATTCTGTGTTCTACACTCTATATTCTAAATTCTATATTCAGTATTCTTTATTCTACATTCTAAATACTGTGTTCTACATTCTATATTCTAAATTGTATATTCAGTATTCAGTATTCTATATTCGAAATTCTGGGTTCTGATTTCCATGTTCCAAAATCTGGCTTAAATATTCTCTTAGCTGTATTTTTTCTTCTGTTTTTTACATTGTATATTCAAAATTATATTTTCAGTATTATGTATACTTTATTCTATATTCCGTGTTCTACATTCAATTATTTTTAATTGTTTATTAAGTATTCTGTATACTATATTCTAAATTCTGTGTTATGCAATCAATGTTGTAAATTCTGGGTTCTATAATCACTTTTCTATATTCTATATTCTGTGTTCTACATTGTATATTCTAAATTCTATATTCAGCATTCTGTATTCTATATTCTAAATTTTGTGTTCTTCATTCTATATTCTAAATTCTATATTCAGTATTATGTATTCTATAATCTAAATTATCTGTTCTGCATTCCATGTTCTAAATTCTCTATTCTTTATTCTATATTCTGTGTTCTTCTTTCTATATTCTAAATTGTATATTCAGTATTCTGTATTCTATATTCTAAATTCTGAGTTCTACATTCTATATTCTAAATTGTATATTCAGTATTCTGTATTCTATATACTAAATTCTGAGTTCTGATTTCCATGTTCCATAATCTGGCTTTAATATTCTCTAAGCTATAGTTTTTATTCTGTTTTCTACATTCTATATTCTAAATTATATATTCCGTATTATGTATTTTATATTCTCTATTCTGTGCTCTACATTCAATTTTTTAATTGTTTATTATGTATTCTGTATACTAGGTTCTAAATTCTGTGTTCTGCAATCCATGTTCTAAATTCTGGGTTCTATATTCTCTTTTCTATTTTCTATATTCTGTGTTCAACATTCTATAGTATAAATTATATATTCAGCATTCTGTATTCTATATTCTAAATTTTGTGTTCTACATTCTATATCCTAAATTTTATATTCAGTATTATGTATTCTATAATTTAATTCTGTGTTCTGCTTTCCATGTACTAAATTCTGGGTTCTCTATTCTATATTCTATATTTTATATTCTGTGTTCTACATTCTTTATTCTAAACTCTATATTCAGTATTCTGTATTCTATATTCTAAATTCTGTGTTCTGCATTCCATGTTCTAAATTCTATACTCAGTATTCTGTATTCTATATTCTAAATTCTGTGTTCTACATTCCATGTTATAAATTCTATATTCAGCATTCTGTATTCTATATTCATAATTTTGTTTTCTACATTTTATATTCTAAATTCTATATTCAGTATTATGTATTCTATCTTCTCAATTCTGTGTTCTGCATTCCATGTTCTAAATTCTGGGTTATACATTCTCTATTGTATATTCTATATTGTGTGTTTTTCATTCTACATTCTACATACTATATTTTGCATTTCGTATACTATATTCTATATTCTGTGTTCTACATTCTATATTCTAAATTCTATATTCAGTATTCTGTATTCTATATTCTACATTATGTGTTCTGCGTTCCATTTCTAAATTCTGGGTTCTGTATTCTGTTTTCCATATTCTATATACTGTTTTCTAATTCGATTTTCTGTATTCTATATTCTGCATTCCGTATTATGTATTCTATATTTTGTGTTCTATAGTCTATACTCTAAATTCTATATTCAGTATTCCATATTCTACATTCTAAATTCTGTGTTCTCCATTCCATGTTCTAAATTCTGGTTTCTATATCCTCTATTCTATATTCTATACCCTGTGTTCTACATTTTATAGTCTAAATCCTATATTCAGCGTTCTGTATTCTTTTTCTAAATTCTGTGTTCTGCATTCCATGTTCTAATTTCTGGGTTCTATATTCTGTTTTACATATTTTAGATTATGTGTTCTACATTCTATATTTGTATTCTATATTCTGCATTCCGTATTCTACATTATATATTCTGTGTTCTACCTTTTTTTTCTAAATTCAATTTTCTGTATTCTGTATTCTATATTCTAAATTCTGTGTTCTGCATTCCATGTTCTAAATTCTCTTTCCTATATTCTATATTCTGTGTTCCTCTTTCATATTCTAAATTCTGTATTCAGTATTTTGTATTCTATATTGTAAATTCTATTCTCTGCATTCGAGTTCTAAATTCTGGGTTCTATATTTTCTTTTATATATTCTTTATTCTGTGTTCTTCATTCTAGATTCTACATTCTAATTTCTGCATTCAGTATTCTATATTCTAATTTCTGTGTTCTGCATTCTATGTTCTAAATTCTATGTTCAGTATACTGTATTATATATTCTAAATTCTGTGTTAAGCATTCCATGTTCTAAATTCTGTTTTCTGTATTCTTTTTTCCATATTCTATATTCTGTTTTCTACATTCAATATTCAGTATTCTATATTCTGCTTTCCGTATTCTATATTCAATATTCTGTGTTCTACATTCTATATTCTAAATTCTATATTCAGTATTCCGTATGCTATATTCTAAATTCTGTGTTCTCCTTTCCATGTTTTGAATTCTGGATTCTATATTCTCTATTCTACATTCTATATTCTGTGTTCTACACTCTATATTCTAAATTCTATATTCAGTATTCTTTATTCTACATTCTAAATACTGTGTTCTACATTCTATATTCTAAATTGTATATTCAGTATTCAGTATTCTATATTCGAAATTCTGGGTTCTGATTTCCATGTTCCAAAATCTGGCTTAAATATTCTCTTAGCTGTATTTTTTCTTCTGTTTTTTACATTGTATATTCAAAATTATATTTTCAGTATTATGTATACTTTATTCTATATTCCGTGTTCTACATTCAATTATTTTTAATTGTTTATTAAGTATTCTGTATACTATATTCTAAATTCTGTGTTATGCAATCAATGTTGTAAATTCTGGGTTCTATAATCACTTTTCTATATTCTATATTCTGTGTTCTACATTGTATATTCTAAATTCTATATTCAGCATTCTGTATTCTATATTCTAAATTTTGTGTTCTTCATTCTATATTCTAAATTCTATATTCAGTATTATGTATTCTATAATCTAAATTATCTGTTCTGCATTCCATGTTCTAAATTCTCTATTCTTTATTCTATATTCTGTGTTCTTCTTTCTATATTCTAAATTGTATATTCAGTATTCTGTATTCTATATTCTAAATTCTGAGTTCTACATTCTATATTCTAAATTGTATATTCAGTATTCTGTATTCTATATACTAAATTCTGAGTTCTGATTTCCATGTTCCATAATCTGGCTTTAATATGCTCTAAGCTATAGTTTTTATTCTGTTTTCTACATTCTATATTCTAAATTATATATTCCGTATTATGTATTTTATATTCTCTATTCTGTGCTCTACATTCAATTTTTTAATTGTTTATTATGTATTCTGTATACTAGGTTCTAAATTCTGTGTTCTGCAATCCATGTTCTAAATTCTGGGTTCTATATTCTCTTTTCTATTTTCTATATTCTGTGTTCTACATTCTATAGTATAAATTATATATTCAGCATTCTGTATTCTATATTCTAAATTTTGTGTTCTACATTCTATATCCTAAATTTTATATTCAGTATTATGTATTCTATAATTTAATTCTGTGTTCTGCTTTCCATGTACTAAATTCTGGGTTCTCTATTCTATATTCTATATTTTATATTCTGTGTTCTACATTCTTTATTCTAAACTCTATATTCAGTATTCTGTATTCTATATTCTAAATTCTGTGTTCTGCATTCCATGTTCTAAATTCTATACTCAGTATTCTGTATTCTATATTCTAAATTCTGTGTTCTACATTCCATGTTATAAATTCTATATTCAGCATTCTGTATTCTATATTCATAATTTTGTTTTCTACATTTTATATTCTAAATTCTATATTCAGTATTATGTATTCTATCTTCTCAATTCTGTGTTCTGCATTCCATGTTCTAAATTCTGGGTTATACATTCTCTATTGTATATTCTATATTGTGTGTTTTTCATTCTACATTCTACATACTATATTTTGCATTTCGTATACTATATTCTATATTCTGTGTTCTACATTCTATATTCTAAATTCTATATTCAGTATTCTGTATTCTATATTCTACATTATGTGTTCTGCGTTCCATTTCTAAATTCTGGGTTCTGTATTCTGTTTTCCATATTCTATATACTGTTTTCTAATTCGATTTTCTGTATTCTATATTCTGCATTCCGTATTATGTATTCTATATTTTGTGTTCTATAGTCTATACTCTAAATTCTATATTCAGTATTCCATATTCTACATTCTAAATTCTGTGTTCTCCATTCCATGTTCTAAATTCTGGTTTCTATATCCTCTATTCTATATTCTATATCCTGTGTTCTACATTTTATAGTCTAAATCCTATATTCAGCGTTCTGTATTCTTTTTCTAAATTCTGTGTTCTGCATTCCATGTTCTAAATTCTGGGTTCTATATTCTGTTTTACATATTTTATATTATGTGTTCTACATTCTATATTTGTATTCTATATTCTGCATTCCGTATTCTACATTATATATTCTGTGTTCTACCTTTTTTTTCTAAATTCAATTTTCTGTGTTCTGTATTCTATATTCTAAATTCTGTGTTCTGCATTCCATGTTCTATATTCTCTTTCCTATATTCTATATTCTGTGTTCCTCTTTCATATTCTAAATTCTGTATTCAGTATTTTGTATTCTATATTGTAAATTCTATTCTCTGCATTCGAGTTCTAAATTCTGGGTTCTATATTTTCTTTTATATATTCTTTATTCTGTGTTCTTCATTCTAGATTCTACATTCTAATTTCTGCATTCAGTATTCTATATTCTAATTTCTGTGTTCTGCATTCTATGTTCTAAATTCTATGTTCAGTATACTGTATTATATATTCTAAATTCTGTGTTAAGCATTCCATGTTCTAAATTCTGTTTTCTGTATTCTTTTTTCCATATTCTATATTCTGTTTTCTACATTCAATATTCTGTATTCTATATTCTGCTTTCCGTATTCTATATTCAATATTCTGTGTTCTACATTCTATATTCTAAATTCTATATTCAGTATTCCGTATGCTATATTCTAAATTCTGTGTTCTCCTTTCCATGTTTTGAATTCTGGATTCTATATTCTCTATTCTACATTCTATATTCTGTGTTCTACACTCTATATTCTAAATTCTATATTCAGTATTCTTTATTCTACATTCTAAATACTGTGTTCTACATTCTATATTCTAAATTGTATATTCAGTATTCAGTATTCTATATTCGAAATTCTGGGTTCTGATTTCCATGTTCCAAAATCTGGCTTAAATATTCTCTTAGCTGTATTTTTTCTTCTGTTTTTTACATTGTATATTCAAAATTATATTTTCAGTATTATGTATACTTTATTCTATATTCCGTGTTCTACATTCAATTATTTTTAATTGTTTATTAAGTATTCTGTATACTATATTCTAAATTCTGTGTTATGCATTCAATGTTGTAAATTCTGGGTTCTATAATCACTTTTCTATATTCTATATTCTGTGTTCTACATTGTATATTCTAAATTCTATATTCAGCATTCTGTATTCTATATTCTAAATTTTGTGTTCTTCATTCTATATTCTAAATTCTATATTCAGTATTATGTATTCTATAATCTAAATTATCTGTTCTGCATTCCATGTTCTAAATTCTCTATTCTTTATTCTATATTCTGTGTTCTTCTTTCTATATTCTAAATTGTATATTCAGTATTCTGTATTCTATATTCTAAGTTCTGAGTTCTACATTCTATATTCTAAATTGTATATTCAGTATTCTGTATTCTATATACTAAATTCCGAGTTCTGATTTCCATGTTCCATAATCTGGCTTTAATATTCTCTAAGCTATAGTTTTTATTCTGTTTTCTACATTCTATATTCTAAATTATATATTCCGTATTATGTATTTTATATTCTCTATTCTGTGCTCTACATTCAATTTTTTAATTGTTTATTATGTATTCTGTATACTAGGTTCTAAATTCTGTGTTCTGCAATCCATGTTCTAAATTCTGGGTTCTATATTCTCTTTTCTATTTTCTATATTCTGTGTTCTACATTCTATAGTATAAATTATATATTCAGCATTCTGTATTCTATATTCTAAATTTTGTGTTCTACATTCTATATCCTAAATTTTATATTCAGTATTATGTATTCTATAATTTAATTCTGTGTTCTGCTTTCCATGTACTAAATTCTGGGTTCTCTATTCTATATTCTATATTTTATATTCTGTGTTCTACATTCTTTATTCTAAACTCTATATTCAGTATTCTGTATTCTATATTCTAAATTCTGTGTTCTGCATTCCATGTTCTAAATTCTATACTCAGTATTCTGTATTCTATATTCTAAATTCTGTGTTCTACATTCCATGTTATAAATTCTATATTCAGCATTCTGTATTCTATATTCATAATTTTGTTTTCTACATTTTATATTCTAAATTCTATATTCAGTATTATGTATTCTATCTTCTCAATTCTGTGTTCTGCATTCCATGTTCTAAATTCTGGGTTATACATTCTCTATTGTATATTCTATATTGTGTGTTTTTCATTCTACATTCTACATACTATATTTTGCATTTCGTATACTATATTCTATATTCTGTGTTCTACATTCTATATTCTAAATTCTATATTCAGTATTCTGTATTCTATATTCTACATTATGTGTTCTGCGTTCCATTTCTAAATTCTGGGTTCTGTATTCTGTTTTCCATATTCTATATACTGTTTTCTAATTCGATTTTCTGTATTCTATATTCTGCATTCCGTATTATGTATTCTATATTTTGTGTTCTATAGTCTATACTCTAAATTCTATATTCAGTATTCCATATTCTACATTCTAAATTCTGTGTTCTCCATTCCATGTTCTAAATTCTGGTTTCTATATCCTCTATTCTATATTCTATACCCTGTGTTCTACATTTTATAGTCTAAATCCTATATTCAGCGTTCTGTATTCTTTTTCTAAATTCTGTGTTCTGCATTCCATGTTCTAAATTCTGGGTTCTATATTCTGTTTTACATATTTTATATTATGTGTTCTACATTCTATATTTGTATTCTATATTCTGCATTCCGTATTCTACATTATATATTCTGTGTTCTACCTTTTTTTTCTAAATTCAATTTTCTGTGTTCTGTATTCTATATTCTAAATTCTGTGTTCTGCATTCCATGTTCTATATTCTCTTTCCTATATTCTATATTCTGTGTTCCTCTTTCATATTCTAAATTCTGTATTCAGTATTTTGTATTCTATATTGTAAATTCTATTCTCTGCATTCGAGTTCTAAATTCTGGGTTCTATATTTTCTTTTATATATTCTTTATTCTGTGTTCTTCATTCTAGATTCTACATTCTAATTTCTGCATTCAGTATTCTATATTCTAATTTCTGTGTTCTGCATTCTATGTTCTAAATTCTATGTTCAGTATACTGTATTATATATTCTAAATTCTGTGTTAAGCATTCCATGTTCTAAATTCTGTTTTCTGTATTCTTTTTTCCATATTCTATATTCTGTTTTCTACATTCAATATTCTGTATTCTATATTCTGCTTTCCGTATTCTATATTCAATATTCTGTGTTCTACATTCTATATTCTAAATTCTATATTCAGTATTCCGTATGCTATATTCTAAATTCTGTGTTCTCCTTTCCATGTTTTGAATTCTGGATTCTATATTCTCTATTCTACATTCTATATTCTGTGTTCTACACTCTATATTCTAAATTCTATATTCAGTATTCTTTATTCTACATTCTAAATACTGTGTTCTACATTCTATATTCTAAATTGTATATTCAGTATTCAGGATTCTATATTCGAAATTCTGGGTTCTGATTTCCATGTTCCAAAATCTGGCTTAAATATTCTCTTAGCTGTATTTTTTCTTCTGTTTTTTACATTGTATATTCAAAATTATATTTTCAGTATTATGTATACTTTATTCTATATTCCGTGTTCTACATTCAATTATTTTTAATTGTTTATTAAGTATTCTGTATACTATATTCTAAATTCTGTGTTATGCATTCAATGTTGTAAATTCTGGGTTCTATAATCACTTTTCTATATTCTATATTCTGTGTTCTACATTGTATATTCTAAATTCTATATTCAGCATTCTGTATTCTATATTCTAAATTTTGTGTTCTTCATTCTATATTCTAAATTCTATATTCAGTATTATGTATTCTATAATCTAAATTATCTGTTCTGCATTCCATGTTCTAAATTCTCTATTCTTTATTCTATATTCTGTGTTCTTCTTTCTATATTCTAAATTGTATATTCAGTATTCTGTATTCTATATTCTAAGTTCTGAGTTCTACATTCTATATTCTAAATTGTATATTCAGTATTCTGTATTCTATATACTAAATTCCGAGTTCTGATTTCCATGTTCCATAATCTGGCTTTAATATTCTCTAAGCTATAGTTTTTATTCTGTTTTCTACATTCTATATTCTAAATTATATATTCCGTATTATGTATTTTATATTCTCTATTCTGTGCTCTACATTCAATTTTTTAATTGTTTATTATGTATTCTGTATACTAGGTTCTAAATTCTGTGTTCTGCAATCCATGTTCTAAATTCTGGGTTCTATATTCTCTTTTCTATTTTCTATATTCTGTGTTCTACATTCTATAGTATAAATTATATATTCAGCATTCTGTATTCTATATTCTAAATTTTGTGTTCTACATTCTATATCCTAAATTTTATATTCAGTATTATGTATTCTATAATTTAATTCTGTGTTCTGCTTTCCATGTACTAAATTCTGGGTTCTCTATTCTATATTCTATATTTTATATTCTGTGTTCTACATTCTTTATTCTAAACTCTATATTCAGTATTCTGTATTCTATATTCTAAATTCTGTGTTCTGCATTCCATGTTCTAAATTCTATACTCAGTATTCTGTATTCTATATTCTAAATTCTGTGTTCTACATTCCATGTTATAAATTCTATATTCAGCATTCTGTATTCTATATTCATAATTTTGTTTTCTACATTTTATATTCTAAATTCTATATTCAGTATTATGTATTCTATCTTCTCAATTCTGTGTTCTGCATTCCATGTTCTAAATTCTGGGTTATACATTCTCTATTGTATATTCTATATTGTGTGTTTTTCATTCTACATTCTACATACTATATTTTGCATTTCGTATACTATATTCTATATTCTGTGTTCTACATTCTATATTCTAAATTCTATATTCAGTATTCTGTATTCTATATTCTACATTATGTGTTCTGCGTTCCATTTCTAAATTCTGGGTTCTGTATTCTGTTTTCCATATTCTATATACTGTTTTCTAATTCGATTTTCTGTATTCTATATTCTGCATTCCGTATTATGTATTCTATATTTTGTGTTCTATAGTCTATACTCTAAATTCTATATTCAGTATTCCATATTCTACATTCTAAATTCTGTGTTCTCCATTCCATGTTCTAAATTCTGGTTTCTATATCCTCTATTCTATATTCTATACCCTGTGTTCTACATTTTATAGTCTAAATCCTATATTCAGCGTTCTGTATTCTTTTTCTAAATTCTGTGTTCTGCATTCCATGTTCTAATTTCTGGGTTCTATATTCTGTTTTACATATTTTATATTATGTGTTCTACATTCTATATTTGTATTCTATATTCTGCATTCCGTATTCTACATTATATATTCTGTGTTCTACCTTTTTTTTCTAAATTCAATTTTCTGTATTCTGTATTCTATATTCTAAATTCTGTGTTCTGCATTCCATGTTCTAAATTCTCTTTCCTATACTCTATATTCTGTGTTCCTCTTTCATATTCTAAATTCTGTATTCAGTATTTTGTATTCTATATTGTAAATTCTATTCTCTGCATTCGAGTTCTAAATTCTGGGTTCTATATTTTCTTTTATATATTCTTTATTCTGTGTTCTTCATTCTAGATTCTACATTCTAATTTCTGCATTCAGTATTCTATATTCTAATTTCTGTGTTCTGCATTCTATGTTCTAAATTCTATGTTCAGTATACTGTATTATATATTCTAAATTCTGTGTTAAGCATTCCATGTTCTAAATTCTGTTTTCTGTATTCTTTTTTCCATATTCTATATTCTGTTTTCTACATTCAATATTCTGTATTCTATATTCTGCTTTCCGTATTCTATATTCAATATTCTGTGTTCTACATTCTATATTCTAAATTCTATATTCAGTATTCCGTATGCTATATTCTAAATTCTGTGTTCTCCTTTCCATGTTTTGAATTCTGGATTCTATATTCTCTATTCTACATTCTATATTCTGTGTTCTACACTCTATATTCTAAATTCTATATTCAGTATTCTTTATTCTACATTCTAAATACTGTGTTCTACATTCTATATTCTAAATTGTATATTCAGTATTCAGTATTCTATATTCGAAATTCTGGGTTCTGATTTCCATGTTCCAAAATCTGGCTTAAATATTCTCTTAGCTGTATTTTTTCTTCTGTTTTTTACATTGTATATTCAAAATTATATTTTCAGTATTATGTATACTTTATTCTATATTCCGTGTTCTACATTCAATTATTTTTAATTGTTTATTAAGTATTCTGTATACTATATTCTAAATTCTGTGTTATGCATTCAATGTTGTAAATTCTGGGTTCTATAATCACTTTTCTATATTCTGTATTCTGTGTTCTACATTGTATATTCTAAATTCTATATTCAGCATTCTGTATTCTATATTCTAAATTTTGTGTTCTTCATTCTATATTCTAAATTCTATATTCAGTATTATGTATTCTATAATCTAAATTATCTGTTCTGCATTCCATGTTCTAAATTCTCTATTCTTTATTCTATATTCTGTGTTCTTCTTTCTATATTCTAAATTGTATATTCAGTATTCTGTATTCTATATTCTAAGTTCTGAGTTCTACATTCTATATTCTAAATTGTATATTCAGTATTCTGTATTCTATATACTAAATTCTGAGTTCTGATTTCCATGTTCCATAATCTGGCTTTAATATTCTCTAAGCTATAGTTTTTATTCTGTTTTCTACATTCTATATTCTAAATTATATATTCCGTATTATGTATTTTATATTCTCTATTCTGTGCTCTACATTCAATTTTTTAATTGTTTATTATGTATTCTGTATACTAGGTTCTAAATTCTGTGTTCTGCAATCCATGTTCTAAATTCTGGGTTCTATATTCTCTTTTCTATTTTCTATATTCTGTGTTCTACATTCTATAGTATAAATTATATATTCAGCATTCTGTATTCTATATTCTAAATTTTGTGTTCTACATTCTATATCCTAAATTTTATATTCAGTATTATGTATTCTATAATTTAATTCTGTGTTCTGCTTTCCATGTACTAAATTCTGGGTTCTCTATTCTATATTCTATATTTTATATTCTGTGTTCTACATTCTTTATTCTAAACTCTATATTCAGTATTCTGTATTCTATATTCTAAATTCTGTGTTCTGCATTCCATGTTCTAAATTCTATACTCAGTGTTCTGTATTCTATATTCTAAATTCTGTGTTCTACATTCCATGTTATAAATTCTATATTCAGCATTCTGTATTCTATATTCATAATTTTGTTTTCTACATTTTATATTCTAAATTCTATATTCAGTATTATGTATTCTATCTTCTCAATTCTGTGTTCTGCATTCCATGTTCTAAATTCTGGGTTATACATTCTCTATTGTATATTCTATATTGTGTGTTTTTCATTCTACATTCTACATACTATATTTTGCATTTCGTATACTATATTCTATATTCTGTGTTCTACATTCTATATTCTAAATTCTATATTCAGTATTCTGTATTCTATATTCTACATTATGTGTTCTGCGTTCCATTTCTAAATTCTGGGTTCTGTATTCTGTTTTCCATATTCTATATACTGTTTTCTAATTCGATTTTCTGTATTCTATATTCTGCATTCCGTATTATGTATTCTATATTTTGTGTTCTATAGTCTATACTCTAAATTCTATATTCAGTATTCCATATTCTACATTCTAAATTCTGTGTTCTCCATTCCATGTTCTAAATTCTGGTTTCTATATCCTCTATTCTATATTCTATATCCTGTGTTCTACATTTTATAGTCTAAATCCTATATTCAGCGTTCTGTATTCTTTTTCTAAATTCTGTGTTCTGCATTCCATGTTCTAAATTCTGGGTTCTATATTCTGTTTTACATATTTTATATTATGTGTTCTACATTCTATATTTGTATTCTATATTCTGCATTCCGTATTCTACATTATATATTCTGTGTTCTACCTTTTTTTTCTAAATTCAATTTTCTGTATTCTGTATTCTATATTCTAAATTCTGTGTTCTGCATTCCATGTTCTAAATTCTCTTTCCTATACTCTATATTCTGTGTTCCTCTTTCATATTCTAAATTCTGTATTCAGTATTTTGTATTCTATATTGTAAATTCTATTCTCTGCATTCGAGTTCTAAATTCTGGGTTCTATATTTTCTTTTATATATTCTTTATTCTGTGTTCTTCATTCTAGATTCTACATTCTAATTTCTGCATTCAGTATTCTATATTCTAATTTCTGTGTTCTGCATTCTATGTTCTAAATTCTATGTTCAGTATACTGTATTATATATTCTAACTTCTGTGTTAAGCATTCCATGTTCTAAATTCTGTTTTCTGTATTCTTTTTTCCATATTCTATATTCTGTTTTCTACATTCAGTATTCTGTATTCTATATTCTGCTTTCCGTATTCTATATTCAATATTCTGTGTTCTACATTCTATATTCTAAATTCTATATTCAGTATTCCGTATGCTATATTCTAAATTCTGTGTTCTCCTTTCCATGTTTTGAATTCTGGATTCTATATTCTCTATTCTACATTCTATATTCTGTGTTCTACACTCTATATTCTAAATTCTATATTCAGTATCCTTTATTCTACATTCCAAATACTGTGTTCTACATTCTATATTCTAAATTGTATATTCAGTATTCAGTATTCTATATTCGAAATTCTGGGTTCTGATTTCCATGTTCCAAAATCTGGCTTAAATATTCTCTTAGCTGTATTTTTTCTTCTGTTTTTTACATTGTATATTCAAAATTATATTTTCAGTATTATGTATACTTTATTCTATATTCCGTGTTCTACATTCAATTATTTTTAATTGTTTATTAAGTATTCTGTATACTATATTCTAAATTCTGTGTTATGCAATCAATGTTGTAAATTCTGGGTTCTATAATCACTTTTCTATATTCTATATTCTGTGTTCTACATTGTATATTCTAAATTCTATATTCAGCATTCTGTATTCTATATTCTAAATTTTGTGTTCTTCATTCTATATTCTAAATTCTATATTCAGTATTATGTATTCTATAATCTAAATTATCTGTTCTGCATTCCATGTTCTAAATTCTCTATTCTTTATTCTATATTCTGTGTTCTTCTTTCTATATTCTAAATTGTATATTCAGTATTCTGTATTCTATATTCTAAATTCTGAGTTCTACATTCTATATTCTAAATTGTATATTCAGTATTCTGTATTCTATATACTAAATTCTGAGTTCTGATTTCCATGTTCCATAATCTGGCTTTAATATTCTCTAAGCTATAGTTTTTATTCTGTTTTCTACATTCTATATTCTAAATTATATATTCCGTATTATGTATTTTATATTCTCTATTCTGTGCTCTACATTCAATTTTTTAATTGTTTATTATGTATTCTGTATACTAGGTTCTAAATTCTGTGTTCTGCAATCCATGTTCTAAATTCTGGGTTCTATATCCTCTTTTCTATTTTCTATATTCTGTGTTCAACATTCTATAGTATAAATTATATATTCAGCATTCTGTATTCTATATTCTAAATTTTGTGTTCTACATTCTATATCCTAAATTTTATATTCAGTATTATGTATTCTATAATTTAATTCTGTGTTCTGCTTTCCATGTACTAAATTCTGGGTTCTCTATTCTATATTCTATATTTTATATTCTGTGTTCTACATTCTTTATTCTAAACTCTATATTCAGTATTCTGTATTCTATATTCTAAATTCTGTGTTCTGCATTCCATGTTCTAAATTCTATACTCAGTATTCTGTATTCTATATTCTAAATTCTGTGTTCTACATTCCATGTTATAAATTCTATATTCAGCATTCTGTATTCTATATTCATAATTTTGTTTTCTACATTTTATATTCTAAATTCTATATTCAGTATTATGTATTCTATCTTCTCAATTCTGTGTTCTGCATTCCATGTTCTAAATTCTGGGTTATACATTCTCTATTGTATATTCTATATTGTGTGTTTTTCATTCTACATTCTACATACTATATTTTGCATTTCGTATACTATATTCTATATTCTGTGTTCTACATTCTATATTCTAAATTCTATATTCAGTATTCTGTATTCTATATTCTACATTATGTGTTCTGCGTTCCATTTCTAAATTCTGGGTTCTGTATTCTGTTTTCCATATTCTGTATACTGTTTTCTAATTCGATTTTCTGTATTCTATATTCTGCATTCCGTATTATGTATTCTATATTTTGTGTTCTATAGTCTATACTCTAAATTCTATATTCAGTATTCCATATTCTACATTCTAAATTCTGTGTTCTCCATTCCATGTTCTAAATTCTGGTTTCTATATCCTCTATTCTATATTCTATACCCTGTGTTCTACATTTTATAGTCTAAATCCTATATTCAGCGTTCTGTATTCTTTTTCTAAATTCTGTGTTCTGCATTCCATGTTCTAATTTCTGGGTTCTATATTCTGTTTTACATAATTTATATTATGTGTTCTACATTCTATATTTGTATTCTATATTCTGCATTCCGTATTCTACATTATATATTCTGTGTTCTACCTTTTTTTTCTAAATTCAATTTTCTGTATTCTGTATTCTATATTCTAAATTCTGTGTTCTGCATTCCATGTTCTAAATTCTCTTTCCTATATTCTATATTCTGTGTTCCTCTTTCATATTCTAAATTCTGTATTCAGTATTTTGTATTCTATATTGTAAATTCTATTCTCTGCATTCGAGTTCTAAATTCTGGGTTCTATATTTTCTTTTATATATTCTTTATTCTGTGTTCTTCATTCTAGATTCTACATTCTAATTTCTGCATTCAGTATTCTATATTCTAATTTCTGTGTTCTGCATTCTATGTTCTAAATTCTATGTTCAGTATACTGTATTATATATTCTAAATTCTGTGTTAAGCATTCCATGTTCTAAATTCTGGTTTCTACATTCTCTATTCTATATACTACATTGTGTGTTTTTCATTCTAGATTCTACATACTATATTTTGCATTCCATATACTATATTCTATATTGTGTGTTCTACATTCTATATTCAGTATTTCGTATTCTATATTCTAAATTATATGTTCTGCGTTCCATTTCTAAATTCGGTTTCTGTATTCTGTTTACCATATTCTATATTCTGTTTTCTAAATTCTGTGCTCTGTATTCTATATTCTGCATTCCGTATTATATATTCTATATTTTGTGTTCCTTATTCTATATTCTATATTCTGTGTTCTGCATTACATGTTCAAAATTCTGGGTTCTATATCCAAAATTCTATATTCTATATCCTGTGTTCTACATTCTATAGTCTTAATCCTATATTCAGCGTTCTGTATTCTATATACTAAACTCTGTTTTCTGCATTACATGTTCTCTATTCTGGGTTCTAAATTCTGTTTTCCATATTTTATATTCTGTGTTCTACATTCTATATTCTGTATTCTATATTCTGCATTCCGTATTCTACATTATATATTCTGGGTTCTACCTTCTATTTTCTAAATTCTTTATTCAGTATTCTGTATTCTATATTCTAAATTCTGTGTTCTGCATTCCATGTTCTAAATTCTCTTTTCTATATTCTAAATTCTGTGTTAACTTTCTATATTCTAAATCCTATTTTCAGTGTTCTGTATTTTATATTATATATTCTGTTTTCTCCATTCCATTTCTAAATTCTGGGTTCTATATTGTTTTTTATATACTTTATATTCTGTATTCTTCGTTCTGGATTCTACATTCTGAATTCTGAATTCGGTATTCTATATTCTTTATTTTGTGTTCTAAATTCTATATTCTGTATACTATATCCTGCATTCCGTATTCTATATTCTATATTCTGTGTTCTACATTCTTTATTCTAAATTCTATATTCAGTAGTCTGTATACTATATTCTAAATTCTGTGTTATGCATCCCATGTTCTAAATTCTGGGTTCTATATTCTGTTTTCAATATTTTATATTCTGTGTTCTAAATTCTATATTCTGTATTCTATAATCTGCATTCCGTATTCTCCATTATATATTCTGTGTTTTTCCTTCTATATTCCAAATTCTATATTCAGTATTCTGTATACTATATTGCAAATTCTGTGTTCTGCATTCCATTTTCTATATTCTTGCTTCTACATCGTTTATTCTATAATCTAAATTCTGTGTTCTGCATTCCATGTTGTAAATTCTATATTCAGTATTCTCTATTCTATATTCTAAATTCTGAGTTCTGCATTCTATATTTTAAATTATATATTCAGTATTCTGTATACTATATTCTAAATTCTGTGTTCTGCATCCAATGTTCTAAATTCTGGGTTCTGTATTCTGTTTCCATAATCTATATTCTGTGTTCAAAATTTTATATTCTGTATACTATATTCTGCATTCCGTATTCTATATTCTATATTCTGTGTTCTAAATTCTATATTCTAAATTCCATATTCAGTAATATGTATACTATATTCTTAATCTGTGTTCTGCATTCCATGTTCTAAATTCTCTATTCTATATTCTATATTCTTGTTAAACTTTCTATATTCTGAATTCTATATTCAGTACTCTGTATTCTATATTTTATATTCTGTGTTCTGCATTCCATGTTCTCAATTCTATATTCTGTAAACTGTATTCTATATTCTTAATTCTGTGTTCTGCATTCCATGTTCTAAATTCTGTTTTCTGTATTCTTTTTTCCATATTCTATATTCTGTTTTCTACATTCAATATTCTGTATTCTATATTCTGCTTTCCGTATTCTATATTCAATATTCTGTGTTCTACATTCTATATTCTAAATTCTATATTCAGTATTCCGTATGCTATATTCTAAATTCTGTGTTCTCCTTTCCGTGTTTTGAATTCTGGATTCTATATTCTCTATTCTACATTCTATATTCTGTGTTCTACACTCTATATTCTAAATTCTATATTTAGTATTCTTTATTCTATATTCTAAATACTGCGTTCTACATTCTATATTCTAAATTGTATATTCAGTATTCAGTATTCTATATTCGAAATTCTGGGTTCTGATTTCCATGTTCCAAAATCTGGCTTAAATATTCTCTTAGCTGTATTTTTTCTTCTGTTTTTTACATTGTATATTCAAAATTATATTTTCAGTATTATGTATACTTTATTCTATATTCCGTGTTCTACATTCAATTATTTTTAATTGTTTATTAAGTATTCTGTATACTATATTCTAAATTCTGTGTTATGCATTCAATGTTGTAAATTCTGGGTTCTATAATCACTTTTCTATATTCTATATTCTGTGTTCTACATTGTATATTCTAAATTCTATATTCAGCATTCTGTATTCTATATTCTAAATTTTGTGTTCTTCATTCTATATTCTAAATTCTATATTCAGTATTATGTATTCTATAATCTAAATTATCTGTTCTGCATTCCATGTTCTAAATTCTCTATTCTTTATTCTATATTCTGTGTTCTTCTTTCTATATTCTAAATTGTATATTCAGTATTCTGTATTCTATATTCTAAGTTCTGAGTTCTACATTCTATATTCTAAATTGTATATTCAGTATTCTGTATTCTATATACTAAATTCTGAGTTCTGATTTCCATGTTCCATAATCTGGCTTTAATATTCTCTAAGCTATAGTTTTTATTCTGTTTTCTACATTCTATATTCTAAATTATATATTCCGTATTATGTATTTTATATTCTCTATTCTGTGCTCTACATTCAATTTTTTAATTGTTTATTATGTATTCTGTATACTAGGTTCTAAATTCTGTGTTCTGCAATCCATGTTCTAAATTCTGGGTTCTATATTCTCTTTTCTATTTTCTATATTCTGTGTTCTACATTCTATAGTATAAATTATATATTCAGCATTCTGTATTCTATATTCTAAATTTTGTGTTCTACATTCTATATCCTAGATTTTATATTCAGTATTATGTATTCTATAATTTAATTCTGTGTTCTGCTTTCCATGTACTAAATTCTGGGTTCTCTATTCTATATTCTATATTTTATATTCTGTGTTCTACATTCTTTATTCTAAACTCTATATTCAGTATTCTGTATTCTATATTCTAAATTCTGTGTTCTGCATTCCATGTTCTAAATTCTATACTCAGTGTTCTGTATTCTATATTCTAAATTCTGTGTTCTACATTCCATGTTATAAATTCTATATTCAGCATTCTGTATTCTATATTCATAATTTTGTTTTCTACATTTTATATTCTAAATTCTATATTCAGTATTATGTATTCTATCTTCTCAATTCTGTGTTCTGCATTCCATGTTCTAAATTCTGGGTTATACATTCTCTATTGTATATTCTATATTGTGTGTTTTTCATTCTACATTCTACATACTATATTTTGCATTTCGTATACTATATTCTATATTCTGTGTTCTACATTCTATATTCTAAATTCTATATTCAGTATTCTGTATTCTATATTCTACATTATGTGTTCTGCGTTCCATTTCTAAATTCTGGGTTCTGTATTCTGTTTTCCATATTCTATATACTGTTTTCTAATTCGATTTTCTGTATTCTATATTCTGCATTCCGTATTATGTATTCTATATTTTGTGTTCTATAGTCTATACTCTAAATTCTATATTCAGTATTCCATATTCTACATTCTAAATTCTGTGTTCTCCATTCCATGTTCTAAATTCTGGTTTCTATATCCTCTATTCTATATTCTATATCCTGTGTTCTACATTTTATAGTCTAAATCCTATATTCAGCGTTCTGTATTCTTTTTCTAAATTCTGTGTTCTGCATTCCATGTTCTAAATTCTGGGTTCTAAATTCTGTTTTACATATTTTATATTATGTGTTCTACATTCTATATTTGTATTCTATATTCTGCATTCCGTATTCTACATTATATATTCTGTGTTCTACCTTTTTTTTCTAAATTCAATTTTCTGTATTCTGTATTCTATATTCTAAATTCTGTGTTCTGCATTCCATGTTCTAAATTCTCTTTCCTATACTCTATATTCTGTGTTCCTCTTTCATATTCTAAATTCTGTATTCAGTATTTTGTATTCTATATTGTAAATTCTATTCTCTGCATTCGAGTTCTAAATTCTGGGTTCTATATTTTCTTTTATATATTCTTTATTCTGTGTTCTTCATTCTAGATTCTACATTCTAATTTCTGCATTCAGTATTCTATATTCTAATTTCTGTGTTCTGCATTCTATGTTCTAAATTCTATGTTCAGTATACTGTATTATATATTCTAAATTCTGTGTTAAGCATTCCATGTTCTAAATTCTGTTTTCTGTATTCTTTTTTCCATATTCTATATTCTGTTTTCTACATTCAGTATTCTGTATTCTATATTCTGCTTTCCGTATTCTATATTCAATATTCTGTGTTCTACATTCTATATTCTAAATTCTATATTCAGTATTCCGTATGCTATATTCTAAATTCTGTGTTCTCCTTTCCATGTTTTGAATTCTGGATTCTATATTCTCTATTCTACATTCTATATTCTGTGTTCTACACTCTATATTCTAAATTCTATATTCAGTATCCTTTATTCTACATTCCAAATACTGTGTTCTACATTCTATATTCTAAATTGTATATTCAGTATTCAGTATTCTATATTCGAAATTCTGGGTTCTGATTTCCATGTTCCAAAATCTGGCTTAAATATTCTCTTAGCTGTATTTTTTCTTCTGTTTTTTACATTGTATATTCAAAATTATATTTTCAGTATTATGTATACTTTATTCTATATTCCGTGTTCTACATTCAATTATTTTTAATTGTTTATTAAGTATTCTGTATACTATATTCTAAATTCTGTGTTATGCAATCAATGTTGTAAATTCTGGGTTCTATAATCACTTTTCTATATTCTATATTCTGTGTTCTACATTGTATATTCTAAATTCTATATTCAGCATTCTGTATTCTATATTCTAAATTTTGTGTTCTTCATTCTATATTCTAAATTCTATATTCAGTATTATGTATTCTATAATCTAAATTATCTGTTCTGCATTCCATGTTCTAAATTCTCTATTCTTTATTCTATATTCTGTGTTCTTCTTTCTATATTCTAAATTGTATATTCAGTATTCTGTATTCTATATTCTAAATTCTGAGTTCTACATTCTATATTCTAAATTGTATATTCAGTATTCTGTATTCTATATACTAAATTCTGAGTTCTGATTTCCATGTTCCATAATCTGGCTTTAATATTCTCTAAGCTATAGTTTTTATTCTGTTTTCTACATTCTATATTCTAAATTATATATTCCGTATTATGTATTTTATATTCTCTATTCTGTGCTCTACATTCAATTTTTTAATTGTTTATTATGTATTCTGTATACTAGGTTCTAAATTCTGTGTTCTGCAATCCATGTTCTAAATTCTGGGTTCTATATCCTCTTTTCTATTTTCTATATTCTGTGTTCAACATTCTATAGTATAAATTATATATTCAGCATTCTGTATTCTATATTCTAAATTTTGTGTTCTACATTCTATATCCTAAATTTTATATTCAGTATTATGTATTCTATAATTTAATTCTGTGTTCTGCTTTCCATGTACTAAATTCTGGGTTCTCTATTCTATATTCTATATTTTATATTCTGTGTTCTACATTCTTTATTCTAAACTCTATATTCAGTATTCTGTATTCTATATTCTAAATTCTGTGTTCTGCATTCCATGTTCTAAATTCTATACTCAGTATTCTGTATTCTATATTCTAAATTCTGTGTTCTACATTCCATGTTATAAATTCTATATTCAGCATTCTGTATTCTATATTCATAATTTTGTTTTCTACATTTTATATTCTAAATTCTATATTCAGTATTATGTATTCTATCTTCTCAATTCTGTGTTCTGCATTCCATGTTCTAAATTCTGGGTTATACATTCTCTATTGTATATTCTATATTGTGTGTTTTTCATTCTACATTCTACATACTATATTTTGCATTTCGTATACTATATTCTATATTCTGTGTTCTACATTCTATATTCTAAATTCTATATTCAGTATTCTGTATTCTATATTCTACATTATGTGTTCTGCGTTCCATTTCTAAATTCTGGGTTCTGTATTCTGTTTTCCATATTCTATATACTGTTTTCTAATTCGATTTTCTGTATTCTATATTCTGCATTCCGTATTATGTATTCTATATTTTGTGTTCTATAGTCTATACTCTAAATTCTATATTCAGTATTCCATATTCTACATTCTAAATTCTGTGTTCTCCATTCCATGTTCTAAATTCTGGTTTCTATATCCTCTATTCTATATTCTATACCCTGTGTTCTACATTTTATAGTCTAAATCCTATATTCAGCGTTCTGTATTCTTTTTCTAAATTCTGTGTTCTGCATTCCATGTTCTAATTTCTGGGTTCTATATTCTGTTTTACATAATTTATATTATGTGTTCTACATTCTATATTTGTATTCTATATTCTGCATTCCGTATTCTACATTATATATTCTGTGTTCTACCTTTTTTTTCTAAATTCAATTTTCTGTGTTCTGTATTCTATATTCTAAATTCTGTGTTCTGCATTCCATGTTCTATATTCTCTTTCCTATATTCTATATTCTGTGTTCCTCTTTCATATTCTAAATTCTGTATTCAGTATTTTGTATTCTATATTGTAAATTCTATTCTCTGCATTCGAGTTCTAAATTCTGGGTTCTATATTTTCTTTTATATATTCTTTATTCTGTGTTCTTCATTCTAGATTCTACATTCTAATTTCTGCATTCAGTATTCTATATTCTAATTTCTGTGTTCTGCATTCTATGTTCTAAATTCTATGTTCAGTATACTGTATTATATATTCTAAATTCTGTGTTAAGCATTCCATGTTCTAAATTCTGTTTTCTGTATTCTTTTTTCCATATTCTATATTCTGTTTTCTACATTCAATATTCTGTATTCTATATTCTGCTTTCCGTATTCTATATTCAATATTCTGTGTTCTACATTCTATATTCTAAATTCTATATTCAGTATTCCGTATGCTATATTCTAAATTCTGTGTTCTCCTTTCCATGTTTTGAATTCTGGATTCTATATTCTCTATTCTACATTCTATATTCTGTGTTCTACACTCTATATTCTAAATTCTATATTCAGTATTCTTTATTCTACATTCTAAATACTGTGTTCTACATTCTATATTCTAAATTGTATATTCAGTATTCAGTATTCTATATTCGAAATTCTGGGTTCTGATTTCCATGTTCCAAAATCTGGCTTAAATATTCTCTTAGCTGTATTTTTTCTTCTGTTTTTTACATTGTATATTCAAAATTATATTTTCAGTATTATGTATACTTTATTCTATATTCCGTGTTCTACATTCAATTATTTTTAATTGTTTATTAAGTATTCTGTATACTATATTCTAAATTCTGTGTTATGCATTCAATGTTGTAAATTCTGGGTTCTATAATCACTTTTCTATATTCTGTATTCTGTGTTCTACATTGTATATTCTAAATTCTATATTCAGCATTCTGTATTCTATATTCTAAATTTTGTGTTCTTCATTCTATATTCTAAATTCTATATTCAGTATTATGTATTCTATAATCTAAATTATCTGTTCTGCATTCCATGTTCTAAATTCTCTATTCTTTATTCTATATTCTGTGTTCTTCTTTCTATATTCTAAATTGTATATTCAGTATTCTGTATTCTATATTCTAAGTTCTGAGTTCTACATTCTATATTCTAAATTGTATATTCAGTATTCTGTATTCTATATACTAAATTCCGAGTTCTGATTTCCATGTTCCATAATCTGGCTTTAATATTCTCTAAGCTATAGTTTTTATTCTGTTTTCTACATTCTATATTCTAAATTATATATTCCGTATTATGTATTTTATATTCTCTATTCTGTGCTCTACATTCAATTTTTTAATTGTTTATTATGTATTCTGTATACTAGGTTCTAAATTCTGTGTTCTGCAATCCATGTTCTAAATTCTGGGTTCTATATTCTCTTTTCTATTTTCTATATTCTGTGTTCTACATTCTATAGTATAAATTATATATTCAGCATTCTGTATTCTATATTCTAAATTTTGTGTTCTACATTCTATATCCTAAATTTTATATTCAGTATTATGTATTCTATAATTTAATTCTGTGTTCTGCTTTCCATGTACTAAATTCTGGGTTCTCTATTCTATATTCTATATTTTATATTCTGTGTTCTACATTCTTTATTCTAAACTCTATATTCAGTATTCTGTATTCTATATTCTAAATTCTGTGTTCTGCATTCCATGTTCTAAATTCTATACTCAGTATTCTGTATTCTATATTCTAAATTCTGTGTTCTACATTCCATGTTATAAATTCTATATTCAGCATTCTGTATTCTATATTCATAATTTTGTTTTCTACATTTTATATTCTAAATTCTATATTCAGTATTATGTATTCTATCTTCTCAATTCTGTGTTCTGCATTCCATGTTCTAAATTCTGGGTTATACATTCTCTATTGTATATTCTATATTGTGTGTTTTTCATTCTACATTCTACATACTATATTTTGCATTTCGTATACTATATTCTATATTCTGTGTTCTACATTCTATATTCTAAATTCTATATTCAGTATTCTGTATTCTATATTCTACATTATGTGTTCTGCGTTCCATTTCTAAATTCTGGGTTCTGTATTCTGTTTTCCATATTCTATATACTGTTTTCTAATTCGATTTTCTGTATTCTATATTCTGCATTCCGTATTATGTATTCTATATTTTGTGTTCTATAGTCTATACTCTAAATTCTATATTCAGTATTCCATATTCTACATTCTAAATTCTGTGTTCTCCATTCCATGTTCTAAATTCTGGTTTCTATATCCTCTATTCTATATTCTATACCCTGTGTTCTACATTTTATAGTCTAAATCCTATATTCAGCGTTCTGTATTCTTTTTCTAAATTCTGTGTTCTGCATTCCATGTTCTAAATTCTGGGTTCTATATTCTGTTTTACATATTTTATATTATGTGTTCTACATTCTATATTTGTATTCTATATTCTGCATTCCGTATTCTACATTATATATTCTGTGTTCTACCTTTTTTTTCTAAATTCAATTTTCTGTATTCTGTATTCTATATTCTAAATTCTGTGTTCTGCATTCCATGTTCTAAATTCTCTTTCCTATATTCTATATTCTGTGTTCCTCTTTCATATTCTAAATTCTGTTTTCAGTATTTTGTATTCTATATTGTAAATTCTATTCTCTGCATTCGAGTTCTAAATTCTGGGTTCTAAATTTTCTTTTATATATTCTTTATTCTGTGTTCTTCATTCTAGATTCTACATTCTAATTTCTGCATTCAGTATTCTATATTCTAATTTCTGTGTTCTGCATTCTATGTTCTAAATTCTATGTTCAGTATACTGTATTATATATTCTAAATTCTGTGTTAAGCATTCCATGTTCTAAATTCTGTTTTCTGTATTCTTTTTTCCATATTCTATATTCTGTTTTCTACATTCAATATTCTGTATTCTATATTCTGCTTTCCGTATTCTATATTCAATATTCTGTGTTCTACATTCTATATTCTAAATTCTATATTCAGTATTCCGTATGCTATATTCTAAATTCTGTGTTCTCCTTTCCATGTTTTGAATTCTGGATTCTATATTCTCTATTCTACATTCTATATTCTGTGTTCTACACTCTATATTCTAAATTCTATATTCAGTATTCTTTATTCTACATTCTAAATACTGTGTTCTACATTCTATATTCTAAATTGTATATTCAGTATTCAGTATTCTATATTCGAAATTCTGGGTTCTGATTTCCATGTTCCAAAATCTGGCTTAAATATTCTCTTAGCTGTATTTTTTCTTCTGTTTTTTACATTGTATATTCAAAATTATATTTTCAGTATTATGTATACTTTATTCTATATTCCGTGTTCTACATTCAATTATTTTTAATTGTTTATTAAGTATTCTGTATACTATATTCTAAATTCTGTGTTATGCAATCAATGTTGTAAATTCTGGGTTCTATAATCACTTTTCTATATTCTATATTCTGTGTTCTACATTGTATATTCTAAATTCTATATTCAGCATTCTGTATTCTATATTCTAAATTTTGTGTTCTTCATTCTATATTCTAAATTCTATATTCAGTATTATGTATTCTATAATCTAAATTATCTGTTCTGCATTCCATGTTCTAAATTCTCTATTCTTTATTCTATATTCTGTGTTCTTCTTTCTATATTCTAAATTGTATATTCAGTATTCTGTATTCTATATTCTAAATTCTGAGTTCTACATTCTATATTCTAAATTGTATATTCAGTATTCTGTATTCTATATACTAAATTCTGAGTTCTGATTTCCATGTTCCATAATCTGGCTTTAATATTCTCTAAGCTATAGTTTTTATTCTGTTTTCTACATTCTATATTCTAAATTATATATTCCGTATTATGTATTTTATATTCTCTATTCTGTGCTCTACATTCAATTTTTTAATTGTTTATTATGTATTCTGTATACTAGGTTCTAAATTCTGTGTTCTGCAATCCATGTTCTAAATTCTGGGTTCTATATTCTCTTTTCTATTTTCTATATTCTGTGTTCTACATTCTATAGTATAAATTATATATTCAGCATTCTGTATTCTATATTCTAAATTTTGTGTTCTACATTCTATATCCTAAATTTTATATTCAGTATTATGTATTCTATAATTTAATTCTGTGTTCTGCTTTCCATGTACTAAATTCTGGGTTCTCTATTCTATATTCTATATTTTATATTCTGTGTTCTACATTCTTTATTCTAAACTCTATATTCAGTATTCTGTATTCTATATTCTAAATTCTGTGTTCTGCATTCCATGTTCTAAATTCTATACTCAGTATTCTGTATTCTATATTCTAAATTCTGTGTTCTACATTCCATGTTATAAATTCTATATTCAGCATTCTGTATTCTATATTCATAATTTTGTTTTCTACATTTTATATTCTAAATTCTATATTCAGTATTATGTATTCTATCTTCTCAATTCTGTGTTCTGCATTCCATGTTCTAAATTCTGGGTTATACATTCTCTATTGTATATTCTATATTGTGTGTTTTTCATTCTACATTCTACATACTATATTTTGCATTTCGTATACTATATTCTATATTCTGTGTTCTACATTCTATATTCTAAATTCTATATTCAGTATTCTGTATTCTATATTCTACATTATGTGTTCTGCGTTCCATTTCTAAATTCTGGGTTCTGTATTCTGTTTTCCATATTCTATATACTGTTTTCTAATTCGATTTTCTGTATTCTATATTCTGCATTCCGTATTATGTATTCTATATTTTGTGTTCTATAGTCTATACTCTAAATTCTATATTCAGTATTCCATATTCTACATTCTAAATTCTGTGTTCTCCATTCCATGTTCTAAATTCTGGTTTCTATATCCTCTATTCTATATTCTATACCCTGTGTTCTACATTTTATAGTCTAAATCCTATATTCAGCGTTCTGTATTCTTTTTCTAAATTCTGTGTTCTGCATTCCATGTTCTAATTTCTGGGTTCTATATTCTGTTTTACATATTTTAGATTATGTGTTCTACATTCTATATTTGTATTCTATATTCTGCATTCCGTATTCTACATTATATATTCTGTGTTCTACCTTTTTTTTCTAAATTCAATTTTCTGTATTCTGTATTCTATATTCTAAATTCTGTGTTCTGCATTCCATGTTCTAAATTCTCTTTCCTATATTCTATATTCTGTGTTCCTCTTTCATATTCTAAATTCTGTATTCAGTATTTTGTATTCTATATTGTAAATTCTATTCTCTGCATTCGAGTTCTAAATTCTGGGTTCTATATTTTCTTTTATATATTCTTTATTCTGTGTTCTTCATTCTAGATTCTACATTCTAATTTCTGCATTCAGTATTCTATATTCTAATTTTTGTGTTCTGCATTCTATGTTCTAAATTCTATGTTCAGTATACTGTATTATATATTCTAAATTCTGTGTTAAGCATTCCATGTTCTAAATTCTGTTTTCTGTATTCTTTTTTCCATATTCTATATTCTGTTTTCTACATTCAATATTCTGTATTCTATATTCTGCTTTCCGTATTCTATATTCAATATTCTGTGTTCTACATTCTATATTCTAAATTCTATATTCAGTATTCCGTATGCTATATTCTAAATTCTGTGTTCTCCTTTCCATGTTTTGAATTCTGGATTCTATATTCTCTATTCTACATTCTATATTCTGTGTTCTACACTCTATATTCTAAATTCTATATTCAGTATTCTTTATTCTACATTCTAAATACTGTGTTCTACATTCTATATTCTAAATTGTATATTCAGTATTCAGTATTCTATATTCGAAATTCTGGGTTCTGATTTCCATGTTCCAAAATCTGGCTTAAATATTCTCTTAGCTGTATTTTTTCTTCTGTTTTTTACATTGTATATTCAAAATTATATTTTCAGTATTATGTATACTTTATTCTATATTCCGTGTTCTACATTCAATTATTTTTAATTGTTTATTAAGTATTCTGTATACTATATTCTAAATTCTGTGTTATGCATTCAATGTTGTAAATTCTGGGTTCTATAATCACTTTTCTATATTCTATATTCTGTGTTCTACATTGTATATTCTAAATTCTATATTCAGCATTCTGTATTCTATATTCTAAATTTTGTGTTCTTCATTCTATATTCTAAATTCTATATTCAGTATTATGTATTCTATAATCTAAATTATCTGTTCTGCATTCCATGTTCTAAATTCTCTATTCTTTATTCTATATTCTGTGTTCTTCTTTCTATATTCTAAATTGTATATTCAGTATTCTGTATTCTATATTCTAAGTTCTGAGTTCTACATTCTATATTCTAAATTGTATATTCAGTATTCTGTATTCTATATACTAAATTCCGAGTTCTGATTTCCATGTTCCATAATCTGGCTTTAATATTCTCTAAGCTATAGTTTTTATTCTGTTTTCTACATTCTATATTCTAAATTATATATTCCGTATTATGTATTTTATATTCTCTATTCTGTGCTCTACATTCAATTTTTTAATTGTTTATTATGTATTCTGTATACTAGGTTCTAAATTCTGTGTTCTGCAATCCATGTTCTAAATTCTGGGTTCTATATTCTCTTTTCTATTTTCTATATTCTGTGTTCTACATTCTATAGTATAAATTATATATTCAGCATTCTGTATTCTATATTCTAAATTTTGTGTTCTACATTCTATATCCTAAATTTTATATTCAGTATTATGTATTCTATAATTTAATTCTGTGTTCTGCTTTCCATGTACTAAATTCTGGGTTCTCTATTCTATATTCTATATTTTATATTCTGTGTTCTACATTCTTTATTCTAAACTCTATATTCAGTATTCTGTATTCTATATTCTAAATTCTGTGTTCTGCATTCCATGTTCTAAATTCTATACTCAGTATTCTGTATTCTATATTCTAAATTCTGTGTTCTACATTCCATGTTATAAATTCTATATTCAGCATTCTGTATTCTATATTCATAATTTTGTTTTCTACATTTTATATTCTAAATTCTATATTCAGTATTATGTATTCTATCTTCTCAATTCTGTGTTCTGCATTCCATGTTCTAAATTCTGGGTTATACATTCTCTATTGTATATTCTATATTGTGTGTTTTTCATTCTACATTCTACATACTATATTTTGCATTTCGTATACTATATTCTATATTCTGTGTTCTACATTCTATATTCTAAATTCTATATTCAGTATTCTGTATTCTATATTCTACATTATGTGTTCTGCGTTCCATTTCTAAATTCTGGGTTCTGTATTCTGTTTTCCATATTCTATATACTGTTTTCTAATTCGATTTTCTGTATTCTATATTCTGCATTCCGTATTATGTATTCTATATTTTGTGTTCTATAGTCTATACTCTAAATTCTATATTCAGTATTCCATATTCTACATTCTAAATTCTGTGTTCTCCATTCCATGTTCTAAATTCTGGTTTCTATATCCTCTATTCTATATTCTATACCCTGTGTTCTACATTTTATAGTCTAAATCCTATATTCAGCGTTCTGTATTCTTTTTCTAAATTCTGTGTTCTGCATTCCATGTTCTAAATTCTGGGTTCTATATTCTGTTTTACATATTTTATATTATGTGTTCTACATTCTATATTTGTATTCTATATTCTGCATTCCGTATTCTACATTATATATTCTGTGTTCTACCTTTTTTTTCTAAATTCAATTTTCTGTGTTCTGTATTCTATATTCTAAATTCTGTGTTCTGCATTCCATGTTCTATATTCTCTTTCCTATATTCTATATTCTGTGTTCCTCTTTCATATTCTAAATTCTGTATTCAGTATTTTGTATTCTATATTGTAAATTCTATTCTCTGCATTCGAGTTCTAAATTCTGGGTTCTATATTTTCTTTTATATATTCTTTATTCTGTGTTCTTCATTCTAGATTCTACATTCTAATTTCTGCATTCAGTATTCTATATTCTAATTTCTGTGTTCTGCATTCTATGTTCTAAATTCTATGTTCAGTATACTGTATTATATATTCTAAATTCTGTGTTAAGCATTCCATGTTCTAAATTCTGTTTTCTGTATTCTTTTTTCCATATTCTATATTCTGTTTTCTACATTCAATATTCTGTATTCTATATTCTGCTTTCCGTATTCTATATTCAATATTCTGTGTTCTACATTCTATATTCTAAATTCTATATTCAGTATTCCGTATGCTATATTCTAAATTCTGTGTTCTCCTTTCCATGTTTTGAATTCTGGATTCTATATTCTCTATTCTACATTCTATATTCTGTGTTCTACACTCTATATTCTAAATTCTATATTCAGTATTCTTTATTCTACATTCTAAATACTGTGTTCTACATTCTATATTCTAAATTGTATATTCAGTATTCAGGATTCTATATTCGAAATTCTGGGTTCTGATTTCCATGTTCCAAAATCTGGCTTAAATATTCTCTTAGCTGTATTTTTTCTTCTGTTTTTTACATTGTATATTCAAAATTATATTTTCAGTATTATGTATACTTTATTCTATATTCCGTGTTCTACATTCAATTATTTTTAATTGTTTATTAAGTATTCTGTATACTATATTCTAAATTCTGTGTTATGCAATCAATGTTGTAAATTCTGGGTTCTATAATCACTTTTCTATATTCTATATTCTGTGTTCTACATTGTATATTCTAAATTCTATATTCAGCATTCTGTATTCTATATTCTAAATTTTGTGTTCTTCATTCTATATTCTAAATTCTATATTCAGTATTATGTATTCTATAATCTAAATTATCTGTTCTGCATTCCATGTTCTAAATTCTCTATTCTTTATTCTATATTCTGTGTTCTTCTTTCTATATTCTAAATTGTATATTCAGTATTCTGTATTCTATATTCTAAATTCTGAGTTCTACATTCTATATTCTAAATTGTATATTCAGTATTCTGTATTCTATATACTAAATTCTGAGTTCTGATTTCCATGTTCCATAATCTGGCTTTAATATGCTCTAAGCTATAGTTTTTATTCTGTTTTCTACATTCTATATTCTAAATTATATATTCCGTATTATGTATTTTATATTCTCTATTCTGTGCTCTACATTCAATTTTTTAATTGTTTATTATGTATTCTGTATACTAGGTTCTAAATTCTGTGTTCTGCAATCCATGTTCTAAATTCTGGGTTCTATATTCTCTTTTCTATTTTCTATATTCTGTGTTCAACATTCTATAGTATAAATTATATATTCAGCATTCTGTATTCTATATTCTAAATTTTGTGTTCTACATTCTATATCCTAAATTTTATATTCAGTATTATGTATTCTATAATTTAATTCTGTGTTCTGCTTTCCATGTACTAAATTCTGGGTTCTCTATTCTATATTCTATATTTTATATTCTGTGTTCTACATTCTTTATTCTAAACTCTATATTCAGTATTCTGTATTCTATATTCTAAATTCTGTGTTCTGCATTCCATGTTCTAAATTCTATACTCAGTATTCTGTATTCTATATTCTAAATTCTGTGTTCTACATTCCATGTTATAAATTCTATATTCAGCATTCTGTATTCTATATTCATAATTTTGTTTTCTACATTTTATATTCTAAATTCTATATTCAGTATTATGTATTCTATCTTCTCAATTCTGTGTTCTGCATTCCATGTTCTAAATTCTGGGTTATACATTCTCTATTGTATATTCTATATTGTGTGTTTTTCATTCTACATTCTACATACTATATTTTGCATTTCGTATACTATATTCTATATTCTGTGTTCTACATTCTATATTCTAAATTCTATATTCAGTATTCTGTATTCTATATTCTACATTATGTGTTCTGCGTTCCATTTCTAAATTCTGGGTTCTCTATTCTGTTTTCCATATTCTATATACTGTTTTCTAATTCGATTTTCTGTATTCTATATTCTGCATTCCGTATTATGTATTCTATATTTTGTGTTCTATAGTCTATACTCTAAATTCTATATTCAGTATTCCATATTCTACATTCTAAATTCTGTGTTCTCCATTCCATGTTCTAAATTCTGGTTTCTATATCCTCTATTCTATATTCTATACCCTGTGTTCTACATTTTATAGTCTAAATCCTATATTCAGCGTTCTGTATTCTTTTTCTAAATTCTGTGTTCTGCATTCCATGTTCTAAATTCTGGGTTCTATATTCTGTTTTACATATTTTATATTATGTGTTCTACATTCTATATTTGTATTCTATATTCTGCATTCCGTATTCTACATTATATATTCTGTGTTCTACCTTTTTTTTCTAAATTCAATTTTCTGTGTTCTGTATTCTATATTCTAAATTCTGTGTTCTGCATTCCATGTTCTATATTCTCTTTCCTATATTCTATATTCTGTGTTCCTCTTTCATATTCTAAATTCTGTATTCAGTATTTTGTATTCTATATTGTAAATTCTATTCTCTGCATTCGAGTTCTAAATTCTGGGTTCTATATTTTCTTTTATATATTCTTTATTCTGTGTTCTTCATTCTAGATTCTACATTCTAATTTCTGCATTCAGTATTCTATATTCTAATTTCTGTGTTCTGCATTCTATGTTCTAAATTCTATGTTCAGTATACTGTATTATATATTCTAAATTCTGTGTTAAGCATTCCATGTTCTAAATTCTGTTTTCTGTATTCTTTTTTCCATATTCTATATTCTGTTTTCTACATTCAATATTCTGTATTCTATATTCTGCTTTCCGTATTCTATATTCAATATTCTGTGTTCTACATTCTATATTCTAAATTCTATATTCAGTATTCCGTATGCTATATTCTAAATTCTGTGTTCTCCTTTCCATGTTTTGAATTCTGGATTCTATATTCTCTATTCTACATTCTATATTCTGTGTTCTACACTCTATATTCTAAATTCTATATTCAGTATTCTTTATTCTACATTCTAAATACTGTGTTCTACATTCTATATTCTAAATTGTATATTCAGTATTCAGTATTCTATATTCGAAATTCTGGGTTCTGATTTCCATGTTCCAAAATCTGGCTTAAATATTCTCTTAGCTGTATTTTTTCTTCTGTTTTTTACATTGTATATTCAAAATTATATTTTCAGTATTATGTATACTTTATTCTATATTCCGTGTTCTACATTCAATTATTTTTAATTGTTTATTAAGTATTCTGTATACTATATTCTAAATTCTGTGTTATGCATTCAATGTTGTAAATTCTGGGTTCTATAATCACTTTTCTATATTCTGTATTCTGTGTTCTACATTGTATATTCTAAATTCTATATTCAGCATTCTGTATTCTATATTCTAAATTTTGTGTTCTTCATTCTATATTCTAAATTCTATATTCAGTATTATGTATTCTATAATCTAAATTATCTGTTCTGCATTCCATGTTCTAAATTCTCTATTCTTTATTCTATATTCTGTGTTCTTCTTTCTATATTCTAAATTGTATATTCAGTATTCTGTATTCTATATTCTAAGTTCTGAGTTCTACATTCTATATTCTAAATTGTATATTCAGTATTCTGTATTCTATATACTAAATTCCGAGTTCTGATTTCCATGTTCCATAATCTGGCTTTAATATTCTCTAAGCTATAGTTTTTATTCTGTTTTCTACATTCTATATTCTAAATTATATATTCCGTATTATGTATTTTATATTCTCTATTCTGTGCTCTACATTCAATTTTTTAATTGTTTATTATGTATTCTGTATACTAGGTTCTAAATTCTGTGTTCTGCAATCCATGTTCTAAATTCTGGGTTCTATATTCTCTTTTCTATTTTCTATATTCTGTGTTCTACATTCTATAGTATAAATTATATATTCAGCATTCTGTATTCTATATTCTAAATTTTGTGTTCTACATTCTATATCCTAAATTTTATATTCAGTATTATGTATTCTATAATTTAATTCTGTGTTCTGCTTTCCATGTACTAAATTCTGGGTTCTCTATTCTATATTCTATATTTTATATTCTGTGTTCTACATTCTTTATTCTAAACTCTATATTCAGTATTCTGTATTCTATATTCTAAATTCTGTGTTCTGCATTCCATGTTCTAAATTCTATACTCAGTATTCTGTATTCTATATTCTAAATTCTGTGTTCTACATTCCATGTTATAAATTCTATATTCAGCATTCTGTATTCTATATTCATAATTTTGTTTTCTACATTTTATATTCTAAATTCTATATTCAGTATTATGTATTCTATCTTCTCAATTCTGTGTTCTGCATTCCATGTTCTAAATTCTGGGTTATACATTCTCTATTGTATATTCTATATTGTGTGTTTTTCATTCTACATTCTACATACTATATTTTGCATTTCGTATACTATATTCTATATTCTGTGTTCTACATTCTATATTCTAAATTCTATATTCAGTATTCTGTATTCTATATTCTACATTATGTGTTCTGCGTTCCATTTCTAAATTCTGGGTTCTGTATTCTGTTTTCCATATTCTATATACTGTTTTCTAATTCGATTTTCTGTATTCTATATTCTGCATTCCGTATTATGTATTCTATATTTTGTGTTCTATAGTCTATACTCTAAATTCTATATTCAGTATTCCATATTCTACATTCTAAATTCTGTGTTCTCCATTCCATGTTCTAAATTCTGGTTTCTATATCCTCTATTCTATATTCTATACCCTGTGTTCTACATTTTATAGTCTAAATCCTATATTCAGCGTTCTGTATTCTTTTTCTAAATTCTGTGTTCTGCATTCCATGTTCTAAATTCTGGGTTCTATATTCTGTTTTACATATTTTATATTATGTGTTCTACATTCTATATTTGTATTCTATATTCTGCATTCCGTATTCTACATTATATATTCTGTGTTCTACCTTTTTTTTCTAAATTCAATTTTCTGTATTCTGTATTCTATATTCTAAATTCTGTGTTCTGCATTCCATGTTCTAAATTCTCTTTCCTATATTCTATATTCTGTGTTCCTCTTTCATATTCTAAATTCTGTTTTCAGTATTTTGTATTCTATATTGTAAATTCTATTCTCTGCATTCGAGTTCTAAATTCTGGGTTCTAAATTTTCTTTTATATATTCTTTATTCTGTGTTCTTCATTCTAGATTCTACATTCTAATTTCTGCATTCAGTATTCTATATTCTAATTTCTGTGTTCTGCATTCTATGTTCTAAATTCTATGTTCAGTATACTGTATTATATATTCTAAATTCTGTGTTAAGCATTCCATGTTCTAAATTCTGTTTTCTGTATTCTTTTTTCCATATTCTATATTCTGTTTTCTACATTCAATATTCTGTATTCTATATTCTGCTTTCCGTATTCTATATTCAATATTCTGTGTTCTACATTCTATATTCTAAATTCTATATTCAGTATTCCGTATGCTATATTCTAAATTCTGTGTTCTCCTTTCCATGTTTTGAATTCTGGATTCTATATTCTCTATTCTACATTCTATATTCTGTGTTCTACACTCTATATTCTAAATTCTATATTCAGTATTCTTTATTCTACATTCTAAATACTGTGTTCTACATTCTATATTCTAAATTGTATATTCAGTATTCAGTATTCTATATTCGAAATTCTGGGTTCTGATTTCCATGTTCCAAAATCTGGCTTAAATATTCTCTTAGCTGTATTTTTTCTTCTGTTTTTTACATTGTATATTCAAAATTATATTTTCAGTATTATGTATACTTTATTCTATATTCCGTGTTCTACATTCAATTATTTTTAATTGTTTATTAAGTATTCTGTATACTATATTCTAAATTCTGTGTTATGCAATCAATGTTGTAAATTCTGGGTTCTATAATCACTTTTCTATATTCTATATTCTGTGTTCTACATTGTATATTCTAAATTCTATATTCAGCATTCTGTATTCTATATTCTAAATTTTGTGTTCTTCATTCTATATTCTAAATTCTATATTCAGTATTATGTATTCTATAATCTAAATTATCTGTTCTGCATTCCATGTTCTAAATTCTCTATTCTTTATTCTATATTCTGTGTTCTTCTTTCTATATTCTAAATTGTATATTCAGTATTCTGTATTCTATATTCTAAATTCTGAGTTCTACATTCTATATTCTAAATTGTATATTCAGTATTCTGTATTCTATATACTAAATTCTGAGTTCTGATTTCCATGTTCCATAATCTGGCTTTAATATTCTCTAAGCTATAGTTTTTATTCTGTTTTCTACATTCTATATTCTAAATTATATATTCCGTATTATGTATTTTATATTCTCTATTCTGTGCTCTACATTCAATTTTTTAATTGTTTATTATGTATTCTGTATACTAGGTTCTAAATTCTGTGTTCTGCAATCCATGTTCTAAATTCTGGGTTCTATATTCTCTTTTCTATTTTCTATATTCTGTGTTCAACATTCTATAGTATAAATTATATATTCAGCATTCTGTATTCTATATTCTAAATTTTGTGTTCTACATTCTATATCCTAAATTTTATATTCAGTATTATGTATTCTATAATTTAATTCTGTGTTCTGCTTTCCATGTACTAAATTCTGGGTTCTCTATTCTATATTCTATATTTTATATTCTGTGTTCTACATTCTTTATTCTAAACTCTATATTCAGTATTCTGTATTCTATATTCTAAATTCTGTGTTCTGCATTCCATGTTCTAAATTCTATACTCAGTATTCTGTATTCTATATTCTAAATTCTGTGTTCTACATTCCATGTTATAAATTCTATATTCAGCATTCTGTATTCTATATTCATAATTTTGTTTTCTACATTTTATATTCTAAATTCTATATTCAGTATTATGTATTCTATCTTCTCAATTCTGTGTTCTGCATTCCATGTTCTAAATTCTGGGTTATACATTCTCTATTGTATATTCTATATTGTGTGTTTTTCATTCTACATTCTACATACTATATTTTGCATTTCGTATACTATATTCTATATTCTGTGTTCTACATTTTATATTCTAAATTCTATATTCAGTATTCTGTATTCTATATTCTACATTATGTGTTCTGCGTTCCATTTCTAAATTCTGGGTTCTGTATTCTGTTTTCCATATTCTATATACTGTTTTCTAATTCGATTTTCTGTATTCTATATTCTGCATTC
Source organism: Vicugna pacos (assembly GCF_048564905.1). NCBI lineage: Eukaryota > Metazoa > Chordata > Mammalia > Artiodactyla > Camelidae > Vicugna > Vicugna pacos. Next base: position 67,987,260 of record NW_027328741.1, on the reverse strand, counting down.
CGTATTATGTATTCTATATTTTGTGTTCTATAGTCTATACTCTAAATTCTATATTCAGTATTCCATATTCTACATTGTAAATTCTGTGTTCTCCATTCCATGTTCTAAATTCTGGTTTCTATATCCTCTATTCTATATTCTATACCCTGTGTTCTACATTTTATAGTCTAAATCCTATATTCAGCGTTCTGTATTCTTTTTCTAAATTCTGTGTTCTGCATTCCATGTTCTAATTTCTGGGTTCTATATTCTGTTTTACATATTTTAGATTATGTGTTCTACATTCTATATTTGTATTCTATATTCTGCATTCCGTATTCTACATTATATATTCTGTGTTCTACCTTTTTTTTCTAAATTCAATTTTCTGTATTCTGTATTCTATATTCTAAATTCTGTGTTCTGCATTCCATGTTCTAAATTCTCTTTCCTATATTCTATATTCTGTGTTCCTCTTTCATATTCTAAATTCTGTATTCAGTATTTTGTATTCTATATTGTAAATTCTATTCTCTGCATTCGAGTTCTAAATTCTGGGTTCTATATTTTCTTTTATATATTCTTTATTCTGTGTTCTTCATTCTAGATTCTACATTCTAATTTCTGCATTCAGTATTCTATATTCTAATTTCTGTGTTCTGCATTCTATGTTTTAAATTCTATGTTCAGTATACTGTATTATATATTCTAAATTCTGTGTTAAGCATTCCATGTTCTAAATTCTGTTTTCTGTATTCTTTTTTCCATATTCTATATTCTGTTTTCTACATTCAATATTCAGTATTCTATATTCTGCTTTCCGTATTCTATATTCAATATTCTGTGTTCTACATTCTATATTCTAAATTCTATATTCAGTATTCCGTATGCTATATTCTAAATTCTGTGTTCTCCTTTCCATGTTTTGAATTCTGGATTCTATATTCTCTATTCTACATTCTATATTCTGTGTTCTACACTCTATATTCTAAATTCTATATTCAGTATTCTTTATTCTACATTCTAAATACTGTGTTCTACATTCTATATTCTAAATTGTATATTCAGTATTCAGTATTCTATATTCGAAATTCTGGGTTCTGATTTCCATGTTCCAAAATCTGGCTTAAATATTCTCTTAGCTGTATTTTTTCTTCTGTTTTTTACATTGTATATTCAAAATTATATTTTCAGTATTATGTATACTTTATTCTATATTCCGTGTTCTACATTCAATTATTTTTAATTGTTTATTAAGTATTCTGTATACTATATTCTAAATTCTGTGTTATGCAATCAATGTTGTAAATTCTGGGTTCTATAATCACTTTTCTATATTCTATATTCTGTGTTCTACATTGTATATTCTAAATTCTATATTCAGCATTCTGTATTCTATATTCTAAATTTTGTGTTCTTCATTCTATATTCTAAATTCTATATTCAGTATTATGTATTCTATAATCTAAATTATCTGTTCTGCATTCCATGTTCTAAATTCTCTATTCTTTATTCTATATTCTGTGTTCTTCTTTCTATATTCTAAATTGTATATTCAGTATTCTGTATTCTATATTCTAAATTCTGAGTTCTACATTCTATATTCTAAATTGTATATTCAGTATTCTGTATTCTATATACTAAATTCTGAGTTCTGATTTCCATGTTCCATAATCTGGCTTTAATATGCTCTAAGCTATAGTTTTTATTCTGTTTTCTACATTCTATATTCTAAATTATATATTCCGTATTATGTATTTTATATTCTCTATTCTGTGCTCTACATTCAATTTTTTAATTGTTTATTATGTATTCTGTATACTAGGTTCTAAATTCTGTGTTCTGCAATCCATGTTCTAAATTCTGGGTTCTATATTCTCTTTTCTATTTTCTATATTCTGTGTTCTACATTCTATAGTATAAATTATATATTCAGCATTCTGTATTCTATATTCTAAATTTTGTGTTCTACATTCTATATCCTAAATTTTATATTCAGTATTATGTATTCTATAATTTAATTCTGTGTTCTGCTTTCCATGTACTAAATTCTGGGTTCTCTATTCTATATTCTATATTTTATATTCTGTGTTCTACATTCTTTATTCTAAACTCTATATTCAGTATTCTGTATTCTATATTCTAAATTCTGTGTTCTGCATTCCATGTTCTAAATTCTATACTCAGTATTCTGTATTCTATATTCTAAATTCTGTGTTCTACATTCCATGTTATAAATTCTATATTCAGCATTCTGTATTCTATATTCATAATTTTGTTTTCTACATTTTATATTCTAAATTCTATATTCAGTATTATGTATTCTATCTTCTCAATTCTGTGTTCTGCATTCCATGTTCTAAATTCTGGGTTATACATTCTCTATTGTATATTCTATATTGTGTGTTTTTCATTCTACATTCTACATACTATATTTTGCATTTCGTATACTATATTCTATATTCTGTGTTCTACATTCTATATTCTAAATTCTATATTCAGTATTCTGTATTCTATATTCTACATTATGTGTTCTGCGTTCCATTTCTAAATTCTGGGTTCTGTATTCTGTTTTCCATATTCTATATACTGTTTTCTAATTCGATTTTCTGTATTCTATATTCTGCATTCCGTATTATGTATTCTATATTTTGTGTTCTATAGTCTATACTCTAAATTCTATATTCAGTATTCCATATTCTACATTCTAAATTCTGTGTTCTCCATTCCATGTTCTAAATTCTGGTTTCTATATCCTCTATTCTATATTCTATATCCTGTGTTCTACATTTTATAGTCTAAATCCTATATTCAGCGTTCTGTATTCTTTTTCTAAATTCTGTGTTCTGCATTCCATGTTCTAAATTCTGGGTTCTATATTCTGTTTTACATATTTTATATTATGTGTTCTACATTCTATATTTGTATTCTATATTCTGCATTCCGTATTCTACATTATATATTCTGTGTTCTACCTTTTTTTTCTAAATTCAATTTTCTGTGTTCTGTATTCTATATTCTAAATTCTGTGTTCTGCATTCCATGTTCTATATTCTCTTTCCTATATTCTATATTCTGTGTTCCTCTTTCATATTCTAAATTCTGTATTCAGTATTTTGTATTCTATATTGTAAATTCTATTCTCTGCATTCGAGTTCTAAATTCTGGGTTCTATATTTTCTTTTATATATTCTTTATTCTGTGTTCTTCATTCTAGATTCTACATTCTAATTTCTGCATTCAGTATTCTATATTCTAATTTCTGTGTTCTGCATTCTATGTTCTAAATTCTATGTTCAGTATACTGTATTATATATTCTAAATTCTGTGTTAAGCATTCCATGTTCTAAATTCTGTTTTCTGTATTCTTTTTTCCATATTCTATATTCTGTTTTCTACATTCAATATTCTGTATTCTATATTCTGCTTTCCGTATTCTATATTCAATATTCTGTGTTCTACATTCTATATTCTAAATTCTATATTCAGTATTCCGTATGCTATATTCTAAATTCTGTGTTCTCCTTTCCATGTTTTGAATTCTGGATTCTATATTCTCTATTCTACATTCTATATTCTGTGTTCTACACTCTATATTCTAAATTCTATATTCAGTATTCTTTATTCTACATTCTAAATACTGTGTTCTACATTCTATATTCTAAATTGTATATTCAGTATTCAGTATTCTATATTCGAAATTCTGGGTTCTGATTTCCATGTTCCAAAATCTGGCTTAAATATTCTCTTAGCTGTATTTTTTCTTCTGTTTTTTACATTGTATATTCAAAATTATATTTTCAGTATTATGTATACTTTATTCTATATTCCGTGTTCTACATTCAATTATTTTTAATTGTTTATTAAGTATTCTGTATACTATATTCTAAATTCTGTGTTATGCATTCAATGTTGTAAATTCTGGGTTCTATAATCACTTTTCTATATTCTATATTCTGTGTTCTACATTGTATATTCTAAATTCTATATTCAGCATTCTGTATTCTATATTCTAAATTTTGTGTTCTTCATTCTATATTCTAAATTCTATATTCAGTATTATGTATTCTATAATCTAAATTATCTGTTCTGCATTCCATGTTCTAAATTCTCTATTCTTTATTCTATATTCTGTGTTCTTCTTTCTATATTCTAAATTGTATATTCAGTATTCTGTATTCTATATTCTAAGTTCTGAGTTCTACATTCTATATTCTAAATTGTATATTCAGTATTCTGTATTCTATATACTAAATTCCGAGTTCTGATTTCCATGTTCCATAATCTGGCTTTAATATTCTCTAAGCTATAGTTTTTATTCTGTTTTCTACATTCTATATTCTAAATTATATATTCCGTATTATGTATTTTATATTCTCTATTCTGTGCTCTACATTCAATTTTTTAATTGTTTATTATGTATTCTGTATACTAGGTTCTAAATTCTGTGTTCTGCAATCCATGTTCTAAATTCTGGGTTCTATATTCTCTTTTCTATTTTCTATATTCTGTGTTCTACATTCTATAGTATAAATTATATATTCAGCATTCTGTATTCTATATTCTAAATTTTGTGTTCTACATTCTATATCCTAAATTTTATATTCAGTATTATGTATTCTATAATTTAATTCTGTGTTCTGCTTTCCATGTACTAAATTCTGGGTTCTCTATTCTATATTCTATATTTTATATTCTGTGTTCTACATTCTTTATTCTAAACTCTATATTCAGTATTCTGTATTCTATATTCTAAATTCTGTGTTCTGCATTCCATGTTCTAAATTCTATACTCAGTATTCTGTATTCTATATTCTAAATTCTGTGTTCTACATTCCATGTTATAAATTCTATATTCAGCATTCTGTATTCTATATTCATAATTTTGTTTTCTACATTTTATATTCTAAATTCTATATTCAGTATTATGTATTCTATCTTCTCAATTCTGTGTTCTGCATTCCATGTTCTAAATTCTGGGTTATACATTCTCTATTGTATATTCTATATTGTGTGTTTTTCATTCTACATTCTACATACTATATTTTGCATTTCGTATACTATATTCTATATTCTGTGTTCTACATTCTATATTCTAAATTCTATATTCAGTATTCTGTATTCTATATTCTACATTATGTGTTCTGCGTTCCATTTCTAAATTCTGGGTTCTGTATTCTGTTTTCCATATTCTATATACTGTTTTCTAATTCGATTTTCTGTATTCTATATTCTGCATTCCGTATTATGTATTCTATATTTTGTGTTCTATAGTCTATACTCTAAATTCTATATTCAGTATTCCATATTCTACATTCTAAATTCTGTGTTCTCCATTCCATGTTCTAAATTCTGGTTTCTATATCCTCTATTCTATATTCTATACCCTGTGTTCTACATTTTATAGTCTAAATCCTATATTCAGCGTTCTGTATTCTTTTTCTAAATTCTGTGTTCTGCATTCCATGTTCTAAATTCTGGGTTCTATATTCTGTTTTACATATTTTATATTATGTGTTCTACATTCTATATTTGTATTCTATATTCTGCATTCCGTATTCTACATTATATATTCTGTGTTCTACCTTTTTTTTCTAAATTCAATTTTCTGTATTCTGTATTCTATATTCTAAATTCTGTGTTCTGCATTCCATGTTCTAAATTCTCTTTCCTATATTCTATATTCTGTGTTCCTCTTTCATATTCTAAATTCTGTTTTCAGTATTTTGTATTCTATATTGTAAATTCTATTCTCTGCATTCGAGTTCTAAATTCTGGGTTCTAAATTTTCTTTTATATATTCTTTATTCTGTGTTCTTCATTCTAGATTCTACATTCTAATTTCTGCATTCAGTATTCTATATTCTAATTTCTGTGTTCTGCATTCTATGTTCTAAATTCTATGTTCAGTATACTGTATTATATATTCTAAATTCTGTGTTAAGCATTCCATGTTCTAAATTCTGTTTTCTGTATTCTTTTTTCCATATTCTATATTCTGTTTTCTACATTCAATATTCTGTATTCTATATTCTGCTTTCCGTATTCTATATTCAATATTCTGTGTTCTACATTCTATATTCTAAATTCTATATTCAGTATTCCGTATGCTATATTCTAAATTCTGTGTTCTCCTTTCCATGTTTTGAATTCTGGATTCTATATTCTCTATTCTACATTCTATATTCTGTGTTCTACACTCTATATTCTAAATTCTATATTCAGTATTCTTTATTCTACATTCTAAATACTGTGTTCTACATTCTATATTCTAAATTGTATATTCAGTATTCAGTATTCTATATTCGAAATTCTGGGTTCTGATTTCCATGTTCCAAAATCTGGCTTAAATATTCTCTTAGCTGTATTTTTTCTTCTGTTTTTTACATTGTATATTCAAAATTATATTTTCAGTATTATGTATACTTTATTCTATATTCCGTGTTCTACATTCAATTATTTTTAATTGTTTATTAAGTATTCTGTATACTATATTCTAAATTCTGTGTTATGCATTCAATGTTGTAAATTCTGGGTTCTATAATCACTTTTCTATATTCTATATTCTGTGTTCTACATTGTATATTCTAAATTCTATATTCAGCATTCTGTATTCTATATTCTAAATTTTGTGTTCTTCATTCTATATTCTAAATTCTATATTCAGTATTATGTATTCTATAATCTAAATTATCTGTTCTGCATTCCATGTTCTAAATTCTCTATTCTTTATTCTATATTCTGTGTTCTTCTTTCTATATTCTAAATTGTATATTCAGTATTCTGTATTCTATATTCTAAGTTCTGAGTTCTACATTCTATATTCTAAATTGTATATTCAGTATTCTGTATTCTATATACTAAATTCCGAGTTCTGATTTCCATGTTCCATAATCTGGCTTTAATATTCTCTAAGCTATAGTTTTTATTCTGTTTTCTACATTCTATATTCTAAATTATATATTCCGTATTATGTATTTTATATTCTCTATTCTGTGCTCTACATTCAATTTTTTAATTGTTTATTATGTATTCTGTATACTAGGTTCTAAATTCTGTGTTCTGCAATCCATGTTCTAAATTCTGGGTTCTATATTCTCTTTTCTATTTTCTATATTCTGTGTTCTACATTCTATAGTATAAATTATATATTCAGCATTCTGTATTCTATATTCTAAATTTTGTGTTCTACATTCTATATCCTAAATTTTATATTCAGTATTATGTATTCTATAATTTAATTCTGTGTTCTGCTTTCCATGTACTAAATTCTGGGTTCTCTATTCTATATTCTATATTTTATATTCTGTGTTCTACATTCTTTATTCTAAACTCTATATTCAGTATTCTGTATTCTATATTCTAAATTCTGTGTTCTGCATTCCATGTTCTAAATTCTATACTCAGTATTCTGTATTCTATATTCTAAATTCTGTGTTCTACATTCCATGTTATAAATTCTATATTCAGCATTCTGTATTCTATATTCATAATTTTGTTTTCTACATTTTATATTCTAAATTCTATATTCAGTATTATGTATTCTATCTTCTCAATTCTGTGTTCTGCATTCCATGTTCTAAATTCTGGGTTATACATTCTCTATTGTATATTCTATATTGTGTGTTTTTCATTCTACATTCTACATACTATATTTTGCATTTCGTATACTATATTCTATATTCTGTGTTCTACATTCTATATTCTAAATTCTATATTCAGTATTCTGTATTCTATATTCTACATTATGTGTTCTGCGTTCCATTTCTAAATTCTGGGTTCTGTATTCTGTTTTCCATATTCTATATACTGTTTTCTAATTCGATTTTCTGTATTCTATATTCTGCATTCCGTATTATGTATTCTATATTTTGTGTTCTATAGTCTATACTCTAAATTCTATATTCAGTATTCCATATTCTACATTCTAAATTCTGTGTTCTCCATTCCATGTTCTAAATTCTGGTTTCTATATCCTCTATTCTATATTCTATACCCTGTGTTCTACATTTTATAGTCTAAATCCTATATTCAGCGTTCTGTATTCTTTTTCTAAATTCTGTGTTCTGCATTCCATGTTCTAAATTCTGGGTTCTATATTCTGTTTTACATATTTTATATTATGTGTTCTACATTCTATATTTGTATTCTATATTCTGCATTCCGTATTCTACATTATATATTCTGTGTTCTACCTTTTTTTTCTAAATTCAATTTTCTGTGTTCTGTATTCTATATTCTAAATTCTGTGTTCTGCATTCCATGTTCTATATTCTCTTTCCTATATTCTATATTCTGTGTTCCTCTTTCATATTCTAAATTCTGTATTCAGTATTTTGTATTCTATATTGTAAATTCTATTCTCTGCATTCGAGTTCTAAATTCTGGGTTCTATATTTTCTTTTATATATTCTTTATTCTGTGTTCTTCATTCTAGATTCTACATTCTAATTTCTGCATTCAGTATTCTATATTCTAATTTCTGTGTTCTGCATTCTATGTTCTAAATTCTATGTTCAGTATACTGTATTATATATTCTAAATTCTGTGTTAAGCATTCCATGTTCTAAATTCTGTTTTCTGTATTCTTTTTTCCATATTCTATATTCTGTTTTCTACATTCAATATTCTGTATTCTATATTCTGCTTTCCGTATTCTATATTCAATATTCTGTGTTCTACATTCTATATTCTAAATTCTATATTCAGTATTCCGTATGCTATATTCTAAATTCTGTGTTCTCCTTTCCATGTTTTGAATTCTGGATTCTATATTCTCTATTCTACATTCTATATTCTGTGTTCTACACTCTATATTCTAAATTCTATATTCAGTATTCTTTATTCTACATTCTAAATACTGTGTTCTACATTCTATATTCTAAATTGTATATTCAGTATTCAGGATTCTATATTCGAAATTCTGGGTTCTGATTTCCATGTTCCAAAATCTGGCTTAAATATTCTCTTAGCTGTATTTTTTCTTCTGTTTTTTACATTGTATATTCAAAATTATATTTTCAGTATTATGTATACTTTATTCTATATTCCGTGTTCTACATTCAATTATTTTTAATTGTTTATTAAGTATTCTGTATACTATATTCTAAATTCTGTGTTATGCAATCAATGTTGTAAATTCTGGGTTCTATAATCACTTTTCTATATTCTATATTCTGTGTTCTACATTGTATATTCTAAATTCTATATTCAGCATTCTGTATTCTATATTCTAAATTTTGTGTTCTTCATTCTATATTCTAAATTCTATATTCAGTATTATGTATTCTATAATCTAAATTATCTGTTCTGCATTCCATGTTCTAAATTCTCTATTCTTTATTCTATATTCTGTGTTCTTCTTTCTATATTCTAAATTGTATATTCAGTATTCTGTATTCTATATTCTAAATTCTGAGTTCTACATTCTATATTCTAAATTGTATATTCAGTATTCTGTATTCTATATACTAAATTCTGAGTTCTGATTTCCATGTTCCATAATCTGGCTTTAATATGCTCTAAGCTATAGTTTTTATTCTGTTTTCTACATTCTATATTCTAAATTATATATTCCGTATTATGTATTTTATATTCTCTATTCTGTGCTCTACATTCAATTTTTTAATTGTTTATTATGTATTCTGTATACTAGGTTCTAAATTCTGTGTTCTGCAATCCATGTTCTAAATTCTGGGTTCTATATTCTCTTTTCTATTTTCTATATTCTGTGTTCAACATTCTATAGTATAAATTATATATTCAGCATTCTGTATTCTATATTCTAAATTTTGTGTTCTACATTCTATATCCTAAATTTTATATTCAGTATTATGTATTCTATAATTTAATTCTGTGTTCTGCTTTCCATGTACTAAATTCTGGGTTCTCTATTCTATATTCTATATTTTATATTCTGTGTTCTACATTCTTTATTCTAAACTCTATATTCAGTATTCTGTATTCTATATTCTAAATTCTGTGTTCTGCATTCCATGTTCTAAATTCTATACTCAGTATTCTGTATTCTATATTCTAAATTCTGTGTTCTACATTCCATGTTATAAATTCTATATTCAGCATTCTGTATTCTATATTCATAATTTTGTTTTCTACATTTTATATTCTAAATTCTATATTCAGTATTATGTATTCTATCTTCTCAATTCTGTGTTCTGCATTCCATGTTCTAAATTCTGGGTTATACATTCTCTATTGTATATTCTATATTGTGTGTTTTTCATTCTACATTCTACATACTATATTTTGCATTTCGTATACTATATTCTATATTCTGTGTTCTACATTCTATATTCTAAATTCTATATTCAGTATTCTGTATTCTATATTCTACATTATGTGTTCTGCGTTCCATTTCTAAATTCTGGGTTCTCTATTCTGTTTTCCATATTCTATATACTGTTTTCTAATTCGATTTTCTGTATTCTATATTCTGCATTCCGTATTATGTATTCTATATTTTGTGTTCTATAGTCTATACTCTAAATTCTATATTCAGTATTCCATATTCTACATTCTAAATTCTGTGTTCTCCATTCCATGTTCTAAATTCTGGTTTCTATATCCTCTATTCTATATTCTATACCCTGTGTTCTACATTTTATAGTCTAAATCCTATATTCAGCGTTCTGTATTCTTTTTCTAAATTCTGTGTTCTGCATTCCATGTTCTAAATTCTGGGTTCTATATTCTGTTTTACATATTTTATATTATGTGTTCTACATTCTATATTTGTATTCTATATTCTGCATTCCGTATTCTACATTATATATTCTGTGTTCTACCTTTTTTTTCTAAATTCAATTTTCTGTGTTCTGTATTCTATATTCTAAATTCTGTGTTCTGCATTCCATGTTCTATATTCTCTTTCCTATATTCTATATTCTGTGTTCCTCTTTCATATTCTAAATTCTGTATTCAGTATTTTGTATTCTATATTGTAAATTCTATTCTCTGCATTCGAGTTCTAAATTCTGGGTTCTATATTTTCTTTTATATATTCTTTATTCTGTGTTCTTCATTCTAGATTCTACATTCTAATTTCTGCATTCAGTATTCTATATTCTAATTTCTGTGTTCTGCATTCTATGTTCTAAATTCTATGTTCAGTATACTGTATTATATATTCTAAATTCTGTGTTAAGCATTCCATGTTCTAAATTCTGTTTTCTGTATTCTTTTTTCCATATTCTATATTCTGTTTTCTACATTCAATATTCTGTATTCTATATTCTGCTTTCCGTATTCTATATTCAATATTCTGTGTTCTACATTCTATATTCTAAATTCTATATTCAGTATTCCGTATGCTATATTCTAAATTCTGTGTTCTCCTTTCCATGTTTTGAATTCTGGATTCTATATTCTCTATTCTACATTCTATATTCTGTGTTCTACACTCTATATTCTAAATTCTATATTCAGTATTCTTTATTCTACATTCTAAATACTGTGTTCTACATTCTATATTCTAAATTGTATATTCAGTATTCAGTATTCTATATTCGAAATTCTGGGTTCTGATTTCCATGTTCCAAAATCTGGCTTAAATATTCTCTTAGCTGTATTTTTTCTTCTGTTTTTTACATTGTATATTCAAAATTATATTTTCAGTATTATGTATACTTTATTCTATATTCCGTGTTCTACATTCAATTATTTTTAATTGTTTATTAAGTATTCTGTATACTATATTCTAAATTCTGTGTTATGCATTCAATGTTGTAAATTCTGGGTTCTATAATCACTTTTCTATATTCTGTATTCTGTGTTCTACATTGTATATTCTAAATTCTATATTCAGCATTCTGTATTCTATATTCTAAATTTTGTGTTCTTCATTCTATATTCTAAATTCTATATTCAGTATTATGTATTCTATAATCTAAATTATCTGTTCTGCATTCCATGTTCTAAATTCTCTATTCTTTATTCTATATTCTGTGTTCTTCTTTCTATATTCTAAATTGTATATTCAGTATTCTGTATTCTATATTCTAAGTTCTGAGTTCTACATTCTATATTCTAAATTGTATATTCAGTATTCTGTATTCTATATACTAAATTCCGAGTTCTGATTTCCATGTTCCATAATCTGGCTTTAATATTCTCTAAGCTATAGTTTTTATTCTGTTTTCTACATTCTATATTCTAAATTATATATTCCGTATTATGTATTTTATATTCTCTATTCTGTGCTCTACATTCAATTTTTTAATTGTTTATTATGTATTCTGTATACTAGGTTCTAAATTCTGTGTTCTGCAATCCATGTTCTAAATTCTGGGTTCTATATTCTCTTTTCTATTTTCTATATTCTGTGTTCTACATTCTATAGTATAAATTATATATTCAGCATTCTGTATTCTATATTCTAAATTTTGTGTTCTACATTCTATATCCTAAATTTTATATTCAGTATTATGTATTCTATAATTTAATTCTGTGTTCTGCTTTCCATGTACTAAATTCTGGGTTCTCTATTCTATATTCTATATTTTATATTCTGTGTTCTACATTCTTTATTCTAAACTCTATATTCAGTATTCTGTATTCTATATTCTAAATTCTGTGTTCTGCATTCCATGTTCTAAATTCTATACTCAGTATTCTGTATTCTATATTCTAAATTCTGTGTTCTACATTCCATGTTATAAATTCTATATTCAGCATTCTGTATTCTATATTCATAATTTTGTTTTCTACATTTTATATTCTAAATTCTATATTCAGTATTATGTATTCTATCTTCTCAATTCTGTGTTCTGCATTCCATGTTCTAAATTCTGGGTTATACATTCTCTATTGTATATTCTATATTGTGTGTTTTTCATTCTACATTCTACATACTATATTTTGCATTTCGTATACTATATTCTATATTCTGTGTTCTACATTCTATATTCTAAATTCTATATTCAGTATTCTGTATTCTATATTCTACATTATGTGTTCTGCGTTCCATTTCTAAATTCTGGGTTCTGTATTCTGTTTTCCATATTCTATATACTGTTTTCTAATTCGATTTTCTGTATTCTATATTCTGCATTCCGTATTATGTATTCTATATTTTGTGTTCTATAGTCTATACTCTAAATTCTATATTCAGTATTCCATATTCTACATTCTAAATTCTGTGTTCTCCATTCCATGTTCTAAATTCTGGTTTCTATATCCTCTATTCTATATTCTATACCCTGTGTTCTACATTTTATAGTCTAAATCCTATATTCAGCGTTCTGTATTCTTTTTCTAAATTCTGTGTTCTGCATTCCATGTTCTAAATTCTGGGTTCTATATTCTGTTTTACATATTTTATATTATGTGTTCTACATTCTATATTTGTATTCTATATTCTGCATTCCGTATTCTACATTATATATTCTGTGTTCTACCTTTTTTTTCTAAATTCAATTTTCTGTATTCTGTATTCTATATTCTAAATTCTGTGTTCTGCATTCCATGTTCTAAATTCTCTTTCCTATATTCTATATTCTGTGTTCCTCTTTCATATTCTAAATTCTGTTTTCAGTATTTTGTATTCTATATTGTAAATTCTATTCTCTGCATTCGAGTTCTAAATTCTGGGTTCTAAATTTTCTTTTATATATTCTTTATTCTGTGTTCTTCATTCTAGATTCTACATTCTAATTTCTGCATTCAGTATTCTATATTCTAATTTCTGTGTTCTGCATTCTATGTTCTAAATTCTATGTTCAGTATACTGTATTATATATTCTAAATTCTGTGTTAAGCATTCCATGTTCTAAATTCTGTTTTCTGTATTCTTTTTTCCATATTCTATATTCTGTTTTCTACATTCAATATTCTGTATTCTATATTCTGCTTTCCGTATTCTATATTCAATATTCTGTGTTCTACATTCTATATTCTAAATTCTATATTCAGTATTCCGTATGCTATATTCTAAATTCTGTGTTCTCCTTTCCATGTTTTGAATTCTGGATTCTATATTCTCTATTCTACATTCTATATTCTGTGTTCTACACTCTATATTCTAAATTCTATATTCAGTATTCTTTATTCTACATTCTAAATACTGTGTTCTACATTCTATATTCTAAATTGTATATTCAGTATTCAGTATTCTATATTCGAAATTCTGGGTTCTGATTTCCATGTTCCAAAATCTGGCTTAAATATTCTCTTAGCTGTATTTTTTCTTCTGTTTTTTACATTGTATATTCAAAATTATATTTTCAGTATTATGTATACTTTATTCTATATTCCGTGTTCTACATTCAATTATTTTTAATTGTTTATTAAGTATTCTGTATACTATATTCTAAATTCTGTGTTATGCAATCAATGTTGTAAATTCTGGGTTCTATAATCACTTTTCTATATTCTATATTCTGTGTTCTACATTGTATATTCTAAATTCTATATTCAGCATTCTGTATTCTATATTCTAAATTTTGTGTTCTTCATTCTATATTCTAAATTCTATATTCAGTATTATGTATTCTATAATCTAAATTATCTGTTCTGCATTCCATGTTCTAAATTCTCTATTCTTTATTCTATATTCTGTGTTCTTCTTTCTATATTCTAAATTGTATATTCAGTATTCTGTATTCTATATTCTAAATTCTGAGTTCTACATTCTATATTCTAAATTGTATATTCAGTATTCTGTATTCTATATACTAAATTCTGAGTTCTGATTTCCATGTTCCATAATCTGGCTTTAATATTCTCTAAGCTATAGTTTTTATTCTGTTTTCTACATTCTATATTCTAAATTATATATTCCGTATTATGTATTTTATATTCTCTATTCTGTGCTCTACATTCAATTTTTTAATTGTTTATTATGTATTCTGTATACTAGGTTCTAAATTCTGTGTTCTGCAATCCATGTTCTAAATTCTGGGTTCTATATTCTCTTTTCTATTTTCTATATTCTGTGTTCAACATTCTATAGTATAAATTATATATTCAGCATTCTGTATTCTATATTCTAAATTTTGTGTTCTACATTCTATATCCTAAATTTTATATTCAGTATTATGTATTCTATAATTTAATTCTGTGTTCTGCTTTCCATGTACTAAATTCTGGGTTCTCTATTCTATATTCTATATTTTATATTCTGTGTTCTACATTCTTTATTCTAAACTCTATATTCAGTATTCTGTATTCTATATTCTAAATTCTGTGTTCTGCATTCCATGTTCTAAATTCTATACTCAGTATTCTGTATTCTATATTCTAAATTCTGTGTTCTACATTCCATGTTATAAATTCTATATTCAGCATTCTGTATTCTATATTCATAATTTTGTTTTCTACATTTTATATTCTAAATTCTATATTCAGTATTATGTATTCTATCTTCTCAATTCTGTGTTCTGCATTCCATGTTCTAAATTCTGGGTTATACATTCTCTATTGTATATTCTATATTGTGTGTTTTTCATTCTACATTCTACATACTATATTTTGCATTTCGTATACTATATTCTATATTCTGTGTTCTACATTTTATATTCTAAATTCTATATTCAGTATTCTGTATTCTATATTCTACATTATGTGTTCTGCGTTCCATTTCTAAATTCTGGGTTCTGTATTCTGTTTTCCATATTCTATATACTGTTTTCTAATTCGATTTTCTGTATTCTATATTCTGCATTCCGTATTATGTATTCTATATTTTGTGTTCTATAGTCTATACTCTAAATTCTATATTCAGTATTCCATATTCTACATTGTAAATTCTGTGTTCTCCATTCCATGTTCTAAATTCTGGTTTCTATATCCTCTATTCTATATTCTATACCCTGTGTTCTACATTTTATAGTCTAAATCCTATATTCAGCGTTCTGTATTCTTTTTCTAAATTCTGTGTTCTGCATTCCATGTTCTAATTTCTGGGTTCTATATTCTGTTTTACATATTTTAGATTATGTGTTCTACATTCTATATTTGTATTCTATATTCTGCATTCCGTATTCTACATTATATATTCTGTGTTCTACCTTTTTTTTCTAAATTCAATTTTCTGTATTCTGTATTCTATATTCTAAATTCTGTGTTCTGCATTCCATGTTCTAAATTCTCTTTCCTATATTCTATATTCTGTGTTCCTCTTTCATATTCTAAATTCTGTATTCAGTATTTTGTATTCTATATTGTAAATTCTATTCTCTGCATTCGAGTTCTAAATTCTGGGTTCTATATTTTCTTTTATATATTCTTTATTCTGTGTTCTTCATTCTAGATTCTACATTCTAATTTCTGCATTCAGTATTCTATATTCTAATTTCTGTGTTCTGCATTCTATGTTTTAAATTCTATGTTCAGTATACTGTATTATATATTCTAAATTCTGTGTTAAGCATTCCATGTTCTAAATTCTGTTTTCTGTATTCTTTTTTCCATATTCTATATTCTGTTTTCTACATTCAATATTCAGTATTCTATATTCTGCTTTCCGTATTCTATATTCAATATTCTGTGTTCTACATTCTATATTCTAAATTCTATATTCAGTATTCCGTATGCTATATTCTAAATTCTGTGTTCTCCTTTCCATGTTTTGAATTCTGGATTCTATATTCTCTATTCTACATTCTATATTCTGTGTTCTACACTCTATATTCTAAATTCTATATTCAGTATTCTTTATTCTACATTCTAAATACTGTGTTCTACATTCTATATTCTAAATTGTATATTCAGTATTCAGTATTCTATATTCGAAATTCTGGGTTCTGATTTCCATGTTCCAAAATCTGGCTTAAATATTCTCTTAGCTGTATTTTTTCTTCTGTTTTTTACATTGTATATTCAAAATTATATTTTCAGTATTATGTATACTTTATTCTATATTCCGTGTTCTACATTCAATTATTTTTAATTGTTTATTAAGTATTCTGTATACTATATTCTAAATTCTGTGTTATGCAATCAATGTTGTAAATTCTGGGTTCTATAATCACTTTTCTATATTCTATATTCTGTGTTCTACATTGTATATTCTAAATTCTATATTCAGCATTCTGTATTCTATATTCTAAATTTTGTGTTCTTCATTCTATATTCTAAATTCTATATTCAGTATTATGTATTCTATAATCTAAATTATCTGTTCTGCATTCCATGTTCTAAATTCTCTATTCTTTATTCTATATTCTGTGTTCTTCTTTCTATATTCTAAATTGTATATTCAGTATTCTGTATTCTATATTCTAAATTCTGAGTTCTACATTCTATATTCTAAATTGTATATTCAGTATTCTGTATTCTATATACTAAATTCTGAGTTCTGATTTCCATGTTCCATAATCTGGCTTTAATATGCTCTAAGCTATAGTTTTTATTCTGTTTTCTACATTCTATATTCTAAATTATATATTCCGTATTATGTATTTTATATTCTCTATTCTGTGCTCTACATTCAATTTTTTAATTGTTTATTATGTATTCTGTATACTAGGTTCTAAATTCTGTGTTCTGCAATCCATGTTCTAAATTCTGGGTTCTATATTCTCTTTTCTATTTTCTATATTCTGTGTTCTACATTCTATAGTATAAATTATATATTCAGCATTCTGTATTCTATATTCTAAATTTTGTGTTCTACATTCTATATCCTAAATTTTATATTCAGTATTATGTATTCTATAATTTAATTCTGTGTTCTGCTTTCCATGTACTAAATTCTGGGTTCTCTATTCTATATTCTATATTTTATATTCTGTGTTCTACATTCTTTATTCTAAACTCTATATTCAGTATTCTGTATTCTATATTCTAAATTCTGTGTTCTGCATTCCATGTTCTAAATTCTATACTCAGTATTCTGTATTCTATATTCTAAATTCTGTGTTCTACATTCCATGTTATAAATTCTATATTCAGCATTCTGTATTCTATATTCATAATTTTGTTTTCTACATTTTATATTCTAAATTCTATATTCAGTATTATGTATTCTATCTTCTCAATTCTGTGTTCTGCATTCCATGTTCTAAATTCTGGGTTATACATTCTCTATTGTATATTCTATATTGTGTGTTTTTCATTCTACATTCTACATACTATATTTTGCATTTCGTATACTATATTCTATATTCTGTGTTCTACATTCTATATTCTAAATTCTATATTCAGTATTCTGTATTCTATATTCTACATTATGTGTTCTGCGTTCCATTTCTAAATTCTGGGTTCTGTATTCTGTTTTCCATATTCTATATACTGTTTTCTAATTCGATTTTCTGTATTCTATATTCTGCATTCCGTATTATGTATTCTATATTTTGTGTTCTATAGTCTATACTCTAAATTCTATATTCAGTATTCCATATTCTACATTCTAAATTCTGTGTTCTCCATTCCATGTTCTAAATTCTGGTTTCTATATCCTCTATTCTATATTCTATATCCTGTGTTCTACATTTTATAGTCTAAATCCTATATTCAGCGTTCTGTATTCTTTTTCTAAATTCTGTGTTCTGCATTCCATGTTCTAAATTCTGGGTTCTATATTCTGTTTTACATATTTTATATTATGTGTTCTACATTCTATATTTGTATTCTATATTCTGCATTCCGTATTCTACATTATATATTCTGTGTTCTACCTTTTTTTTCTAAATTCAATTTTCTGTGTTCTGTATTCTATATTCTAAATTCTGTGTTCTGCATTCCATGTTCTATATTCTCTTTCCTATATTCTATATTCTGTGTTCCTCTTTCATATTCTAAATTCTGTATTCAGTATTTTGTATTCTATATTGTAAATTCTATTCTCTGCATTCGAGTTCTAAATTCTGGGTTCTATATTTTCTTTTATATATTCTTTATTCTGTGTTCTTCATTCTAGATTCTACATTCTAATTTCTGCATTCAGTATTCTATATTCTAATTTCTGTGTTCTGCATTCTATGTTCTAAATTCTATGTTCAGTATACTGTATTATATATTCTAAATTCTGTGTTAAGCATTCCATGTTCTAAATTCTGTTTTCTGTATTCTTTTTTCCATATTCTATATTCTGTTTTCTACATTCAATATTCTGTATTCTATATTCTGCTTTCCGTATTCTATATTCAATATTCTGTGTTCTACATTCTATATTCTAAATTCTATATTCAGTATTCCGTATGCTATATTCTAAATTCTGTGTTCTCCTTTCCATGTTTTGAATTCTGGATTCTATATTCTCTATTCTACATTCTATATTCTGTGTTCTACACTCTATATTCTAAATTCTATATTCAGTATTCTTTATTCTACATTCTAAATACTGTGTTCTACATTCTATATTCTAAATTGTATATTCAGTATTCAGTATTCTATATTCGAAATTCTGGGTTCTGATTTCCATGTTCCAAAATCTGGCTTAAATATTCTCTTAGCTGTATTTTTTCTTCTGTTTTTTACATTGTATATTCAAAATTATATTTTCAGTATTATGTATACTTTATTCTATATTCCGTGTTCTACATTCAATTATTTTTAATTGTTTATTAAGTATTCTGTATACTATATTCTAAATTCTGTGTTATGCATTCAATGTTGTAAATTCTGGGTTCTATAATCACTTTTCTATATTCTATATTCTGTGTTCTACATTGTATATTCTAAATTCTATATTCAGCATTCTGTATTCTATATTCTAAATTTTGTGTTCTTCATTCTATATTCTAAATTCTATATTCAGTATTATGTATTCTATAATCTAAATTATCTGTTCTGCATTCCATGTTCTAAATTCTCTATTCTTTATTCTATATTCTGTGTTCTTCTTTCTATATTCTAAATTGTATATTCAGTATTCTGTATTCTATATTCTAAGTTCTGAGTTCTACATTCTATATTCTAAATTGTATATTCAGTATTCTGTATTCTATATACTAAATTCCGAGTTCTGATTTCCATGTTCCATAATCTGGCTTTAATATTCTCTAAGCTATAGTTTTTATTCTGTTTTCTACATTCTATATTCTAAATTATATATTCCGTATTATGTATTTTATATTCTCTATTCTGTGCTCTACATTCAATTTTTTAATTGTTTATTATGTATTCTGTATACTAGGTTCTAAATTCTGTGTTCTGCAATCCATGTTCTAAATTCTGGGTTCTATATTCTCTTTTCTATTTTCTATATTCTGTGTTCTACATTCTATAGTATAAATTATATATTCAGCATTCTGTATTCTATATTCTAAATTTTGTGTTCTACATTCTATATCCTAAATTTTATATTCAGTATTATGTATTCTATAATTTAATTCTGTGTTCTGCTTTCCATGTACTAAATTCTGGGTTCTCTATTCTATATTCTATATTTTATATTCTGTGTTCTACATTCTTTATTCTAAACTCTATATTCAGTATTCTGTATTCTATATTCTAAATTCTGTGTTCTGCATTCCATGTTCTAAATTCTATACTCAGTATTCTGTATTCTATATTCTAAATTCTGTGTTCTACATTCCATGTTATAAATTCTATATTCAGCATTCTGTATTCTATATTCATAATTTTGTTTTCTACATTTTATATTCTAAATTCTATATTCAGTATTATGTATTCTATCTTCTCAATTCTGTGTTCTGCATTCCATGTTCTAAATTCTGGGTTATACATTCTCTATTGTATATTCTATATTGTGTGTTTTTCATTCTACATTCTACATACTATATTTTGCATTTCGTATACTATATTCTATATTCTGTGTTCTACATTCTATATTCTAAATTCTATATTCAGTATTCTGTATTCTATATTCTACATTATGTGTTCTGCGTTCCATTTCTAAATTCTGGGTTCTGTATTCTGTTTTCCATATTCTATATACTGTTTTCTAATTCGATTTTCTGTATTCTATATTCTGCATTCCGTATTATGTATTCTATATTTTGTGTTCTATAGTCTATACTCTAAATTCTATATTCAGTATTCCATATTCTACATTCTAAATTCTGTGTTCTCCATTCCATGTTCTAAATTCTGGTTTCTATATCCTCTATTCTATATTCTATACCCTGTGTTCTACATTTTATAGTCTAAATCCTATATTCAGCGTTCTGTATTCTTTTTCTAAATTCTGTGTTCTGCATTCCATGTTCTAAATTCTGGGTTCTATATTCTGTTTTACATATTTTATATTATGTGTTCTACATTCTATATTTGTATTCTATATTCTGCATTCCGTATTCTACATTATATATTCTGTGTTCTACCTTTTTTTTCTAAATTCAATTTTCTGTGTTCTGTATTCTATATTCTAAATTCTGTGTTCTGCATTCCATGTTCTATATTCTCTTTCCTATATTCTATATTCTGTGTTCCTCTTTCATATTCTAAATTCTGTATTCAGTATTTTGTATTCTATATTGTAAATTCTATTCTCTGCATTCGAGTTCTAAATTCTGGGTTCTATATTTTCTTTTATATATTCTTTATTCTGTGTTCTTCATTCTAGATTCTACATTCTAATTTCTGCATTCAGTATTCTATATTCTAATTTCTGTGTTCTGCATTCTATGTTCTAAATTCTATGTTCAGTATACTGTATTATATATTCTAAATTCTGTGTTAAGCATTCCATGTTCTAAATTCTGTTTTCTGTATTCTTTTTTCCATATTCTATATTCTGTTTTCTACATTCAATATTCTGTATTCTATATTCTGCTTTCCGTATTCTATATTCAATATTCTGTGTTCTACATTCTATATTCTAAATTCTATATTCAGTATTCCGTATGCTATATTCTAAATTCTGTGTTCTCCTTTCCATGTTTTGAATTCTGGATTCTATATTCTCTATTCTACATTCTATATTCTGTGTTCTACACTCTATATTCTAAATTCTATATTCAGTATTCTTTATTCTACATTCTAAATACTGTGTTCTACATTCTATATTCTAAATTGTATATTCAGTATTCAGGATTCTATATTCGAAATTCTGGGTTCTGATTTCCATGTTCCAAAATCTGGCTTAAATATTCTCTTAGCTGTATTTTTTCTTCTGTTTTTTACATTGTATATTCAAAATTATATTTTCAGTATTATGTATACTTTATTCTATATTCCGTGTTCTACATTCAATTATTTTTAATTGTTTATTAAGTATTCTGTATACTATATTCTAAATTCTGTGTTATGCATTCAATGTTGTAAATTCTGGGTTCTATAATCACTTTTCTATATTCTATATTCTGTGTTCTACATTGTATATTCTAAATTCTATATTCAGCATTCTGTATTCTATATTCTAAATTTTGTGTTCTTCATTCTATATTCTAAATTCTATATTCAGTATTATGTATTCTATAATCTAAATTATCTGTTCTGCATTCCATGTTCTAAATTCTCTATTCTTTATTCTATATTCTGTGTTCTTCTTTCTATATTCTAAATTGTATATTCAGTATTCTGTATTCTATATTCTAAGTTCTGAGTTCTACATTCTATATTCTAAATTGTATATTCAGTATTCTGTATTCTATATACTAAATTCCGAGTTCTGATTTCCATGTTCCATAATCTGGCTTTAATATTCTCTAAGCTATAGTTTTTATTCTGTTTTCTACATTCTATATTCTAAATTATATATTCCGTATTATGTATTTTATATTCTCTATTCTGTGCTCTACATTCAATTTTTTAATTGTTTATTATGTATTCTGTATACTAGGTTCTAAATTCTGTGTTCTGCAATCCATGTTCTAAATTCTGGGTTCTATATTCTCTTTTCTATTTTCTATATTCTGTGTTCTACATTCTATAGTATAAATTATATATTCAGCATTCTGTATTCTATATTCTAAATTTTGTGTTCTACATTCTATATCCTAAATTTTATATTCAGTATTATGTATTCTATAATTTAATTCTGTGTTCTGCTTTCCATGTACTAAATTCTGGGTTCTCTATTCTATATTCTATATTTTATATTCTGTGTTCTACATTCTTTATTCTAAACTCTATATTCAGTATTCTGTATTCTATATTCTAAATTCTGTGTTCTGCATTCCATGTTCTAAATTCTATACTCAGTATTCTGTATTCTATATTCTAAATTCTGTGTTCTACATTCCATGTTATAAATTCTATATTCAGCATTCTGTATTCTATATTCATAATTTTGTTTTCTACATTTTATATTCTAAATTCTATATTCAGTATTATGTATTCTATCTTCTCAATTCTGTGTTCTGCATTCCATGTTCTAAATTCTGGGTTATACATTCTCTATTGTATATTCTATATTGTGTGTTTTTCATTCTACATTCTACATACTATATTTTGCATTTCGTATACTATATTCTATATTCTGTGTTCTACATTCTATATTCTAAATTCTATATTCAGTATTCTGTATTCTATATTCTACATTATGTGTTCTGCGTTCCATTTCTAAATTCTGGGTTCTGTATTCTGTTTTCCATATTCTATATACTGTTTTCTAATTCGATTTTCTGTATTCTATATTCTGCATTCCGTATTATGTATTCTATATTTTGTGTTCTATAGTCTATACTCTAAATTCTATATTCAGTATTCCATATTCTACATTCTAAATTCTGTGTTCTCCATTCCATGTTCTAAATTCTGGTTTCTATATCCTCTATTCTATATTCTATACCCTGTGTTCTACATTTTATAGTCTAAATCCTATATTCAGCGTTCTGTATTCTTTTTCTAAATTCTGTGTTCTGCATTCCATGTTCTAATTTCTGGGTTCTATATTCTGTTTTACATATTTTATATTATGTGTTCTACATTCTATATTTGTATTCTATATTCTGCATTCCGTATTCTACATTATATATTCTGTGTTCTACCTTTTTTTTCTAAATTCAATTTTCTGTATTCTGTATTCTATATTCTAAATTCTGTGTTCTGCATTCCATGTTCTAAATTCTCTTTCCTATACTCTATATTCTGTGTTCCTCTTTCATATTCTAAATTCTGTATTCAGTATTTTGTATTCTATATTGTAAATTCTATTCTCTGCATTCGAGTTCTAAATTCTGGGTTCTATATTTTCTTTTATATATTCTTTATTCTGTGTTCTTCATTCTAGATTCTACATTCTAATTTCTGCATTCAGTATTCTATATTCTAATTTCTGTGTTCTGCATTCTATGTTCTAAATTCTATGTTCAGTATACTGTATTATATATTCTAAATTCTGTGTTAAGCATTCCATGTTCTAAATTCTGTTTTCTGTATTCTTTTTTCCATATTCTATATTCTGTTTTCTACATTCAATATTCTGTATTCTATATTCTGCTTTCCGTATTCTATATTCAATATTCTGTGTTCTACATTCTATATTCTAAATTCTATATTCAGTATTCCGTATGCTATATTCTAAATTCTGTGTTCTCCTTTCCATGTTTTGAATTCTGGATTCTATATTCTCTATTCTACATTCTATATTCTGTGTTCTACACTCTATATTCTAAATTCTATATTCAGTATTCTTTATTCTACATTCTAAATACTGTGTTCTACATTCTATATTCTAAATTGTATATTCAGTATTCAGTATTCTATATTCGAAATTCTGGGTTCTGATTTCCATGTTCCAAAATCTGGCTTAAATATTCTCTTAGCTGTATTTTTTCTTCTGTTTTTTACATTGTATATTCAAAATTATATTTTCAGTATTATGTATACTTTATTCTATATTCCGTGTTCTACATTCAATTATTTTTAATTGTTTATTAAGTATTCTGTATACTATATTCTAAATTCTGTGTTATGCATTCAATGTTGTAAATTCTGGGTTCTATAATCACTTTTCTATATTCTATATTCTGTGTTCTACATTGTATATTCTAAATTCTATATTCAGCATTCTGTATTCTATATTCTAAATTTTGTGTTCTTCATTCTATATTCTAAATTCTATATTCAGTATTATGTATTCTATAATCTAAATTATCTGTTCTGCATTCCATGTTCTAAATTCTCTATTCTTTATTCTATATTCTGTGTTCTTCTTTCTATATTCTAAATTGTATATTCAGTATTCTGTATTCTATATTCTAAGTTCTGAGTTCTACATTCTATATTCTAAATTGTATATTCAGTATTCTGTATTCTATATACTAAATTCTGAGTTCTGATTTCCATGTTCCATAATCTGGCTTTAATATTCTCTAAGCTATAGTTTTTATTCTGTTTTCTACATTCTATATTCTAAATTATATATTCCGTATTATGTATTTTATATTCTCTATTCTGTGCTCTACATTCAATTTTTTAATTGTTTATTATGTATTCTGTATACTAGGTTCTAAATTCTGTGTTCTGCAATCCATGTTCTAAATTCTGGGTTCTATATTCTCTTTTCTATTTTCTATATTCTGTGTTCTACATTCTATAGTATAAATTATATATTCAGCATTCTGTATTCTATATTCTAAATTTTGTGTTCTACATTCTATATCCTAAATTTTATATTCAGTATTATGTATTCTATAATTTAATTCTGTGTTCTGCTTTCCATGTACTAAATTCTGGGTTCTCTATTCTATATTCTATATTTTATATTCTGTGTTCTACATTCTTTATTCTAAACTCTATATTCAGTATTCTGTATTCTATATTCTAAATTCTGTGTTCTGCATTCCATGTTCTAAATTCTATACTCAGTATTCTGTATTCTATATTCTAAATTCTGTGTTCTACATTCCATGTTATAAATTCTATATTCAGCATTCTGTATTCTATATTCATAATTTTGTTTTCTACATTTTATATTCTAAATTCTATATTCAGTATTATGTATTCTATCTTCTCAATTCTGTGTTCTGCATTCCATGTTCTAAATTCTGGGTTATACATTCTCTATTGTATATTCTATATTGTGTGTTTTTCATTCTACATTCTACATACTATATTTTGCATTTCGTATACTATATTCTATATTCTGTGTTCTACATTCTATATTCTAAATTCTATATTCAGTATTCTGTATTCTATATTCTACATTATGTGTTCTGCGTTCCATTTCTAAATTCTGGGTTCTGTATTCTGTTTTCCATATTCTATATACTGTTTTCTAATTCGATTTTCTGTATTCTATATTCTGCATTCCGTATTATGTATTCTATATTTTGTGTTCTATAGTCTATACTCTAAATTCTATATTCAGTATTCCATATTCTACATTCTAAATTCTGTGTTCTCCATTCCATGTTCTAAATTCTGGTTTCTATATCCTCTATTCTATATTCTATATCCTGTGTTCTACATTTTATAGTCTAAATCCTATATTCAGCGTTCTGTATTCTTTTTCTAAATTCTGTGTTCTGCATTCCATGTTCTAAATTCTGGGTTCTATATTCTGTTTTACATATTTTATATTATGTGTTCTACATTCTATATTTGTATTCTATATTCTGCATTCCGTATTCTACATTATATATTCTGTGTTCTACCTTTTTTTTCTAAATTCAATTTTCTGTATTCTGTATTCTATATTCTAAATTCTGTGTTCTGCATTCCATGTTCTAAATTCTCTTTCCTATACTCTATATTCTGTGTTCCTCTTTCATATTCTAAATTCTGTATTCAGTATTTTGTATTCTATATTGTAAATTCTATTCTCTGCATTCGAGTTCTAAATTCTGGGTTCTATATTTTCTTTTATATATTCTTTATTCTGTGTTCTTCATTCTAGATTCTACATTCTAATTTCTGCATTCAGTATTCTATATTCTAATTTCTGTGTTCTGCATTCTATGTTCTAAATTCTATGTTCAGTATACTGTATTATATATTCTAACTTCTGTGTTAAGCATTCCATGTTCTAAATTCTGTTTTCTGTATTCTTTTTTCCATATTCTATATTCTGTTTTCTACATTCAGTATTCTGTATTCTATATTCTGCTTTCCGTATTCTATATTCAATATTCTGTGTTCTACATTCTATATTCTAAATTCTATATTCAGTATTCCGTATGCTATATTCTAAATTCTGTGTTCTCCTTTCCATGTTTTGAATTCTGGATTCTATATTCTCTATTCTACATTCTATATTCTGTGTTCTACACTCTATATTCTAAATTCTATATTCAGTATCCTTTATTCTACATTCCAAATACTGTGTTCTACATTCTATATTCTAAATTGTATATTCAGTATTCAGTATTCTATATTCGAAATTCTGGGTTCTGATTTCCATGTTCCAAAATCTGGCTTAAATATTCTCTTAGCTGTATTTTTTCTTCTGTTTTTTACATTGTATATTCAAAATTATATTTTCAGTATTATGTATACTTTATTCTATATTCCGTGTTCTACATTCAATTATTTTTAATTGTTTATTAAGTATTCTGTATACTATATTCTAAATTCTGTGTTATGCAATCAATGTTGTAAATTCTGGGTTCTATAATCACTTTTCTATATTCTATATTCTGTGTTCTACATTGTATATTCTAAATTCTATATTCAGCATTCTGTATTCTATATTCTAAATTTTGTGTTCTTCATTCTATATTCTAAATTCTATATTCAGTATTATGTATTCTATAATCTAAATTATCTGTTCTGCATTCCATGTTCTAAATTCTCTATTCTTTATTCTATATTCTGTGTTCTTCTTTCTATATTCTAAATTGTATATTCAGTATTCTGTATTCTATATTCTAAATTCTGAGTTCTACATTCTATATTCTAAATTGTATATTCAGTATTCTGTATTCTATATACTAAATTCTGAGTTCTGATTTCCATGTTCCATAATCTGGCTTTAATATTCTCTAAGCTATAGTTTTTATTCTGTTTTCTACATTCTATATTCTAAATTATATATTCCGTATTATGTATTTTATATTCTCTATTCTGTGCTCTACATTCAATTTTTTAATTGTTTATTATGTATTCTGTATACTAGGTTCTAAATTCTGTGTTCTGCAATCCATGTTCTAAATTCTGGGTTCTATATCCTCTTTTCTATTTTCTATATTCTGTGTTCAACATTCTATAGTATAAATTATATATTCAGCATTCTGTATTCTATATTCTAAATTTTGTGTTCTACATTCTATATCCTAAATTTTATATTCAGTATTATGTATTCTATAATTTAATTCTGTGTTCTGCTTTCCATGTACTAAATTCTGGGTTCTCTATTCTATATTCTATATTTTATATTCTGTGTTCTACATTCTTTATTCTAAACTCTATATTCAGTATTCTGTATTCTATATTCTAAATTCTGTGTTCTGCATTCCATGTTCTAAATTCTATACTCAGTATTCTGTATTCTATATTCTAAATTCTGTGTTCTACATTCCATGTTATAAATTCTATATTCAGCATTCTGTATTCTATATTCATAATTTTGTTTTCTACATTTTATATTCTAAATTCTATATTCAGTATTATGTATTCTATCTTCTCAATTCTGTGTTCTGCATTCCATGTTCTAAATTCTGGGTTATACATTCTCTATTGTATATTCTATATTGTGTGTTTTTCATTCTACATTCTACATACTATATTTTGCATTTCGTATACTATATTCTATATTCTGTGTTCTACATTCTATATTCTAAATTCTATATTCAGTATTCTGTATTCTATATTCTACATTATGTGTTCTGCGTTCCATTTCTAAATTCTGGGTTCTGTATTCTGTTTTCCATATTCTATATACTGTTTTCTAATTCGATTTTCTGTATTCTATATTCTGCATTCCGTATTATGTATTCTATATTTTGTGTTCTATAGTCTATACTCTAAATTCTATATTCAGTATTCCATATTCTACATTCTAAATTCTGTGTTCTCCATTCCATGTTCTAAATTCTGGTTTCTATATCCTCTATTCTATATTCTATACCCTGTGTTCTACATTTTATAGTCTAAATCCTATATTCAGCGTTCTGTATTCTTTTTCTAAATTCTGTGTTCTGCATTCCATGTTCTAATTTCTGGGTTCTATATTCTGTTTTACATAATTTATATTATGTGTTCTACATTCTATATTTTTATTCTATATTCTGCATTCCGTATTCTACATTATATATTCTGTGTTCTACCTTTTTTTTCTAAATTCAATTTTCTGTATTCTGTATTCTATATTCTAAATTCTGTGTTCTGCATTCCATGTTCTAAATTCTCTTTCCTATATTCTATATTCTGTGTTCCTCTTTCATATTCTAAATTCTGTATTCAGTATTTTGTATTCTATATTGTAAATTCTATTCTCTGCATTCGAGTTCTAAATTCTGGGTTCTATATTTTCTTTTATATATTCTTTATTCTGTGTTCTTCATTCTAGATTCTACATTCTAATTTCTGCATTCAGTATTCTATATTCTAATTTCTGTGTTCTGCATTCTATGTTCTAAATTCTATGTTCAGTATACTGTATTATATATTCTAAATTCTGTGTTAAGCATTCCATGTTCTAAATTCTGGTTTCTACATTCTCTATTCTATATACTACATTGTGTGTTTTTCATTCTAGATTCTACATACTATATTTTGCATTCCATATACTATATTCTATATTGTGTGTTCTACATTCTATATTCAGTATTTCGTATTCTATATTCTAAATTATATGTTCTGCGTTCCATTTCTAAATTCGGTTTCTGTATTCTGTTTACCATATTCTATATTCTGTTTTCTAAATTCTGTGCTCTGTATTCTATATTCTGCATTCCGTATTATATATTCTATATTTTGTGTTCCTTATTCTATATTCTATATTCTGTGTTCTGCATTACATGTTCAAAATTCTGGGTTCTATATCCAAAATTCTATATTCTATATCCTGTGTTCTACATTCTATAGTCTTAATCCTATATTCAGCGTTCTGTATTCTATATACTAAACTCTGTTTTCTGCATTACATGTTCTCTATTCTGGGTTCTAAATTCTGTTTTCCATATTTTATATTCTGTGTTCTACATTCTATATTCTGTATTCTATATTCTGCATTCCGTATTCTACATTATATATTCTGGGTTCTACCTTCTATTTTCTAAATTCTTTATTCAGTATTCTGTATTCTATATTCTAAATTCTGTGTTCTGCATTCCATGTTCTAAATTCTCTTTTCTATATTCTAAATTCTGTGTTAACTTTCTATATTCTAAATCCTATTTTCAGTGTTCTGTATTTTATATTATATATTCTGTTTTCTCCATTCCATTTCTAAATTCTGGGTTCTATATTGTTTTTTATATACTTTATATTCTGTATTCTTCGTTCTGGATTCTACATTCTGAATTCTGAATTCGGTATTCTATATTCTTTATTTTGTGTTCTAAATTCTATATTCTGTATACTATATCCTGCATTCCGTATTCTATATTCTATATTCTGTGTTCTACATTCTTTATTCTAAATTCTATATTCAGTAGTCTGTATACTATATTCTAAATTCTGTGTTATGCATCCCATGTTCTAAATTCTGGGTTCTATATTCTGTTTTCAATATTTTATATTCTGTGTTCTAAATTCTATATTCTGTATTCTATAATCTGCATTCCGTATTCTCCATTATATATTCTGTGTTTTTCCTTCTATATTCCAAATTCTATATTCAGTATTCTGTATACTATATTGCAAATTCTGTGTTCTGCATTCCATTTTCTATATTCTTGCTTCTACATCGTTTATTCTATAATCTAAATTCTGTGTTCTGCATTCCATGTTGTAAATTCTATATTCAGTATTCTCTATTCTATATTCTAAATTCTGAGTTCTGCATTCTATATTTTAAATTATATATTCAGTATTCTGTATACTATATTCTAAATTCTGTGTTCTGCATCCAATGTTCTAAATTCTGGGTTCTGTATTCTGTTTCCATAATCTATATTCTGTGTTCAAAATTTTATATTCTGTATACTATATTCTGCATTCCGTATTCTATATTCTATATTCTGTGTTCTAAATTCTATATTCTAAATTCCATATTCAGTAATATGTATACTATATTCTTAATCTGTGTTCTGCATTCCATGTTCTAAATTCTCTATTCTATATTCTATATTCTTGTTAAACTTTCTATATTCTGAATTCTATATTCAGTACTCTGTATTCTATATTTTATATTCTGTGTTCTGCATTCCATGTTCTCAATTCTATATTCTGTAAACTGTATTCTATATTCTTAATTCTGTGTTCTGCATTCCATGTTCTAAATTCTGTTTTCTGTATTCTTTTTTCCATATTCTATATTCTGTTTTCTACATTCAATATTCTGTATTCTATATTCTGCTTTCCGTATTCTATATTCAATATTCTGTGTTCTACATTCTATATTCTAAATTCTATATTCAGTATTCCGTATGCTATATTCTAAATTCTGTGTTCTCCTTTCCGTGTTTTGAATTCTGGATTCTATATTCTCTATTCTACATTCTATATTCTGTGTTCTACACTCTATATTCTAAATTCTATATTTAGTATTCTTTATTCTATATTCTAAATACTGCGTTCTACATTCTATATTCTAAATTGTATATTCAGTATTCAGTATTCTATATTCGAAATTCTGGGTTCTGATTTCCATGTTCCAAAATCTGGCTTAAATATTCTCTTAGCTGTATTTTTTCTTCTGTTTTTTACATTGTATATTCAAAATTATATTTTCAGTATTATGTATACTTTATTCTATATTCCGTGTTCTACATTCAATTATTTTTAATTGTTTATTAAGTATTCTGTATACTATATTCTAAATTCTGTGTTATGCATTCAATGTTGTAAATTCTGGGTTCTATAATCACTTTTCTATATTCTATATTCTGTGTTCTACATTGTATATTCTAAATTCTATATTCAGCATTCTGTATTCTATATTCTAAATTTTGTGTTCTTCATTCTATATTCTAAATTCTATATTCAGTATTATGTATTCTATAATCTAAATTATCTGTTCTGCATTCCATGTTCTAAATTCTCTATTCTTTATTCTATATTCTGTGTTCTTCTTTCTATATTCTAAATTGTATATTCAGTATTCTGTATTCTATATTCTAAGTTCTGAGTTCTACATTCTATATTCTAAATTGTATATTCAGTATTCTGTATTCTATATACTAAATTCTGAGTTCTGATTTCCATGTTCCATAATCTGGCTTTAATATTCTCTAAGCTATAGTTTTTATTCTGTTTTCTACATTCTATATTCTAAATTATATATTCCGTATTATGTATTTTATATTCTCTATTCTGTGCTCTACATTCAATTTTTTAATTGTTTATTATGTATTCTGTATACTAGGTTCTAAATTCTGTGTTCTGCAATCCATGTTCTAAATTCTGGGTTCTATATTCTCTTTTCTATTTTCTATATTCTGTGTTCTACATTCTATAGTATAAATTATATATTCAGCATTCTGTATTCTATATTCTAAATTTTGTGTTCTACATTCTATATCCTAGATTTTATATTCAGTATTATGTATTCTATAATTTAATTCTGTGTTCTGCTTTCCATGTACTAAATTCTGGGTTCTCTATTCTATATTCTATATTTTATATTCTGTGTTCTACATTCTTTATTCTAAACTCTATATTCAGTATTCTGTATTCTATATTCTAAATTCTGTGTTCTGCATTCCATGTTCTAAATTCTATACTCAGTGTTCTGTATTCTATATTCTAAATTCTGTGTTCTACATTCCATGTTATAAATTCTATATTCAGCATTCTGTATTCTATATTCATAATTTTGTTTTCTACATTTTATATTCTAAATTCTATATTCAGTATTATGTATTCTATCTTCTCAATTCTGTGTTCTGCATTCCATGTTCTAAATTCTGGGTTATACATTCTCTATTGTATATTCTATATTGTGTGTTTTTCATTCTACATTCTACATACTATATTTTGCATTTCGTATACTATATTCTATATTCTGTGTTCTACATTCTATATTCTAAATTCTATATTCAGTATTCTGTATTCTATATTCTACATTATGTGTTCTGCGTTCCATTTCTAAATTCTGGGTTCTGTATTCTGTTTTCCATATTCTATATACTGTTTTCTAATTCGATTTTCTGTATTCTATATTCTGCATTCCGTATTATGTATTCTATATTTTGTGTTCTATAGTCTATACTCTAAATTCTATATTCAGTATTCCATATTCTACATTCTAAATTCTGTGTTCTCCATTCCATGTTCTAAATTCTGGTTTCTATATCCTCTATTCTATATTCTATATCCTGTGTTCTACATTTTATAGTCTAAATCCTATATTCAGCGTTCTGTATTCTTTTTCTAAATTCTGTGTTCTGCATTCCATGTTCTAAATTCTGGGTTCTATATTCTGTTTTACATATTTTATATTATGTGTTCTACATTCTATATTTGTATTCTATATTCTGCATTCCGTATTCTACATTATATATTCTGTGTTCTACCTTTTTTTCTAAATTCAATTTTCTGTATTCTGTATTCTATATTCTAAATTCTGTGTTCTGCATTCCATGTTCTAAATTCTCTTTCCTATACTCTATATTCTGTGTTCCTCTTTCATATTCTAAATTCTGTATTCAGTATTTTGTATTCTATATTGTAAATTCTATTCTCTGCATTCGAGTTCTAAATTCTGGGTTCTATATTTTCTTTTATATATTCTTTATTCTGTGTTCTTCATTCTAGATTCTACATTCTAATTTCTGCATTCAGTATTCTATATTCTAATTTCTGTGTTCTGCATTCTATGTTCTAAATTCTATGTTCAGTATACTGTATTATATATTCTAACTTCTGTGTTAAGCATTCCATGTTCTAAATTCTGTTTTCTGTATTCTTTTTTCCATATTCTATATTCTGTTTTCTACATTCAGTATTCTGTATTCTATATTCTGCTTTCCGTATTCTATATTCAATATTCTGTGTTCTACATTCTATATTCTAAATTCTATATTCAGTATTCCGTATGCTATATTCTAAATTCTGTGTTCTCCTTTCCATGTTTTGAATTCTGGATTCTATATTCTCTATTCTACATTCTATATTCTGTGTTCTACACTCTATATTCTAAATTCTATATTCAGTATCCTTTATTCTACATTCCAAATACTGTGTTCTACATTCTATATTCTAAATTGTATATTCAGTATTCAGTATTCTATATTCGAAATTCTGGGTTCTGATTTCCATGTTCCAAAATCTGGCTTAAATATTCTCTTAGCTGTATTTTTTCTTCTGTTTTTTACATTGTATATTCAAAATTATATTTTCAGTATTATGTATACTTTATTCTATATTCCGTGTTCTACATTCAATTATTTTTAATTGTTTATTAAGTATTCTGTATACTATATTCTAAATTCTGTGTTATGCAATCAATGTTGTAAATTCTGGGTTCTATAATCACTTTTCTATATTCTATATTCTGTGTTCTACATTGTATATTCTAAATTCTATATTCAGCATTCTGTATTCTATATTCTAAATTTTGTGTTCTTCATTCTATATTCTAAATTCTATATTCAGTATTATGTATTCTATAATCTAAATTATCTGTTCTGCATTCCATGTTCTAAATTCTCTATTCTTTATTCTATATTCTGTGTTCTTCTTTCTATATTCTAAATTGTATATTCAGTATTCTGTATTCTATATTCTAAATTCTGAGTTCTACATTCTATATTCTAAATTGTATATTCAGTATTCTGTATTCTATATACTAAATTCTGAGTTCTGATTTCCATGTTCCATAATCTGGCTTTAATATTCTCTAAGCTATAGTTTTTATTCTGTTTTCTACATTCTATATTCTAAATTATATATTCCGTATTATGTATTTTATATTCTCTATTCTGTGCTCTACATTCAATTTTTTAATTGTTTATTATGTATTCTGTATACTAGGTTCTAAATTCTGTGTTCTGCAATCCATGTTCTAAATTCTGGGTTCTATATCCTCTTTTCTATTTTCTATATTCTGTGTTCAACATTCTATAGTATAAATTATATATTCAGCATTCTGTATTCTATATTCTAAATTTTGTGTTCTACATTCTATATCCTAAATTTTATATTCAGTATTATGTATTCTATAATTTAATTCTGTGTTCTGCTTTCCATGTACTAAATTCTGGGTTCTCTATTCTATATTCTATATTTTATATTCTGTGTTCTACATTCTTTATTCTAAACTCTATATTCAGTATTCTGTATTCTATATTCTAAATTCTGTGTTCTGCATTCCATGTTCTAAATTCTATACTCAGTATTCTGTATTCTATATTCTAAATTCTGTGTTCTACATTCCATGTTATAAATTCTATATTCAGCATTCTGTATTCTATATTCATAATTTTGTTTTCTACATTTTATATTCTAAATTCTATATTCAGTATTATGTATTCTATCTTCTCAATTCTGTGTTCTGCATTCCATGTTCTAAATTCTGGGTTATACATTCTCTATTGTATATTCTATATTGTGTGTTTTTCATTCTACATTCTACATACTATATTTTGCATTTCGTATACTATATTCTATATTCTGTGTTCTACATTCTATATTCTAAATTCTATATTCAGTATTCTGTATTCTATATTCTACATTATGTGTTCTGCGTTCCATTTCTAAATTCTGGGTTCTGTATTCTGTTTTCCATATTCTATATACTGTTTTCTAATTCGATTTTCTGTATTCTATATTCTGCATTCCGTATTATGTATTCTATATTTTGTGTTCTATAGTCTATACTCTAAATTCTATATTCAGTATTCCATATTCTACATTCTAAATTCTGTGTTCTCCATTCCATGTTCTAAATTCTGGTTTCTATATCCTCTATTCTATATTCTATACCCTGTGTTCTACATTTTATAGTCTAAATCCTATATTCAGCGTTCTGTATTCTTTTTCTAAATTCTGTGTTCTGCATTCCATGTTCTAATTTCTGGGTTCTATATTCTGTTTTACATAATTTATATTATGTGTTCTACATTCTATATTTGTATTCTATATTCTGCATTCCGTATTCTACATTATATATTCTGTGTTCTACCTTTTTTTTCTAAATTCAATTTTCTGTATTCTGTATTCTATATTCTAAATTCTGTGTTCTGCATTCCATGTTCTAAATTCTCTTTCCTATATTCTATATTCTGTGTTCCTCTTTCATATTCTAAATTCTGTATTCAGTATTTTGTATTCTATATTGTAAATTCTATTCTCTGCATTCGAGTTCTAAATTCTGGGTTCTATATTTTCTTTTATATATTCTTTATTCTGTGTTCTTCATTCTAGATTCTACATTCTAATTTCTGCATTCAGTATTCTATATTCTAATTTCTGTGTTCTGCATTCTATGTTCTAAATTCTATGTTCAGTATACTGTATTATATATTCTAAATTCTGTGTTAAGCATTCCATGTTCTAAATTCTGGTTTCTACATTCTCTATTCTATATACTACATTGTGTGTTTTTCATTCTAGATTCTACATACTATATTTTGCATTCCATATACTATATTCTATATTGTGTGTTCTACATTCTATATTCAGTATTTCGTATTCTATATTCTAAATTATATGTTCTGCGTTCCATTTCTAAATTCGGTTTCTGTATTCTGTTTACCATATTCTATATTCTGTTTTCTAAATTCTGTGCTCTGTATTCTATATTCTGCATTCCGTATTATATATTCTATATTTTGTGTTCCTTATTCTATATTCTATATTCTGTGTTCTGCATTACATGTTCAAAATTCTGGGTTCTATATCCAAAATTCTATATTCTATATCCTGTGTTCTACATTCTATAGTCTTAATCCTATATTCAGCGTTCTGTATTCTATATACTAAACTCTGTTTTCTGCATTACATGTTCTCTATTCTGGGTTCTAAATTCTGTTTTCCATATTTTATATTCTGTGTTCTACATTCTATATTCTGTATTCTATATTCTGCATTCCGTATTCTACATTATATATTCTGGGTTCTACCTTCTATTTTCTAAATTCTTTATTCAGTATTCTGTATTCTATATTCTAAATTCTGTGTTCTGCATTCCATGTTCTAAATTCTCTTTTCTATATTCTAAATTCTGTGTTAACTTTCTATATTCTAAATCCTATTTTCAGTGTTCTGTATTTTATATTATATATTCTGTTTTCTCCATTCCATTTCTAAATTCTGGGTTCTATATTGTTTTTTATATACTTTATATTCTGTATTCTTCGTTCTGGATTCTACATTCTGAATTCTGAATTCGGTATTCTATATTCTTTATTTTGTGTTCTAAATTCTATATTCTGTATACTATATCCTGCATTCCGTATTCTATATTCTATATTCTGTGTTCTACATTCTTTATTCTAAATTCTATATTCAGTAGTCTGTATACTATATTCTAAATTCTGTGTTATGCATCCCATGTTCTAAATTCTGGGTTCTATATTCTGTTTTCAATATTTTATATTCTGTGTTCTAAATTCTATATTCTGTATTCTATAATCTGCATTCCGTATTCTCCATTATATATTCTGTGTTTTTCCTTCTATATTCCAAATTCTATATTCAGTATTCTGTATACTATATTGCAAATTCTGTGTTCTGCATTCCATTTTCTATATTCTTGCTTCTACATCGTTTATTCTATAATCTAAATTCTGTGTTCTGCATTCCATGTTGTAAATTCTATATTCAGTATTCTCTATTCTATATTCTAAATTCTGAGTTCTGCATTCTATATTTTAAATTATATATTCAGTATTCTGTATACTATATTCTAAATTCTGTGTTCTGCATCCAATGTTCTAAATTCTGGGTTCTGTATTCTGTTTCCATAATCTATATTCTGTGTTCAAAATTTTATATTCTGTATACTATATTCTGCATTCCGTATTCTATATTCTATATTCTGTGTTCTAAATTCTATATTCTAAATTCCATATTCAGTAATATGTATACTATATTCTTAATCTGTGTTCTGCATTCCATGTTCTAAATTCTCTATTCTATATTCTATATTCTTGTTAAACTTTCTATATTCTGAATTCTATATTCAGTACTCTGTATTCTATATTTTATATTCTGTGTTCTGCATTCCATGTTCTCAATTCTATATTCTGTAAACTGTATTCTATATTCTTAATTCTGTGTTCTGCATTCCATGTTCTAAATTCTGTTTTCTGTATTCTTTTTTCCATATTCTATATTCTGTTTTCTACATTCAATATTCTGTATTCTATATTCTGCTTTCCGTATTCTATATTCAATATTCTGTGTTCTACATTCTATATTCTAAATTCTATATTCAGTATTCCGTATGCTATATTCTAAATTCTGTGTTCTCCTTTCCGTGTTTTGAATTCTGGATTCTATATTCTCTATTCTACATTCTATATTCTGTGTTCTACACTCTATATTCTAAATTCTATATTTAGTATTCTTTATTCTATATTCTAAATACTGCGTTCTACATTCTATATTCTAAATTGTATATTCAGTATTCAGTATTCTATATTCGAAATTCTGGGTTCTGATTTCCATGTTCCAAAATCTGGCTTAAATATTCTCTTAGCTGTATTTTTTCTTCTGTTTTTTACATTGTATATTCAAAATTATATTTTCAGTATTATGTATACTTTATTCTATATTCCGTGTTCTACATTCAATTATTTTTAATTGTTTATTAAGTATTCTGTATACTATATTCTAAATTCTGTGTTATGCATTCAATGTTGTAAATTCTGGGTTCTATAATCACTTTTCTATATTCTATATTCTGTGTTCTACATTGTATATTCTAAATTCTATATTCAGCATTCTGTATTCTATATTCTAAATTTTGTGTTCTTCATTCTATATTCTAAATTCTATATTCAGTATTATGTATTCTATAATCTAAATTATCTGTTCTGCATTCCATGTTCTAAATTCTCTATTCTTTATTCTATATTCTGTGTTCTTCTTTCTATATTCTAAATTGTATATTCAGTATTCTGTATTCTATATTCTAAGTTCTGAGTTCTACATTCTATATTCTAAATTGTATATTCAGTATTCTGTATTCTATATACTAAATTCTGAGTTCTGATTTCCATGTTCCATAATCTGGCTTTAATATTCTCTAAGCTATAGTTTTTATTCTGTTTTCTACATTCTATATTCTAAATTATATATTCCGTATTATGTATTTTATATTCTCTATTCTGTGCTCTACATTCAATTTTTTAATTGTTTATTATGTATTCTGTATACTAGGTTCTAAATTCTGTGTTCTGCAATCCATGTTCTAAATTCTGGGTTCTATATTCTCTTTTCTATTTTCTATATTCTGTGTTCTACATTCTATAGTATAAATTATATATTCAGCATTCTGTATTCTATATTCTAAATTTTGTGTTCTACATTCTATATCCTAGATTTTATATTCAGTATTATGTATTCTATAATTTAATTCTGTGTTCTGCTTTCCATGTACTAAATTCTGGGTTCTCTATTCTATATTCTATATTTTATATTCTGTGTTCTACATTCTTTATTCTAAACTCTATATTCAGTATTCTGTATTCTATATTCTAAATTCTGTGTTCTGCATTCCATGTTCTAAATTCTATACTCAGTGTTCTGTATTCTATATTCTAAATTCTGTGTTCTACATTCCATGTTATAAATTCTATATTCAGCATTCTGTATTCTATATTCATAATTTTGTTTTCTACATTTTATATTCTAAATTCTATATTCAGTATTATGTATTCTATCTTCTCAATTCTGTGTTCTGCATTCCATGTTCTAAATTCTGGGTTATACATTCTCTATTGTATATTCTATATTGTGTGTTTTTCATTCTACATTCTACATACTATATTTTGCATTTCGTATACTATATTCTATATTCTGTGTTCTACA
Organism: Vicugna pacos; assembly: GCF_048564905.1. NCBI lineage: Eukaryota > Metazoa > Chordata > Mammalia > Artiodactyla > Camelidae > Vicugna > Vicugna pacos. Next base: position 67,947,390 of record NW_027328741.1, on the reverse strand, counting down.
TTCTATATTCTAAATTCTATATTCAGTATTCTGTATTCTATATTCTACATTATGTGTTCTGCGTTCCATTTCTAAATTCTGGGTTCTGTATTCTGTTTTCCATATTCTATATACTGTTTTCTAATTCGATTTTCTGTATTCTATATTCTGCATTCCGTATTATGTATTCTATATTTTGTGTTCTATAGTCTATACTCTAAATTCTATATTCAGTATTCCATATTCTACATTCTAAATTCTGTGTTCTCCATTCCATGTTCTAAATTCTGGTTTCTATATCCTCTATTCTATATTCTATATCCTGTGTTCTACATTTTATAGTCTAAATCCTATATTCAGCGTTCTGTATTCTTTTTCTAAATTCTGTGTTCTGCATTCCATGTTCTAAATTCTGGGTTCTATATTCTGTTTTACATATTTTATATTATGTGTTCTACATTCTATATTTGTATTCTATATTCTGCATTCCGTATTCTACATTATATATTCTGTGTTCTACCTTTTTTTTCTAAATTCAATTTTCTGTATTCTGTATTCTATATTCTAAATTCTGTGTTCTGCATTCCATGTTCTAAATTCTCTTTCCTATACTCTATATTCTGTGTTCCTCTTTCATATTCTAAATTCTGTATTCAGTATTTTGTATTCTATATTGTAAATTCTATTCTCTGCATTCGAGTTCTAAATTCTGGGTTCTATATTTTCTTTTATATATTCTTTATTCTGTGTTCTTCATTCTAGATTCTACATTCTAATTTCTGCATTCAGTATTCTATATTCTAATTTCTGTGTTCTGCATTCTATGTTCTAAATTCTATGTTCAGTATACTGTATTATATATTCTAAATTCTGTGTTAAGCATTCCATGTTCTAAATTCTGTTTTCTGTATTCTTTTTTCCATATTCTATATTCTGTTTTCTACATTCAGTATTCTGTATTCTATATTCTGCTTTCCGTATTCTATATTCAATATTCTGTGTTCTACATTCTATATTCTAAATTCTATATTCAGTATTCCGTATGCTATATTTTAAATTCTGTGTTCTCCTTTCCATGTTTTGAATTCTGGATTCTATATTCTCTATTCTACATTCTATATTCTGTGTTCTACACTCTATATTCTAAATTCTATATTCAGTATCCTTTATTCTACATTCCAAATACTGTGTTCTACATTCTATATTCTAAATTGTATATTCAGTATTCAGTATTCTATATTCGAAATTCTGGGTTCTGATTTCCATGTTCCAAAATCTGGCTTAAATATTCTCTTAGCTGTATTTTTTCTTCTGTTTTTTACATTGTATATTCAAAATTATATTTTCAGTATTATGTATACTTTATTCTATATTCCGTGTTCTACATTCAATTATTTTTAATTGTTTATTAAGTATTCTGTATACTATATTCTAAATTCTGTGTTATGCAATCAATGTTGTAAATTCTGGGTTCTATAATCACTTTTCTATATTCTATATTCTGTGTTCTACATTGTATATTCTAAATTCTATATTCAGCATTCTGTATTCTATATTCTAAATTTTGTGTTCTTCATTCTATATTCTAAATTCTATATTCAGTATTATGTATTCTATAATCTAAATTATCTGTTCTGCATTCCATGTTCTAAATTCTCTATTCTTTATTCTATATTCTGTGTTCTTCTTTCTATATTCTAAATTGTATATTCAGTATTCTGTATTCTATATTCTAAATTCTGAGTTCTACATTCTATATTCTAAATTGTATATTCAGTATTCTGTATTCTATATACTAAATTCTGAGTTCTGATTTCCATGTTCCATAATCTGGCTTTAATATTCTCTAAGCTATAGTTTTTATTCTGTTTTCTACATTCTATATTCTAAATTATATATTCCGTATTATGTATTTTATATTCTCTATTCTGTGCTCTACATTCAATTTTTTAATTGTTTATTATGTATTCTGTATACTAGGTTCTAAATTCTGTGTTCTGCAATCCATGTTCTAAATTCTGGGTTCTATATCCTCTTTTCTATTTTCTATATTCTGTGTTCAACATTCTATAGTATAAATTATATATTCAGCATTCTGTATTCTATATTCTAAATTTTGTGTTCTACATTCTATATCCTAAATTTTATATTCAGTATTATGTATTCTATAATTTAATTCTGTGTTCTGCTTTCCATGTACTAAATTCTGGGTTCTCTATTCTATATTCTATATTTTATATTCTGTGTTCTACATTCTTTATTCTAAACTCTATATTCAGTATTCTGTATTCTATATTCTAAATTCTGTGTTCTGCATTCCATGTTCTAAATTCTATACTCAGTATTCTGTATTCTATATTCTAAATTCTGTGTTCTACATTCCATGTTATAAATTCTATATTCAGCATTCTGTATTCTATATTCATAATTTTGTTTTCTACATTTTATATTCTAAATTCTATATTCAGTATTATGTATTCTATCTTCTCAATTCTGTGTTCTGCATTCCATGTTCTAAATTCTGGGTTATACATTCTCTATTGTATATTCTATATTGTGTGTTTTTCATTCTACATTCTACATACTATATTTTGCATTTCGTATACTATATTCTATATTCTGTGTTCTACATTCTATATTCTAAATTCTATATTCAGTATTCTGTATTCTATATTCTACATTATGTGTTCTGCGTTCCATTTCTAAATTCTGGGTTCTGTATTCTGTTTTCCATATTCTATATACTGTTTTCTAATTCGATTTTCTGTATTCTATATTCTGCATTCCGTATTATGTATTCTATATTTTGTGTTCTATAGTCTATACTCTAAATTCTATATTCAGTATTCCATATTCTACATTCTAAATTCTGTGTTCTCCATTCCATGTTCTAAATTCTGGTTTCTATATCCTCTATTCTATATTCTATATCCTGTGTTCTACATTTTATAGTCTAAATCCTATATTCAGCGTTCTGTATTCTTTTTCTAAATTCTGTGTTCTGCATTCCATGTTCTAAATTCTGGGTTCTATATTCTGTTTTACATATTTTATATTATGTGTTCTACATTCTATATTTGTATTCTATATTCTGCATTCCGTATTCTACATTATATATTCTGTGTTCTACCTTTTTTTTCTAAATTCAATTTTCTGTATTCTGTATTCTATATTCTAAATTCTGTGTTCTGCATTCCATGTTCTAAATTCTCTTTCCTATACTCTATATTCTGTGTTCCTCTTTCATATTCTAAATTCTGTATTCAGTATTTTGTATTCTATATTGTAAATTCTATTCTCTGCATTCGAGTTCTAAATTCTGGGTTCTATATTTTCTTTTATATATTCTTTATTCTGTGTTCTTCATTCTAGATTCTACATTCTAATTTCTGCATTCAGTATTCTATATTCTAATTTCTGTGTTCTGCATTCTATGTTCTAAATTCTATGTTCAGTATACTGTATTATATATTCTAAATTCTGTGTTAAGCATTCCATGTTCTAAATTCTGTTTTCTGTATTCTTTTTTCCATATTCTATATTCTGTTTTCTACATTCAGTATTCTGTATTCTATATTCTGCTTTCCGTATTCTATATTCAATATTCTGTGTTCTACATTCTATATTCTAAATTCTATATTCAGTATTCCGTATGCTATATTTTAAATTCTGTGTTCTCCTTTCCATGTTTTGAATTCTGGATTCTATATTCTCTATTCTACATTCTATATTCTGTGTTCTACACTCTATATTCTAAATTCTATATTCAGTATCCTTTATTCTACATTCCAAATACTGTGTTCTACATTCTATATTCTAAATTGTATATTCAGTATTCAGTATTCTATATTCGAAATTCTGGGTTCTGATTTCCATGTTCCAAAATCTGGCTTAAATATTCTCTTAGCTGTATTTTTTCTTCTGTTTTTTACATTGTATATTCAAAATTATATTTTCAGTATTATGTATACTTTATTCTATATTCCGTGTTCTACATTCAATTATTTTTAATTGTTTATTAAGTATTCTGTATACTATATTCTAAATTCTGTGTTATGCAATCAATGTTGTAAATTCTGGGTTCTATAATCACTTTTCTATATTCTATATTCTGTGTTCTACATTGTATATTCTAAATTCTATATTCAGCATTCTGTATTCTATATTCTAAATTTTGTGTTCTTCATTCTATATTCTAAATTCTATATTCAGTATTATGTATTCTATAATCTAAATTATCTGTTCTGCATTCCATGTTCTAAATTCTCTATTCTTTATTCTATATTCTGTGTTCTTCTTTCTATATTCTAAATTGTATATTCAGTATTCTGTATTCTATATTCTAAATTCTGAGTTCTACATTCTATATTCTAAATTGTATATTCAGTATTCTGTATTCTATATACTAAATTCTGAGTTCTGATTTCCATGTTCCATAATCTGGCTTTAATATTCTCTAAGCTATAGTTTTTATTCTGTTTTCTACATTCTATATTCTAAATTATATATTCCGTATTATGTATTTTATATTCTCTATTCTGTGCTCTACATTCAATTTTTTAATTGTTTATTATGTATTCTGTATACTAGGTTCTAAATTCTGTGTTCTGCAATCCATGTTCTAAATTCTGGGTTCTATATCCTCTTTTCTATTTTCTATATTCTGTGTTCAACATTCTATAGTATAAATTATATATTCAGCATTCTGTATTCTATATTCTAAATTTTGTGTTCTACATTCTATATCCTAAATTTTATATTCAGTATTATGTATTCTATAATTTAATTCTGTGTTCTGCTTTCCATGTACTAAATTCTGGGTTCTCTATTCTATATTCTATATTTTATATTCTGTGTTCTACATTCTTTATTCTAAACTCTATATTCAGTATTCTGTATTCTATATTCTAAATTCTGTGTTCTGCATTCCATGTTCTAAATTCTATACTCAGTATTCTGTATTCTATATTCTAAATTCTGTGTTCTACATTCCATGTTATAAATTCTATATTCAGCATTCTGTATTCTATATTCATAATTTTGTTTTCTACATTTTATATTCTAAATTCTATATTCAGTATTATGTATTCTATCTTCTCAATTCTGTGTTCTGCATTCCATGTTCTAAATTCTGGGTTATACATTCTCTATTGTATATTCTATATTGTGTGTTTTTCATTCTACATTCTACATACTATATTTTGCATTTCGTATACTATATTCTATATTCTGTGTTCTACATTCTATATTCTAAATTCTATATTCAGTATTCTGTATTCTATATTCTACATTATGTGTTCTGCGTTCCATTTCTAAATTCTGGGTTCTGTATTCTGTTTTCCATATTCTATATACTGTTTTCTAATTCGATTTTCTGTATTCTATATTCTGCATTCCGTATTATGTATTCTATATTTTGTGTTCTATAGTCTATACTCTAAATTCTATATTCAGTATTCCATATTCTACATTCTAAATTCTGTGTTCTCCATTCCATGTTCTAAATTCTGGTTTCTATATCCTCTATTCTATATTCTATACCCTGTGTTCTACATTTTATAGTCTAAATCCTATATTCAGCGTTCTGTATTCTTTTTCTAAATTCTGTGTTCTGCATTCCATGTTCTAATTTCTGGGTTCTATATTCTGTTTTACATAATTTATATTATGTGTTCTACATTCTATATTTGTATTCTATATTCTGCATTCCGTATTCTACATTATATATTCTGTGTTCTACCTTTTTTTTCTAAATTCAATTTTCTGTATTCTGTATTCTATATTCTAAATTCTGTGTTCTGCATTCCATGTTCTAAATTCTCTTTCCTATATTCTATATTCTGTGTTCCTCTTTCATATTCTAAATTCTGTATTCAGTATTTTGTATTCTATATTGTAAATTCTATTCTCTGCATTCGAGTTCTAAATTCTGGGTTCTATATTTTCTTTTATATATTCTTTATTCTGTGTTCTTCATTCTAGATTCTACATTCTAATTTCTGCATTCAGTATTCTATATTCTAATTTCTGTGTTCTGCATTCTATGTTCTAAATTCTATGTTCAGTATACTGTATTATATATTCTAAATTCTGTGTTAAGCATTCCATGTTCTAAATTCTGGTTTCTACATTCTCTATTCTATATACTACATTGTGTGTTTTTCATTCTAGATTCTACATACTATATTTTGCATTCCATATACTATATTCTATATTGTGTGTTCTACATTCTATATTCAGTATTTCGTATTCTATATTCTAAATTATATGTTCTGCGTTCCATTTCTAAATTCGGTTTCTGTATTCTGTTTACCATATTCTATATTCTGTTTTCTAAATTCTGTGCTCTGTATTCTATATTCTGCATTCCGTATTATATATTCTATATTTTGTGTTCCTTATTCTATATTCTATATTCTGTGTTCTGCATTACATGTTCAAAATTCTGGGTTCTATATCCAAAATTCTATATTCTATATCCTGTGTTCTACATTCTATAGTCTTAATCCTATATTCAGCGTTCTGTATTCTATATACTAAACTCTGTTTTCTGCATTACATGTTCTCTATTCTGGGTTCTAAATTCTGTTTTCCATATTTTATATTCTGTGTTCTACATTCTATATTCTGTATTCTATATTCTGCATTCCGTATTCTACATTATATATTCTGGGTTCTACCTTCTATTTTCTAAATTCTTTATTCAGTATTCTGTATTCTATATTCTAAATTCTGTGTTCTGCATTCCATGTTCTAAATTCTCTTTTCTATATTCTAAATTCTGTGTTAACTTTCTATATTCTAAATCCTATTTTCAGTGTTCTGTATTTTATATTATATATTCTGTTTTCTCCATTCCATTTCTAAATTCTGGGTTCTATATTGTTTTTTATATACTTTATATTCTGTATTCTTCGTTCTGGATTCTACATTCTGAATTCTGAATTCGGTATTCTATATTCTTTATTTTGTGTTCTAAATTCTATATTCTGTATACTATATCCTGCATTCCGTATTCTATATTCTATATTCTGTGTTCTACATTCTTTATTCTAAATTCTATATTCAGTAGTCTGTATACTATATTCTAAATTCTGTGTTATGCATCCCATGTTCTAAATTCTGGGTTCTATATTCTGTTTTCAATATTTTATATTCTGTGTTCTAAATTCTATATTCTGTATTCTATAATCTGCATTCCGTATTCTCCATTATATATTCTGTGTTTTTCCTTCTATATTCCAAATTCTATATTCAGTATTCTGTATACTATATTGCAAATTCTGTGTTCTGCATTCCATTTTCTATATTCTTGCTTCTACATCGTTTATTCTATAATCTAAATTCTGTGTTCTGCATTCCATGTTGTAAATTCTATATTCAGTATTCTCTATTCTATATTCTAAATTCTGAGTTCTGCATTCTATATTTTAAATTATATATTCAGTATTCTGTATACTATATTCTAAATTCTGTGTTCTGCATCCAATGTTCTAAATTCTGGGTTCTGTATTCTGTTTCCATAATCTATATTCTGTGTTCAAAATTTTATATTCTGTATACTATATTCTGCATTCCGTATTCTATATTCTATATTCTGTGTTCTAAATTCTATATTCTAAATTCCATATTCAGTAATATGTATACTATATTCTTAATCTGTGTTCTGCATTCCATGTTCTAAATTCTCTATTCTATATTCTATATTCTTGTTAAACTTTCTATATTCTGAATTCTATATTCAGTACTCTGTATTCTATATTTTATATTCTGTGTTCTGCATTCCATGTTCTCAATTCTATATTCTGTAAACTGTATTCTATATTCTTAATTCTGTGTTCTGCATTCCATGTTCTAAATTCTGTTTTCTGTATTCTTTTTTCCATATTCTATATTCTGTTTTCTACATTCAATATTCTGTATTCTATATTCTGCTTTCCGTATTCTATATTCAATATTCTGTGTTCTACATTCTATATTCTAAATTCTATATTCAGTATTCCGTATGCTATATTCTAAATTCTGTGTTCTCCTTTCCGTGTTTTGAATTCTGGATTCTATATTCTCTATTCTACATTCTATATTCTGTGTTCTACACTCTATATTCTAAATTCTATATTTAGTATTCTTTATTCTATATTCTAAATACTGCGTTCTACATTCTATATTCTAAATTGTATATTCAGTATTCAGTATTCTATATTCGAAATTCTGGGTTCTGATTTCCATGTTCCAAAATCTGGCTTAAATATTCTCTTAGCTGTATTTTTTCTTCTGTTTTTTACATTGTATATTCAAAATTATATTTTCAGTATTATGTATACTTTATTCTATATTCCGTGTTCTACATTCAATTATTTTTAATTGTTTATTAAGTATTCTGTATACTATATTCTAAATTCTGTGTTATGCATTCAATGTTGTAAATTCTGGGTTCTATAATCACTTTTCTATATTCTATATTCTGTGTTCTACATTGTATATTCTAAATTCTATATTCAGCATTCTGTATTCTATATTCTAAATTTTGTGTTCTTCATTCTATATTCTAAATTCTATATTCAGTATTATGTATTCTATAATCTAAATTATCTGTTCTGCATTCCATGTTCTAAATTCTCTATTCTTTATTCTATATTCTGTGTTCTTCTTTCTATATTCTAAATTGTATATTCAGTATTCTGTATTCTATATTCTAAGTTCTGAGTTCTACATTCTATATTCTAAATTGTATATTCAGTATTCTGTATTCTATATACTAAATTCTGAGTTCTGATTTCCATGTTCCATAATCTGGCTTTAATATTCTCTAAGCTATAGTTTTTATTCTGTTTTCTACATTCTATATTCTAAATTATATATTCCGTATTATGTATTTTATATTCTCTATTCTGTGCTCTACATTCAATTTTTTAATTGTTTATTATGTATTCTGTATACTAGGTTCTAAATTCTGTGTTCTGCAATCCATGTTCTAAATTCTGGGTTCTATATTCTCTTTTCTATTTTCTATATTCTGTGTTCTACATTCTATAGTATAAATTATATATTCAGCATTCTGTATTCTATATTCTAAATTTTGTGTTCTACATTCTATATCCTAGATTTTATATTCAGTATTATGTATTCTATAATTTAATTCTGTGTTCTGCTTTCCATGTACTAAATTCTGGGTTCTCTATTCTATATTCTATATTTTATATTCTGTGTTCTACATTCTTTATTCTAAACTCTATATTCAGTATTCTGTATTCTATATTCTAAATTCTGTGTTCTGCATTCCATGTTCTAAATTCTATACTCAGTGTTCTGTATTCTATATTCTAAATTCTGTGTTCTACATTCCATGTTATAAATTCTATATTCAGCATTCTGTATTCTATATTCATAATTTTGTTTTCTACATTTTATATTCTAAATTCTATATTCAGTATTATGTATTCTATCTTCTCAATTCTGTGTTCTGCATTCCATGTTCTAAATTCTGGGTTATACATTCTCTATTGTATATTCTATATTGTGTGTTTTTCATTCTACATTCTACATACTATATTTTGCATTTCGTATACTATATTCTATATTCTGTGTTCTACATTCTATATTCTAAATTCTATATTCAGTATTCTGTATTCTATATTCTACATTATGTGTTCTGCGTTCCATTTCTAAATTCTGGGTTCTGTATTCTGTTTTCCATATTCTATATACTGTTTTCTAATTCGATTTTCTGTATTCTATATTCTGCATTCCGTATTATGTATTCTATATTTTGTGTTCTATAGTCTATACTCTAAATTCTATATTCAGTATTCCATATTCTACATTCTAAATTCTGTGTTCTCCATTCCATGTTCTAAATTCTGGTTTCTATATCCTCTATTCTATATTCTATATCCTGTGTTCTACATTTTATAGTCTAAATCCTATATTCAGCGTTCTGTATTCTTTTTCTAAATTCTGTGTTCTGCATTCCATGTTCTAAATTCTGGGTTCTATATTCTGTTTTACATATTTTATATTATGTGTTCTACATTCTATATTTGTATTCTATATTCTGCATTCCGTATTCTACATTATATATTCTGTGTTCTACCTTTTTTTTCTAAATTCAATTTTCTGTATTCTGTATTCTATATTCTAAATTCTGTGTTCTGCATTCCATGTTCTAAATTCTCTTTCCTATACTCTATATTCTGTGTTCCTCTTTCATATTCTAAATTCTGTATTCAGTATTTTGTATTCTATATTGTAAATTCTATTCTCTGCATTCGAGTTCTAAATTCTGGGTTGTATATTTTCTTTTATATATTCTTTATTCTGTGTTCTTCATTCTAGATTCTACATTCTAATTTCTGCATTCAGTATTCTATATTCTAATTTCTGTGTTCTGCATTCTATGTTCTAAATTCTATGTTCAGTATAGTGTATTATATATTCTAAATTCTGTGTTAAGCATTCCATGTTCTAAATTCTGTTTTCTGTATTCTTTTTTCCATATTCTATATTCTGTTTTCTACATTCAGTATTCTGTATTCTATATTCTGCTTTCCGTATTCTATATTCAATATTCTGTGTTCTACATTCTATATTCTAAATTCTATATTCAGTATTCCGTATGCTATATTCTAAATTCTGTGTTCTCCTTTCCATGTTTTGAATTCTGGATTCTATATTCTCTATTCTACATTCTATATTCTGTGTTCTACACTCTATATTCTAAATTCTATATTCAGTATCCTTTATTCTACATTCCAAATACTGTGTTCTACATTCTATATTCTAAATTGTATATTCAGTATTCAGTATTCTATATTCGAAATTCTGGGTTCTGATTTCCATGTTCCAAAATCTGGCTTAAATATTCTCTTAGCTGTATTTTTTCTTCTGTTTTTTACATTGTATATTCAAAATTATATTTTCAGTATTATGTATACTTTATTCTATATTCCGTGTTCTACATTCAATTATTTTTAATTGTTTATTAAGTATTCTGTATACTATATTCTAAATTCTGTGTTATGCAATCAATGTTGTAAATTCTGGGTTCTATAATCACTTTTCTATATTCTATATTCTGTGTTCTACATTGTATATTCTAAATTCTATATTCAGCATTCTGTATTCTATATTCTAAATTTTGTGTTCTTCATTCTATATTCTAAATTCTATATTCAGTATTATGTATTCTATAATCTAAATTATCTGTTCTGCATTCCATGTTCTAAATTCTCTATTCTTTATTCTATATTCTGTGTTCTTCTTTCTATATTCTAAATTGTATATTCAGTATTCTGTATTCTATATTCTAAGTTCTGAGTTCTACATTCTATATTCTAAATTGTATATTCAGTATTCTGTATTCTATATACTAAATTCTGAGTTCTGATTTCCATGTTCCATAATCTGGCTTTAATATTCTCTAAGCTATAGTTTTTATTCTGTTTTCTACATTCTATATTCTAAATTATATATTCCGTATTATGTATTTTATATTCTCTATTCTGTGCTCTACATTCAATTTTTTAATTGTTTATTATGTATTCTGTATACTAGGTTCTAAATTCTGTGTTCTTCAATCCATGTTCTAAATTCTGGGTTCTATATTCTCTTTTCTATTTTCTATATTCTGTGTTCTACATTCTATAGTATAAATTATATATTCAGCATTCTGTATTCTATATTCTAAATTTTGTGTTCTACATTCTATATCCTAGATTTTATATTCAGTATTATGTATTCTATAATTTAATTCTGTGTTCTGCTTTCCATGTACTAAATTCTGGGTTCTCTATTCTATATTCTATATTTTATATTCTGTGTTCTACATTCTTTATTCTAAACTCTATATTCAGTATTCTGTATTCTATATTCTAAATTCTGTGTTCTGCATTCCATGTTCTAAATTCTATACTCAGTGTTCTGTATTCTATATTCTAAATTCTGTGTTCTACATTCCATGTTATAAATTCTATATTCAGCATTCTGTATTCTATATTCATAATTTTGTTTTCTACATTTTATATTCTAAATTCTATATTCAGTATTATGTATTCTATCTTCTCAATTCTGTGTTCTGCATTCCATGTTCTAAATTCTGGGTTATACATTCTCTATTGTATATTCTATATTGTGTGTTTTTCATTCTACATTCTACATACTATATTTTGCATTTCGTATACTATATTCTATATTCTGTGTTCTACATTCTATATTCTAAATTCTATATTCAGTATTCTGTATTCTATATTCTACATTATGTGTTCTGCGTTCCATTTCTAAATTCTGGGTTCTGTATTCTGTTTTCCATATTCTATATACTGTTTTCTAATTCGATTTTCTGTATTCTATATTCTGCATTCCGTATTATGTATTCTATATTTTGTGTTCTATAGTCTATACTCTAAATTCTATATTCAGTATTCCATATTCTACATTCTAAATTCTGTGTTCTCCATTCCATGTTCTAAATTCTGGTTTCTATATCCTCTATTCTATATTCTATATCCTGTGTTCTACATTTTATAGTCTAAATCCTATATTCAGCGTTCTGTATTCTTTTTCTAAATTCTGTGTTCTGCATTCCATGTTCTAAATTCTGGGTTCTATATTCTGTTTTACATATTTTATATTATGTGTTCTACATTCTATATTTGTATTCTATATTCTGCATTCCGTATTCTACATTATATATTCTGTGTTCTACCTTTTTTTTCTAAATTCAATTTTCTGTATTCTGTATTCTATATTCTAAATTCTGTGTTCTGCATTCCATGTTCTAAATTCTCTTTCCTATACTCTATATTCTGTGTTCCTCTTTCATATTCTAAATTCTGTATTCAGTATTTTGTATTCTATATTGTAAATTCTATTCTCTGCATTCGAGTTCTAAATTCTGGGTTGTATATTTTCTTTTATATATTCTTTATTCTGTGTTCTTCATTCTAGATTCTACATTCTAATTTCTGCATTCAGTATTCTATATTCTAATTTCTGTGTTCTGCATTCTATGTTCTAAATTCTATGTTCAGTATACTGTATTATATATTCTAAATTCTGTGTTAAGCATTCCATGTTCTAAATTCTGTTTTCTGTATTCTTTTTTCCATATTCTATATTCTGTTTTCTACATTCAGTATTCTGTATTCTATATTCTGCTTTCCGTATTCTATATTCAATATTCTGTGTTCTACATTCTATATTCTAAATTCTATATTCAGTATTCCGTATGCTATATTCTAAATTCTGTGTTCTCCTTTCCATGTTTTGAATTCTGGATTCTATATTCTCTATTCTACATTCTATATTCTGTGTTCTACACTCTATATTCTAAATTCTATATTCAGTATCCTTTATTCTACATTCCAAATACTGTGTTCTACATTCTATATTCTAAATTGTATATTCAGTATTCAGTATTCTATATTCGAAATTCTGGGTTCTGATTTCCATGTTCCAAAATCTGGCTTAAATATTCTCTTAGCTGTATTTTTTCTTCTGTTTTTTACATTGTATATTCAAAATTATATTTTCAGTATTATGTATACTTTATTCTATATTCCGTGTTCTACATTCAATTATTTTTAATTGTTTATTAAGTATTCTGTATACTATATTCTAAATTCTGTGTTATGCAATCAATGTTGTAAATTCTGGGTTCTATAATCACTTTTCTATATTCTATATTCTGTGTTCTACATTGTATATTCTAAATTCTATATTCAGCATTCTGTATTCTATATTCTAAATTTTGTGTTCTTCATTCTATATTCTAAATTCTATATTCAGTATTATGTATTCTATAATCTAAATTATCTGTTCTGCATTCCATGTTCTAAATTCTCTATTCTTTATTCTATATTCTGTGTTCTTCTTTCTATATTCTAAATTGTATATTCAGTATTCTGTATTCTATATTCTAAGTTCTGAGTTCTACATTCTATATTCTAAATTGTATATTCAGTATTCTGTATTCTATACACTAAATTCTGAGTTCAGATTTCCATGTTCCATAATCTGGCTTTAATATTCTCTAAGCTATAGTTTTTATTCTGTTTTCTACATTCTATATTCTAAATTATATATTCCGTATTATGTATTTTATATTCTCTATTCTGTGCTCTACATTCAATTTTTTAATTGTTTATTATGTATTCTGTATACTAGGTTCTAAATTCTGTGTTCTGCAATCCATGTTCTAAATTCTGGGTTCTATATTCTCTTTTCTATTTTCTATATTCTGTGTTCTACATTCTATAGTATAAATTATATATTCAGCATTCTGTATTCTATATTCTAAATTTTGTGTTGTACATTCTATATCCTAGATTTTATATTCAGTATTATGTATTCTATAATTTAATTCTGTGTTCTGCTTTCCATGTACTAAATTCTGGGTTCTCTATTCTATATTCTATATTTTATATTCTGTGTTCTACATTCTTTATTCTAAACTCTATATTCAGTATTCTGTATTCTATATTCTAAATTCTGTGTTCTGCATTCCATGTTCTAAATTCTATACTCAGTGTTCTGTATTCTATATTCTAAATTCTGTGTTCTACATTCCATGTTATAAATTCTATATTCAGCATTCTGTATTCTATATTCATAATTTTGTTTTCTACATTTTATATTCTAAATTCTATATTCAGTATTATGTATTCTATCTTCTCAATTCTGTGTTCTGCATTCCATGTTCTAAATTCTGGGTTATACATTCTCTATTGTATATTCTATATTGTGTGTTTTTCATTCTACATTCTACATACTATATTTTGCATTTCGTATACTATATTCTATATTCTGTGTTCTACATTCTATATTCTAAATTCTATATTCAGTATTCTGTATTCTATATTCTACATTATGTGTTCTGCGTTCCATTTCTAAATTCTGGGTTCTGTATTCTGTTTTCCATATTCTATATACTGTTTTCTAATTCGATTTTCTGTATTCTATATTCTGCATTCCGTATTATGTATTCTATATTTTGTGTTCTATAGTCTATACTCTAAATTCTATATTCAGTATTCCATATTCTACATTCTAAATTCTGTGTTCTCCATTCCATGTTCTAAATTCTGGTTTCTATATCCTCTATTCTATATTCTATATCCTGTGTTCTACATTTTATAGTCTAAATCCTATATTCAGCGTTCTGTATTCTTTTTCTAAATTCTGTGTTCTGCATTCCATGTTCTAAATTCTGGGTTCTATATTCTGTTTTACATATTTTATATTATGTGTTCTACATTCTATATTTGTATTCTATATTCTGCATTCCGTATTCTACATTATATATTCTGTGTTCTACCTTTTTTTTCTAAATTCAATTTTCTGTATTCTGTATTCTATATTCTAAATTCTGTGTTCTGCATTCCATGTTCTAAATTCTCTTTCCTATACTCTATATTCTGTGTTCCTCTTTCATATTCTAAATTCTGTATTCAGTATTTTGTATTCTATATTGTAAATTCTATTCTCTGCATTCGAGTTCTAAATTCTGGGTTGTATATTTTCTTTTATATATTCTTTATTCTGTGTTCTTCATTCTAGATTCTACATTCTAATTTCTGCATTCAGTATTCTATATTCTAATTTCTGTGTTCTGCATTCTATGTTCTAAATTCTATGTTCAGTATACTGTATTATATATTCTAAATTCTGTGTTAAGCATTCCATGTTCTAAATTCTGTTTTCTGTATTCTTTTTTCCATATTCTATATTCTGTTTTCTACATTCAGTATTCTGTATTCTATATTCTGCTTTCCGTATTCTATATTCAATATTCTGTGTTCTACATTCTATATTCTAAATTCTATATTCAGTATTCCGTATGCTATATTCTAAATTCTGTGTTCTCCTTTCCATGTTTTGAATTCTGGATTCTATATTCTCTATTCTACATTCTATATTCTGTGTTCTACACTCTATATTCTAAATTCTATATTCAGTATCCTTTATTCTACATTCCAAATACTGTGTTCTACATTCTATATTCTAAATTGTATATTCAGTATTCAGTATTCTATATTCGAAATTCTGGGTTCTGATTTCCATGTTCCAAAATCTGGCTTAAATATTCTCTTAGCTGTATTTTTTCTTCTGTTTTTTACATTGTATATTCAAAATTATATTTTCAGTATTATGTATACTTTATTCTATATTCCGTGTTCTACATTCAATTATTTTTAATTGTTTATTAAGTATTCTGTATACTATATTCTAAATTCTGTGTTATGCAATCAATGTTGTAAATTCTGGGTTCTATAATCACTTTTCTATATTCTATATTCTGTGTTCTACATTGTATATTCTAAATTCTATATTCAGCATTCTGTATTCTATATTCTAAATTTTGTGTTCTTCATTCTATATTCTAAATTCTATATTCAGTATTATGTATTCTATAATCTAAATTATCTGTTCTGCATTCCATGTTCTAAATTCTCTATTCTTTATTCTATATTCTGTGTTCTTCTTTCTATATTCTAAATTGTATATTCAGTATTCTGTATTCTATATTCTAAATTCTGAGTTCTACATTCTATATTCTAAATTGTATATTCAGTATTCTGTATTCTATATACTAAATTCTGAGTTCTGATTTCCATGTTCCATAATCTGGCTTTAATATTCTCTAAGCTATAGTTTTTATTCTGTTTTCTACATTCTATATTCTAAATTATATATTCCGTATTATGTATTTTATATTCTCTATTCTGTGCTCTACATTCAATTTTTTAATTGTTTATTATGTATTCTGTATACTAGGTTCTAAATTCTGTGTTCTGCAATCCATGTTCTAAATTCTGGGTTCTATATTCTCTTTTCTATTTTCTATATTCTGTGTTCAACATTCTATAGTATAAATTATATATTCAGCATTCTGTATTCTATATTCTAAATTTTGTGTTCTACATTCTATATCCTAAATTTTATATTCAGTATTATGTATTCTATAATTTAATTCTGTGTTCTGCTTTCCATGTACTAAATTCTGGGTTCTCTATTCTATATTCTATATTTTATATTCTGTGTTCTACATTCTTTATTCTAAACTCTATATTCAGTATTCTGTATTCTATATTCTAAATTCTGTGTTCTGCATTCCATGTTCTAAATTCTATACTCAGTATTCTGTATTCTATATTCTAAATTCTGTGTTCTACATTCCATGTTATAAATTCTATATTCAGCATTCTGTATTCTATATTCATAATTTTGTTTTCTACATTTTATATTCTAAATTCTATATTCAGTATTATGTATTCTATCTTCTCAATTCTGTGTTCTGCATTCCATGTTCTAAATTCTGGGTTATACATTCTCTATTGTATATTCTATATTGTGTGTTTTTCATTCTACATTCTACATACTATATTTTGCATTTCGTATACTATATTCTATATTCTGTGTTCTACATTCTATATTCTAAATTCTATATTCAGTATTCTGTATTCTATATTCTACATTATGTGTTCTGCGTTCCATTTCTAAATTCTGGGTTCTGTATTCTGTTTTCCATATTCTATATACTGTTTTCTAATTCGATTTTCTGTATTCTATATTCTGCATTCCGTATTATGTATTCTATATTTTGTGTTCTATAGTCTATACTCTAAATTCTATATTCAGTATTCCATATTCTACATTCTAAATTCTGTGTTCTCCATTCCATGTTCTAAATTCTGGTTTCTATATCCTCTATTCTATATTCTATACCCTGTGTTCTACATTTTATAGTCTAAATCCTATATTCAGCGTTCTGTATTCTTTTTCTAAATTCTGTGTTCTGCATTCCATGTTCTAATTTCTGGGTTCTATATTCTGTTTTACATATTTTATATTATGTGTTCTACATTCTATATTTGTATTCTATATTCTGCATTCCGTATTCTACATTATATATTCTGTGTTCTACCTTTTTTTTCTAAATTCAATTTTCTGTATTCTGTATTCTATATTCTAAATTCTGTGTTCTGCATTCCATGTTCTAAATTCTCTTTCCTATATTCTATATTCTGTGTTCCTCTTTCATATTCTAAATTCTGTATTCAGTATTTTGAATTCTATATTGTAAATTCTATTCTCTGCATTCGAGGTCTAAATTCTGGGTTCTATATTTTCTTTTATATATTCTTTATTCTGTGTTCTTCATTCTAGATTCTACATTCTAATTTCTGCATTCAGTATTCTATATTCTAATTTCTGTGTTCTGCATTCTATGTTCTAAATTCTATGTTCAGTATACTGTATTATATATTCTAAATTCTGTGTTAAGCATTCCATGTTCTAAATTCTGTTTTCTGTATTCTTTTTTCCATATTCTATATTCTGTTTTCTACATTCAATATTCAGTATTCTATATTCTGCTTTCCGTATTCTATATTCAATATTCTGTGTTCTACATTCTATATTCTAAATTCTATATTCAGTATTCCGTATGCTATATTCTAAATTCTGTGTTCTCCTTTCCATGTTTTGAATTCTGGATTCTATATTCTCTATTCTACATTCTATATTCTGTGTTCTACACTCTATATTCTAAATTCTATATTCAGTATTCTTTATTCTACATTCTAAATACTGTGTTCTACATTCTATATTCTAAATTGTATATTCAGTATTCAGTATTCTATATTCGAAATTCTGGGTTCTGATTTCCATGTTCCAAAATCTGGCTTAAATATTCTCTTAGCTGTATTTTTTCTTCTGTTTTTTACATTGTATATTCAAAATTATATTTTCAGTATTATGTATACTTTATTCTATATTCCGTGTTCTACATTCAATTATTTTTAATTGTTTATTAAGTATTCTGTATACTATATTCTAAATTCTGTGTTATGCAATCAATGTTGTAAATTCTGGGTTCTATAATCACTTTTCTATATTCTATATTCTGTGTTCTACATTGTATATTCTAAATTCTATATTCAGCATTCTGTATTCTATATTCTAAATTTTGTGTTCTTCATTCTATATTCTAAATTCTATATTCAGTATTATGTATTCTATAATCTAAATTATCTGTTCTGCATTCCATGTTCTAAATTCTCTATTCTTTATTCTATATTCTGTGTTCTTCTTTCTATATTCTAAATTGTATATTCAGTATTCTGTATTCTATATTCTAAATTCTGAGTTCTACATTCTATATTCTAAATTGTATATTCAGTATTCTGTATTCTATATACTAAATTCTGAGTTCTGATTTCCATGTTCCATAATCTGGCTTTAATATGCTCTAAGCTATAGTTTTTATTCTGTTTTCTACATTCTATATTCTAAATTATATATTCCGTATTATGTATTTTATATTCTCTATTCTGTGCTCTACATTCAATTTTTTAATTGTTTATTATGTATTCTGTATACTAGGTTCTAAATTCTGTGTTCTGCAATCCATGTTCTAAATTCTGGGTTCTATATTCTCTTTTCTATTTTCTATATTCTGTGTTCAACATTCTATAGTATAAATTATATATTCAGCATTCTGTATTCTATATTCTAAATTTTGTGTTCTACATTCTATATCCTAAATTTTATATTCAGTATTATGTATTCTATAATTTAATTCTGTGTTCTGCTTTCCATGTACTAAATTCTGGGTTCTCTATTCTATATTCTATATTTTATATTCTGTGTTCTACATTCTTTATTCTAAACTCTATATTCAGTATTCTGTATTCTATATTCTAAATTCTGTGTTCTGCATTCCATGTTCTAAATTCTATACTCAGTATTCTGTATTCTATATTCTAAATTCTGTGTTCTACATTCCATGTTATAAATTCTATATTCAGCATTCTGTATTCTATATTCATAATTTTGTTTTCTACATTTTATATTCTAAATTCTATATTCAGTATTTTGTATTCTATCTTCTCAATTCTGTGTTCTGCATTCCATGTTCTAAATTCTGGGTTATACATTCTCTATTGTATATTCTATATTGTGTGTTTTTCATTCTACATTCTACATACTATATTTTGCATTTCGTATACTATATTCTATATTCTGTGTTCTACATTCTATATTCTAAATTCTATATTCAGTATTCTGTATTCTATATTCTACATTATGTGTTCTGCGTTCCATTTCTAAATTCTGGGTTCTGTATTCTGTTTTCCATATTCTATATACTGTTTTCTAATTCGATTTTCTGTATTCTATATTCTGCATTCCGTATTATGTATTCTATATTTTGTGTTCTATAGTCTATACTCTAAATTCTATATTCAGTATTCCATATTCTACATTCTAAATTCTGTGTTCTCCATTCCATGTTCTAAATTCTGGTTTCTATATCCTCTATTCTATATTCTATATCCTGTGTTCTACATTTTATAGTCTAAATCCTATATTCAGCGTTCTGTATTCTTTTTCTAAATTCTGTGTTCTGCATTCCATGTTCTAAATTCTGGGTTCTATATTCTGTTTTACATATTTTATATTATGTGTTCTACATTCTATATTTGTATTCTATATTCTGCATTCCGTATTCTACATTATATATTCTGTGTTCTACCTTTTTTTTCTAAATTCAATTTTCTGTGTTCTGTATTCTATATTCTAAATTCTGTGTTCTGCATTCCATGTTCTATATTCTCTTTCCTATATTCTATATTCTGTGTTCCTCTTTCATATTCTAAATTCTGTATTCAGTATTTTGTATTCTATATTGTAAATTCTATTCTCTGCATTCGAGTTCTAAATTCTGGGTTCTATATTTTCTTTTATATATTCTTTATTCTGTGTTCTTCATTCTAGATTCTACATTCTAATATCTGCATTCAGTATTCTATATTCTAATTTCTGTGTTCTGCATTCTATGTTCTAAATTCTATGTTCAGTATACTGTATTATATATTCTAATTTCTGTGTTAAGCATTCCATGTTCTAAATTCTGTTTTCTGTATTCTTTTTTCCATATTCTATATTCTGTTTTCTACATTCAATATTCTGTATTCTATATTCTGCTTTCCGTATTCTATATTCAATATTCTGTGTTCTACATTCTATATTCTAAATTCTATATTCAGTATTCCGTATGCTATATTCTAAATTCTGTGTTCTCCTTTCCATGTTTTGAATTCTGGATTCTATATTCTCTATTCTACATTCTATATTCTGTGTTCTACACTCTATATTCTAAATTCTATATTCAGTATTCTTTATTCTACATTCTAAATACTGTGTTCTACATTCTATATTCTAAATTGTATATTCAGTATTCAGTATTCTATATTCGAAATTCTGGGTTCTGATTTCCATGTTCCAAAATCTGGCTTAAATATTCTCTTAGCTGTATTTTTTCTTCTGTTTTTTACATTGTATATTCAAAATTATATTTTCAGTATTATGTATACTTTATTCTATATTCCGTGTTCTACATTCAATTATTTTTAATTGTTTATTAAGTATTCTGTATACTATATTCTAAATTCTGTGTTATGCATTCAATGTTGTAAATTCTGGGTTCTATAATCACTTTTCTATATTCTATATTCTGTGTTCTACATTGTATATTCTAAATTCTATATTCAGCATTCTGTATTCTATATTCTAAATTTTGTGTTCTTCATTCTATATTCTAAATTCTATATTCAGTATTATGTATTCTATAATCTAAATTATCTGTTCTGCATTCCATGTTCTAAATTCTCTATTCTTTATTCTATATTCTGTGTTCTTCTTTCTATATTCTAAATTGTATATTCAGTATTCTGTATTCTATATTCTAAGTTCTGAGTTCTACATTCTATATTCTAAATTGTATATTCAGTATTCTGTATTCTATATACTAAATTCCGAGTTCTGATTTCCATGTTCCATAATCTGGCTTTAATATTCTCTAAGCTATAGTTTTTATTCTGTTTTCTACATTCTATATTCTAAATTATATATTCCGTATTATGTATTTTATATTCTCTATTCTGTGCTCTACATTCAATTTTTTAATTGTTTATTATGTATTCTGTATACTAGGTTCTAAATTCTGTGTTCTGCAATCCATGTTCTAAATTCTGGGTTCTATATTCTCTTTTCTATTTTCTATATTCTGTGTTCTACATTCTATAGTATAAATTATATATTCAGCATTCTGTATTCTATATTCTAAATTTTGTGTTCTACATTCTATATCCTAAATTTTATATTCAGTATTATGTATTCTATAATTTAATTCTGTGTTCTGCTTTCCATGTACTAAATTCTGGGTTCTCTATTCTATATTCTATATTTTATATTCTGTGTTCTACATTCTTTATTCTAAACTCTATATTCAGTATTCTGTATTCTATATTCTAAATTCTGTGTTCTGCATTCCATGTTCTAAATTCTATACTCAGTATTCTGTATTCTATATTCTAAATTCTGTGTTCTACATTCCATGTTATAAATTCTATATTCAGCATTCTGTATTCTATATTCATAATTTTGTTTTCTACATTTTATATTCTAAATTCTATATTCAGTATTATGTATTCTATCTTCTCAATTCTGTGTTCTGCATTCCATGTTCTAAATTCTGGGTTATACATTCTCTATTGTATATTCTATATTGTGTGTTTTTCATTCTACATTCTACATACTATATTTTGCATTTCGTATACTATATTCTATATTCTGTGTTCTACATTCTATATTCTAAATTCTATATTCAGTATTCTGTATTCTATATTCTACATTATGTGTTCTGCGTTCCATTTCTAAATTCTGGGTTCTGTATTCTGTTTTCCATATTCTATATACTGTTTTCTAATTCGATTTTCTGTATTCTATATTCTGCATTCCGTATTATGTATTCTATATTTTGTGTTCTATAGTCTATACTCTAAATTCTATATTCAGTATTCCATATTCTACATTCTAAATTCTGTGTTCTCCATTCCATGTTCTAAATTCTGGTTTCTATATCCTCTATTCTATATTCTATATCCTGTGTTCTACATTTTATAGTCTAAATCCTATATTCAGCGTTCTGTATTCTTTTTCTAAATTCTGTGTTCTGCATTCCATGTTCTAAATTCTGGGTTCTATATTCTGTTTTACATATTTTATATTATGTGTTCTACATTCTATATTTGTATTCTATATTCTGCATTCCGTATTCTACATTATATATTCTGTGTTCTACCTTTTTTTTCTAAATTCAATTTTCTGTATTCTGTATTCTATATTCTAAATTCTGTGTTCTGCATTCCATGTTCTAAATTCTCTTTCCTATACTCTATATTCTGTGTTCCTCTTTCATATTCTAAATTCTGTATTCAGTATTTTGTATTCTATATTGTAAATTCTATTCTCTGCATTCGAGTTCTAAATTCTGGGTTCTATATTTTCTTTTATATATTCTTTATTCTGTGTTCTTCATTCTAGATTCTACATTCTAATTTCTGCATTCAGTATTCTATATTCTAATTTCTGTGTTCTGCATTCTATGTTCTAAATTCTATGTACAGTATACTGTATTATATATTCTAAATTCTGTGTTAAGCATTCCATGTTCTAAATTCTGTTTTCTGTATTCTTTTTTCCATATTCTATATTCTGTTTTCTACATTCAGTATTCTGTATTCTATATTCTGCTTTCCGTATTCTATATTCAATATTCTGTGTTCTACATTCTATATTCTAAATTCTATATTCAGTATTCCGTATGCTATATTCTAAATTCTGTGTTCTCCTTTCCATGTTTTGAATTCTGGATTCTATATTCTCTATTCTACATTCTATATTCTGTGCTCTACACTCTATATTCTAAATTCTATATTCAGTATCCTTTATTCTACATTCCAAATACTGTGTTCTACATTCTATATTCTAAATTGTATATTCAGTATTCAGTATTCTATATTCGAAATTCTGGGTTCTGATTTCCATGTTCCAAAATCTGGCTTAAATATTCTCTTAGCTGTATTTTTTCTTCTGTTTTTTACATTGTATATTCAAAATTATATTTTCAGTATTATGTATACTTTATTCTATATTCCGTGTTCTACATTCAATTATTTTTAATTGTTTATTAAGTATTCTGTATACTATATTCTAAATTCTGTGTTATGCAATCAATGTTGTAAATTCTGGGTTCTATAATCACTTTTCTATATTCTATATTCTGTGTTCTACATTGTATATTCTAAATTCTATATTCAGCATTCTGTATTCTATATTCTAAATTTTGTGTTCTTCATTCTATATTCTAAATTCTATATTCAGTATTATGTATTCTATAATCTAAATTATCTGTTCTGCATTCCATGTTCTAAATTCTCTATTCTTTATTCTATATTCTGTGTTCTTCTTTCTATATTCTAAATTGTATATTCAGTATTCTGTATTCTATATTCTAAATTCTGAGTTCTACATTCTATATTCTAAATTGTATATTCAGTATTCTGTATTCTATATACTAAATTCTGAGTTCTGATTTCCATGTTCCATAATCTGGCTTTAATATTCTCTAAGCTATAGTTTTTATTCTGTTTTCTACATTCTATATTCTAAATTATATATTCCGTATTATGTATTTTATATTCTCTATTCTGTGCTCTACATTCAATTTTTTAATTGTTTATTATGTATTCTGTATACTAGGTTCTAAATTCTGTGTTCTGCAATCCATGTTCTAAATTCTGGGTTCTATATTCTCTTTTCTATTTTCTATATTCTGTGTTCAACATTCTATAGTATAAATTATATATTCAGCATTCTGTATTCTATATTCTAAATTTTGTGTTCTACATTCTATATCCTAAATTTTATATTCAGTATTATGTATTCTATAATTTAATTCTGTGTTCTGCTTTCCATGTACTAAATTCTGGGTTCTCTATTCTATATTCTATATTTTATATTCTGTGTTCTACATTCTTTATTCTAAACTCTATATTCAGTATTCTGTATTCTATATTCTAAATTCTGTGTTCTGCATTCCATGTTCTAAATTCTATACTCAGTATTCTGTATTCTATATTCTAAATTCTGTGTTCTACATTCCATGTTATAAATTCTATATTCAGCATTCTGTATTCTATATTCATAATTTTGTTTTCTACATTTTATATTCTAAATTCTATATTCAGTATTATGTATTCTATCTTCTCAATTCTGTGTTCTGCATTCCATGTTCTAAATTCTGGGTTATACATTCTCTATTGTATATTCTATATTGTGTGTTTTTCATTCTACATTCTACATACTATATTTTGCATTTCGTATACTATATTCTATATTCTGTGTTCTACATTCTATATTCTAAATTCTATATTCAGTATTCTGTATTCTATATTCTACATTATGTGTTCTGCGTTCCATTTCTAAATTCTGGGTTCTGTATTCTGTTTTCCATATTCTATATACTGTTTTCTAATTCGATTTTCTGTATTCTATATTCTGCATTCCGTATTATGTATTCTATATTTTGTGTTCTATAGTCTATACTCTAAATTCTATATTCAGTATTCCATATTCTACATTCTAAATTCTGTGTTCTCCATTCCATGTTCTAAATTCTGGTTTCTATATCCTCTATTCTATATTCTATACCCTGTGTTCTACATTTTATAGTCTAAATCCTATATTCAGCGTTCTGTATTCTTTTTCTAAATTCTGTGTTCTGCATTCCATGTTCTAAATTCTGGGTTCTATATTCTGTTTTACATATTTTATATTATGTGTTCTACATTCTATATTTGTATTCTATATTCTGCATTCCGTATTCTACATTATATATTCTGTGTTCTACCTTTTTTTTCTAAATTCAATTTTCTGTATTCTGTATTCTATATTCTAAATTCTGTGTTCTGCATTCCATGTTCTAAATTCTCTTTCCTTTATTCTATATTCTGTGTTCCTCTTTCATATTCTAAATTCTGTATTCAGTATTTTGTATTCTATATTGTAAATTCTATTCTCTGCATTCGAGTTCTAAATTCTGGGTTCTATATTTTCTTTTATATATTCTTTATTCTGTGTTCTTCATTCTAGATTCTACATTCTAATTTCTGCATTCAGTATTCTATATTCTAATTTCTGTGTTCTGCATTCTATGTTCTAAATTCTATGTTCAGTATACTGTATTATATATTCTAAATTCTGTGTTAAGCATTCCATGTTCTAAATTCTGGTTTCTACATTCTCTATTCTATATACTACATTGTGTGTTTTTCATTCTAGATTCTACATACTATATTTTGCATTCCATATACTATATTCTATATTGTGTGTTCTACATTCTATATTCAGTATTTCGTATTCTATATTCTAAATTATATGTTCTGCGTTCCATTTCTAAATTCGGTTTCTGTATTCTGTTTACCATATTCTATATTCTGTTTTCTAAATTCTGTGCTCTGTATTCTATATTCTGCATTCCGTATTATATATTCTATATTTTGTGTTCCTTATTCTATATTCTATATTCTGTGTTCTGCATTACATGTTCAAAATTCTGGGTTCTATATCCAAAATTCTATATTCTATATCCTGTGTTCTACATTCTATAGTCTTAATCCTATATTCAGCGTTCTGTATTCTATATACTAAACTCTGTTTTCTGCATTACATGTTCTCTATTCTGGGTTCTAAATTCTGTTTTCCATATTTTATATTCTGTGTTCTACATTCTATATTCTGTATTCTATATTCTGCATTCCGTATTCTACATTATATATTCTGGGTTCTACCTTCTATTTTCTAAATTCTTTATTCAGTATTCTGTATTCTATATTCTTAATTCTGTGTTCTGCATTCCATGTTCTAAATTCTCTTTTCTATATTCTAAATTCTGTGTTAACTTTCTATATTCTAAATCCTATTTTCAGTGTTCTGTATTTTATATTATATATTCTGTTTTCTCCATTCCATTTCTAAATTCTGGGTTCTATATTGTTTTTTATATATTTTATATTCTGTATTCTTCGTTCTGGATTCTACATTCTGAATTCTGAATTCGGTATTCTATATTCTTTATTTTGTGTTCTAAATTCTATATTCTGTATACTATATCCTGCATTCCGTATTCTATATTCTATATTCTGTGTTCTACATTCTTTATTCTAAATTCTATATTCAGTAGTCTGTATACTATATTCTAAATTCTGTGTTATGCATCCCATGTTCTAAATTCTGGGTTCTATATTCTGTTTTCAATATTTTATATTCTGTGTTCTAAATTCTATATTCTGTATTCTATAATCTGCATTCCGTATTCTCCATTATATATTCTGTGTTTTTCCTTCTATATTCCAAATTCTATATTCAGTATTCTGTATACTATATTGCAAATTCTGTGTTCTGCATTCCATTTTCTATATTCTTGCTTCTACATCGTTTATTCTATAATCTAAATTCTGTGTTCTGCATTCCATGTTGTAAATTCTATATTCAGTATTCTCTATTCTATATTCTAAATTCTGAGTTCTGCATTCTATATTTTAAATTATATATTCAGTATTCTGTATACTATATTCTAAATTCTGTGTTCTGCATCCAATGTTCTAAATTCTGGGTTCTGTATTCTGTTTCCATAATCTATATTCTGTGTTCAAAATTTTATATTCTGTATACTATATTCTGCATTCCGTATTCTATATTCTATATTCTGTGTTCTAAATTCTATATTCTAAATTCCATATTCAGTAATATGTATACTATATTCTTAATCTGTGTTCTGCATTCCATGTTCTAAATTCTCTATTCTATATTCTATATTCTTGTTAAACTTTCTATATTCTGAATTCTATATTCAGTACTCTGTATTCTATATTTTATATTCTGTGTTCTGCATTCCATGTTCTCAATTCTATATTCTGTAAACTGTATTCTATATTCTTAATTCTGTGTTCTGCATTCCATGTTCTAAATTCTGTTTTCTGTATTCTTTTTTCCATATTCTATATTCTGTTTTCTACATTCAATATTCTGTATTCTATATTCTGCTTTCCGTATTCTATATTCAATATTCTGTGTTCTACATTCTATATTCTAAATTCTATATTCAGTATTCCGTATGCTATATTCTAAATTCTGTGTTCTCCTTTCCGTGTTTTGAATTCTGGATTCTATATTCTCTATTCTACATTCTATATTCTGTGTTCTACACTCTATATTCTAAATTCTATATTTAGTATTCTTTATTCTATATTCTAAATACTGCGTTCTACATTCTATATTCTAAATTGTATATTCAGTATTCAGTATTCTATATTCGAAATTCTGGGTTCTGATTTCCATGTTCCAAAATCTGGCTTAAATATTCTCTTAGCTGTATTTTTTCTTCTGTTTTTTACATTGTATATTCAAAATTATATTTTCAGTATTATGTATACTTTATTCTATATTCCGTGTTCTACATTCAATTATTTTTAATTGTTTATTAAGTATTCTGTATACTATATTCTAAATTCTGTGTTATGCATTCAATGTTGTAAATTCTGGGTTCTATAATCACTTTTCTATATTCTATATTCTGTGTTCTACATTGTATATTCTAAATTCTATATTCAGCATTCTGTATTCTATATTCTAAATTTTGTGTTCTTCATTCTATATTCTAAATTCTATATTCAGTATTATGTATTCTATAATCTAAATTATCTGTTCTGCATTCCATGTTCTAAATTCTCTATTCTTTATTCTATATTCTGTGTTCTTCTTTCTATATTCTAAATTGTATATTCAGTATTCTGTATTCTATATTCTAAGTTCTGAGTTCTACATTCTATATTCTAAATTGTATATTCAGTATTCTGTATTCTATATACTAAATTCTGAGTTCTGATTTCCATGTTCCATAATCTGGCTTTAATATTCTCTAAGCTATAGTTTTTATTCTGTTTTCTACATTCTATATTCTAAATTATATATTCCGTATTATGTATTTTATATTCTCTATTCTGTGCTCTACATTCAATTTTTTAATTGTTTATTATGTATTCTGTATACTAGGTTCTAAATTCTGTGTTCTGCAATCCATGTTCTAAATTCTGGGTTCTATATTCTCTTTTCTATTTTCTATATTCTGTGTTCTACATTCTATAGTATAAATTATATATTCAGCATTCTGTATTCTATATTCTAAATTTTGTGTTCTACATTCTATATCCTAAATTTTATATTCAGTATTATGTATTCTATAATTTAATTCTGTGTTCTGTTTCCATGTACTAAATTCTGGGTTCTCTATTCTATATTCTATATTTTATATTCTGTGTTCTACATTCTTTATTCTAAACTCTATATTCAGTATTCTGTATTCTATATTCTAAATTCTGTGTTCTGCATTCCATGTTCTAAATTCTATACTCAGTGTTCTGTATTCTATATTCTAAATTCTGTGTTCTACATTCCATGTTATAAATTCTATATTCAGCATTCTGTATTCTATATTCATAATTTTGTTTTCTACATTTTATATTCTAAATTCTATATTCAGTATTATGTATTCTATCTTCTCAATTCTGTGTTCTGCATTCCATGTTCTAAATTCTGGGTTATACATTCTCTATTGTATATTCTATATTGTGTGTTTTTCATTCTACATTCTACATACTATATTTTGCATTTCGTATACTATATTCTATATTCTGTGTTCTACATTCTATATTCTAAATTCTATATTCAGTATTCTGTATTCTATATTCTACATTATGTGTTCTGCGTTCCATTTCTAAATTCTGGGTTCTCTATTCTGTTTTCCATATTCTATATACTGTTTTCTAATTCGATTTTCTGTATTCTATATTCTGCATTCCGTATTATGTATTCTATATTTTGTGTTCTATAGTCTATACTCTAAATTCTATATTCAGTATTCCATATTCTACATTCTAAATTCTGTGTTCTCCATTCCATGTTCTAAATTCTGGTTTCTATATCCTCTATTCTATATTCTATATCCTGTGTTCTACATTTTATAGTCTAAATCCTATATTCAGCGTTCTGTATTCTTTTTCTAAATTCTGTGTTCTGCATTCCATGTTCTAAATTCTGGGTTCTATATTCTGTTTTACATATTTTATATTATGTGTTCTACATTCTATATTTGTATTCTATATTCTGCATTCCGTATTCTACATTATATATTCTGTGTTCTACCTTTTTTTTCTAAATTCAATTTTCTGTATTCTGTATTCTATATTCTAAATTCTGTGTTCTGCATTCCATGTTCTAAATTCTCTTTCCTATACTCTATATTCTGTGTTCCTCTTTCATATTCTAAATTCTGTATTCAGTATTTTGTATTCTATATTGTAAATTCTATTCTCTGCATTCGAGTTCTAAATTCTGGGTTCTATATTTTCTTTTATATATTCTTTATTCTGTGTTCTTCATTCTAGATTCTACATTCTAATTTCTGCATTCAGTATTCTATATTCTAATTTCTGTGTTCTGCATTCTATGTTCTAAATTCTATGTTCAGTATACTGTATTATATATTCTAAATTCTGTGTTAAGCATTCCATGTTCTAAATTCTGTTTTCTGTATTCTTTTTTCCATATTCTATATTCTGTTTTCTACATTCAGTATTCTGTATTCTATATTCTGCTTTCCGTATTCTATATTCAATATTCTGTGTTCTACATTCTATATTCTAAATTCTATATTCAGTATTCCGTATGCTATATTCTAAATTCTGTGTTCTCCTTTCCATGTTTTGAATTCTGGATTCTATATTCTCTATTCTACATTCTATATTCTGTGTTCTACACTCTATATTCTAAATTCTATATTCAGTATCCTTTATTCTACATTCCAAATACTGTGTTCTACATTCTATATTCTAAATTGTATATTCAGTATTCAGTATTCTATATTCGAAATTCTGGGTTCTGATTTCCATGTTCCAAAATCTGGCTTAAATATTCTCTTAGCTGTATTTTTTCTTCTGTTTTTTACATTGTATATTCAAAATTATATTTTCAGTATTATGTATACTTTATTCTATATTCCGTGTTCTACATTCAATTATTTTTAATTGTTTATTAAGTATTCTGTATACTATATTCTAAATTCTGTGTTATGCAATCAATGTTGTAAATTCTGGGTTCTATAATCACTTTTCTATATTCTATATTCTGTGTTCTACATTGTATATTCTAAATTCTATATTCAGCATTCTGTATTCTATATTCTAAATTTTGTGTTCTTCATTCTATATTCTAAATTCTATATTCAGTATTATGTATTCTATAATCTAAATTATCTGTTCTGCATTCCATGTTCTAAATTCTCTATTCTTTATTCTATATTCTGTGTTCTTCTTTCTATATTCTAAATTGTATATTCAGTATTCTGTATTCTATATTCTAAATTCTGAGTTCTACATTCTATATTCTAAATTGTATATTCAGTATTCTGTATTCTATATACTAAATTCTGAGTTCTGATTTCCATGTTCCATAATCTGGCTTTAATATTCTCTAAGCTATAGTTTTTATTCTGTTTTCTACATTCTATATTCTAAATTATATATTCCGTATTATGTATTTTATATTCTCTATTCTGTGCTCTACATTCAATTTTTTAATTGTTTATTATGTATTCTGTATACTAGGTTCTAAATTCTGTGTTCTGCAATCCATGTTCTAAATTCTGGGTTCTATATTCTCTTTTCTATTTTCTATATTCTGTGTTCAACATTCTATAGTATAAATTATATATTCAGCATTCTGTATTCTATATTCTAAATTTTGTGTTCTACATTCTATATCCTAAATTTTATATTCAGTATTATGTATTCTATAATTTAATTCTGTGTTCTGCTTTCCATGTACTAAATTCTGGGTTCTCTATTCTATATTCTATATTTTATATTCTGTGTTCTACATTCTTTATTCTAAACTCTATATTCAGTATTCTGTATTCTATATTCTAAATTCTGTGTTCTGCATTCCATGTTCTAAATTCTATACTCAGTATTCTGTATTCTATATTCTAAATTCTGTGTTCTACATTCCATGTTATAAATTCTATATTCAGCATTCTGTATTCTATATTCATAATTTTGTTTTCTACATTTTATATTCTAAATTCTATATTCAGTATTATGTATTCTATCTTCTCAATTCTGTGTTCTGCATTCCATGTTCTAAATTCTGGGTTATACATTCTCTATTGTATATTCTATATTGTGTGTTTTTCATTCTACATTCTACATACTATATTTTGCATTTCGTATACTATATTCTATATTCTGTGTTCTACATTCTATATTCTAAATTCTATATTCAGTATTCTGTATTCTATATTCTACATTATGTGTTCTGCGTTCCATTTCTAAATTCTGGGTTCTGTATTCTGTTTTCCATATTCTATATACTGTTTTCTAATTCGATTTTCTGTATTCTATATTCTGCATTCCGTATTATGTATTCTATATTTTGTGTTCTATAGTCTATACTCTAAATTCTATATTCAGTATTCCATATTCTACATTCTAAATTCTGTGTTCTCCATTCCATGTTCTAAATTCTGGTTTCTATATCCTCTATTCTATATTCTATATCCTGTGTTCTACATTTTATAGTCTAAATCCTATATTCAGCGTTCTGTATTCTTTTTCTAAATTCTGTGTTCTGCATTCCATGTTCTAAATTCTGGGTTCTATATTCTGTTTTACATATTTTATATTATGTGTTCTACATTCTATATTTGTATTCTATATTCTGCATTCCGTATTCTACATTATATATTCTGTGTTCTACCTTTTTTTTCTAAATTCAATTTTCTGTATTCTGTATTCTATATTCTAAATTCTGTGTTCTGCATTCCATGTTCTAAATTCTCTTTCCTATACTCTATATTCTGTGTTCCTCTTTCATATTCTAAATTCTGTATTCAGTATTTTGTATTCTATATTGTAAATTCTATTCTCTGCATTCGAGTTCTAAATTCTGGGTTCTATATTTTCTTTTATATATTCTTTATTCTGTGTTCTTCATTCTAGATTCTACATTCTAATTTCTGCATTCAGTATTCTATATTCTAATTTCTGTGTTCTGCATTCTATGTTCTAAATTCTATGTTCAGTATACTGTATTATATATTCTAAATTCTGTGTTAAGCATTCCATGTTCTAAATTCTGTTTTCTGTATTCTTTTTTCCATATTCTATATTCTGTTTTCTACATTCAGTATTCTGTATTCTATATTCTGCTTTCCGTATTCTATATTCAATATTCTGTGTTCTACATTCTATATTCTAAATTCTATATTCAGTATTCCGTATGCTATATTCTAAATTCTGTGTTCTCCTTTCCATGTTTTGAATTCTGGATTCTATATTCTCTATTCTACATTCTATATTCTGTGTTCTACACTCTATATTCTAAATTCTATATTCAGTATCCTTTATTCTACATTCCAAATACTGTGTTCTACATTCTATATTCTAAATTGTATATTCAGTATTCAGTATTCTATATTCGAAATTCTGGGTTCTGATTTCCATGTTCCAAAATCTGGCTTAAATATTCTCTTAGCTGTATTTTTTCTTCTGTTTTTTACATTGTATATTCAAAATTATATTTTCAGTATTATGTATACTTTATTCTATATTCCGTGTTCTACATTCAATTATTTTTAATTGTTTATTAAGTATTCTGTATACTATATTCTAAATTCTGTGTTATGCAATCAATGTTGTAAATTCTGGGTTCTATAATCACTTTTCTATATTCTATATTCTGTGTTCTACATTGTATATTCTAAATTCTATATTCAGCATTCTGTATTCTATATTCTAAATTTTGTGTTCTTCATTCTATATTCTAAATTCTATATTCAGTATTATGTATTCTATAATCTAAATTATCTGTTCTGCATTCCATGTTCTAAATTCTCTATTCTTTATTCTATATTCTGTGTTCTTCTTTCTATATTCTAAATTGTATATTCAGTATTCTGTATTCTATATTCTAAATTCTGAGTTCTACATTCTATATTCTAAATTGTATATTCAGTATTCTGTATTCTATATACTAAATTCTGAGTTCTGATTTCCATGTTCCATAATCTGGCTTTAATATTCTCTAAGCTATAGTTTTTATTCTGTTTTCTACATTCTATATTCTAAATTATATATTCCGTATTATGTATTTTATATTCTCTATTCTGTGCTCTACATTCAATTTTTTAATTGTTTATTATGTATTCTGTATACTAGGTTCTAAATTCTGTGTTCTGCAATCCATGTTCTAAATTCTGGGTTCTATATTCTCTTTTCTATTTTCTATATTCTGTGTTCAACATTCTATAGTATAAATTATATATTCAGCATTCTGTATTCTATATTCTAAATTTTGTGTTCTACATTCTATATCCTAAATTTTATATTCAGTATTATGTATTCTATAATTTAATTCTGTGTTCTGCTTTCCATGTACTAAATTCTGGGTTCTCTATTCTATATTCTATATTTTATATTCTGTGTTCTACATTCTTTATTCTAAACTCTATATTCAGTATTCTGTATTCTATATTCTAAATTCTGTGTTCTGCATTCCATGTTCTAAATTCTATACTCAGTATTCTGTATTCTATATTCTAAATTCTGTGTTCTACATTCCATGTTATAAATTCTATATTCAGCATTCTGTATTCTATATTCATAATTTTGTTTTCTACATTTTATATTCTAAATTCTATATTCAGTATTATGTATTCTATCTTCTCAATTCTGTGTTCTGCATTCCATGTTCTAAATTCTGGGTTATACATTCTCTATTGTATATTCTATATTGTGTGTTTTTCATTCTACATTCTACATACTATATTTTGCATTTCGTATACTATATTCTATATTCTGTGTTCTACATTCTATATTCTAAATTCTATATTCAGTATTCTGTATTCTATATTCTACATTATGTGTTCTGCGTTCCATTTCTAAATTCTGGGTTCTGTATTCTGTTTTCCATATTCTATATACTGTTTTCTAATTCGATTTTCTGTATTCTATATTCTGCATTCCGTATTATGTATTCTATATTTTGTGTTCTATAGTCTATACTCTAAATTCTATATTCAGTATTCCATATTCTACATTCTAAATTCTGTGTTCTCCATTCCATGTTCTAAATTCTGGTTTCTATATCCTCTATTCTATATTCTATATCCTGTGTTCTACATTTTATAGTCTAAATCCTATATTCAGCGTTCTGTATTCTTTTTCTAAATTCTGTGTTCTGCATTCCATGTTCTAAATTCTGGGTTCTATATTCTGTTTTACATATTTTATATTATGTGTTCTACATTCTATATTTGTATTCTATATTCTGCATTCCGTATTCTACATTATATATTCTGTGTTCTACCTTTTTTTTCTAAATTCAATTTTCTGTATTCTGTATTCTATATTCTAAATTCTGTGTTCTGCATTCCATGTTCTAAATTCTCTTTCCTATACTCTATATTCTGTGTTCCTCTTTCATATTCTAAATTCTGTATTCAGTATTTTGTATTCTATATTGTAAATTCTATTCTCTGCATTCGAGTTCTAAATTCTGGGTTCTATATTTTCTTTTATATATTCTTTATTCTGTGTTCTTCATTCTAGATTCTACATTCTAATTTCTGCATTCAGTATTCTATATTCTAATTTCTGTGTTCTGCATTCTATGTTCTAAATTCTATGTTCAGTATACTGTATTATATATTCTAAATTCTGTGTTAAGCATTCCATGTTCTAAATTCTGTTTTCTGTATTCTTTTTTCCATATTCTATATTCTGTTTTCTACATTCAGTATTCTGTATTCTATATTCTGCTTTCCGTATTCTATATTCAATATTCTGTGTTCTACATTCTATATTCTAAATTCTATATTCAGTATTCCGTATGCTATATTCTAAATTCTGTGTTCTCCTTTCCATGTTTTGAATTCTGGATTCTATATTCTCTATTCTACATTCTATATTCTGTGTTCTACACTCTATATTCTAAATTCTATATTCAGTATCCTTTATTCTACATTCCAAATACTGTGTTCTACATTCTATATTCTAAATTGTATATTCAGTATTCAGTATTCTATATTCGAAATTCTGGGTTCTGATTTCCATGTTCCAAAATCTGGCTTAAATATTCTCTTAGCTGTATTTTTTCTTCTGTTTTTTACATTGTATATTCAAAATTATATTTTCAGTATTATGTATACTTTATTCTATATTCCGTGTTCTACATTCAATTATTTTTAATTGTTTATTAAGTATTCTGTATACTATATTCTAAATTCTGTGTTATGCAATCAATGTTGTAAATTCTGGGTTCTATAATCACTTTTCTATATTCTATATTCTGTGTTCTACATTGTATATTCTAAATTCTATATTCAGCATTCTGTATTCTATATTCTAAATTTTGTGTTCTTCATTCTATATTCTAAATTCTATATTCAGTATTATGTATTCTATAATCTAAATTATCTGTTCTGCATTCCATGTTCTAAATTCTCTATTCTTTATTCTATATTCTGTGTTCTTCTTTCTATATTCTAAATTGTATATTCAGTATTCTGTATTCTATATTCTAAATTCTGAGTTCTACATTCTATATTCTAAATTGTATATTCAGTATTCTGTATTCTATATACTAAATTCTGAGTTCTGATTTCCATGTTCCATAATCTGGCTTTAATATTCTCTAAGCTATAGTTTTTATTCTGTTTTCTACATTCTATATTCTAAATTATATATTCCGTATTATGTATTTTATATTCTCTATTCTGTGCTCTACATTCAATTTTTTAATTGTTTATTATGTATTCTGTATACTAGGTTCTAAATTCTGTGTTCTGCAATCCATGTTCTAAATTCTGGGTTCTATATTCTCTTTTCTATTTTCTATATTCTGTGTTCAACATTCTATAGTATAAATTATATATTCAGCATTCTGTATTCTATATTCTAAATTTTGTGTTCTACATTCTATATCCTAAATTTTATATTCAGTATTATGTATTCTATAATTTAATTCTGTGTTCTGCTTTCCATGTACTAAATTCTGGGTTCTCTATTCTATATTCTATATTTTATATTCTGTGTTCTACATTCTTTATTCTAAACTCTATATTCAGTATTCTGTATTCTATATTCTAAATTCTGTGTTCTGCATTCCATGTTCTAAATTCTATACTCAGTATTCTGTATTCTATATTCTAAATTCTGTGTTCTACATTCCATGTTATAAATTCTATATTCAGCATTCTGTATTCTATATTCATAATTTTGTTTTCTACATTTTATATTCTAAATTCTATATTCAGTATTATGTATTCTATCTTCTCAATTCTGTGTTCTGCATTCCATGTTCTAAATTCTGGGTTATACATTCTCTATTGTATATTCTATATTGTGTGTTTTTCATTCTACATTCTACATACTATATTTTGCATTTCGTATACTATATTCTATATTCTGTGTTCTACATTCTATATTCTAAATTCTATATTCAGTATTCTGTATTCTATATTCTACATTATGTGTTCTGCGTTCCATTTCTAAATTCTGGGTTCTGTATTCTGTTTTCCATATTCTATATACTGTTTTCTAATTCGATTTTCTGTATTCTATATTCTGCATTCCGTATTATGTATTCTATATTTTGTGTTCTATAGTCTATACTCTAAATTCTATATTCAGTATTCCATATTCTACATTCTAAATTCTGTGTTCTCCATTCCATGTTCTAAATTCTGGTTTCTATATCCTCTATTCTATATTCTATACCCTGTGTTCTACATTTTATAGTCTAAATCCTATATTCAGCGTTCTGTATTCTTTTTCTAAATTCTGTGTTCTGCATTCCATGTTCTAATTTCTGGGTTCTATATTCTGTTTTACATATTTTATATTATGTGTTCTACATTCTATATTTGTATTCTATATTCTGCATTCCGTATTCTACATTATATATTCTGTGTTCTACCTTTTTTTTCTAAATTCAATTTTCTGTATTCTGTATTCTATATTCTAAATTCTGTGTTCTGCATTCCATGTTCTAAATTCTCTTTCCTATATTCTATATTCTGTGTTCCTCTTTCATATTCTAAATTCTGTATTCAGTATTTTGTATTCTATATTGTAAATTCTATTCTCTGCATTCGAGGTCTAAATTCTGGGTTCTATATTTTCTTTTATATATTCTTTATTCTGTGTTCTTCATTCTAGATTCTACATTCTAATTTCTGCATTCAGTATTCTATATTCTAATTTCTGTGTTCTGCATTCTATGTTCTAAATTCTATGTTCAGTATACTGTATTATATATTCTAAATTCTGTGTTAAGCATTCCATGTTCTAAATTCTGGTTTCTACATTCTCTATTCTATATACTACATTGTGTGTTTTTCATTCTAGATTCTACATACTATATTTTGCATTCCATATACTATATTCTATATTGTGTGTTCTACATTCTATATTCAGTATTTCGTATTCTATATTCTAAATTATATGTTCTGCGTTCCATTTCTAAATTCGGTTTCTGTATTCTGTTTACCATATTCTATATTCTGTTTTCTAAATTCTGTGCTCTGTATTCTATATTCTGCATTCCGTATTATATATTCTATATTTTGTGTTCCTTATTCTATATTCTATATTCTGTGTTCTGCATTACATGTTCAAAATTCTGGGTTCTATATCCAAAATTCTATATTCTATATCCTGTGTTCTACATTCTATAGTCTTAATCCTATATTCAGCGTTCTGTATTCTATATACTAAACTCTGTTTTCTGCATTACATGTTCTCTATTCTGGGTTCTAAATTCTGTTTTCCATATTTTATATTCTGTGTTCTACATTCTATATTCTGTATTCTA
The DNA here is from genome assembly GCF_048564905.1 of Vicugna pacos. NCBI lineage: Eukaryota > Metazoa > Chordata > Mammalia > Artiodactyla > Camelidae > Vicugna > Vicugna pacos. Next base: position 67,908,579 of record NW_027328741.1, on the reverse strand, counting down.
TATTCTGCATTCCGTATTCTACATTATATATTCTGGGTTCTACCTTCTATTTTCTAAATTCTTTATTCAGTATTCTGTATTCTATATTCTAAATTCTGTGTTCTGCATTCCATGTTCTAAATTCTCTTTTCTATATTCTAAATTCTGTGTTAACTTTCTATATTCTAAATCCTATTTTCAGTGTTCTGTATTTTATATTATATATTCTGTTTTCTCCATTCCATTTCTAAATTCTGGGTTCTATATTGTTTTTTATATATTTTATATTCTGTATTCTTCGTTCTGGATTCTACATTCTGAATTCTGAATTCGGTATTCTATATTCTTTATTTTGTGTTCTAAATTCTATATTCTGTATACTATATCCTGCATTCCGTATTCTATATTCTATATTCTGTGTTCTACATTCTTTATTCTAAATTCTATATTCAGTAGTCTGTATACTATATTCTAAATTCTGTGTTATGCATCCCATGTTCTAAATTCTGGGTTCTATATTCTGTTTTCAATATTTTATATTCTGTGTTCTAAATTCTATATTCTGTATTCTATAATCTGCATTCCGTATTCTCCATTATATATTCTGTGTTTTTCCTTCTATATTCCAAATTCTATATTCAGTATTCTGTATACTATATTGCAAATTCTGTGTTCTGCATTCCATTTTCTATATTCTTGCTTCTACATCGTTTATTCTATAATCTAAATTCTGTGTTCTGCATTCCATGTTGTAAATTCTATATTCAGTATTCTCTATTCTATATTCTAAATTCTGAGTTCTGCATTCTATATTTTAAATTATATATTCAGTATTCTGTATACTATATTCTAAATTCTGTGTTCTGCATCCAATGTTCTAAATTCTGGGTTCTGTATTCTGTTTCCATAATCTATATTCTGTGTTCAAAATTTTATATTCTGTATACTATATTCTGCATTCCGTATTCTATATTCTATATTCTGTGTTCTAAATTCTATATTCTAAATTCCATATTCAGTAATATGTATACTATATTCTTAATCTGTGTTCTGCATTCCATGTTCTAAATTCTCTATTCTATATTCTATATTCTTGTTAAACTTTCTATATTCTGAATTCTATATTCAGTACTCTGTATTCTATATTTTATATTCTGTGTTCTGCATTCCATGTTCTCAATTCTATATTCTGTAAACTGTATTCTATATTTTTAATTCTGTGTTCTGCATTCCATGTTCTAAATTCTGTTTTCTGTATTCTTTTTTCCATATTCTATATTCTGTTTTCTACATTCAATATTCTGTATTCTATATTCTGCTTTCCGTATTCTATATTCAATATTCTGTGTTCTACATTCTATATTCTAAATTCTATATTCAGTATTCCGTATGCTATATTCTAAATTCTGTGTTCTCCTTTCCGTGTTTTGAATTCTGGATTCTATATTCTCTATTCTACATTCTATATTCTGTGTTCTACACTCTATATTCTAAATTCTATATTTAGTATTCTTTATTCTATATTCTAAATACTGCGTTCTACATTCTATATTCTAAATTGTATATTCAGTATTCAGTATTCTATATTCGAAATTCTGAGTTCTGATTTCCATATTCCAAAATCTGGCTTAAAGATTCTCTTAGCTGTATTTTTTCTTCTGTTTTTTACATTGTATATTCAAAATTATATTTTCAGTATTATGTATACTTTATTCTATATTCCGTGTTCTACATTCAATTATTTTTAATTGTTTATTAAGTATTCTGTATACTATATTCTAAATTCTGTGTTATGCATTCAATGTTGTAAATTCTGGGTTCTATAATCTCTTTTCTATATTCTATATTCTGTGTTCTACATTGTATATTCTTAATTCTATATTCAGCATTCTGTATTCTATATTCTAAATTTTGTGTTCTTCATTCTATATTCTAAATTCTATATTCAGTATTATGTATTCTATAATCTAAATTATCTGTTCTGCATTCCATGTTCTAAATCCTCTATCCTTTATTCTATATTCTGTATTCTTCTTTCTATATTCTAAATTGTATATTCAGTATTCTGTATTCTATACTCTAAATTCTGAGTTCTACATTCTATATTCTAAATTGTATATTCAGTATTCTGTATTCTATATTCTAAATTCTGAGTTCTGATTTCCATGTTCCATAATCTGGCTTCAATATTCCCTAAGCTTATTTTTTATTCTGTTTTCTACATTCTATATTCTAAATTATATATTCAGTATTATGTTTATTATATTCTATATTCTGTGCTCTACATTCAATTTTTTATTTGTTTATTAAGTACTTTGTATACTATATTCTAAATTCTGTGTTCTACAATCCATGTTCTAAATTCTGGGTTCTATATTCTCTTTTTTATTTTCTATATTCTGAGTTCTACATTTTATATTCTAAATTCTATATACATCATTCTGTATTCTATATTCTAAATTTTGTGTTCTACATTCTACATCTTTAATTTTATATTCAGTATTATGTATTCTATATTTTAATTCTGTGTTCTGCTTTCCATGTTCTATATTCTGGGTTCTATATTCTATATTCTATATTTTATTTTCTGTGTTTTATATACTTTATTCTAAACTCTATATTCAGTATTCTGTATTCTATATTCTAAATTCTGTGTTCTGCATTCCATGTTTTAAATTCTATACTCAGTATACTTTATTCTATATTCTAAATTCTGTGTTCTATATTCCATGTTAGAAATCCTATATTCAGCATTCTGTATTCTATATTCATAATTTTGTTTTCTACATTTCATATTCTAAATTCTATATTAAGTATTATGTATTCTATATTCTAAATTCTGTGTTCTGCATTCCATGTTCTAAATTCTGGGTTATACATTCTCTATTCTCTATTGTATATTATGTGTTTTTCATCGTACATTCTACATACTATATTATGCATTCCGTATACTATATTCTATATTCTGTGTTTTGCATTCTATATTCTAAATTCTATATTTATTATTCTTTATTCTATATTCTACATTATGTGTTCTGCGTTCCATTTCTAAATTCTGGGTTCTGTATTCTGTTTTCCATATTCTATATACTGTTTTCTAAATTCGATTTTCTGTATTCTATATTCTGCATTCCGTATTATGTATTCTTAATTTTGTGTTCTATATTCTATACTCTAAATTCTATATTCAGTATTCCATATTCTACATTCTAAATTCTGTGTTCTACATTCCATGTTCTAAATTCTTGTTTCTACATCCTCTATTCTACATTCTATATCCTGTGTTCTACATTTTATAGTCTAAATCCTATATTCAGCGTTCTGTATTCTTATTCTAAATTCTGTGTTCTGCATTCAATGTTCTAAATTTTGGATTCTATATTTTGTTTTACATATTTTATATTATGTGTTCTACATTCTATATTTGTATACTATATTCTGCATTCCGTATTCTACATTATATATTCTGAGTTCTACCTTCTATTTTCTAAATTCAATTTTCTGTATTCTGTATTCTATATTCTAAATTCTGTGTTCTGCATTCCATGTTCTAAATTCTCTTTTCTATATTCTATATTCTCTGTTCCTCTTTCATATTCTAATTTCTGTATTCAATATTTTGTATTCTATATTGTAAATTCTATTCTCTGCCTTCTATTTCTAAATTCTGTGTTCTATATTCTCTTTTACATATTCTATATTGTGTATTCTTCATTCTAGATTCTACATTCAAATTTCTGCATTCAGTATTCTATATTCTAATTTCTGTTCTGCATTCTATGTTCTAAATTCTATGTTCAGTATACTGTATTATATATTCTAAATTCTGTGTTCTGCATTCCATGTTCTAAATTCTGTTTTCTGCATTCTTTTTTCCATAATCTATATTATGTTTTATACATTATATATTCTGTATTCTATATTCTGCATTCCGTAATCTATATTCAATATTCTGTGTTCTACATTCTGTGTTCTAAATTCTATATTGAGTATTCCGTATGCTATATTCTAAATTTTCAGTTCTGCATTCCATGTTCTAAATTCTGGGTTCTACAATCTATATTGTATATTGTATATTATGTGTTCTGCATTCTATATTCTAAATACTATAAACAGCTTTCTGTATTCTATATTATAAATTCTGTTTTCTTCATTCTATATTCTAAATTCTATATTCAGTATTATGAAATCTATATTCTAAATTCTGTGTTCTGCATAGCATGTTCTTAAATCTGGATTCTATATTCTGTATTCTATATTCTATATTCTGTGTTGTAAATTCTATATTCTAAATTCTATATTCAGTAATCTTTATTCTATATTCTAAATTCTGTCTTCTACATTCTATATTCTAAATTTTATATTCAGTATTCTGTATTCTATAATCATATTTCTGAGTTCTGTTTCCATGTTCCAAAATCTGGCTTCAATATTTTCTAAGCTATATTTTTTATTCTGTTTTCTACATTCTATATTCTAAATTATATATTCAGTAATATGTATTCTATATTCTATATTATGTGTTCTACGTTCAATTTTTTTAATTGTTTATTGAGTATTCTATATACAATATTCTACATTCTGCGTTCTGCATTCCAAGTTTTAAATACTCTATTCTGTGTTCTATAATCTGTGTTCTATTTCTATATTCTAAATTTTACATTCTGTATTCTGTATTCTATATTCTAAATACTGTGTTCTTCACTCCATGCTCTCAATTCTTTATTCAGTATTCTGTATTCTATATTCTTAATTCTGTGTTCTGCATTCTATGTTCTAAATTCTATGTTCAGTATACTGTATTATATATTCTATATTCTGTATTCTGCATTCCATGTTCTAAATTCTATTTTCTGTATTCTTTTTTCCATATTATATATTCTGTTTTGTAAATTCTATATTCTGTATTCTATAGTCTGCATTCCGTATTCTATATTCAATATTCTGTGTTCTACATTCTATATTCTAAATTCTATATTCAGTATTCCATATGCTATATTCTAACTTCTGTGTTTTGCATTCCATGTTCTAAATTCTTGGTTCTATAATCAATATTCTATATTCTATATTCTGTGTTCTACATTCTGTATTCTAAATACTATATTCAGCTTTCTGAATTCTATATTATAAAATCTGTGTTTTAAATTCTATATTCTAAATTCTATATTCAGTATTATGTAATCTATATTTTTAATTCTGTGTTCTGCATAGCATGTTCTTAATTCTAGATTCTATATTCTGTATTCTACATTCTATATTCTGTGTTCTAAATTCTATATTCTAAATTTTATATTCAGTATTCTTTATTCTATATTGTAAATTCTGTGTTCTACATTCTATATTCTAAATTGTATATTCAGTATTCTGTATTCTATATTCAAAATTCTTACTAATGTTTCTATGTTCCAAAATCTGGCTTCAATATTCTCTAAGCTATATTTTTTATTCTGTTTTATACATTCTATATTCTAAATTATATATTCAGTATTATGTATTTTATATTCTATATTCTGTGTTCTACATTCAATTTTTAAATTGTTTATTAAGTATTCTGTATACTATATTCTAAATTCTGTTTTCTGTAATCCATGTTGTAAATTCTGGGTTCTATATCTTCTTTTCTATCTTCTATATTCTGTGTTCTAAATTCTATATTCTAAATTCTATATTCAGCATTCTTTATTCTATATTCTAAATTCTGTCTTCTACATTCTATATTCTAAATTTTATATTCAGTATTCTGTATTCTATATTCTAAATTCTGTATTCTGCATTTTGTGTTCTTAATTCTGGGTTCTGTATTCTGATTTCCATATTATATATTCTGTATTCTAAATTCTATATTCTGTATTCTATATTCTGCATTCCGTATTCTATATTTTATATTCTGTGTTCTATATTCTAAATTCTATATTCAGTATTCTGTGGTCTATATTTTAAATTCTGTGTTCTGTATTCCATGTTAAAAATTTTTGATTCTATATTCTCTATTCTATATTCTATACTCTGTGTTCTACTTTCAATTTTCTAAATACTATATTCAGTATTCTGTGGTCTATATTTTAGATTCTGTGTTCTACATTCTATTTTCTAAAACCTATATTCAGCATTTTGTGTTCAATATTCAAAATTCTTTGTTCCGCATTCTATATTCTAAATTCTATATTCAGTATTCTGTATTCTATATTCTAAATTCTGTGTTTAGCATTTCATGTTCCAAATTCTTGGTTCTATATTCTCTATTCTATATTATATATTCAGTGTTCTACATTCTAAAATCTTAATTCTATATTCAGTGTTCTGTATTCTATATTCTATATTCTGTGTTCAGCAATCCATGTTCTAAATTCTGGGTTCTATATCCTCTTTTCTATTTTCTATATTCTGTGTTCTACATTCTATATTCTGAATTGTATTTTCAGCATTCTGTATTCTATATTCTAAATTTTGTGTTCTGCATTCTATTCTGTAATATCTATTTTCAGTATTATGTATTCTATATTCTAAATTCTGTGTTCTGCATTCCATGTTCTAAATTCTATATTCAGTATTCTGTATTCTATATTCTAAATTTTGTGTTCTACATTCTATATTCTAAATATTATATTCAGTATAATGTATTCTATAATCTATGTTCTGAGTTCTGCATTCCATGTTCTAAATTCTTTGTTCTATATACTATATTATATATTCTATATACTGAGTTCTGCTTTCTATATTCTAAATACTATTTGAGCTTTCTGTATTCTATGTTATAATTTCTGTGTTCTACTTTCTATATTATAAATACTATATTCAGTATTATGTAATCTATATTCTTAATTCTGTGTTCTGCATAGCTTGTTCTTAATTCTGGATTCTATATTCTGTATTCTACATTCTATTTTCTTTGTTCCACATTCTATATTCTTTATTCTACATTCAGTATTCTTTATTCTATATTCTAAATACTGTGTTCTACATTCTATATTCTAAATTGTATATTCAGTATTCTGTATTCTATATTCTAAATTCTGAGTTCTGCTTTCCATTTTCCAAAATCTAGCTTCAATATTCTCTAAGTTATATTTTTTATTCTGTTTTCTTCATTCAATAATCTAAATTATATTTTCAGTGTTATGTATCCTATATTCTATATTCTGTGTTCTACATTCAATTTTAAATTGTTTATTAAGTATTCTGTATACTATATTCTAAATAATATATTCTGCCATCCATGTTCTAAATTCTGGGTTCTATATCCTATTTTCTATTTTCTACATTCTGTGTTCTACATTCAATATTTTAAATTCTATATTCAGCATTCTGTATTCTATATTCTAAATTTTGTGTTCTACATTCTATACTGTAAAGTCTATATTCAATATTCTGTATTATATATTCTTAATTCCGTGTTCTGCATTCCATGTTCTAAACTATATATTCAGTATTCTGTATTCTATATTCTAAATTCTGTGTTCTGCATTCCATGCTCTAAATTCTATATTCAGCATTCTGTATTCTATATTCAATATTCTGTGTTCTACATTCTATATTCTAAATTCTATATTCAGTATTCCGTATGCTATTTCTAAATTCTGTGTTCTTCATTCCATGTTCTAATTTCTGGGTTCTATAATCTATATTCTATATTCTATACTCTGTGTTCTACATGCTATATTCTAAATTCTTTATTCAGCTTTCTGTATTCTATATTATATATTCTGTTTTCTGCATTATATATTCAAAATCCTACATTCAGTATACTGTATTTATATTCGAAATTCTGTGTTCTGCATTCCATGTTCTAAATTCTGGCTTCTATGTTCTATATTCAATATTCTATAATTTGCGTACTTCATATTATATTCTACAAACTATATTTTGCATTCCGTATTCTACATTCTACATTCTCTGTTCTACATTCTATATTCTCAATTCTATATTCAGTATTCTGTATTCTATATTCTAAATTCTGTGTTCTGCATTCCATGTTCAAAATTCTGGTTTCAATATTCTTTATACTATATTCTATATTCTGTGTTCTACATTCTATATTCTAAATTCTATATTCAGCGTTCTGTATTCTATATTCTAAATTCTGTGTTCTGCTTTCCATTTTCTAAATTCTGGCTTGTCTATTCTCTATTATGTATTGTATATTTTGTGTTTTAATTATATATTCTACATTCTATATTCTGCATTCCGTATTCTATATTCTTTATACTGTGTTCTACATTCTATATTCTAAATTCTATATTCAGTATTCAGTATTCTATATTCTAAATTCTGTGTTCTGCATTCCATGTTCAAATTTCTCGGTTCAATATACTTTAGTCTATATTCTATGTTCTGTTTTCTACATTCAATATTCTAAATACTATATTCAGCTTTCTGTATTCTATATTATAAATTCTGTGTTCTACATTTTATATTCTAAATTCTATATTCAGTATTATTTAATCTTAATTCTATATTCTGTGTTCTGCATAGCATGTTCTTAATTCTGGATTCTATATTCTGTATTCTACATTCTATATTCTCTGTTCTACATTCTATATTCTAAATTCTATATTCTGTAATCTTTACCCTATATTCTAAATTCTGTGTTCTTCATTCAATATTCTACCTTTTGTATTCAGTATTCTGTATTCTTTATTCTAAATTCTGAGTTCTGATTTCCATGTTCCAAATTCAGGCTTCAATATACAATAAGCTATATTTTCTATTCTGTTTTCTACATTCTATATTCTAAATTATATATTCATTATTATGTATTTTATATTTTTATTCTGTGTTCTACATTCAATTTTTTAATTTTTTATTATGTATTCTGAATTCTATATTCTAAATTCTGTGTTCTGCATTCTATGTTCTACATTCTATGTTCAGTATACTGTATTATATATTCTAAATTTTGTGTTTTGCAATAAAAATTCTAAATTCTGTTTCATGTATTCTTTTTTCCATATTCTATATTCTGTTTTCTACATTCTATATTCTGTATTCTATATTCTGCATTCCGTATTCTATATACAATATTCTGTGTTCTACTTTCTATATTCTAAATTCTATATTCAGCATTCCGTATGCTATATTCTAAATTCTGTGTTCTGCATTCCATGTTCTAAATTCTGGGATCTATAATCTATATTCTGTATTCTATTCTCTGTGTTCTTCATTCTATATTCTAAATACTATATTCAGCTTTCTGTATTCTATATTATAAATTCTGTGTTCTACATTCTAAAATCTAAATTCTATATTCTGTATTATTTAAACTGTATTCTAAATTCTGTGTTTTGCATAACATGTTCTTTATACTGGATTCTATATTCTGTATTCTACATTCTATATTCCGTGTTCTACATTCGAAATTCTACATTCTATATTCAGTATTCTGTATTCTATATTCTAAATTCTGTGTTCTGTATACTATGTTCTAAATTCAGAGTTCTATATTATCTATTCTATATTCTAAATTTTGTGTTTTTAATTCTATATTCTACAATCTATATTCTGTATTAGTTATTCTATATTCTGTCTTCTGTGTTATACATTCTATATTCTAAATTCTATATTCAGTATTCTCTATTCTATATTCTATAGTCTGTGTTCTGAATTCCATGTTCTAAATTCTGGGTTGTGTATTCTGATTTCCATATTCTATATTCTATTTTCTTTATTCTATATTCTGTACTCTATATTCTACATTCCGTATTCTATATTCTATATTCTATGTTCTACATTATTTATTCTAAATTCTGTATTCAGTATTCTGTATTGTATATTCTAAATTCGGTGTTCTGCATTCCATGTTCTAATTTCTGGCTTCTATATTCTCTATTATATATTTTATATTTTGTGTTTTCATTATATATTCTACATTCTATATTCTGCATTCCGTATTCTATAATCTTTATACTGTGTTCTACATACTATATTCTAAATTCTATATTCAGTATTCTGTATTCTATATTCTAAATTCTGTGTTATGCATTCCATGTTCAAAATTCAGGGTTCAATATTCTTTATTCTATATTCTATATTCTGTGTTCTACATTCTATATTCTAAATTCTATATTCAGCTTTCTGTAGTCTATATTCAAAATTCTGTTTTCTGCATTCCATGTTCAAAATTCTATATTCAGTATTCTGTGTTGTATTTATGAAATTCTGTGTTCTGCATACCATGTTCTAAATTCTGGGTTCTGCATTCTCTATTCTATATTCTGTGTTCTGCCTTCTATATTCTAAATTCTACATTCAGTATTCTGTATTCTACATTCTAAATTCTGTGTTTTGAATTACATGTTCTCAATTCTGGGTTCTATATTCTTTATTCTATATTCTAAATTTTGTGTTCTTCATTCTATATTCTACAATCTATATTCTGTTTTAGGTATTCTATATTCTATATTCTGTGTTCTACATTCCATATTCTAAATACTATATTCAGTTTTCTGTATTCTATATTATAAATTCTGTGTTCTACATTATATATTCTAAATTCTATACTCAGTATTTTGTTATCTATATTCTAAATTCTATGTTCTACATTCCATGATCTAATTTCTGAGTTGTACATTCTCTATTCTATATTCTATATTTTGTATTCTTCATTCTATATTCTACATTCTATATTCTGCATTCCGTATTCTATATTCTCTTTTCTGTGTTTTACATTCTATATTCTAATTTCTATATTCAGTATTCTGTAATCTGTATTGTAAATTCTGTGTTCTGCATTCTATATTCTAAATTGTATATACACTATTCTGAATTGTATATTCTAAATTCTCTGTTCTGCAACCATGTTCTAAATTCTGGCTTCTATATTCTCTGTTCTATATTCTATATTTTGTGTTATTCATTGTATATTCTATATTCTAAATCCTTCATTCCGTATAATATATTCTATATTCTGAATTCTTCATTCTATATTCTAAATTCTATATTCAGTATTCTGTATTCTATATTCTAAATTCTGTGTTCTGCATTCCATGTTCTAAATTCTGGGTTCTATATTCTCTATTATATATTATAAATTTTGTGTATTTAATTCGATATACTACAATCTATATTCTGTATTAGTTACTCTATATTCTATGTTCTGTGTTATACATTCTATATTCTAATTTCTATATTCAGTATTCTGTATTCTATATTCTAAATTCTGTGTTCTGCATTCCATGTTCTAAATTCTGGCTTATATATTCTCTATTCCTTATTGTATATATTATGTTTTCATTATATATTCTTCATTCTATATACTGCATTCCGTAATATATATTCTTTATACTGTGTCTTCATTCTATATTCTAAAACCTATATTCAGTATTCCGTATTGTATATTCTTAATTCTGTGTTCTGCATTCCATGTTCTAAACTCTGGGTTCTATATTTTCTATTATGTATTCTAAATTTTGTGTATTTAATTCGATATACTACAATCTATATTCTGTATTAGTTATTCTATATTCTATATTCTGTGTTATGCATTCTATATTGTAATTTCTATATTCAGTATTCTGTATTCTATATTCTAAATTCTGTGTTCTGCATTCCATGTTCTAAATTCTGGGTTCTGTATTCTGTTTCCCATATTCTATATTCTGTTTTCTATATTCTATATTCTGTACTCTATATTCTACACTCCGTATTCAATATTCTATATTCTGTGTTATACATTCTATGTTCTAAATTCTATATTCAGTATTCTGTATTCTATATTCTAAATTCTGTGTTCTGCATTCAATGTTCTAAATTCTGGCTTCTATATTCTCTATTCCATATTGTATATTTTGTGTTTTCATTATATATTCTTCATTCTATATACTGCATTCCGTAATATATATTCTTTATACTGTGTCTTCATTCTATATTCTAAATTCTATATGCAGTATTCTGTATTCTATATACTAAATTCTGTGTTCTGCATTCCATGTTGAAAATTCTGGGTTCAATATTCTTTATTCAATATTCTATATCCTGTGCTCTACATTCTATATTCTAAATTCTATATTCAGTATTCTTTGTTCTATATACGAAATTCTGTGTTCTGCATTCCATGTTCTAAATTCTGGGTTCTGAATTCTGTTTTCCATATTCTATATTCTGTTTTCTACATTCTATATTCTGTATTATATATTCTGTATTCCGTATTCTATTTTCTATATTCTGTGTTCTGCATTCCATACTCTAAATTCTATAGGCACTATTCTGTATTCTATATTCAAAATACTGTGTTCTGCATTCCATGCTCTAAATTTTGTTTTCTGTATTCTTTTTTCCATATTCTATATTCTGTTTTCTATATTCTATATTCTGTTTTCTATATTCGGCATTCCGTATTGTATATTTAATATTGTGTGTTCTACATTCTATATTCTAAATTCTATATTCAGTATTCCGTATGCAATATTCCAAATTCAGTGTTCTGCATTCCATGTTCTAATTTCTGGGTTGTATAATCTATATTCTATATTCTATATTCTGTGTTCTGCTTTCTATATTCTAAATACTATATTCAGCTTTCTGTATTCTATATTATAAATTCTGTGTTCTACATTCTATATTCTAAATTCTATATTCAGTATTATGTAATCTATATTCTAAATTCTATGTTCTGCATTCCATGTTCTAAATTCTGTGTTGTATATTTTTATTCAATATTCTATATTTTGTATTCTTCATTCTATATTCTACATTCTATTTTCTGCATTCCGTATTCTATATTCTATATTCTGTTTTCTACATTCTCTATTCTAAATTCTATATTCAGTATTCTGTATCTATATTCTAAATCCTGTGTTCTGGATTCCATGTTTTAAAATCTGGGTTCTGTATACTCTATTATATATTCTGTGTTCTGCATTCTATATTCAAAATCCTACATTCAGTATTTTGTATTTATATTCGAAATTCTGTGTTCTGCATTCCATGTTCTATATTCCGGCATCTATATATTTTATTCTATAATCTAAATTCTGTGTTCTGCAAACAATGTTCTAAATTCTGGGTTCTGTATTCTGTTTCCATAATCTATATTTTGTGTTCTTATTTCTATATTCTGTTTACTATATTCTGCATTCCATATTCTATATTCTATATTCTGTGATCTACATTCTATATTCTATTTCTATATTCAGTAATCTGTATACTATATACTAAATTCTGTGTCCTGCATTCCATGTTCTAATTACTGGGTCCTATAATCTGTTTTCCATTCTTTCTATTCTGTGTTCTAAATTCTATACTCTGAATTCTATATTCTGCAATCCGTATTCTACATTATATATTCTGTGTTCTACATCTATATTCCAAATTCTATATTCAGTATTCTGTATTCTATATTCTAAATTCTGTGTTCTGCATTCCATGTTCTAAATTCTGTATTCTTTATTCTATATTCTGTGTTCTACTTTCTATATTCTAATTTCTATATTGAGTATTCTGTATTCTATATTGTATATTCTGTGTTCTGCATTCCATGTTCTCAATTCTATACACAGTATTCTGTATTCTATATACTTAATTCTGTGTTCTTCATTCCATTTTCTAAATTCTGTTTTCTGTATTCTTTTTTCATATTCTATATTCTGTTTTCTGCATTCTATGTTCTGCATTCTATATTCTGCTTTCCGTATTCTATATTCAAGATTCTGTGTTCTACATTATATATTCTAAATTCTCTATTCAGTATTCCATATGCTGTATTGAAAATTCTGTGTTCTGCATTCCATTTTCTAAATTCTGTGTTCTATTATCTATATTCTATATTCTATATTCTCTGTTCTACATTCTATATTCTAAATCCTGTATTCAGCATTCTGTATTATATATTATAAATCTGTGTTCTACATTCTATATTCAAAATTCTTTATTCAGTATTAAGTATGCTATATTCTAAATTCTGTGTTCTGCATTCCATATTCTTAATTCTGGATTCTAAATACTCTATTCTTCATTCTATATTCTGTGTTCTACATTCTATATTCTAAACTTTGTATTCAGTATTCTTTATTCTATATTCTAAATTCTGTGTTCTACATTCTATATTCTAAATTGTATTTTCAGTGTTCTGTATTTTATATTCGAAATTCTGTGTTCTGAAATCCATGTTCCAAATTCTGGCTTAAATATTCTCTAAGCTATATTTTTTATTCTGTTTTTTACATTCTATATTCTAAAGTATAAATTCAGTATTATGTATTCTATATTCTATATTCTGTGTTCTACATTCAGTTTTTTTAATTGTTTATTAAGTATTCTGTATACTACATTCTAAATTCTGTGTTCGGCATTCCATGTTGTAAATTCTGGGTTCTATATTCACTTTTCTATATTCTATATTCTGTGTTCTACATTGTATATTCTAAATTCTATTTTCAGCATTCTGTATTCTATATTCTAAATTTTGTGTTCTACGTTCTATATTCTAAATTGTATATTCAGTATTATGTATTCTATAATCTAAATTCTCTGTTCTGCATTCCATGTTCCAAATTCTGTATTCTTTATTCTATATTCTGTGTTCTTCTTTCTATATTCTAAATTCTATTCTCAGTATTCTGTATTCTATATTCTAAATTCATTGTTCTGCATTCCATGTTATAAATTCTGGGTTCTACATTCTCTATTCTATATTCTAAATTGTGTGTTCTTCATTCTAGATTCTACATACTATATTTTGCATTCGGTATACTATATTCTATATTCTGTGTTCTACATTCTATATTCTAAATTCTATATTCAGTATTCTTTATTCTAAATTCTATATTCTGTGTTCTACATTCTATATTCTAAATTGTATATTCAGTATTCTATGTTCTATATTCTAAATTCTGAGTTCTGTTTTCCATGTTCAAAAATCTGGCTTCAATATTCTCTAAGCTATATTTTTTATTCTGTTTTCTACATTCTATTTTCTAAATTATATATTCGGTATTATGTATTTTATATTCTATATTCTGTGTTCTACATTCAACTATTTAATTTTTTATTAAGTATTATGTATACTATATTCTATATTCAGTTTTCTGCAATTCTATGTTCTAAATTGTGGGTTCTATATTCTCTATTCTATATTTTATTTTTTGTGTTCTTCATTTTATATTCTACATTCTATATTCTGCATTCCGTATTCTATATACTTTATATTGTGTTCTACATTCTATATTCTAAATTCTATCTTCAGTATTCTGTATTCTATACTGTAAATTCTGTGTTCTGCATTCCATGTTCTAAATTCTGGGTTCTGTATTCTGTTTTCCATATTCTATATTGTGTTTTCTATATTCTATATTCTGTATTATATATTCTGTTTTCCGTATTCTACATTCTATATTCTGTATTCTACATTCCATATTATAAATTCTATAGGCACTATTCTTTATTCTATAACCTAAATTCTGATTTCTGCATTCCATGTTCTAAATTCTGGGTTGTATAATCTATATTCAATATTCTATATTCTGTGTTCTACATTCTATATTCTAAATACTTTATTCAGCTTTCTGTATTCTATATTATAAATTCTGTGTTCTACATTCTATATTCTAAATTCTACATTCAGTAATATGTAATCTATATTCTAAATTCTGTGTTCTGCATAGCATGTTCTTTATTCTGGATTCAATATTCTGTATTCTACATTCTATATTCTGTGTTCTACATTCAATATTTTAAACTCTATATTATGTATTCTTTATTATATATTCAATATTCTGTGTCCTACATTCCATATTCTAATTTCTATATGCACAATTCTGTATTCTATATTCTAAATTCTACGTTCTGACTCCATGTTCTAAATTTGTGTTTTATATTCTCTATTCTCTATTCTATATTATGTATTCTTCATTCTATATTCTGCATTCTACATTCTGCATTCCGTATTCTATAGTCTATATTCTGTGTTCTACATTCAATATTCTGAATTCTATATTCAGTATTCTGTATTCTATATACTTTATTCTGTGTTCTGCATTCCATGTTGTAAATTCAGGGTTCTGTATTCTGTTTTCCATATTCTATATTCTGTTTTCTATATTCTATATTCTGTATTATATATTCTGTTTTCCGTATTGTATATTCTATATTCTGTGTTCTACATTCCATATTCTAAATTCAATAGGCACTATTCATTATTCTATAATCTAAATTCTGAGTTCTGCATTTCATGTTCTAAATTCTGGTTTGTATAATCCATTTTCTATATTCTACATTCTGTGTTCTGCATTCTATATTCTAAATTCTACATTCAGTAATATGTAATCTATATTCTGAATTCTGTGTTCTGGATTCCATGTTTTAAATTCTGGTTTCTGTATACTCTATTATATATTCTGTGTTCTGCATTCTATATTCAAAATCCTATATTCAGTATTCTGTGTTTATATTCGAAACTCTGTGTTCTGCATTCCATGTTCTAAATTCTGGCTTCTATATTCTGTATACTATATTCTATATTTTGCGTACTTCATTCTATATTCTACAATCTATATTTTATATTCTATATTCTGTGTTCTACATTCTATATTCTAAATTATTTATTCAGTTTTCTGTATTCTATATTCTAAATTCTGTGTTCTACATTCTATATTCTAAATTCTATATTCAGTAATCTCTAAACTGTATTCTAAATTATGTGTTCTGCATTCCATGTTCTAAATTCTGGGTTCTATATTCTCTTTTCCATATTTAATATTCTGTGTGTAAATTCTATATTCTGTATTCAATATTCTACATTCCGTATTCTACATTATATATTCTGTGTTCTACCTTCTATATTCCAAATTCTATATTCAGTATTCTGTATTCAATATTCTAATTTCTGTGTTCTGCATTCCATGTTCTAAATTCTCTATTCTATATTCTATATTCTGTGTTCTACTTTCTATATTCTCAATTCTATATTCAGTATTCAGTTTTCTATATTCTAAATTCTGTGTTCTGCATTCCATGTTCTAAATTATGTTTTCTGTATTCTTTGTTTCATTTTCTTTATTCTGTTTTCTACATTCTATATTCTGTATTCTCTATTCTGCATTCCGTGTTCTACATTCTATATTCTGTGTTCTCCATTCTCTATTATAAACACTTTATTCAGTATTCCATATTCTATATTCTATATTCTGTGTTCTACATTCCATATTCTAAATTCAATATGCACTATTCTGTATTCTATATTCTAATTACTGTGTTCTGCAATCCATGTTCTAAATTCTGTTATCTGTATTTTTTTTCCATATTCTATATTCTGTTTTCAACATTCTATATTCTGTATTCTATATTCTGCATTCCGTATTCTATATTCAAATTTCTGTGTTCTACATTCTATATTCTAAATTCTATTTTCAGTATTCCGTATTCTATATTCTAAATTCTGTGTTCTGCATTTTATATTCTAAATTCTGTGTTGTTTAAACTATAATCTCTATTCTATATTCTCTGTTCTACATTCTATATTCTAAATACTCTATTCAGTTTTCTGTATTCTATATTATAAATTCTGTGTTCTACATTCGTTTTTCTAAATTCTATATTCAGTATTATGTAATGTATATTCTAAATTCTGTGTTCTGCATTCCATGTTCTTAATTCTGGGTTCTGAATTCTGTTTTCCATAATTTATATTCTGTGTTCTAATTTCTATACTCTTTATTCTATATTCTGCTTCCGTATTCTACATTATATATTCTGTGTTCTACGTTCTATATTCCAAATTCTATATTCAGTATTCCGTATTCTATATTCTAAATTCTGTGTTCTGCATTCTATATTCTAATTTCTGGGTTCTACATTCTCTATTCTATTTTCTATATTTTGTGTTTTTCATTCTAGATTCTTAATTATATATTTTGCATTCCATTTACTATATTCTATATTCTGTGTTCTACGTTCTATATTATAAATTCAATATTCAGTATTTTGTTTTCTATATACTAAATTCTGTGTTCTGCATTCCATGTTCTAAATTCTGGGTTCTACATTCTCTCTTATATATTCTATATTTTGTGGTTTTCTTTCTAGATTCTACATACTATATTTTGCATTCCATATACTATATTCTATATCTGTGTTCTACATTCTATATTCTAAATTCTATATTCAGTATTTTGTATTCTATATTCTAAATTATGTGTTCTGCGTTCCATTTCTAAATTCGGATTCTGTATTCTGTTTTCCATATTCTCTATTCTCTTTTCTAAATTCTGTACTCTGTATTCTATATTCTGCATTCCGTATTATATATTCTATATTTTGTGTTCCTTATTCTATATTCTAAATTCTTTGTTCTGCATTACATGTTCAAAATTCTTGGTTCTATATCCACAATTCTATATTCTATATCCTGTGTTCTACATTCTATAGTCTTAATCCTATATTCTGCGTTCTTTATTCTATATACTAAATTCTGTGTTCTGCATTACATGTTCTATATCCTGGGTTCTATATTCTGTTTTCCATAGTTTATATTCTGTGTTCTACATTCTATATTCTGTATTCTATATTCTGTATTCTGTATTCTATACTCAATATTCTGTGTTCTACATTCTATATTCTAAATTCTATATTCAGTTTTCCGTATGCTATATTCTAAATTCTGTGTTCTCCTTTCCATGTTTTTAATTCTGGATTCTATATTCACTATTCTACATTCTATATTCTGTGTTCTATATTCTATATTCTAAATTATATATTCAGTATTCTTTATTCTATATTCTAAATTCTGTGTTCTACATTCTATATTATAAATTGTATATTCATTATTCCGTATTCTATATTCGAAATTCTGAGTTCTGATTTCGATGTACCATAATCTGGCTTAAATATTCTCTAAGCTGTATTTTTTCTTCTGCTTTTTACATTATATATTCTAAATTATATTTTCAGTATTATGTATCCTTTATTCTATATTCCGTGTTCTACATTCAATTATTTTTAATTGTTTATTAAGTATTCTGTATACTATATAGGAAATTCTGTGTTATGCATTCCATGTTGTAAATTCTGGGTTCTATATTCTCTTTTCTATATTCTATATTCTGTGTTCTACATTGTATATTCTAAATTCTATTTTCAGCATTATGTATACTATATTCTAAATTTTGTGTTCTACATTCTATATTCTAAATTCTACATTCAGTGTTATGTATTCTATAATCTAAATTATCTGATCTGCATTCCATGTTCTAAATTCTCTATTCTTTATTCTATATTCTGTGTTCTTCTTTCTATATTCTAAATTCTATATTCAGTATTCTATATTCTTTATTCTAAATTCTGAGTTCTACATTCAATATTCTAAATTTTATATTCAGTATTCTGTATTCTAAATTCTAAATTCTGAGTTCTGGTTTCCATATTCCAATATCTGGCTTCAATATACTCTAAGCTATAGTTTTTATTCTGTTTTCTACATTCTATATTCTAAATTATATATTCAGTATTATGTATTTTATATTCTCTATTCTGTGCTCTACATTCAATTTTTTAATTGTTTATTATGTATTCTGTATACTATGTTCTAAATTCTGTGTTCTGCATTCCATGTTCTAAATTCTCTTTCCTATATTCTATATTCTGTGTTCCTCTTTCATATTCTAAATTCTGTATTCAGTATTTTGTATTCTATATTGTAAATTCTATTCTCTGCATTAGATTTCTAAATTCTGGGTTCTATATTTTCTTTTATATATTCTTTATTCTGTGTTCTTCATTCTAGATTCTACATTATAATTTCTGCATTCAGTATCTTATATTCTAATTTCTGTGTTCTGCATTCTATGTTCTAAATTCTATGTTCAGTATACTGTATTATATATTCTAAATTCTGTGTTAAGCATTCCATGTTCTAAATTCTGGGTTCTACATTCTCTATTCTATATACTACATTGTGTGTTTTTCATTCTAGATTCTACATGCTATATTTTGCATTCCATATACTATATTCTATATTGTGTGTTCTACATTCTATATTCTAAATTCTATATTCAGTATTTCGTATTCTATATTCTAAATTATATGTTCTGCGTTCCATTTCTAAATTCGTGTTCTGTATTCTGTTTACCATATTCTATATTCTGTTTTCTAACTTCTGTACTCTGTATTCTATATTCTGCATTCCGTATTATATATTCTATATTTTGTGTTCCTTATTCTATATTCTAAATTCTATATTCAGTAATCTGTATACTATATTCTAAATCTGTGTTCTGCATTCCATGTTCTAAATTCTCTATTCTATATTCTATATTCTTGTTAAACTTTCTATATTCTGAATTCTATATTCAGTACTCTGTATTCTATATTTTATATTCTGTGTTCTGCATTCCATGTTCTCAATTCTATATTCAGTAATCTGTATTCTATATTCTTAATTCTGTGTTCTGCATTCCATGTTCTAAATTCTGTTTTCTGTATTCTTTTTTCCATATTCTATATTCTGTTTTCTACATTCAATATTCTGTATTCTATATTCGGCTTTCCGTATTCTATATTCAATATTCTGTGTTCTACATTCTATATTCTAAGTTCTATATTCAGTATTCTGTCGGTGCCAGCCGACAATCGATCAGGTCCAGAAACCTGTGCTGCAGGACTGAGAAAAGGAAAGACGTGACAAAGAGACAACAAGACAAGACAAGTTGGGGTTGAGAGGGTCTCACTCTAGCCCGCAAGACGCTAGGTCAAGAGTGGACCACGAGTTTATTTCAGGTGGTTCTTTTATAATGACTTTAACCCATTAGCTCATACATTCCTGCACGTAGGCAGCAGTACTGTTTAGAGCAAATTACAATGCATAGTAAGGTCATTAACTAAGAAACATCATTATTTTTTACTGTTCCTAAAAACCGGATCAACTGTTCCCAAAACCAGGATCATAAAATTAAAGTACAAGATCATAAAACTGAGGTAAGATTTTTCTAAACTAACATCGTGACTGTTTGCTAATAACTTCAGGTGACTATTAACTCAGGTGATTGTTCTTTAGGCAAAGATCGCTAACTTGTGTGCCGATAGTATCTCTCCTTCCGAAGGTCTCTTAATGTCCTCAAATATTAACGCACCTGGTGTATTCTTTCAGTAAAAGGGGGGCGGGACAGAGATTGTTTCAACTCAATTGACCTTTGAGCGCGGCGCCCCGCACTGTGGGAGTTTAGGCCCAACCTTTGTGCTCGGCAGCCTCAATCTCAGAGCCTGGCGCCCTGCACTTTGGGGTTTTACGCCCAAGTTCTTGTGCGCGGCAGCCTCTCCGTCACGAGTGGCTCCCCGCAGTATTCCGTATGCTATATTCTAAATTCTGTGTTCTCCTTTCCATGTTTTGAATTCTGGATTCTATATTCTCTATTCTACATTCTATATTCTGTGTTCTACACTCTATATTCTAAATTCTATATTTAGTATTCTTTATTCTATATTCTAAATACTGTGTTCTACATTCTATATTCTAAATTGTATATTCAGTATTCAGTATTCTATATTCGAAATTCTGAGTTCTGATTTCCATGTTCCAAAATCTGGCTTAAATATTCTCTTAGCTGTATTTTTTCTTCTGTTTTTTACATAGTATATTCAAAATTATATTTTCAGAATTATGTATACTTTATTCTATATTCCGTGTTCTACATTGAATTATTTTTAATTGTTTATTAAGTATTCTGTATACTATATTTTAAATTCTGTGTTATTCATTCAATGTTGTGAATTCTGGGTTCTATAATCTCTTTTCTATATTCTAAATTCTGTGTTCTACATTGTATATTCTTAATTCTATATTCAGCATTCTGTATTCTATATTCTAAATTTTGTGTTCTTCATTCTATATTCTAAATTATATATTCAGTACTATGTATTCTATAATCTAAATTATCTGTTCTGCATTCCATGTTCTAAATTCTCTATTCTTTATTCTATATTCTGTGTTCTTCTTTCTATATTCTAAATTCTATATTCAGTATTCTGTATTATATATTCTAAATTCTGAGTTCTACATTCTATATTCTAAATTGTATATTCAGTATTCTGTATTCTATATTCTAAATTCTGAGTTCTGATTTCCATGTTCCATAATCTGGCTTCAATATTCTCTAAGCTATAGTTTTTATTCTGTTTTCTACATTCTATATTCTAAATTATATATTCAGTATTATGTATTTTATATTCTATATTCTGTGCTCTGCATTCAATTT
Source organism: Vicugna pacos (assembly GCF_048564905.1). Lineage (NCBI taxonomy): Eukaryota > Metazoa > Chordata > Mammalia > Artiodactyla > Camelidae > Vicugna > Vicugna pacos. The sequence goes on along the minus strand of NW_027328741.1, from coordinate 67,886,422 downwards.
TTTATTTGTTTATTAAGTACTTTGTTTACTATATTCTAAATTCTGTGTTCTACAATCCATGTTCTAAATTCTGGGTTCTATATTCTATTTTCTATTTTCTATATTCTGAGTTCTATATTCTATATTCTAAATTCTATATACATCATACTGTATTCTATATTCTAAATTTTGTGTTCTACATTCTATATCCTAAATTTTATATTCAGTATTATGTATTCTATATTTTAATTCTGTGTTCTGCTTTCCATGTTCTAAATTCTGGGTTCTATATTCTATATTTTATATTCTGTGTTTTACATTCTTTATTCTAAACTCTATATTCAGTATTCTGTATTCTATATTCTAAATTCTGTGTTCTGCATTCCATGTTCTAAATTCTATACTCAGTATACTCTATTCTATATTCTAAATTCTGTGTTCTATATTCCATGTTAGAAATCCTATATTCAGCATTCTGTATTCTATATTCATAATTTTGTGTTCTACATTCTATATTCTAAATTCTATATTCAGTATTATGTATTTTATATTGTAAATTCTGTGTTCTGCATTCCTTGTTCTAAATTCTGGGTTATACATTCTCTATTGTATATTCTATATTGTGTGTTTTTCATTCTACATTCTACATAGTATATTTTGCATTCCGTATACTATATTCTATATTCTGTGTTCTACATTCTATATTCTGTGTTCTTTATTCTATATTGTAAATTCTATATTCATTATTCTGTATTCTATATTGTACTCTGTGTTCTACATTCTATATTCTATATTCAGTATTCTGTATTCTATATTCTTAATTCTGTGTTCTGCATTCCATGTTCTAAATTCTGGGTTCTATATTTTGTTTTCCATATTTTAATTCTGTGTTGTACATTTTATATTCTGTATTCTATATTCTGTATTTCGTATTCTATATTATTTATTCTATGTTCTACATTGTATATTCTAAATTCTATATTCAGTATTATGTAATCTATATTCTAAATTCTGTGTTCTGCATTCCATGTTCTAAATTCTGTGTTGTATATTCTTTATTCATTATTCCATATTTTGTATTCTTCATTCTATATTCTACATTCTATATTGTGCATTCCGTATTCTATATTCTATATTCTGTGTTCTACATTCTCTATTCTATATTCTATATTCAGTATTCTGTATTCTATATTCTAAATCCTGTGTTCTGGATTCCATGTTTTAAAATCTGGGTTCTGTATACTCTATTATATATTCTGTGTTCTGCATTCTATATTCAAAATCCTACATTCAGTATTTTGTATTTATTTTCGAAATTCTGTGTTCTGCATTCCATGTTCTATATTCCGGCATCTATATACTTTATTCTATAATCTAAATTCTGTGTTCTGCAAACCATGTTCTAAATTCTGGGTTCTGTATACTGTTTCCATAATCTATATTTTGTGTTCTAATTTCTATATTCTGTTTACTATATTCTGCATTACATATTCTATATTCTATATTCTGTGATCTACATTCTATATTCTATTTCTATATTCAGTAATCTGTATACTATATTCTAAATTCTGTGTCCTGCATTCCATGTTCTAATTACTGGGTCCTATAATCTGTTTTCCATACTTTCTATTCTGTGTTCTAAATTCTATACTCTGAATTCTATATTCTGCAATCCGTAATCTACATTATATATTCTGTGTTCTACATTCTATATTCCAAATTCTATATTCAGTATTCTGTATTCTATATTCTAAATTCTGTGTTCTGCATTCCATGTTCTAAATTCTCTATTCTTTATTCTATATTCTGTGTTCTACTTTCTATATACTAATTTCAATATTCAGTAGTCTGTATTCTATATTGTATATTCTGTGTTCTGCATTCCATGTTCTCAATTCTATACTCAGTATTCTGTATTCTATATACTTAATTCTGTGTTCTGCATTCCATTTTCTAAATTCTCTTTTCTGTATTCTTTTTTCATATTCTATATTCTGTTTTCTGAATTCTATGTTCTGCATTCTATATTCTGCTTTCCGTATTCTATATTCAAGATTCTGTGTTCTACATTATATATTCTAAATTCTATATTCAGTATTCCATATGCTGTATTGAAAATTCTGTGTTCTGCATTCCATGTTTTAAATTCTGTGTTCTATTATCTATATTCTATATTCTATATTCTGTGTTCTACATTCCATATTCTAAATTCTATAGGCACTATTCTTTATTCTATAATCTAAATTCTGAGTTCTGCATTCCATGTTCTAAATTCTGGGTTGTATAATCCATATTCTATATTCTACATTCTGTGTTCTACATTCTATATTCTAAATTCTACATTCAGTAATATATAATCTATATTCTAAATTCTGTGTTCTGCATTCCATGTTCTAAATTCTGGCTTCTATATTCTCTATACTATATTCTATATTTTGCGTACTTCATTCTATATTCTACAATCTATATTTTATATTCTATATTCTGTGTTCTACATTCTATATTCTAAATTATTTATTCAGTTTTCTGTATTCTATATTCTAAATTCTGTGTTCTACATTCTATATTCTAAATTCTATATTAAGTAATCTCTATACTGTATTCTTAATTATGTGTTCTGCATTCCATGTTCTAAATTCTGGGTTCTATATTCTCTTTTCCATATTTAATATTCTGTGTTTAAATTCTATATTCTGTATTCAATATTCTGCATTCCGTATTCTACATTATATATTCTGTGTTCTACATTCTATATTCCAAATTCTATATTCAGTATTCTTTATTCTATATTCTAAATTCTGTGTTCTACATTCTATATTCTAAATTGTATATTCAGTATTCAGTATTCTATATTCGAAATTCTGAGTTCTGATTTCCATGTTCCAAAATCTGGCTTAAATATTCTCTAAGCTGTATTTTTCTTCTGTTTTTTACATTCTATATTCTAAATTATATTTTCAGTATTATGTATTCTTTATTCTATATTCCGTGTTCTTCATTCAATTATTTTTAATTGTTTATTAAGTATTCTGTATACTATATTCGAAATTCTGTGTTATGCATTCCATGTTTTAAATTCTGGGTTCTATATTCTCTTTTCTATATTCTATATTCTGTGTTGTACTTTGTATATTCTAAATTCTATATTCAGCATTCTGTATTCTATTTTCTAAATTTTGTGTTGTACATTCTATATTCTAAATTCTATATTCAGTGTTATGTATTCTATAATCTAAATTATCTCTTCTGCATTCAATGATCTAAATTCTCTATTCTTTATTCTATATTCTGTGTTCTTCTTTCTATATTCTAAATTCTATATTCAGAATTCTCTATTCTATATTCTACATTCTGAGATCTACATTCTATATTCTAAATTGTATATTCAGTATTCTATATTCTGTATTCTAAATTCTGAGTGCTGTATTCCATGTTCCAATATCTGGCTTCAATATACTCTAAGCTATAGTTTTTATTCTGTTTTCTAAATTCTATATTCTAAATTATATATTCAGTATTATGTATTTTATATTCTATATTCTGTGCTCTACATTAAATTTTTTAATTGTTAATTATGTATTCTGTATACTATATTCTAAATTCTGTGTTCTGCATTACATGTTCAAAATTCTGGGTTCTATATTCTGTTTTCCATATTTTATATTCTGTTTTCTAAATTCTATATTCTGTGTTCTATATTCTGCATTCCGTATTCTACATTATATATTCTGTGTTCTACCTTCTACATTCCAAATTCCATATTCAGTATTCTGTATTCTATATTCTAAATTCTGTGTTCTGCATTCCACTTTCTAAAATTTCTATTCTATATTCTATATTCTGTGTTCTACATTCTATATTCTAAATTATATATTCAGTGTTCTGTATTCTATATTCTAAATTCTGTGTTCTGCACTCCATGTTCTCAATTCTATATTCAGTATTCTGTATTCTATATTCTAAATTCTGTGTTCTGCATTCAATGTTCTAAGTTCTATGATCAGTATAATGTATTATATATTCTAATTTCTGTGTTATGCATTCCATGTTCTAAATTGTGGGTTCTATAATCTATATTCTATATTCTATATCTGTGTTCTAAATTCTATATTCTAAATACTATATTCAGATTTCTGTATTCTATAATATTAATTCTGTGTTCTACATTCTATATTTAAATTCTATATTCAGTATTATGTAATCTATATTCTTTATTCTGTGTTCTGCATAGCATGTTCTTTATTCTGGATTCTTTATTCTGTATACTACATACTATATAATTTGTCTTAAATTCTATATTCTAAATTCTATATTCAGTATTCTTTATTATATATTCTAAATTCTGTGTTCTCCATTTTATATTCTAAATTGTCTATTCAGTATTCTGTATTCTATATTCTAAATTCTGAGTTCTGATTTCCGTGTTCCAAAATCTGGCTTCAATAATCTCTAAGCTATATTTTTTATTCTGTTTTCTACATTCTATATTCTAAATTATATATTCAGTGTTATGTGTTATATATTCTATATTCTGTGTACTACATTCAATTTTTTAATTTTTTTTTTAGTATTTTGTATTCTATAATCTAAATTCTGTGTTCTGCATTCCATGTTCTTAATACTGGATTCAATATTCTTTATTCTCTATTCTGTATTCTGTGTTCCTCATTCTATATTCTAAATTCTACATTCAGTATTCTGTATTCTATATTCTAAAATCTGTTTTCAGCATTCAATGTTCTAAATTCTATATTCAGTATTCTTTGTTCTATATACAAAATTCTTTGTTCTGCATTCCATGTTTAAATTCTGGGTGCTGTATTATGTTTTCCATATTCTATATTCTGTGTTCTATCATGCATCACAGATTCCTCAAACATGCATTTCCGAGCTGTGAACATGCGCATGAGAGATGTTTCAACCACCAAACAAGTTATTTATGCACTTTGAAATATTTCCTTGGACTTCATTGCTTCTCCTATCACCAGTTTAAAGAATCACACTTTGATCCCAGAAAAACCCTCTTGGAGCGAATTCTACCCTAGAGATATGTAATTTGAATAGATTCCTTCAACATGATATTCCGTGTTCCGTACATGTTACATGAATGACGGATTCGACAAACATACATTCCTGAGTTGTGAGCATGTGGATTACTGATTTTTCATCCTCTATAAAAGGAATAATTTCACATAGACTCGTGTACACATTTTCACAAGCTTTCCCTAACACAAGTTTCGAAATCGTGCTTTTTTCACAGAAGAATACTTCTGGAGTGTATACAACCTAATAGATATATAATTTACATGAATTCCATCAACATGGCATTCCGGGTTCCGTACATGATACATGCATGACGGATTCGAGAAACATGCGTTTCTGAGTTGTGAGCATGTGGATTAGTGAACTTTCATCCACCAATAAAGTCATATATTACACTTTGAAATATTTACTCTGACTTCATAAGTTTTTTGTATCACCAGGTTCTAAAATCGGACATTTGGCAGTAGAAAACACTCTTTGAGCGAATTCTCACCAATACACATGTAATTTACATTGTTTACATAACCATGGCATTCCGTATTCCGAACATGTTTCATGCATCACAGATTCCTCAAACATGCATTTCCGAGCTGTGAACATGCGCATGAAAGATGTTTCAACCACCAAACAAGTTACTTATGCACTTTGAAATATTTCCTTGGACTTCACTGCTTCTCCTATCACCAGTTTCAAGAATCACACTTTGATCCCAGAAAAACCCTCTTGGAGCGAATTCTACCCTAGAGATATGTAATTTGAATAGATTCCTTCAACATGATATTCCGTGTTCCGTACATGTTACATGCATGACGGATTCGACAAACATACATTCCTGAGTTGTGAACATGTGGATTACTGATTTTTCATCGTCTATAAAAGGAGTAATTTCACATAGATTCGTGTACACATTTTCACAAGCTTTCCCTAACACAAGTTTCGAAATCGTGCTTTTTTCACAGAAGAATACTTCTGGAGTGTATACAACCTAATAGATATATAATTTACATGAATTCCATCAACATGGCATTCCGGGTTCCGTACATGATACATGCATGACGGATTCGAGAAACATGCGTTTCTGAGTTGTGAGCATGTGGATTAGTGAACTTTCATCCACCAATAAAGTCATATATTACACTTTGAAATATTTACTCTGACTTCATAAGTTTTTTGTATCACCAGGTTCTAAAATCGGACATTTGGCAGTAGAAAACACTCTTTGAGCGAATTCTCACCAATACACATGTAATTTATATTATTTACATAACCATGGCATTCCATATTCCGAACATGTTTCATGCATCACGGATTCCATATACATGCATTTCTGAGCTGTGAACATGCGCATGAAAGATGTTTCAATCACCAAACAAGTTACTTATGCACTTTGAAATATTTCCTTGGACTTCATTGCTTCTCCTATCACCAGTTTCAAGAATCACACTTTGATCCCAGAAAAACCCTCTAGGAGCGAATTCTACCCTAGAGATATGTAATTTGAATAGATTCCTTCAACATGATATTCCGTGTTCCGTACATGTTACATGCATGACGGATTCGACAAACATACATTCCTGAGTTGTGAGCATGTGGATTACTGATTTTTCATCCTCTATAAAAGGAATAATTTCATATAGACTCGTGTACACATTTTCACAAGCTTTCCCTAACACAAGTTTCGAATTCGTTCATTTTTCACAGAAGAATACTTCTGGAGTGTATACAACCTAATAGATATTTAATTTACATGAATTCCATCAATATGGCATTCCGGGTTCCGTACATGATACATGTATGACGGATTCGAGAAACATGCGTTTCTGAGTTGTGAGCATGTGGATTAGTGAACTTTCATCCACCAAAGAAGGCATATATTACACTTTGAATCATTTACTCTGACTTCAAAAGTTTTTTGTATCACCAGGTTCTAAAATCGGACATTTGGCAGTAGAAAACACTCTTTGAGCGAATTCTCACCAATACACATGTAATTTACATTGTTTACATAACCATGGCATTCCGTATTCCGAACATGTTTCATGCATCACGGATTCCTCAAACATACATTTCTGAGCTGTGAACATGCGCATGACAGATGTTTCAACCACCAAACAAGTTACATATTCACTTTGAAATATTTCCTTTTACTTCGTTGCTTCTCCTATCACCAGTGTTAAGAATCACACTTTGATCCCAGAAAAACCATCTTGGATCGAATCCTACCCTAGAGATATGTAATTTGAATAGATTCCTTCAACATGATATTCCGTTTTCCGTACATGTTACATGCATGACGGATTCGACAAACATGCATTTCTGAGTTGTGAGCATGTGGATTACTGATTTTTCATCCTCTATAAAAGGAATAATTTCATATAGACTCGTGTACACATTTTCACAAGCTTTCCTTAACACTAGATTCGAATTCGTTCATTTTTCACAGAAGAATACTTCTGGAGTGTATACAACCTAATAGATATATAATTTACATGAATTCCATCAACCAGGCTTTCCGGGTTCCGTACATGATACATGCATGACGGATTCGATAAACATGTGTTTCTGAGTTGTGAGCATGTGGATTAGTGAACTTTCATCCACCAAAGGAGGCATATATTACACTTTGAAACATTTACTCTGACTTCATAAGTTTTTTGTATCACCAGGTTCTAAAATCGGACATTTGGCAGTAGAAAACACTCTTTGAGCGAATTCTCACCAATACACATGTAATTTACATTGTTTACATAACCATGGCATTCCGTATTCCGAACATGATTCATGCATCACCAATTCCTCAAATTGAATTTCTGAGCTGTGAACATGCGCATGCCAGATGTTTCAACCACCAAACAAGTTACTTATGCACTTTGAAATAGTTCCTTGGACTTCGTTGTTTCTCCTATCACCAGTTTCAAGAATCACACTTTGATCCCAGAAAAACCCTCTTGGAGCGAATTCTACCCTAGAGATATGTAATTTGAATAGATTCCTTCAACATGATATTCCGTGTTCCGTACATGTTACATGCATGACGGATTCGACAAACATGCATTCCTGAGTTGTGAGCATGTGGATTACTGATTTTTCATCCTCTAAAAAAGGAATAATTTCATATAGACTCGTGTACACATTTTCACAAGCTTTCCCTGACACAAGTTTCTAATTCGTTCATTTTTCACAGAAGAATACTTCTGGAGTGTATTCAACCTAATAGATATATAATTTACATGAATTCCATCAACATGGCATTCCGGGTTCCGTACATGATACATGCATGACGGATTCGAGAAACATGCGTTTCTGAGATGTGAGCATGTGGATTAGTGAACTTTCATCCACCAAAGAAGGCATATATTACACTTTGAAATATTTACTCTGACTTCATAAGTTTTTTGTATCACCAGGTTCTAAAATCGGACATTTGGCAGTAGAAAACACTCTTTGAGTGAATTCTCACCAATACACATGTAATTTACATTGTTTACATAACCATGGCATTCCGTATTCCGAACATGATTCATGCATCACCAATTCCTCAAATTGCATTTCTGAGCTGTGAACATGCACATGACAGATATTTCAACCACAAAACAAGTTACTTATGCAAATTGAAATAGTTCCTTGTACTTCGATGCTTCTCCTATCACCAGTTTCAAGAATCACACTTTGATCACAGGGAAACGCTCTTGGAGCGAATTCTACCCTAGAGATATGTAATTTGAATAGAATCCTTCAACATGATATTCCGTGTTCCGTACATGTTACATGCATGATGGATTCGACAAACATGCATTCCTGAGTTGTGAGCATGTGGATTACTGATTTTTCATCCTCTAAAAAAGGAATAATTTCATATAGACTCGTGTACACATTTTCACAAGCTTCCCCTGACACAAGTTTCTAATTCATTCATTTTTCACAGAAGAATACTTCTGGAGTGTATTCAACCTAATAGATATATAATTTACATGAATTCCATCAACATGGCATTCCGGGTTCCGTACATGATACATGCATGACGGATTCGAGAAACATGCGTTTCTGTGATGTGAGCATGTGGATTAGTGAACTTTCATCCACCAAAGAAGGCATATATTACACTTTGAAATATTTATTCTGACTTCATAAGTTTTTTGTATCACCAGGTTCTAAAATCGGACATTTGGCAGTAGAAAACACTCTTTGAGCGAATTCTCACCAATACACATGTAATTTACACTGTTTACATAACCATGGCATTCCGTATTCCGAACATGTTTCATGCATCACGGATTCCTCAAACATACATTTCTGAGCTGTGAACATGCACATGACAGATATTTCAACCACAAAACAAGTTACTTATGCACTTTGAAATAGTTCCTTGTACTTCGATGCTTCTCCTATCACCAGTTTCAAGAATCACACTTTGATCACAGGGAAACGCTCTTGGAGCGAATTCTACCCTAGAGATATGTAATTTGAATAGATTCCTTCAACATGATATTCCGTGTTCCGTACATGTTACATGCATGATGGATTCGACAAACATGCATTCCTGAGTTGTGAGCATGTGGATTACTGATTTTTCATCCTCTAAAAAAGGAATAATTTCATATAGACTCGTGTACACATTTTCACAAGCTTCCCCTGACACAAGTTTCTAATTCATTCATTTTTCACAGAAGAATACTTCTGGAGTGTATTCAACCTAATAGATATATAATTTACATGAATTCCATCAACATGGCATTCCGGGTTCCGTACATGATACATGCATGACGGATTCGATAAACATGTGTTTCTGAGTTGTGAGCATGTGGATTAGTGAACTTTCATCCACCAAAGGAGGCATATATTACACTTTGAAACATTTACTCTGACTTCATAAGTTTTTTGTATCACCAGGTTCTAAAATCGGACATTTGGCAGTAGAAAACACTCTTTGAGCGAATTCTCACCAATACACATGTAATTTACATTGTTTACATAACCATGGCATTCCGTATTCCGAACATGATTCATGCATCACCAATTCCTCAAATTGAATTTCTGAGCTGTGAACATGCGCATGCCAGATGTTTCAACCACCAAACAAGTTACTTATGCACTTTGAAATAGTTCCTTGGACTTCGTTGCTTCTCCTATCACCAGTTTCAAGAATCACACTTTGATCCCAGAAAAACCCTCTTGGAGCGAATTCTACCCTAGAGATATGTAATTTGAATAGATTCCTTCAACATGATATTCCGTGTTCCGTACATGTTACATGCATGACGGATTCGACAAACATGCATTCCTGAGTTGTGAACATGTGGATTACTGATTTTTCATCCTCTATAAAAGGAATAATTTCATATACACTCGTGTAAACATTTTCACAAGCTTTCCCTAACAGAAGACTCGAATTCGATCATTTTTCACAGAAGAATACTTCTGGAGTGTATTCAACCTAATAGATATTTAATTTACATGAATTCCATCAACATGGCATTCCGGGTTCCGTACATGATACATGCATGACGGATTCGAGAAACATGCCTTTCTGAGTTGTGAGCATGTGGATTAGTGAACTTTCATCCACCAAAGAAGGCATATATTACACTTTGAAATTTTTACTCTGACTTCATAAGTTTTTTGTATCACCAGGTTCTAAAATCGGACATTTGGCAGTAGAAAACACTCTTTGAGCGAATTCTCACCAATACACATGTAATTTACATTGTTTACATAACCATGGCATTCCGTATTCCGAACATGATTCATGCATCACCAATTCCTCAAATTGCATTTCTGAGCTGTGAACATGCACATGACAGATATTTCAACCACAAAACAAGTTACTTATGCACTTTGAAATAGTTCCTTGGACTTCGATGCTTCTCCTATCACCAGTTTCAAGAATCACACTTTGATCACAGGGAAACGCTCTTGGAGCGAATTCTACCCTAGAGATATGTAATTTGAATAGAATCCTTCAACATGATATTCCGTGTTCCGTACATGTTACATGCATGATGGATTCGACAAACATGCATTCCTGAGTTGTGAGCATGTGGATTACTGATTTTTCATCCTCTAAAAAAGGAATAATTTCATATAGACTCGTGTACACATTTTCACAAGCTTTCCCTGACACAAGTTTCTAATTCGTTCATTTTTCACAGAAGAATACTTCTGGAGTGTATTCAACCTAATAGATATATAATTTACATGAATTCCATCAACATGGCATTCCGGGTTCCGTACATGATACATGCATGACGGATTCGAGAAACATGCGTTTCTGAGATGTGAGCATGTGGATTAGTGAACTTTCATCCACCAAAGAAGGCATATATTACACTTTGAAATATTTACTCTGACTTCATAAGTTTTTTGTATCACCAGGTTCTAAAATCGGACATTTGGCAGTAGAAAACACTCTTTGAGTGAATTCTCACCAATACACATGTAATTTACATTGTTTACATAACCATGGCATTCCGTATTCCGAACATGATTCATGCATCACCAATTCCTCAAATTGCATTTCTGAGCTGTGAACATGCACATGACAGATATTTCAACCACAAAACAAGTTACTTATGCACTTTGAAATAGTTCCTTGTACTTCGATGCTTCTCCTATCACCAGTTTCAAGAATCACACTTTGATCACAGGGAAACGCTCTTGGAGCGAATTCTACCCTAGAGATATGTAATTTGAATAGATTCCTTCAACATGATATTCCGTGTTCCGTACATGTTACATGCATGATGGATTCGACAAACATGCATTCCTGAGTTGTGAGCATGTGGATTACTGATTTTTCATCCTCTAAAAAAGGAATAATTTCATATAGACTCGTGTACACATTTTCACAAGCTTCCCCTGACACAAGTTTCTAATTCATTCATTTTTCACAGAAGAATACTTCTGGAGTGTATTCAACCTAATAGATATATAATTTACATGAATTCCATCAACATGGCATTCCGGGTTCCGTACATGATACATGCATGACGGATTCGAGAAACATGCGTTTCTGTGATGTGAGCATGTGGATTAGTGAACTTTCATCCACCAAAGAAGGCATATATTACACTTTGAAATATTTATTCTGACTTCATAAGTTTTTTGTATCACCAGGTTCTAAAATCGGACATTTGGCAGTAGAAAACACTCTTTGAGCGAATTCTCACCAATACACATGTAATTTACATTGTTTACATAACCATGGCATTCCGTATTCCGAACATGTTTCATGCATCCCGGATTCCTCAAACATACATTTCTGAGCTGTGAACATGCGCATGACAGATGTTTCAACCACCAAACAAGTTACATATTCACTTTGAAATAGTTCCTTTTACTTCGTTGCTTCTCCTATCACCAGTTTTAAGAATCACACTTTGATTCCAGAAAAACCATCTTGGAGCGAATTCTTCCCTAGAGATATGTAATTTGAATAGATTCCTTCAACATGATATTCCATTTTCCGTACATGTTACATGCATGACGGATTCGACAAACATGCATTTCTGAGTTGTGAGCATGTGGATTACTGATTTTTCATCCTCTATAAAAGGAATAATTTGATATAGACTCGTGTACACATTTTCACAAGCTTTCCTTAACACTAGATTCGAATTCGTTCATTTTTCAAAGAAGAATACTTCTGGAGTGTATACAACCTAATAGATATATAATTTACATGAATTCCATCAACCAGGCATTCCGGGTTCCGTACATGATACATGCATGACGGATTCGATAAACATGTGTTTCTGAGTTGTGAGCATGTGGATTAGTGAACTTTCATCCACCAAAGGAGGCATATATTACACTTTGAAACATTTACTCTGACTTCATAAGTTTTTTGTATCACCAGGTTCTAAAATCGGACATTTGGCAGTAGAAAACACTCTTTGAGCGAATTCTCACCAATACACATGTAATTTACATTGTTTACATAACCATGGCATTCCGTATTCCGAACATGATTCATGCATCACCAATTCCTCAAATTGAATTTCTGAGCTGTGAACATGCGCATGCCAGATGTTTCAACCACCAAACAAGTTACTTATGCACTTTGAAATAGTTCCTTGGACTTCGTTGCTTCTCCTATCACCAGTTTCAAGAATCACACTTTGATCCCAGAAAAACCCTCTTGGAGCGAATTCTACCCTAGAGATATGTAATTTGAATAGATTCCTTCAACATGATATTCCGTGTTCCGTACATGTTACATGCATGACGGATTCGACAAACATGCATTCCTGAGTTGTGAACATGTGGATTACTGATTTTTCATCCTCTATAAAAGGAATAATTTCATATACACTCGTGTAAACATTTTCACAAGCTTTCCCTAACAGAAGACTCGAATTCGATCATTTTTCACAGAAGAATACTTCTGGAGTGTATTCAACCTAATAGATATTTAATTTACATGAATTCCATCAACATGGCATTCCGGGTTCCGTACATGATACATGCATGACGGATTCGAGAAACATGCCTTTCTGAGTTGTGAGCATGTGGATTAGTGAACTTTCATCCACCAAAGAAGGCATATATTACACTTTGAAATTTTTACTCTGACTTCATAAGTTTTTTGTATCACCAGGTTCTAAAATCGGACATTTGGCAGTAGAAAACACTCTTTGAGCGAATTCTCACCAATACACATGTAATTTACATTGTTTACATAACCATGGCATTCCGTATTCCGAACATGATTCATGCATCACCAATTCCTCAAATTGCATTTCTGAGCTGTGAACATGCACATGACAGATATTTCAACCACAAAACAAGTTATTTATGCACTTTGAAATAGTTCCTTGGACTTCGATGCTTCTCCTATCACCAGTTTCAAGAATCACACTTTGATCACAGGGAAAAGCTCTTGGAGCGAATTCTACCCTAGAGATATGTAATTTGAATAGAATCCTTCAACATAATATTCCGTGTTCCGTACATGTTACATGCATGATGGATTCGACAAACATGCATTCCTGAGTTGTGAGCATGTGGATTACTGATTTTTCATCCTCTAAAAAAGGAATAATTTCATATAGACTCGTGTACACATTTTCACAAGCTTTTCCTAACACAAGTTTCTAATTCGTTCATTTTTCACAGAAGAATACTTCTGGAGTGTATTCAACCTAATAGATATATAATTTACATGAATTCCATCAACATGGCATTCCGGGTTCCGTACATGATACATGCATGACGGATTCGAGAAACATGCGTTTCTGAGATGTGAGCATGTGGATTAGTGAACTTTCATCCACCAAAGAAGGCATATATTACACTTTGAAATATTTACTCTGACTTCATAAGTTTTTTGAATCACCAGGTTCTAAAATCGGACATTTGGCAGTAGAAAACACTCTTTGAGCGAATTCTCACCAATACACATGTAATTTACATTGTTTACATAACCATGGCATTCCGTATTCCGAACATGTTTCATGCATCCCGGATTCCTCAAACATACATTTCTGAGCTGTGAACATGCGCATGACAGATGTTTCAACCACCAAACAAGTTACATATTCACTTTGAAATAGTTCCTTTTACTTCGTTGCTTCTCCTATCACCAGTTTTAAGAATCACACTTTGATTCCAGAAAAACCATCTTGGAGCGAATTCTTCCCTAGAGATATGTAATTTGAATAGATTCCTTCAACATGATATTCCATTTTCCGTACATGTTACATGCATGACGGATTCGACAAACATGCATTTCTGAGTTGTGAGCATGTGGATTACTGATTTTTCATCCTCTATAAAAGGAATAATTTGATATAGACTCGTGTACACATTTTCACAAGCTTTCCTTAACACTAGATTCGAATTCGTTCATTTTTCAAAGAAGAATACTTCTGGAGTGTATACAACCTAATAGATATATAATTTACATGAATTCCATCAACCAGGCATTCCGGGTTCCGTACATGATACATGCATGACGGATTCGATAAACATGTGTTTCTGAGTTGTGAGCATGTGGATTAGTGAACTTTCATCCACCAAAGGAGGCATATATTACACTTTGAAACATTTACTCTGACTTCATAAGTTTTTTGTATCACCAGGTTCTAAAATCGGACATTTGGCAGTAGAAAACACTCTTTGAGCGAATTCTCACCAATACACATGTAATTTACATTGTTTACATAACCATGGCATTCCGTATTCCGAACATGATTCATGCATCACCAATTCCTCAAATTGAATTTCTGAGCTGTGAACATGCGCATGCCAGATGTTTCAACCACCAAACAAGTTACTTATGCACTTTGAAATAGTTCCTTGGACTTCGTTGCTTCTCCTATCACCAGTTTCAAGAATCACACTTTGATCCCAGAAAAACCCTCTTGGAGCGAATTCTACCCTAGAGATATGTAATTTGAATAGATTCCTTCAACATGATATTCCGTGTTCCGTACATGTTACATGCATGACGGATTCGACAAACATGCATTCCTGAGTTGTGAACATGTGGATTACTGATTTTTCATCCTCTATAAAAGGAATAATTTCATATACACTCGTGTAAACATTTTCACAAGCTTTCCCTAACAGAAGACTCGAATTCGATCATTTTTCACAGAAGAATACTTCTGGAGTGTATTCAACCTAATAGATATTTAATTTACATGAATTCCATCAACATGGCATTCCGGGTTCCGTACATGATACATGCATGACGGATTCGAGAAACATGCCTTTCTGAGTTGTGAGCATGTGGATTAGTGAACTTTCATCCACCAAAGAAGGCATATATTACACTTTGAAATTTTTACTCTGACTTCATAAGTTTTTTGTATCACCAGGTTCTAAAATCGGACATTTGGCAGTAGAAAACACTCTTTGAGCGAATTCTCACCAATACACATGTAATTTACATTGTTTACATAACCATGGCATTCCGTATTCCGAACATGATTCATGCATCACCAATTCCTCAAATTGCATTTCTGAGCTGTGAACATGCACATGACAGATATTTCAACCACAAAACAAGTTATTTATGCACTTTGAAATAGTTCCTTGGACTTCGATGCTTCTCCTATCACCAGTTTCAAGAATCACACTTTGATCACAGGGAAAAGCTCTTGGAGCGAATTCTACCCTAGAGATATGTAATTTGAATAGAATCCTTCAACATAATATTCCGTGTTCCGTACATGTTACATGCATGATGGATTCGACAAACATGCATTCCTGAGTTGTGAGCATGTGGATTACTGATTTTTCATCCTCTAAAAAAGGAATAATTTCATATAGACTCGTGTACACATTTTCACAAGCTTTTCCTAACACAAGTTTCTAATTCGTTCATTTTTCACAGAAGAATACTTCTGGAGTGTATTCAACCTAATAGATATATAATTTACATGAATTCCATCAACATGGCATTCCGGGTTCCGTACATGATACATGCATGACGGATTCGAGAAACATGCGTTTCTGAGATGTGAGCATGTGGATTAGTGAACTTTCATCCACCAAAGAAGGCATATATTACACTTTGAAATATTTACTCTGACTTCATAAGTTTTTTGAATCACCAGGTTCTAAAATCGGACATTTGGCAGTAGAAAACACTCTTTGAGCGAATTCTCACCAATACACATGTAATTTACATTGTTTACATAACCATGGCATTCCGTATTCCGAACATGTTTCATGCATCCCGGATTCCTCAAACATACATTTCTGAGCTGTGAACATGCGCATGACAGATGTTTCAACCACCAAACAAGTTACATATTCACTTTGAAATAGTTCCTTTTACTTCGTTGCTTCTCCTATCACCAGTTTTAAGAATCACACTTTGATCCCAGAAAAACCATCTTGGAGCGAATTCTACCCTAGAGATATGTAATTTGAATAGATTCCTTCAACATGATATTCCGTGTTCCGTACATGTTACATGCATGACGGATTAGACAAACATGCATTTCTGAGTTGTGAGCATGTGGATTACTGATTTTTCATCCTCTATAAAAGGAATAATTTCATATAGACTCGTGTACACATTTTCACAAGCTTTCCTTAACACTAGATTCGAATTCGTTCATTTTCCACAGAAGAATACCTCTGGAGTGTATTCAACCTAATAGATATATAATTTACACGAATTCCATCAACCAGGCATTCCGGGTTCCGTACATGATACATGCATGACGGATTCGATAAACATGTGTTTCTGAGTTGTGAGCATGTGGATTAGTGAACTTTCATCCACCAAAGGAGGCATATATTACACTTTGAAACATTTACTCTGACTTCATAAGTTTTTTGTATCACCAGGTTCTAAAATCGGATATTTGGGAGTAGAAAACCCTCTTTGGGCGAATTCTCACCAATACACATGTAATTTACATTGTTTACATAACCATGGCATTCCGTATTCCGAACATGATTCATGCATCACCAATTCCTCAAATTGAATTTCTGAGCTGTGAACATGCGCATGCCAGATGTTTCAACCACCAAACAATTTACTTATGCACTTTGAAATATTTCCTTGGACTTCGTTGCTTCTCCTATCACCAGTTTCAAGAATCACACTTTGATCCCAGAAAAACCCTCTTGGAGCGAATTCTACCCTAGAGATATGTAATTTGAATAGATTCCTTCAACATGATATTCCGTGTTCCGTACATGTTACATGCATGACGGATTCGACAAACATGCATTCCTGAGTTGTGAGTTTGTGGATTACTGATTTTTCATCCTCTATAAAAGGAATAATTTCATATACACTCATGTATACATTTTCACAAGCTTTCCCTAACAGAAGATTCGAAGTCGTTCATTTTTCACAGAAGAATACTTCTGGAGTGTATTCAACCTAATAGATATATAATTTACATGAATTCCATCAACATGGCATTCCGGGTTCCGTACATGATACATGCATGACGGATTCGAGAAACATGCGTTTCTGAGTTGTGAGCATGTGGATTAGTGAACTTTCATCCACCAAAGAAGGCATATATTACACTTTGAAATATTTACTCTGACTTCATAAGTTTTTAGTATCACGAGGTTCTAAAATCGGACATTTGGCAGTAGAAAACACTCTTTTAGCGAATTCTCACCAATACACATGTAATTTATATTGTTTACATAACCATGGCATTCCGTATTCCGAACATGTTTCATGAATCACGGATTCCTCAAACATGCATTTCTGAGCTGTGAACATGCGCATGACAGGTTTTTCAACCACCAAACAAGGTACTTATGCACTTTGAAATATTTCCTTGGACTTCTTTGCTTCTCCTATCACCAGTTTCAAGAATCACACTTTGATCCGAGAAAAACTTTCTTGGAGAGAATTCTACCCTATAGATATGTAATTTGAATAGATTCCTTCAACATGATATTCCGTGTTCCGTACATGTTACATGCATGACGGATTCGACAAACATGCATTCCTGAGTTGTGAGCATGTGGATTACTGATTTTTCATCCTCTATAAAAGGAATAATTTCTTATAGACTCGTGTACACATTTTCACCAGCTTTCCCAAACACAATTTTCGAATTCGTTCATTTTTCACAGAAGAATACTTCTGGAGTGTATTCAACCTAATAGATATATAATTTACATGAATTCCATCAACATGGCATTCCGGGTTCCGTACATGATACATGCATGACGGATTCGAGAAACATGCGTTTCTGAGATGTGAGCATGTGGATTATTGAACTTTCATCCACCAAAGAAGGCATATATTACACTTTGAAATATTTACTCTGACTTCATAAGTTTTTTGTATCACCAGGTTCTAAAATCGGACATTTGGCAGTAGAAAACACTCTTTGAGCGAATTCTCACCAATACACATGTAATTTACATTGTTTACATAACCATGGCATTCCGTATTCCGAACATGTTTCATGCATCACGGATTCCTCAAACATGCATTTCTGAGCTGTGAACATGCGCATGACAGATGTTTCAACCACCAAACAAGTTACATATTCACTTTGAAATAGTTCCTTTTACTTCGTTGCTTCTCCTATCACCAGTTTTAAGAATCACACTTTGATCCCAGAAAAACCATCTTGGAGCGAATTCTACCCTAGAGATATGTAATTTGAATAGATTCCTTCAACATGATATTCCGTTTTCCGTACATGTTACATGCATGACGGATTCGACAAACATGCATTTCTGAGTTGTGAGCATGTGGATTACTGATTTTTCATCCTCTATAAAAGGAATAATTTCATATAGACTCATGTACACATTTTCACAAGCTTTCCTTAACACTAGATTCGAATTCGTTCATTTTCCACAGAAGAATACCTCTGGAGTGTATTCAACCTAATAGATATATAATTTACATGAATTCCATCAACCAGGCATTCCGGGTTCCGTACATGATACATGCATGACGGATTCGATAAACATGTGTTTCTGAGTTGTGAGCATGTGGATTAGTGAACTTTCATCCACCAAAGGAGGCATATATTACACTTTGAAACATTTACTCTGACTTCATAAGTTTTTTGTATCACCAGGTTCTAAAATCGGATATTTGGGAGTAGAAAACCCTCTTTGGGCGAATTCTCACCAATACACATGTAATTTACATTGTTTACATAACCATGGCATTCCGTATTCCGAACATGATTCATGCATCACCAATTCCTCAAATTGAATTTCTGAGCTGTGAACATGCGCATGCCAGATGTTTCAACCACCAAACAATTTACTTATGCACTTTGAAATATTTCCTTGGACTTCGTTGCTTCTCCTATCACTAGTTTCAAGAATCACACTTTGATCCCAGAAAAACCCTCTTGGAGCGAATTCTACCCTAGAGATATGTAATTTGAATAGAATCCTTCAACATAATATTCCGTGTTCCGTACATGTTACATGCATGATGGATTCGACAAACATGCATTCCTGAGTTGTGAGCATGTGGATTACTGATTTTTCATCCTCTAAAAAAGGAATAATTTCATATAGACTCGTGTACACATTTTCACAAGCTTTTCCTAACACAAGTTTCTAATTCGTTCATTTTTCACAGAAGAATACTTCTGGAGTGTATTCAACCTAATAGATATATAATTTACATGAATTCCATCAACATGGCATTCCGGGTTCCGTACATGATACATGCATGACGGATTCGAGAAACATGCGTTTCTGATATGTGAGCATGTGGATTATTGAACTTTCATCCACCAAAGAAGGCATATATTACACTTTGAAATATTTACTCTGACTTCATAAGTTTTTTGTATCACCAGGTTCTAAAATCGGACATTTGGCAGTAGAAAACACTCTTTGAGCGAATTCTCACCAATACACATGTAATTTACATTGTTTACATAACCATGGCATTCCGTATTCCGAACATGTTTCATGCATCACGGATTCCTCAAACATACATTTCTGAGCTGTGAACATGCGCATGACAGATGTTTCAACCACCAAACAAGTTACATATTCACTTTGAAATAGTTCCTTTTACTTCGTTGCTTCTCCTATCACCAGTTTTAAGAATCACACTTTGATCCCAGAAAAACCATCTTGGAGCGAATTCTACCCTAGAGATATGTAATTTGAATAGATTCCTTCAACATGATATTCCGTGTTCCGTACATGTTACATGCATGACGGATTCGACAAACATGCATTTCTGAGTTGTGAGCATGT
Organism: Vicugna pacos; assembly: GCF_048564905.1. Taxonomy (NCBI): domain Eukaryota; kingdom Metazoa; phylum Chordata; class Mammalia; order Artiodactyla; family Camelidae; genus Vicugna; species Vicugna pacos. Next base: position 67,865,722 of record NW_027328741.1, on the reverse strand, counting down.
GGATTACTGATTTTTCATCCTCTATAAAAGGAATAATTTCATATAGACTCGTGTACACATTTTCACAAGCTTTCCTTAACACTAGATTCGAATTCGTTCATTTTCCACAGAAGAATACCTCTGGAGTGTATTCAACCTAATAGATATATAATGTACATGAATTCCATCAACCAGGCATTCCGGGTTCCGTACATGATACATGCATGACGGATTCGATAAACATGTGTTTCTGAGTTGTGAGCATGTGGATTAGTGAACTTTCATCCACCAAAGGAGGCATATATTACACTTTGAAACATTTACTCTGACTTCATAAGTTTTTTGTATCACCAGGTTCTAAAATCGGATATTTGGGAGTAGAAAACCCTCTTTGGGTGAATTCTCACCAATACACATGTAATTTACATTGTTTACATAACTATGGCATTCCGTATTCCGAACATGATTCATGCATCACCAATTCCTCAAATTGAATTTCTGAGCTGTGAACATGCGCATGCCAGATGTTTCAACCACCAAACAAGTTACTTATGCACTTTGAAATATTTCCTTGGACTTCGTTGCTTCTCCTATCACCAGTTTCAAGAATCACACTTTGATCCCAGAAAAACCCTCTTGGAGCGAATTCTACCCTAGAGATATGTAATTTGAATAGATTCCTTCAACATGATATTCCGTGTTCCGTACATGTTACATGCATGACGGATTCGACAAACATGCATTCCTGAGCTGTGAGCTTGTGGATTACTGATTTTTCATCCTCTATAAAAGGAATAATTTCATATACACTCGTGTATACATTTTCACAAGCTTTCCCTAACAGAAGATTCGAAGTCGTTCATTTTTCACAGAAGAATACTTCTGGAGTGTATTCAACCTAATAGATATATAATTTACATGAATTCCATCAACATGGCATTCCGGGTTCCGTACATGATACATGCATGACGGATTCGAGAAACATGCGTTTCTGAGTTGTGAGCATGTGGATTAGTGAACTTTCATCCACCAAAGAAGGCATATATTACACTTTGAAATATTTACTCTGACTTCATAAGTTTTTAGTATCACGAGGTTCTAAAATCGGACATTTGGCAGTAGAAAACACTCTTTTAGCGAATTCTCACCAATACACATGTAATTTATATTGTTTACATAACCATGGCATTCCGTATTCCGAACATGTTTCATGAATCACGGATTCCTCAAACATGCATTTCTGAGCTGTGAACATGCACATGACAGATTTTTCAACCACCAAACAAGTTACTTATGCACTTTGAAATAGTTCCTTGGACTTCTTTGCTTCTCCTATCACCAGTTTCAAGAATCACACTTTGATCCGAGAAAAACCCTCTTGGAGCGAATTCTACCCTATAGATATGTAATTTGAATAGATTCCTTCAACATGTTATTCCGTGTTCCGTACATGTTACATGCATGACGGATTCGACAAACATGCATTCCTGAGTTGTGAGCATGTGGATTACTGATTTTTCATCCTCTATAAAAGGAATAATTTCTTATAGACTCGTGTACACATTTTCACCAGCTTTCCCAAACACAATTTTCGAATTCGTTCATTTTTCACAGAAGAATACTTCTGGAGTGTATTCAACCTAATAGATATATAATTTACATGAATTCCATCAACATGGCATTCCGGGTTCCGTACATGATACATGCATGACGGATTCGAGAAACATGCGTTTCTGAGATGTGAGCATGTGGATTATTGAACTTTCATCCACCAAAGAAGGCATATATTACACTTTGAAATTTTTACTCTGACTTCATAAGTTTTTTGTATCACCAGGTTCTAAAATCGGACATTTGGCAGTAGAAAACACTCTTTGAGCGAATTCTCACCAATACACATGTAATTTACATTGTTTACATAACCATGGCATTCCGTATTCTGAACATGTTTCATGCATCACGGATTCCTCCAACATGCATTTCTGAGCTGTGAACATGCGCATGACAGATGTTTCAACCACCAAACAAGTTACTTATGCACTTTGAAATATTTCCTTGGACTTCGTTGCTTCTCCTATCACCAGTTTCAAGAATCACACTTTGATCCCAGAAAAACCATCTTGGAGCGAATTCTACCCTAGAGATATGTAATTTGAATAGATTCCTTCAACATGATATTCCGTGTTCCGTACATGTTACATGCATGACGGATTCGACAAACATGCATTCCTGAGTTGTGAGCATGTGGATTACTGATTTTTCATCCTCTATAAAAGGAATAATTTCATATAGACTCGTGTACACATTTTCACCAGCTTTCCCAAACACAATTTTCGAATTCGTTCATTTTTCACAGAAGAATACTTCTGGAGTATATTCAACCTAATAGATATATAATGTACATGAATTCCATCAACATGGCATTCCGGGTTCCGTACATGATACATGCATGACGGATTCGAGAAAGATGCGTTTCTGAGTTGTGAGCATGTGGATTAGTGAACTTTCATCCACCAAAGAAGGCATATATTACACATTGAAACATTTACTATGACTGCATAAGTTTTTTGTATCACCAGGTTCTAAAATCGGACATTTGGCAGTAGAAAACACTCTTTGAGCGAATTCTCACCAATACACATGTAATTTACATTGTTTACATAACCATGCCATTCCGTATTCTGAACATGTTTCATGCATCACGGATTCCTCCAACATGCATTTCTGAGCTGTGAACATGCGCATGACAGATGTTTCAACCACCAAACAAGTTACTTATGCACTTTGAAATATTTCCTTGGACTTCGTTGCTTCTCCTATCACCAGTTTCAAGAATCACACTTTGATCCCAGAAAAACACTCTAGGAGCGAATTCTACCCTAGAGATATGTAATTTGAATAGATTCCTTCAACATGATATTCCGTGTTCCGTACATGTTACATGCATGATGGATTCGACAAACATGGATTCCTGAGTTGAGAGCATGTGTATTACTGATTTTTCATCCTCTATAAAAGGAATAATTTCATATAGACTCGTGTACACCTTTTCACAAGGTTTCCCTAACACAAGTTTCGAATTCGTTCATTTTTCACAGAAGAATACTTCTGGAGTGTATTCAACCTAATAGATATTTAATTTACATGAAATCCATCAACATGGCATTCCGGGTTCCGTACATGATACATGCATGACGGATTCGAGAAACATGCGTTTCTGAGTTGTGAGCATGTGGATTAGTGAACTTTCATCCACCAAAGAAGGCATATATTAAACTTTGAAACATTTACTCTGACTTCATAAGTTTTTTGTATCACCAGGTTCTAAAATCGGACATATGGCAGTAGAAAACACTCTTTGAGCGAATTCTCACCAATACACATGTAATTTACATTGTTTACATAACCATGGCATTCCGTATTCCGAACATGATTCATGCATCACCAATTCCTCAAATTGCATTTCTGAGCTGTGAACATGCACATGACAGATATTTCAACCACAAAACAAGTTACTTATGCACTTTGAAATAGTTCCTTGGACTTCGATGCTTCTCCTATCACCAGTTTCAAGAATCACACTTTGATCACAGGGAAACGCTCTTGGAGCGAATTCTACCCTAGAGATATGTAATTTGAATAGAATCCTTCAACATGATATTCCGTGTTCCGTACATGTTACATGCATGTTGGATTCGACAAACATGCATTCCTGAGTTGTGAGCATGTGGATTACTGATTTTTCATCCTCTAAAAAAGGAATAATTTCATATAGACTCGTGTACACATTTTCACAAGCTTTCCCTGACACAAGTTTCTAATTCGTTCATTTTTCACAGAAGAATACTTCTGGAGTGTATTCAACCTAATAGATATATAATTTACATGAATTCCATCAACATGGTATTCCGGGTTCCGTACATGATACATGCATGACGGATTCGAGAAACATGCGTTTCTGAGTTGTGAGCATTTGGATTAGTGAACTTTCATCCACCAAGGAAGGCATATATTACACTTTGAAATTTTTACTCTGACTTCATAAGTTTTTTGTATCACCAGGTTCTAAAATTGGACATTTGGCAGTAGAAAACACTCTTTGAGCGAATTCTCACCAATACACATGTAATTTACATTGTTTACATAACCATGGCATTCCGTATTCCGAACATGTTTCATGCATCCCGGATTCCTCAAACATACATTTCTGAGCTGTGAACATGCGCATGACAGATTTTTCAACCACCAAACAAGTTACATATTCAGTTTGAAATAGTTCCTTTTACTTCGTTGCTTCTCCTATCACCAGTTTCAAGAATCACACTTTGATCCCAGAAAAACCATCTTGGAGTGAATTCTACCCTAGAGATATGTAATTTGAATAGATTCCTTCAACATGATATTCCGTGTTCCGTACATGTTACATGCATGACGGATTCGACAAACATGCATTCCTGAGTTGTGAGCATGTGGATTACTGATTTTTCATCCTCTATAAAAGGAATAATTTCATATAGACTCGTGTACACATTTTCACAAGCTTTCCCTAACACAAGTTTCGAATTCGTTCATTTTTCACAGAAGAATACTTCTGGAGTGTATACAACCTAATAGATATATAATTTACATAAATTCCATCAACATGGCATTCCGGGTTCCGTACATGATACATGCATGACGGATTCGAGAAACATGCGTTTCTGAGTTGTGAGCATGTGGATTAGTGAACTTTCATCCACCAAAGAAGGCATATATTACACTTTGAATCATTTACTCTGACTTCATAAGTTTTTTGTATCACCAGGTTCTAAAATCGGACATTTGGCAGTAGAAAACCCTCTTTGAGCGAATTCTCACCAATACACATGTAATTTACATTGTTTACATAACCATGGCATTCCGTATTCCGAACATGATTCATGCATCACCAATTCCTCAAATTGCATTTCTGAGCTGTGAACATGCACATGACAGATATTTCAACCACAAAACAAGTTACTTATGCACTTTGAAATAGTTCCTTGGACTTCGATGCTTCTCCTATCACCAGTTTCAAGAATCACACTTTGATCACAGGGAAACGCTCTTGGAGCGAATTCTACCCTAGAGATATGTAATTTGAATAGAATCCTTCAACATGATATTCTGTGTTCCGTACATGTTACATGCATGATGGATTCGACAAACATGCATTCCTGAGTTGTGAGCATGTGGATTACTGATTTTTCATCCTCTAAAAAAGGAATAATTTCATATAGACTCGTGTACACATTTTCACAAGCTTTTCCTAACACAAGTTTCTAATTCGTTCATTTTTCACAGAAGAATACTTCTGGAGTGTATTCAACCTAATAGATATATAATTTACATGAATTCCATCAACATGGCATTCCGGGTTCCGTACATGATACATGCATGACGGATTCGAGAAACATGCGTTTCTGAGATGTGAGCATGTGGATTATTGAACTTTCATCCACCAAAGAAGGCATATATTACACTTTGAAATATTTACTCTGACTTCATAAGTTTTTTGTATCACCAGGTTCTAAAATCGGACATTTGGCAGTAGAAAACACTCTTTGAGCCAATTCTCACCAATACACATGTAATTTGCATTGTTTACATAACCATGGCATTCCGTATTCCGAACATGATTCATGCATCACCAATTCCTCAAATTGAATTTCTGAGCTGTGAACATGCGCATGCCAGATGTTTCAACCACCAAACAATTTACTTATGCACTTTGAAATATTTCCTTGGACGTCGTTGCTTCTCCTATCACCAGTTTCAAGAATCACACTTTGATCCCAGAAAAACCCTCTTGGAGCGAATTCTACCCTAGAGATATGTAATTTGAATAGATTCCTTCAACATGATATTCCGTGTTCCGTACATGTTACATGCATGACGGATTCGACAAACATGCATTCCTGAGTTGTGAGCTTGTGGATTACTGATTTTTCATCCTCTATAAAAGGAATAATTTCATATACACTCGTGTATACATTTTCACAAGCTTTCCCTAACAGAAGATTCGAAGTCGTTCATTTTTCACAGAAGAATACTTCTGGAGTGTATTCAACCTAATAGATATATAATTTACATGAATTCCATCAACATGGCATTCCGGGTTCCGTACATGATACATGCATGACGGATTCGAGAAACATGCGTTTCTGAGATGTGAGCATGTGGATTAGTGAACTTTCATCCACCAAAGAAGGCATATATTACACTTTGAAATATTTACTCTGACTTCATAAGTTTTTTGTATCACCAGGTTCTAAAATCGGACATTTGGCAGTAGAAAACACTCTTTGAGCGAATTCTCACCAATACACATGTAATTTATATTGTTTACATAACCATGGCATTCCGTATTCCGAACATGTTTCATGAATCACGGATTCCTCAAACATGCATTTCTGAGCTGTGAACATGCGCATGACAGATTTTTCAACCACCAAACAAGGTACTTATGCACTTTGAAATATTTCCTTGGACTTCTTTGCTTCTCCTATCACCAGTTTCAAGAATCACACTTTGATCCGAGAAAAACCCTCTTGGAGCGAATTCTACCCTATAGATATGTAATTTGAATAGATTCCTTCAACATGATATTCCGTGTTCCGTACATGTTACATGCATGACGGATTCGACAAACATGCATTCCTGAGTTGTGAGCATGTGGATTACTGATTTTTCATCCTCTATAAAAGGAATAATTTCTTATAGACTCGTGTACACATTTTCACCAGCTTTCCCAAACACAATTTTCGAATTCGTTCATTTTTCACAGAAGAATACTTCTGGAGTATATTCAACCTAATACATATATAATGTACATGAATTCCATCAACATGGCATTCCGGGTTCCGTACATGGTACATGCATGACGGATTCGAGAAAGATGCGTTTCTGAGTTGTGAGCATGTGGATTAGTGAACTTTCATCCACCAAAGTAGGCATATTTTACACATTGAAACATTTACTCTGACTTCATAAATTTTTTGTATCACCAGGTTCTAAAATCGGACATTTGGCAGTAGAAAACACTCTTTGAGCGAATTCTCACCAATACACATGTAATTTACATTGTTTACATAACCATGGCATTCCGTATTCTGAACATGTTTCATGCATCACCAATTCCTCAAATTGCATTTCTGAGCTGTGAACATGCACATGACAGATATTTCAACCACAAAACAAGTTATTTATGCACTTTGAAATAGTTCCTTGGACTTCGATGCTTCTCCTATCACCAGTTTCAAGAATCACACTTTGATCACAGGGAAAAGCTCTTGGAGCGAATTCTACCCTAGAGATATGTAATTTGAATAGAATCCTTCAACATAATATTCCGTGTCCCGTACATGTTACATGCATGATGGATTCGACAAACATGCATTCCTGAGTTGTGAGCATGTGGATTACTGATTTTTCATCCTCTAAAAAAGGAATAATTTCATATAGACTCGTGTACACATTTTCACAAGCTTTTCCTAACACAAGTTTCTAATTCGTTCATTTTTCACAGAAGAATACTTCTGGAGTGTATTCAACCTAATAGATATATAATTTACATGAATTCCATCAACATGGCATTCCGGGTTCCGTACATGATACATGCATGACGGATTCGAGAAACATGCGTTTCTGAGATGTGAGCATGTGGATTATTGAACTTTCATCCACCAAAGAAGGCACATATTACACTTTGAAATATTTACTCTGACTTCATAAGTTTTTTGTATCACCAGGTACTAAAATCGGACATTTGGCAGTAGAAAACACTCTTTGAGCGAATTCTCACCAATACACATGTAATTTACATTGTTTACATAACCATGGCATTCCGTATTCCGAACATGTTTCATGCATCACGGATTCCTCAAACATACATTTCTGAGCTGTGAACATGCGCATGACAGATGTTTCAACCACCAAACAAGTTACATATTCACTTTGAAATAGTTCCTTTTACTTCGTTGCTTCTCCTATCACCAGTTTTAAGAATCACACTTTGATCCCAGAAAAACCATCTTGGAGCGAATTCTACCCTAGAGATATGTAATTTGAATAGATTCCTTCATCATGATATTCCGTGTTCCGTACATGTTACATGCATGACGGATTCGACAAACATGCATTTCTGAGTTGTGAGCATGTGGATTACTGATTTTTCATCCTCTATAAAAGGAATAATTTCATATAGACTCGTGTACACATTTTCACAAGCTTTCCTTAACACTAGATTCGAATTCGTTCATTTTCCACAGAAGAATACCTCTGGAGTGTATTCAACCTAATAGATATATAATTTACATGAATTCCATCAACCAGGCATTCCGGGTTCCGTACATGATACATGCATGACGGATTCGATAAACATGTGTTTCTGAGTTGTGAGCATGTGGATTAGTGAACTTTCATCCACCAAAGGAGGCATATATTACACTTTGAAACATTTACTCTGACTTCATAAGTTTTTTGTATCACCAGGTTCTAAAATCGGACATTTGGCAGTAGAAAACACTCTTTGAGCGAATTCTCACCAATACACATGTAATTTACATTGTTTACATAACCATGGCATTCCGTATTCTGAACATGTTTCATGCATCACCAATTCCTCAAATTGCATTTCTGAGCTGTGAACATGCACATGACAGATATTTCAACCACAAAACAAGTTATTTATGCACTTTGAAATAGTTCCTTGGACTTCGATGCTTCTCCTATCACCAGTTTCAAGAATCACACTTTGATCACAGGGAAAAGCTCTTGGAGCGAATTCTACCCTAGAGATATGTAATTTGAATAGAATCCTTCAACATAATATTCCGTGTTCCGTACATGTTACATGCATGATGGATTCGACAAACATGCATTCCTGAGTTGTGAGCATGTGGATTACTGATTTTTCATCCTCTAAAAAAGGAATAATTTCATATAGACTCGTGTACACATTTTCACAAGCTTTTCCTAACACAAGTTTCTAATTCGTTCATTTTTCACAGAAGAATACTTCTGGAGTGTATTCAACCTAATAGATATATAATTTACATGAATTCCATCAACATGGCATTCCGGGTTCCGTACATGATACATGCATGACGGATTCGAGAAACATGCGTTTCTGAGATGTGAGCATGTGGATTATTGAACTTTCATCCACCAAAGAAGGCATATATTACACTTTGAAATATTTACTCTGACTTCATAAGTTTTTTGTATCACCAGGTTCTAAAATCGGACATTTGGCAGTAGAAAACACTCTTTGAGCGAATTCTCACCAATACACATGTAATTTACATTGTTTACATAACCATGGCATTCCGTATTCCGAACATGTTTCATGCATCACGGATTCCTCAAACATACATTTCTGAGCTGTGAACATGCGCATGACAGATGTTTCAACCACCAAACAAGTTACATATTCACTTTGAAATAGTTCCTTTTACTTGGTTGCTTCTCCTATCACCAGTTTTAAGAATCACACTTTGATCCCAGAAAAACCATCTTGGAGCGAATTCTACCCTAGAGATATGTAATTTGAATAGATTCCTTCAACATGATATTCCGTGTTCCGTACATGTTACATGCATGACGGATTCGACAAACATGCATTTCTGAGTTGTGAGCATGTGGATTACTGATTTTTCATCCTCTATAAAAGGAATAATTTCATATAGACTCGTGTACACATTTTCACAAGCTTTCCTTAACACTAGATTCGAATTCGTTCATTTTCCACAGAAGAATACCTCTGGAGTGTATTCAACCTAATAGATATATAATTTACATGAATTCCATCAACCAGGCATTCCGGGTTCCGTACATGATACATGCATGACGGATTCGATAAACATGTGTTTCTGAGTTGTGAGCATGTGGATTAGTGAACTTTCATCCACCAAAGGAGGCATATATTACACTTTGAAACATTTACTCTGACTTCATAAGTTTTTTGTATCACCAGGTTCTAAAATCGGATATTTGGGAGTAGAAAACCCTCTTTGGGCGAATTCTCACCAATACACATGTAATTTACATTGTTTACATAAACATGGCATTCCGTATTCCGAACATGATTCATGCATCACCAATTCCTCAAATTGAATTTCTGAGCTGTGAACATGCGCATGCCAGATGTTTCAACCACCAAACAATTTACTTATGCACTTTGAAATATTTCCTTGGACTTCGTTGCTTCTCCTATCACCAGTTTCAAGAATCACACTTTGATCCCAGAAAAACCCTCTTGGAGCGAATTCTACCCTAGAGATATGTAATTTGAATAGATTCCTTCAACATGATATTCCGTGTTCCGTACATGTTACATGCATGACGGATTCGACAAACATGCATTCCTGAGCTGTGAGCTTGTGGATTACTGATTTTTCATCCTCTATAAAAGGAATAATTTCATATACACTCGTGTATACATTTTCACAAGCTTTCCCTAACAGAAGATTCGAAGTCGTTCATTTTTCACAGAAGAATACTTCTGGAGTGTATTCAACCTAATAGATATATAATTTACATGAATTCCATCAACATGGCATTCCGGGTTCCGTACATGATACATGCATGACGGATTCGAGAAACATGCGTTTCTGAGTTGTGAGCATGTGGATTAGTGAACTTTCATCCACCAAAGAAGGCATATATTACACTTTGAAATATTTACTCTGACTTCATAAGTTTTTAGTATCACCAGGTTCTAAAATCGGACATTTGGCAGTAGAAAACACTCTTTTAGCGAATTCTCACCAATACACATGTAATTTATATTGTTTACATAACCATGGCATTCCGTATTCCGAACATGATTCGTGCATCACGGATTCCTCAAACATGCATTTCTGAGCTGTGAACATGCAAATGACAGATTTTTCAACCACCAAACAAGGTACTTATGCACTTTGAAATATTTCCTTGGACTTCTTTGCTTCTCCTATCACCAGTTTCAAGAATCACACTTTGATCCGAGAAAAACCTTCTTGGAGCGAATTCTACCCTATAGATATGTAATTTGAATAGATTCCTTCAACATGTTATTCCGTGTTCCGTACATGTTACATGCATGACGGATTCGACAAACATGCATTCCTGAGTTGTGAGCATGTGGATTACTGATTTTTCAACCTCTATAAAAGGAATAATTTCATATAGACTCGTGTACACATTTTCACCAGCTTTCCCAAACACAATTTTCGAATTCGTTCATTTTTCACAGAAGAATACTTCTGGAGTGTATTCAACCTAATAGATATATAATTTACATGAATTCCATCAACATGGCATTCCGGGTTCCGTACATGATACATGCATGACGGATTCGAGAAACATGCGTTTCTGAGATGTGAGCATGTGGATTATTGAACTTTCATCCACCAAAGAAGGCATATATTACACTTTGAAATATTTACTCTGACTTCATAAGTTTTTTGTATCACCAGGTTCTAAAATCGGACATTTGGCAGTAGAAAACACTCTTTGAGCGAATTCTCACCAATACACATGTAATTTATATTGTTTACATAACCATGGCATTCCGTATTCCGAACATGTTTCATGAATCACGGATTCCTCAAACATGCATTTCTGAGCTGTGAACATGCGCATGACAGATTTTTCAACCACCAAACAAGGTACTTATGCACTTTGAAATATTTCCTTGGACTTCTTTGCTTCTCCTATCACCAGTTTCAAGAATCACACTTTGATCCGAGAAAAACCCTCTTGGAGCGAATTCTACCCTATAGATATGTAATTTGAATAGATTCCTTCAACATGATATTCCGTGTTCCGTACATGTTACATGCATGACGGATTCGACAAACATGCATTCCTGAGTTGTGAGCATGTGGATTACTGATTTTTCATCCTCTATAAAAGGAATAATTTCTAATAGACTCGTGTACACATTTTCACCAGCTTTCCCAAACACAATTTTCGAATTCGTTCATTTTTCACAGAAGAATACTTCTGGAGTGTATTCAACCTAATAGATATATAATTTACATGAATTCCATCAACATGGCATTCCGGGTTCCGTACATGATACATGCATGACGGATTCGAGAAACATGCGTTTCTGAGATGTGAGCATGTGGATTATTGAACTTTCATCCACCAAAGAAGGCATATATTACACTTTGAAATATTTACTCTGACTTCATAAGTTTTTTGTATCACCAGGTTCTAAAATCGGACATTTGGCAGTAGAAAACACTCTTTGAGCGAATTCTCACCAATACACATGTAATTTACATTGTTTACATAACCATGGCATTCCGTATTCCGAACATGTTTCATGCATCACGGATTCCTCAAACATACATTTCTGAGCTGTGAACATGCGCATGACAGATGTTTCAACCACCAAACAAGTTACATATTCACTTTGAAATAGTTCCTTTTACTTCGTTGCTTCTCCTATCCCCAGTTTTAAGAATCACACTTTGATCCCAGAAAAACCATCTTGGAGCGAATTCTACCCTAGAGATATGTAATTTGAATAGATTCCTTCAACATGATATTCCGTTTTCCGTACATGTTACATGCATGACGGATTCGACAAACATGCATTTCTGAGTTGTGAGCATGTGGATTACTGATTTTTCATCCTCTATAAAAGGAATAATTTCATATAGACTCGTGTACACATTTTCACAAGCTTTCCTTAACACTAGATTCGAATTCGTTCATTTTCCACAGAAGAATACCTCTGGAGTGTATTCAACCTAATAGATATATAATTTACATGAATTCCATCAACCAGGCATTCCGGGTTCCGTACATGATACATGCATGACGGATTCGATAAACATGTGTTTCTGAGTTGTGAGCATGTGGATTAGTGAACTTTCATCCACCAAAGGAGGCATATATTACACTTTGAAACATTTACTCTGACTTCATAAGTTTTTTGTATCACCAGGTTCTAAAATCGGATATTTGGGAGTAGAAAACCCTCTTTGGGCGAATTCTCACCAATACACATGTAATTTACAATGTTTACATAACCATGGCATTCCGTATTCCGAACATGATTCATGCATCACCAATTCCTCAAATTGAATTTCTGAGCTGTGAACATGCGCATGCCAGATGTTTCAACCACCAAACAATTTACTTATGCACTTTGAAATATTTCCTTGGACTTCGTTGCTTCTCCTATCACCAGTTTCAAGAATCACACTTTGATCCCAGAAAAAACCTCTTGGAGCGAATTCTACCCTAGAGATATGTAATTTGAATAGATTCCTTCAACATGATATTCCGTGTTCCGTACATGTTACATGCATGACGGATTCGACAAACATGCATTCCTGAGCTGTGAGCTTGTGGATTACTGATTTTTCATTCTCTATAAAAGGAATAATTTCATATACACTCGTGTATACATTTTCACAAGCTTTCCCTAACAGAAGATTCGAAGTCGTTCATTTTTCACAGAAGAATACTTCTGGAGTGTATTCAACCTAATAGATATATAATTTACATGAATTCCATCAACATGGCATTCCGGGTTCCGTACATGATACATGCATGACGGATTCGAGAAACATGCGTTTCTGAGTTGTGAGCATGTGGATTAGTGAACTTTCATCCACCAAAGAAGGCATATATTACACTTTGAAATATTTACTCTGACTTCATAAGTTTTTAGTATCACCAGGTTCTAAAATCGGACATTTGGCAGTAGAAAACACTCTTTTAGCGAATTCTCACCAATACACATGTAATTTATATTGTTTACATAACCATGGCATTCCGTATTCCGAACATGTTTCATGAATCACGGATTCCTCAAACATGCATTTCTGAGCTGTGAACATGCGCATGACAGATTTTTCAACCACCAAACAAGGTAATTATGCACTTTGAAATATTTCCTTGTACTTCTTTGCTTCTCCTATCACCAGTTTCAAGAATCACACTTTGATCCGAGAAAAACCCTCTTGGAGCGAATTCTACCCTATAGATATGTAATTTGAATAGATTCCTTCAACATGATATTCCGTGTTCCGTACATGTTACAGGCATGATGGATTCGACAAACATGGATTCCTGAGTTGAGAGCATGTGTATTACTGATTTTTCATCCTCTATAAAAGGAATAATTTCATATAGACTCGTGTACACCTTTTCACAAGCTTTCCCTAACACAAGTTTCGAATTCGTTCATTTTTCACAGAAGAATACTTCTGGAGTGTATTCAACCTAATAGATATTTAATTTACATGAAATCCATCAACATGGCATTCCGGGTTCCGTACATGATACATGCATGACGGATTTGAGAAACATGCGTTTCTGAGTTGTGAGCATGTGGATTAGTGAACTTTCATCCACCAAAGAAGGCATATATTACACTTTGAATCATTTACTCTTACTTCATAAGTTTTTTGTATCACCAGGTTCTAAAATCGGACATATGGCAGTAGAAAACACTATTTGAGCGAATTCTCACCAATACACATGTAATTTACATTGTTTACATAACCATGGCATTCCGTATTCCGAACATGATTCATGCATCACCAATTCCTCAAATTGCATTTCTGAGCTGTGAACATGCACATGACAGATATTTCAACCACAAAACAAGTTACTTATGCACTTTGAAATAGTTCCTTGGACTTCGATGCTTCTCCTATCACCAGTTTCAAGAATCACACTTTGATCACAGGGAAACGCTCTTGGAGCGAATTCTACCCTAGAGATATGTAATTTGAATAGAATCCTTCAACATGATATTCCGTGTTCCGTACATGTTACATGCATGATGGATTCGACAAACATGCATTCCTGAATTGTGAGCATGTGGATTACTGATTTTTCATCCTCTAAAAAAGGAATAATTTCATATAGACTCGTGTACACATTTTCACAAGCTTTCCCTGACACAAGTTTCTAATTCGTTCATTTTTCACAGAAGAATACTTCTGGAGTGTATTCAACCTAATAGATATATAATTTACATGAATTCCATCAACATGGTATTCCGGGTTCCGTACATGATACATGCATGACGGATTCGAGAAACATGCGTTTCTGAGTTGTGAGCATTTGGATTAGTGAACTTTCATCCACCAAGGAAGGCATATATTACACTTTGAAATTTTTACTCTGACTTCATTAGTTTTTTGTATCACCAGGTTCTAAAATTGGACATTTGGCAGTAGAAAACACTCTTTGAGCGAATTCTCACCAATACACATGTAATTTACATTGTTTACATAACCATGGCATTCCGTATTCCGAACATGTTTCATGCATCCCGGATTCCTCAAACATATATTTCTGAGCTGTGAACATGCGCATGACAGATTTTTCAACCACCAAACAAGTTACATATTCAGTTTGAAATAGTTCCTTTTACTTCGTTGCTTTTCCTATCACCAGTTTCAAGAATCACACTTTGATCCCTGAAAAACCATCTTGGAGCGAATTCTACCCTAGAGATATGTAATTTGAATAGATTCCTTCAACATGATATTCCGTGTTCCGTACATGTTACATGCATGACGGATTCGACAAACATGCATTCCTGAGTTGTGAGCATGTGGATTACTGATTTTTCATCCTCTATAAAAGGAATAATTTCATATAGACTCGTGTACACATTTTCACAAGCTTTCCCTAACACAAGTTTCGAATTCGTTCATTTTTCACAGAAGAATACTTCTGGAGTGTATACAACCAAATAGATATTTAATTTACATGAATTCCATCAACATGGCATTCCGGGTTCCGTACATGATACATGCATGACGGATTCGAGAAACATGCGTTTCTGAGTTGTGAGAATGTGGATTAGTGAACTTTCATCCACCAAAGAAGGCATATATTACACTTTGAATCATTTACTCTGACTTCATAAGTTTTTTGTATCACCAGGTTCTAAAATCGGACATTTGGCAGTAGAAAACACTCTTTGAGCGAATTCTCACCAATACACATGTAATTTACATTGTTTACATAACCATGGCATTCCGTATTCCGAACATGTTTCATGCATCCCGGATTCCTCAAATTGCATTTCTGAGCTGTGAACATGCACATGACAGATATTTCAACCACAAAACAAGTTACTTATGCACTTTGAAATAGTTCCTTGGACTTCGATGCTTCTCCTATCACCAGTTTCAAGAATCACACTTTGATCACAGGGAAACGCTCTTGGAGCGACTTCTACCCTAGAGATATGTAATTTGAATAGAATCCTTCAACATGATATTCCGTGTTCCGAACATGTTACATGCATGATGGATTCGACAAACATGCATTCCTGAGTTGTGAGCATGTGGATTACTGATTTTTCATCCTCTAAAAAAGGAATAATTTCATATAGACTCGTGTACACATTTTCACAATCTTTCCCTGACACAAGTTTCTAATTCGTTCATTTTTCACAGAAGAATACTTCTGGAGTGTATTCAACCTAATAGATATATAATTTACATGAATTCCATCAACATGGCATTCCGGGTTCCGTACATGATACATGCATGACGGATTCGAGAAACATGCGTTTCTGAGTTGTGAGCATGTGGATTAGTGAACTTTCATCCACCAAAGAAGGCATATATTACACTTTGAAATATTTACTCTGACTTCATAATTTTTAGAATCACGAGGTTCTAAAATCGGACATTTGGCAGTAGAAAACACTCTTTCAGCGAATTCTCACCAATACACATGTAATTTATATTGTTTACATAACCATGGCATTCCGTATTCCGAACATGTTTCATGAATCACGGATTCCTCAAACATGCATTTCTGAGCTGTGAACATGCGCATGACAGATTTTTCAACCACCAAACAAGGTACTTATGCACTTTGAAATATTTCCTTGGACTTCTTTGCTTCTCCTATCACCAGTTTCAAGAATCACACTTTGATCCGAGAAAAACCCTCTTGGAGCGAATTCTACCCTATAGATATGTAATTTGAATAGATTCCTTCAACATGATATTCCGTGTTCCGTACATGTTACATGCATGACGGATTCGACAAACATGCATTCCTGAGTTGTGAGCATGTGGATTACTGATTTTTCATCCTCTATAAAAGGAATAATTTCATATAGACTCGTGTACACATTTTCACAAGCTTTCCCTAACACAAGTTTCGAATTCGTTCATTTTTCACAGAAGAATACTTCTGGAGTGTATACAACCTAATAGATATTTAATTTACATGAATTCCATCAACATGGCATTCCGGGTTCCGTACATGTTACATGCATGACGGATTCGAGAAACATGCGTTTCTGAGTTGTGAGAATGTGGATTAGTGAACTTTCATCCACCAAAGAAGGCATATATTACACTTTGAATCATTTACTCTGACTTCATAAGTTTTTTGTATCACCAGGTTCTAAAATCGGACATTTGGCAATAGAAAACACTCTTTGAGCGAATTCTCACCAATACACATGTAATTTACATTGTTTACATAACCATGGCATTCCGTATTCCGAACATGTTTCATGCATCCCGGATTCCTCAAACATATATTTCTGAGCTGTGAACATGCGCATGACAGATTTTTCAACCACCAAACAAGTTACATATTCAGTTTGAAATAGTTCCTTTTACTTCGTTGCTTCTCCTATCACCAGTTTCAAGAATCACACTTTGATCACAGGGAAACGCTCTTGGAGCGAATTCTACCCTAGAGATATGTAATTTGAATAGAATCCTTCAACATGATATTCCGTGTTCCGTACATGTTACATGCATGATGGATTCGACAAACATGAATTCCTGAGTTGTGAGCATGTGGATTACTGATTTTTCATCCTCTAAAAAAGGAATAATTTCATATAGACTCGTGTACACATTTTCACAAGCTTTCCCTGACACAAGTTTCTAATTCATTCATTTTTCACAGAAGAATACTTCTGGAGTGTATTCAAACTAATAGATATATAATTTACATGAATTCCATCAACATGGCATTCCGGGTTCCGTACATGATACATGCATGACGGATTCGAGAAACATGTGTTTCTGAGATGTGAGCATGTGGATTAGTGAACTTTCATCCACCAAAGAAGGCATATATTACACTTTGAAATATTTACTCTGACTTCATAAGTTTTTTGTATCACCAGGTTCTAAAATCGGACATTTGGCAGTAGAAAACACTCTTTGAGCGAATTCTCACCAATACACATGTAATTTACATTGTTTACATAACCATGGCATTCCGTATTCCGAACATGTTTCATGCATCACGGATTCCTCAAACATGCATTTCTGAGCTGTGAACATGAGCATGACAGATGTTTCAACCACCAAACATGTTACTTATGCACTTTGAAATAGTTCCTTGGACTTCGTTGCTTCTACTATCACCAGTTTCAAGAATCACTCTTTGATCACAGGAAAACACACTTGGAGCGAATTCTACCATAAAGATATGTAATTTGAATAGAGTCCTCCAACATGATATTCCGTGATCCATACATGTTACATGCATGACGGATTCGACAAACATGCATTCCTGAGTTGTGAGCATGTGGATTATTGATTTTTCATCCTCTATAAAAGGAATAATTTCATATAGACTCGTGTACACATTTTCACAAGCTTTCCTTAACACTAGATTCGAATTCGTTCATTTTTCACAGAAGAATATTTCTGGAGTGTATTCAACCTAATAGATATATAATTTAAATGAATTCCATCAACCAGGCATTCCGGGTTTCGTACACGATACATGCATGACGGATTCGATAAACATGTGTTTCTGAGTTGTGAGCATGTGGATTAGTGAACTTTCATCCACCAAAGAAGGCTTATATTACACTTTGAAATATTTACTATGACTTCATAAGTTTTTTGTATCACCAGGTTCTAAAATCGGACATTTGGCAGTAGAAAACACTCTTTGAGCGAATTCTCACCAATACACATGTAATTTTCATTGTTTACATAACCATGGCATTCCGTATTCCGAACATGATTCATGCATCACCAATTCCTCAAATTTCATTTCTGAGCTGTGAACATGCACATGACAGATATTTCAACCACAAAACATGTTACTTATGCACTTTGAAATAGTTCCTTGGACTTCGATGCTTCTCCTATCACCAGTTTCAAGAATCACACTTTGATCACAGGGAAACGCTCTTGGAGCGAATTCTATCGTAGAGATATGTAATTTGAATAGATTCCTTCAACATGATATTCCATGTTCCGTACATGTTACATGCATGATGGATTCGACAAACATGCATTCCTGAGTTGTGAGCATGTGGATTACTGATTTTTCATCCTCTAAAAAAGGAATAATTTCATATAGACTCGTGTACACATTTTCACAAGCTTTTCCTAACACAAGTTTCTAATTCGTTCATTTTTCACAGAAGAATACTTCTGGAGTATATTCAACATAATAGATGTATAATTTACATGAATTCCATCAACATGGCATTCCGCGTTCCGTACATGATACATGCATGACGGATTCGAGAAACATGCGTTTCTGAGATGTGAGCATGTGGATTAGTGAACTTTCATCCACCAAAGAAGGCATATATTACACTTTGAAATATTTACTCTGACTTCATAAGTTTTTTGTATCACCAGGTTCTAAAATCGGACATTTGGCAGTAGAAAACACTCTTTGAGCAAATTCTCACCAATACACATGTAATTTACATTGTTTACATAACCATGGCATTCCGTATTCCGAACATGTTTCATGCATCCAGGATTCCTCAAACATGCATTTCTGAGCTGTGAACATGCGCATGACAGATGTTTCAACCAACAAACAAGTAACATATTCACTTTGAAATAGTTAGTTTTACTTCGTTGCTTCTCCTATCACCAGTTTCAAGAATCACACTTTGAACCCAGAAAAACCATCTTGGAGCGAATTCTACCGTAGAGATATGTAATTTGAATAGATTCCTTCAACATGATATTCCGTGTTCCGTACATGTTACATGCATGACGGATTCGACAAACATGCATCCCTGAGTTGTGAGCATGTGGATTACTGATTTTTCATCCTCTATAAAAGGAATAATTTCATATAGACTCGTGTACACATTTTCACAAGCTTTCCCTAACACAAGTTTCGAATTCGTTCATTTTTCACAGAAGAATACTTCTGCAGTGTATTCAACCTAATAGATATTTAATTTACATGAATTCCATCAACATGGCATTCCGGGTTCCGTACATGATACATGCATGACGGATTCGAGAAACATGCGTTTCTGAGTTGTGAGCATGTGGATTAGTGAACTTTCATCCACCAAAGAAGGCATATATTACACTTTGAAACATTTACTCTGACTTCATAAGTTTTTTGTATCACCAGGTTCTAAAATCGGACATATGGCAGTAGAAAACACTCTTTGAGCGAATTCTCACCAATACACATGCAATTTACATTGTTTACATAACCATGGCATTCCGTATTCCGAACATGTTTCATGCATCACGGATTCCTCAAACATGCATTTCTGAGCTGTGAACATGAGCATGACAGATATTTCAACCACCAAACATGTTACTTATGCACTTTGAAATAGTTTCTTGGACTTCATTGCTTCTACTATCACCAGTTCCAAGAATCACTCTTTGATCACAGGAAAACACACTTGGAGCGAATTCTACCATAAAGATATGTAATTTGAATAGATTCCTCCAACATGATATTCCGTGATCCATACAAGTTACATGCATGACGGATTCGACAAACATGCATTCCTGAGTTGTGAGCATGTGGATTACTGATTTTTCATCCTCTATAAAAGGAATAATTTCATATAGACTCGTGTACACATTTTCACAAGCTTTCCTTAACACTAGATTCGAATTCGTTCATTTTTCACAGAAGAATACTTCTGGAGTGTATTCAACCTAATAGATATATAATTTAAATGAATTCCATCAACCAGGCATTCCGGGTTCCGTACACGATACATGCATGACGGATTCGATAAACATGTGTTTCTGAGTTGTGAGCATGTGGATTAGTGAACTTTCATCCACCAAAGAAGGCATATATTACACTTTGAAATATTTACTCTGACTTCATAAGTTTTTTGTATCACCAGGTTCTAAAATCGGACATTTGGCAGTAGAAAACACTCTTTGAGCGAATTCTCACCAATACACATGTAATTTACATTGTTTACATAACCATGGCATTCCGTATTCCGAACATGTTTCATGCATCCCGGATTCCTCAAACATGCATTTCTGAGCTGTGGACATGCGCATGACAGATGTTTCAACCACCAAACAAGTTACATATTCACTTTGAAATATTTCCTTTTACTTCGTTGCTTCTCCTATCACCAGTTTTAAGAATCACAATTTGATCCCAGAAAAACCATCTTGGAGCGAATTCTACCCTAGAGATATGTAATTTGAATAGATTCCTTCAACATGATATTCCGTTTTCCGTACATGTTACATGCATGACGGATTCGACAAACATGCATTTCTGAGTTGTGAGCATGTGGATTACTGATTTTTCATCCTCTTTAAAAGGAATAATTTCATATAGACTCGTGTACACATTTTCACAAGCTTTCCCTAACACAAGTTTCGAATTCGTTCATTTTTCACAGAAGAATTCTTCTGGAGTGTATACAACCTAATAGATATTTAATTTACATGAATTCTATCAACATGGCATTCCGGGTTCCGTACATGATACATGCATGACGGATTCGAGAAACATGCGTTTCTGAGTTGTGAGAATGTGGATTAGTGAACTTTCATCCACCAAAGAAGGCATATATTACACTTTGAATCATTTACTCTGACTTCATAAGTTTTTTGTATCACCAGGTTCTAAAATCGGACATTTGGCAGTAGAAAACACTCTTTGAGCGAATTCTCACCAATACACATGTAATTTTCATTGTTTACATAACCATGGCATTCCGTATTCCGAACATGATTCATGCATCACCAATTCCTCAAATTGCATTTCTGAGCTCTGAACATCCACATGACAGATATTTCAACCACAAAACAAGTTACTTATGCACTTTGAAATAGTTCCTTGGACTTCGATGCTTCTCCTATCACCAGTTTGAAGAATCACACTTTGATCACAGGGAAACGCTCTTGGAGCGAATTCTACCCTAGAGATATGTAATTTGAATAGAATCCTTCAACATGATATTCCGTGTTCCGTACATGTTACATGCATGATGGATTCGACAAACATGCATTCCTGAGTTGTGAGCATGTGGATTACTGATTTTTCATCCTCTAAAAAAGGAATAATTTCATATAGACTCATGTACACATTTTCACTATCTTTCCCTGACACAAGTTTCTAATTCGTTCATTTTTCACAGAAGAATACTTCTGGAGTGTATTCAACCTAATAAATATATAATTTACATGAATTCCATCAACATGGTATTCCGGGTTCCGTACATGATACATGCATGACGGATTCGAGAAACATGCGTTTCTGTGATGAGAGCATGTGGATTAGTGAACTTTCATCCACCAAAGAAGGCATATATTACACTTTGAAATATTTATTCTGACTTCATAAGTTTTTTGTATCACCAGGTTCTAAAATCGGACATTTGGCAGTAGAAAACACTCTTTGAGCGAATTCTCACCAATACACATGTAATTTACATTGTTTACATAACCATGGCATTCCGTATTCCGAACATGTTTCATGCATCACGGATTCCTCAAACATACATTTCTGAGCTGTGAACATGCGCATGACAGATGTTTCAACCACCAAACAAGTTACATATTCACTTTGAAATATTTCCTTTTACTTCGTTGCTTCTCCTATCACCAGTTTTAAGAATCACACTTTGATCCCAGAAAAACCATCTTGGAGCGAATTCTACCCTAGAGATATGTAATTTGAATAGATTCCTTCAACATGATATTCCGTTTTCCGTACATGTTACATGCATGACGGATTCGACAAACATGCATTTCTGAGTTGTGAGCATGTGGATTACTGATTTTTCATCCTCTATAAAAGGAATAATTTCATATAGACTCGTGTACACATTTTCACAAGCTTTCCTTAACACTAGATTCGAATTCGTTCATTTTTCACAGAAGAATACTTCTGGAGTGTATACAACCTAATAGATATATAATTTACATGAATTCCATCAACCAGGCATTCCGGGTTCCGTACATGATACATGCATGATGGATTCGAGAAACATGCGTCTCTGAGTTGTGAGCATGTGGATTAGTGAACTTTCATCCACCAAAGAAGGCATATATTGCACTTTGAAATATTTACTCTGACTTCATAAGTTTTTTGTATCACCAGGTGCTAAAATCGGACATTTGGCAGTAGAAAACACTCTTTTAGCGAATTCTCACCAATACACATGTAATTTACATTGTTTACATAACCATGGCATTCCGTATTCCGAACATGATTCATGCATCACCAATTCCTCAAATTGAATTTCTGAGCTGTGAACATGCGCATGACAGATATTTCAACCACAAAACAAGTTACTTATGCACTTTGAAATAGTTCCTTGGACTTCGATGCTTCTCCTATCACCAGTTTCAAGAATCACACTTTGATCACAGGGAAACGCTCTTGGAGCGAATTCTACCCTAGAGATATGTAACTTGAATAGAATCCTTCAACATGATATTCCGTGTTCCGTACATGTTACATGCATGATGGATTCGACAAACATGCATTCCTGAGTTGTGAGCATGTGGATTACTGATTTTTCATCCTCTAAAAAAGGAATAATTTCATATAGACTCGTGTACACATTTTCATAAGCTTTCCCTAACACAAGTTTCGAATTCGTTCATTTTTCACAGAAGAATACTTCTGGAGTTTATTCAACCTAATAGATATTTAATTTACATGAATTCTATCAACATGGCATTCCGGATTCCGTACATGATACATGCATGACTGATTCGAGAAACATGCATTTCTGAGTTGTGAGCATGTAGATTAGTGAACTTTCATCCACCAAAGAAGGCATATATTACACTTTGAAATCTTTACACTGACTTCATAAGTTTTTTGTATCACCAGGTTCTAAAATCGGACATTTGGCAGTAGAAAACACTCTTTGAGCGAATTCTCACCAATACACATGTAATTTACATTGTTTACATAACCATGGCATTCCGTATTCCGAACATGTTTCATGCATCACGGATTCCTCAAACATACATTTCTGAGCTGTGAACATGCGCATGACAGATGTTTCAACCAGCAAACAAGTTACATATTCACTTTGAAATAGTTCCTTTTACTTCGTTGCTTCTCCTATCACCAGTTTTAAGAATCACACTTTGATCCCAGAAAAACCATCTTGGAGCGAATTCTACCCTAGAGATATGTAATTTGAATAGATCCCTTCAACATGATATTCCGTTTTCCGTACATGTTACATGCATGACGAATTCGACAAACATGCATTTCTGAGTTGTGAGCATGTGGATTAATGATTTTTCATCCTCTATAAAAGGAATAATTTCATATAGACTCGTGTACACATTTTCACAAGCTTTCCGTAACACTAGATTCGAATTCGTTCATTTTTCACAGAAGAATACTTCTGGAGTGTATTCAACCTAATAGATATATAATTTACATGAATTCCATCAACATGGCATTCCGGGTTCCGTACATGATACATGCATGACGGATTCGAGAAACATGCGTTTCTGAGTTGTGAGCATGTGGATTAGTGAACTTTCATCCACCAAAGAAGGCATATATTACACTTTGAAATTTTTACTCTGACTTCATAAGTTTTTTGTATCACCAGGTTCTAAAATCGGACATTTGGCAGTAGAAAACACTCTTTGAGCGAATTCTCACCAATACACATGTAATTTACATTGTTTACATAACCATGGCATTCCGTATTCCGAACATGTTTCATGCATCCCGGATTCCTCAAACATGCATTTCTGAGCTGTGAACATGCGCATGACAGATGTTTCAACCACCAAACAAGTTACATATTCACTTTGAAATAGTTCCTTTTACTTCGTTGCTTCTCCTATCACCAGTTTCAAGAATCACACTTTGATCCCAGAAATACCATCTTGGAGCGAATGCTACCCTAGAGATATGTAATTTGAATAGATTCCTTCAACATGATATTCCGTGTTCCGTACATGTTACATGCATGACGGATTCGACAAACATGCATTCCTGAGTGGTGACCATGTGGATTACTGATTTTTCATCCTCTATAAAAGGAATAATTTCATATAGACTCGTGTACACCTTTTCACAAGGTTTCCCTAACACAAGTTTCGAATTCGTTCATTTTTCACAGAAGAATACTTCTGGAGTTTATTCAACCTAATAGATATTTAATTTACATGAATTCCATCAACATGGCATTCCGGGTTCCGTACATGATACATGCATGACGGATTCGAGAAACATGCGTTTCTGAGTTGTGAGCATGTGGATTAGTGAACTTTCATCCACCAAAGAAGGCATATATTACACTTTGATACATTTACTCTGACTTCATATGTTTTTTGTATCACCAGGTTCTAATATCGGACATTTGGCAGTATAAAACACTCTTTGAGCGAATTCTCACCAATACACATGTAATTTACATTGTTTACATAACCATGGCATTCCGTATTCCGAACATGATTCATGCATCACCAATTCCTCAAATTGCATTTCTGAGCTGTGAACATGCACATGACAGATATTTCAACCACAAAACAAGTTACTTATGCACTTTGAAATAGTTCCTTGGACTTCGATGCTTCTCCTATCACCAGTTTCAAGAATCACACTTTGATCACAGGGAAACGTTCTTGGAGCGAATTCTACCCTAGAGATATGTAATTTGAATAGAATCCTTCAACATGATATTCCGTGTTCCGTACATGTTACATGCATGATGGATTCGACAAACATGAATTCCTGAGTTGTGAGCATGTGGATTACTGATTTTTCATCCTCTAAAAAAGGAATAATTTCATATAGACTCGTGTACACATTTTCACAAGCTTTCCCTGACACAAGTTTCTAATTCATTCATTTTTCACAGAAGAATACTTCTGGAGTGTATTCAACCTAATAGATATATAATTTACATGAATTCCATCAACATGGCATTCCGGGTTCCGTACATGATACATGCATGACGGATTCGAAAAACATGTGTTTCTGAGATGTGAGCATGTGGATTAGTGAACTTTCATCCACCAAAGAAGGCATATATTACACTTTGAAATATTTACTCTGACTTCATAAGTTTTTTGTATCACCAGGTTCTAAAATCGGACATTTGGCAGTAGAAAACACTCTTTGAGCGAATTCTCACCAATACACATGTAATTTACATTGTTTACATAACCATGGCATTCCGTATTCCGAACATGTTTCATGCATCACGGATTCCTCAAACATGCATTTCTGAGCTGTGAACATGAGCATGCCAGATGTTTCAACCACCAAACATGATACTTATGCACTTTGAAATAGTTCCTTGGACTTCGTTGCTTCTACTATCACCAGTTTCAAGAATCACTCTTTGATCACAGGAAAACACACTTGGAGCGAATTCTACCATAAAGATATGTAATTTGAATAGAGTCCTCCAACATGATATTCCGTGATCCATACATGTTACATGCATGACGGATTCGACAAACATGCATTCCTGAGTTGTGAGCATGTGGATTACTGATTTTTCATCCTCTATAAAAGGAATAATTTCATATAGACTCGTGTACACATTTTCACAAGCTTTCCTTAACACTAGATTCGAATTCGTTCATTTTTCACAGAAGAATACTTCTGAAGTGTATTCAACCTAATAGATATATAATTTAAATGAATTCCATCAACCAGGCATTCCGGGTTCCGTACACGATACATGCATGACGGATTCGATAAACATGTGTTTCTGAGTTGTGAGCATGTGGATTAGTGAACTTTCATCCACCAAAGAAGGCATATATTACACTTTGAAATATTTACTCTGACTTCATAAGTTTTTTGTATCACCAGGTTCTAAAATCGGACATTTGGCAGTAGAAAACACTCTTTGAGCGAATTCTCAACAATACACATGTAATTTACATTGTTTACATAACCATGGCATTCCGTATTCCGAACATGATTCATGCATCACCAATTCCTCAAATTGCATTTCTGAGCTGTGAACATGCACATGACAGATATTTCAACCACAAAACATGTTACTTATGCACTTTGAAATAGTTCCTTGGACTTCGATGCTTCTCCTATCACCAGTTTCAAGAATCACATTTTGATCACAGGGAAACGCTCTTGGAGCGAATTCTACCCTAGAGATATGTAATTTGAATAGATTCCTTCAACATGATATTCCATGTTCCGTACATGTTACATGCATGATGGATTCGACAAACATGCATTCCTGAGTTGTGAGCATGTGGATTACTGATTTTTCATCCTCTAAAAAAGGAATAATTTCGTATAGACTCGTGTACACATTTTCACAAGCTTTTCCTAACACAAGTTTCTAATTCGTTCATTTTTCACAGAAGAATACTTCTGGAGTGTATTCAAACTAATAGATGTATAATTTACATGAATTCCATCAACATGGCATTCCGGGTTCCGTACATGATACATGCATGACGGATTCGAGAAACATGCGTTTCTGAGATGTGAGCATGTGGATTAGTGAACTTTCATCCACCAAAGAAGGCATATATTACACTTTGAAATATTTACTCTGACTTCATAAGTTTTTTGCATCACCAGGTTCTAAAATCAGACATTTGGCAGTAGAAAACACTCTTTGAGCGAATTCTAACCAATACACATGTAATTTACATTGTTTACATAACCATGTCATTCCGTATTCCGAACATGATTCATGCATCCAGGATTCCTCAAACATGCATTTCTGAGCTGTGAACATGCGCATGACAGATGTTTCAACCAACAAACAAGTTACATATTCACTTTGAAATAGTTAGTTTTACTTCGTTGCTTCTCCTATCACCAGTTTCAAGAATCACACTTTGATCCCAGAAATACCATCTTGGAGCGTATTCTACCGTAGAGATATGTAATTTGAATAGATTCCTTCAACATGATATTCCGTGTTCCGTACATGTTACATGCATGACGGATTCGACAAACATGCATTCCTGAGTTGTGAGCATGTGGATTACTGATTTTTCATCCTCTATAAAAGGAATAATTTCATATAGACTCGTGTACACATTTTCACAAGCTTTCCCTAACACAAGTTTCGAATTCGTTCATTTTTCACAGAAGAATACTTCTGGAGTGTATTCAACCTAATAGATATTTAATTTACATGAATTCCATCAACATGGCATTCCGGGTTCCGTACATGATACATGCATGACGGATTCGAGAAACATGCGTTTCTGAGTTGTGAGCATGTGGATTAGTGAACTTTCATCCACCAAAGAAGGCATATATTACACTTTGAAACATTTACTCTGACTTCATAAGTTTTTTGTATCACCAGGTTCTAAAATCGGACATTTGGCAGTAGAAAACACTCTTTGAGCGAATTCTCACCAATACACATGTAATTTACATTGTTTACATAACCATGGCATTCCGTATTCCGAACATGTTTCATGCATCACGGATTCCTCAAACATGCATTTCTGAGCTGTGAACATGAGCATGACAGATGTTTCAACCACCAAACATGTTACTTATGCACTTTGAAATATTTCCTTGGACTTCGTTGCTTCTACTATCACCAGTTCCAAGAATCACTCTTTGATCACAGGAAAACACACTTGGAGCGAATTCTACCATAAAGATATGTAATTTGAATAGATTCCTCCAACATGATATTCCGTGATCCATACATGTTACATGCATGACGGATTCGACAAACATGCATTCCTGAGTTGTGAGCATGTGGATTACTGATTTTTCATCCTCTATAAAAGGAATAATTTCATATAGACTCGTGTACACATTTTCACAAGCTTTCCTTAACACTAGATTCGAATTCGTTCATTTTTCACAGAAGAATACTTCTGGAGTGTATTCAACCTAATAGATATTTAATTTACATGAATTCCATCAACCAGGCATTCCGGGTTCCGTACATGATACATGCATGACGGATTCGATAAACATGTGTTTCTGAGTTGTGAGCATGTGGATTAGTGAACTTTCATCCACCAAAGAAGGCATATATTACACTTTGAAATATTTACTATGACTTCATAATTTTTTTGTATCACCAGGTTCTAAAATCGGACATTTGGCAGTAGAAAACACTCTTTGAGCGAATTCTCACCAATACACATGTAATTTACATTGTTTAAATAACCATGGCATTCCGTATTCCGAACATGATTCATGCATCACCAATTCCTCAAATTGCATTTCTGAGCTGTGAACATGCACATGACAGACATTTCAACCACAAAACAAGTTACTTATGCACTTTGAAATAGTTCCTTGGACTTCGATGCTTCTCCTATCACCAGTTTCAAGAATCACACTTTGATCCCAGAAATACCATCTTGGAGCGAATTCTACCGTACCGATATGTAATTTGAATAGATTCCTTCAACATGATATTCCGTGTTCCGTACATGTTACATGCATGACGGATTCGACAAACATGCATTCCTGAGTTGTGAGCATGTGGATTACTGATTTTTCATCCTCTATAAAAGGAATAATTTCATATAGACTCGTGTACACATTTTCATAAGCTTTCCCTAACACAAGTTTCGAATTCGTTCATTTTTCACAGAAGAATACTTCTGGAGTGTATTCAACCTAATAGATATATAATTTAAATGAATTCCATCAACCAGGCATTCCGGGTTCCGTACACGATACATGCATGACGGATTCGATAAACATGTGTTTCTGAGTTGTGAGCATGTGGATTAGTGAACTTTCATCCATCAAAGAAGGCATATATTACACTTTGAAATATTTACTCTGACTTCATAATTTTTTTGTATCACCAGGTTCTAAAATCGCACATTTGGCTGTAGAAAACACTCTTTTAGCGAATTCTCACCAATACACATGTAATTTACATTGTTTACATAACCATGGCATTCCGTATTCCGAACATGTTTCATGCATCCCGGATTCCTCAAACATGCATTTCTGAGCTGTGAACATGCGCATGACAGATGTTTCAACCAACAAACAAGTTACATATTCACTTTGAAATAGTTAGTTTTACTTCGTTGCTTCTCCTATCACCAGTTTCAAGAATCACACTTTGAACCCAGAAAAACCACCTTGGAGCGAATTCTACCCTAGAGATATGTAATTTGAATAGATTCCTTCAACATGATATTCCGTGTTCCGTACATGTTACATGCATGACGGATTCGACAAACATGCATTCCTGAGTTGTGAGCATGTGGATTACTGATTTTTCATCCTCTATAAAAGGAATAATTTCATATAGACTCGTGTACACATTTTCACAAGCTTTCCCTAACACAAGTTTCGAATTCGTTCATTTTTCACAGAAGAATACTTCTGGAGTGTCTTCAACCTAATAGATATTTAATTTACATGAATTCCATCAACATGGCATTCCGGGTTCCGTACATGATACATGCATGACGGATTCGAGAAACATGCGTTTCTGAGTTGTGAGCATGTGGATTAGTGAACTTTCATCCACCAAAGAAGGCATATATTACACTTTGAAACATTTACTCTGACTTCATAAGTTTTTTGTATCACCAGGTTCTAAAATCGGACATTTGGCAGTAGAAAACACTCTTTGAGCGAATTCTCACCAATACACATGTAATTTACATTGTTTACATAACCATGGCATTCCGTATTCCGAACATGATTCATACATCACCAATTCCTCAAATTGAATTTCTGAGCTGTGAACATGCGCATGCCAGATGTTTCAACCACCAAACAAGTTATTATGCACTTTGAAATATTTCCTTGGACTTCGTTGCTTCTCCTATCACCAGTTTCAAGAATCACACTTTGATCCCAGAAAAACCATCTTGGAGCGAATTCTACCCTAGAGATATGTAATTTGAATAGATTCCTTCAACATGATATTCCGTGTTCCGTACATGTTACATGCATGACGGATTCGACAAACATGCATTCCTGAGTTGTGACCATGTGGATTACTGATTTTTCATCCTCTATATAAGGAATAATTTCATATGCACTCGTGTAAACATTTTCACAAGCTTTCCCTAACAGAAGACTCGAATTCGATCATTTTTCACAGAAGAATACTTCTGGAGTGTATTCAACCTAATAGATATTTAATTTACATGAATTCTATCAACATGGCATTCCGGGTTCCGTACATGATACATGCATGACGGATTCGAGGAACATGCGTTTCTGAGTTGTGAGCATGTGGATTAGTGAACTTTCATCCACCAAAAAGGCATATATTACACTTTGAAATATTTACTCTGACTTCATAAGTTTTTTGTATCACCAGGTTTTAAAATCGGACATTTGGCAGTAGAAAACACTCTTTGAGCGAATTCTCACCAATACACATGTAATTTACATTGTTTACATAACCATGGCATTCCGTATTCCGAACATGTTTCATGCATCCAGGATTCCTCAAACATGCATTTCTGAGCTGTGAACATGCGCATGACAGATGTTTCAACCAACAAACAAGTTACATATTCACTTTGAAATAGTTAGTTTTACTTCGTTGCTTCTCCTATCACCAGTTTCAAGAATCACACTTTGAACCCAGAAAAACCACCTTGGAGCGAATTCTACCCTAGAGATATGTAATTTGAATAGATTCCTTCAACATGATATTCCGTGTTCCGTACATGTTACATGCATGACGGATTCGACAAACATGCATCCCTGAGTTGTGAGCATGTGGATTACTGATTTTTCATCCTCTATAAAAGGAATAATTTCATATAGACTCGTGTACACATTTTCACAAGCTTTCCCTAACACAAGTTTCGAATTCGTTCATTTTTCACAGAAGAATACTTCTGGAGTGTATACAACCTAATAGATATTTAATTTACATGAATTCCATCAACATGGCATTCCGGGTTCCGTACATGATACATGTATGACGGATTCGAGAAACATGCGTTTCTGAGTTGTGAGCATGTGGATTAGTGAACTTTCATCCACCAAAGAAGGCATATATTACACTTTGAATCATTTACTCTGACTTCATAAGTTTTTTGTATCACCAGGTTCTAAAATCGGACATTTGGCAGTAGAAAACACTCTTTGAGCGAATTCTCACCAATACACATGTAATTTACATTGTTTACATAACCATGGCATTCCGTATTCCGAACATGTTTCATGCATCACGGATTCCTCAAACATACATTTCTGAGCTGTGAACATGCGCATGACAGATGTTTCAACCACCAAACAAGTTACATATTCACTTTGAAATAGTTCCTTTTACTTCGTTGCTTCACCTATCACCAGTTTTAAGAATCACACATTGATCACAGGGAAACGCTCTTGGAGCGAATTCTACCCTAGAGATATGTAATTTGAATAGATTCCTTCAACATGATATTCCGTTTTCCGTACATGTTACATGCATGACGGATTCGACAAACATGCATTTCTGAGTTGTGAGCATGTGGATTACTGATTTTTCATCCTCTATAAAAGGAATAATTTCATATACACTCGTGTATACATTTTCACAAGCTTTCCCTAACAGAAGATTCGAAGTCGATCATTTATCACAGAAGAATACTTCTGGAGTGTATTCAACCTAATAGATATATAATTTACATGAATTCCATCAACATGGCATTCCGGGTTCCGTACATGATACATGCATGACGGATTCGAGAAACATGCGTTTCTGAGTTGTGAGCATGTGGATTAGTGAACTTTCATCCACCAGAGAAGGCATATATTACACTTTGAAATTTTTACTCTGACTTCATAAGTTTTTTGTATCACCAGGTTCTAAAATCGGACATTTGGCAGTAGAAAACACTCTTTGAGCGAATTCTCACCAATACACATGTAATTTACATTGTTTACATAACCATGGCATTCCGTATTCCGAACATGTTTCATGCATCACAGATTCCTCAAACATGCATTTCTGAGCTGTGAACATGCGCATGCCAGATGTTTCAAACACCAAACAAGTTACTTATGCACTTTGAAATAGTTCCTTGGACTTCGTTGCTTCTACTATCACCAGTTTCAAGAATCACTCTTTGATCACAGGAAAACACACTTGGAGCGAATTCTACCATAAAGATATGTAATTTGAATAGATTCCTCCAACATGATATTCCGTGATCCATACATGTTACATGCATGACGGATTCGACAAACATGCATTCCTGAGTTGTGAGCATGTGGATTACTGATTTTTCATCCTCTATAAAAGGAATAATTTCATATAGACTCGTGTACACATTTTCACTATCTTTCCCTAACACAAGTTTCGAATTCGTTCATTTTTCACAGAAGAATACTTCTATAGTGTATTCAACCTAATAGATATATAATTTACATGAATTCCATCAACATGGCATTACGGGTTCCGTACATGATACATGCATGACGGATTCGAGAAACATGCGTTTCTGAGATGTGAGCATGTGGATTAGTGAACTTTCATTCACCAAAGAAGGCATATATTACACTTTGAAACATTTACTCTGACTTCATAAGTTTTTTGTATCACCAGGTTCTAAAATCGGACATTTGGCAGTAGAAAACACTCTTTGAGCGAATTCTCACCAATACACATGTAATTTACATTGTTTACATAACCATGGCATTCCGTATTCCGAACATGTTTCATGCATCCCGGATTCCTCAAACATGCATTTCTGAGCTCTGATCATGCGCATGCCAGATATTTCAACCACCAAACAAGTTACTTATGCACTTTGAAATAGTTCCTTGGACTTCGTTGCTTCTCCTATCACCAGTTTCAAGAATCACACTTTGATCCCAGAAAAAACCTCTTGGAGCGAATACTACCCTAGAGATATGTAATTTGAATAGATTCCTTCAACATGATATTCCGTGTTCCGTACATGTTACATGCATGACGGATTCGACAAACATGCATTCCTCAGTTGTGAGCATGTGGATTACTGATTTTTCATCCTCTATTAAAGGAATAATTTCATATAGACTCGTGTACACATTTTCACAAGCTTTCCCTAACACAAGTTTCGAATTCGTGCTAATTTCACAGAATACTTCTGGAGTGTATTCAACCTAATAGATATTTAATTTACATGAATTCCATCAACATGGCATTCCGGGTTCTGTACATGATACATGCATGACGGATTCGAGGAACATGCAATTCTGAGTTGTGAGCATGTGGATTAGTGATCTTTCATCCACCAAAGAAGGCATATATTACACTTTGAAACATTTACTCTGACTTCATAATTTTTTTGTATCACCAGGTTCTAAAATCGGACATTTGGCAGTAGAAAACACTCTTTGAGCGAATTCTCACCAATACACATGTAATTTACATTGTTTACATAACCATGGCATTCCGTATTCCGAACATGATTCATGCATCACCAATTCCTCAAATTGCATTTCTGAGCTGTGAACATGCACATGACAGACATTTCAACCACAAAACAAGTTACTTATGATCTTTGAAATAGTTCCTTGGACTTCGTTGCTTCTCATATCACCAGTTTGAAGAATCACACTTTGATCACAGGGAAAACCTCTTGGAGCGAATTCTACCCTAGAGATATGTAATTTGAATAGATTCCTTTAACATGATATTCCATGTTCCGTACATGTTACATGCATGACGGATTCGACAAACTTGCATTCCTGAGTTGTAAGCATGTGGATTAGTGATTTTTCATCCTCTATAAAGGGAATAATTTCATATAGACTCGTGTACACATTTTCACAAGCTTTCCCTAACACAAGTTTCGAATTCGTTCATTTTTCACAGAAGAATACTTCTGGAGTGTATTCAACCTAATAGATATTTAATTTACATGAATTCCATCAACATGGCATTCCGGGTTCCGTAAATGATACATGCATGACGGATTCGAGGAACATGCGTTTCTGAGTTGTGAGCATGTGGATTAGTGAACTTTCATTCACCAAAGAAGGCATATATTACACTTTGAAACATTTACTCTGACTTCATAAGTTTTTTGTATCACCAGGTTCTAAAATCGGACATTTGGCAGTAGAAAACTCTCTTTGAGCGAATTCTCACCAATAGACATGTAATTTACATTGTTTACATCACCATGGCATTCCATATTCCGAACATGTTTCATGCATCACGGATTCCTCAAACATGCATTTCTGATCTGTGAACATGGGCATGACAGATATTTCAACCACCAAACAACTTACTTATGCACTTTGAAATAGTTCCTTGTACTTCAATGCTTCTCCTATCACCAGTTTCAAGAATCACACTTTGATCCCAGAAAAACCCTCTTGGAGCGAATTCTACCCTAGAGATATGTAATTTGAATAGATCCTTCAACATGATATTCCGTGTTCCGTACATGTTACATGCATGACGGATTCGACAAACATGCATTCCTGAGTTGTGAGCATGTGGATTACTGATTTTTCATCCTCTATAAAAGGAATAATTTCATATAGACTCGTGTACACATTTTCACAAGCTTTCCCTAACACAAGTTTCGAATTCGTGCATTTTTCACAGAAGAATACTTCTGGAGTGTATTCAACCTAATAGATATTTAATTTACATGAATTCCATCAACATGGCATTCCGGGTTCCGTACATGATACATGCATGACGGATTCGAGGAACATGCGTTTCTCAGTTGTGAGCATGTGGATTAGTGAACTTTCATCCACCAAAGAAGGCATATATTACACTTTGAAACATTTACTCTGACTTCATAAGTTTTTTGTATCACCAGGTTCTAAAATCGGACATTTGGCAGTAGAAAACACTCTTTGAGCGAATTCTCACCAATACACATGTAATTTTCATTGTTTACATAACCATGGCATTCCGTATTCCAAACAAGATTCATGCATCACCAATTCCTCAAATTGCATTTCTGAGCTGTGAACATGCACATGACAGACATTTTAACCACAAAACAAGTTACTTATGATCTTTGATATAGTTCCTTGGACTTCGATGCTTCTCCTATCACCAGTTTGAAGAATCACACTTTGATCACAGGGAAACGCTCTTGGAGCGAATTCTACCCTAGAGATATGTAATTTGAATAGATTCCTTCAACATGATATTCCGTGTTCCGTACATGTTACATCCATGACGGATTCGACAAACATGCATTCCTGAGTTGTGAGCATGTGGATTACTGATTTTTCATCCTCTATAAAAGGAATAATTTCATATAGACTCGTGTACACATTTTCACAAGCTTTCCCTAACACAAGTTTCGAATTCGTGCTTTTTTCACAGAAGAATACTTCTGGAGTGTATTCAACTTAATAGATATTTAATTTACATGAATTCTATCAACATGGCATTCCGGGTTCCGAACATGATACATGTATGACGGATTCGAGGAACATGCGTTTCTGAGTTGTGAGCATGTGGATTAGTGAACTTTCATCCACCAAAGAAGGCATATATTACACTTTGAAATATTTACTGTGACTTTATAAGTTTTTTGTATCACCAGGTTCTAAAATCGGACATTTGGCAGTAGAAAACACTCTTTGAGCGAATTCTCACCAATACACATGTAATTTACATTGTTTACATAACCATGGCATTCCGTATTCCGAACATGTTTCATGCATCACGGATTCCTCAAACATGCATTTCTGAGCTGTGAACATGCGCATGCCAGATGTTTCAACCACCAAACAAGTTACTTATGCACTTTGAAATATTTCCTTGGACTTCGTTGCTTCTCCTATCACCAGTTTCAAGAATCACACTTTGATCCCAGAAAAACCCTCTTGGAGCGAATTCTACCCTAGAGATATGTAATTTGAATAGATTCCTTCAACATGATATTCCGTGTTCCGTACATGTTACATGAATGACGGATTTGACAAATATGCATTCCTGAGTTGTGACCATGTGGATTACTGATTTTTCATCCTCTATTAAAGGAATAATTTCATATAGACTCGTGTACACATTTTCACAAGCTTTCCCTAAGTCAAGTTTCGAATTCGTGCTTTTTTCACAGAAGAATACTTCTGGAGTGTATTCAACCTAATAGATATTTAATTTACATGAATTCTATCAACATGGCATTCCGGGTTCCGTACATGATACATGCATGACGGATTCGAGGAACATGCGTTTCTGAGTTGTGAGCATGTGGATTAGTGAACTTTCATCCACCAAAGAAGGCATATATTACCCTTTGAAATATTTACTCTGACTTCATAAGTTTTTTGTATCACCAGGTTCTAAAATCGGACATTTGGCAGTAGAAAACACTCTTTGAGCGAATTCTCACCAATACACATGTAATTTACATTCTTTACATAACAATGGCATTCCGTATTCCGAACATGTTTCATGCATCACGGATTCCTCAAACATCCATTTCTGAGCTGTGAATATGCGCATGACAGATGTATCAACCACCAAACAAGTTACTTATGCACTTTGAAATATTTCCTTGGACTTCGTTGCTTCTGCTATCACCAGTTTCAAGAATCACACTTTGATCCCAGAAAAACCCTCTTGGAGCGAATTCTACCCTAGAGATATGTAATTTGAATAGATTCCTTCAACATGATATTCCGTGTTCCGTACATGTTACATGCATGACGGATTCGACAAACATGCATTCCTGAGTTGTGAGCATGTGGATTACTGATTTTTCATCCTCTATAAAAGGAATAATTTCATATAGACACGTGTACACATTTTCACAAGCTTTCCCTAACACAAGTTTCGAATTCGTGCTTTTTTCACAGAAGAATACTTCTGGAGTGTATTCAACCTAATAGATATTTAATTTACATGAATTCTATCAACATGGCATTCCGGGTTCCGTACATGATAGATGCATGACGGATTCGAGGAACATGCGTTTCTGAGATGTGAGCATGTGGATTAGTGAACTTTCATCCACCAAAGAAGGCATATATTACCCTTTGAAATATTTACTCTGACTTCATAAGTTTTTTGTATCACCAGGTTCTAAAATCGGACATTTGGCAGTAGAAAACACTCTTTGAGCGAATTCTCACCAATACACATGTAATTTACATTGTTTACATAACCATGGCATTCCGTATTCCGAACATGTTTCATGCATCACAGATTCCTCAAACATGCATTTCTGAGCTGTGAACATGCGCATGCCAGATGTTTCAACCACCAAACAAGTTACTTATGCACTTTGAAATATTTCCTTGGACTTCGTTGCTTCTCCTATCACCAGTTTCAAGAATCACACTTTGATCCCAGAAAAACCCTCTTGGAGCAAATTCTACCCAAGAGATATGTAATTTGAATAGATTCCTTCAACATGATATTCCGTGTTCCGTACATGTTTCATGCATGACGGATTCGACAAACATGCATTCCTGAGTTGTGAGCATGTGGATTACTGATTTTTCATCCTCTATAAAAGGAATAATTTCATATAGACTCGTGTACACATTTTCACAAGCTTTCCCTAACACAAGTTTCGAATTCGTGCTTTTTTCACAGAAGAATACTTCTGGAGTGTATTCAACCTAATAGATATTTAATTTACATGAATTCTATCAACTTGGCATTCCGGGTTCCGTACATGATACATGCATGACGGATTAGAGGAACATGCGTTTCTGAGTTGTGAGCATGTGGATTAGTGAAATTTCATCCACCAATAAGGCATATATTACACTTTGAAATATTTACTGTGACTTCATAAGTTTTTTGTATCACCAGGTTCTAAAATCGGACATTTGGCAGTAGAAAATACTCTTTGAGCGAATTCTCACCAATACACATGTAATTTTCATTGTTTACATAACCATGGCATTCCGTATTCCGAACATGTTTCATGCATCACGGATTCCTCAAACATGCATTTCTGAGCTGTGAACATGCGCATGCCAGATGTTTCAACCACCAAACAAGTTACTTATGCACTTTGAATATTTGCTTGTACTTCGTTGCTTCTCCTATCACCAGTTTTAAGAATCACACTTTGATCCCAGAAAAACCCTCTTGGAGCGAATTCTACCCTAGAGATATGTAATTTGAATAGATTCCATCAACATGATATTCCGTGTTCCGTACATGTTACATGCATGACGGATTTGACAAATATGCATTCCTGAGTTGTGACCATGTGGATTACTGATTTTTCATCCTCTATTAAAGGAATAATTTCATATAGACTCGTGTACACATTTTCACAAGCTTTCCCTAAGTCAAGTTTCGAATTCGTGCTTTTTTCACAGAAGAATACTTCTGGAGTGTATTCAACCTAATAGATATTTAATTTACATGAATTCTATCAACATGGCATTCCGGGTTCCGTACATGATACATGCATGACGGATTCGAGGAACATGCGTTTCTGAGTTGTGAGCATGTGGATTAGTGAACTTTCATCCACCAAAGAAGGCATATATTACACTTTGAAACATTTACTCTGACTTCATAAGTTTTTTGTATCACCAGGTTCTAAAATCGGACATTTGGCAGTAGAAAACTCTCTTTGAGCGAATTCTCACCAATACACATGTAATTTACATTGTTTACATAACCATGGCATTCCGTATTCCGAACATGTTTCATGCATCACGGATTCCTCAAACATGCATTTCTGAGCTGTGAACATGCGCATGCCAGATGTTTCAACCACCAAACAAGTTACTTATGCACTTTGAAGTATTTCCTTGGACTTCGTTGCTTCTCCTATCACCAGTTTCAAGAATCACACTTTGATCCCAGAAAAACCCTCTTGGAGCGAATTCTACCCTAGAGATATGTAATTTCAATAGATTCCTTCAACATGATATTCCGTGTTCCGTACATGTTACATGCATGACGAATTCGACAAACATGCATTCCTGAGTTGTGAGCATGTGGATTACTGATTTTTCATCCTCTATTAAAGGAATAATTTCATATAGACACGTGTACACATTTTCACAAGCTTTCCCTAACACAAGTTTCGAATTCGTGCTTTTTTCACAGAATACTTCTGGAGTGTATTCAACCTAATGGATATTTAATTTACATGAATTCTATCAACATGGCATTCCGGGTTCCGTACATGATACATGCATGACGGATTCGAGAAACATGCGTTTCTGAGTTGTGAGCATGTGGATTAGTGAACTTTCATCCACCAAAGAAGGCATATATTACACTTTGAAATATTTACTCTGACTTCATAAGTTTTTTGATTCACCAGGTTCTAAAATCGGACATTTGGCAGTAGAAAACTCTATTTGAGCGAATTCTCACCAATACACATGTAATTTACATTGTATACGTAACAATGGCATTCCGTATTCCGAACATGATTCATGCATCACCAATTCCTCAAATTGCATTTCTGAGCTGTGAACATGCACATGACAGATATTTCAACCACAAAACAAATTACTTATGCACTTTGAAATAGTTCCTTGGACTTCGATGCTTCTCCTATCACCAGTTTCAAGAATCACACTTTGATCACAGGGAAACCCTCTTGGAGCGAATTC
Organism: Vicugna pacos; assembly: GCF_048564905.1. Lineage (NCBI taxonomy): Eukaryota > Metazoa > Chordata > Mammalia > Artiodactyla > Camelidae > Vicugna > Vicugna pacos. Next base: position 67,825,057 of record NW_027328741.1, on the reverse strand, counting down.
TACCCTAGAGATATGTAATTTCAATAGATCCCTTCAACATGATATTCCGTGTTCCGTACATGTTACATGCATGACGGATTTGACAAATATGCATTCCTGAGTTGTGACCATGTGGATTACTGATTTTTCATCCTCTATTAAAGGAATAATTTCATATAGACTCGTGTACACATTTTCACAAGCTTTCCCTAAGTCAAGTTTCGAATTCGTGCTTTTTTCACAGAAGAAAACTTCTGGAGTGTATTCAACCTAATAGATATTTAATTTACATGAATTCTATCAACATGGCATTCCGGGTTCCGTACATGATACATGCATGACGGATTCGAGGAACATCCGTTTCTGAGTTGTGAGCATGTGGATTAGTGAACTTTCATCCACCAAAGAAGGCATATATTACACTTTGAAACATTTACTCTGACTTCATAAGTTTTTTGTATCACCAGGTTCTAAAATCGGACATTTGGCAGTAGAAAACACTCTTTGAGTGAATTCTCACCTATACACATGTAATTTACATTGTTTACATAAACGTGGCATTCCGTATTCCGAACATGATTCATGCATCACCAATTCCTCAAATTGCACTTCTGAGCTGTGAACATGCACATGACAGATATTTCAACCACAAAACAAGTTACTTATGATCTTTGAAATATTTCCTTGGACTTCGATGCTTCTCCTATCACCAGTTTCAAGAATCACACTTTGATCACAGGGAAACCCTCTTTAAGCGAATTCTACCCTAGAGATATGTAATTGGAATAGATTCCTTCAACATGATATTCCGTGTTCCGTACATGTTACATGCATGACGGATTCGACAAACATGCATTCCTGAGTTGTGAGCATGTGGATTACTGATTTTTCATCCTCTATAAAAGGAATAATTTCATATAGACTCGTGTACACATTTTCACAAGCTTTCCCTAACACAAGTTTCGAATTCGTTCATTTTTCACAGAAGAATACTTCTGGAGTGTATTCAACCTAATAGATATATAATTTACACGAATTCCATCAACATGGCATTCCGGGTTCCGTACATGATACATGCATGACGGATTCGAGAAACATGCGTTTCTGAGTTGTGAGCATGTGGATTAGTGAACTTTCATCCACCAAAGAAGGCATATATTATACTTTGAAATATTTACTCTGACTTCATAATTTTTTTGTATCACCAGGTTCTAAAATCGGACATTTGGCAGTAGAAAACACTCTTTGAGCGAATCCTCACCAATACACATGTAATTTACATTGTTTACATAACCATGGCATTCCGTATTCCGAACATGATTCATGCATCACGAATTCCTCAAATTGCATTTCTGAGCTGTGAACATGCACATGACAGATATTTCAACCACAAAACAAATTACTTATGATCTTTGAAATATTTCCATGGACTTCGTTGCTTCTCCTATCACCAGTTTCAAGAATCACACTTTGATCACAGGAAAACCCTCTTGGAGCGAATTCTACCCTAGAGATATGTAATTTGAATAGATTCCTTCAACATGATATTCCGTGTTCCGTACATGTTACATGCATGACGTATTCGACAAACATGCATTCCTGAGTTGTGACCATGTGGATTACTGATTTTTCATCCTCTATTAAAGGAATAATTTCATATAGACTCGTGTACACATTTTCACAAGCTTTCCCTAAGTCAAGTTTCGAATTCGTGCTTTTTTCACAGAAGAATACTTCTGGAGTGTATTCAACCTAATAGATATTTAATTTACATGAATTCTATCAACATGGCATTCCGGGTTCCGTACATGATACATGCATGACGGATTCGAGGAACATGCGTTTCTGAGTTGTGAGCATGTGGATTAGTGAACTTTCATCCACCAAAGAAGGCATATATTACACTTTGAAACATTTACTCTGACTTCATAAGTTTTTTGTATCACCAGGTTCTAAAATCGGACATTTGGCAGTAGAAAACTCTCTTTGAGCGAATTCTCACCAATACACATGTAATTTACATTGTTTACATAACCATGGCATTCCGTATTCCGAACATGTTTCATGCATCACGGATTCCTCAAACATGCATTTCTGAGCTGTGAACATGCGCATGCCAGATGTTTCAACCACCAAACAAGTTACTTATGCACTTTGAAGTATTTCCTTGGACTTCGTTGCTTCTCTTATCACCAGGTTCAAGAATCACACTTTGATCCCAGAAAAACCCTCTTGGAGCGAATTCTACCCTAGAGATATGTAATTTCAATAGATTCCTTCAACATGATATTCCGTGTTCCGTACATGTTACATGCATGACGAATTCGACAAACATGCATTCCTGAGTTGTGAGCATGTGGATTACTGATTTTTCATCCTCTATTAAAGGAATAATTTCATATAGACACGTGTACACATTTTCACAAGCTTTCCCTAACACAAGTTTCGAATTCGTGCTTTTTTCACAGAAGAATACTTCTGGAGTGTATTCAACCTAATGGATATTTAATTTACATGAAATCTATCAACATGGCATTCCGGGTTCCGTACATGATACATGCATGACGGATTCGAGAAACATGCGTTTCTGAGTTGGGAGCATGTGGATTAGTGAACTTTCATCCACCAAAGAAGGCATATATTACACTTTGAAATATTTAATCTGACTTCATAAGTTTTTTGTATCACCAGGTTCTAAAATCGGACATTTGGCAGTAGAAAACTCTATTTGAGCGAATTCTCACCAATACACATGTAATTTACATTGTTTACGTAACAATGGCATTCCGTATTCCGAACATGATTAATGCATCACCAATTCCTCAAATTGCATTTCTGAGCTGTGAACATGCACATGACAGATATTTCAACCACAAAACAAATTACTTATGCACTTTGAAATAGTTCCTTGGACTTCGATGCTTCTCCTATCACCAGTTTCAAGAATCACACTTTGATCACAGGGAAACCCTCTTGGAGCGAATTCTACCCTAGAGATATGTAATTTCAATAGATCCCTTCAACATGATATTCCGTGTTCCGTACATGTTACATGCATGACGGATTTGACAAATATGCATTCCTGAGTTGTGAGCTTGTGGATTACAGATTTTTCATCCTCTATTAAAGGAATAATTTCATATAGACTCATGTACACATTTTCACAAGCTTTCCCTAAGTCAAGTTTCGAATTCGTGCTTTTTTCACAGAAGAATACTTCTGGAGTGTATTCAACCTAATAGATATTTAATTTACATGAATTCTATCAACATGGCATTCCGGGTTCCGTACATGATACATGCATGACGGATTCGAGGAACATGCGTTTCTGAGTTGTGAGCATGTGGATTAGTGAACTTTCATCCACCAAAGAAGGCATATATTACACTTTGAAATATTTACTGTGACTTCATACGTTTTTTGTATCACCAGGTTCTAAAATCGGACATTTGGCAGTAGAAAACACTCTTTGAGCGAATTCTCACCAATACACATGTAATTTACATTGTTTACATAACCATGGCATTCCGTATTCCGAACATGTTTCATGCATCACGGATTCCTCAAACATGCATTTCTGAGCTGTGAACATGCGCATGCCAGATGTTTCAACCACCAAACAAGTTACTTATGCACTTTGAAATATTTCCTTGGACTTCGTTGCTTTTCCTATCACCAGTTTCAAGAATAACACTTTGATCCCAGAAAAACCATCTTGGAGCGAATTCTACCCTAGAGATATGTAATTTGAATAGATTCCTTCAACATGATATTCCGTGTTCCGTACATGTTACATGCATGACGGATTCGACAAACATGCATTCCTGAGTTGTGAGCATGTGGATTACTGATTTTTCATCCTCTATAAAAGGAATAATTTCATATAGACTCGTGTACACATTTTCACAAGCTTTCCCTAAGTCAAGTTTCGAATTCGTGTATTTTTCACAGAAGAAGACTTCTGGAGTGTATTCAACCTAATAGATATTTAATTTACTTGAATTCTATCAACATGGCATTCCAGGTTCCGTACATGATACATGCATGACGTATTCGAGGAACATGCGTTTCTGAGTTGTGAGCATGTGGATTAGTGAACTTTCATCCACCAAAGAAGGCATATATTACACTTTGAAACATTTACTCTGACTTCATAAGTTTTTTGTATCACCAGGTTCTAAAATCGGACATTTGGCAGTAGAAAACACTCTTTGAGCGAATTCTCACCAATACACATGTAATTTACATTGTTTACATAACCGTGGCATTCCGTATTCCGAACATGATTCATGCATCACCAATTCCTCAAATTGCACTTCTGAGCTGTGAACATGCACATGACAGATATTTCAACCACAAAACAAGTTACTTATGATCTTTGAAATATTTCCTTGGACTTCGATGCTTCTCCTATCACCAGTTTCAAGAATCACACTTTGATCACAGGGAAACCCTCTTTAAGCGAATTCTACCCTAGAGATATGTAATTTGAATAGATTCCTTCAACATGATATTCCGTGTTCCGTACATGTTACATGCATGACGGATTCGACAAACATGCATTCCTGAGTTGTGAGCATGTGGATTACTGATTTTTCATCCTCTATAAAAGGAATAATTTCATATAGACTCGTGTACACATTTTCACAAGCTTTCCCTAACACAAGTTTCGAATTCGTTCATTTTTCACAGAAGAATACTTCTTTAGTGTATTCAACCTAATAGATATATAATTTACACGAATTCCATCAACATGGCATTCCGGGTTCCGTACATGATACATGCATGACGGATTCGAGAAACATGCGTTTCTGAGTTGTGAGCATGTGGATTAGTGAACTTTCATCCACCAAAGAAGGCATATATTATACTTTGAATTATTTACTCTGACTTCATAATTTTTTTGTATCACCAGGTTCTAAAATCGGACATTTGGCAGTAGAAAACACTCTTTGAGCGAATCCTCACCAATACACATGTAATTTACATTGTTTACATAACCATGGCATTCCGTATTCCGAACATGATTCATGCATCACGAATTCCTCAAATTGCATTTCTGAGCTGTGAACATGCACATGACAGATATTTCAACCACAAAACAAATTACTTATGATCTTTGAAATATTTCCATGGACTTCGTTGCTTCTCCTATCACCAGTTTCAAGAATCACACTTTGATCACAGGAAAACCCTCTTGGAGCGAATTCTACCCTAGAGATATGTAATTTGAATAGATTCCTTCAACATGATATTCCGTGTTCCGTACATGTTACATGCATGACGGATTCGACAAACATGCATTCCTGAGTTGTGAGCATGTGGATTACTGATTTTTCATCCTCTATAAAAGGAATAATTTCATATAGACTCGTGTACACATTTTCACAAGCTTTCCTTAACACAAGTTTCGAATTCGTTCATTTTTCACAGAAGAATACTTCTGGAGTGTATTCAAACTAATAGATATATAATTTACACGAATTCCATCAACATGGCATTCCGGGTTCCGTACATGATACATGCATGACGGATTCGAGAAACATGCGTTTCTGAGTTGTGAGCATGTGGATTAGTGAACTTTCATCCACCAAAGAAGGCATATATTACACTTTGAAATATTTACTCTGACTTCATAAGTTTTTTGATTCACCAGGTTCTAAAATCGGACATTTGGCAGTAGAAAACACTCTTTGAGCGAATCCTCACCAATACACATGTAATTTACATTGTTTACATAACCATGGCATTCCGTATTCCGAACATGATTCATGCATCACCAATTCCTCAAATTGCATTTCTGAGCAGTGAACATGCACATGACAGATATTTCAACCACAAAACAAGTTACTTTTGCACTTTTAAATAGTTCCTTGGACTTCGATGCTTCTCCTATCACCAGTTTCTAGAATCACACTTTGATCACAGGGAAACCCTCTTGGAGCGAATTCTACCCTAGAGATATGTAATTTGAATAGATTCCTTCAACATGATATTCCGTGTTCCGTACATGTTACATGCATGACGGATTCGACAAACATGCATTCCTGAGTTGTGAGCATGTGGATTACTGATTTTTCATCCTCTATAAAAGGAATAATTTCATATAGACTCGTGTACACATTTTCACAAGCTTTCCCTAACACAAGTTTCGAATTCGTTCATTTTTCACAGAAGAATACTTCTGGAGTGCATTCAACCTAATAGATATTTAATTTACATGAATTCCATCAACATGGCATTCCGGGTTCCGTACATGATACATGCATGACGGATTCGAGAAACATGCGTTTCTGAGTTGTGAGCATGTGGATTAGTGAACTTTCATCCACCATATAAGGCATATATTACAGTTTGAAATATTTACTCTGACTTCATAAGTTTTTTGTATCACCAGGTTCTAAAATCGGACATTTGGCAGTAGGAAAAACACTCTTTGAGCGAATTCTCACCAATACACATATAATTTACATTGTTTACATAACAATGGCATTCCGTATTCCGAACATGTTTCATGCATCACGGATTCCTCAAACATGCATTTCTGAGCTGTAAACATGAGCATGACAGATGTTTCAACCACCAAACAAGTTACTTATGCACTTTGAAATATTTCCTTGGACTTCGTTGCTTCTCCTATCACCAGTGTCAAGAATCACACTTTGATCACAGGAAAACCCTCTTGGAGCGAATTCTACCCTAGAGATATGTAATTTTAATACAAACCTTCAACATGATATTCCGTGTTCCGTACATGTTACATGCATGACGGATTCGACAAGCATGCATTCCTGAGTTGAGAGCATGTGGATTACTGATTTTTCATCCTCTATAAAAGGAATAATTTCATATAGACTCGTGTACACATTTTCACAAGCTTTCCCTTACACAAGTTTCGAATTCGTGCTTTTTTCACAGAAGAATACTTCTGGAGTGTATTCAACCTAATAGATATGTAATTTACATGAATTCCATCAACATGGCATTCCGGGTTCTGTACATGATACATGCATGACGGATTCGAGAAACATGCGTTTCTGAGTTGTGAGCATGTGGATTAGTGAACTTTCATCCACCAAAGAAGGCATATATTACAGTTTGAAATATTTACTCTGACTTCATAAGTTTTTTGTATCACCAAATTATAAAATCGGACATTTGGCAGTAGGAAAAACACTCTTTGAGCGAATTCTCACCAATACACATGTAATTTACATTGTTTACATAACAATGGCTTTCCGTATTCCGAACATGATTCATGCATCACCAATTCCTCAAATTGCATTTCTGAGCTGTGAACATGCACATGACAGATATTTCAACCACAAAACAAGTTACTTATGATCTTTGAAATATTTCCATGGACTTCGTTGCTTCTCCTATCACCAGTTTCAAGAATCACACTTTGATCACAGGAAAACCCTCTTGGAGCGAATTCTACCCTAGAGATATGTAATTTGAATAGATTCCTTCAACATGATATTCCGTGTTCCGTACATGTTACATGCATGACGGATTCGACAAACATGCTTTCCTGAGTTGTGAGAATGTGGATTACTAATTTTTCGTCCTCTATAAAAGGAATAATTTCATATATACTCGTGTACACATTTTCACAAGCTTTCCCTAACACAAGATTTGAATTCGTGCTTTTTTCACAGAAGAATACTTCTGGAGTGTATTCAACCTAATAGATATATAATTTACACGAATTCCATCAACATGGCATTCCGGGTTCCGTACATGATACATGCATGACGGATTCGAGAAACATGCGTTTCTGAGTTGTGAGCATGTGGATTAGTGAAATTTCATCCACCAAAGAAGGCATATATTACACTTTGAAATATTTACTCTGACTTCATAAGTTTTTTGTATCACCAGGTTCTATAATCGGACATTTGGCAGTAGAAAACACTCTTTGAGCGAATCCTCACCAATACACATGTAATTTACATTGTTTACATAACAATGGCATTCCGTATTCCGAACATGATTCATGCATCACGAATTCCTCAAATTGCATTTCTGAGCTGTGAACATGCACATGACAGATATTTCAACCACAAAACAAATTACTTATGATCTTTGAAATATTTCCATGGACTTCGTTGCTTCTCCTATCACCAGTTTCAAGAATCACACTTTGATCACAGGAAAACCCTCTTGGAGCGAATTCTACCCTAGAGATATGTAATTTGAATAGATTCCTTCAACATGATATTCCGTGTTCCGTACATGTTACATGCATTACGGATTTGACAAACATGCATTCCTGAGTTGTGAGCATGTGGATTACTGATTTTTCATCCTCTAAAAAAGGAATAATTTCATATAGACTCGTGTACACATTTTCACAAGCTTTCCCTAACACAAGTTTCGAATTCGTTCATTTTTCACAGAAGAATACTTCTGGAGTGTATACAACCTAATAGATATATAATTTACACGAATTCCATCAACATGGCATTCCGGGTTCCGTACATGATACATGCATGACGGATTCGAGAAACATGCGTTTCTGAGTTGTGAGCATGTGGATTAGTGAAATTTCATCCACCAAAGAAGGCATATATTACACTTTGAAATATTTACTCTGACTTCATAAGTTTTTTGTATCACCAGGTTCTAAAATCGGACATTTGGCAGTAGAAAACACTCTTTGAGCGAATTCTCACCAATACACATGTAATTTACATTGTTTACATAACCATGGCATTCCGTATTCCGAACATGATTCATGCATCACCAATTCCTCAAATTGCATTTCTGAGCTGTGAACATGCACATGACAGATATTTCAACCACAAAACAAGTTACTTTTGCACTTTTAAATAGTTCCTTGGACTTCGATGCTTCTCCTATCACCAGTTTCTAGAATCACACTTTGATCACAGGGAAACCCTCTTGGAGCGAATTGTACCCTAGAGATATGTAATTTGAATAGATTCCTTCAACATGATATTCCGTGTTCCGTACATGTTACATGCGTGACGGATTCGACAAACATGCATTCCTGAGTTGTGAGCATGTGGATTACTGATTTTTCATCCTCTATAAAAGGAATAATTTCATATAGACTCGTGTACACATTTTCACAAGCTTTCCCTAACACAAGTTTCGAATTCGTTCAATTTTCACAGAAGAATACTTCTGGAGTGTATTCAACCTAATAAATATGTCAATTACATGAATTCCATCAACATGGCATTCCGGGTTCCGTACATGATACATGCCTGACGGATTAGAGAAACATACGTTTCTGAGATGTGAGAATGTGGATTAGTGAACTTTCGTCCACCAAAGCAGGCATATATTACACTTTGAAACATTTACTCTGACTTCATAATTTTTTTGTATCACCAGGTTCTAAAATCGGACATTTGGCAGTAGAAAACACTCTTTGAGCGAATTCTCACCAATACACATGTAAATTACATTGTTTACATAACAATGGCATTCCGTATTCCGAACATGATTCATGCATCACCAATTCCTCAAATTGCATTTCTGAGCTGTGAACATGCACATGACAGATATTTCAACCACAAAACAAGTTACTTATGATCTTTGAAATATTTCCATGGACTTCGTTGCTTCTCCTATCACCAGTTTCAAGAATCACACTTTGATCACAGGAAAACCCTCTTGGAGCGAATTCTACCCTAGAGATATGTAATTTGAATAGATTCCTTCAACATGATATTCCGTGTTCCGTACATGTTACATGCATTACGGATTTGACAAACATGCATTCCTGAGTTGTGAGCATGTGGATTACTGATTTTTCATCCTCTAAAAAAGGAATAATTTCATATAGACTCGTGTACACATTTTCACAAGCTTTCCCTAACACAAGTTTCGAATTCGTTCATTTTTCACAGAAGAATACTTCTGGAGTGTATACAACCTAATAGATATATAATTTACACGAATTCCATCAACATGGCATTCCGGGTTCCGTACATGATACATGCATGACGGATTCGAGAAACATGCGTTTCTGAGTTGTGAGCATGTGGATTAGTGAAATTTCATCCACCAAAGAAGGCATATATTACACTTTGAAATATTTACTCTGACTTCATAAGTTTTTTGTATCACCAGGTTCTAAAATCGGACATTTGGCAGTAGAAAACACTCTTTGAGCGAATTCTCACCAATACACATGTAATTTACATTGTTTACATAACCATGGCATTCCGTATTCCGAACATGATTCATGCATCACCAATTCCTCAAATTGCATTTCTGAGCTGTGAACATGCACATGACAGATATTTCAACCACAAAACAAGTTACTTTTGCACTTTTAAATAGTTCCTTGGACTTCGATGCTTCTCCTATCACCAGTTTCTAGAATCACACTTTGATCACAGGGAAACCCTCTTGGAGCGAATTGTACCCTAGAGATATGTAATTTGAATAGATTCCTTCAACATGATATTCCGTGTTCCGTACATGTTACATGCGTGACGGATTCGACAAACATGCATTCCTGAGTTGTGAGCATGTGGATTACTGATTTTTCATCCTCTATAAAAGGAATAATTTCATATAGACTCGTGTACACATTTTCACAAGCTTTCCCTAACACAAGTTTCGAATTCGTTCAATTTTCACAGAAGAATACTTCTGGAGTGTATTCAACCTAATAAATATGTCAATTACATGAATTCCATCAACATGGCATTCCGGGTTCCGTACATGATACATGCCTGACGGATTAGAGAAACATACGTTTCTGAGATGTGAGAATGTGGATTAGTGAACTTTCGTCCACCAAAGCAGGCATATATTACACTTTGAAACATTTACTCTGACTTCATAATTTTTTTGTATCACCAGGTTCTAAAATCGGACATTTGGCAGTAGAAAACACTCTTTGAGCGAATTCTCACCAATACACATGTAAATTACATTGTTTACATAACAATGGCATTCCGTATTCCGAACATGATTCATGCATCACCAATTCCTCAAATTGCATTTCTGAGCTGTGAACATGCACATGACAGATATTTCAACCACAAAACAAGTTACTTATGATCTTTGAAATATTTCCATGGACTTCGTTGCTTCTCCTATCACCAGTTTCAAGAATCACACTTTGATCACAGGAAAACCCTCTTGGAGCGAATTCAACCCTAGAGATATGTAATTTGAATAGATTCCTTCAACATGATATTCCGTGTTCCGTACATGTTACATGCATGACGGATTCGACAAACATGCTTTCCTGAGTTGTGAGCATGTGGATTACTAATTTTTCGTCCTCTATAAAAGGAATAATTTCATGTATACTCGTGTACACATTTTCACAAGCTTTCCCTAACACAAGATTTGAATTCGTGCTTTTTTCACAGAAGAATACTTCTGGAGTGTATTCAACCTAATAGATATATAATTTACACGAATTCCATCAACATGGCATTCCGGGTTCCGTACATGATACATGCATGACGGATTCGAGAAACATGCGTTTCTGAGTTGTGAGCATGTGGATTAGTGAACTTTCATCCACCAAAGAAGGCATATATTACACTTTGAAATATTTACTCTGACTTCATAAGTTTTTTGTATCACCAGGTTCTAAAATCGGACATTTGGCAGTAGAAAACACTCTTTGAGCGAATTCTCACCAATACACATGTAATTTAAATTGTTTACATAACCATGGCATTCCATATTCCGAACATGATTCATGCATCAACAATCCCTCAAATTGCATTTCTGAGCTGTGAACATGCACATGACAGATATTTCAACCACCAAACAAGTTACTTATGCACTTTGAAATAGTTCCTTGGACTTCGTTGCTTCTCCTATCACCAGTTTCAAGAATCACACTTTGATCACAGGAAAACCCTCTTGGAGCGAATTCTACCCTAGAGATATGTAATTTGAATAGATTCCTTCAACATGATATTCCGTGTTCCGTACATGATACATGCATGACGGATTCGAGGAACATGCGTTTCTGAGTTGTGAGCATGTGGATTAGTGAACTTTCATCCACCAAAGAAGGCATATATTACACTTTGAAACATTTACTCTGACTTCATAAGTTTTTTGTATCACCAGGTTCTAAAATCGGACATTTGGCAGTAGAAAACACTCTTTGAGCGAATTCTCACCAATACACATGTAATTTACATTGTTTACATAACCATGGCATTCCGTATTCCGAACATGATTCATGCATCACCACTTCCTCAAATTGCATTTCTGAACTGTGAACATGCACATGACAGACATTTCAACCACAAAACATGTTACCTATGATCTTTGAAATTGTTCCTTGGACTTCGATGCTTCTCCTATCACCAGTTTCAAGAATCACACTTTGATAACTGGGAAACCCTCTTGGAGCGAATTCTACCCTAGAGATATGTAATTTGAATAGATTCCTTCAACATGATATTCCGTGTTCCTTACATGTTACATGCATGATGGATTCGACAAACATGCATTCCTGAGCTGTAAGCATGTGGATTAGTGATTTTTCATCCTCTATAAAAGGAATAATTTCATATAGACTCGTGTACACATTTTCACAAGCTTTCCCTAACACAAGTTTCGAATTCGTTCATTTTTCACAGAAGAATACTTCTGGAGTGTATTCAACCTAATAGATATGTAAATTACATGAATTCCATCAACATGGCATTCCGGGTTCCGTACATGATACATGCCTGACGGATTAGAGAAACATACGTTTCTGAGATGTGAGAATGTGGATTAGTGAACTTTCGTCCACCAAAGCAGGCATATATTACACTTTGAAACATTTACTCTGACTTCATAATTTTTTTGTATCACCAGGTTCTAAAATCGGACATTTGGCAGTAGAAAACACTCTTTGAGCGAATTCTCACCAATACACATGTAAATTACATTGTTTACATAACAATGGCATTCCGTATTCCGAACATGATTCATGCATCACCAATTCCTCAAATTGCATTTCTGAGCTGTGAACATGAACATGACAGATATTTCAACCACAAAACAAGTTACTTATGATCTTTGAAATATTTCCATGGACTTCGTTGCTTCTCCTATCACCAGTTTCAAGAATCACACTTTGATCTCAGGAAAACCCTCTTGGAGCGAATTCAACCCTAGAGATATGTAATTTGAATAAATTCCTTCAACATGATATTCCGTGTTCCGTACATGTTACATGCATGACGGATTCGACAAACATGCTTTCCTGAGTTGTGAGCATGTGGATTACTAATTTTTCGTCCTCTATAAAAGGAATAATTTCATATATACTCGTGTACACATTTTCACAAGCTTTCCCTAACACAAGATTTGAATTCGTGCTTTTTTCACAGAAGAATACTTCTGGAGTGTATTCAACCTAATAGATATATAATTTACACGAATTCCATCAACATGGCATTCCGGGTTCCGTACATGATACATGCATGACGGATTCGAGAAACATGCGTTTCTGAGTTGTGAGCATGTGGATTAGTGAACTTTCATCCACCAAAGGAGGCATATATTACACTTTGAAATATTTACTCTGACTTCATAAGTTTTTTGTATCACCAGGTTTTAAAATCGGACATTTGGCAGTAGAAAACACTCTTTGAGCGAATTCTCACCAATACACATGTAATTTTCATTGTTTACATAACCATGGCATTCCGTATTCCGAACATGTTTCATGCATCACGAATTCCATAAACATGCATTTCTGAGCTGTGAACATGCGCATGACAGATGTTTCAACCACCAAAAAAGTTACTTATGCACTTTGAAATAGTTCCTTGGACTTCGTTGCTTCTCCTATCACCAGTGTCAAGAATCACACTTTGATCACAGGAAAACCCTCTTGGAGCGAATTCTACCCTAGAGATATGTAATTTGAATAGATTCCTTCAACATGATATTCCGTGTTACGTACATGATACATGCATGACGGATTCGAGGAACATGCGTTTCTGAGTTGTGAGCATGTGGATTAGTGAACTTTCATCCACCAAAGAAGGCATATATTACACTTTGAAACATTTACTCTGACTTCGTAATTTTTTTGTATCACCAGGTTCTAAAATCGGACATTTGGCAGTAGAAAACACTCTTTGAGCGAATTCTCACCAATACACATGTAATTTACATTGTTTACATAACCATGGCATTCCGTATTCCGAACATGATTCATGCATCACCAATTCCTCAAATTGCATTTCTGAACTGTGAACATGCACATGACAGACATTTCAACCACAAAACAAGTTACTTATGATATTTGAAATTGTTCCTTGGACTTCGATGCTTCTCCTATCACCAGTTTCAAGAATCACACTTTGATAACTGGGAAACCCTCTTGGAGCGAATCCTACCCTAGAGATATGTAATTTGAATAGATTCCTTCAACATGATATTCCGTGTTCCTTACATGTTACATGCATGATGGATTCGACAAACATGCATTCCTGAGCTGTAAGCATGTGGATTAGTGATTTTTCATCCTCTATAAAGGGAATAATTTCATATAGACTCGTGTACACATTTTCACAAGTTTCCCTAACACAAGTTTCGAATTCGTTCATTTTTCACAGAAGAATACTTCTGGAGTGTATTCAACCTAATAGATATTTTATTCACATGAATTCCATCAACATGGCATTCCTGGTTCTGTACATGATACATGCAAGACGGATTCGAGAAACATGCGTTTCTGAGTTGTGAGCATGTGGATTAGTGAACTTTCATCCACCAAAGAAGGCATATATTACCCTTTGAAATATTTACTCTGACTTCATAAGTTTTTTGTATCACCAGGTTCTAAAATCGGACATTTGGGAGTAGAAAACACTCTTTGAGCGAATTCTCACCAATAGACATGTAATTTACATTGTTTACATAACCATGGCATTCCGTATTCCGAACATGTTTCATGCATCACGGATTCCTCAAACATCCATTTCTGAGCTGTGAACATGCGCATGACAGATGTTTCAACCACCAAGCAAGTTACTTATGCACTTTGAAATAGTTCCTTGGACTTCGTTGCTTCTTCTATCACCAGTTTCAAGAATCACACTTTGATCCCAGAAAAACCCTCTTGGAGCGAATTCTACCCTAGAGATATGTAATTTGCATAGATTCCTTCAACATGATATCCCGTGTTCCGTACATGTTACATGCATGACGTATTCGACAAACATGCATTCCTGAGTTGAGAGCATGTGGATTACTGATTTTTCATCCTCTATAAAAGGAATAATTTCATATAGACTCGTGTACACATTTTCACAAGCTTTCCCTAACACAAGTTTCGAATTTGTGCTTTTTTCACAGAAGAATACTTCTGGAGTGTATTCAACCTAATAGATATTTAATTTACATGAATTCCATCAACATGGCATTCCGGGTTCCGTACATGATACATGCATGACGGATTCGAGGAACATGCGTTTCTGAGTTGTGAGCATGTGGATTAGTGAACTTTCATCCACCAAAGAAGGCATATATTACACTTTGAAATATTTACTGTGACTTCATAAGTTTTTTGTATCACCAGGTTCTAAAATCGGACATTTGGCAGTAGAAAACACTCTTTGAGCGAATTCTCACCAATACACATGTAATTTACATTGTTTACATAACCATGGCATTCCGTATTCCGAACATGTTTCATGCATCATGGATTCCTCAAACATGCATTTTTGAGCTGTGAACATGCGCATGCCAGATGTTTCAACCACCAAACATGTTACTTATTCACTTTGAAATATTTCCTTGGACTTCGTTGCTTCTCCTATCACCAGTTTCATGAATCACATTTTGATCCCAGAAAAACCCTCTTGGAGCGAATTCTACCCTAGAGATATGTAATTTGAATAGATTCCTTCAACATGATATTCCGTGTTCCGTACATGTTACATGCATGACGGATTCGACAAACATGCATTCCTGAGTTGTGAGCATGTGGATTACTGATTTTTCATCCTCTATAAAAGGAATAATTTCATATAGACTCGTGTACACATTTTCACAAGCTTTCCCTAACACAAGTTTCGAATTCGTGCATTTTTCACAGAAGAATACTTCTGGAGTGTATTCAACCTAATAGATATTTAATTTACATGAATTCTATCAACATGGCATTCCGGGTTCCGTACATGATACATGCATGACGGATTCGAGGAACATGCGTTTCTGAGTTGTGAGCATGTGGATTAGTGAACTTTCATCCACCAAAGAAGGCATATATTACACTTTGAAATATTTACTCTGACTTCATAAGTTTTTTGTATCACCAGGTTCTAAAATCGGACATTTGGCAGTAGAAAACTCTCTTTGAGCGAATTCTCACCAATACACATGTAATTTACATTGTTTACATAACAATGGCATTCCCTATTCCGAACATGATTCATGCATCACCAATTCCTCAAATTGCATTTCTCAGCTGTGAACATGCACATGACAGATATTTCAACCACAAAACAAATTACTTATGCACTTTGAAATAGTTCCTTGGACTTCAATGCTTCTCCTATCACCAGTTTCAAGAATCACACTTTGATCACAGGGAAACCCTCTTGGAGCGAATTCTACCCTAGAGATATGTAATTTGAATAGATTCCTTCAACATGATATTCCGTGTTCCGTACATGTTGCATCCATGACGGATTCGACAAACATGCATTCCTGAGTTGTGAGCATGTGGATTACTGATTTTTCATCCTCTATAAAAGGAATAATTTCATATAGACTCGTGTACTCATTTTCACAAGCTTTCCCTAACACAAGTTTCGAATTCGTGCTTTTTTCACAGAAGAATACTTCTGTAGTGTATTCAACCTAATAGATATTTAATTTACATGAATTCTATCAACATGGCTTTCCGGGTTCCGTACATGATACATGCATGACGGATTCGAGGAACATGCGTTTCTGAGTTGTGAGCATGTGGATTAGTGAACTTTCATCCACCAAAGAAGGCATATATTACACTTTGAAATATTTACTCTGACTTCATAAGTTTTTTGTATCACCAGGTTCTAAAATCGGACATTTGGCAGTAGAAAACACTCTTTGAGCGAATTCTCACCAATACACATGTAATTTACATTGTTTACATAACCATGGCATTCCGTATTCCGAACATGTTTCATACATCACGGATTCCTCAAACATGCATTTCTGAGTTGTGAAAATGCGCATGCCAGATGTTTCAACCACCAAACAAGTTACTTATGCACTTTGAAATAGTTCCTTGGACTTCGTTGCTTCTCCTATCACCAGTTTCAAGAATCACACTTTGATCCCAGAAAAACCCTCTTGGAGCGAATTCTACCCTAGAGATATGTAATTTGAATAGATTCCTTCAACATGATATTCCGTGTTCCGTACATGTTACATCCATGACGGATTCGACAAACATGCATTCCTGAGTTGTGAGCATGTGGATTACTGATTTTTCATCCTCTATAAAAGGAATAATTTCATATAGACTCGTGTACACATTTTCACAAGCTTTCCCTAACACAAGTTTCGAATTCGTTCATTTTTCACAGAAGAATACTTCTGGAGTGTATTCAACCTAATAGATATTTAATTTACATGAATTCCATCAACATGGCATTCCAGGTTCCGTAAATGATACATGCATGACGGATTCGAGGAACATGCGTTTCTGAGTTCTCAGCATGTGGATTAGTGAACTTTCATCCACCAAAGAAGGCATATATTACACTTTGAAACATTTACTCTGACTTCATAAGTTTTTTGAATCACCAGGTTCTAAAATCGGACATTTGGCAGTATAAAACACTCTTTGAGCGAATTCTCACCAATACACATGTAATTTACATTGTTTACATAACAATGGCATTTTGTATTCCGAACATGATTCATGCATCACCAATTCCTCAAACATGCATTTCTGAGCTGTGAACATGCGCATGACAGATGTTTCAACCACCAAACAAGTTACTTATGCACTTTGAAATAGTTCCTTGGACTTCGTTGCTTCTTCTATCACCAGTTTCAAGAATCACACTTTGATCCCAGAAAAACCCTCTTGGAGCGAATTCTACCCTAGAGATATGTAATTTGAATAGATTCCTTCAACATGATATTCCGAGTTCCGTACATGTTACATGCATGACGTATTCGACAAACATGCATTCCTGAGTTGAGAGCATGTGGATTACTGATTTTTCATCCTCTATAAAAGGAATAATTTCATATAGACTCGTGTACACATTTTCACAAGCTTTCCCTAACACAAGTTTCGAATTCGTGCTTTTTTCACAGAAGAATACTTCTGGAGTGTATTCAACCTAATAGATATTTAATTTACATGAATTCCATCAACATGGCATTCCGGGTTCCGTACATGATACATGCATGACGGATTCGAGGAACATGCGTTTCTGAGTTGTGAGCATGTGGATTAGTGAACTTTCATCCACCAAAGAAGGCATATATTACACTTTGAAATATTTACTGTGACTTCATAAGTTTTTTGTATCACCAGGTTCTAAAATCGGACATTTGGCAGTAGAAAACACTCTTTGAGCGAATTCTCACCAATACACATGTAATTTACATTGTTTACATAACCATGGCATTCCGTATTCCGAACATGTTTCATGCATCATGGATTCCTCAAACATGCATTTCTGAGCTGTGAACATGCGCATGCCAGATGTTTCAACCACCAAACATGTTACTTATTCACTTTGAAATATTTCCTTGGACTTCGTTGCTTCTCCTATCACCAGTTTCAAGAATCACATTTTGATCCCAGAAAAACCCTCTTGGAGCGAATTCTACCCTAGAGATATGTAATTTGAATAGATTCCTTCAACATGATATTCCGTGTACCGTACATGTTACATGCATGACGGATTCGACAAACATGCATTCCTGAGTTGTGAGCATGTGGATTACTGATTTTTCATCCTCTATAAAAGGAATAATTTCATATAGACTCGTGTACACATTTTCACAAGCTTTCCCTAACACAAGTTTCGAATTCGTGCATTTTTCACAGAAGAATACTTCTGGAGTGTATTCAACCTAATAGATATTTAATTTACATGAATTCTATCAACATGGCATTCCGGGTTCCGTACATGATACATGCATGACGGATTCGAGGAACATGCGTTTCTGAGTTGTGAGCATGTGGATTAGTGAACTTTCATCCACCAAAGAAGGCATATATTACACTTTGAAATATTTACTCTGACTTCATAAGTTTTTTGTATCACCAGGTTCTAAAATCGGACATTTGGCAGTAGAAAACTCTCTTTGAGCGAATTCTCACCAATACACATGTAATTTACATTGTTTACATAACAATGGCATTCCCTATTCCGAACATGATTCATGCATCACCAATTCCTCAAATTGCATTTCTGAGTTGTGAACATGCACATGACAGATATTTCAACCACAAAACAAATTACTTATGCACTTTGAAATAGTTCCTTGGACTTCAATGCTTCTCCTATCACCAGTTTCAAGAATCACACTTTGATCACAGGGAAACACTCTTGGAGCGAATTCTACCCTAGAGATATGTAATTTGAATAGATTCCTTCAACATGATATTCCGTGTTCCGTACATGTTACATCCATGACGGATTCGACAAACATGCATTCCTGAGTTGTGAGCATGTGGATTACTGATTTTTCATCCTCTATAAAAGGAATAATTTCATATAGACTCGTGTACTCATTTTCACAAGCTTTCCCTAACACAAGTTTCGAATTCGTGCTTTTTTCACAGAAGAATACTTCTGTAGTGTATTCAACCTAATAGATATTTAATTTACATGAATTCTATCAACATGGCATTCCGGGTTCCGTACATGATACATGCATGACGGATTCGAGGAACATGCGTTTCTGAGTTGTGAGCATGTGGATTAGTGAACTTTCATCCACCAAAGAAGGCATATATTACACTTTGAAATATTTACTGTGACTTCATAAGTTTTTTGTATCACCAGGTTCTAAAATCGGACATTTGGCAGTAGAAAACACTCTTTGAGCGAATTCTCACCAATACACATGTAATTTACATTGTTTTCATAACCATGGCATTCCGTATTCCGAACATGTTTCATGCATCACGGATTCCTCAAACATGCATTTCTGAGCTGTGAACATGCGCATGACAGATGTTTCAACCACCAAACAAGTTACTTATGCACTTTGAAATATTTCCTTGGACTTCGTTGCTTCTCCTATCACCAGTATCAAGAATCACACTTTGATCCCAGAAAAACCCTCTTGGAACGAATTCTACCCTAGAGATATGTAATTTGAATAGATTCCTTCAAAAAGAAATTCCGTGTTCCGTACATGTTACATGCATGACGGATTCGACAAACATGCATTCCTGAGTTGTGAGCATGTGGATTACTGATTTTTCATCCTCTATAAAAGGAATAATTTCATATAGACTCGTGTACACATTTTCACAAGCTTTCCCGAACACAAGTTTCGAATTCGTGTATTTTTCACAGAAGAATACTTCTGGAGTGTATTCAACCTAATAGATATTTAATTTACTTGAATTCCATCAACATGGCATTCCGGGTTCCGTACATGATACATGCATGACGGATTCGAGAAACATGCGTTTCTGAGTTGTGAGCATGTGGATTAGTGAACTTTCATCCACCAAAGAAGGCATATATTACGCTTTGAAATATTTACTCTGACTTCATAAGTTTTTTGTATCACCAGGTTCTAAAATCGGACATTTGGCAGTAGAAAACACTCTTTGAGCGAATTCTCACCAATACACATGTAATTTACATTGTTTACATAACCATGGCATTCCGTATTCCGAACATGATTCATGCATCACCCATTCCTCAAATTGCATTTCTGAGCTGTGAACATGCACATGACAGACATTTCAACCACAAAACAAGTTACTTATGATCTTTGAAATAGTTCCTTGGACTTCGATGCTTCTCCTATCACCAGTTTCAAGAATCACACTTTGATCACAGGGAAACCCTCTTGGAGCGAATTCTACCCTAGAGATATGTAATTTGAATAGATTCCTTCAACATGATATTCCGTGTTCCGTACATGTTACATGCATGACGGATGGGACAAACATGCATTCCTGTGTTGTGAGCATGTGGATTACTGATTTTTCATCCTCTATAAAAGGAATAATTTCATATAGACTCGTGTACACATTTTCACAAGCTTTCCCTAACACAAGTTTCGAATTCGTTCATTTTTCACAGAAGAATACTTCTGGAGTGTATTCAACCTAACAGATATTTAATTTACATGAATTCCATCAACATGGCATTCCAGGTTCCGTAAATGATACATGCATGACGGATTCGAGGAACATGCGTTTCTGAGTTCTCAGCATGTGGATTAGTGAACTTTCATCCACCAAAGAAGGCATATATTACACTTTGAAACATTTACTCTGACTTCATAAGTTTTTTGTATCACCAGGTTCTAAAATCGGACATTTGGCAGTATAAAACACTCTTTGAGCGAATTCTCACCAATACACATGTAATTTACATTGTTTACATAACAATGGCATTCCGTATTCCGAACATGATTCATGCATCACCAATTCCTCAAACATGCATTTCTGAGCTGTGAACATGCGCATGACAGATGTTTCAACCACCAAACAAGTTACTTATGCACTTTGAAATAGTTCCTTGGACTTCGTTGCTTCTTCTATCACCAGTTTCAAGAATCACACTTTGATCCCAGAAAAACCCTCTTGGAGCGAATTCTACCCTAGAGATATGTAATTTGAATAGATTCCTTCAACATGATATTCCGAGTTCCGTACATGTTACATGCATGACGTATTCGACAAACATGCATTCCTGAGTTGAGAGCATGTGGATTACTGATTTTTCATCCTCTATAAAAGGAATAATTTCATATAGACTCGTGTACACATTTTCACAAGCTTTCCCTAACACAAGTTTCGAATTCGTGCTTTTTTCACAGAAGAATACTTCTGGAGTGTATTCAACCTAATAGATATTTAATTTACATGAATTCCATCAACATGGCATTCCGGGTTCCGTACATGATACATGCATGACGGATTCGAGGAACATGCGTTTCTGAGTTGTGAGCATGTGGATTAGTGAACTTTCATCCACCAAAGAAGGCATATATTACACTTTGAAATATTTACTGTGACTTCATAAGTTTTTTGTATCACCAGGTTCTAAAATCGGACATTTGGCAGTAGAAAACACTCTTTGAGCGAATTCTCACCAATACACATGTAATTTACATTGTTTACATAACCATGGCATTCCGTATTCCGAACATGTTTCATGCATCATGGATTCCTCAAACATGCATTTCTGAGCTGTGAACATGCGCATGCCAGATGTTTCAACCACCAAACATGTTACTTATTCACTTTGAAATATTTCCTTGGACTTCGTTGCTTCTCCTATCACCAGTTTCAAGAATCACATTTTGATCCCAGAAAAACCCTCTTGGAGCGAATTCTACCCTAGCGATATGTAATTTGAATAGATTCCTTCAACATGATATTCCGTGTTCCGTACATGTTACATGCATGACGGATTCGACAAACATGCATTCCTGAGTTGTGAGCATGTGGATTACTGATTTTTCATCCTCTATAAAAGGAATAATTTCATATAGACTCGTGTACACATTTTCACAAGCTTTCCCTAACACAGGTTCGAATTCGTGCATTTTTCACAGAAGAATACTTCTGGAGTGTATTCAACCTAATAGATATTTAATTTACATGAATTCCATCAACATGGCATTCCGGGTTCCGTACATGATACATGCATGACGGATTCGAGGAACATGCGTTTCTGAGTTGTCAGCATGTGGATTAGTGAACTTTCATCCACCAAAGAAGGCATATATTACACTTTGAAACATTTACTCTGACTTCATAAGTTTTTTGTATCACCAGGTTCTAAAATCGGACATTTGGCAGTAGAAAACACTCTTTGAGCGAATTCTCACCAATACACATGTAATTTGCATTGTTTACCTAACCATGGCATTCCGTATTCCGAACATGATTCATGCATCACCAATTCCTCAAATTGCATTTCTGAGCTGTGAACATGCACATGACAGACATTTCAACCACAAAACAAGTTACTTATGATCTTTGAAATAGTTCCTTGGACTTCGTTGCTTCTCCTATCACCAGTTTCAAGAATCACACTTTGATCCCAGAAAAACCCTCTTGGAGCGAATTCTACCCTAGAGATATGTAATTTGAATAGATTCCTTCAACATGATATTCCGTGTTCTGTACATGTTACATGCATGACGGATTCGACATACATGCATTCCTGAGTTGTGAGCATGTGGATTACTGATTTTTCATCCTCTCTAAAAGGAATAATTTCATATAGACTCGTGTACACATTTTCACAAGCTTTCCCTAACACAAGTTTCGAATTCGTTCATTTTTCACAGAAGAATACTTCTGGAGTGTATTCAACCTAATAGATATTTAATTTACATGAATTCTATCAACATGGAATTCCGGGTTCCGTACATGATACATGCATGACGGATTCGAGAAACATGCGTTTCTGAGTTGTGAGCATGTGGATTAGTGAACTTTCATCCACCAAAGAAGGCATATATTACACTTTGAAATATTTACTGTGACTTCATAAGTTTTTTGTATCACCAGGTTCTAAAATCGGACATTTGGCAGTAGAAAACACTCTTTGAGCGAATTCTCACCAATACACATGTAATTTACATTGTTTACATAACCATGGCATTCCGTATTCCGAACATGTTTCATACATCACAGATTCCTCAAACATGCATTTCCGAGCTGTGAACATGCGCATGACAGATGTTTCAACCACCAAACAAGTTACTTATGCACTTTGAAATACTTCCTTGGACTTCATTGCTTCTCCTATCACCAGTTTCAAGAATCACAATTTGATCCCAGAAAAACCCTCTTGGAGCGAATTCTACACTAGAGATATGTAATTTGAATACATTCCTTCAACATGATATTCCGTGTTCCGTACATGTTACATGCATGACGTATTCGACAAACATGCATTCCTGAGTTGTGAGCATGTGGATTACTGATTTTTCATCCTCTATAAAAGGAATAATTTCATATAGACTCGTGTACACATTTTCACAATATTTCCCTAACACAAGATTCGAATTCGTTCATTTTTCACAGAAGAATACTTCTGGAGTGTATTCAACCTAATAGATATATAATTTACATGAATTCCATCAACATGGCATTCCGGGTTCCATACATGATACATGCATGACGGATTCGAGAAACATGCGTTTCTGATTTGTGAGCATGTGGATTAGTGAACTTTCATCCACCAAAGAAGGCACATATTACACTTTGAAATATTTACTCTGACTTCATAAGTTTTTTGTATCACCAGGTTCTAAAATCGGACATTTGGCAGTAGAAAACACTCTTTGAGCGAATTCTCACCAATACACATGTAATTTACATTGTTTACATAACCATGGCATTCCGTATTCCCAACATGTTTCATGCATCACGGATTCCTCAAACATGCATTTCTGAGCTGTGAACATGCACATGACAGATGTTTCAACCACCAAACAATTTACTTATGCACTTTGAAATAGTTCCTTGGACTTCGTTGATTCTCCTATCACCAGTTTCAAGAATCACACTTTGATCCCAGAAAAACCCTCTTGGAGCGAATTCTACCCTAGAGATATGTAATTTGCATAGATTCCTTCAACATGATATCCCGTGTTCCGTACATGTTACATGCATGACGGATTCGACAAACATGCATTCCTGAGTTGTGAGCATGTGGATTACTGATTTTTCATCCTCTATTAAAGGAATAATTTCATATAGACTCGTGTACACATTTTCACAAGCTTTCCCTAACACAAGTTTCGAATTCGTGCTTTTTTCACAGAAGAATACTTCTGGAGTTTATTCAACCTAATAGATATTTAATTTACATGAATTCTATCAACATGGCATTCCGGGTTCCGTACATGATACATGCATGACGGATTCGAGGAACATGCGTTTCTGAGTTGTGAGCATGTGGATTAGTGAACTTTCATTCACCAAAGAAGGCATATATTACACTTTGAAATATTTACTGTGACTTCATAAGTTTTTTGTATCACCAGGTTCTAAAATCGGACATTTGGCAGTAGAAAACACTCTTTGAGCGAATTCTCACCAATACACATGTAATTTACATTGTTTACATAACCATGGCATTCCGTATTCCCAACATGTTTCATGCATCACGGATTCCTCAAACATGCATTTCTGAGCTGTGAACATGCGCATGGCACATGTTTCAACCACCAAACAAGTTACTTATGCACTTTGAAATAGTTCCTTGGACTTCGTTGCTTCTCCTATCACCAGTTTCAAGAATCACACTTTGATCCCAGAAAAACCCTCTTTTAGCGAATTCTACCCTAGAGATATGTAATTTGCATAGATTCCTTCAACATGATATCCCGTGTTCCGTACATGTTACATGCATGACGGATTCGACAAACATGCATTCCTGAGTTGTGAGCATGTGGATTACTGATTTTTCATCCTCTATTAAAGGAATAATTTCATATAGACTCGTGTACACATTTTCACAAGCTTTCCCTAACACAAGTTTCGAATTCGTGCTTTTTTCACAGAAGAATACTTCTGGAGTGTATTCAACCTAATAGATATTTAATTTACATGAATTCTATCAACATGGCATTCCGGGTTCCGTACATGATACATGCATGACGGATTCGAGGAACATGCGTTTCTGAGTTGTGAGCATGTGGATTAGTGAACTTTCATCCACCAAAGAAGGCATATATTACACTTTGAAATATTTACTGTGACTTCATAAGTTTTTTGTATCACCAGGTTCTAAAATCGGACATTTGGCAGTAGAAAACACTCTTTGAGCGAATTCTCACCAATACACATGTAATTTACATTGTTTACATAACCATGGCATTCCGTATTCCGAACATGATTCATGCATCACCAATTCCTCAAACATGCATTTCTGAGCTGTGAACATGCGCATGCCAGATGTTTCAACCACCAAACAAGTTACTTATGCACTTTGAAATATTTCCTTGGACTTCGTTGCTTCTCCTATCACCAGTTTCAAGAATCACACTTTGATCCCAGAAAAACCCTCTTGGAGCGAATTCTACCCTAGAGATATGTAATTTGAATAGATTCCTTCAACATGATATTCCGTGTTCCGTACTGTTACATGCATGACGGATTCGACAAACATGCATTCCTGAGTTGTGAGCATGTGGATTACTGATTTTTCATCCTCTATTAAAGGAATAATTTCATATAGACTCGTGTACACATTTTCACAAGCTTTCCCTAACACAAGTTTCGAATTCGTGCTTTTTTCACAGAAGAATACTTCTGGAGTGTATTCAACCTAATAGATATTTAATTTACATGAATTCTATCAACATGGCATTCCGGGTTCCGTACATGATACATGCATGACGGATTCGAGAAACATGCGTTTGTGAGTTGTGAGCATGTGGAATAGTGAACTTTCATCCACCAAAGAAGGCATATATTACACTTTGAAATATTTACTCTGACTTCATAAGTTTTTTGTATCACCAGGTTCTAAAATCGGACATTTGGCAGTAGAAAACACTCTTTGAGCGAATTCTCACCAATACACATGTAATTTACATTGTTTACATAACCATGGCATTCCGTATTCCCAACATGTTTCATGCATCACGGATTCCTCAAACATGCATTTCTGAGCTGTGAACATGCGCATGACACATGTTTCAACCACCAAACAAGTTACTTATGCACTTTGAAATAGTTCCTTGGACTTCGTTGCTTCTCCTATCACCAGTTTCAAGAATCACACTTTGATCCCAGAAAAACCCTCTTGGAGCGAATTCTACCCTAGAGATATGTAATTTGCATAGATTCCTTCAACATGATATCCCGTGTTCCGTACATGTTACATGCATGACGGATTCGACAAACATGCATTCCTGAGTTGTGAGCATGTGGATTACTGATTTTTCATCCTCTATTAAAGGAATAATTTCATATAGACTCGTGTACACATTTTCACAAGCTTTCCCTAACACAAGTTTCGAATTCGTGCTTTTTTCACAGAAGAATACTTCTGGAGTGTATTCAGCCTAATAGATATTTAATTTACATGAATTCTATCAACATGGCATTCCGGGTTCCGTACATGATACATGCATGACGGATTCGAGGAACATGCGTTTCTGAGTTGTGAGCATGTGGATTAGTGAACTTTCATCCACCAAAGAAGGCATATATTACACTTTGAAATATTTACTGTGACTTCATAAGTTTTTTGTATCACCAGGTTCTAAAATCGGACATTTGGCAGTAGAAAACACTCTTTGAGCGAATTCTCACCAATACACATGTAATTTACATTGTTTACATAACCATGGCATTCCGTATTCCGAACATGATTCATGCATCACCAATTCCTCAAACATGCATTTCTGAGCTGTGAACATGCGCATGCCAGATGTTTCAACCACCAAACAAGTTACTTATGCACTTTGAAATATTTCCTTGGACTTCGTTGCTTCTCCTATCACCAGTTTCAAGAATCACACTTTGATCCCAGAAAAACCCTCTTGGAGCGAATTCTACCCTAGAGATATGTAATTTGAATAGATTCCTTCAACATGATATCCCGTGTTCCGTACATGTTACATGCATGACGGATTCGACAAACATGCATTCCTGAGTTGTGAGCATGTGGATTACTGATTTTTCATCCTCTATTAAAGGAATAATTTCATATAGACTCGTGTACACATTTTCACAAGCTTTCCCTAACACAAGTTTCGAATTCGTGCTTTTTTCACAGAAGAATACTTCTGGAGTGTATTCAACCTAATAGATATTTAATTTACATGAATTCTATCAACATGGCATTCCGGGTTCCGTACATGATACATGCATGACGGATTCGAGGAACATGCGTTTCTGAGTTGTGAGCATGTGGATTAGTGAACTTTCATCCACCAAAGAAGGCATATATTACACTTTGAAATATTTACTGTGACTTCATAAGTTTTTTGTATCACCAGGTTCTAAAATCGGACATTTGGCAGTAGAAAACACTCTTTGAGCGAATTCTCACCAATACACATGTAATTTACATTGTTTACATAACCATGGCATTCCGTATTCCCAACATGTTTCATGCATCACGGATTCCTCAAACATGCATTTCTGAGCTGTGAACATGCGCATGACACATGTTTCAACCACCAAACAAGTTACTTATGCACTTTGAAATAGTTCCTTGGACTTCGTTGCTTCTCCTATCACCAGTTTCAAGAATCACACTTTGATCCCAGAAAAACCCTCTTGGAGCGAATTCTACCCTAGAGATATGTAATTTGCATAGATTCCTTCAACATGATATCCCGTGTTCCGTTCATGTTACATGCATGACGGATTCGACAAACATGCATTCCTGAGTTGTGAGCATGTGGATTACTGATTTTTCATCCTCTATTAAAGGAATAATTTCATATAGACTCGTGTACACATTTTCACAAGCTTTCCCTAACACAAGTTTGGAATTCGTGCTTTTTTCACAGAAGAATACTTCTGGAGTGTATTCAACCTAATAGATATTTAATTTACATGAATTCTATCAACATGGCATTCCGGGTTCCGTACATGATACATGCATGACGGATTCGAGGAACATGCGTTTCTGAGTTGTGAGCATGTGGATTAGTGAACTTTCATCCACCAAAGAAGGCATATATTACACTTTGAAATATTTACTCTGACTTCATAAGTTTTTTGTATCACCAGGTTCTAAAATCGGACATTTGGCAGTAGAAAACACTCTTTGAGCGAATTCTCACCAATACACATGTAATTTACATTGTTTACATAACCATGGCATTCCGTATTCCGAACATGATTCATGCATCACCAATTCCTCAAACATGCATTTCTGAGCTGTGAACATGCGCATGCCAGATGTTTCAACCACCAAACAAGTTACTTATGCACTTTGAAATATTTCCTTGGACTTCGTTGCTTCTCCTATCACCAGTTTCAAGAATCACACTTTGATCACAGGAAAACACTCTTGGAGCGAATTCTACCCTAGAGATATGTAATTTGAATAGATTCCTTCAACATGATATTCCGTGTTCCGTACATGTTACATGCATGACGGATGCGACAAACATGCATTCCTGAGTTGTGAGCATGTGGATTACTGATTTTTCATCCTCTATAAAAGGAATAATTTCATATAGACTCGTGTACACATTTTCACAAGCTTTCCCTAACACAAGTTTCGAATTCGTGCATTTTTCACAGAAGAATACATCTGGAGTGTATTCAACCTAATAGATATATAATTTACATGAATTCCATCAACATGGCATTCCGGGTTCCGTACATGATACATGCATGACGGATTCGAGAAACATGCGTTTGTGAGTTGTGAGCATGTGGAATAGTGAACTTTCATCCACCAAAGAAGGCATATATTACACTTTGAAATATTTACTCTGACTTCATAAGTTTTTTGTATCACCAGGTTCTAAAATCGGACATTTGGCAGTAGAAAACACTCTTTGAGCGAATTCTCACCAATACACATGTAAATTACATTGTTTACATAACCATGGCATTCCGTATTCCGAACATGATTCATGCATCAACAATTCCTCAAATTGCATTTCTGAGCTGTGAACATGCGCATGACAGATATTTCAACCACCAAACATGTTACTTATGCACTTTTAAATAGTTCCTTGGACTTCGTTGCTTCTCCTATCACCAGTTTCAAGAATCACACTTTGATCACAGGAAAACCCTCTTGAAGCGAATTCTACCCTAGAGATATGTAATTTGTATAGATTCCTTCAACATGATATTCCGTGTTCCGTACATGTTACATGCATGACGGATTCGACAAACATGCATTCCTGAGTTGTGAGCATGTGGATTACTGATTTTTTATCCTCTATAAAAGGAATAATTTCATATAGACTCGTGTACACATTTTCACAAGCTTTCCCTAACACAAGTTTCGAATTCGTTCATTTTTCACAGAAGAATACTTCTGGAGTGTATTCAACCTAATAGATATATAATTTACATGAATTCCATCAACATGGCATTCCGGGTTCCGTACATGATACATGCATGACGGATTCGAGAAACATGCGTTTCTGAGTTGTGAGCATGTGGATTAGTGAACTTTCATCCACCAAAGAAGGCATATATTACACTTTGAAATATTTACTCTGACTTCATAAGTTTTTAGTATCACGAGGTTCTAAAATCGGACATTTGGCAGTAGAAAACACTCTTTTAGCGAATTCTCACCAATACACATGTAATTTATATTGTTTACATAACCATGGCATTCCGTATTCCGAACATGTTTCATGAATCACGGATTCCTCAAACATGCATTTCTGAGCTGTGAACATGCGCATGACAGGTTTTTCAACCAACAAACAAGGTACTTATGCACTTTGAAATATTTCCTTGGACTTCTTTGCTTCTCCTATCACCAGTTTCAAGAATCACACTTTGATCCGAGAAAAACATTCTTGGAGAGAATTCTACCCTATAGATATGTAATTTGAATAGATTCCTTCAACATGATATTCCGTGTTCCGTACATGTTACATGCATGACGGATTCGACAAACATGCATTCCTGAGTTGTGAGCATGTGGATTACTGATTTTTCATCCTCTATAAAAGGAATAATTTCTTATAGACTCGTGTACACATTTTCACCAGCTTTCCCAAACACAATTTTCGAATTCGTTCATTTTTCACAGAAGAATACTTCTGGAGTGTATTCAACCTAATAGATATATAATTTACATGAATTCCATCAACATGGCATTCCGGGTTCCGTACATGATACATGCATGACGGATTCGAGAAACATGCGTTTCTGAGATGTGAGCATGTGGATTATTGAACTTTCATCCACCAAAGAAGGCATATATTACACTTTGAAATATTTACTCTGACTTCATAAGTTTTTTGTATCACCAGGTTCTAAAATCGGACATTTGGCAGTAGAAAACACTCTTTGAGCGAATTCTCACCAATACACATGTAATTTACATTGTTTACATAACCATGGCATTCCGTATTCCGAACATGTTTCATGCATCACGGATTCCTCAAACATGCATTTCTGAGCTGTGAACATGCGCATGACAGATGTTTCAACCACCAAACAAGTTACATATTCACTTTGAAATAGTTCCTTTTACTTCGTTGCTTCTCCTATCACCAGTTTTAAGAATCACACTTTGATCCCAGAAAAACCATCTTGGAGCGAATTCTACCCTAGAGATATGTAATTTGAATAGATTCCTTCAACATGATATTCCGTTTTCCGTACATGTTACATGCATGACGGATTCGACAAACATGCATTTCTGAGTTGTGAGCATGTGGATTACTGATTTTTCATCCTCTATAAAAGGAATAATTTCATATAGACTCATGTACACATTTTCACAAGCTTTCCTTAACACTAGATTCGAATTCGTTCATTTTCCACAGAAGAATACCTCTGGAGTGTATTCAACCTAATAGATATATAATTTACATGAATTCCATCAACCAGGCATTCCGGGTTCCGTACATGATACATGCATGACGGATTCGATAAACATGTGTTTCTGAGTTGTGAGCATGTGGATTAGTGAACTTTCATCCACCAAAGGAGGCATATATTACACTTTGAACCATTTACTCTGACTTCATAAGTTTTTTGTATCACCAGGTTCTAAAATCGGATATTTGGGAGTAGAAAACCCTCTTTGGGCGAATTCTCACCAATACACATGTAATTTACATTGTTTACATAACCATGGCATTCCGTATTCCG
Source organism: Vicugna pacos (assembly GCF_048564905.1). Classification (NCBI taxonomy): domain Eukaryota; kingdom Metazoa; phylum Chordata; class Mammalia; order Artiodactyla; family Camelidae; genus Vicugna; species Vicugna pacos. The sequence goes on along the minus strand of NW_027328741.1, from coordinate 67,793,112 downwards.
AACATGATTCATGCATCACCAATTCCTCAAATTGAATTTCTGAGCTGTGAACATGCGCATGCCAGATGTTTCAACCACCAAACAATTTACTTATGCACTTTGAAATATTTCCTTGGACTTCGTTGCTTCTCCTATCACTAGTTTCAAGAATCACACTTTGATCCCAGAAAAACCCTCTTGGAGCGAATTCTACCCTAGAGATATGTAATTTGAATAGAATCCTTCAACATAATATTCCGTGTTCCGTACATGTTACATGCATGATGGATTCGACAAACATGCATTCCTGAGTTGTGAGCTTGTGGATTACTGATTTTTCATCCTCTAAAAAAGGAATAATTTCATATAGACTCGTGTACACATTTTCACAAGCTTTTCCTAACACAAGTTTCTAATTCGTTCATTTTTCACAGAAGAATACTTCTGGAGTGTATTCAACCTAATAGATATATAATTTACATGAATTCCATCAACATGGCATTCCGGGTTCCGTACATGATACATGCATGACGGATTCGAGAAACATGCGTTTCTGAGATGTGAGCATGTGGATTATTGAACTTTCATCCACCAAAGAAGGCATATATTACACTTTGAAATATTTACTCTGACTTCATAAGTTTTTTGTATCACCAGGTTCTAAAATCGGACATTTGGCAGTAGAAAACACTCTTTGAGCGAATTCTCACCAATACACATGTAATTTACACTGTTTACATAACCATGGCATTCCGTATTCCGAACATGTTTCATGCATCACGGATTCCTCAAACATACATTTCTGAGCTGTGAACATGCGCATGACAGATGTTTCAACCACCAAACAAGTTACATATTCACTTTGAAATAGTTCCTTTTACTTCGTTGCTTCTCCTATCACCAGTTTTAAGAATCACACTTTGATCCCAGAAAAACCGTCTTGGAGCGAATTCTACCCTAGAGATATGTAATTTGAATAGATTCCTTCAACATGATATTCCGTGTTCCGTACATGTTACATGCATGACGGATTCGACAAACATGCATTTCTGAGTTGTGAGCATGTGGATTACTGATTTTTCATCCTCTATAAAAGGAATAATTTCATATAGACTCGTGTACACATTTTCACAAGCTTTCCTTAACACTAGATTCGAATTCGTTCATTTTCCACAGAAGAATACCTCTGGAGTGTATTCAACCTAATAGATATATAATGTACATGAATTCCATCAACCAGGCATTCCGGGTTCCGTACATGATACATGCATGACGGATTCGATAAACATGTGTTTCTGAGTTGTGAGCATGTGGATTAGTGAACTTTCATCCACCAAAGGAGGCATATATTACACTTTGAAACATTTACTCTGACTTCATAAGTTTTTTGTATCACCAGGTTCTAAAATCGGATATTTGGGAGTAGAAAACCCTCTTTGGGCGAATTCTCACCAATACACATGTAATTTACATTGTTTACATAACCATGGCATTCCGTATTCCGAACATGATTCATGCATCACCAATTCCTCAAATTGAATTTCTGAGCTGTGAACATGCGCATGCCAGATGTTTCAACCACCAAACAATTTACTTATGCACTTTGAAATATTTCCTTGGACTTCGTGGCTTCTCCTATCACCAGTTTCAAGAATCACACTTTGATCCCAGAAAAACCCTCTTGGAGCGAATTCTACCCTAGAGATATGTAATTTGAATAGATTCCTTCAACATGATATTCCGTGTTCCGTACATGTTACATGCATGACGGATTCGACAAACATGCATTCCTGAGCTGTGAGCTTGTGGATTACTGATTTTTCATCCTCTATAAAAGGAATAATTTCATATACACTCGTGTATACATTTTCACAAGCTTTCCCTAACAGAAGATTCGAAGTCGTTCATTTTTCACAGAAGAATACTTCTGGAGTGTATTCAACCTAATAGATATATAATTTACATGAATTCCATCAACATGGCATTCCGGGTTCCGTACATGATACATGCATGACGGATTCGAGAAACATGCGTTTCTGAGTTGTGAGCATGTGGATTAGTGAACTTTCATCCACCAAAGAAGGCATATATTACACTTTGAAATATTTACTCTGACTTCATAAGTTTTTAGTATCACGAGGTTCTAAAATCGGACATTTGGCAGTAGAAAACACTCTTTTAGCGAATTCTCACCAATACACATGTAATTTATATTGTTTACATAACCATGGGATTCCGTATTCCGAACATGTTTCATGAATCACGGATTCCTCAAACATGCATTTCTGAGCTGTGAACATGCACATGACAGATTTTTCAACCACCAAACAAGGTACTTATGCACTTTGAAATATTTCCTTGGACTTCTTTGCTTCTCCTATCACCAGTTTCAAGAATCACACTTTGATCCGAGAAAAACCCTCTTGGAGCGAATTCTACCCTATAGATATGTAATTTGAATAGATTCCTTCAACATGTTATTCCGTGTTCCGTACATGTTACATGCATGACGGATTCGACAAACATGCATTCCTGAGTTGTGAGCATGTGGATTACTGATTTTTCATCCTCTATAAAAGGAATAATTTCTTATAGACTCGTGTACACATTTTCACCAGCTTTCCCAAACACAATTTTCGAATTCGTTCATTTTTCACAGAAGAATACTTCTGGAGTGTATTCAACCTAATAGATATATAATTTACATGAATTCCATCAACATGGCATTCCGGGTTCCGTACATGATACATGCATGACGGATTCGAGAAACATGCGTTTCTGAGATGTGAGCATGTGGATTATTGAACTTTCATCCACCAAAGAAGGCATATATTACACTTTGAAATTTTTACTCTGACTTCATAAGTTTTTTGTATCACCAGGTTCTAAAATCGGACATTTGGCAGTAGAAAACACTCTTTGAGCGAATTCTCACCAATACACATGTAATTTGCATTGTTTACATAACCATGGCATTCCGTATTCCGAACATGATTCATGCATCACCAATTCCTCAAATTGAATTTCTGAGCTGTGAACATGCGCATGCCAGATGTTTCAACCACCAAACAATTTACTTATGCACTTTGAAATATTTCCTTGGACGTCGTTGCTTCTCCTATCACCAGTTTCAAGAATCACACTTTGATCCCAGAAAAACCCTCTTGGAGCGAATTCTACCCTAGAGATATGTAATTTGAATACATTCCTTCAACATGATATTCCGTGTTCCGTACATGTTACATGCATGACGGATTCGACAAACATGCATTCCTGAGTTGTGAGCTTGTGGATTACTGATTTTTCATCCTCTATAAAAGGAATAATTTCATATACACTCGTGTATACATTTTCACAAGCTTTCCCTAACAGAAGATTCGAAGTCGTTCATTTTTCACAGAAGAATACTTCTGGAGTGTATTCAACCTAATAGATATATAATTTACATGAATTCCATCAACATGGCATTCCGGGTTCCGTACATGATACATGCATGACGGATTCGAGAAACATGCGTTTCTGAGTTGTGAGCATGTGGATTAGTGAACTTTCATCCACCAAAGAAGGCATATATTACACTTTGAAATATTTACTCTGACTTCATAAGTTTTTAGTATCACGAGGTTCTAAAATCGGACATTTGGCAGTAGAAAACACTCTTTTAGCGAATTCTCACCAATACACATGTAATTTATATTGTTTACATAAATATGGCATTCCGTATTCCGAACATGTTTCATGAATCACGGATTCCTCAAACATGCATTTCTGAGCTGTGAACATGCGCATGACAGATTTTTCAACCACCAAACAAGGTACTTATGCACTTTGAAATATTTCCTTGGACTTCTTTGCTTCTCCTATCACCAGTTTCAAGAATCACACTTTGATCCGAGAAAAACCCTCTTGGAGCGAATTCTACCCTATAGATATGTAATTTGAATAGATTCCTTCAACATGATATTCCGTGTTCCGTACATGTTACATGCATGACGGATTCGACAAACATGCATTCCTGAGTTGTGAGCATGTGGATTACTGATTTTTCATCCTCTATAAAAGGAATAATTTCTTATAGACTCGTGTACACATTTTCACCAGCTTTCCCAAACACAATTTTCGAATTCGTTCATTTTTCACAGAAGAATACTTCTGGAGTATATTCAACCTAATAGATATATAATGTACATGAATTCCATCAACATGGCATTCCGGGTTCCGTACATGATACATGCATGACGGATTCGAGAAAGATGCGTTTCTGAGTTGTGAGCATGTGGATTAGTGAACTTTCATCCACCAAAGAAGGCATATTTTACACATTGAAACATTTACTCTGACTTCATAAGTTTTTTGTATCACCAGGTTCTAAAATCGGACATTTGGCAGTAGAAAACACTCTTTGAGCGAATTCTCACCAATACACATGTAATTTACATTGTTTACATAACCATGGCATTCCGTATTCTGAACATGTTTCATGCATCACCAATTCCTCAAATTGCATTTCTGAGCTGTGAACATGCACATGACAGATATTTCAACCACAAAACAAGTTATTTATGCACTTTGAAATAGTTCCTTGGACTTCGATGCTTCTCCTATCACCAGTTTCAAGAATCACACTTTGATCACAGGGAAAAGCTCTTGGAGCGAATTCTACCCTAGAGATATGTAATTTGAATAGAATCCTTCAACATAATATTCCGTGTTCCGTACATGTTACATGCATGATGGATTCGACAAACATGCATTCCTGAGTTGTGAGCATGTGGATTACTGATTTTTCATCCTCTAAAAAAGGACTAATTTCATATAGACTCGTGTACACATTTTCACAAGCTTTTCCTAACACAAGTTTCTAATTCGTTCATTTTTCACAGAAGAATACTTCTGGAGTGTATTCAACCTAATAGATATATAATTTACATGAATTCCATCAACATGGCATTCCGGGTTCCGTACATGATACATGCATGACGGATTCGAGAAACATGCGTTTCTGAGATGTGAGCATGTGGATTATTGAACTTTCATCCACCAAAGAAGGCATATATTACACTTTGAAATATTTACTCTGACTTCATAAGTTTTTTGTATCACCAGGTTCTAAAATCGGACATTTGGCAGTAGAAAACACTCTTTGAGCGAATTCTCACCAATACACATGTAATTTACATTGTTTACATAACCATGGCATTCCGTATTCCGAACATGTTTCATGCATCACGGATTCCTCAAACATACATTTCTGAGCTGTGAACATGCGCATGACAGATGTTTCAACCACCAAACAAGTTACATTTTCACTTTGAATTAGTTCCTTTTACTTCGTTGCTTCTCCTATCACCAGTTTCAAGAATCACACTTTGATCCCAGAAAAACCATCTTGGAGCGAATTCTACCCTAGAGATATGTAATTTGAATAGATTCCTTCAACATGATATTCCGTGTTCCGTACATGTTACATGCATGACGGATTCGACAAACATGCATTCCTGAGTTGTGAGCATGTGGATTACTGATTTTTCATCCTCTATAAAAGGAATAATTTCATATAGACTCGTGTACACATTTTCACCAGCTTTCCCAAACACAATTTTCGAATTCGTTCATTTTTCACAGAAGAATACTTCTGGAGTATATTCAACCTAATAGATATATAATGTACATGAATTCCATCAACATGGCATTCCGGGTTCCGTACATGATACATGCATGACGGATTCGAGAAAGATGCGTTTCTGAGTTGTGAGCATGTGGATTAGTGAACTTTCATCCACCAAAGAAGGCATATATTACACATTGAAACATTTACTATGACTGCATAAGTTTTTTGTATCACCAGGTTCTAAAATCGGACATTTGGCAGTAGAAAACACTCTTTGAGCGAATTCTCACCAATACACATGTAATTTACATTGTTTACATAACCATGGCATTCCGTATTCTGAACATGTTTCATGCATCACGGATTCCTCCAACATGCATTTCTGAGCTGTGAACATGCGCATGACAGATGTTTCAACCACCAAACAAGTTACTTATGCACTTTGAAATATTTCCTTGGACTTCGTTGCTTCTCCTATCACCAGTTTCAAGAATCACACTTTGATCCCAGAAAAACACTCTAGGAGCGAATTCTACCCTAGAGATATGTAATTTGAATAGAATCCTTCAACATGATATTCCGTGTTCCGTACATGTTACATGCATGTTGGATTCGACAAACATGCATTCCTGAGTTGTGAGCATGTGGATTACTGATTTTTCATCCTCTAAAAAAGGAATAATTTCATATAGCCTCGTGTACACATTTTCACAAGCTTTCCCTGACACAAGTTTCTAATTCGTTCATTTTTCACAGAAGAATACTTCTGGAGTGTATTCAACCTAATAGATATATAATTTACATGAATTCCATCAACATGGTATTCCGGGTTCCGTACATGATACATGCATGACGAATTCGAGAAACATGCGTTTCTGAGTTGTGAGCATTTGGATTAGTGAACTTTCATCCACCAAGGAAGGCATATATTACACTTTGAAATTTTTACTCTGACTTCATAAGTTTTTTGTATCACCAGGTTCTAAAATCGGACATTTGGCAGTAGAAAACACTCTTTGAGCGAATTCTCACCAATACACATGTAATTTACATTGTTTACATAACCATGGCATTCCGTATTCCGAACATGTTTCATGCATCCCGGATTCCTCAAACATACATTTCTGAGCTGTGAACATGCGCATGACAGATTTTTCAACCACCAAACAAGTTACATATTCAGTTTGAAATAGTTCCTTTTACTTCGTTGCTTCTCCTATCACCAGTTTCAAGAATCACACTTTGATCCCAGAAAAACCATCTTGGAGTGAATTCTACCCTAGAGATATGTAATTTGAATAGATTCCTTCAACATGATATTCCGTGTTCCGTACATGTTACATGCATGACGGATTCGACAAACATGCATTCCTGAGTTGTGAGCATGTGGATTACTGATTTTTCATCCTCTATAAAAGGAATAATTTCATATAGACTCGTGTACACATTTTCACAAGCTTTCCCTAACACAAGTTTCGAATTCGTTCATTTTTCACAGAAGAATACTTCTGGAGTGTATTCAACCTAATAGATATTTAATTTACATGAATTCCATCAACATGGCATTCCGGGTTCCGTACATTATACATGCATGACGGATTCGAGAAACATGCGTTTCTGAGTTGTGAGCATGTGGATTAGTGAACTTTCATCCACCAAAGAAGGCATATATTACACTTTGAATCATTTACTCTGACTTCATAAGTTTTTTGTATCACCAGGTTCTAAAATCGGACATTTGGCAGTAGAAAACACTCTTTGAGCGAATTCTCACCAATACACATGTAATTTACATTGTTTACATAACCATGGCATTCCGTATTCCGAACATGATTCATGCATCACCAATTCCTCAAATTGCATTTCTGAGCTGTGAACATGCACATGACAGATATTTCAACCACAAAACAAGTTACTTATGCACTTTGAAATAGTTCCTTGGACTTCGATGCTTCTCCTATCACCAGTTTCAAGAATCACACTTTGATCACAGGGAAACGCTCTTGGAGCGAATTCTACCCTAGAGATATGTAATTTGAATAGAATCCTTCAACATGATATTCCGTGTTCCGTACATGTTACATGCATGATGGATTCGACAAACATGCATTCCTGAGTTGTGAGCATGTGGATTACTGATTTTTCATCCTCTAAAAAAGGAATAATTTCATATAGACTCGTGTACACATTTTCACAAGCTTTTCCTAACACAAGTTTCTAATTCATTCATTTTTCACAGAAGAATACTTCTGGAGTGTATTCAACCTAATAGATATATAATTTACATGAATTCCATCAACATGGCATTCCGGGTCCCGTACATGATACATGCATGACGGATTCGAGAAACATGCGTTTCTGAGATGTGAGCATGTGGATTATTGAACTTTCATCCACCAAAGAAGGCATATATTACACTTTGAAATATTTACTCTGACTTCATAAGTTTTTTGTATCACCAGGTTCTAAAATCGGACATTTGGCAGTAGAAAACACTCTTTGAGCGAATTCTCACCAATACACATGTAATTTGCATTGTTTACATAACCATGGCATTCCGTATTCCGAACATGATTCATGCATCACCAATTCCTCAAATTGAATTTCTGAGCTGTGAACATGCGCATGCCAGATGTTTCAACCACCAAACAATTTACTTATGCACTTTGAAATATTTCCTTGGACGTCGTTGCTTCTCCTATCACCAGTTTCAAGAATCACACTTTGATCCGAGAAAAACCCTCTTGGAGCGAATTCTACCCTATAGATATGTAATTTGAATAGATTCCTTCAACATGATATTCCGTGTTCCGTACATGTTACATGCATGACGGATTCGACAAACATGCATTCCTGAGTTGTGAGCATGTGGATTACTGATTTTTCATCCTCTATAAAAGGAATAATTTCTTATAGACTCGTGTACACATTTTCACCAGCTTTCCCAAACACAATTTTTGAATTCGTTCATTTTTCACAGAAGAATACTTCTGGAGTATATTCAACCTAATACATATATAATGTACATGAATTCCATCAACATGGCATTCCGGGTTCCGTACATGATACATGCATGACGGATTCGAGAAAGATGCGTTTCTGAGTTGTGAGCATGTGGATTAGTGAACTTTCATCCACCAAAGAAGGCATATATTACACATTGAAACATTTACTCTGACTGCATAAGTTTTTTGTATCACCAGGTTCTAAAATCGGACATTTGGCAGTAGAAAACACTCTTTGAGCGAATTCTTACCAATACACATGTAATTTACATTGTTTACATAACCATGGCATTCCGTATTCTGAACATGTTTCATGCATCACCAATTCCTCAAATTGAATTTCTGAGCTGTGAACATGCACATGACAGATATTTCAACCACAAAACAAGTTACTTATGCACTTTGAAATATTTCCTTGGACTTCGATGCTTCTCCTATCACCAGTTTCAAGAATCACACTTTGATCACAGGGAAACGCTCTTGGAGCGAATTCTACCCTAGAGATATGTAATTTGAATAGAATCCTTCAACATAATATTCCGTGTTCCGTACATGTTACATGCATGATGGATTCGACAAACATGCATTCCTGAGTTGTGAGCATGTGGATTACTGATTTTTCATCCTCTAAAAAGGAATAATTTCATATAGACTCGTGTACACATTTTCACAAGCTTTTCCTAACACAAGTTTCTAATTCGTTCATTTTTCACAGAAGAATACTTCTGGAGTGTATTCAACCTAATAGATATATAATTTACATGAATTCCATCAACATGGCATTCCGGGTTCCGTACATGATACATGCATGACGGATTCGAGAAACATGCGTTTCTGAGATGTGAGCATGTGGATTATTGAACTTTCATCCACCAAAGAAGGCATATATTACACTTTGAAATATTTACTCTGACTTCATAAGTTTTTTGTATCACCAGGTTCTAAAATCGGACATTTGGCAGTAGAAAACACTCTTTGAGCGAATTCTCACCAATACACATGTAATTTACATTGTTTACATAACCATGGCATTCCGTATTCCGAACATGTTTCATGCATCACGGATTCCTCAAACATACATTTCTGAGCTGTGAACATGCGCATGACAGATGTTTCAACCACCAAACAAGTTACATATTCACTTTGAAATAGTTCCTTTTACTTCGTTGCTTCTCCTATCACCAGTTTTAAGAATCACACTTTGATCCCAGAAAAACCATCTTGGAGCGAATTCTACCCTAGAGATATGTAATTTGAATAGATTCCTTCAACATGATATTCCGTGTTCCGTACATGTTACATGCATGACGGATTCGACAAACATGCATTTCTGAGTTGTGAGCATGTGGATTACTGATTTTTCATCCTCTATAAAAGGAATAATTTCATATAGACTCGTGTACACATTTTCACAAGCTTTCCTTAACACTAGATTCGAATTCGTTCATTTTCCACAGAAGAATACCTCTGGAGTGTATTCAACCTAATAGATATATAATGTACATGAATTCCATCAACCAGGCATTCCGGGTTCCGTACATGATACATGCATGACGGATTCGATAAACATGTGTTTCTGAGTTGTGAGCATGTGGATTAGTGAACTTTCATCCACCAAAGGAGGCATATATTACACTTTGAAACATTTACTCTGACTTCATAAGTTTTTTGTATCACCAGGTTCTAAAATCGGATATTTGGGAGTAGAAAACCCTCTTTGGGCGAATTCTCACCAATACACATGTAATTTACATTGTTTACATAACCATGGCATTCCGTATTCCGAACATGATTCATGCATCACCAATTCCTCAAATTGAATTTCTGAGCTGTGAACATGCGCATGCCAGATGTTTCAACCACCAAACAATTTACTTATGCACTTTGAAATATTTCCTTGGACTTCGTTGCTTCTCCTATCACCAGTTTCAAGAATCACACTTTGATCCCAGAAAAACCCTCTTGGAGCGAATTCTACCCTAGAGATATGTAATTTGAATAGATTCCTTCAACATGATATTCCGTGTTCCGTACATGTTACATGCATGACGGATTCGACAAACATGCATTCCTGAGCTGTGAGCTTGTGGATTACTGATTTTTCATCCTCTATAAAAGGAATAATTTCATATACACTCGTGTATACATTTTCACAAGCTTTCCCTAACAGAAGATTCGAAGTCGTTCATTTTTCACAGAAGAATACTTCTGGAGTGTATTCAAGCTAATAGATATATAATTTACATGAATTCCATCAACATGGCATTCCGGGTTCCGTACATGATACATGCATGACGGATTCGAGAAACATGCGTTTCTGAGTTGTGAGCATGTGGATTAGTGAACTTTCATCCACCAAAGAAGGCATATATTACACTTTGAATTATTTACTCTGACTTCATAAGTTTTTAGTATCACGAGGTTCTAAAATCGGACATTTGGCAGTAGAAAACACTCTTTTAGCGAATTCTCATCAATACACATGTAATTTATATTGTTTACATAACCATGGCATTCCGTATTCCGAACATGTTTCATGAATCACGGATTCCTCAAACATGCATTTCTGAGCTGTGAACATGCACATGACAGATTTTTCAACCACCAAACAAGGTACTTATGCACTTTGAAATATTTCCTTGGACTTCTTTGCTTCTCCTATCACCAGTTTCAAGAATCACACTTTGATCCGAGAAAAACCCTCTTGGAGCGAATTCTACCCTATAGATATGTAATTTGAATAGATTCCTTCAACATGTTATTCCGTGTTCCGTACATGTTACATGCATGACGGATTCGACAAACATGCATTCCTGAGTTGTGAGCATGTGGATTACTGATTTTTCATCCTCTATAAAAGGAATAATTTCTTATAGACTCGTGTACACATTTTCACCAGCTTTCCCAAACACAATTTTCGAATTCGTTCATTTTTCACAGAAGAATACTTCTGGAGTGTATTCAACCTAATAGATATATAATTTACATGAATTCCATCAACATGGCATTCCGGGTTCCGTACATGATACATGCATGACGGATTCGAGAAACATGCGTTTCTGAGATGTGAGCATGTGGATTATTGAACTTTCATCCACCAAAGAAGGCATATATTACACTTTGAAATTTTTACTCTGACTTCATAAGTTTTTTGTATCACCAGGTTCTAAAATCGGACATTTGGCAGTAGAAAACACTCTTTGAGCGAATTCTCACCAATACACATGTAATTTGCATTGTTTACATAACCATGGCATTCCGTATTCCGAACATGATTCATGCATCACCAATTCCTCAAATTGAATTTCTGAGCTGTGAACATGCGCATGCCAGATGTTTCAACCACCAAACAATTTACTTATGCACTTTGAAATATTTCCTTGGACGTCGTTGCTTCTCCTATCACCAGTTTCAAGAATCACACTTTGATCCCAGAAAAACCCTCTTGGAGCGAATTCTACCCTAGAGATATGTAATTTGAATAGATTCCTTCAACATGATATTCCGTGTTCCGTACATGTTACATGCATGACGGATTCGACAAACATGCATTCCTGAGTTGTGAGCTTGTGGATTACTGATTTTTCATCCTCTATAAAAGGAATAATTTCATATACACTCGTGTATACATTTTCACAAGCTTTCCCTAACAGAAGATTCGAAGTCGTTCATTTTTCACAGAAGAATACTTCTGGAGTGTATTCAACCTAATAGATATATAATTTACATGAATTCCATCAACATGGCATTCCGGGTTCCGTACATGATACATGCATGACGGATTCGAGAAACATGCGTTTCTGAGTTGTGAGCATGTGGATTAGTGAACTTTCATCCACCAAAGAAGGCATATATTACACTTTGAAATATTTACTCTGACTTCATAAGTTTTTAGTATCACGAGGTTCTAAAATCGGACATTTGGCAGTAGAAAACACTCTTTTAGCGAATTCTCACCAATACACATGTAATTTATATTGTTTACATAACCATGGCATTCCGTATTCCGAACATGTTTCATGAATCACGGATTCCTCAAACATGCATTTCTGAGCTGTGAACATGCGCATGACAGATTTTTCAACCACCAAACAAGGTACTTATGCACTTTGAAATATTTCCTTGGACTTCTTTGCTTCTCCTATCACCAGTTTCAAGAATCACACTTTGATCCGAGAAAAACCCTCTTGGAGCGAATTCTACCCTATAGATATGTAATTTGAATAGATTCCTTCAACATGATATTCCGTGTTCCGTACATGTTACATGCATGACGGATTCGACAAACATGCATTCCTGAGTTGTGAGCATGTGGATTACTGATTTTTCATCCTCTATAAAAGGAATAATTTCTTATAGACTCGTGTACACATTTTCACCAGCTTTCCCAAACACAATTTTCGAATTCGTTCATTTTTCACAGAAGAATACTTCTGGAGTATATTCAACCTAATACATATATAATGTACATGAATTCCATCAACATGGCATTCCGGGTTCCGTACATGATACATGCATGACGGATTCGAGAAAGATGCGTTTCTGAGTTGTGAGCATGTGGATTAGTGAACTTTCATCCACCAAAGGAGGCATATATTACACTTTGAAACATTTACTCTGACTTCATAAGTTTTTTGTATCACCAGGTTCTAAAATCGGACATTTGGCAGTAGAAAACACTCTTTGAGCGAATTCTCACCAATACACATGTAATTTACATTGTTTACATAACCATGGCATTCCGTATTCTGAACATGTTTCATGCATCACCAATTCCTCAAATTGCATTTCTGAGCTGTGAACATGCACATGACAGATATTTCAACCACAAAACAAGTTATTTATGCACTTTGAAATAGTTCCTTGGACTTCGATGCTTCTCCTATCACCAGTTTCAAGAATCACACTTTGATCACAGGGAAAAGCTCTTGGAGCGAATTCTACCCTAGAGATATGTAATTTGAATAGAATCCTTCAACATAATATTCCGTGTTCCGTACATGTTACATGCATGATGGATTCGACAAACATGCATTCCTGAGTTGTGAGCATGTGGATTACTGATTTTTCATCCTCTAAAAAAGGAATAATTTCATATAGACTCGTGTACACATTTTCACAAGCTTTTCCTAACACAAGTTTCTAATTCGTTCATTTTTCACAGAAGAATACTTCTGGAGTGTATTCAACCTAATAGATATATAATTTACATGAATTCCATCAACATGGCATTCCGGGTTCCGTACATGATACATGCATGACGGATTCGAGAAACATGCGTTTCTGAGATGTGAGCATGTGGATTATTGAACTTTCATCCACCAAAGAAGGCATATATTACACTTTGAAATATTTACTCTGACTTCATAAGTTTTTTGTATCACCAGGTTCTAAAATCGGACATTTGGCAGTAGAAAACACTCTTTGAGCGAATTCTCACCAATACACATGTAATTTACATTGTTTACATAACCATGGCATTCCGTATTCCGAACATGTTTCATGCATCACGGATTCCTCAAACATACATTTCTGAGCTGTGAACATGCGCATGACAGATGTTTCAACCACCAAACAAGTTACATATTCACTTTGAAATAGTTCCTTTTACTTCGTTGCTTCTCCTATCACCAGTTTTAAGAATCACACTTTGATCCCAGAAAAACCATCTTGGAGCGAATTCTACCCTAGAGATATGTAATTTGAATAGATTCCTTCAACATCATATTCCGTGTTCCGTACATGTTACATGCATGACGGATTCGACAAACATGCATTTCTGAGTTGTGAGCATGTGGATTACTGATTTTTCATCCTCTATAAAAGGAATAATTTCATATAGACTCGTGTACACATTTTCACAAGCTTTCCTTAACACTAGATTCGAATTCGTTCATTTTCCACAGAAGAATACCTCTGGAGTGTATTCAACCTAATAGATATATAATTTACATGAATTCCATCAACCAGGCATTCCGGGTTCCGTACATGATACATGCATGACGGATTCGATAAACATGTGTTTCTGAGTTGTGAGCATGTGGATTAGTGAACTTTCATCCACCAAAGGAGGCATATATTACACTTTGAAACATTTACTCTGACTTCATAAGTTTTTTGTATCACCAGGTTCTAAAATCGGATATTTGGGAGTAGAAAACCCTCTTTGGGCGAATTCTCACCAATACACATGTAATTTACATTGTTTACATAAACATGGCATTCCGTATTCCGAACATGATTCATGCATCACCAATTCCTCAAATTGAATTTCTGAGCTGTGAACATGCGCATGCCAGATGTTTCAACCACCAAACAATTTACTTATGCACTTTGAAATATTTCCTTGGACTTCGTTGCTTCTCCTATCACCAGTTTCAAGAATCACACTTTGATCCCAGAAAAACCCTCTTGGAGCGAAATCTACCCTAGAGATATGTAATTTGAATAGATTCCTTCAACATGATATTCCGTGTTCCGTACATGTTACATGCATGACGGATTCGACAAACATGCATTCCTGAGCTGTGAGCTTGAGGATTACTGATTTTTCATCCTCTATAAAAGGAATAATTTCATATACACTCGTGTATACATTTTCACAAGCTTTCCCTATCAGAAGATTCGAAGTCGTTCATTTTTCACAGAAGAATACTTCTGGAGTGTATTCAACCTAATAGATATATAATTTACATGAATTCTTCAACATGGCATTCCGGGTTCCGTACATGATACATGCATGACGGATTCGAGAAACATGCGTTTCTGAGTTGTGAGCATGTGGATTAGTGAACTTTCATCCACCAAAGAAGGCATATATTACACTTTGAAATATTTACTCTGACTTCATAAGTTTTTAGTATCACGAGGTTCTAAAATCGGACATTTGGCAGTAGAAAACACTCTTTTAGCGAATTCTCACCAATACACATGTAATTTATATTGTTTACATAACCATGGCATTCCGTATTCCGAACATGATTCGTGCATCACGGATTCCTCAAACATGCATTTCTGAGCTGTGAACATGCACATGACAGATTTTTCAACCACCAAACAAGGTACTTATGCACTTTGAAATATTTCCTTGGACTTCTTTGCTTCTCCTATCACCAGTTTCAAGAATCACACTTTGATCCGAGAAAAACCCTCTTGGAGCGAATTCTACCCTATAGATATGTAATTTGAATAGATTCCTTCAACATGTTATTCCGTGTTCCGTACATGTTACATGCATGATGGATTCGACAAACATGCATTCCTGAGTTGTGAGCATGTGGATTACTGATTTTTCATCCTCTATAAAAGGAATAATTTCATATAGACTCGTGTACACATTTTCACCAGCTTTCCCAAACGCAATTTTCGAATTCGTTCATTTTTCACAGAAGAATACTTCTGGAGTGTATTACACCTAATAGATATATAATTTACATGAATTCCATCAACATGGCATTCCGGGTTCCGTACATGATACATGCATGACGGATTCGAGAAACATGCGTTTCTGAGATGTGAGCATGTGGATTATTGAACTTTCATCCACCAAAGAAGGCATATATTACACTTTGAAATATTTACTCTGACTTCATAAGTTTTTTGTATCACCAGGTTCTAAAATCGGACATTTGGCAGTAGAAAACACTCTTTGAGCGAATTCTCACCAATACACATGTAATTTATATTGTTTACATAACCATGGCATTCCGTATTCCGAACATGTTTCATGAATCACGGATTCCTCAAACATGCATTTCTGAGCTGTGAACATGCGCATGACATATTTTTCAACCACCAAACAAGGTACTTATGCACTTTGAAATATTTCCTTGGACTTCTTTGCTTCTCCTATCACCAGTTTCAAGAATCACACTTTGATCCGAGAAAAACCCTCTTGGAGCGAATTCTACCCTATAGATATGTTATTTGAATAGATTCCTTCAACATGATATTCCGTGTTCCGTACATGTTACATGCATGACGGATTCGACAAACATGCATTCCTGAGTTGTGAGCATGTGGATTACTGATTTTTCATCCTCTATAAAAGGAATAATTTCTTATAGACTCGTGTACACATTTTCACCAGCTTTCCCAAACACAATTTTCGAATTCGTTCATTTTTCACAGAAGAATACTTCTGGAGTATATTCAACCTAATACATATATAATGTACATGAATTCCATCAACATGGCATTCCGGGTTCCGTACATGATACATGCATGACGGATTTGATAAACATGTGTTTCTGAGTTGTGAGCATGTGGATTAGTGAACTTTCATCCACCAAAGGAGGCATATATTACACTTTGAAACATTTACTCTGACTTCATAAGTTTTTTGTATCACCAGGTTCTAAAATCGGACATTTGGCAGTAGAAAACACTCTTTGAGCGAATTCTCACCAATACACATGTAATTAACATTGTTTACATAACCATGGCATTCCGTATTCTGAACATGTTTCATGCATCACCAATTCCTCAAATTGCATTTCTGAGCTGTGAACATGCACATGACAGATATTTCAACCACAAAACAAGTTATTTATGCACTTTGAAATAGTTCCTTGGACTTCGATGCTTCTCCTATCACCAGTTTCAAGAATCACACTTTGATCACAGGGAAAAGCTCTTGGAGCGAATTCTACCCTAGAGATATGTAATTTGAATAGAATCCTTCAACATAATATTCCGTGTTCCGTACATGTTACATGCATGATGGATTCGACAAACATGCATTCCTGAGTTGTGAGCATGTGGATTACTGATTTTTCATCCTCTAAAAAAGGAATAATTTCATATAGACTCGTGTACACATTTTCACAAGCTTTTCCTAACACAAGTTTCTAATTCGTTCATTTTTCACAGAAGAATACTTCTGGAGTGTATTCAACCTAATAGATATATAATTTACATGAATTCCATCAACATGGCATTCCGGGTTCCGTACATGATACATGCATGACGGATTCGAGAAACATGCGTTTCTGAGATGTGAGCATGTGGATTATTGAACTTTCATCCACCAAAGAAGGCATATATTACACTTTGAAATATTTACTCTGACTTCATAAGTTTTTTGTATCACCAGGTTCTAAAATCGGACATTTGGCAGTAGAAAACACTCTTTGAGCGAATTCTCACCAATACACATGTAATTTACATTGTTTACATAACCATGGCATTCCGTATTCCGAACATGTTTCATGCATCACGGATTCCTCAAACATACATTTCTGAGCTGTGAACATGCGCATGACAGATGTTTCAACCACCAAACAAGTTACATATTCACTTTGAAATAGTTCCTTTTACTTCGTTGCTTCTCCTATCACCAGTTTTAAGAATCACACTTTGATCCCAGAAAAACCATCTTGGAGCGAATTCTACCCTAGAGATATGTAATTTGAATAGATTCCTTCAACATGATATTCCGTGTTCCGTACATGTTACATGCATGACGGATTCGACAAACATGCATTTCTGAGTTGTGAGCATGTGGATTACTGATTTTTCATCCTCTATAAAAGGAATAATTTCATATAGACTCGTGTACACATTTTCACAAGCTTTCCTTAACACTAGATTCGAATTCGTTCATTTTCCACAGAAGAATACCTCTGGAGTGTATTCAACCTAATAGATATATAATTTACATGAATTCCATCAACCAGGCATTCCGGGTTCCGTACATGATACATGCATGACGGATTCGATAAACATGTGTTTCTGAGTTGTGAGCATGTGGATTAGTGAACTTTCATCCACCAAAGGAGGCATATATTACACTTTGAAACATTTACTCTGACTTCATAAGTTTTTTGTATCACCAGGTTCTAAAATCGGATATTTGGGAGTAGAAAACACTCTTTGGGCGAATTCTCACCAATACATATGTAATTTACAATGTTTACATAACCATGGCATTCCGTATTCCCAACATGATTCATGCATCACCAATTCCTCAAATTGAATTTCTGAGCTGTGAACATGCGCATGCCAGATGTTTCAACCACCAAACAATTTACTTATGCACTTTGAAATATTTCCTTGGACTTCGTTGCTTCTCCTATCACCAGTTTCAAGAATCACACTTTGATCCCAGAAAAACCCTCTTGGAGCGAATTCTACCCTAGAGATATGTAATTTGAATAGATTCCTTCAACATGATATTCCGTGTTCCGTACATGTTACATGCATGACGGATTCGACAAACATGCATTCCTGAGCTGTGAGCTTGTGGATTACTGATTTTTCATCCTCTATAAAAGGAATAATTTCATATACACTCGTGTATACATTTTCACAAGCTTTCCCTAACAGAAGATTCGAAGTCGTTCATTTTTCACAGAAGAATACTTCTGGAGTGTATTCAACCTAATAGATATATAATTTACATGAATTCCATCAACATGGCATTCCGGGTTCCGTACATGATACATGCATGACGGATTCGAGAAACATGCGTTTCTGAGTTGTGAGCATGTGGATTAGTGAACTTTCATCCACCAAAGAAGGCATATATTACACTTTGAAATATTTACTCTGACTTCATAAGTTTTTAGTATCACCAGGTTCTAAAATCGGACATTTGGCAGTAGAAAACACTCTTTTAGCGAATTCTCACCAATACACATGTAATTTATATTGTTTACATAACCATGGCATTCCGTATTCCGAACATGTTTCATGAATCACGGATTCCTCAAACATGCATTTCTGAGCTGTGAACATGCGCATGACAGATTTTTCAACCACCAAACAAGGTAATTATGCACTTTGAAATATTTCCTTGTACTTCTTTGCTTCTCCTATCACCAGTTTCAAGAATCACACTTTGATCCGAGAAAAACCCTCTTGGAGCGAATTCTACCCTATAGATATGTAATTTGAATAGATTCCTTCAACATGATATTCCGTGTTCCGTACATGTTACAGGCATGATGGATTCGACAAACATGGATTCCTGAGTTGAGAGCATGTGTATTACTGATTTTTCATCCTCTATAAAAGGAATAATTTCATATAGACTCGTGTACACCTTTTCACAAGGTTTCCCTAACACAAGTTTCGAATTCGTTCATTTTTCACAGAAGAATTCTTCTGGAGTGTATTCAACCTAATAGATATTTAATTTACATGAAATCCATCAACATGGCATTCCGGGTTCCGTACATGATACATGCATGACGGATTCGAGAAACATGCGTTTCTGAGTTGTGAGCATGTGGATTAGTGAACTTTCATCCACCAAAGAAGGCATATATTACACTTTGAATCATTTACTCTTACTTCATAAGTTTTTTGTATCACCAGGTTCTAAAATCGGACATATGGCAGTAGAAAACACTATTTGAGCGAATTCTCACCAATACACATGTAATTTACATTGTTTACATAACCATGGCATTCCGTATTCCGAACATGATTCATGCATCACCAATTCCTCAAATTGCATTTCTGAGCTGTGAACATGCACATGACAGATATTTCAACCACAAAACAAGTTACTTATGCACTTTGAAATAGTTCCTTGGACTTCGATGCTTCTCCTATCACCAGTTTCAAGAATCACACTTTGATCGCAGGGAAACGCTCTTGGAGCGAATTCTACCCTAGAGATATGTAAATTGAATAGAATCCTTCAACATGATATTCCGTGTTCCGTACATGTTACATGCATGATGGATTCGACAAACATGCATTCCTGAGTTGTGAGCATGTGGATTACTGATTTTTCATCCTCTAAAAAAGGAATAATTTCATATAGACTCGTGTACACATTTTCACAAGCTTTCCCTGACACAAGTTTCTAATTCGTTCATTTTTCACAGAAGAATACTTCTGGAGTGTATTCAACCTAATAGATATATAATTTACATGAATGCCATCAACATGGTATTCCGGGTTCCGTACATGATACATGCATGACGGATTCGAGAAACATGCGTTTCTGAGTTGTGAGCATTTGGATTAGTGAACTTTCATCCACCAAGGAAGGCATATATTACACTTTGAAATTTTTACTCTGACTTCATTAGTTTTTTGTATCACCAGGTTCTAAAATTGGACATTTGGCAGTAGAAAACACTCTTTGAGCGAATTCTCACCAATACACATGTAATTTACATTGTTTACATAACCATGGCATTCCGTATTCCGAACATGTTTCATGCATCCCGGATTCCTCAAACATATATTTCTGAGCTGTGAACATGCGCATGACAGATTTTTCAACCACCAAACAAGTTACATATTCAGTTTGAAATAGTTCCTTTTACTTCGTTGCTTCTCCTATCACCAGTTTCAAGAATCACACTTTGATCCCTGAAAAACCATCTTGGAGCGAATTCTACCCTAGAGATATGTAATTTGAATAGATTCCTTCAACATGATATTCCGTGTTCCGTACATGTTACATGCATGACGGATTCGACAAACATGCATTCCTGAGTTGTGAGCATGTGGATTACTGATTTTTCATCCTCTATAAAAGGAATAATTTCATATAGACTCGTGTACACATTTTCACAAGCTTTCCCTAACACAAGTTTCGAATTCGTTCATTTTTCACAGAAGAATACTTCTGGAGTGTATACAACCTAATAGATATTTAATTTACATGAATTCCATCAACATGGCATTCCGGGTTCCGTACATGATACATGCATGACGGATTCGAGAAACATGCGTTTCTGAGTTGTGAGAATGTGGATTAGTGAACTTTCATCCACCAAAGAAGGCATATATTACACTTTGAATCATTTACTCTGACTTCATAAGTTTTTTGTATCACCAGGTTCTAAAATCGGACATTTGGCAGTAGAAAACACTCTTTGAGCGAATTCTCACCAATACACATGTAATTTACATTGTTTACATAACCATGGCATTCCGTATTCCGAACATGATTCATGCATCACCAATTCCTCAAATTGCATTTCTGAGCTGTGAACATGCACATGACAGTTATTTCAACCACAAAACAAGTTACTTATGCACTTTGAAATAGTTCCTTGGACTTCGATGCTTCTCCTATCACCAGTTTCAAGAATCACACTTTGATCACAGGGAAACGCTCTTGGATCGAATTCTACCCTAGAGATATGTAATTTGAATAGAATCCTTCAACATGATATTCCGTGTTCCGTACATGTTACATGCATGATGGATTCGACAAACATGCATTCCTGAGTTGTGAGCATGTGGATTACTGATTTTTCATCCTCTAAAAAAGGAATAATTTCATATAGACTCGTGTACACATTTTCACAATCTTTCCCTGACACAAGTTTCTAATTCGTTCATTTTTCACAGAAGAATACTTCTGGAGTGTATTCAACCTAATAGATATATAATTTACATGAATTCCATCAACATGGCATTCCGGGTTCCGTACATGATACATGCATGACGGATTCGAGAAACATGCGTTTCTGAGTTGTGAGCATGTGGATTAGTGAACTTTCATCCACCAAAGAACGCATATATTACACTTTGAAATATTTACTCTGACTTCATAAGTTTTTAGAATCACGAGGTTCTAAAATCGGACATTTGGCAGTAGAAAACACTCTTTTAGCGAATTCTCACCAATACACATGTAATTTATATTGTTTACATAACCATGGCATTCCGTATTCCGAACATGTTTCATGAATCACGGATTCCTCAAACATGCATTTCTGAGCTGTGAACATGCGCATGACAGATTTTTCAACCACCAAACAAGGTACTTATGCACTTTGAAATATTTCCTTGGACTTCTTTGCTTCTCCTATCACCAGTTTCAAGAATCACACTTTGATCCGAGAAAAACCCTCTTGGAGCGAATTCTATTCTATAGATATGTAATTTGAATAGATTCCTTCAACATGATATTCCGTGTTCCGTACATGTTACATGCATGACGGATTCGACAAACATGCATTCCTGAGTTGTGAGCATGTGGATTACTGATTTTTCATCCTCTATAAAAGGAATAATTTCATATAGACTCATGTACACATTTTCACAAGCTTTCCCTAACACAAGTTTCGAATTCGTTCATTTTTCACAGAAGAATACTTCTGGAGTGTATACAACCTAATAGATATTTAATTTACATGAATTCCATCAACATGGCATTCCGGGTTCCGTACATGTTACATGCATGACGGATTCGAGAAACATGCGTTTCTGAGTTGTGAGCATGTGGATTAGTGAACTTTCATCCACCAAAGAAGGCATATATTACACTTTGAATCATTTACTCTGACTTCATAAGTTTTTTGTATCACCAGGTTCTAAAATCGGACATTTGGCAATAGAAAACACTCTTTGAGCGAATTCTCACCAATACACATGTAATTTACATTGTTTACATAACCATGGCATTCCGTATTCCGAACATGTTTCATGCATCCCGGATTCCTCAAACATATATTTCTGAGCTGTGAACATGCGCATGACAGATTTTTCAACCACCAAACAAGTTACATATTCAGTTTGAAATAGTTCCTTTTACTTCGTTGCTTCTCCTATCACCAGTTTCAAGAATCACACTTTGATCCCAGAAAAACTATCTTGGAGCGAATTCTACCCTAGAGATATGTAATTTGAATAGATTCCTTCAACATGATATTCCGTGTTCCGTACATGTTACATGCATGACGGATTCGACAAACATGCATTCCTGAGTTGTGAGCATGTGGATTACTGATTTTTCATCCTCTATAAAAGGAATAATTTCATATAGACTCGTGTACACATTTTCACAAGCTTTCCCTAACACAAGTTTCGAATTCGTTCATTTTTCACAGAAGAATACTTCTGGAGTGTATACAACCTAATAGATATTTAATTTACATGAATTCCATCAACATGGCATTCCGGGTTCCGTACATGATACATGCATGACGGATTCGAGAAACATGCGTTTCTGAGTTGTGAGAATGTGGATTAGTGAACTTTCATCCACCAAAAAAGGCATATATTACACTTTGAATCATTTACTCTGACTTCATAAGTTTTTTGTATCACCAGGTTCTAAAATCGGACATTTGGCAGTAGAAAACACTCTTTTTTGCGAATTCTCACCAATACACATGTAATTTACATTGTTTACATAACCATGGCATTCCGTATTCCGAACATGATTCATGCATCACCAATTCCTCAAATTGAATTTCTGAGCTGTGAACATGCGCATGCCAGATGTTTCAACCACCAAACAAGTTATTATGCACTTTGAAATATTTCCTTGGACTTCGTTGCTTCTCCTATCACCAGTTTCAAGAATCACACTTTGATCCCAGAAAAACCATCTTGGAGCGAATTCTACCCTAGAGATATGTAATTTGAATAGATACCTTCAACATGATATTCCGTGTTCCGTACATGTTACATGCATGACGGATTCGACAAACATGCATTCCTGAGTTGTGAGCATGTGGATTACTGAATTTTCATCCTCTATAAAAGGAATAATTTCATATACACTCGTGTAAACATTTTCACAAGCTTTCCCTAACAGAAGATTCGAATTCGATCATTTTTCAGAGAAGAATACTTCTGGAGTGTATTCAACCTAATAGATATATAATTTACATGAATTCCATCAACATGGCATTCCGGGTTCCGTACATGATACATGCATGACGGATTCGAGAAGCATGCGTTTCTGAGTTGTGAGCATGTGGATTAGTGAACTTTCATCCACCAAAGAAGGCATATATTACACTTTGAAATTTTTACTCTGACTTCATAAGTTTTTTGTATCACCAGGTTCTAAAATCGGACATTTGGCAGTAGAAAACACTCTTTTAGCGAATTCTCACCAATACACATGTAATTTACATTGTTTACATAACCATGGCATTCCGTATTCTGAACATGTTTCATGCATCCCGGATTCCTCAAACATGCATTTCTGAGCTGTGAACATGCGCATGACAGATGTTTCAACCACCAAACAAGTTACATATTCACTTTGAAATAGTTCCTTTTACTTCGTTGCTTCTCCTATCACCAGTTTCAAGAATCACACTTTGATCCCAGAAATACCATCTTGGAGCGAATGCTACCCTAGAGATATGTAATTTGAATAGATTCCTTCAACATGATATTCCGTGTTCCGTACATGTTACATGCATGACTGATTCGACAAACATGCATTCCTGAGTTGTGACCATGTGGATTACTGATTTTTCATCCTCTATAAAAGGAATAATTTCATATAGACTCGTGTACACATTTTCACAAGCTTTCCCTAACACAAGTTTCGAATTCGTTCATTTTTCACAGAAGAATACTTCTGGAGTTTATTCAACCTAATAGATATTTAATTTACATGAATTCCATCAACATGGCATTCCGGGTTCCGTACATGATACATGCATGACGGATTCGAGAAACATGCGTTTCTGAGTTGTGAGCATGTGGATTAGTGAACTTTCATCCACCAAAGAAGGCATATATTACACTTTGATACATTTACTCTGACTTCATAAGTTTTTTGTATCACCAGGTTCTAATATCGGACATTTGGCAGTAGAAAACACTCTTTGAGCGAATTCTCACCAATACACATGTAATTTACATTGTTTACATAACCATGGCATTCCGTATTCCGAACATGATTCATGCATCACCAATTCCTCAAATTGCATTTCTGAGCTGTGAACATGCACATGACAGATATTTCAACCACAAAACAAGTTATTTATGCACTTTGAAATAGTTCCTTGGACTTCGATGCTTCTCCTATCACCAGTTTCAAGAATCACACTTTGATCACAGGGAAACGCTCTTGGAGCGAATTCTACCCTAGAGATATGTAATTTGAATAGAATCCTTCAACATGATATTCCGTGTTCCGTACATGTTACATGCATGATGGATTCGACAAACATGAATTCCTGAGTTGTGAGCATGTGGATTACTGATTTTTCATCCTCTAAAAAAGGAATAATTTCATATAGACTCGTGTACACATTTTCACAAGCTTTCCCTGACACAAGTTTCTAATTCATTCATTTTTCACAGAAGAATACTTCTGGAGTGTATTCAAACTAATAGATATATAATTTACATGAATTCCATCAACATGGCATTCCGGGTTCCGTACATGATACATGCATGACGGATTCGAGAAACATGTGTTTCTGAGATGTGAGCATGTGGATTAGTGAACTTTCATCCACCAAAGAAGGCATATATTACACTTTGAAATATTTACTCTGACTTCATAAGTTTTTTGTATCACCAGGTTCTAAAATCGGACATTTGGCAGTAGAAAACACTCTTTGAGCGAATTCTCACCAATACACATGTAATTTACATTGTTTACATAACCATGGCATTCCGTATTCCGAACATGTTTCATGCATCACGGATTCCTCAAACATGCATTTCTGAGCTGTGAACATGAGCATGACAGATGTTTCAACCACCAAACATGTTACTTATGCACTTTGAAATAGTTCCTTGGACTTCGTTGCTTCTACTATCACCAGTTTCAAGAATCACTCTTTGATCACAGGAAAACACACTTGGAGCGAATTCTACCATAAAGATATGTAATTTGAATAGAGTCCTCCAACATGATATTCCGTGATCCATACATGTTACATGCATGACGGATTCGACAAACATGCATTCCTGAGTTGTGAGCATGTGGATTACTGATTTTTCATCCTCTATAAAAGGAATAATTTCATATAGACTCGTGTACACATTTTCACAAGCTTTCCTTAACACTAGATTCGAATTCGTTCATTTTTCACAGAAGAATATTTCTGGAGTGTATTCAACCTAATAGATATATAATTTAAATGAATTCCATCAGCCAGGCATTCCGGGTTTCGTACACGATACATGCATGACGGATTCGATAAACATGTGTTTCTGAGTTGTGAGCATGTGGATTAGTGAACTTTCATCCACCAAAGAAGGCATATATTACACTTTGAAATATTTACTCTGACTTCATAAGTTTTTTGTATCACCAGGTTCTAAAATCGGACATTTGGCAGTAGAAAACACTCTTTGAGCGAATTCTCACCAATACACATGTAATTTTCATTGTTTACATAACCATGGCATTCCGTATTCCGAACATGATTCATGCATCACCAATTCCTCAAATTTCATTTCTGAGCTGTGAACATGCACATGACAGATATTTCAACCACAAAACATGTTACTTATGCACTTTGAAATAGTTCCTTGGACTTCGATGCTTCTCCTATCACCAGTTTCAAGAATCACACTTTGATCACAGGGAAACGCTCTTGGAGCGAATTCTATCGTAGAGATATGTAATTTGAATAGATTCCTTCAACATGATATTCCATGTTCCGTACATGTTACATGCATGATGGATTCGACAAACATGCATTCCTGAGTTGTGAGCATGTGGATTACTGATTTTTCATCCTCTAAAAAAGGAATAATTTCATATAGACTCGTGTACACATTTTCACAAGCTTTTCCTAACACAAGTTTCTAATTCGTTCATTTTTCACAGAAGAATACTTCTGGAGTGTATTCAACATAATAGATGTATAATTTACATGAATTCCATCAACATGGCATTCCACGTTCCGTACATGATACATGCATGACGGATTCGAGAAACATGCGTTTCTGAGATGTGAGCATGTGGATTAGTGAACTTTCATCCACCAAAGAAGGCATATATTACACTTTGAAATATTTACTCTGACTTCATAAGTTTTTTGTATCACCAGGTTCTAAAATCGGACATTTGGCAGTAGAAAACACTCTTTGAGCGAATTCTCACCAATACACATGTAATTTACATTGTTTACATAACCATGGCATTCCGTATTCCGAACATGTTTCATGCATCCAGGATTCCTCAAACATGCATTTCTGAGCTGTGAACATGCGCATGACAGATGTTTCAACCACCAAACAAGTTACATATTCACTTTGAAATAGTTCCTTTTACTTCGTTGCTTCTCCTATCACCAGTTTCAAGAATCACACTTTGAACCCAGAAAAACCATCTTGGAGCGAATTCTACCGTAGAGATATGTAATTTGAATAGATTCCTTCAACATGATATTCCGTGTTCCGTACATGTTACATGCATGACGGATTCGACAAACATGCATTCCTGAGTTGTGAGCATGTGGATTACTGATTTTTCATCCTCTATAAAAGGAATAATTTCATATAGACTCGTGTACACATTTTCACAAGCTTTCCCTAACACAAGTTTCGAATTCGTTCATTTTTCACAGAAGAATACTTCTGGAGTGTATTCAACCTAATAGATATTTAATTTACATGAATTCCATCAACATGGCATTCCGGGTTCCGTACATGATACATGCATGACGGATTCGAGAAACATGCGTTTCTGAGTTGTGAGCATGTGGATTAGTGAACTTTCATCCACCAAAGAAGGCATATATTACACTTTGAAACATTTACTCTGACTTCATAAGTTTTTTGTATCACCAGGTTCTAAAATCGGACATATGGCAGTAGAAAACACTCTTTGAGCGAATTCTCACCAATACACATGCAATTTACATTGTTTACATAACCATGGCATTCCGTATTCCGAACATGTTTCATGCATCACGGATTCCTCAAACATGCATTTCTGAGCTGTGAACATGAGCATGACAGATATTTCAACCACCAAACATGTTACTTATGCACTTTGAAATAGTTTCTTGGACTTCATTGCTTCTACTATCACCAGTTCCAAGAATCACTCTTTGATCACAGGAAAACACACTTGGAGCGAATTCTACCATAAAGATATGTAATTTGAATAGATTCCTCCAACATGATATTCCGTGATCCATACAAGTTACATGCATGACGGATTCGACAAACATGCATTCCTGAGTTGTGAGCATGTGGATTACTGATTTTTCATCCTCTATAAAAGGAATAATTTCATATAGACTCGTGTACACATTTTCACAAGCTTTCCTTAACACAAGATTCGAATTCGTTCATTTTTCACAGAAGAATACTTCTGGAGTGTATTCAACCTAATAGATATATAATTTAAATGAATTCCATCAACCAGGCATTCCGGGTTCCGTACACGATACATGCATGACGGATTCGATAAACATGTGTTTCTGAGTTGTGAGCATGTGGATTAGTGAACTTTCATCCACCAAAGAAGGCATATATTACACTTTGAAATATTTACTCTGACTTCATAAGTTTTTTGTATCACCAGGTTCTAAAATCGGACATTTGGCAGTAGAAAACACTCTTTGAGCGAATTCTCACCAATACACATGTAATTTACATTGTTTACATAACCATGGCATTCCGTATTCCGAACATGTTTCATGCATCCCGGATTCCTCAAACATGCATTTCTGAGCTGTGAACATGCGCATGACAGATGTTTCAACCACCAAACAAGTTACATATTCACTTTGAAATAGTTCCTTTTACTTCGTTGCTTCTCCTATCACCAGTTTTAAGAATCACAATTTGATCCCAGAAAAACCATCTTGGAGCGAATTCTACCCTAGAGATATGTAATTTGAATAGATTCCTTCAACATGATATTCCGTTTTCCGTACATGTTACATGCATGACGGATTCGACAAACATGCATTTCTGAGTTGTGAGCATGTGGATTACTGATTTTTCATCCTCTTTAAAAGGAATAATTTCATATAGACTCGTGTACACATTTTCACAAGCTTTCCCTAACACAAGTTTCGAATTCGTTCATTTTTCACAGAAGAATTCTTCTGGAGTGTATTCAACCTAATAGATATTTAATTTACATGAATTCTATCAACATGGCATTCCGGGTTCCGTACATGATACATGCATGACGGATTCGAGAAACATGCGTTTCTGTGATGAGAGCATGTGGATTAGTGAACTTTCATCCACCAAAGAAGGCATATATTACACTTTGAAATATTTATTCTGACTTCATAAGTTTTTTGTATCACCAGGTTCTAAAATCGGACATTTGGCAGTAGAAAACACTCTTTGAGCGAATTCTCACCAATACACATGTAATTTACATTGTTTACATAACCATGGCATTCCGTATTCCGAACATGTTTCATGCATCACGGATTCCTCAAACATGCATTTCTGAGCTGTGAACATGCGCATGACAGATGTTTCAACCACCAAACAAGTTACATATTCACTTTGAAATAGTTCCTTTTACTTCGTTGCTTCTCCTATCACCAGTTTTAAGAATCACAATTTGATCCCAGAAAAACCATCTTGGAGCGAATTCTACCCTAGAGATATGTAATTTGAATAGATTCCTTCAACATGATATTCCGTTTTCCGTACATGTTACATGCATGACGGATTCGACAAACATGCATTTCTGAGTTGTGAGCATGTGGATTACTGATTTTTCATCCTCTTTAAAAGGAATAATTTCATATAGACTCGTGTACACATTTTCACAAGCTTTCCCTAACACAAGTTTCGAATTCGTTCATTTTTCACAGAAGAATTCTTCTGGAGTGTATTCAACCTAATAGATATTTAATTTACATGAATTCTATCAACATGGCATTCCGGGTTCCGTACATGATACATGCATGACGGATTCGAGAAACATGCGTTTCTGAGTTGTGAGAATGTGGATTAGTGAACTTTCATCCACCAAAGAAGGCATATATTACACTTTGAATCATTTACTCTGACTTCATAAGTTTTTTATATCACCAGGTTCTAAAATCGGACATTTGGCAGTAGAAAACACTCTTTGAGCGAATTCTCACCAATACACATGTAATTTTCATTGTTTACATAACCATGGCATTCCGTATTCCGAACATGATTCATGCATCACCAATTCCTCAAATTGCATTTCTGAGCTGTGAACATGCACATGACAGATATTTCAACCACAAAACAAGTTACTTATGCACTTTGAAGTAGTTCCTTGGACTTCGATGCTTCTCCTATCACCAGTTTGAAGAATCACACTTTGATCACAGTGAAACGCTCTTGGAGCGAATTCTACCCTAGAGATATGTAATTTGAATAGAATCCTTCAACATGATATTCCGTGTTCCGTACATGTTACATGCATGATGGATTCGACAAACATGCATTCCTGAGTTGTGAGCATGTGGATTACTGATTTTTCATCCTCTAAAAAAGGAATAATTTCATATAGACTCGTGTACACATTTTCACAATCTTTCCCTGACACAAGTTTCAAATTCGTTCATTTTTCACAGAAGAATACTTCTGGAGTGTATTCAACCTAATAAATATATAATTTACATGAATTCCATCAACATGGTATTCCGGGTTCCGTACATGATACATGCATGACGGATTCGAGAAACATGCGTTTCTGTGATGAGAGCATGTGGATTAGTGAACTTTCATCCACCAAAGAAGGCATATATTACACTTTGAAATCTTTACACTGACTTCATAAGTTTTTTGTATCACCAGGTTCTAAAATCGGACATTTGGCAGTAGAAAACACTCTTTGAGCGAATTCTCACCAATACACATGTAATTTACATTGTTTACATAACCATGGCATTCCGTATTCCGAACATGTTTCATGCATCCCGGATTCCTCAAACATGCATTTCTGAGCTGTGAACATGCGCATGACAGATGTTTCAACCACCAAACAAGTTACATATTCACTTTGAAATAGTTCCTTTTACTTCGTTGCTTCTCCTATCACCAGTTTCAAGAATCACACTTTGATCCCAGAAATACCATCTTGGAGCGAATGCTACCCTAGAGATATGTAATTTGAATAGATTCCTTCAACATGATATTCCGTGTTCCGTACATGTTACATGCATGATGGATTCGACAAACATGCATTCCTGAGTTGTGAGCATGTGGATTACTGATTTTTCATCCTCTAAAAAAGGAATAATTTCATATAGACTCGTGTACACATTTTCACAATCTTTCCCTGACACAAGTTTCTAATTCGTTCATTTTTCACAGAAGAATACTTCTGGAGTGTATTCAACCTAATAGATATATAATTTACATGAATTCCATCAACATGGCATTCCGGGTTCCGTACATGATACATGCATGACGGATTCGAGAAACATGCGTTTCTGAGTTGTGAGCATGTGGATTAGTGAACTTTCATCCACCAAAGAAGGCATATATTACACTTTGAAATATTTACTCTGACTTCATAAGTTTTTAGAATCACGAGGTTCTAAAATCGGACATTTGGCAGTAGAAAACACTCTTTTAGCGAATTCTCACCAATACACATGTAATTTATATTGTTTACATAACCATGGCATTCCGTATTCCGAACATGTTTCATGAATCACGGATTCCTCAAACATGCATTTCTGAGCTGTGAACATGCGCATGACAGATTTTTCAACCACCAAACAAGGTACTTATGCACTTTGAAATATTTCCTTGGACTTCTTTGCTTCTCCTATCACCAGTTTCAAGAATCACACTTTGATCCGAGAAAAACCCTCTTGGAGCGAATTCTATTCTATAGATATGTAATTTGAATAGATTCCTTCAACATGATATTCCGTGTTCCGTACATGTTACATGCATGACGGATTCGACAAACATGCATTCCTGAGTTGTGAGCATGTGGATTACTGATTTTTCATCCTCTATAAAAGGAATAATTTCATATAGACTCGTGTACACATTTTCACAAGCTTTCCCTAACACAAGTTTCGAATTCGTTCATTTTTCACAGAAGAATACTTCTGGAGTGTATACAACCTAATAGATATTTAATTTACATGAATTCCATCAACATGGCATTCCGGGTTCCGTACATGTTACATGCATGACGGATTCGAGAAACATGCGTTTCTGAGTTGTGAGCATGTGGATTAGTGAACTTTCATCCACCAAAGAAGGCATATATTACACTTTGAATCATTTACTCTGACTTCATAAGTTTTTTGTATCACCAGGTTCTAAAATCGGACATTTGGCAATAGAAAACACTCTTTGAGCGAATTCTCACCAATACACATGTAATTTACATTGTTTACATAACCATGGCATTCCGTATTCCGAACATGTTTCATGCATCCCGGATT
Source organism: Vicugna pacos (assembly GCF_048564905.1). Classification (NCBI taxonomy): domain Eukaryota; kingdom Metazoa; phylum Chordata; class Mammalia; order Artiodactyla; family Camelidae; genus Vicugna; species Vicugna pacos. Next base: position 67,760,461 of record NW_027328741.1, on the reverse strand, counting down.
CCTCAAACATATATTTCTGAGCTGTGAACATGCGCATGACAGATTTTTCAACCACCAAACAAGTTACATATTCAGTTTGAAATAGTTCCTTTTACTTCGTTGCTTCTCCTATCACCAGTTTCAAGAATCACACTTTGATCCCAGAAAAACTATCTTGGAGCGAATTCTACCCTAGAGATATGTAATTTGAATAGATTCCTTCAACATGATATTCCGTGTTCCGTACATGTTACATGCATGACGGATTCGACAAACATGCATTCCTGAGTTGTGAGCATGTGGATTACTGATTTTTCATCCTCTATAAAAGGAATAATTTCATATAGACTCGTGTACACATTTTCACAAGCTTTCCCTAACACAAGTTTCGAATTCGTTCATTTTTCACAGAAGAATACTTCTGGAGTGTATACAACCTAATAGATATTTAATTTACATGAATTCCATCAACATGGCATTCCGGGTTCCGTACATGATACATGCATGACGGATTCGAGAAACATGCGTTTCTGAGTTGTGAGAATGTGGATTAGTGAACTTTCATCCACCAAAAAAGGCATATATTACACTTTGAATCATTTACTCTGACTTCATAAGTTTTTTGTATCACCAGGTTCTAAAATCGGACATTTGGCAGTAGAAAACACTCTTTTTTGCGAATTCTCACCAATACACATGTAATTTACATTGTTTACATAACCATGGCATTCCGTATTCCGAACATGATTCATGCATCACCAATTCCTCAAATTGAATTTCTGAGCTGTGAACATGCGCATGCCAGATGTTTCAACCACCAAACAAGTTATTATGCACTTTGAAATATTTCCTTGGACTTCGTTGCTTCTCCTATCACCAGTTTCAAGAATCACACTTTGATCCCAGAAAAACCATCTTGGAGCGAATTCTACCCTAGAGATATGTAATTTGAATAGATTCCTTCAACATGATATTCCGTGTTCCGTACATGTTACATGCATGACGGATTCGACAAACATGCATTCCTGAGTTGTGAGCATGTGGATTACTGAATTTTCATCCTCTATAAAAGGAATAATTTCATATACACTCGTGTAAACATTTTCACAAGCTTTCCCTAACAGAAGATTCGAATTCGATCATTTTTCAGAGAAGAATACTTCTGGAGTGTATTCAACCTAATAGATATATAATTTACATGAATTCCATCAACATGGCATTCCGGGTTCCGTACATGATACATGCATGACGGATTCGAGAAGCATACGTTTCTGAGTTGTGAGCATGTGGATTAGTGAACTTTCATCCACCAAAGAAGGCATATATTACACTTTGAAATTTTTACTCTGACTTCATAAGTTTTTTGTATCACCAGGTTCTAAAATCGGACATTTGGCAGTAGAAAACACTCTTTTAGCGAATTCTCACCAATACACATGTAATTTACATTGTTTACATAACCATGGCATTCCGTATTCTGAACATGTTTCATGCATCCCGGATTCCTCAAACATGCATTTCTGAGCTGTGAACATGCGCATGACAGATGTTTCAACCACCAAACAAGTTACATATTCACTTTGAAATAGTTCCTTTTACTTCGTTGCTTCTCCTATCACCAGTTTCAAGAATCACACTTTGATCCCAGAAATACCATCTTGGAGCGAATGCTACCCTAGAGATATGTAATTTGAATGGATTCCTTCAACATGATATTCCGTGTTCCGTACATGTTACATGCATGACGGATTCGACAAACATGCATTCCTGAGTTGTGACCATGTGGATTACTGATTTTTCATCCTCTATAAAAGGAATAATTTCATATAGACTCGTGTACACATTTTCACAAGCTTTCCCTAACACAAGTTTCGAATTCGTTCATTTTTCACAGAAGAATACTTCTGGAGTTTATTCAACCTAATAGATATTTAATTTACATGAATTCCATCAACATGGCATTCCGGGTTCCGTACATGATACATGCATGACGGATTCGAGAAACATGCGTTTCTGAGTTGTGAGCATGTGGATTAGTGAACTTTCATCCACCAAAGAAGGCATATATTACACTTTGATACATTTACTCTGACTTCATAAGTTTTTTGTATCACCAGGTTCTAATATCGGACATTTGGCAGTAGAAAACACTCTTTGAGCGAATTCTCACCAATACACATGTAATTTACATTGTTTACATAACCATGGCATTCCGTATTCCGAACATGATTCATGCATCACCAATTCCTCAAATTGCATTTCTGAGCTGTGAACATGCACATGACAGATATTTCAACCACAAAACAAGTTATTTATGCACTTTGAAATAGTTCCTTGGACTTCGATGCTTCTCCTATCACCAGTTTCAAGAATCACACTTTGATCACAGGGAAACGCTCTTGGAGCGAATTCGACCCTAGAGATATGTAATTTGAATAGAATCCTTCAACATGATATTCCGTGTTCCGTACATGTTACATGCATGATGGATTCGACAAACATGAATTCCTGAGTTGTGAGCATGTGGATTACTGATTTTTCATCCTCTAAAAAAGGAATAATTTCATATAGACTCGTGTACACATTTTCACAAGCTTTCCCTGACACAAGTTTCTAATTCATTCATTTTTCACAGAAGAATACTTCTGGAGTGTATTCAAACTAATAGATATATAATTTACATGAATTCCATCAACATGGCATTCCGGGTTCCGTACGTGATACATGCATGACGGATTCGAGAAACATGTGTTTCTGAGATGTGAGCATGTGGATTAGTGAACTTTCATCCACCAAAGAAGGCATATATTACACTTTGAAATATTTACTCTGACTTCATAAGTTTTTTGTATCACCAGGTTCTAAAATCGGACATTTGGCAGTAGAAAACACTCTTTGAGCGAATTCTCACCAATACACATGTAATTTACATTGTTTACATAACCATGGCATTCCGTATTCCGAACATGTTTCATGCATCACGGATTCCTCAAACATGCATTTCTGAGCTGTGAACATGAGCATGACAGATGTTTCAACCACCAAACATGTTACTTATGCACTTTGAAATAGTTCCTTGGACTTCGTTGCTTCTACTATCACCAGTTTCAAGAATCACTCTTTGATCACAGGAAAACACACTTGGAGCGAATTCTACCATAAAGATATGTAATTTGAATAGAGTCCTCCAACATGATATTCCGTGATCCATACATGTTACATGCATGACGGATTCGACAAACATGCATTCCTGAGTTGTGAGCATGTGGATTACTGATTTTTCATCCTCTATAAAAGGAATAATTTCATATAGACTCGTGTACACATTTTCACAAGCTTTCGTTAACACTAGATTCGAATTCGTTCATTTTTCACAGAAGAATATTTCTGGAGTGTATTCAACCTAATAGATATATAATTTAAATGAATTCCATCAGCCAGGCATTCCGGGTTTCGTACACGATACATGCATGACGGATTCGATAAACATGTGTTTCTGAGTTGTGAGCATGTGGATTAGTGAACTTTCATCCACCAAAGAAGGCATATATTACACTTTGAAATATTTACTCTGACTTCATAAGTTTTTTGTATCACCAGGTTCTAAAATCGGACATTTGGCAGTAGAAAACACTCTTTGAGCGAATTCTCACCAATACACATGTAATTTACATTGTTTACATAACCATGGCATTCCGTATTCCGAACATGTTTCATGCATCCAGGATTCCTCAAACATGCATTTCTGAGCTGTGAACATGCGCATGACAGATGTTTCAACCAACAAACAAGTTACATATTCACTTTGAAATAGTTAGTTTTACTTCGTTGCTTCTCCTATCACCAGTTTCAAGAATCACACTTTGAACCCAGAAAAACCATCTTGGAGCGAATTCTACCGTAGAGATATGTAATTTGAATAGATTCCTTCAACATGATATTCCGTGTTCCGTACATGTTACATGCATGACGGATTCGACAAACATGCATTCCTGAGTTGTGAGCATGTGGATTACTGATTTTTCATCCTCTATAAAAGGAATAATTTCATATAGACTCGTGTACACATTTTCACAAGCTTTCCCTAACACAAGTTTCGAATTCGTTCATTTTTCACAGAAGAATACTTCTGGAGTTTATTCAACCTAATAGATATTTAATTTACATGAATTCCATCAACATGGCATTCCGGGTTCCGTACATGATACATGCATGACGGATTCGAGAAACATGCGTTTCTGAGTTGTGAGCATGTGGATTAGTGAACTTTCATCCACCAAAGAAGGCATATATTACACTTTGAAACATTTACTCTGACTTCATAAGTTTTTTGTATCACCAGGTTCTAAAATCGGACATATGGCAGTAGAAAACACTCTTTGAGCGAATTCTCACCAATACACATGCAATTTACATTGTTTACATAACCATGGCATTCCGTATTCCGAACATGTTTCATGCATCACGGATTCCTCAAACATGCATTTCTGAGCTGTGAACATGAGCATGACAGATATTTCAACCACCAAACATGTTACTTATGCACTTTGAAATAGTTTCTTGGACTTCATTGCTTCTACTATCACCAGTTCCAAGAATCACTCTTTGATCACAGGAAAACACACTTGGAGCGAATTCTACCATAAAGATATGTAATTTGAATAGATTCCTCCAACATGATATTCCGTGATCCATACAAGTTACATGCATGACGGATTCGACAAACATGCATTCCTGAGTTGTGAGCATGTGGATTACTGATTTTTCATCCTCTATAAAAGGAATAATTTCATATAGACTCGTGTACACATTTTCACAAGCTTTCCTTAACACAAGATTCGAATTCGTTCATTTTTCACAGAAGAATACTTCTGGAGTGTATTCAACCTAATAGATATATAATTTAAATGAATTCCATCAACCAGGCATTCCGGGTTCCGTACACGATACATGCATGACGGATTCGATAAACATGTGTTTCTGAGTTGTGAGCATGTGGATTAGTGAACTTTCATCCACCAAAGAAGGCATATATTACACTTTGAAATATTTACTCTGACTTCATAAGTTTTTTGTATCACCAGGTTCTAAAATCGGACATTTGGCAGTAGAAAACACTCTTTGAGCGAATTCTCACCAATACACATGTAATTTACATTGTTTACATAACCATGGCATTCCGTATTCCGAACATGTTTCATGCATCCCGGATTCCTCAAACATGCATTTCTGAGCTGTGAACATGCGCATGACAGATGTTTCAACCACCAAACAAGTTACATATTCACTTTGAAATATTTCCTTTTACTTCGTTGCTTCTCCTATCACCAGTTTTAAGAATCACAATTTGATCCCAGAAAAACCATCTTGGAGCGAATTCTACCCTAGAGATATGTAATTTGAATAGATTCCTTCAACATGATATTCCGTTTTCCGTACATGTTACATGCATGACGGATTCGACAAACATGCATTTCTGAGTTGTGAGCATGTGGATTACTGATTTTTCATCCTCTATAAAAGGAATAATTTCATATAGACTCGTGTACACATTTTCACAAGCTTTCCCTAACACAAGTTTCGAATTCGTTCATTTTTCACAGAAGAATTCTTCTGGAGTGTATTCAACCTAATAGATATTTAATTTACATGAATTCTATCAACATGGCATTCCGGGTTCCGTACATGATACATGCATGACGGATTCGAGAAACATGCGTTTCTGAGTTGTGAGAATGTGGATTAGTGAACTTTCATCCACCAAAGAAGGCATATATTACACTTTGAATCATTTACTCTGACTTCATAAGTTTTTTGTATCACCAGGTTCTAAAATCGGACATTTGGCAGTAGAAAACACTCTTTGAGCGAATTCTCACCAATACACATGTAATTTTCATTGTTTACATAACCATGGCATTCCGTATTCCGAACATGATTCATGCATCACCAATTCCTCAAATTGCATTTCTGAGCTGTGAACATGCACATGACAGATATTTCAACCACAAAACAAGTTACTTATGCACTTTGAAATAGTTCCTTGGACTTCGATGCTTCTCCTATCACCAGTTTGAAGAATCACACTTTGATCACAGGGAAACGCTCTTGGAGCGAATTCTACCCTAGAGATATGTAATTTGAATAGAATCCTTCAACATGATATTCCGTGTTCCGTACATGTTACATGCATGATGGATTCGACAAACATGCATTCCTGAGTTGTGAGCATGTGGATTACTGATTTTTCATCCTCTAAAAAAGGAATAATTTCATATAGACTCGTGTACACATTTTCACAATCTTTCCCTGACACAAGTTTCTAATTCGTTCATTTTTCACAGAAGAATACTTCTGGAGTGTATTCAACCTAATAAATATATAATTTACATGAATTCCATCAACATGGTATTCCGGGTTCCGTACATGATACATGCATGACGGATTCGAGAAACATGCGTTTCTGTGATGAGAGCATGTGGATTAGTGAACTTTCATCCACCAAAGAAGGCATATATTACACTTTGAAATATTTATTCTGACTTCATAAGTTTTTTGTATCACCAGGTTCTAAAATCGGACATTTGGCAGTAGAAAACACTCTTTGAGCGAATTCTCACCAATACACATGTAATTTACATTGTTTACATAACCATGGCATTCCGTATTCCGAACATGTTTCATGCATCATGGATTCCTCAAACATACATTTCTGAGCTGTGAACATGCGCATGACAGATGTTTCAACCACCAAACAAGTTACATATTCACTTTGAAATATTTCCTTTTACTTCGTTGCTTCTCCTATCACCAGTTTTAAGAATCACACTTTGATCCCAGTAAAACCATCTTGGAGCGAATTCTACCCTAGAGATATGTAATTTGAATAGATTCCTTCAACATGATATTCCGTTTTCCGTACATGTTACATGCATGACGGATTCGACAAACATGCATTTCTGAGTTGTGAGCATGTGGATTACTGATTTTTCATCCTCTATAAAAGGAATAATTTCATATAGACTCGTGTACACATTTTCACAAGCTTTCCTTAACACTAGATTCGAATTCGTTCATTTTTCACAGAAGAATACTTCTGGAGTGTATACAACCTAATAGATATATAATTTACATGAATTCCATCAACCAGGCATTCCGGGTTCCGTACATGATACATGCATGATGGATTCGAGAAACATGCGTCTCTGAGTTGTGAGCATGTGGATTAGTGAACTTTCATCCACCAAAGAAGGCATATATTACACTTTGAAATATTTACTCTGACTTCATAAGTTTTTTGTATCACCAGGTGCTAAAATCGGACATTTGGCAGTAGAAAACACTCTTTTAGCGAATTCTCACCAATACACATGTAATTTACATTGTTTACATAACCATGGCATTCCGTATTCCGAACATGATTCATGCATCACCAATTCCTCAAATTGAATTTCTGAGCTGTGAACATGCGCATGACAGATATTTCAACCACAAAACAAGTTACTTATGCACTTTGAAATAGTTCCTTGGACTTCGATGCTTCTCCTATCACCAGTTTCAAGAATCACACTTTGATCACAGGGAAACGCTCTTGGAGCGAATTCTACCCTAGAGATATGTAACTTTAATAGAATCCTTCAACATGATATTCCGTGTTCCGTACATGTTACATGCATGATGGATTCGACAAACATGCATTCCTGAGTTGTGAGCATGTGGATTACTGATTTTTCATCCTCTAAAAAAGGAATAATTTCATATAGACTCGTGTACACATTTTCATAAGCTTTCCCTAACACAAGTTTCGAATTCGTTCATTTTTCACAGAAGAATACTTCTGGAGTTTATTCAACCTAATAGATATTTAATTTACATGAATTCTATCAACATGGCATTCCGGATTCCGTACATGATACATGCATGACTGATTCGAGAAACATGCATTTCTGAGTTGTGAGCATGTAGATTAGTGAACTTTCATCCACCAAAGAAGGCATATATTACACTTTGAAATCTTTACACTGACTTCATAAGTTTTTTGTATCACCAGGTTCTAAAATCGGACATTTGGCAGTAGAAAACACTCTTTGAGCGAATTCTCACCAATACACATGTAATTTACATTGTTTACATAACCATGGCATTCCGTATTCCGAACATGTTTCATGCATCATGGATTCCTCAAACATACATTTCTGAGCTGTGAACATGCGCATGACAGATGTTTCAACCAGCAAACAAGTTACATATTCACTTTGAAATAGTTCCTTTTACTTCGTTGCTTCTCCTATCACCAGTTTTAAGAATCACACTTTGATCCCTGAAAAACCATCTTGGAGCGAATTCTACCCTAGAGATATGTAATTTGAATAGATCCCTTCAACATGATATTCCGTTTTCCGTACATGTTACATGCATGACGAATTCGACAAACATGCATTTCTGAGTTGTGAGCATGTGGATTAATGATTTTTCATCCTCTATAAAAGGAATAATTTCATATAGACTCGTGTACACATTTTCACAAGCTTTCCGTAACACTAGATTCGAATTCGTTCATTTTTCACAGAAAAATACTTCTGGAGTGTATTCAACCTAATAGATATATAATTTACATGAATTCCATCAACATGGCATTCCGGGTTCCGTACATGATACATGCATGACGGATTCGAGAAACATGCGTTTCTGAGTTGTGAGCATGTGGATTAGTGAACTTTCATCCACCAAAGAAGGCATATATTACACTTTGAAATTTTTACTCTGACTTCATAAGTTTTTTGTATCACCAGGTTCTAAAATCGGACATTTGGCAGTAGAAAACACTCTTTTAGCGAATTCTCACCAATACACATGTAATTTACATTGTTTACATAACCATGGCATTCCGTATTCCGAACATGTTTCATGCATCCCGGATTCCTCAAACATGCATTTCTGAGCTGTGAACATGCGCATGACAGATGTTTCAACCACCAAACAAGTTACATATTCACTTTGAAATAGTTCCCTTTACTTCGTTGCTTCTCCTATCACCAGTTTCAAGAATCACACTTTGATCCCAGAAATACCATCTTGGAGCGAATGCTACCCTAGAGATATGTAATTTGAATAGATTCCTTCAACATGATATTCCGTGTTCCGTACATGTTACATGCATGACGGATTCGACAAACATGCATTCCTGAGTGGTGAACATGTGGATTACTGATTTTTCATCCTCTATAAAAGGAATAATTTCATATAGACTCGTGTACACATTTTCACATGCTTTCCCTAACACAAGTTTCGAATTCGTTCATTTTTCACAGAAGAATACTTCTGGAGTTTATTCAACCTAATAGATATTTAATTTACATGAATTCCATCAACATGGCATTCCGGGTTCCGTACATGATACATGCATGACGGATTCGAGAAACATGCGTTTCTGAGTTGTGAGCATGTGGATTAGTGAACTTTCATCCACCAAAGAAGGCATATATTACACTTTGATACATTTACTCTGACTTCATAAGTTTTTTGTATCACCAGGTTCTAATATCGGACATTTGGCAGTATAAAACACTCTTTGAGCGAATTCTCACCAATACACATGTAATTTACATTGTTTACATAACCATGGCATTCCGTATTCCGAACATGATTCATGCATCACCAATTCCTCAAATTGCATTTCTGAGCTGTGAACATGCACATGACAGATATTTCAACCACAAAACAAGTTACTTATGCACTTTGAAATAGTTCCTTGGACTTCGATGCTTCTCCTATCACCAGTTTCAAGAATCACACTTTGATCACAGGGAAACGTTCTTGGAGCGAATTCTACCCTAGAGATATGTAATTTGAATAGAATCCTTCAACATGATATTCCGTGTTCCGTACATGTTACATGCATGATGGATTCGACAAACATGAATTCCTGAGTTGTGAGCATGTGGATTACTGATTTTTCATCCTCTAAAAAAGGAATAATTTCATATAGACTCGTGTACACATTTTCACAAGCTTTCCCTGACACAAGTTTCTAATTCATTCATTTTTCACAGAAGAATACTTCTGGAGTGTATTCAACCTAATAGATATATAATTTACATGAATTCCATCAACATGGCATTCCGGGTTCCGTACATGATACATGCATGACGGATTCGAGAAACATGTGTTTCTGAGATGTGAGCATGTGGATTAGTGAACTTTCATCCACCAAAGAAGGCATATATTACACTTTGAAATATTTACTCTGACTTCATAAGTTTTTTGTATCACCAGGTTCTAAAATCGGACATTTGGCAGTAGAAAACACTCTTTGAGCGAATTCTCACCAATACACATGTAATTTACATTGTTTACATAACCATGGCATTCCGTATTCCGAACATGTTTCATGCATCACGGATTCCTCAAACATGCATTTCTGAGCTGTGAACATGAGCATGCCAGATGTTTCAACCACCAAACATGTTACTTATGCACTTTGAAATAGTTCCTTGGACTTCGTTGCTTCTACTATCACCAGTTTCAAGAATCACTCTTTGATCACAGGAAAACACACTTGGAGCGAATTCTTCCATAAAGATATGTAATTTGAATAGAGTCCTCCAACATGATATTCCGTGATCCATACATGTTACATGCATGACGGATTCGACAAACATGCATTCCTGAGTTGTGAGCATGTGGATTACTGATTTTTCATCCTCTATAAAAGGAATAATTTCATATAGACTCGTGTACACATTTTCACAAGCTTTCGTTAACACTAGATTCGAATTCGTTCATTTTTCACAGAAGAATACTTCTGAAGTGTATTCAACCTAATAGATATATAATTTAAATGAATTCCATCAACCAGGCATTCCGGGTTCCGTACACGATACATGCATGACGGATTCGATAAACATGTGTTTCTGAGTTGTGAGCATGTGGATTAGTGAACTTTCATCCACCAAAGAAGGCATATATTACACTTTGAATTATTTACTCTGACTTCATAAGTTTTTTGTATCACCAGGTTCTAAAATCGGACATTTGGCAGTAGAAAACACTCTTTGAGCGAATTCTCAACAATACACATGTAATTTACATTGTTTACATAACCATGGCATTCCGTATTCCGAACATGATTCATGCATCACCAATTCCTCAAATTGCATTTCTGAGCTGTGAACATGCACATGACAGATATTTCAACCACAAAACATGTTACTTATGCACTTTGAAATAGTTCCTTGGACTTCGATGCTTCTCCTATCACCAGTTTCAAGAATCACATTTTGATCACTGGGAAACGCTCTTGGAGCGAATTCTACCCTAGAGATATGTAATTTGAATAGATTCCTTCAACATGATATTCCATGTTCCGTACATGTTACATGCATGATGGATTCGACAAACATGCATTCCTGAGTTGTGAGCATGTGGATTACTGATTTTTCATCCTCTAAAAAAGGAATAATTTCGTATAGACTCGTGTACACATTTTCACAAGCTTTTCCTAACACAAGTTTCTAATTCGTTCATTTTTCACAGAAGAATACTTCTGGAGTGTATTCAACCTAATAGATATTTAATTTACATGAATTCCATCAACATGGCATTCCGGGTTCCGTACATGATACATGCATGACGGATTCGAGAAACATGCGTTTCTGAGATGTGAGCATGTGGATTAGTGAACTTTCATCCACCAAAGAAGGCATATATTACACTTTGAAATATTTACTCTGACTTCATAAGTTTTTTGTATCACCAGGTTCTAAAATCAGACATTTGGCAGTAGAAAACACTCTTTGAGCGAATTCTCACCAATACACATGTAATTTACATTGTTTACATAACCATGTCATTCCGTATTCCGAACATGATTCATGCATCCAGGATTCCTCAAACATGCATTTCTGAGCTGTGAACATGCGCATGACAGATGTTTCAACCAACAAACAAGTTACATATTCACTTTGAAATAGTTAGTTTTACTTCGTTGCTTCTCCTATCACCAGTTTCAAGAATCACACTTTGATCCCAGAAATACCATCTTGGAGCGTATTCTACCGTAGAGATATGTAATTTGAATAGATTCCTTCAACATGATATTCCGTGTTCCGTACATGTTACATGCATGACGGATTCGACAAACATGCATTCCTGAGTTGTGAGCATGTGGATTACTGATTTTTCATCCTCTATAAAAGGAATAATTTCATATAGACTCGTGTACACATTTTCATAAGCTTTCCCTAACACAAGTTTCGAATTCGTTCATTTTTCACAGAAGAATACTTCTGGAGTGTATTCAACCTAATAGATATATAATTTACATGAATTCCATCAACCAGGCATTCCGGGTTCCGTACACGATACATGCATGACGGATTCGATAAACATGTGTTTCTGAGTTGTGAGCATGTGGATTAGTGAACTTTCATCCACCAAAGAAGGCATATATTACACTTTGAAATATTTACTCTGACTTCATAAGTTTTTTGTATCACCAGGTTCTAAAATCGGACATTTGGCAGTAGAAAACACTCTTTGAGCGAATTCTCACCAATACACATGTAATTTACATTGTTTACATAACCATGGCATTCCGTATTCCGAACATGATTCATGCATCACCAATTCCTCAAATTGCATTTCTGAGCTGTGAACATGCACATGACAGATATTTCAACCACAAAACAAGTTACTTATGCACTTTGAAATAGTTCCTTGGACTTCGATGCTTCTCCTATCACCAGTTTCAAGAATCACACTTTGATCACAGGGAAACGTTCTTGGAGCGAATTCTACCCTAGAGATATGTAATTTGAATAGAATCCTTCAACATGATATTCCGTGTTCCGTACATGTTACATGCATGATGGATTCGACAAACATGAATTCCTGAGTTGTGAGCATGTGGATTACTGATTTTTCATCCTCTAAAAAAGGAATAATTTCATATAGACTCGTGTAAACATTTTCACAAGCTTTCCCTGACACAATTTTCTAATTCATTCATTTTTCACAGAAGAATACTTCTGGAGTGTATTCAACCTAATAGATATATAATTTACATGAATTCCATCAACATGGCATTCCGGGTTCCGTACATGATACATGCATGACGGATTCGAGAAACATGTGTTTCTGAGATGTGAGCATGTGGATTAGTGAACTTTCATCCACCAAAGAAGGCATATATTACACTTTGAAATATTTACTCTGACTTCATAAGTTTTTTGTATCACCAGGTTCTAAAATCGGACATTTGGCAGTAGAAAACACTCTTTGAGCGAATTCTCACCAATACACATGTAATTTACATTGTTTACATAACCATGGCATTCCGTATTCCGAACATGTTTCATGCATCACGGATTCCTCAAACATGCATTTCTGAGCTGTGAACATGAGCATGCCAGATGTTTCAACCACCAAACATGTTACTTATGCACTTTGAAATAGTTCCTTGGACTTCGTTGCTTCTACTATCACCAGTTTCAAGAATCACTCTTTGATCACAGGAAAACACACTTGGAGCGAATTCTACCATAAAGATATGTAATTTGAATAGAGTCCTCCAACATGATATTCCGTGATCCATACATGTTACATGCATGACGGATTCGACAAACATGCATTCCTGAGTTGTGAGCATGTGGATTACTGATTTTTCATCCTCTATAAAAGGAATAATTTCATATAGACTCGTGTACACATTTTCACAAGCTTTCCTTAACACTAGATTCGAATTCGTTCATTTTTCACAGAAGAATACTTCTGAAGTGTATTCAACCTAATAGATATATAATTTAAATGAATTCCATCAACCAGGCATTCCGGGTTCCGTACACGATACATGCATGACGGATTCGATAAACATGTGTTTCTGAGTTGTGAGCATGTGGATTAGTGAACTTTCATCCACCAAAGAAGGCATATATTACACTTTGAAATATTTACTCTGACTTCATAAGTTTTTTGTATCACCAGGTTCTAAAATCGGACATTTGGCAGTAGAAAACACTCTTTGAGCGAATTCTCAACAATACACATGTAATTTACATTGTTTACATAATCATGGCATTCCGTATTCCGAACATGATTCATGCATCACCAATTCCTCAAATTGCATTTCTGAGCTGTGAACATGCACATGACAGATATTTCAACCACAAAACATGTTACTTATGCACTTTGAAATAGTTCCTTGGACTTCGATGCTTCTCCTATCACCAGTTTCAAGAATCACATTTTGATCACAGGGAAACGCTCTTGGAGCGAATTCTACCCTAGAGATATGTAATTTGAATAGATTCCTTCAACATGATATTCCGTGTTCCGTACATGTTACATGCATGATGGATTCGACAAACATGCATTCCTGAGTTGTGAGCATGTGGATTACTGATTTTCATCCTCTAAAAAAGGAATAATTTCGTATAGACTCGTGTACACATTTTCACAAGCTTTTCCTAACACAAGTTTCTAATTCGTTCATTTTTCACAGAAGAATACTTCTGGAGTGTATTCAACCTAATAGATGTATAATTTACATGAATTCCATCAACATGGCATTCCGGGTTCCGTACATGATACATGCATGACGGATTCGAGAAACATGCGTTTCTGAGATGTGAGCATGTGGATTAGTGAACTTTCATCCACCAAAGAAGGCATATATTACACTTTGAAATATTTACTCTGACTTCATAAGTTTTTTGTATCACCAGGTTCTAAAATCGGACATTTGGCAGTAGAAAACACTCTTTGAGCGAATTCTCACCAATACACATGTAATTTACATTGTTTACATAACCATGTCATTCCGTATTCCGAACATGATTCATGCATCCAGGATTCCTCAAACATGCATTTCTGAGCTGTGAACATGAGCATGACAGATGTTTCAACCACCAAACATGTTACTTATGCACTTTGAAATATTTCCTTGGACTTCGTTGCTTCTACTATCACCAGTTCCAAGAATCACTCTTTGATCACAGGAAAACACACTTGGAGCGAATTCTACCATAAAGATATGTAATTTGAATAGATTCCTCCAACATGATATTCCGTGATCCATACATGTTACATGCATGACGGATTCGACAAACATGCATTCCTGAGTTGTGAGCATGTGGATTACTGATTTTTCATCCTCTATAAAAGGAATAATTTCATATAGACTCGTGTACACATTTTCACAAGCTTTCCTTAACACTAGATTCGAATTCGTTCATTTTTCACAGAAGAATACTTCTGGAGTGTATTCAACCTAATAGATATATAATTTAAATGAATTCCATCAACCAGGCATTCCGGGTTCCGTACACGATACATGCATGACGGATTCGATAAACATGTGTTTCTGAGTTGTGAGCATGTGGATTAGTGAACTTTCATCCACCAAAGAAGGCATATATTACACTTTGAAATATTTACTCTGACTTCATAATTTTTTTGTATCACCAGGTTCTAAAATCGGACATTTGGCAGTAGAAAACACTCTTTGAGCGAATTCTCACCAATACACATGTAATTTACATTGTTTAAATAACCATGGCATTCCGTATTCCGAACATGATTCATGCATCACCAATTCCTCAAATTGCATTTCTGAGCTGTGAACATGCACATGACAGACATTTCAACCACAAAACAAGTTACTTATGCACTTTGAGATAGTTCCTTGGACTTCGATGCTTCTCCTATCACCAGTTTCAAGAATCACACTTTGATCCCAGAAATACCATCTTGGAGCGAATTCTACCGTAGAGATATGTAATTTGAATAGATTCCTTCAACATGATATTCCGTGTTCCGTACATGTTACATGCATGACGGATTCGACAAACATGCATTCCTGAGTTGTGAGCATGTGGATTACTGATTTTTCATCCTCTATAAAAGGAATAATTTCATATAGACTCGTGTACACATTTTCATAAGCTTTCCCTAACACAAGTTTCGAATTCGTTCATTTTTCACAGAAGAATACTTCTGGAGTGTATTCAACCTAATAGATATATAATTTAAATGAATTCCATCAACCAGGCATTCCGGGTTCCGTACACGATACATGCATGACGGATTCGATAAACATGTGTTTCTGAGTTGTGAGCATGTGGATTAGTGAACTTTCATCCACCAAAGAAGGCATATACTACACTTTGAAATATTTACTCTGACTTCATAATTTTTTTGTATCACCAGGTTCTAAAATCGCACATTTGGCAGTAGAAAACACTCTTTGAGCGAATTCTCACCAATACACATGTAATTTACATTGTTTACATAACCATGGCATTCCGTATTCCGAACATGTTTCATGCATCCCGGATTCCTCAAACATGCATTTCTGAGCTGTGATCATGCGCATGACAGATGTTTCAACCAACAAACAAGTTACATATTCACTTTGAAATAGTTAGTTTTACTTCGTTGCTTCTCCTATCACCAGTTTCAAGAATCACACTTTGAACCCAGAAAAACCACCTTGGAGCGAATTCTACCCTAGAGATATGTAATTTGAATAGATTCCTTCAACATGATATTCCGTGTTCCGTACATGTTACATGCATGACGGATTCGACAAACATGCATTCCTGAGTTGTGAGCATGTGGATTACTGATTTTTCATCCTCTATAAAAGGAATAATTTCATATAGACTCGTGTACACATTTTCACAAGCTTTCCCTTACACAAGTTTCGAATTCGTTCATTTTTCACAGAAGAATACTTCTGGAGTGTCTTCAACCTAATAGATATTTAATTTACATGAATTCCATCAACATGGCATTCCGGGTTCCGTACATGATACATGCATGACGGATTCGAGAAACATGCGTTTCTGAGTTGTGAGCATGTGGATTAGTGAACTTTCATCCACCAAAGAAGGCATATATTACACTTTGAAACATTTACTCTGACTTCATAAGTTTTTTGTATCACCAGGTTCTAAAATCGGACATTTGGCAGTAGAAAACACTCTTTGAGCGAATTCTCACCAATACACATGTAATTTACATTGTTTACATAACCATGGCATTCCGTATTCCGAACATGATTCATACATCACCAATTCCTCAAATTGAATTTCTGAGCTGTGAACATGCGCATGCCAGATGTTTCAACCACCAAACAAGTTATTATGCACTTTGAAATATTTCCTTGGACTTCGTTGCTTCTCCTATCACCAGTTTCAAGAATCACACTTTGATCCCAGAAAAACCCTCTTGGAGCGAATTCTACCCTAGAGATATGTAATTTGAATAGATTCCTTCAACATGATATTCCGTGTTCCGTACATGTTACATGCATGACGGATTCGACAAACATGCATTCCTGAGTTGTGACCATGTGGATTACTGATTTTTCATCCTCTATATAAGGAATAATTTCATATGCACTCGTGTAAACATTTTCACAAGCTTTCCCTAACAGAAGACTCGAATTCGATCATTTTTCACAGAAGAATACTTCTGGAGTGTATTCAACCTAATAGATATTTAATTTACATGAATTCTATCAACATGGCATTCCGGGTTCCGTACATGATACATGCATGACGGATTCGAGGAACATGCGTTTCTGAGTTGTGAGCATGTGGATTAGTGAA
Organism: Vicugna pacos; assembly: GCF_048564905.1. Taxonomy (NCBI): domain Eukaryota; kingdom Metazoa; phylum Chordata; class Mammalia; order Artiodactyla; family Camelidae; genus Vicugna; species Vicugna pacos. The sequence continues at coordinate 67,742,870 of NW_027328741.1, read as the reverse complement.
CTTTCATCCACCAAAAAGGCATATATTACACTTTGAAATATTTACTCTGACTTCATAAGTTTTTTGTATCACCAGGTTCTAAAATCGGACATTTGGCAGTAGAAAACACTCTTTGAGCGAATTCTCACCAATACACATGTAATTTACATTGTTTACATAACCATGGCATTCCGTATTCCGAACATGTTTCATGCATCCAGGATTCCTCAAACATGCATTTCTGAGCTGTGAACATGCGCATGACAGATGTTTCAACCAACAAACAAGTTACATATTCACTTTGAAATAGTTAGTTTTACTTCGTTGCTTCTCCTATCACCAGTTTCAAGAATCACACTTTGAACCCAGAAAAACCACCTTGGAGCGAATTCTACCCTAGAGATATGTAATTTGAATAGATTCCTTCAACATGATATTCCGTGTTCCGTACATGTTACATGCATGACGTATTCGACAAACATGCATTCCTGAGTTGTGAGCATGTGGATTACTGATTTTTCATCCTCTATAAAAGGAATAATTTCATATAGACTCGTGTACACATTTTCACAAGCTTTCCCTAACACAAGTTTCGAATTCGTTCATTTTTCACAGAAGAATACTTCTGGAGTGTATACAACCTAATAGATATTTAATTTACATGAATTCCATCAACATGGCATTCCGGGTTCCGTACATGATACATGCATGACGGATTCGAGAAACATGCGTTTCTGAGTTGTGAGCATGTGGATTAGTGAACTTTCATCCACCAAAGAAGGCATATATTACACTTTGAATCATTTACTCTGACTTCATAAGTTTTTTGTATCACCAGGTTCTAAAATCGGACATTTGGCAGTAGAAAACACTCTTTGAGCGAATTCTCACCAATACACATGTAATTTACATTGTTTACATAACCATGGCATTCCGTATTCCGAACATGTTTCATGCATCACGGATTCCTCAAACATACATTTCTGAGCTGTGAACATGCGCATGACAGATGTTTCAACCACCAAACAAGTTACATATTCACTTTGAAATAGTTCCTTTTACTTCGTTGCTTCACCTATCACCAGTTTTAAGAATCACACTTTGATCACAGGGAAACGCTCTTGGAGCGAATTCTACCCTAGAGATATGTAATTTGAATAGATTCCTTCAACATGATATTCCGTTTTCCGTACATGTTACATGCATGACGGATTCGACAAACATGCATTTCTGAGTTGTGAGCATGTGGATTACTGATTTTTCATCCTCTATAAAAGGAATAATTTCATATACACTCGTGTATACATTTTCACAAGCTTTCCCTAACAGAAGATTCGAAGTCGTTCATTTATCACAGAAGAATACTTCTGGAGTGTATTCAACCTAATAGATATATAATTTACATGAATTCCATCAACATGGCATTCCGGGTTCCGAACATGATACATGTATGACGGATTCGAGGAACATGCGTTTCTGAGTTGTGAGCATGTGGATTAGTGAACTTTCATCCACCAAATAAGGCATATATTACACTTTGAAATATTTACTGTGACTTTATAAGTTTTTTGTATCACCAGGTTCTAAAATCGGACATTTGGCAGTAGAAAACACTCTTTGAGCGAATTCTCACCAATACACATGTAATTTACATTGTTTACATAACCATGGCATTCCGTATTCCGAACATGTTTCATGCATCACGGATTCCTCAAACATGCATTTCTGAGCTGTGAACATGCGCATGCCAGATGTTTCAACCACCAAACAAGTTACTTATGCACTTTGAAATATTTCCTTGGACTTCGTTGCTTCTCCTATCACCAGTTTCAAGAATCACACTTTGATCCCAGAAAAACCCTCTTGGAGCGAATTCTACCCTAGAGATATGTAATTTGAATAGATTCCTTCAACATGATATTCCGTGTTCCGTACATGTTACATGAATGACGGATTTGACAAATATGCATTCCTGAGTTGTGACCATGTGGATTACTGATTTTTCATCCTCTATTAAAGGAATAATTTCATATAGACTCGTGTACACATTTTCACAAGCTTTCCCTAAGTCAAGTTTCGAATTCGTGCTTTTTTCACAGAAGAATACTTCTGGAGTGTATTCAACCTAATAGATATTTAATTTACATGAATTCTATCAACATGGCATTCCGGGTTCCGTACATGATACATGCATGACGGATTCGAGGAACATGCGTTTCTGAGTTGTGAGCATGTGGATTAGTGAACTTTCATCCACCAAAGAAGGCATATATTACCCTTTGAAATATTTACTCTGACGTCATAAGTTTTTTGTATCACCAGGTTCTAAAATCGGACATTTGGCAGTAGAAAACACTCTTTGAGCGAATTCTCACCAATACAAATGTAATTTACATTGTTTACATAACCATGGCTTTCCGTATTCCGAACATGTTTCATGCATCACAGATTCCTCAAACATGCATTTCTGAGCTGTGAACATGCGCATGCCAGATGTTTCAACCACCAAACAAGTTACTTATGCACTTTGAAATATTTCCTTGGACTTCGTTGCTTCTCCTATCACCAGTTTCAAGAATCACACTTTGATCCCAGAAAAACCCTCTTGGAGCGAATTCTACCCAAGAGATATGTAATTTGAATAGATCCCTTCAACATGATATTCCGTGTTCCGTACATGTTTCATGCATGACGGATTCGACAAACATGCATTCCTGAGTTGTGAGCATGTGGATTACTGATTTTTCATCCTCTATAAAAGGAATAATTTCATATAGACTCGTGTACACATTTTCACAAGCTTTCCCTTACACAAGTTTCGAATTCGTTCATTTTTCACAGAAGAATACTTCTGGAGTGTATTCAACGTAATAGATATATAAATTACATGAATTCCACCAAAATGGCATTCCGGGTTCCGTACATGATACATGCCTGACGGATTAGAGAAACATGCGTTTCTGTGATGTGAGAATGTGGATTAGTGAACTTTCATCCACCAAAAAAGGCATATATTACACTTTGAAATATTTACTCTGACTTCATAAGTTTTTTGTATCACCAGGTTCTAAAATCGGACATTTGGCAGTAGAAAACACTCTTTGAGCGAATTCTCACCAATACACATGTAATTTACATTGTTTACATAACCATGGCATTCCGTATTCCGAACATGTTTCATGCATCACGGATTCCTCAAAAATGCATTTCTGAGCTGTGAACATGCGCATGCCAGATGTTTCAACCACCAAACAAGTTACTTATGCACTTTGAAATATTTCCTTGGACTTCGTTGCTTCTTCTATCACCAGTTTCAAGAATCATACTTTGATCCCAGAAAAACCCTCTTGGAGCGAATTCTACGCCATGATATGTAATTTGAATAGATTCCTTCAACATGATATTCCGAGTTCCGTACATGTTACATGCATGACGTATTCGACAAACATGCATTCCTGAGTTTAGAACATGTGGATTACTGATTTTTCATCCTCTATAAAAGGAATAATTTCATATAGACTCGTGTACACATTTTCACAAGCTTTCCCTAACACAAGTTTCGAATTCGTTCATTTTTCACAGAAGAATACTTCTGGAGTGTATTCAAACTAATAAATATTTAATTTACATGAATTCCATCAACATGGCATTCCGGGTTCCGTACATGATACATGCATGACGGATTCGAGAAACATGCGTTTCTGAGTTGTGAGCATGTGGATTAGTGAACTTTCATCCACCATATAAGGCATATATTACAGTTTGAAATATTTACTCTGACTTCATAAGTTTTTTGTATCACCAGGTTCTAAAATCGGACATTTGGCAGTAGAAAACACTCTTTGAGCGAATTCTCACCTATACACATGTAATTTACATTCTTTACATAACAATGGCATTCCGTATTCCGAACATGTTTCATGCATCACGGATTCCTCAAACATCCATTTCTGAGCTGTGAATATGCGCATGACAGATGTATCAACCACCAAACAAGTTACTTATGCACTTTGAAATATTTCCTTGGACTTCGTTGCTTCTGCTATCACCAGTTTCAAGAATCACACTTTGATCCCAGAAAAACCCTCTTGGAGCGAATTCTACCCTAGAGATATGTAATTTGAATAGATTCCTTCAACATGATATTCCGTGTTCCGTACATGTTACATGCATGACGGATTCGACAAACATGCATTCCTGAGTTGTGAGCATGTGGATTACTGATTTTTCATCCTCTATAAAAGGAATAATTTCATATAGACACGTGTACACATTTTCACAAGCTTTCCCTAACACAAGTTTCGAATTCGTGCTTTTTTCACAGAAGAATACTTCTGGAGTGTATTCAACCTAATAGATATTTAATTTACATGAATTCTATCAACATGGCATTCCGGGTTCCGTACATGATACATGCATGACGGATTCGAGGAACATGCGTTTCTGAGATGTGAGCATGTGGATTAGTGAACTTTCATCCACCAAAGAAGGCATATATTACCCTTTGAAATATTTACTCTGACTTCATAAGTTTTTTGTATCACCAGGTTCTAAAATCGGACATTTGGCAGTAGAAAACACTCTTTGAGCGAATTCTCACCAATACACATGTAATTTACATTGTTTACATAACCATGGCATTCCGTAGTCCGAACATGTTTCATGCATCACAGATTCCTCAAACATGCATTTCTGAGCTGTGAACATGCGCATGCCAGATGTTTCAACCACCAAACAAGTTACTTATGCACTTTGAAATATTTCCTTGGACTTCGTTGCTTCTCCTATCACCAGTTTCAAGAATCACACTTTGATCCCAGAAAAACCCTCTTGGAGCAAATTCTACCCAAGAGATATGTAATTTGAATAGATTCCTTCAACATGATATTCCGTGTTCCATACATGTTTCATGCATGACGGATTCGACAAACATGCATTCCTGAGTTGTGAGCATGTGGATTACTGATTTTTCATCCTCTATAAAAGGAATAATTTCATATAGACTCGTGTACACATTTTCACAAGCTTTCCCTTACACAAGTTTCGAATTCGTTCATTTTTCACAGAAGAATACTTCTGGAGTGTATTCAACGTAATAGATATATAAATTACATGAATTCCACCAAAATGGCATTCCGGGTTCCGTACATGATACATGCCTGAAGGATTAGAGAAACATGCGTTTCTGTGATGTGAGAATGTGGATTAGTGAACTTTCATCCACCAAAAAAGGCATATATTACACTTTGAAATATTAACTCTGACTTCATAAGTTTTTTGTATCACCAGGTTCTAAAATCGGACATTTGGCAGTAGAAAACACTCTTTGAGCGAATTCTCACCAATACACATGTAATTTACATTGTTTACATAACCATGGCATTCCGTATTCCGAACATGTTTCATGCATCACGGATTCCTCAAACATGCATTTCTGAGCTGTGAACATGCGCATGCCAGATGTTTCAACCACCAAACAAGTTACTTATGCACTTTGAAATATTTCCTTGGACTTCGTTGCTTCTTCTATCACCAGTTTCAAGAATCATACTTTGATCCCAGAAAAACCCTCTTGGAGCGAATTCTACGCCATGATATGTAATTTGAATAGATTCCTTCAACATGATATTCCGAGTTCCGTACATGTTACATGCATGACGTATTCGACAAACATGCATTCCTGAGTTTAGAACATGTGGATTACTGATTTTTCATCCTCTATAAAAGGAATAATTTCATATAGACTCGTGTACACATTTTCACAAGCTTTCCCTAACACAAGTTTCGAATTCGTTCATTTTTCACAGAAGAATACTTCTGGAGTGTTTTCAAACTAATAAATATTTAATTTACATGAATTCCATCAACATGGCATTCCGGGTTCCGTACATGATACATGCATGACGGATTCGAGAAACATGCGTTTCTGAGTTGTGAGCATGTGGATTAGTGAAATTTCATCCACCAAATAAGGCATATATTACACTTTGAAATATTTACTGTGACTTCATAAGTTTTTTGTATCACCAGGTTTTAAAATCGGACATTTGGCAGTAGAAAATACTCTTTGAGCGAATTCTCACCAATACACATGTAATTTACATTGTTTACATAACCATGGCATTCCGTATTCCGAACATGTTTCATGCATCACGGATTCCTCAAACATGCATTTCTGAGCTGTGAACATGCGCATGCCAGATGTTTCAACCACCAAACAAGTTACTTATGCACTTTGAAATATTTGCTTGTACTTCGTTGCTTCTCCTATCACCAGTTTTAAGAATCACACTTTGATCCCAGAAAAACCCTCTTGGAGCGAATTCTACCCTAGAGATATGTAATTTGAATAGATTCCATCAACATGATATTCCGTGTTCCGTACATGTTACATGCATGACGGATTTGACAAATATGCATTCCTGAGTTGTGACCATGTGGATTACTGATTTTTCATCCTCTATTAAAGGAATAATTTCATATAGACTCGTGTACACATTTTCACAAGCTTTCCCTAAGTCAAGTTTCGAATTCGTGCTTTTTTCACAGAAGAATACTTCTGGAGTGTATTCAACCTAATAGATATTTAATTTACATGAATTCTATCAACATGGCATTCCGGGTTCCGTACATGATACATGCATGACGGATTCGAGGAACATGCGTTTCTGAGTTGTGAGCATGTGGATTAGTGAACTTTCATCCACCAAAGAAGGCATATATTACACTTTGAAACATTTACTCTGACTTCATAAGTTTTTTGTATCACCAGGTTCTAAAATCGGACATTTGGCAGTAGAAAACTCTCTTTGAGCGAATTCTCACCAATACACATGTAATTTACATTGTTTACATAACCATGGCATTCCGTATTCCGAACATGTTTCATGCATCACGGATTCCTCAAACATGCATTTCTGAGCTGTGAACATGCGCATGCCAGATGTTTCAACCACCAAACAAGTTACTTATGCACTTTGAAGTATTTCCTTGGACTTCGTTGCTTCTCCTATCACCAGTTTCAAGAATCACACTTTGATCCCAGAAAAACCCTCTTGGAGCGAATTCTACCCTAGAGATATGTAATTTCAATAGATTCCTTCAACAAGATATTCCGTGTTCCGTACATGTTACATGCATGACGAATTCGACAAACATGCATTCCTGAGTTGTGAGCATGTGGATTACTGATTTTTCATCCTCTATTAAAGGAATAATTTCATATAGACACGTGTACACATTTTCACAAGCTTTCCCTAACACAAGTTTCGAATTCGTGCTTTTTTCACAGAAGAATACTTCTGGAGTGTATTCAACCTAATGGATATTTAATTTACATGAATTCTATCAACATGGCATTCCGGGTTCCGTACATGATACATGCATGACGGATTCGAGAAACATGCGTTTCTGAGTTGTGAGCATGTGGATTAGTGAACTTTCATCCACCAAAGAAGGCATATATTACACTTTGAAATATTTACTCTGACTTCATAAGTTTTTTGATTCAGCAGGTTCTAAAATCGGACATTTGGCAGTACAAAACTCTATTTGAGCGAATTCTCACCAATACACATGTAATTTACATTGTATACGTAACAATGGCATTCCGTATTCCGAACATGATTCATGCATCACCAATTCCTCAAATTGCATTTCTGAGCTGTGAACATGCACATGACAGATATTTCAACCACAAAACAAATTACTTATGCACTTTGAAATAGTTCCTTGGACTTCGATGTTTCTCCTATCACCAGTTTCAAGAATCACACTTTGATCACAGGGAAACCCTCTTGGAGCGAATTCTACCCTAGAGATATGTAATTTCAATAGATCCCTTCAACATGATATTCCGTGTTCCGTACATGTTACATGCATGACGGATTTGACAAATATGCATTCCTGAGTTGTGACCATGTGGATTACTGATTTTTCATCCTCTATTAAAGGAATAATTTCATATAGACTCATGTACACATTTTCACAAGCTTTCCCTAAGTCAAGTTTCGAATTCGTGCTTTTTTCACAGAAGAAAACTTCTGGAGTGTATTCAACCTAATAGATATTTAATTTACATGAATTCTATCAACATGGCATTCCGGGTTCCGTACATGATACATGCATGACGGATTCGAGGAACATGCGTTTCTGAGTTGTGAGCATGTGGATTAGTGAACTTTCATCCACCAAAGAAGGCATATATTACACTTTGAAACATTTACTCTGACTTCATAAGTTTTTTGTATCACCAGGTTCTAAAATCGGACATTTGGCAGTAGAAAACACTCTTTGAGTGAATTCTCACCTATACACATGTAATTTACATTGTATACATAACCGTGGCATTCCGTATTCCGAACATGATTCATGCATCACCAATTCCTCAAATTGCACTTCTGAGCTGTGAACATGCACATGACAGATATTTCAACCACAAAACAAGTTACTTATGATCTTTGAAATATTTCCTTGGACTTCGATGCTTCTCCTATCACCAGTTTCAAGAATCACACTTTGATCACAGGGAAACCCTCTTTAAGCGAATTCTACCCTAGAGATATGTAATTTGAATAGATTCCTTCAACATGATATTCCGTGTTCCGTACATGTTACATGCATGACGGATTCGACAAACATGCATTCCTGAGTTGTGAGCATGTGGATTACTGATTTTTCATCCTCTATAAAAGGAATAATTTCATATAGACTCGTGTACACATTTTCACAAGCTTTCCCTAACACAAGTTTCGAATTCGTTCATTTTTCACAGAAGAATACTTCTGGAGTGTATTCAACCTAATAGATATATAATTTACACGAATTCCATCAACATGGCATTCCGGGTTCCGTACATGATACATGCATGACGGATTCGAGAAACATGCGTTTCTGAGTTGTGAGCATGTGGATTAGTGAACTTTCATCCACCAAAGAAGGCATATATTACACTTTGAATCATTTACTCTGACTTCATAAGTTTTTTGTATCACCAGGTTCTAAAATCGGACATTTGGCAGTAGAAAACACTCTTTGAGCGAATTCTCACCAATACACATGTAATTTACATTGTTTACATAACCATGGCATTCCGTATTCCGAACATGTTTCATGCATCACGGATTCCTCAAACATGCATTTCTGAGCTGTGAACATGCGCATGCCAGATGTTTCAACCACCAAACAAGTTACTTATGCACTTTGAAATATTTCCTTGGACTTCGTTGCTTCTTCTATCACCAGTTTCAAGAATCATACTTTGATCCCAGAAAAACCCTCTTGGAGCGAATTCTACGCCATGATATGTAATTTGAATAGATTCCTTCAACATGATATTCCGAGTTCCGTACATGTTACATGCATGACGTATTCGACAAACATGCATTCCTGAGTTTAGAACATGTGGATTACTGATTTTTCATCCTCTATAAAAGGAATAATTTCATATAGACTCGTGTACACATTTTCACAAGCTTTCCCTAACACAAGTTTCGAATTCGTTCATTTTTCACAGAAGAATACTTCTGGAGTGTTTTCAAACTAATAAATATTTAATTTACATGAATTCCATCAACATGGCATTCCGGGTTCCGTACATGATACATGCATGACGGATTCGAGAAACATGCGTTTCTGAGTTGTGAGCATGTGGATTAGTGAAATTTCATCCACCAAATAAGGCATATATTACACTTTGAAATATTTACTGTGACTTCATAAGTTTTTTGTATCACCAGGTTTTAAAATCGGACATTTGGCAGTAGAAAATACTCTTTGAGCGAATTCTCACCAATACACATGTAATTTACATTGTTTACATAACCATGGCATTCCGTATTCCGAACATGTTTCATGCATCACGGATTCCTCAAACATGCATTTCTGAGCTGTGAACATGCGCATGCCAGATGTTTCAACCACCAAACAAGTTACTTATGCACTTTGAAATATTTGCTTGTACTTCGTTGCTTCTCCTATCACCAGTTTTAAGAATCACACTTTGATCCCAGAAAAACCCTCTTGGAGCGAATTCTACCCTAGAGATATGTAATTTGAATAGATTCCATCAACATGATATTCCGTGTTCCGTACATGTTACATGCATGACGGATTTGACAAATATGCATTCCTGAGTTGTGACCATGTGGATTACTGATTTTTCATCCTCTATTAAAGGAATAATTTCATATAGACTCGTGTACACATTTTCACAAGCTTTCCCTAAGTCAAGTTTCGAATTCGTGCTTTTTTCACAGAAGAATACTTCTGGAGTGTATTCAACCTAATAGATATTTAATTTACATGAATTCTATCAACATGGCATTCCGGGTTCCGTACATGATACATGCATGACGGATTCGAGGAACATGCGTTTCTGAGTTGTGAGCATGTGGATTAGTGAACTTTCATCCACCAAAGAAGGCATATATTACACTTTGAAACATTTACTCTGACTTCATAAGTTTTTTGTATCACCAGGTTCTAAAATCGGACATTTGGCAGTAGAAAACTCTCTTTGAGCGAATTCTCACCAATACACATGTAATTTACATTGTTTACATAACCATGGCATTCCGTATTCCGAACATGTTTCATGCATCACGGATTCCTCAAACATGCATTTCTGAGCTGTGAACATGCGCATGCCAGATGTTTCAACCACCAAACAAGTTACTTATGCACTTTGAAGTATTTCCTTGGACTTCGTTGCTTCTCCTATCACCAGTTTCAAGAATCACACTTTGATCCCAGAAAAACCCTCTTGGAGCGAATTCTACCCTAGAGATATGTAATTTCAATAGATTCCTTCAACAAGATATTCCGTGTTCCGTACATGTTACATGCATGACGAATTCGACAAACATGCATTCCTGAGTTGTGAGCATGTGGATTACTGATTTTTCATCCTCTATTAAAGGAATAATTTCATATAGACACGTGTACACATTTTCACAAGCTTTCCCTAACACAAGTTTCGAATTCGTGCTTTTTTCACAGAAGAATACTTCTGGAGTGTATTCAACCTAATGGATATTTAATTTACATGAATTCTATCAACATGGCATTCCGGGTTCCGTACATGATACATGCATGACGGATTCGAGAAACATGCGTTTCTGAGTTGTGAGCATGTGGATTAGTGAACTTTCATCCACCAAAGAAGGCATATATTACACTTTGAAATATTTACTCTGACTTCATAAGTTTTTTGATTCAGCAGGTTCTAAAATCGGACATTTGGCAGTACAAAACTCTATTTGAGCGAATTCTCACCAATACACATGTAATTTACATTGTATACGTAACAATGGCATTCCGTATTCCGAACATGATTCATGCATCACCAATTCCTCAAATTGCATTTCTGAGCTGTGAACATGCACATGACAGATATTTCAACCACAAAACAAATTACTTATGCACTTTGAAATAGTTCCTTGGACTTCGATGTTTCTCCTATCACCAGTTTCAAGAATCACACTTTGATCACAGGGAAACCCTCTTGGAGCGAATTCTACCCTAGAGATATGTAATTTCAATAGATCCCTTCAACATGATATTCCGTGTTCCGTACATGTTACATGCATGACGGATTTGACAAATATGCATTCCTGAGTTGTGACCATGTGGATTACTGATTTTTCATCCTCTATTAAAGGAATAATTTCATATAGACTCATGTACACATTTTCACAAGCTTTCCCTAAGTCAAGGTTCGAATTCGTGCTTTTTTCACAGAAGAAACCTTCTGGAGTGTATTCAACCTAATAGATATTTAATTTACATGAATTCTATCAACATGGCATTCCGGGTTCCGTACATGATACATGCATGACGGATTCGAGGAACATGCGTTTCTGAGTTGTGAGCATGTGGATTAGTGAACTTTCATCCACCAAAGAAGGCATATATTACACTTTGAAACATTTACTCTGACTTCATAAGTTTTTTGTATCACCAGGTTCTAAAATCGGACATTTGGCAGTAGAAAACACTCTTTGAGTGAATTCTCACCTATACACATGTAATTTACATTGTATACATAACCGTGGCATTCCGTATTCCGAACATGATTCATGCATCACCAATTCCTCAAATTGCACTTCTGAGCTGTGAACATGCACATGACAGATATTTCAACCACAAAACAAGTTACTTATGATCTTTGAAATATTTCCTTGGACTTCGATGCTTCTCCTATCACCAGTTTCAAGAATCACACTTTGATCACAGGGAAACCCTCTTTAAGCGAATTCTACCCTAGAGATATGTAATTTGAATAGATTCCTTCAACATGATATTCCGTGTTCCGTACATGTTACATGCATGACGGATTCGACAAACATGCATTCCTGAGTTGTGAGCATGTGGATTACTGATTTTTCATCCTCTATAAAAGGAATAATTTCATATAGACTCGTGTACACATTTTCACAAGCTTTCCCTAACACAAGTTTCGAATTCGTTCATTTTTCACAGAAGAATACTTCTGGAGTGTATTCAACCTAATAGATATATAATTTACACGAATTCCATCAACATGGCATTCCGGGTTCCGTACATGATACATGCATGACGGATTCGAGAAACATGCGTTTCTGAGTTGTGAGCATGTGGATTAGTGAACTTTCATCCACCAAAGAAGGCATATATTATACTTTGAAATATTTACTCTGACTTCATAATTTTTTTGTATCACCAGGTTCTAAAATCGGACATTTGGCAGTAGAAAACACTCTTTGAGCGAATCCTCACCAATACACATGTAATTTACATTGTTTACATAACCATGGCATTCCGTATTCCGAACATGATTCATGCATCACGAATTCCTCAAATTGCATTTCTGAGCTGTGAACATGCACATGACAGATATTTCAACCACAAAACAAATTACTTATGATCTTTGAAATATTTCCATGGACTTCGTTGCTTCTCCTATCACCAGTTTCATGAATCACACTTTGATCACAGGAAAACCCTCTTGGAGCGAATTCTACCCTAGAGATATGTAATTTGAATAGATTCCTTCAAAATGATATTCCGTGTTCCGTACATGTTACATGCATGACGGATTCGACAAACATGCATTCCTGAGTTGTGACCATGTGGATTACTGATTTTTCATCCTCTATTAAAGGAATAATTTCATATAGACTCGTGTACACATTTTCACAAGCTTTCCCTAAGTCAAGTTTCGAATTCGTGCTTTTTTCACAGAAGAATACTTCTGGAGTGTATTCAACCTAATAGATATTTAATTTACATGAATTCTATCAACATGGCATTCCGGGTTCCGTACATGATACATGCATGACGGATTCGAGGAACATGCGTTTCTGAGTTGTGAGCATGTGGATTAGTGAACTTTCATCCACCAAAGAAGGCATATATTACACTTTGAAACATTTACTCTGACTTCATAAGTTTTTTGTATCACCAGGTTCTAAAATCGGACATTTGGCAGTAGAAAATTCTCTTTGAGCGAATTCTCACCAATACACATGTAATTTACATTGTTTACATAACCATGGCATTCCGTATTCCGAACATGTTTCATGCATCACGGATTCCTCAAACATGCATTTCTGAGCTGTGAACATGCGCATGCCAGATGTTTCAACCACCAAACAAGTTACTTATGCACTTTGAAGTATTTCCTTGGACTTCGTTGCTTCTCCTATCACCAGTTTCAAGAATCACACTTTGATCCCAGAAAAACCCTCTTGGAGCGAATTCTACCCTAGAGATATGTAATTTCAATAGATTCCTTCAACATGATATTCCGTGTTCCGTACATGTTACATGCATGACGAATTCGACAAACATGCATTCCTGAGTTGTGAGCATGTGGATTACTGATTTTTCATCCTCTATTAAAGGAATAATTTCATATAGACACGTGTACACATTTTCACAAGCTTTCCCTAACACAAGTTTCGAATTCGTTCATTTTTCACAGAAGAATACTTCTGGAGTGTATTCAACCTAATGGATATTTAATTTACATGAATTCTATCAACATGGCATTCCGGGTTCCGTACATGATACATGCATGACGGATTCGAGAAACATGCGTTTCTGAGTTGTGAGCATGTGGATTAGTGAACTTTCATCCACCAAAGAAGGCATATATTACACTTTGAAATATTTACTCTGACTTCATAAGTTTTTTGTATCACCAGGTTCTAAAATCGGACATTTGGCAGTAGAAAACTCTATTTGAGCGAATTCTCACCAATACACATGTAATTTACATTGTTTACGTAACAATGGCATTCCGTATTCCGAACATGATTCATGCATCACCAATTCCTCAAATTGCATTTCTGAGCTGTGAACATGCACATGACAGATATTTCAACCACAAAACAAATTACTTATGCACTTTGAAATAGTTCCTTGGACTTCGATGCTTCTCCTATCACCAGTTTCAAGAATCACACTTTGATCACAGGGAAACACTCTTGGAGCGAATTCTACCCTAGAGATATGTAATTTCAATAGATCCCTTCAACATGATATTCCGTGTTCCGTACATGTTACATGCATGACGGATTTGACAAATATGCATTCCTGAGTTGTGATCTTGTGGATTACTGATTTTTCATCCTCTATTAAAGGAATAATTTCATATAGACTCATGTACACATTTTCACAAGCTTTCCCTAAGTCAAGTTTCGAATTCGTGCTTTTTTCACAGAAGAAAACTTCTGGAGTGTATTCAACCTAATAGATATTTAATTTACATGAATTCTATCAACATGGCATTCCGGGTTCCGTACATGATACATGCATGACGGATTCGAGGAACATGCGTTTCTGAGTTGTGAGCATGTGGATTAGTGAACTTTCATCCACCAAAGAAGGCATATATTACACTTTGAAATATTTACTGTGACTTCATAAGTTTTTTGTATCACCAGGTTCTAAAATCGGACATTTGGCAGTAGAAAACACTCTTTGAGCGAATTCTCACCAATACACATGTAATTTACATTGTTTACATAACCATGGCATTCCGTATTCCGAACATGTTTCATGCATCACGGATTCCTCAAACATGCATTTCTGAGCTGTGAACATGCGCATGCCAGATGTTTCAACCACCAAACAAGTTACTTATGCACTTTGAAATATTTCCTTGGACTTCGTTGCTTTTCCTATCACCAGTTTCAAGAATAACACTTTGATCCCAGAAAAACCATCTTGGAGCGAATTTTACCCTAGAGATATGTAATTTGAATAGATTCCTTCAACATGATATTCCGTGTTCCGTACATGTTACATGCATGACGGATTCGACAAACATGCATTCCTGAGTTGTGAGCATGTGGATTACTGATTTTTCATCCTCTATAAAAGGAATAATTTCATATAGACTCGTGTACACATTTTCACAAGCTTTCCCTAAGTCAAGTTTCGAATTCGTGTATTTTTCACAGAAGAAGACTTCTGGAGTGTATTCAACCTAATAGATATTTAATTTACTTGAATTCTATCAACATGGCATTCCAGGTTCCGTACATGATACATGCATGACGTATTCGAGGAACATGCGTTTCTGAGTTGTGAGCATGTGGATTAGTGAACTTTCATCCACCAAAGAAGGCATATATTACACTTTGAATCATTTACTCTGACTTCATAAGTTTTTTGTATCACCAGGTTCTAAAATCGGACATTTGGCAGTAGAAAACACTCTTTGAGCGAATCCTCACCAATACACATGTAATTTACATTGTTTACATAACCATGGCATTCCGTATTCCGAACATGATTCATGCATCACGAATTCCTCAAATTGCATTTCTGAGCTGTGAACATGCACATGACAGATATTTCAACCACAAAACCAATTACTTATGATCTTTGAAATATTTCCATGGACTTCGTTGCTTCTCCTATCACCAGTTTCAAGAATCACACTTTGATCACAGGAAAACCCTCTTGGAGCGAATTCTACCCTAGAGATATGTAATTTGAATAGATTCCTTCAACATGATATTCCGTGTTCCGTACATGTTACATGCATGACGGATTCGACAAACATGCATTCCTGAGTTGTGAGCATGTGGATTACTGATTTTTCATCCTCTATAAAAGGAATAATTTCATATAGACTCGTGTACACATTTTCACAAGCTTTCCCTAACACAAGTTTCGAATTCGTTCATTTTTCACAGAAGAATACTTCTGGAGTGTATTCAAACTAATAGATATATAATTTACACGAATTCCATCAACATGGCATTCCGGGTTCCGTACATGATACATGCATGACGGATTCGAGAAACATGCGTTTCTGAGTTGTGAGCATGTGGATTAGTGAACTTTCATCCACCAAAGAAGGCATATATTACACTAAGAAATATTTACTCTGACTTCATAAGTTTTTTGTATCACCAGGTTCTAAAATCGGACATTTGGCAGTAGAAAACACTCTTTGAGCGAATCCTCACCAATACACATGTAATTTACATTGTTTACATAACCATGGCATTCCGTATTCCGAACATGATTCATGCATCACCAATTCCTCAAATTGCATTTCTGAGCTGTGAACATGCACATGACAGATATTTCAAACACAAAACAAGTTACTTTTGCACTTTTAAATAGTTCCTTGGACTTCGATGCTTCTCCTATCACCAGTTTCTAGAATCACACTTTGATCACAGGGAAACCCTCTTGGAGCGAATTCTACCCTAGAGATATGTAATTTGAATAGATTCCTTCAACATGATATTCCGTATTCCGTACATGTTACATGCATGACGGATTCGACAAACATGCATTCCTGAGTTGTGAGCATGTGGATTACTGATTTTTCATCCTCTATAAAAGGAATAATTTCATATAGACTCGTGTACACATTTTCACAAGCTTTCCCTAACACAAGTTTCGAATTCGTTCATTTTTCACAGAAGAATACTTCTGGAGTTCATTCAACCTAATAGATATTTAATTTACATGAATTCCATCAACATGGCATTCCGGGTTCCGTACATGATACATGCATGACGGATTCGAGAAACATGCGTTTCTGAGTTGTGAGCATGTGGATTAGTGAACTTTCATCCACCATATAAGGCATATATTACAGTTTGAAATATTTACTCTGACTTCATAAGTTTTTTGTATCACCAGGTTCTAAAATCGGACATTTGGCAGTAGGAAAAACACTCTTTGAGCGAATTCTCACCAATACACATATAATTTACATTGTTTACATAACAATGGCATTCCGTATTCCGAACATGTTTCATGCATCACGGATTCCTCAAACATGCATTTCTGAGCTGTGAACATGAGCATGACAGATGTTTCAACCACCAAACAAGTTACTTATGCACTTTGAAATATTTCCTTGGACTTCGTTGCTTCTCCTATCACCAGTGTCAAGAATCACACTTTGATCACAGGAAAACCCTCTTGGAGCGAATTCTACCCTAGAGATATGTAATTTTAATACAAACCTTCAACATGATATTCCGTGTTCCGTACATGTTACATGCATGACGGATTCGACAAACATGCTTTCCTGAGTTGTGAGAATGTGGATTACTAATTTTTCGTCCTCTATAAAAGGAATAATTTCATATATACTCGTGTACACATTTTCACAAGCTTTCCCTAACACAAGATTTGAATTCGTGCTTTTTTCACAGAAGAATACTTCTGGAGTGTATTCAACCTAATAGATATATAATTTACACGAATTCCATCAACATGGCATTCCGGGTTCCGTACATGATACATGCATGACGGATTCGAGAAACATGCGTTTCTGAGTTGTGAGCATGTGGATTAGTGAACTTTCATCCACCAAAGAAGGCATATATTACACTTTGAAATATTTACTCTGACTTCATAAGTTTTTTGTATCACCAGGTTCTATAATCGGACATTTGGCAGTAGAAAACACTCTTTGAGCGAATCCTCACCAATACACATGTAATTTACATTGTTTACATAACAATGGCATTCCGTATTCCGAACATGATTCATGCATCACGAATTCCTCAAATTGCATTTCTGAGCTGTGAACATGCACATGACAGATATTTCAACCACAAAACAAATTACTTATGATCTTTGAAATATTTCCATGGACTTCGTTGCTTCTCCTATCACCAGTTTCAAGAATCACACTTTGATCACAGGAAAACCCTCTTGGAGCGAATTCTACCCTAGAGATATGTAATTTGAATAGATTCCTTCAACATGATATTCCGTGTTCCGTACATGTTACATGCATGACGGATTTGACAAACATGCATTCCTGAGTTGTGAGCATGTGGATTACTGATTTTTCATCCTCTAAAAAAGGAATAATTTCATATAGACTCGTGTACACATTTTCACAAGCTTTCCCTAACACAAGTTTCGAATTCGTTTATTTTTCACAGAAGAATACTTCTGGAGTGTATACAACCTAATAGATGTATAATTTACACGAATTCCATCAACATGGCATTCCGGGTTCCGTACATGATACATGCATGACGGATTCGAGAAACATGCGTTTCTGAGTTGTGAGCATGTGGATTAGTGAAATTTCATCCACCAAAGAAGGCATATATTATACTTTGAAATATTTACTCTGACTTCATAAGTTTTTTGTATCACCAGGTTCTAAAATCGGACATTTGGCAGTAGAAAACACTCTTTGTGCGAATTCTCACCAATACACATGTAATTTACATTGTTTACATAACCATGGCATTCCGTATTCCGAACATGATTCATGCATCACCAATTCCTCAAATTGCATTTCTGAGCTGTGAACATGCACATGACAGATATTTCAACCACAAAACAAGTTACTTTTGCACTTTTAAATAGTTCCTTGGACTTCGATGCTTCTCCTATCACCAGTTTCTAGAATCACACTTTGATCACAGGGAAACCCTCTTGGAGCGAATTGTACCCTAGAGATATGTAATTTGAATAGATTCCTTCAACATGATATTCCGTGTTCCGTACATGTTACATGCGTGACGGATTCGACAAACATGCATTCCTGAGTTGTGAGCATGTGGATTACTGATTTTTCATCCTCTATAAAAGGAATAATTTCATATAGACTCGTGTACACATTTTCACAAGCTTTCCCTAACACAAGTTTCGAATTCGTTCTATTTTCACAGAAGAATACTTCTGGAGTGTATTCAACCTAATAAATATGTCAATTACATGAATTCCATCAACATGGCATTCCGGGTTCCGTACATGATACATGCCTGACGGATTAGAGAAACATACGTTTCTGAGATGTGAGAATGTGGATTAGTGAACTTTCGTCCACCAAAGCAGGCATATATTACACTTTGAAACATTTACTCTGACTTCATAATTTTTTTGTATCACCAGGTTCTAAAATCGGACATTTGGCAGTAGAAAACACTCTTTGAGCGAATTCTCACCAATACACATGTAAATTACATTGTTTACATAACAATGGCATTCCGTATTCCGAACATGATTCATGCATCACCAATTCCTCAAATTGCATTTCTGAGCTGTGAACATGCACATGACAGATATTTCAACCACAAAACAAGTTACTTATGATCTTTGAAATATTTCCATGGACTTCGTTGCTTCTCCTATCACCAGTTTCAAGAATCACACTTTGATCACAGGAAAACCCTCTTGGAGCGAATTCAACCCTAGAGATATGTAATTTGAATAGATTCCTTCAACATGATATTCCGTGTTCCGTACATGTTACATGCATGACGGATTCGACAAACATGCTTTCCTGAGTTGTGAGCATGTGGATTACTAATTTTTCGTCCTCTATAAAAGGAATAATTTCATATATACTCGTGTACACATTTTCACAAGCTTTCCCTAACACAAGATTTGAATTCGTGCTTTTTTCACAGAAGAATACTTCTGGAGTGTATTCAACCTAATAGATATATAATTTACACGAATTCCATCAACATGGCATTCCGGGTTCCGTACATGATACATGCATGACGGATTCGAGAAACATGCGTTTCTGAGTTGTGAGCATGTGGATTAGTGAACTTTCATCCACCAAAGAAGGCATATATTACACTTTGAAATATTTACTCTGACTTCATAAGTTTTTTGTATCACCAGGTTCTAAAATCGGACATTTGGCAGTAGAAAACACTCTTTGAGCGAATTCTCACCAATACACATGTAATTTACATTGTTTACATAACCATGGCATTCCATATTCCGAACATGATTCATGCATCAACAATCCCTCAAATTGCATTTCTGAGCTGTGAACATGCACATGACAGATATTTCAACCACCAAACAAGTTACTTATGCACTTTGAAATAGTTCCTTGGACTTCGTTGCTTCTCCTATCACCAGTTTCAAGAATCACACTTTGATCACAGGAAAACCCTCTTGGAGCGAATTCTACCCTAGAGATATGTAATTTGAATAGATTCCTTCAACATGATATTCCGTGTTCCGTACATGATACATGCATGACGGATTCGAGGAACATGCGTTTCTGAGTTGTGAGCATGTGGATTAGTGAACTTTCATCCACCAAAGAAGGCATATATTACACTTTGAAACATTTACTCTGACTTCATAAGTTTTTTGTATCACCAGGTTCTAAAATCGGACATTTGGCAGTAGAAAACACTCTTTGAGCGAATTCTCACCAATACACATGTAATTTACATTGTTTACATAACCATGGCATTCCGTATTCCGAACATGATTCATGCATCACCACTTCCTCAAATTGCATTTCTGAACTGTGAACATGCACATGACAGACATTTCAACCACAAAACAAGTTACCTATGATCTTTGAAATTGTTCCTTGGACTTCGATGCTTCTCCTATCACCAGTTTCAAGAATCACACTTTGATAACTGGGAAACCCTCTTGGAGCGAATTCTACCCTAGAGATATGTAATTTGAATAGATTCCTTCAACATGATATTCCGTGTTCCTTACATGTTACATGCATGATGGATTCGACAAACATGCATTCCTGAGCTGTAAGCATGTGGATTAGTGATTTTTCATCCTCTATAAAGGGAATAATTTCATATAGACTCGTGTACACATTTTCACAAGCTTTCCCTAACACAAGTTTCGAATTCGTTCATTTTTCACAGAAGAATACTTCTGGAGTGTATTCAACCTAATAGATATGTAAATTACATGAATTCCATCAACATGGCATTCCGGGTTCCGTACATGATACATGCCTGACGGATTAGACAAACATACGTTTCTGAGATGTGAGAATGTGGATTAGTGAACTTTCGTCCACCAAAGCAGGCATATATTACACTTTGAAACATTTACTCTGACTTCATAATTTTTTTGTATCACCAGGTTCTAAAATCGGACATTTGGCAGTAGAAAACACTCTTTGAGCGAATTCTCACCAATACACATGTAAATTACATTGTTTACATAACAATGGCATTCCGTATTCCGAACATGATTCATGCATCACCAATTCCTCAAATTGCATTTCTGAGCTGTGAACATTAACATGACAGATATTTCAATCACAAAACAAGTTACTTATGATCTTTGAAATATTTCCATGGACTTCGTTGCTTCTCCTATCACCAGTTTCATGAATCACACTTTGATCTCAGGAAAACCCTCTTGGAGCGAATTCAACCCTAGAGATATGTAATTTGAATAGATTCCTTCAACATGATATTCCGTGTTCCGTACATGTTACATGCATGACGGATTCGACAAACATGCTTTCCTGAGTTGTGAGCATGTGGATTACTAATTTTTCGTCCTCTATAAAAGGAATAATTTCATATATACTCGTGTACACATTTTCACAAGCTTTCCCTAACACAAGATTTGAATTCGTGCTTTTTTCACAGAAGAATACTTCTGGAGTGTATTCAACCTAATAGATATATAATTTACACGAATTCCATCAACATGGCATTCCGGGTTCCGTACATGATACATGCATGACGGATTCGAGAAACATGCGTTTCTGAGTTGTGAGCATGTGGATTAGTGAACTTTCATTCACCAAAGGAGGCATATATTACACTTTGAAATATTTACTCTGACTTCATAAGTTTTTTGTATCACCAGGTTCTAAAATCGGACATTTGGCAGTAGAAAACACTCTTTGAGCGAATTCTCACCAATACACATGTAATTTTCATTGTTTACATAACCATGGCATTCCGTATTCCGAACATGTTTCATGCATCACGAATTCCATAAACATGCATTTCTGAGCTGTGAACATGCGCATGACAGATGTTTCAACCACCAAAAAAGTTACTTATGCACTTTGAAATAGTTCCTTGGACTTCGTTGCTTCTCCTATCACCAGTGTCAAGAATCACACTTTGATCACAGGAAAAACCTCTTGGAGCGAATTCTACCCTAGAGATATGTAATTTGAATAGATTCCTTCAACATGATATTCCGTGTTACGTACATGATACATGCATGACGGATTCGAGGAACATGCGTTTCTGAGTTGTGAGCATGTGGATTAGTGAACTTTCATCCACCAAAGAAGGCATATATTACACTTTGAAACATTTACTCTGACTTCATAATTTTTTTGTATCACCAGGTTCTAAAATCGGACATTTGGCAGTAGAAAACACTCTTTGAACGAATTCTCACCAATACACATGTAATTTACATTGTTTACATAACCATGGCATTCCGTATTCCGAACATGATTCATGCATCACCAATTCCTCAAATTGCATTTCTGAACTGTGAACATGCACATGACAGACATTTCAACCACAAAACAAGTTACTTATGATATTTGAAATTGTTCCTTGGACTTCGATGCTTCTCCTATCACCAGTTTCAAGAATCACACTTTGATAACTGGGAAACCCTCTTGGAGCGAATCCTACCCTAGAGATATGTAATTTGAATAGATACCTTCAACATGATATTCCGTGTTCCTTACATGTTACATGCATGATGGATTCGACAAACATGCATTCCTGAGCTGTAAGCATGTGGATTAGTGATTTTTCATCCTCTATAAAGGGAATAATTTCATATAGACTCGTGTACACATTTTCACAAGTTTCCCTAACACAAGTTTCGAATTCGTTCATTTTTCACAGAAGAATACTTCTGGAGTGTATTCAACCTAATAGATATTTTATTCACATGAATTCCATCAACATGGCATTCCTGGTTCTGTACATGATACATGCAAGACGGATTCGAGAAACATGCGTTTCTGAGTTGTGAGCATGTGGATTAGTGAACTTTCATCCACCAAAGAAGGCATATATTACCCTTTGAAATATTTACTCTGACTTCATAAGTTTTTTGTATCACCAGGTTCTAAAATCGGACATTTGGGAGTAGAAAACACTCTTTGAGCGAATTCTCACCAATAGACATGTAATTTACATTGTTTACATAACCATGGCATTCCGTATTCCGAACATGTTTCATGCATCACGGATTCCTCAAACATCCATTTCTGAGCTGTGAACATGCGCATGACAGATGTTTCAACCACCAAACAAGTTACTTATGCACTTTGAAATATTTCCTTGGACTTCGTTGCTTCTCCTATCACCAGTGTCAAGAATCACACTTTGATCACAGGAAAACCCTCTTGGAGCGAATTCTACCCTAGAGATATGTAATTTGAATAGATTCCTTCAACATGATATTCCGTGTTCTGTGCATGTTTCATGCATGACGTTTTCGACAAACATGCATTCCTGAGTTGTGAGCATGTGGATTACTGATTTTTCATCCTCTATAAAAGGAATAATTTCATATAGACTCGTGTACACATTTTCACAAGCTTTCCCTAACACAAGTTTCGAATTCGTTCCTTTTTTTACAGAAGAATACTTCTGGAGTGTATTCAACCTAATAGATATATAATTTACATGAATTCCATCAACATGGCATTCCGGGTTCCGTAAATGATACATGCATGACGGATTCGAGGAACATGCGTTTCTGAGTTCTCAGCATGTGGATTAGTGAACTTTCATCCACCAAAGAAGGCATATATTACACTTTGAAACATTTACTCTCACTTCATAAGTTTTTTGTATCACCAGGTTCTAAAATCGGACATTTGGCAGTATAAAACACTCTTTGAGCGAATTCTCACCAATACACATGTAATTTACATTGTTTACATAACAATGGCATTCCGTATTCCGAACATGATTCATGCATCACCAATTCCTCAAACATGCATTTCTGAGCTGTGAACATGCGCATGACAGATGTTTCAACCACCAAACAAGTTACTTATGCACTTTGAAATAGTTCCTTGGACTTCGTTGCTTCTTCTATCACCAGTTTCAAGAATCACACTTTGATCCCAGAAAAACCCTCTTGGAGCGAATTCTACCCTAGAGATATGTAATTTGCATAGATTCCTTCAACATGATATCCCGTGTTCCGTACATGTTACATGCATGACGTATTCGACAAACATGCATTCCTGAGTTGTGAGCATGTGGATTACTGATTTTTCATCCTCTATAAAAGGAATAATTTCATATAGACTCGTGTACTCATTTTGACAAGCTTTCCCTAACACAAGTTTCGAATTCGTGCTTTTTTCACAGAAGAATACTTCTGTAGTGTATTCAACCTAATAGATATTTAATTTACATGAATTCTATCAACATGGCTTTCCGGGTTCCGTACATGATACATGCATGACGGATTCGAGGAACATGCGTTTCTGAGTTGTGAGCATGTGGATTAGTGAACTTTCATCCACCAAAGAAGGCATATATTACACTTTGAAATATTTACTCTGACTTCATAAGTTTTTTGTATCACCAGGTTCTAAAATCGGACATTTGGCAGTAGAAAACACTCTTTGAGCGAATTCTCACCAATACACATGTAATTTACATTGTTTACATAACCATGGCATTCCGTATTCCGAACATGTTTCATACATCACGGATTCCTCAAACATGCATTTCTGAGTTGTGAAAATGCGCATGCCAGATGTTTCAACCACCAAACAAGTTACTTATGCACTTTGAAATAGTTCCTTGGACTTCGTTGCTTCTCCTATCACCAGTTTCAAGAATCACACTTTGATCCCAGAAAAACCCTCTTGGAGCGAATTCTACCCTAGAGATATGTAATTTGAATAGATTCCTTCAACATGATATTCCGTGTTCCGTACATGTTACATCCATGACGGATTCGACAAACATGCATTCCTGAGTTGTGAGCATGTGGATTACTGATTTTTCATCCTCTATAAAAGGAATAATTTCATATAGACTCGTGTACACATTTTCACAAGCTTTCCCTAACACAAGTTTCGAATTCGTTCATTTTTCACAGAAGAATACTTCTGGAGTGTATTCAACCTAATAGATATTTAATTTACATGAATTCCATCAACATGGCATTCCAGGATCCGTAAATGATACATGCATGACGGATTCGAGGAACATGCGTTTCTGAGTTCTCAGCATGTGGATTAGTGAACTTTCATCCACCAAAGAAGGCATATATTACACTTTGAAACATTTACTCTGACTTCATAAGTTTTTTGTATCACCAGGTTCTAAAATCGGACATTTGGCAGTATAAAACACTCTTTGAGCGAATTCTCACCAATACACATGTAATTTACATTGTTTACATAACCATGGCATTCCGTATTCCGAACATGTTTCATGCATCATGGATTCCTCAAACATGCATTTCTGAGCTGTGAACATGCGCATGCCAGATGTTTCAACCACCAAACATGTTACTTATTCACTTTGAAATATTTCCTTGGACTTCGTTGCTTCTCCTATCACCAGTTTCAAGAATCACATTTTGATCCCAGAAAAACCCTCTTGGAGCGAATTCTACCCTAGAGATATGTAATTTGAATAGATTCCTTCAACATGATATTCCGTGTTCCGTACATGTTACATGCATGACGGATTCGACAAACATGCATTCCTGAGTTGTGAGCATGTGGATTACTGATTTTTCATCCTCTATAAAAGGAATAATTTCATATAGACTCGTGTACACATTTTCACAAGCTTTCCCTAACACAAGTTTCGAATTCGTGCATTTTTCACAGAAGAATACTTCTGGAGTGTATTCAACCTAATAGATATTTAATTTACATGAATTCTATCAACATGGCATTCCGGGTTCCGTACATGATACATGCATGACGGATTCGAGGAACATGCGTTTCTGAGTTGTGAGCATGTGGATTAGTGAACTTTCATCCACCAAAGAAGGCATATATTACACTTTGAAATATTTACTCTGACTTCATAAGTTTTTTGTATCACCAGGTTCTAAAATCGGACATTTGGCAGTAGAAAACTCTCTTTGAGCGAATTCTCACCAATACACATGTAATTTACATTGTTTACATAACCATGGCATTCCGTATTCCGAACATGTTTCATGCATCATGGATTCCTCAAACATGCATTTCTGAGCTGTGAACATGCGCATGCCAGATGTTTCAACCACCAAACATGTTACTTATTCACTTTGAAATATTTCCTTGGACTTCGTTGCTTCTCCTATCACCAGTTTCAAGAATCACATTTTGATCCCAGAAAAACCCTCTTGGAGCGAATTCTACCCTAGAGATATGTAATTTGAATAGATTCCTTCAACATGATATTCCGTGTTCCGTACATGTTACATGCATGACGGATTCGACAAACATGCATTCCTGAGTTGTGAGCATGTGGATTACTGATTTTTCATCCTCTATAAAAGGAATAATTTCATATAGACTCGTGTACACATTTTCACAAGCTTTCCCTAACACAAGTTTCGAATTCGTGCATTTTTCACAGAAGAATACTTCTGGAGTGTATTCAACCTAATAGATATTTAATTTACATGAATTCTATCAACATGGCATTCCGGGTTCCGTACATGATACATGCATGACGGATTCGAGAAACATGCGTTTCTGAGTTGTGAGCATGTGGATTAGTGAACTTTCATCCACCAAAGAAGGCATATATTACGCTTTGAAATATTTACTCTGACTTCATAAGTTTTTTGTATCACCAGGTTCTAAAATCGGACATTTGGCAGTAGAAAACACTCTTTGAGCGAATTCTCACCAATACACATGTAATTTACATTGTTTACATAACCATGGCATTCCGTATTCCGAACATGATTCATGCATCACCCATTCCTCAAATTGCATTTCTGAGCTGTGAACATGCACATGACAGACATTTCAACCACAAAACAAGTTACTTATGATCTTTGAAATAGTTCCTTGGACTTCGATGCTTCTCCTATCACCAGTTTCAAGAATCACACTTTGATCACAGGGAAACCCTCTTGGAGCGAATTCTACCCTAGAGATATGTAATTTGAATAGATTCCTTCAACATGATATTCCGTGTTCCGTACATGTTACATGCATGACGGATGGGACAAACATGCATTCCTGTGTTGTGAGCATGTGGATTACTGATTTTTCATACTCTATAAAAGGAATAATTTCATATAGACTCGTGTACACATTTTCACAAGCTTTCCCTAACACAAGTTTCGAATTCGTTCATTTTTCACAGAAGAATACTTCTGGAGTGTATTCAACCTAATAGATATTTAATTTACATGAATTCCATCAACATGGCATTCCAGGTTCCGTACATGATACATGCATGACGGATTCGAGGAACATGCGTTTCTGAGTTCTCAGCATGTGGATTAGTGAACTTTCATCCACCAAAGAAGGCATATATTACACTTTGAAACATTTACTCTGACTTCATAAGTTTTTTGTATCACCAGGTTCTAAAATCGGACATTTGGCAGTATAAAACACTCTTTGAGCGAATTCTCACCAATACACATGTAATTTACATTGTTTACATAACAATGGCATTCCGTATTCCGAACATGATTCATGCATCACCAATTCCTCAAACATGCATTTCTGAGCTGTGAACATGCGCATGACAGATGTTTCAACCACCAAACAAGTTACTTATGCACTTTGAAATAGTTCCTTATACTTCGTTGCTTCTTCTATCACCAGTTTCAAGAATCACACTTTGATCCCAGAAAAACCCTCTTGGAGCGAATTCTACCCTAGAGATATGTAATTTGAATAGATTCCTTCAACATGATATTCCGAGTTCCGTACATGTTACATGCATGACGTATTCGACAAACATGCATTCCTGAGTTGAGAGCATGTGGATTACTGATTTTTCATCCTCTATAAAAGGAATAATTTCATATAGACTCGTGTACACATTTTCACAAGCTTTCCCTAACACAAGTTTCGAATTCGTGCTTTTTTCACAGAAGAATACTTCTGGAGTGTATTCAACCTAATAGATATTTAATTTACATGAATTCCATCAACATGGCATTCCGGGTTCCGTACATGATACATGCATGACGGATTGGAGGAACATGCGTTTCTGAGTTGTGAGCATGTGGATTAGTGAACTTTCATCCACCAAAGAAGGCATATATTACACTTTGAAATATTTACTGTGACTTCATAAGTTTTTTGTATCACCAGGTTCTAAAATCGGACATTTGGCAGTAGAAAACACTCTTTGAGCGAATTCTCACCAATACACATGTAATTTACATTGTTTACATAACCATGGCATTCCGTATTCCGAACATGTTTCATGCATCATGGATTCCTCAAACATGCATTTCTGAGCTGTGAACATGCGCATGCCAGATGTTTCAACCACCAAACATGTTACTTATTCACTTTGAAATATTTCCTTGGACTTCGTTGCTTCTCCTATCACCAGTTTCAAGAATCACATTTTGATCCCAGAAAAACCCTCTTGGAGCGAATTCTACCCTAGAGATATGTAATTTGAATAGATTCCTTCAACATGATATTCCGTGTTCCGTACATGTTACATGCATGACGGATTCGACAAACATGCATTCCTGAGTTGTGAGCATGTGGATTACTGATTTTTCATCCTCTATAAAAGGAATAATTTCATATAGACTCGTGTACACATTTTCACAAGCTTTCCCTAACACAAGTTTCGAATTCGTGCATTTTTCACAGAAGAATACTTCTGGAGTGTATTCAACCTAATAGATATTTAATTTACATGAATTCCATCAACATGGCATTCCGGGTTCCGTACATGATACATGCATGACGGATTCGAGGAACATGCGTTTCTGAGTTGTCAGCATGTGGATTAGTGAACTTTCATCCACCAAAGAAGGCATATATTACACTTTGAAACATTTACTCTGACTTCATAAGTTTTTTGTATCACCAGGTTCTAAAATCGGACATTTGGCAGTAGAAAACACTCTTTGAGCGAATTCTCACCAATACACATGTAATTTACATTGTTTACATAACCATGGCATTCCGTATTCCGAACATGATTCATGCATCACCAATTCCTCAAATTGCATTTCTGAGCTGTGAACATGCACATGACAGACATTTCAACCACAAAACAAGTTACTTATGCACTTTGAAATAGTTCCTTGGACTTCGTTGCTTCTCCTATCACCAGTTTCAAGAATCACACTTTGATCCCAGAAAAACCCTCTTGGAGCGAATTCTACCCTAGAGATATGTAATTTGAATAGATTCCTTCAACATGATATTCCGTGTTCCGTACATGTTACATGCATGACGGATTCGACATACATGCATTCCTGAGTTGTGAGCATGTGGATTACTGATTTTTCATCCTCTCTAAAAGGAATAATTTCATATAGACTCGTGTACACATTTTCACAAGCTTTCCCTAACACAAGTTTCGAATTCGTTCATTTTTCACAGAAGAATACTTCTGGAGTGTATTCAACCTAATAGATATTTAATTTACATGAATTCTATCAACATGGAATTCCAGGTTCCGTACATGATACATGCATGACGGATTCGAGAAACATGCGTTTCTGAGTTGTGAGCATGTGGATTAGTGAACTTTCATCCACCAAAGAAGGCATATATTACACTTTGAAATATTTACTCTGACTTCATAAGTTTTTTGTATCACCAGGTTCTAAAATCGGACATTTGGCAGTAGAAAACACTCTTTGAGCGAATTCTCACCAATACACATGTAATTTACATTGTTTACATAACCATGGCATTCCGTATTCCGAACATGTTTCATACATCACAGATTCCTCAAACATGCATTTCCGAGCTGTGAACATGCGCATGACAGATGTTTCAACCACCAAACAAGTTACTTATGCACTTTGAAATACTTCCTTGGACTTCATTGCTTCTCCTATCACCAGTTTCAAGAATCACAATTTGATCCCAGAAAAACCCTCTTGGAGCGAATTCTACACTAGAGATATGTAATTTGAATAGATTCCTTCAACATGATATTCCGTGTTCCGTACATGTTACATGCATGACGTATTCGACAAACATGCATTCCTGAGTTGTGAGCATGTGGATTACTGATTTTTCATCCTCTATAAAAGGAATAATTTCTTATAGACTCGTGTACACATTTTCACAATATTTCCCTAACACAAGATTCGAATTCGTTCATTTTTCACAGAAGAATACTTCTGGAGTGTATTCAACCTAATAGATATATAATTTACATGAATTCCATCAACATGGCATTCCGGGTTCCATACATGATACATGCATGACGGATTCGAGAAACATGCGTTTCTGATTTGTGAGCATGTGGATTAGTGAACTTTCATCCACCAAAGAAGGCACATATTACACTTTGAAATATTTACTCTGACTTCATAAGTTTTTTGTATCACCAGGTTCTAAAATCGGACATTTGGCAGTAGAAAACACTCTTTGAGCGAATTCTCACCAATACACATGTAATTTACATTGTTTACATAACCATGGCATTCCGTATTCCCAACATGTTTCATGCATCACGGATTCCTCAAACATGCATTTCTGAGCTGAGAACATGCACATGACAGATGTTTCAACCACCAAACAATTTACTTATGCACTTTGAAATAGTTCCTTGGACTTCGTTGATTCTCCTATCACCAGTTTCAAGAATCACACTTTGATCCCAGAAAAACCCTCTTGGAGCGAATTCTACCCTAGAGATATGTAATTTGCATAGATTCCTTCAACATGATATCCCGTGTTCCGTACATGTTACATGCATGACGGATTCGACAAACATGCATTCCTGAGTTGTGAGCATGTGGATTACTGATTTTTCATCCTCTATTAAAGGAATAATTTCATATAGACTCGTGTACACATTTTCACAAGCTTTCCCTAACACAAGTTTCGAATTCGTGCTTTTTTCACAGAAGAATACTTCTGGAGTGTATTCAACCTAATAGATATTTAATTTACATGAATTCTATCAACATGGCATTCCGGGTTCCGTACATGATACATGCATGACGGATTCGAGGAACATGCGTTTCTGAGTTGTGAGCATGTGGATTAGTGAACTTTCATTCACCAAAGAAGGCATATATTACACTTTGAAATATTTACTGTGACTTCATAAGTTTTTTGTATCACCAGGTTCTAAAATCGGACATTTGGCAGTAGAAAACACTCTTTGAGCGAATTCTCACCAATACACATGTAATTTACATTGTTTACATAACCATGGCATTCCGTATTCCCAACATGTTTCATGCATCACGGATTCCTCAAACATGCATTTCTGAGCTGTGAACATGCGCATGGCACATGTTTCAACCACCAAACAAGTTACTTATGCACTTTGAAATAGTTCCTTGGACTTCGTTGCTTCTCCTATCACCAGTTTCAAGAATCACACTTTGATCCCAGAAAAACCCTCTTTTAGCGAATTCTACCCTAGAGATATGTAATTTGCATAGATTCCTTCAACATGATATCCCGTGTTCCGTACATGTTACATGCATGACGGATTCGACAAACATGCATTCCTGAGTTGTGAGCATGTGGATTACTGATTTTTCATCCTCTATTAAAGGAATAATTTCATATAGACTCGTGTACACATTTTCACAAGCTTTCCCTAACACAAGTTTCGAATTCGTGCTTTTTTCACAGAAGAATACTTCTGGAGTGTATTCAACCTAATAGATATTTAATTTACATGAATTCTATCAACATGGCATTCCGGGTTCCGTACATGATACATGCATGACGGATTCGAGGAACATGCGTTTCTGAGTTGTGAGCATGTGGATTAGTGAACTTTCATCCACCAAAGAAGGCATATATTACACTTTGAAATATTTACTGTGACTTCATAAGTTTTTTGTATCACCAGGTTCTAAAATCGGACATTTGGCAGTAGAAAACACTCTTTGAGCGAATTCTCACCAATACACATGTAATTTACATTGTTTACATAACCATGGCATTCCGTATTCCGAACATGATTCATGCATCACCAATTCCTCAAACATGCATTTCTGAGCTGTGAACATGCGCATGCCAGATGTTTCAACCACCAAACAAGTTACTTATGCACTTTGAAATATTTCCTTGGACTTCGTTGCTTCTCCTATCACCAGTTTCAAGAATCACACTTTGATCCCAGAAAAACCCTCTTGGAGCGAATTCTACCCTAGAGATATGTAATTTGAATAGATTCCTTCAACATGATATTCCGTGTTCCGTACTGTTACATGCATGACGGATTCGACAAACATGCATTCCTGAGTTGTGAGCATGTGGATTACTGATTTTTCATCCTCTATTAAAGGAATAATTTCATATAGACTCGTGTACACATTTTCACAAGCTTTCCCTAACACAAGTTTCGAATTCGTGCTTTTTTCACAGAAGAATACTTCTGGAGTGTATTCAACCTAATAGATATTTAATTTACATGAATTCTATCAACATGGCATTCCGGGTTCCGTACATGACACATGCATGACGGATTCGAGGAACATGCGTTTCTGAGTTGTGAGCATGTGGATTAGAGATCTTTCATCCACCAAAGAAGGCATATATTACACTTTGAAATTTTTACTGTGACTTCATAAGTTTTTTGTATCACCAGGTTCTAAAATCGGACATTTGGCAGTAGAAAACACTCTTAGAGCGAATTCTCACCAATACACATGTAATTTACATTCTATACATAACAATGGCATTCCGTATTCCGAACATGATTCATGCATCACGGATTCCTCAAACATGCATTTCTGAGCTGTGAACATGCGCATGCCAGATGTTTCAACCACCAAACAAGTTACTTATGCACTTTGAAATATTTCCTTGGACTTCGTTGCTTCTCCTATCACCAGTTTCAAGAATCACACTTTGATCACAAGAAAACACTCTTGGAGTGAATTCTACCCTAGAGATATGTAATTTGAATAGATTCCTTCAACATGATATTCCGTGTTCCGTACATGTTACATGCATGACGGATGCGACAAACATGCATTCCTGAGTTGTGAGCATGTGGATTACTGATTTTTCATCCTCTATAAAAGGAATAATTTCATATAGACTCATGTACACATTTTCACAAGCTTTCCCTAACACAAGTTTCGAATTCGTGCATTTTTCACAGAAGAATACATCTGGAGTGTATTCAACCTAATAGATATATAATTTACATGAATTCCATCAACATGGCATTCCGGGTTCCGTACATGATACATGCATGACGGATTCGAGAAACATGCGTTTGTGAGTTGTGAGCATGTGGAATAGTGAACTTTCATCCACCAAAGAAGGCATATATTACACTTTGAAATATTTACTCTGACTTCATAAGTTTTTTGTATCACCAGGTTCTAAAATCGGACATTTGGCAGTAGAAAACACTCTTTGAGCGAATTCTCACCAATACACATGTAATTTACATTGTTTACATAACCATGGCATTCCGTATTCCCAACATGTTTCATGCATCACGGATTCCTCAAACATGCATTTCTGAGCTGTGAACATGCGCATGACACATGTTTCAACCACCAAACAAGTTACTTATGCACTTTGAAATAGTTCCTTGGACTTCGTTGCTTCTCCTATCACCAGTTTCAAGAATCACACTTTGATCCCAGAAAAACCCTCTTGGAGCGAATTCTACCCTAGAGATATGTAATTTGCATAGATTCCTTCAACATGATATCCCGTGTTCCGTACATGTTACATGCATGACGGATTCGACAAACATGCATTCCTGAGTTGTGAGCATGTGGATTACTGATTTTTCATCCTCTATTAAAGGAATAATTTCATATAGACTCGTGTACACATTTTCACAAGCTTTCCCTAACACAAGTTTCGAATTCGTGCTTTTTTCACAGAAGAATACTTCTGGAGTGTATTCAACCTAATAGATATTTAATTTACATGAATTCTATCAACATGGCATTCCGGGTTCCGTACATGATACATGCATGACGGATTCGAGGAACATGCGTTTCTGAGTTGTGAGCATGTGGATTAGTGAACTTTCATCCACCAAAGAAGGCATATATTACACTTTGAAATATTTACTGTGACTTCATAAGTTTTTTGTATCACCAGGTTCTAAAATCGGACATTTGGCAGTAGAAAACACTCTTTGAGCGAATTCTCACCAATACACATGTAATTTACATTGTTTACATAACCATGGCATTCCGTATTCCGAACATGATTCATGCATCACCAATTCCTCAAACATGCATTTCTGAGCTGTGAACATGCGCATGCCAGATGTTTCAACCACCAAACAAGTTACTTATGCACTTTGAAATATTTCCTTGGACTTCGTTGCTTCTCCTATCACCAGTTTCAAGAATCACACTTTGATCCCAGAAAAACCCTCTTGGAGCGAATTCTACCCTAGAGATATGTAATTTGAATAGATTCCTTCAACATGATATCCCGTGTTCCGTACATATTACATGCATGACGGATTCGACAAACATGCATTCCTGAGTTGTGAGCATGTGGATTACTGATTTTTCATCCTCTATTAAAGGAATAATTTCATATAGACTCGTGTACACATTTTCACAAGCTTTCCCTAACACAAGTTTCGAATTCGTGCTTTTTTCACAGAAGAATACTTCTGGAGTGTATTCAACCTAATAGATATTTAATTTACATGAATTCTATCAACATGGCATTCCGGGTTCCGTACATGATACATGCATGACGGATTCGAGGAACATGCGTTTCTGAGTTGTGAGCATGTGGATTAGTGAACTTTCATCCACCAAAGAAGGCATATATTACACTTTGAAATATTTACTGTGACTTCATAAGTTTTTTGTATCACCAGGTTCTAAAATCGGACATTTGGCAGTAGAAAACACTCTTTGAGCGAATTCTCACCAATACACATGTAATTTACATTGTTTACATAACCATGGCATTCCGTATTCCCAACATGTTTCATGCATCACGGATTCCTCAAACATGCATTTCTGAGCTGTGAACATGCGCATGACACATGTTTCAACCACCAAACAAGTTACTTATGCACTTTGAAATAGTTCCTTGGACTTCGTTGCTTCTCCTATCACCAGTTTCAAGAATCACACTTTGATCCCAGAAAAACCCTCTTGGAGCGAATTCTACCCTAGAGATATGTAATTTGCATAGATTCCTTCAACATGATATCCCGTGTTCCGTACATGTTACATGCATGACGGATTCGACAAACATGCATTCCTGAGTTGTGAGCATGTGGATTACTGATTTTTCATCCTCTATTAAAGGAATAATTTCATATAGACTCGTGTACACATTTTCACAAGCTTTCCCTAACACAAGTTTGGAATTCGTGCTTTTTTCACAGAAGAATACTTCTGGAGTGTATTCAACCTAATAGATATTTAATTTACATGAATTCTATCAACATGGCATTCCGGGTTCCGTACATGATACATGCATGACGGATTCGAGGAACATGCGTTTCTGAGTTGTGAGCATGTGGATTAGTGAACTTTCATCCACCAAAGAAGGCATATATTACACTTTGAAATATTTACTCTGACTTCATAAGTTTTTTGTATCACCAGGTTCTAAAATCGGACATTTGGCAGTAGAAAACACTCTTTGAGCGAATTCTCACCAATACACATGTAATTTACATTGTTTACATAACCATGGCATTCCGTATTCCGAACATTATTCATGCATCACCAATTCCTCAAACATGCATTTCTGAGCTGTGAACATGCGCATGCCAGATGTTTCAACCACCAAACAAGTTACTTATGCACTTTGAAATATTTCCTTGGACTTCGTTGCTTCTCCTATCACCAGTTTCAAGAATCACACTTTGATCCCAGAAAAACCCTCTTGGAGCGAATTCTACCCTAGAGATATGTAATTTGAATAGATTCCTTCAACATGATATTCCGTGTTCCGTACTGTTACATGCATGACGGATTCGACAAACATGCATTCCTGAGTTGTGAGCATGTGGATTACTGATTTTTCATCCTCTATTAAAGGAATAATTTCATATAGACTCGTGTACACATTTTCACAAGCTTTCCCTAACACAATTTTCGAATTCGTGCTTTTTTCACAGAAGAATACTTCTGGAGTGTATTCAACCTAATAGATATTTAATTTACATGAATTCTATCAACATGGCATTCCGGGTTCCGTACATGACACATGCATGACGGATTCGAGGAACATGCGTTTCTGAGTTGTGAGCATGTGGATTAGAGATCTTTCATCCACCAAAGAAGGCATATATTACACTTTGAAATTTTTACTGTGACTTCATAAGTTTTTTGTATCACCAGGTTCTAAAATCGGACATTTGGCAGTAGAAAACACTCTTTGAGCGAATTCTCACCAATACACATGTAATTTACATTGTTTACATAACCATGGCATTCCGTATTCCGAACATGATTCATGCATCACCAATTCCTCAAACATGCATTTCTGAGCTGTGAACATGCGCATGCCAGATGTTTCAACCACCAAACAAGTTACTTATGCACTTTGAAATATTTCCTTGGACTTCGTTGCTTCTCCTATCACCAGTTTCAAGAATCACACTTTGATCACAGGAAAACACTCTTGGAGCGAATTCTACCCTAGAGATATGTAATTTGAATAGATTCCTTCAACATGATATTCCGTGTTCCATACATGTTACATGCATGACGGATGCGACAAACATGCATTCCTGAGTTGTGAGCATGTGGATTACTGATTTTTCATCCTCTATAAAAGGAATAATTTCATATAGACTCGTGTACACATTTTCACAAGCTTTCCCTAACACAAGTTTCGAATTCGTGCATTTTTCACAGAAGAATACATCTGGAGTGTATTCAACCTAATAGATATATAATTTACATGAATTCCATCAACATGGCATTCCGGGTTCCGTACATGATACATGCATGACGGATTCGAGAAACATGCGTTTGTGAGTTGTGAGCATGTGGAATAGTGAACTTTCATCCACCAAAGAAGGCATATATTACACTTTGAAATATTTACTCTGACTTCATAAGTTTTTTGTATCACCAGGTTCTAAAATCGGACATTTGGCAGTAGAAAACACTCTTTGAGCGAATTCTCACCAATACACATGTAATTTACATTGTTTACATAACCATGGCATTCCGTATTCCGAACATGATTCATGCATCAACAATTCCTCAAATTGCATTTCTGAGCTGTGAACATGCGCATGACAGATATTTCAACCACCAAACATGTTACTTATGCACTTTTAAATAGTTCCTTGGACTTCGTTGCTTCTCCTATCACCAGTTTCAAGAATCACACTTTGATCACAGGAAAACCCTCTTGAAGCGAATTCTACCCTAGAGATATGTAATTTGCATAGATTCCTTCAACATGATATCCCGTGTTCCGTACATGTTACATGCATGACGGATTCGACAAACATGCATTCCTGAGTTGTGAGCATGTGGATTACTGATTTTTCATCCTCTATTAAAGGAATAATTTCATATAGACTCGTGTACACATTTTCACAAGCTTTCCCTAACACAAGTTTGGAATTCGTGCTTTTTTCACAGAAGAATACTTCTGGAGTGTATTCAACCTAATAGATATTTAATTTACATGAATTCTATCAACATGGCATTCCGGGTTCCGTACATGATACATGCATGACGGATTCGAGGAACATGCGTTTCTGAGTTGTGAGCATGTGGATTAGTGAACTTTCATCCACCAAAGAAGGCATATATTACACTTTGAAATATTTACTCTGACTTCATAAGTTTTTTGTATCACCAGGTTCTAAAATCGGACATTTGGCAGTAGAAAACACTCTTTGAGCGAATTCTCACCAATACACATGTAATTTACATTGTTTACATAACCATGGCATTCCGTATTCCGAACATGATTCATGCATCACCAATTCCTCAAACATGCATTTCTGAGCTGTGAACATGCGCATGCCAGATGTTTCAACCACCAAACAAGTTACTTATGCACTTTGAAATATTTCCTTGGACTTCGTTGCTTCTCCTATCACCAGTTTCAAGAATCACACTTTGATCCCAGAAAAACCCTCTTGGAGCGAATTCTACCCTAGAGATATGTAATTTGAATAGATTCCTTCAACATGATATTCCGTGTTTCGTACTGTTACATGCATGACGGATTCGACAAACATGCATTCCTGAGTTGTGAGCATGTGGATTACTGATTTTTCATCCTCTATTAAAGGAATAATTTCATATAGACTCGTGTACACATTTTCACAAGCTTTCCCTAACACAATTTTCGAATTCGTGCTTTTTTCACAGAAGAATACTTCTGGAGTGTATTCAACCTAATAGATATTTAATTTACATGAATTCTATCAACATGGCATTCCGGGTTCCGTACATGACACATGCATGACGGATTCGAGGAACATGCGTTTCTGAGTTGTGAGCATGTGGATTAGAGATCTTTCATCCACCAAAGAAGGCATATATTACACTTTGAAATTTTTACTGTGACTTCATAAGTTTTTTGTATCACCAGGTTCTAAAATCGGACATTTGGCAGTAGAAAACACTCTTTGAGCGAATTCTCACCAATACACATGTAATTTACATTGTTTACATAACCATGGCATTCCGTATTCCGAACATGATTCATGCATCACCAATTCCTCAAACATGCATTTCTGAGCTGTGAACATGCGCATGCCAGATGTTTCAACCACCAAACAAGTTACTTATGCACTTTGAAATATTTCCTTGGACTTCGTTGCTTCTCCTATCACCAGTTTCAAGAATCACACTTTGATCACAGGAAAACACTCTTGGAGCGAATTCTACCCTAGAGATATGTAATTTGAATAGATTCCTTCAACATGATATTCCGTGTTCCATACATGTTACATGCATGACGGATGCGACAAACATGCATTCCTGAGTTGTGAGCATGTGGATTACTGATTTTTCATCCTCTATAAAAGGAATAATTTCATATAGACTCGTGTACACATTTTCACAAGCTTTCCCTAACACAAGTTTCGAATTCGTGCATTTTTCACAGAAGAATACATCTGGAGTGTATTCAACCTAATAGATATATAATTTACATGAATTCCATCAACATGGCATTCCGGGTTCCGTACATGATACATGCATGACGGATTCGAGAAACATGCGTTTGTGAGTTGTGAGCATGTGGAATAGTGAACTTTCATCCACCAAAGAAGGCATATATTACACTTTGAAATATTTACTCTGACTTCATAAGTTTTTTGTATCACCAGGTTCTAAAATCGGACATTTGGCAGTAGAAAACACTCTTTGAGCGAATTCTCACCAATACACATGTAATTTACATTGTTTACATAACCATGGCATTCCGTATTCCGAACATGATTCATGCATCAACAATTCCTCAAATTGCATTTCTGAGCTGTGAACATGCGCATGACAGATATTTCAACCACCAAACATGTTACTTATGCACTTTTAAATAGTTCCTTGGACTTCGTTGCTTCTCCTATCACCAGTTTCAAGAATCACACTTTGATCACAGGAAAACCCTCTTGAAGCGAATTCTACCCTAGAGATATGTAATTTGTATAGATTCCTTCAACATGATATTCCGTGTTCCGTACATGTTACATGCATGACGGATTCGACAAACATGCATTCCTGAGTTGTGAGCATGTGGATTACTGATTTTTTATCCTCTATAAAAGGAATAATTTCATATAGACTCGTGTACACATTTTCACAAGCTTTCCCTAACACAAGTTTCGAATTCGTTCATTTTTCACAGAAGAATACTTCTGGAGTGTATTCAACCTAATAGATATATAATTTACATGAATTCCATCAACATGGC
The DNA here is from genome assembly GCF_048564905.1 of Vicugna pacos. Taxonomy (NCBI): domain Eukaryota; kingdom Metazoa; phylum Chordata; class Mammalia; order Artiodactyla; family Camelidae; genus Vicugna; species Vicugna pacos. The sequence goes on along the minus strand of NW_027328741.1, from coordinate 67,702,657 downwards.
ATTCCGGGTTCCGTACATGATACATGCATGTCGGATTAGAGAAACATGCGTTTCTGAGATGTGAGCATGTGGATTAGTGAACTTTTATACACCAAAGGAGGCATATATTACAGTTTGAAATATTTACTCTGACTTCATAAGTTTTTTGTATCACCAGGTTCTAAAATCGGACATTTGGCAGTAGAAAATACTCTTTGAGCGAATTCTCACCAATACACATGTAACTTACATTGTTTACATAACCATGGCATTCCGTATTCCGAACATGTTTCATGTATCACGGATTCCTCAAACATGCATTTCTGAGCTGTGAACATGCGCATGACAGATGTTTCAACCACCAAACAAGTTATTTATGCACTTTGAAATAGTTCCTTGGACTTCGTTGCTTCTCCTATCACCAGTTTCAAAAATCACACTTTGATCCCAGAAAAACCCTCTTGGAGCGAATTCTACCCTAGAGATATGTAATTTGAATAGATTCCTTCAACATGATATTCCGTGTTCCGTAAATGTTACATGCATGACGGATTTGACAAACATGCTTTCCTGAGTTGTGAGCATGTGGATTACTGATTTTTCATCCTCTATAAAAGGAATAATTTCATATAGACACATGTACACATTTTCACAAGCTTTCCCTAACACAAGTTTCGAATTCGTTCATTTTTCATAGAAGAATACTTCCGGAGTGTATTCAACCTAATAGATATATAATTTACATGAATTCCATCAACATGGCATTCCGGGTTCCGTACATAATACATGCATGTCGGATTAGAGAAACATGCGTTTCTGAGATGTGAGCATGTGGATTAGTGAATTTTCATCCACCAAAGAAGGCATATATTACAGTTTGAAATATTTACTCTGACTTCATAAGTTTTTTGTATCACTAGGTTCTAAAATCGGACATTTGGCAGTAGAAAACACTCTTTGAGCGAATTCTCACCAATACACATGTAATTTACATTGTTTACATAACCATGGCATTCCGTATTCCGAACATGATTCATGCATCACCAATTCCTCAAACATGCATTTCTGAGCTGTGAACATGCGCATGCCAGATGTTTCAACCACCAAACAAGTTACTTATGCACTTTGAAATAGTTCCTTGGACTTCGTTGCTTCTCCTATCACCAGTTTCAAGAATCACACTTTGATCCCAGAAAAACCCTCTTGGAGCGAATTCTACCCTAGAGATATGTAATTTGAAAAGATTCCTTCAACATGATATTCCGTGTTCCGTACTGTTACATGCATGACGGATTCGACAAACATGCATTCCTGAGTTGTGAGCATGTGGATTACTGATTTTTCATCCTCTATTAAAGGAATAATTTCATATAGACTCGTGTACACATTTTCACAAGCTTTCCCTAACACAAGTTTCGAATTCGTGCTTTTTTCACAGAAGAATACTTCTGGAGTGTATTCAACCTAATAGATATTTAATTTACATGAATTCTATCAACATGGCATTCCGGGTTCCGTACATGACACATGCATGACGGATTCGAGGAACATGCGTTTCTGAGTTGTGAGCATGTGGATTAGAGATCTTTCATCCACCAAAGAAGGCATATATTACACTTTGAAATTTTTACTGTGACTTCATAAGTTTTTTGTATCACCAGGTTCTAAAATCGGACATTTGGCAGTAGAAAACACTCTTTGAGCGAATTCTCACCAATACACATGTAATTTACATTGTTTACATAACCATGGCATTCCGTATTCCGAACATGATTCATGCATCACCAATTCCTCAAACATGCATTTCTGAGCTGTGAACATGCGCATGCCAGATGTTTCAACCACCAAACAAGTTACTTATGCACTTTGAAATATTTGCTTGTACTTCGTTGCTTCTCCTATCACCAGTTTCAAGAATCACACTTTGATCCCAGGAAAACCCTCTTGGAGCGAATTCTACCCTAGAGATATGTAATTTGAATACATTCCTTCAACATGATATTCCGTGTTCCGTACATGTTACATGCATGACGGATTCGACAAACATGCATTCCTGAGTTGTGAGCATGTGGATTACTGATTTTTCATCCTCTATAAAAGGAATAATTTCATATAGACTCGTGTACACATTTTCACAAGCTTTCCCTAACACAAGTTTCGAATTCGTTCATTTTTCACAGAAGAATACTTCTGGAGTGTATTCAACCTAATAGATATATAATTTACATGAATTCCATCAACATGGCATTCCGGGTTCCGTACATGATACATGCATGACGGATTCGAGAAACATGCGTTTCTGAGTTGTGAGCATGTGGATTAGTGAACTTTCATCCACCAAAGAAGGCATATATTACACTTTGAAATATTTACTCTGACTTCATAAGTTTTTTGTATCACCAGGTTCTAAAATCGGACATTTGGCAGTAGAAAACACTCTTTGAGCGAATTCTCACCAATACACATGTAATTTACATTGTTTACATAACCATGGCATTCCGTATTCCGAACATGATTCATGCATCACCAATTCCTCAAATTGCATTTCTGAGCTGTGAACATGCGCATGCCAGATGTTTCAACCACCAAACATGTTACTTATGCACTTTGAAATAGTTCCTTGGACTTCGTTGCTTCTCCTATCACCAGTTTCAAGAATCACACTTTGATCCCACGAAAACCCTCTTGGAGCGAATTCTACCCTAGAGATATGTAATTTGAATAGATTCCTTCAACATGATATTCCATCTTCTGTACATGTTACATGCATGACGGATTCGACAAACATGCATTCCTGAGTTGTGGGCATGTGGATTACTGATTTTTCATCCTGTATAAAAGGAAAAATTTCATATACACTCGTGTACACATTTTCACAAGCTTTCCCTAACAGAAGATTCGAATTCGTTCATTTTTCACAGAAGAATACTTCTGGAGTTTTTTCAACCTAATAGATATATAATTTACATGAATTCCATCAAGATGGCATTTTGGGTTCCGTACATGATACATGCATGACGGATTCGAGAAACATGCGTTTCTGAGTTGTGAGCATGTGGATTAGTGAACTTTCATCCACCAAAGAAGGCATATATTACACTTTGAAATTTTTACTCTGACTTCATAAGTTTTTTGTATCACCAGGTTCTAAAATCGGACATTTGGCAGTAGAAAACACTCTTTGAGCGAATTCTCACCAATACATATGTAATTTACATTGTTTTCATAACCATGGCATTCCGTATTCCGAACATGTTTCATGCATCACGGATTCCTCAAACATGCATTTCTGAGCTGTGAACATGCGCATGACAGACGTTTCAACCACCAAACATGTTACTTATGCACTTTGAAATAGTTCCTTGGACTTCGTTGCTTCTCCTATCACCAGTTTCAAGAATCACACTTTGATCACAGGAAAACCCTCTTGGAGCGAATTCTACCCTAGAGATATGTAATTTGAATAGATTCCTTCAACATGATATTCCGTGTTCCGTACATGTTACATGCATGACGGATTCGACAAACATGCATTCCTGAGTTGTGAGCATGTGGATTACTGATTTTTCATCCTCTATAAAAGGAATAATTTCATATAGACTCGTGTACACATTTTCACAAGCTTTCCTTAACACAAGTTTCGAATTCGTTCATTTTTCCCAGAAGAATACTTCTGGAGTGTATTCAACCTAATAGATATATAATTTACATGAATTCCATCAACCAGGCATTCCGGGTTCCGTACATAATACATGCATGACGGATTCGAGAAACATGCGTTTCTGAGTTGTGTGCATGTGGATTAGTGAACTTTCATTCACCAAAGGAGGCATATATTACACTTTAAATATTTACTTTGACTTCATATTTTTTTTGTATCACCAGGTTCTAAAATCGGACATTTGGCAGTAGAAAACACTCTTTGAGCGAATTCTCACCAATACACATGTAATTTACATTGTTTACATAACCATGGCATTCCGTATTCTGAACATGATTCATGCATCAACTATTCCTCAAATTGCATTTCTGAGCTGTGAACATGCACATGACAGATATTTCAACCACCAAACAAGTTACTTATGCACTTTGAAATAGTTTCTTGGACTTCGTTGCTTCTCCTATCACCAGTTTCAAGAATCACACTTTGATCACAGGAAAACCCTCTTGGAGCGAATACTACCCTAGAGATATGTAATTTGAATAGATTCCTTCAACATGATATTCCGTGTTCCGTACATGTTACATGCATGACGGATTCGACAAACATGCATTCCTGAGTTGTGAGCATGTGGATTACTGATTTTTCATCCTCTATAAAAGGAATAATTTCACATAGACTCGTGTACACATTTTCACAAGCTTTCCCTAACACAAGTTTTGAAATCGTGATTTTTTCACAGAAGAATACTTCTGGAGTGTATTCAACCTAATAGATATGTAATTTACACGAATTCCATCAACATGGCATTCCGGGTTCCGTACATGATACATGCATGACGGATTCGAGAAACATGCGTTTCTGAGATGTGAGCATGTGGATTACAGAACTTTCATCCACCAAAGAAGGCATATATTACACTTTGAAATATTTACTCTGACTTCATAATTTTTTTGTATCACCAGGTACTAAAATTGGACATTTGGCACTAGAAAACACTCTTTGAGCGAATTCTCACCAATACACATGTAATTTACATTGTTTACATAACCATGGCATTCCGGATTCCGAACCTGATTCATGCATCACCAATTCCTCAAATTGCATTTGTATCTGTGAACATGCACATGACAGATATTTCAACCACCAAAAAAGTTACTTATGCACTTTGAAATATTTCCTTGGACTTCGTTGCTTCTCCTATCACCAGTTTCAAGAATCACACTTTGATCACAGGAAAACACTCTTGGAGCGAATTCTACCCTAGAGATATGTAATTTGAATAGATTCCTTCAACATGATATTCCGTGTTCTGTACATGTTACATACATGACGGATTCGACAAACATGCATTCCTGAGTTGTGAGCATGTGGATTACTGATTTTTCATCCTCTATAAAAGGAATAATTTCATATAGACTCGTGTACACATTTTCACAAGCTTTCCCTAACAGAAGATTCGAATTCGTTCATTTTTCACAGGAGAATACTTCTGGAGTGTATTCAACCTAATAGATATATAATTTACATGAATTCCATCAACATGGCATTCCGGGTTCCGTACATGATACACGCATGTCGGATTCGAGAAACATGCATTTCTGAGTTGTGAGCATGTGGATTAGTGAACTTTCATCCACCAAAGAAGGCATATATTACACTTTGAAATATTTACTCTGACTTCATAGGTTTTTTGTATCACCAGGTTCTAAAATCGGACATTTGGCAGTGGAAAACACTCTTTGAGCGAATTCTCACCAATACACATGTAATTTACATTGTTTACATAACCATGGCATTCCATATTCCTTACATGTTTCATGCATCACGGATTCCATAAACATGCATTTCTGAGCCGTGAACATGCGCATGACAGATGTTTCAACCACCAAACAAGTTACTTATGCACTTTGAAATATTTCCTTGTACTTCGTTGCTTCTCCTATCACCAGTTTCAAGAATCACACTTTGATCACAGGAAAACACTCTTGGAGCGAATTCTACCCTAGAGATATGTAACTTGAATACATTCCTTCAACATGATATTCCGTGTTCCGTACATGTTACATGCATGACGGATTCGACAAACATGCATTCCTGAGTTGTGAGCATGTGGATTACTGATTTTTCATCCTCTATAAAAGGAATAATTTCATATAGACTCGTGTACACATTTTCACAAGCTTTCCCTAACACAAGTTTCGAATTCGTTCATTTTTCACAGAAGAATACTTCTGGAGTGTATTCAACCTAATAGATATATAATTTACATGAATCCCATCAACATGGCATTCCGGGTTTCGTACATGAAACATGCATGAAGGATTCAAGACACATGCGTTTCTGAGTTGTGAGCATGTGGATTAGTGAACTTTCATCCACCAAAGAAGGCATATATTACACTTTGAAATATTTACTCTGACTTCATTTGTATTTTGTATCACCAGGTTCTAAAATCGGACATTTGGCAGTAGAAAACACTCTTTGAGCGAATTCTCACCAATACACATGTAATTTACATTGTTTACATAACCATGGCATTCCGTATTCCGAACATGATTCATGCATCAACTATTCCTCAAATTGCATTTCTGAGCTGTGAACATGCACATGACAGATATTTCAACCACCAACCAAGTTACTTATGCACTTTGAAATAGTTTCTTGGACTTCGTTGCTTCTCCTATCACCAGTTTCAAGAATCACACTTTGATCACAGGAAAACCCTCTTGGAGCGAATACTACCCTAAAGATATGTAATTTGAATAGATTCCTTCAACATGATATTCCGTGTTCCGTACATGTTACATGCATGACGGATTCGACAAACATGCATTCCTGAGTTGTGAGCATGTGGATTACTGATTTTTCATCCTCTATAAAAGGAATAATTTCACATAGACTCATGTACACATTTTCACAAGCTTTCCCTAACACAAGTTTTGAAATCGTGATTTTTTCACAGAAGAATACTTCTGGAGTGTATTCAACCTAATAGATATATAATTTACACGAATTCCATCAACATGGCATTCCGGGTTCCGTACATGATACATGCATGACGGATTCGAGAAACATGCGTTTCTGAGATGTGAGCATGTGGATTACAGAACTTTCATCCACCAAAGAAGGCATATATTACACTTTGAAATATTTACTCTGACTTCATAAATTTTTTGTATCACCAGGTACTAAAATCGGACATTTGGCACTAGAAAACACTCTTTGAGCGAATTCTCACCAATACACATGTAATTTACATTGTTTACATAACCATGGCATTCCGGATTCCGAACCTGATTCATGCATCACCAATTCCTCAAATTGCATTTGTATCTGTGAACATGCACATGACAGATATTTCAACCACCAAACAAGTTACTTATGCACTTTGAAATAGTTCCTTGGACTTCGTTGCTTCTCCTATCACCAGTTTCAAGAATCACACTTTGATCCCAGGAAAACCCTCTTGGAGCGAATTCTACCCTAGAGATATGTTATTTGAATAGATTCATTCAACATGATATTCCGTGATCCGTAAATATTACATGCATGACGGATTCGACAAACATGCATTCCTGAGTTGAGAGCATGTGGATTACTGATTTTTCATCCTCTATAAAAGGAATAATTTCATATAGACTCGTGTACACATTTTCACAAGCTTTCCCTAACACAAGTTTCGAATTCGTTCATTTTTCACAGAAGAATACTTCTGGAGTGTTTTCAAGCTAATAGATATATAATTTACATGAATTCCATCAACCAGGCATTCCGGGTTCCGTACATGATACATGCATGACGGATTCGAGAAACATGCGTTTCTGAGTTGTGAGCATGTGGATTAGTGAACTTTCATCCACCAAAGAAGGCATATATTACACTTTGAAATATTTACTCTGACATCATAAGTTTTTTGTATCACCAGGTTCTAAAATCGGACATTTGGCAGTAGAAAACACTCTTTGAGCGAATTCTCACCAATACACATGTAATTTACATTGTTTACATAACCATGGCATTCCGTATTCCGAACATGATTCATGCATCACCAATTCCTCAAATTGCATTTCTGAGCTGTGAACATGCGCATGCCAGATGTTTCAACCACCAAACATGTTACTTATGCACTTTGAAATATTTCCTTGGACTTCGTTGCTTCTCCTATCACCAGTTTCAAGAATCACACTTTGATCCCACAAAAACCCTCTTGGAGCGAATTCTACCCTAGAGATATGTAATTTGAATAGATTCCTTCAACATGATATTCCATCTTCTGTACATGTTACATGCATGACGGATTCGACAAACATGCATTCCTGAGTTGTGAGCATGTGGATTACTGATTTTTCATCCTCTATAAAAGGAAAAATTTCATATACACTCGTGAACACATTTTCACAAGCTTTCCCTAACAGAAGATTCGAATTCGTTCATTTTTCACAGAAGAATACTTCTGGAGTTTTTTCAACCTAATAGATATATAATTTACATGAATTCCATCAACATGGCATTTTGGGTTCCGTACATGATACATGCATGACGGATTCGAGAAACATGCGTTTCTGAGTTGTGTGCATGTGGATTAGTGAACTTTCATCCACCAAAGGAGGCATATATTACACTTTAAATATTTACACTGACTTCATTTTTTTTTGTATCACCAGGTTCTAAAATCGGACATTTGGCAGTAGAAAACACTCTTTGAGCGAATTCTCACCAATACACATGTAATTTACATTGTTTACATAACCATGGCATTCCATATTCCTTACATGTTTCATGCATCACGGATTCCATAAACATGCATTTCTGAGCCGTGAACATGCGCATGACAGATGTTTCAACCACCAAACAAGTTACTTATGCACTTTGAAATATTTCCTTGTACTTCGTTGCTTCTCCTATCACCAGTTTCAAGAATCACACTTTGATCACAGGAAAACACTCTTGGAGCGAATTCTACCCTAGAGATATGTAACTTGAATACATTCCTTCAACATGATATTCCGTGTTCCGTACATGTTACATGCATGACGGATTCGACAAACATGCATTCCTGAGTTGTGAGCATGTGGATTACTGATTTTTCATCCTCTATAAAAGGAATAATTTCATATAGACTCGTGTACACATTTTCACAAGCTTTCCCTAACAAAGTTTCGAATTCGTTCATTTTTCACAGAAGAATACTTCTGGAGTGTATTCAACCTAATAGATATATAATTTACATGAATCCCATCAACATGGCATTCCGGGTTTCGTACATGAAACATGCATGAAGGATTCAAGACACATGCGTTTCTGAGTTGTGAGCATGTGGATTAGTGAACTTTCATCCACCAAAGAAGGCATATATTACACTTTGAAATATTTACTCTGACTTCATTTGTTTTTTGTATCACCAGGTTCTAAAATCGGACATTTGGCAGTAGAAAACACTCTTTGAGCGAATTCTCACCAATACACATGTAATTTACATTGTTTACATAACCATGGCATTCCGTATTCCGAACATGATTCATGCATCAACTATTCCTCAAATTGCATTTCTGAGCTGTGAACATGCACATGACAGATATTTCAACCACCAAACAAGTTACTTATGCACTTTGAAATAGTTTCTTGGACTTCGTTGCTTCTCCTATCACCAGTTTCAAGAATCACACTTTGATCACAGGAAAACCCTCTTGGAGCGAATACTACCCTAGAGATATGTAATTTGAATAGATTCCTTCAACATGATATTCCGTGTTCCGTACATGTTACATGCATGACGGATTCGACAAACATGCATTCCTGAGTTGTGAGCATGTGGATTACTGATTTTTCATCCTCTATAAAAGGAATAATTTCACATAGACTCGTGTACACATTTTCACAAGCTTTCCCTAACACAAGTTTCGAATTCGTTCATTTTTCACAGAAGAATACTTCTGGAGTGTTTTCAACCTAATAGATATATAATTTACATGAATTCCATCAACCAGGCATTCCGGGTTCCGTACATGATACATGCATGACGGATTCGAGAAACATGCGTTTCTGAGTTGTGAGCATGTGGATTAGTGAACTTTCATCCACCAAAGAAGGCATATATTACACTTTGAAATATTTACTCTGACTTCATAAGTTTTTTGTATCACCAGGTTCTAAAATCGGACATTTGGCAGTAGAAAACTCTCTTTGAGCGAATTCTCACCAATACACATGTAATTTACATTGTTTACATAACCATGGCATTCCGTATTCCGAACATGATTCATGCATCACCAATTCCTCAAATTGCATTTCTGACCTGTGAACATGCGCATGCCAGATGTTTCAACCACCAAACATGTTACTTATGCACTTTGAAATATTTCCTTGGACTTCGTTGCTTCTCCTATCACCAGTTTCAAGAATCACACTTTGATCCCACAAAAACCCTCTTGGAGCGAATTCTACCCTAGAGATATGTAATTTGAATAGATTCCTTCAACATGATATTCCATCTTCTGTACATGTTACATGCATGACGGATTCGACAAACATGCATTCCTGAGTTGTGAGCATGTGGATTACTGATTTTTCATCCTCTATAAAAGGAAAAATTTCATATACACTCGTGTACACATTTTCACAAGCTTTCCCTAACAGAAGATTCGAATTCGTTCATTTTTCACAGAAGAATACTTCTGGAGTTTTTTCAACCTAATAGATATATAATTTACATGAATTCCATCAACATGGCATTTTGGGTTCCGTACATGATACATGCATCACGGATTCGAGAAACATGCGTTTCTGAGTTGTGTGCATGTGGATTAGTGAACTTTCATCCACCAAAGGAGGCATATATTACACTTTAAATATTTACTCTGACTTCATTTTTTTTTGTATCACCAGGTTCTAAAATCGGACATTTGGCAGTAGAAAACACTCTTTGAGCGAATTCTCACCAATACACATGTAATTTACATTGTTTACATAACCATGGCATTCCGTATTCCGAACATGATTCATGCATCACGAATTCCTCAAATTGCATTTCTGAGCTGTGAACATGCACATTACAGATATTTCAACCACCAAACAAGTTACTTATGCACTTTGAAATATTTCCTTGGACTTCGTTGCTTCTCCTATCACCAGTTTCAAGAATCACACTTTGATCACAGGAAAACCCTCTTGGAGCGAATACTACCCTAGAGATATGTAATTTGAATAGATTCCTTCAACATGATATTCCGTGTTCCGTACATGTTACATGCATGACGGATTCGACAAACATGCATTCCTGAGTTGTGAGCATGTGGATTACTGATTTTTCATCCTCTATAAAAGGAATAATTTCACATAGACTCGTGTACACATTTTCACAAGCTTTCCCTAACACAAGTTTCGAATTCTTTCATTTTTCACAGAAGAATACTTCTGGAGTGTTTTCAAGCTAATAGATATATAATTTACATGAATTCCATCAACCAGGCATTCCGGGTTCCGTACATGATACATGCATGACGGATTCGAGAAACATGCGTTTCTGAGTTGTGAGCATGTGGATTAGTGAACTTTCATCCACCAAAGAAGGCATATATTACACTTTGAAATATTTACTCTGACTTCATAAGTTTTTTGTATCACCAGGTTCTAAAATCGGACATTTGGCAGTAGAAAACTCTCTTTGAGCGAATTCTCACCAATACACATGTAATTTACATTGTTTACATAACCATGGCATTCCGTATTCCGAACATGATTCATGCATCACCAATTCCTCAAATTGCATTTCTGACCTGTGAACATGCGCATGCCAGATGTTTCAACCACCAAACATGTTACTTATGCACTTTGAAATATTTCCTTGGACTTCGTTGCTTCTCCTATCACCAGTTTCAAGAATCACACTTTGATCCCACAAAAACCCTCTTGGAGCGAATTCTACCCTAGAGATATGTAATTTGAATAGATTCCTTCAACATGATATTCCATCTTCTGTACATGTTACATGCATGACGGATTCGACAAACATGCATTCCTGAGTTGTGAGCATGTGGATTACTGATTTTTCATCCTCTATAAAAGGAAAAATTTCATATACACTCGTGTACACATTTTCACAAGCTTTCCCTAACAGAAGATTCGAATTCGTTCATTTTTCACAGAAGAATACTTCTGGAGTTTTTTCAACCTAATAGATATATAATTTACATGAATTCCATCAACATGGCATTTTGGGTTCCGTACATGATACATGCATGACGGATTCGAGAAACATGCGTTTCTGAGTTGTGTGCATGTGGATTAGTGAACTTTCATCCACCAAAGGAGGCATATATTACACTTTAAATATTTACTCTGACTTCATTTTTTTTTGTATCACCAGGTTCTAAAATCGGACATTTGGCAGTAGAAAACACTCTTTGAGCGAATTCTCACCAATACACATGTAATTTACATTGTTTACATAACCATGGCATTCCGTATTCCGAACATGATTCATGCATCACGAATTCCTCAAATTGCATTTCTGAGCTGTGAACATGCACATTACAGATATTTCAACCACCAAACAAGTTACTTATGCACTTTGAAATATTTCCTTGGACTTCGTTGCTTCTCCTATCACCAGTTTCAAGAATCACACTTTGATCACAGGAAAACACTCTTGGAGCGAATTCTACCCTAGAGATATGTAATTTGAATAGATTCCTTCAACATGATATTCCGTGTTCCGTACATGTTACATGCATGACGGATTCGACAAACATGCATTCCTGAGTTGTGAGCATGTGGATTACTGATTTTTCATCCTCTATAAAAGGAATAATTTCATATATACTCGTGTACACATTTTCACAAGCTTTCCCTAACAGAAGATTCGAATTCGTTCATTTTTCACAGGAGAATACTTCTGGAGTGTATTCAACCTAATAGATATATAATTTACATGAATTCCATCAACATGGCATTCCGGGTTCCGTACATGATACATGCATGACGGATTCGAGAAACATGCGTTTCTGCGTTGTGAGCATGTGGATTAGTGAACTTTCATCCACCAAAGAAGGCATATATTACACTTTGAAATATTTACTCTGACTTCATAAGTTTTTTGTATCACCAGGTTCTAAAATCGGACATTTGGCAGTAGAAAACACTCTTTGGGCGAATTCTCACCAATACACATGTAATTTACATTGTTTACATAACCATGGCATTCCGTATTCCGAACATGTTTCATGCATCACTGATTCCTCAAACATGCATTTCTGAGATGTGATCATTAGCATGACAGATGTTTCAACCACCAAACAAGTTACTTATGTACTTTGAAATAGTTCCTTGGACTTCGTTGCTTCTACTATCACCAGTTTCAAGAATCACACTTTGATCACAGGAAAACACTCTTGGAGCGAATTCTTCCCTAGAGATATGTAATTTGAATAGATTCCTTCAACATGATATTCCGTGTTCCGTACATGTTACATGCATGACGGATTCGACAAACATGCATTCCTGAGTTGTGAGCATGTGGATTACTGATTTTTCATCCTCTATAAAAGGAATAATTTCATATAAACTCATGTACACATTTTCACAATCATTCCTTAACACAAGTTTCGAATTCGTTCATTTTTCACAGAAGAATACTTCTGGAGTGTATTCAAGCAAATAGATATATAATTTACATGAATTCCGTCAACCAGGCATTCCGGGTTCCGTACATGATACATGCATGACGGATTCGGGAAACATGTGTTTCTGAGTTGTGAGCATGTGGATTAGTGAACTTTCATCCACCAAAGAAGGCATATATTACACTTTGAAATATTTACTCTGACTTCATAAGTTTTTTGTATCACCAGGTTCTAAAATCGGACATTTGGCAGTAGAAAACACTCTTTGAGCGAATTCTCACCAATACACATGTAATTTACATTGTTTACATAACCATGGCATTCCGTATTCCAAACATGATTCATGCATCACCAATTCCTCAAATTACATTTCTGAGCTGTGAACATGCGCATGCCAGATGTTTCAACCACCAAACAAGTTACTTATGCGCTTTGAAATATTTCCTTGGACCTCGTTGCTTCTCCTATCACCAGTTTCAAGAATCACACTTTGATCCCAGAAAAACCCTTTTGGAGCGAATTCTACCCTAGAGATATGTAATTTGAATAGATTCCTTCAACATGATATTCCGTGTTCCGTACATGTTACATGCATGACGGATTCGACAAACATGCATTCCTGAGTTGTGAGCATGTGGATTACTGATTTTTCATCCTTTATAAAAGGAATAATTTCATATAGACTCGTGTACACATTTTCACAAGCTTTCCCTAACAGAAGATTCGAATTCGTTCATTTTTCACAGAAGAATACTTCTGGAGTGTATTCAATCTAATAGATATATAATTTACATGAATTCCATCAACATGGCATTCCGGGTTCCGTACATGATACATGCATGACGGATTCGAGAAACATGCGTTTCTGAGTTGTGAGCATGTGGATTAGTGAACTTTCATCCACCAAAGAAGGCATATATTACACTTTGAAATATTTACTCTGACTTCATAAGTTTTTTGTATCACCAGGTTCTAAAATCGGACATTTGGCAGTAGAAAACTCTCTTTGAGCGAATTCTCACCAATACACATGTAATTTACATTGTTTACATAACCATGGCATTCCATATTCCGAACATGTTTCATGAATCACGGATTCCATAAACATGCATTTCTGAGCCGTGAACATGCGCATGACAGATGTTTCAACCACCAAACAAGTTACTTATGCACTTTGAAATATTTCCTTGGACTTCGTTTCTTCTCCTATCACCAGTTTCAAGAATCACACTTTGATCACAGGAAAATCCTCTTGGAGCGAATTCTACCCTAGAGATATGTAATTTGAATACATTCCTCCAACATGATATTCCGTGTTCCGTACATGTTACATGCATGACGGATTCGACAAACATGCATTCCTGAGTTGTGAGCATGTGGATTACTGGTTTTTCATCCTCTATAAAAGGAATAATTTCATATAGACTCGTGTACACATTTTCACAAGCTTTCCCTAACACAAGTTTCGAATTCGTTCATTTTTCACAGAAGAATACTTCTGGAGTTTATTCAACCTAATAGATATATAATTTACATGAATTCCATCAACATGGCATTTTGGGTTCCGTACATGATACATGCATGACGGATTCAAGACACATGCGTTTCTGAGTTGTGACCAAGTGGATTAGTGAACTTTCATCCACCAAAGAAGGCATATATTTCACTTTGAAATATTTACTCTGACTTCATATGTTTTTTGTATCACCAGGCTCTAAAATCGGACATTTGGCAGTAGAAAACACTCTTTGAGCGAATTCTCACCAATACATATGTAATTTACTTTGTTTACATCACCATGGCATTCCGTATTCCGAACATGATTCATGCATCAACAATTCCTCAAATTGCATTTCTGAGCTGTGAACATGCACATGACAGATGTTTCAACCACCAAACAAGTTACTTATGCACTTTGAAATAGTTCCTTGGACTTCGTTGCTTCTCCTATCACCAGTTTCAAGAATCACACTTTGATCACAGGAAAACCCTCTTGGAGCGAATTCTACCCTAGAGATATGTAATTTGAATAGATTCCTTCAACATGATATTCCGTGCTCCATACATGTTACATGCATGACGGATTCCACAAACATGCATTCCTGAGTTGTGAGCATGTGGATTTCTGATTTTTCATCCTCTATAAAAGGAATAATTTCACATAGACTCGTGTACACATTTTCACAAGCTTTCCCTAACACAAGTTTCGAAATCGTGCTTTTTTCACAGAAGAATAGTTCTGGAGTGTATTCAACCTAATAGATATATAATTTACATGAATTCCATCAACATGGCATTCCGGGTTCCGTACATGATACATGCATGACGGATTCGAGAAACATGCGTTAATGAGATGTGAGCATGTGGATTAGTGAACTTTCATCCACCAAAGAAGGCATATATTACACTTTGAAATATTTACTCTGACTTCATAATTTTTTTGTATCACCAGGTTCTAAAATCGGACATTTGGCAGTAGAAAACACTCTTTGAGCGAATTCTCACCAATACACATGTAATTTACATTGTTTACATAACCATGGCATTCCGTATTCCGAACATGATTCATGCATCACCAATTCCTCAAATTGCATTTCTGAGCTGTGAACATGCGCATGCCAGATGTTTCAACCACCAAACAAGTTACTTATGCACTTTGAAATATTTCCTTGGACTTCGTTGCTTCTCCTATCACCAGTTTCAAGAATCACACTTTGATCCCAGAGAAACCCTCTTGGAGCGAATTCTACCCTAGAGATATGTAATTTGAATAGATTCCTTCAACATGATATTCCGTGTTCCGTACATGTTACATGCATGACGGATTCGACAAACATGCATTCCTGAGTTGTGACCATGTGGATTACTGATTTTTCATCCTCTATAAAAGGAATAATTTCATATAGACACGTGTACACATTTTCACAAGCTTTCCCTAAAACAAGTTTCGAATTCGTTCGTTTTTCATAGAAGAATACTTCCGGAGTTTATTCAACCTAATAGATATATAATTTACATGAATTCCATCAACATGGCATTCCGGGTTCCGTACATGATACATGCATGACGGATTCGAGAAACATGCATTTATGAGTTGTGAGCATGTGGATTAGTGAACTTTCATCCACCAAAGAAGGCATATATTACACTTTGAAATATTTACTCTGACTTCATAAGTTTTTTGTATCACCAGGTTCTGAAATCGGACATTTGGCAGTAGAAAACACTCTTTGAGCGAATTCTAACCAATACACATGTAATTTACATTGTTTACATAACCATGGCATTCCATATTCCGAACATGATTCATGCATCAACAATTCCTCAAATTGCATTTCTGAGCTGTGAACATGCACATGACAGATATTTCAACCACCAAACAAGTTACTTATGCACTTTGATATAGTTAATTGGACTTCGTTGCTTCTCCTATCACCAGTTTCAAGAATCACACTTTGATCACAGGAAAACCCTCTTGGAGCGAATTCTACCCTAGAGATATGTAATTTGAATAGATTCCTTCAACATGATATTCCGTGCTCCGTACATGTTACATGCATGACGGATTCGACAAACATGCATTCCTGAGTTGTGAGCATGTGGATTACTGATTTTTCATCCTCTATAAAAGGAATAATTTCATATAGACTCGTGTACACATTTTCAGAAGCTTTCCCTAACACAAGTTTCGAATTCGTTCATTTTTCATAGAAGAATACTTCCGGAGTGTATTCAAACTAATAGATATATAGTTTACATGAATTCCATCAACATGGCATTCCGGGTTCCGTACATGATACATGCATGACGGATTCGAGAAACATGCGTTTCTGAGTTGTGAGCATGTGGATTAGTGAACTTTCATCCACCAAAAAAGGCATATATTACACTTTGAAATTTTTACTCTGACTTCATAAGTTTTTTGTATCACCAGGTTCTAAAATCGGACATTTGGCAGTAGAAAACACTCTGAGCGAATTCTCACCAATACACATGTAATTTACATTGTTTACATAACCATGGCATTCCGTATTCCGAACATGTTTCATGCATCACGGATTCCTCAAACATGCATTTCTGAGCTGTGAACATGAGCATGACAGATGTTTCAACCACCAAACAAGTTACTTATGCACTTTGAAATAGTTCCTTGGACTTCGTTGCTTCTATTATCACCAGTTTCAAGAATCACACTTTGATCACAGGAAAACACTCTTGGAGCGAATTCTACCCTAGAGATATGTAATTTGAATAGATTCCTTCAACATGATATTCCGTGTTCCGTACATGTTACATGCATGACGGATTTGACAAACATGCATTCCTGAGTTGTGAGCATGTGGATTACTGATTTTTCATCCTCTATAAAAGGAATAATTTCATATAGACTCGTGTACACATTTTCAGAAGCTTTCCTTAACACTAGTTTCGAATTCGTTCAATTTTCACAGAAGAATACTCCTGGAGTGTATTCAACCTAATAGATATATAATTTACATGAATTCCATCAACCAGGCATTCCGGGTTCCGTACATGATACATGCATGACGGATTCAAGAAACATGTGTTTCTGAGTTGTGAGCATGTGGATTACTGAACTTTCATCCACCAAAGAAGGCATATATTACACTTTGAAATATTTACTCTGACTTCATAAGTTTTTTGTATCACCAGGTTCTAAAATCGGACATTTGGCAATAGAAAACACTCTTTGAGCGAATTCTCACCAATACACATGTAATTTACATTGTTTACATAACCATGGCATTCCGTATTCCGAACATGTTACATGCATCACGGATTCCTCAAACATGCATTTCTGAGCTGTGAACATGCGCATGCCAGATGTTTCAACCACCAAACAAGTTAGTTATGCACTTTGAAATAGTTCCTTGGACTTCGTTGCTTCTCCTATCACCAGTTTCAAGAATCACACTTTGATCACAGGAAAACACTCTTGGAGCGAATTCTACCCTAGAGATATGTAATTTGAATAGATTCCTTCAACATGATATTCCGTGTTCCGTACATGTTACATGCATGACGGATTTGACAAACATGCATTCCTGAGTTGTGAGCATGTGGATTACTGATTTTTCATCCTTTATAAAAGGAATAATTTCATATAGACTCGTGTACACATTTTCAGAAGCTTTCCTTAACACTAGTTTCGAATTCGTTCAATTTTCACAGAAGAATACTCCTGGAGTGTATTCAACCTAATAGATATATAATTTACATGAATTCCATCAACCAGGCATTCCGGGTTCCGTACATGATACATGCATGACGGATTCGAGAAACATGCGTTTCTGAGTTTTGAGCATGTGGATTAGTGAACTTTCATCCACCAAAGAAGGCCTATATTACACTTTGAAATATTTACTGTGACTTCATAATTTTTTTGTATCACCAGGTTCTAAAATCGGACATTTGGCAGTAGAAAACACTCTTTGAGCGAATTCTCACCAATACACATGTAATTTACATTGTTTACATAACCATGGCATTCCGTATTCCGAACATGATTCATGCATCACCAATTCCTCAAATTGCATTTCTGAGCTGTGAACATGCGCATGCCAGATGTTTCAACCACCAAACAAGTTACTTATGCACTTTGAAATATTTCCTTGGACTTCGTTGCTTCTCCTATCACCAGTTTCAAGAATCACACTTTGATCCCAGAGAAACCCTCTTGGAGCGAATTCTACCCTAGAGATATGTAATTTGAATAGATTCCTTCGACATGATATTCCGTGTTCCGTACATGTTACATGCATGACGGATTCGACAAACATGCATTCCTGAGTTGTGAGCATGTGGATTACTGATTTTTCATCCTCTATAAAAGGAATAATTTCATATAGACACGTGTACACATTTTCAAAAGCTTTCCCTAAAACAAGTTTCGAATTCGTTCGTTTTTCATAGAAGAATACTTCCGGAGTTTATTCAACCTAATAGATATATAATTTACATGAATTCCATCAACATGGCATTCCGGGTTCCGTACATGATACATGCATGACGGATTCGAGAAACATGCATTTATGAGTTGTGAGCATGTGGATTAGTGAACTTTCATCCACCAAAGAAGGCATATATTACACTTTGAAATATTTACTCTGACTTCATAAGTTTTTTGTATCACCAGGTTCTAAAATCGGACATTTGGCAGTAGAAAACACTCTTTGAGCGAATTCTAACCAATACACATGTAATTTACATTGTTTACATAACCATGGCATTCCATATTCCGAACATGATTCATGCATCAACAATTCCTCAAATTGCATTTCTGAGCTGTGAACATGCACATGACAGATATTTCAACCACCAAACAAGTTACTTATGCACTTTGAAATAGTTCCTTGGACTTCGTTGCTTCTCCTATCACCAGTTTCAAGAATCACACTTTGATCACAGGAAAACCCTCTTGGAGCGAATTCTACCCTAGAGATATGTAATTTGAATAGATTCCTTCAACATGATATTCCGTGCTCCGTACATGTTACATGCATGACGGATTCGACAAACATGCATTCCTGAGTTGTGAGCATGTGGATTACTGATTTTTCATCCTCTATAAAAGGAATAATTTCATATAGACTCGTGTACACATTTTCAGAAGCTTTCCCTAACACAAGTTTCGAATTCGTTCATTTTTCATAGAAGAATACTTCCGGAGTGTATTCAAACTAATAGATATATAGTTTACATGAATTCCATCAACATGGCATTCCGGGTTCCGTACATGATACATGCATGACGGATTCGAGAAACATGCGTTTCTGAGTTGTGAGCATGTGGATTAGTGAACTTTCATCCACCAAAAAAGGCATATATTACACTTTGAAATTTTTACTCTGACTTCATAAGTTTTTTGTATCACCAGGTTCTAAAATCGGACATTTGGCAGTAGAAAACACTCTGAGCGAATTCTCACCAATACACATGTAATTTACATTGTTTACATAACCATGGCATTCCGTATTCCGAACATGTTTCATGCATCACGGATTCCTCAAACATGCATTTCTGAGCTGTGAACATGAGCATGACAGATGTTTCAACCACCAAACAAGTTACTTATGCACTTTGAAATAGTTCCTTGGACTTCGTTGCTTCTACTATCACCAGTTTCAAGAATCACACTTTGATCACAGGAAAACCCTCTTGGAGCGAATTCTACCCTAGAGATATGTAATTTGAATAGATTCCTTCAAATGATATTCCGTGCTCCGTACATGTTACATGCATGACGAATTCGACAAACATGCATTCCTGAGTTGTGAGCATGTGGATTACTGATTTTTCATCCTCTATAAAAGGAATAATTTCACATAGACTCGTGTACACATTTTCACAAGCTTTCCCTAAGACAAGTTTCGAAATCGTGCTTTTTTCACAGAAGAATAGTTCTGGAGTGTATTCAACCTAATAGATATATAATTTACATGAATTCCATCAACATGGCATTCCGGGTTCCGTACATGATACATGCATGACGGATTCGAGAAACATGCGTTTCTGAGATGTGAGCATTTGGATTAGTGAACTTTCATCCACCAAAGAAGGCATATATTACACTTTGAAATATTTCCTCTGACTTCATAAATTTTTTGTATCACCAGGTACTAAAATCAGACATTTGGCACTAGAAAACACTCTTTGAGCGAATTCTCACCAATACACATGTAATTTACATTGTTTACATAACCATGGCATTCCTTATTCCGAACATGTTTCATGCATCACAGATTCCATAAACATGCATTTCTGAGCCGTGAACATGCGCATGACAGATGTTTCAACCACCAAACAAGTTACTTATGCACTTTGAAATAGTTCCTTGGACTTCGTTGCTTCTCCTATCATCAGTTTCAAGAATCACACTTTGATCACAGGAAAACCCTCTTGGAGCGAATTCTACCCTAGAGATATGTAATTTGAATAGATTCCTTCAACATGATATTCCGTGCTCCGTACATGTTACATGCATGACGGATTCGACAAACATGCATTCCTGAGTTGTGAGCATGTGGATTACTGATTTTTCATCCTCTATAAAAGGAATAATTTCACATAGACTCTTGTACACATTTTCACAAGCTTTCCCTAACACAAGTTTCGAAATTGTGCTTTTTTCACAGAAGAATATTTCTGGAGTGTATTCAACTTAATAGATATATAATTTACATGAATTCCATCAACATGGCATTCCGGGTTCCGTACATGATACATGCATGACGGATTCGAGAAACATGCTTTTCTGAGATGTGAGCATGTGGATTAGTGAACTTTCATCCACCAAAGAAGGCATATATTACACTTTGAAATATTTCCTCTGACTTCATAAATTTTTTGTATCACCAGGTACTAAAATCAGACATTTGGCACTAGAAAACACTCTTTGAGCGAATTCTCACCAATAAACATGTAATTTACATTGTTTACATAACCATGGCATTCCGTAATCTGAACATGTTTCATGCATCACAGATTCCTCAAACATGCATTTCCGAGCTGTGAACATGCGCATCACAGATGTTTCAACCACCAAACAAGTTACTTATGCACTTTGAAATATTTCTTTGGACTTCATTGCTTCTCCAATCACCAGTTTCAAGAATCACACTTTGATCCCAGAAAAACCCTCTTGGAGCGAATTCTACCCTAGAGATATGTAATTTGAATAGATTCCTTCAACATGATATTGCGTGTTCCGTACATGTTACATGCATGACGGATTCGACAAACATGCATTCCTGAGTTGTGAGCATGTGGATTACTGATTTTTCATCCTCTATAAAAGGAATAATTTCATATAGACTCGTGTACACATTTTCACAAGCTTTCCCTAACACAAGTTTCGAATTCGTTCATTTTTCACAGAAGAATACTTCTGGAGTGTATTCAACCTAATAGATATATAATTTACATGAATTCCATCAACATGGCATTCCGGGTTCCGTACATGATTCATGCATGACGAATTCAATACACATGCGTTTCTGAGTTGTGAGCATGTGGATTAGTGAACTTTCATCCACCAAAGGAGGCATATATTACACTTTGAAATATTTACTATGACTTCATATGTTTTTTGTATCAATAGGTTCTAAAATCGGACATTTGGCAGTAGAAAACACTCTTTGAGCGAATTCTCACCAATACACATGTAATTTACATTGTTTACATAACCATGGCATTCCGTATTCCGAACATGATTCATGCATCAACAATTCCTCAAATTGCATTTCTGAGCTGTGAACATGCACATGACAGATATTTTAACCACCAAACAAGTTACTTATGCACTTTGAAATAGTTCCTTGGACTTCGTTGCTTCTCCTATCACCAGTTTCAAGAATCACACTTTGATCACAGGAAAACCCTCTTGGAGCGAATTCTACCCTAGAGATATGTAATTTGAATAGATTCCTTCAACATGATATTCCCTGTTCCGTACATGTTACAAGCATGACGGATTCGACAAACATGCATTCCTGAGTTGTGAGCATGTGGATTACTGATTTTTCATCCTCTATAAAAGGAATAATTTCATATAGACTCGTGTACACATTTTCAAAAGCTTTCCCTAACAAAAGATTCGAATTCATGCTTTTTTCACAGAAGAATACTTCTGGAGTGTATTCAACCTAATAGATATATAATTTACATGAATTCCATCAACATGGCATTCCGGGTTCCGTACATGATACATGCATGACGGATTCGAGAAACATGCGTTTCTGAGTGTGAGCATGTGGATTAGTGAACTTTCATCCACCAACGAAGGCATATATTACACTTTGAAATATTTACTCTGACTTCATAAGTTTTTTGTATCACCAGGTTCTAAAATCGGACATTTGGCAGTAGAAAACACTCTTTGAGCGAATTCTCACCAATACACATGTAATTTACATTCTTTACATAACCATGGCATTCCGTATTCCGAACATGATTCATGCATCACCAATTCCTCAAACATGCATTTCTGAGCTGTGAACATGCGCATGACAGATGTTTCAACCACCAAACAAGTTACTTATGCACTTTGAAATATTTCCATGGATTCGTTGCTTCTCCTATCACCAGTTTCAAGAATCATACTTTGATCCCAGAAAAACCCTCTTGGAGCGAATTCTACCCTAGAGATATGTAATTTGAATAGATTCCTTCAACATGATATTCCGTGTTCCGTACATGTTACATGCATGACGGATTCGACAAACATGCATTCCTGAGTTGTGAGAATGTGGATTACTGATTTTTCATCCTCTATAAAAGGAATAATTTCATATAGACGCGTGTACACATTTTCACAAGCTTTCCCTAACACAAGTTTCGAATTCGTTCATTTTTCACAGAAGAATACTTCTGGAGTGTATTCAACCTAATAGATATTTAATTTACATGAATTCCATCAACATGGCATTCCGGGTTCCGTACATGATACATGCATGACGAATTCGAGAAACATGCGTTTCTGAGTTGTGATCATGTGGATTAGTGAACTTTCATCCACCAAAGAAGGCATATATTACACTTTGAAATATTTCCTCTGACTTCATAAATTTTTTGTATCACCAGGCTCTAAAATCGGACATTTGGCAGTAGAAAATTCTCTTTGAACGAATTCTCACCAATACACATGTAATTTACATTGTTTACATAACCATGGCATTCCGTATTCCCAACATGTTTCATGCATCACGGATTCCTCAAACATGCATTTCTGAGCTGTGAACATGCGCATGACAGATGTTTCAACCAACAAACAAGTTACTTATGCACTTTGAAATAGTTCCTTGGACTTCGTTGCTTCTCCTATCACCAGTTTCAAGAATCACACTTTGATCCCAGAAAAATACTCTTGGAGCGAATTCTACCCTAGACATATGTAATTTAAATAGATTCCTTCAAGATGATATTCCGTGTTCCGTACATGTTACATGCATGAAGGATTCGACAAACATGCATTCCTGAGTTGTGAGCATGTGGATTACTGATTTTTCATCCTGTATAAAAGGAATAATTTCATATAGACTCGTGTACACATTTTCACAAGCTTTTCCTAAAACAAGTTTCGAATTCGTTCGTTTTTCATAGAAGAATACTTCCGGAGTGTATTCAACCTAATAGATATATAATTTACATGAATTCCATCAACATGGCATTCCGGGTTCTGTACATGATACATGCATGACGGATTCGAGAAACATGCATTTATGAGTTGTGAGCATGTGGATTAGTGAACTTTCATCCACCAAAGAAGGCATATATTACACTTTGAAATATTTACTCTGACTTCATAAGTTTTTTGTATCACCAGGTTCTAAAATCGGACATTTGGCAGTAGAAAACACTCTTTGAGCGAATTCTAACCAATACACATGTAATTTACATTGTTTACATAACCATGGCATTCCATATTCCGAACATGATTCATGCATCAACAATTCCTCAAATTGCATTTCTGAGCTGTGAACATGCACATGACAGATATTTCAACCACCAAACAAGTTACTTATGCACTTAGAAATAGTTCCTTGGACTTCGTTGCTTCTCCTATCACCAGTTTCAAGAATCACACTTTGATCACAGGAAAACCCTCTTGGAGCGAATTCTACCCTAGAGATATGTAATTTGAATAGATTCCTTCAAATGATATTCCGTGCTCCGTACATGTTACATGCATGACGGATTCGACAAACATGCATTCCTGAGTTGTGAGCATGTGGATTACTGATTTTTCATCCTCTATAAAAGGAATAATTTCACATAGACTCGTGTACACATTTTCACAAGCTTTCCCTAAGACAAGTTTCGAAATCGTGCTTTTTTCACAGAAGAATAGTTCTGGAGTGTATTCAACCTAATAGATATATAATTTACATGAATTCCATCAACATGGCATTCCGGGTTCCGTACATGATACATGCATGACGGATTCGAGAAACATGCGTTTCTGAGATGTGAGCATGTGGATTAGTGAACTTTCATCCACCAAAGAAGGCATATATTACACTTTGAAATATTTCCTCTGACTTCATAAATTTTTTGTATCACCAGGTACTAAAATCAGACATTTGGCACTAGAAAACACTCTTTGACCGAATTCTCACCAATACACATGTAATTTACATTGTTTACATAACCATGGCATTCCATATTCCGAACATGTTTCATGCATCACGGATTCCATAAACATGCATTTCTGAGCCGTGAACATGCGCATGACAGAAGTTTCAACCACCAAACAAGTTACTTATGCACTTTGAAATAGTTCCTTGGACTTCGTTGCTTCTCCTATCACCAGTTTCAAGAATCACACTTTGATCACAGGAAAACCCTCTTGGAGCGAATTCTACCCTAGAGATATGTAATTTGAATAGATTCCTTCAACATAATATTCCCTGTTCCGTACATGTTACAAGCATGACGGATTCGACAAACATGCATTCCTGAGTTGTGAGCATGTGGATTACTGATTTTTCATCCTTTATAAAAGGAATAATTTCATATAGACTCGTGTACACATTTTCAAAAGCTTTCCCTAACAAAAGATTCGAATTCATGCTTTTTTCACAGAAGAATACTTCTGGAGTGTATTCAACCTAATAGATATATAATTTACATGAATTCCATCAACATGGCATTCCGGGTTCCGTATATGATACATGCATGACGGATTCGAGAAACATGCGTTTCTGAGTGTGAGCATGTGGATTAGTGAACTTTCATCCACCAACGAAGGCATATATTACACTTTGAAATATTTACTCTGACTTCATAAGTTTTTTGTATCACCAGGTTCGAAAATCGGACATTTGGCAGTAGAAAACCCTCTTTGAGCGAATTCTCACCAATACACATGTAATTTACATTCTTTACATAACCATGGCATTCCGTATTCCGAACATGATTCATGCATCACGGATTCCTCAAACATGCATTTCTGAGCTGTGAACATGCGCATGACAGATGTTTCAACCACCAAACAAGTTACTTATGCACTTTGAAATATTTCCATGGATTCGTTGCTTCTCCTATCACCAGTTTCAAGAATCATACTTTGATCCCAGAAAAACCCTCTTGGAGCGAATTCTACCCTAGAGATATGTAATTTGAATAGATAACCTTCAACATGATATTCCGTGTTCCGTACATGATACATGCATGACGGATTCGACAAACATGCATTCCTGAGTTGTGAGAATGTGGATTACTGATTTTTCATCCTCTATAAAAGGAATAATTTCATATAGACTCGTGTACACATTTTCACAAGCTTTCCCTAACACAAGTTTCGAATTCGTTCATTTTTCACAGAAGAATACTTCTGGAGTGTATTCAACCTAATAGATATTTAATTTACATGAATTCCATCAACATGGCATTCCGGGTTCCGTACATGATACATGCATGACGAATTCGAGAAACATGCGTTTCTGAGTTGTGATCATGTGGATTAGTGAACTTTCATCCACCAAAGAAGGCATATATTACACTTTGAAATATTTCCTGTGACTTCATAAATTTTTTGTATCACCAGGCTCTAAAATCGGACATTTGGCAGTAGAAAATTCTCTTTGAACGAATTCTCACCAATACACATGTAATTTACATTGTTTACATAACCATGGCTTTCCGTATTCCCAACATGTTTCATGCATCACGGATTCCTCAAACATGCATTTCTGAGCTGTGAACATGCGCATGACAGATGTTTCAACCAACAAACAAGTTACTTATGCACTTTGAAATAGTTCCTTGGACTTCGTTGCTTCTCCTATCACCAGTTTCAAGAATCACACTTTGATCCCAGAAAAATACTCTTGAAGCGAATTCTACCCTAGACATATGTAATTTAAATAGATTCCTTCAAGATGATATTCCGTGTTCCGTACATGTTACATGCATGACGGATTCGACAAACATGCATTCCTGAGTTGTGACCATGTGGATTACTGATTTTTCATCCTCTATAAAAGGAATAATGTCATATAGACACGTGTACACATTTTCACAAGCTTTTCCTAAAACAAGTTTCGAATTCGTTCGTTTTTCATAGAAGAATACTTCCGGAGTGTATTCAACCTAATAGATATATAATTTACATGAATTCCATCAACATGGCATTCCGGGTTCTGTACATGATACATGCATGACGGATTCGAGAAACATGCATTTATGAGTTGTGAGCATGTGGATTAGTGAACTTTCATCCACCAAAGAAGGCATATATTACACTTTGAAGTATTTACTCTGACTTCATAAGTTTTTTGTATCACCAGGTTCTAAAATCGGACATTTGGCAGTAGAAAACACTCTTTGAGCGAATTCTAACCAATACACATGTAATTTACATTGTTTACATAACCATGGCATTCCATATTCCGAACATGATTCATGCATCAACAATTCCTCAAATTGCATTTCTGAGCTGTGAACATGCACATGACAGATATTTCAACCACCAAACAAGTTACTTATGCACTTTGAAATAGTTCCTTGGACTTCGTTGCTTCTCCTATCACCAGTTTCAAGAATCACACTTTGATCACAGGAAAACCCTCTTGGAGCGAATTCTACCCTAGAGATATGTAATTTGAATAGATTCCTTCAAATGATATTCCGTGCTCCGTACATGTTACATGCATGACGGATTCGACAAACATGCATTCCTGAGTTGTGAGCATGTGGATTACTGATTTTTCATCCTCTATAAAAGGAATAATTTCACATAGACTCGTGTACACATTTTCACAAGCTTTCCCTAAGACAAGTTTCGAAATCGTGCTTTTTTCACAGAAGAATAGTTCTGGAGTGTATTCAACCTAATAGATATATAATTTACATGAATTCCATCAACATGGCATTCCGGGTTCCGTACATGATACATGCATGACGGATTCGAGAAACATGCGTTTCTGAGATGTGAGCATGTGGATTAGTGAACTTTCATCCACCAAAGAAGGCATATATTACACTTTGAAATATTTCCTCTGACTTCATAAATTTTTTGTATCACCAGGTACTAAAATCAGACATTTGGCACTAGAAAACACTCTTTGACCGAATTCTCACCAATACACATGTAATTTACATTGTTTACATAACCATGGCATTCCATATTCCGAACATGTTTCATGCATCACGGATTCCATAAACATGCATTTCTGAGCCGTGAACATGCGCATGACAGAAGTTTCAACCACCAAACAAGTTACTTATGCACTTTGAAATAGTTCCTTGGACTTCGTTGCTTCTCCTATCACCAGTTTCAAGAATCACACTTTGATCACAGGAAAACCCTCTTGGAGCGAATTCTACCCTAGAGATATGTAATTTGAATAGATAACCTTCAACATGATATTCCGTGTTCCGTACATGATACATGCATGACGGATTCGACAAACATGCATTCCTGAGTTGTGAGAATGTGGATTACTGATTTTTCATCCTCTATAAAAGGAATAATTTCATATAGACTCGTGTACACATTTTCACAAGCTTTCCCTAACACAAGTTTCGAATTCGTTCATTTTTCACAGAAGAATACTTCTGGAGTGTATTCAACCTAATAGATATTTAATTTACATGAATTCCATCAACATGGCATTCCGGGTTCCGTACATGATACATGCATGACGAATTCGAGAAACATGCGTTTCTGAGTTGTGATCATGTGGATTAGTGAACTTTCATCCACCAAAGAAGGCATATATTACACTTTGAAATATTTCCTGTGACTTCATAAATTTTTTGTATCACCAGGCTCTAAAATCGGACATTTGGCAGTAGAAAATTCTCTTTGAACGAATTCTCACCAATACACATGTAATTTACATTGTTTACATAACCATGGCTTTCCGTATTCCCAACATGTTTCATGCATCACGGATTCCTCAAACATGCATTTCTGAGCTGTGAACATGCGCATGACAGATGTTTCAACCAACAAACAAGTTACTTATGCACTTTGAAATAGTTCCTTGGACTTCGTTGCTTCTCCTATCACCAGTTTCAAGAATCACACTTTGATCCCAGAAAAATACTCTTGAAGCGAATTCTACCCTAGACATATGTAATTTAAATAGATTCCTTCAAGATGATATTCCGTGTTCCGTACATGTTACATGCATGACGGATTCGACAAACATGCATTCCTGAGTTGTGACCATGTGGATTACTGATTTTTCATCCTCTATAAAAGGAATAATTTCATATAGACACGTGTACACATTTTCACAAGCTTTTCCTAAAACAAGTTTCGAATTCGTTCGTTTTTCATAGAAGAATACTTCCGGAGTGTATTCAACCTAATAGATATATAATTTACATGAATTCCATCAACATGGCATTCCGGGTTCTGTACATGATACATGCATGACGGATTCGAGAAACATGCATTTATGAGTTGTGAGCATGTGGATTAGTGAACTTTCATCCACCAAAGAAGGCATATATTACACTTTGAAGTATTTACTCTGACTTCATAAGTTTTTTGTATCACCAGGTTCTAAAATCGGACATTTGGCAGTAGAAAACACTCTTTGAGCGAATTCTAACCAATACACATGTAATTTACATTGTTTACATAACCATGGCATTCCATATTCCGAACATGATTCATGCATCAACAATTCCTCAAATTGCATTTCTGAGCTGTGAACATGCACATGACAGATATTTCAACCACCAAACAAGTTACTTATGCACTTTGAAATAGTTCCTTGGACTTCGTTGCTTCTCCTATCACCAGTTTCAAGAATCACACTTTGATCACAGGAAAACCCTCTTGGAGCGAATTCTACCCTAGAGATATGTAATTTGAATAGATTCCTTCAAATGATATTCCGTGCTCCGTACATGTTACATGCATGACGGATTCGACAAACATGCATTCCTGAGTTGTGAGCATGTGGATTACTGATTTTTCATCCTCTATAAAAGGAATAATTTCACATAGACTCGTGTACACATTTTCACAAGCTTTCCCTAAGACAAGTTTCGAAATCGTGCTTTTTTCACAGAAGAATAGTTCTGGAGTGTATTCAACCTAATAGATATATAATTTACATGAATTCCATCAACATGGCATTCCGGGTTCCGTACATGATACATGCATGACGGATTCGAGAAACATGCGTTTCTGAGATGTGAGCATGTGGATTAGTGAACTTTCATCCACCAAAGAAGGCATATATTACACTTTGAAATATTTCCTCTGACTTCATAAATTTTTTGTATCACCAGGTACTAAAATCAGACATTTGGCACTAGAAAACACTCTTTGACCGAATTCTCACCAATACACATGTAATTTACATTGTTTACATAACCATGGCATTCCATATTCCGAACATGTTTCATGCATCACGGATTCCATAAACATGCATTTCTGAGCCGTGAACATGCGCATGACAGAAGTTTCAACCACCAAACAAGTTACTTATGCACTTTGAAATAGTTCCTTGGACTTCGTTGCTTCTCCTATCACCAGTTTCAAGAATAACACTTTGATCACAGGAAAACCCTCTTGGAGCGAATTCTACCCTAGAGATATGTAATTTGAATAGATTCCTTCAACATAATATTCCCTGTTCCGTACATGTTACAAGCATGACGGATTCGACAAACATGCATTCCTGAGTTGTGAGCATGTGGATTACTGATTTTTCATCCTTTATAAAAGGAATAATTTCATATAGACTCGTGTACACATTTTCAAAAGCTTTCCCTAACAAAAGATTCGAATTCATGCTTTTTTCACAGAAGAATACTTCTGGAGTGTATTCAACCTAATAGATATATAATTTACATGAATTCCATCAACATGGCATTCCGGGTTCCGTATATGATACATGCATGACGGATTCGAGAAACATGCGTTTCTGAGTGTGAGCATGTGGATTAGTGAACTTTCATCCACCAACGAAGGCATATATTACACTTTGAAATATTTACTCTGACTTCATAAGTTTTTTGTATCACCAGGTTCGAAAATCGGACATTTGGCAGTAGAAAACCCTCTTTGAGCGAATTCTCACCAATACACATGTAATTTACATTCTTTACATAACCATGGCATTCCGTATTCCGAACATGATTCATGCATCACGGATTCCTCAAACATGCATTTCTGAGCTGTGAACATGCGCATGACAGATGTTTCAACCACCAAACAAGTTACTTATGCACTTTGAAATATTTCCATGGATTCGTTGCTTCTCCTATCACCAGTTTCAAGAATCATACTTTGATCCCAGAAAAACCCTCTTGGAGCGAATTCTACCCTAGAGATATGTAATTTGAATAGATAACCTTCAAGATGATATTCCGTGTTCCGTACATGTTACATGCATGACGGATTCGACAAACATGCATTCCTGAGTTGTGACCATGTGGATTACTGATTTTTCATCCTCTATAAAAGGAATAATTTCATATAGACTCGTGTACACATTTTCACAAGCTTTCCCTAACAGAAGATTCGAATTCGTTCATTTTTCACAGGAGAATTCTTCTGGAGTGTATTCAACCTAATAGATATATAATTTACATGAATTCCATCAACATGGCATTCCGGGTTCCGTACATGATACATGCATGACGGATTCGAGAAACATGCGTTTCTGCGTTTTGAGCATGTGGATTAGTGAACTTTCATCCACCAAAGAAGGCATATATTACACTTTGAAATATTTACTCTGACTTCATAATTTTTTTGTATCACCAGGTTCTAAAATCGGACATTTGGCAGTAAAAAACACTCTTTGAGCGAATTCTCACCAATACACATGTAATTTACATTGTTTACATAACCATGGCATTCCGTATTCCGAACATGTTTCATGCATCACGGATTCCTCAAACATGCATTTCTGAGATGTGATCATGAGCATGACAGATGTTTCAATCACCAAACAAGTTACTTATGTACTTTGAAATAGTTCCTTGGACTTCGTTGCTTCTACTATCACCAGTTTCAAGAATCACACTTTGATCACAGGAAAACACTCTTGGAGCGAATTCTTCCCTAGAGATATGTAATTTGAATAGATTCCTTCAACATGATATTCCGTGTTCCGTACATGTTACATGCATGACGGATTCGACAAACATGGATTCCTGAGTTGTGAGCATGTGGATTACTGATTTTTCATCCTCTATAAATGGAATAATTTCACATAGACTCATGTACACATTTTCAAAATCTTTCCTTAACACAAGTTTCGAATTCGTTCATTTATCACAGAAGAATACTTCTGGAGTGTATTCAACCTAATCGATATATAATTTACATGAATTCCATCAACATGGCATTCCGGGTTCCGTACATGATTCATGCATGACGGATTCAATACACATGCGTTTCTGAGTTGTGAGCATGTGGATTAGTGAACTTTCATCCACCAAAGAAGGCATATATTACACTTTGAAATATTTACACTGACTTCATAAGTTTTTTGTATCACCAGGTTCTAAAATCGGACATTTGGCAGTAGAAAACACTCTTTGAGCGAATTCTCACCAATACACATGTAATTTACATTGTTTACATAACCATGGCATTCCGTATTCCGAACATGTTTCATGCATCACGGATTCCTCAAACATGCATTTCTGAGCTGTGAACATGAGCATGACAGATGTTTCAACCACCAAACAAGTTACTTATGCACTTTGAAATAGTTCCTTGGACTTCATTGCTTCTCCTATCACCAGTTTCAAAAATCACACTTTGATCCCAGAAAAACCCTCTTGGAGCGAATACTACCCTAGAGATATGTAATTTGAATAGATTCCTTCAACATGATATTCCGTGTTCCGTACATGTTACATGCATGACGGATTCGACAAACATGCATTCCTGAGTTGTGAGCATGTGGATTACTGATTTTTCATCCTCTATAAAAGGAATAATTTCATGTAGACTCGTGTACAAATTTTCACAAGCTTTCCCTAACACAAGTTTCGAATTCGTGCTTTTTTCACAGAGGAATACTTCTGGAGTGTATTCAACCTAATAGATATATAATTTACATGAATTCCATCAACATGGCATTCCGGGTTCCGTACATGATACATGCATGTCGGATTAGAGAAACATGCATTTCTGAGATGTGAGCATGTGGATTAGTGAACTTTCATCCACCAAAGAAGGCATATATTACAGTTTGAAATATTTACTATGACTTCATAAGTTTTTTGTATCACTAGGTTCTAAAATCGGACATTTGGCAGTAGAAAACACTCTTTGAGCGAATTCTAACCAATACACATGTAATTTACATTGTTTACATAACCATGGCATTCCATATTCCGAACATGATTCATGCATCAACAATTCCTCAAATTGCATTTCTGAGCTGTGAACATGCACATGACAGATATTTCAACCACCAAACAAGTTACTTATGCACTTTGAAATAGTTCCTTGGACTTCGTTGCTTCTCCTATCACCAGTTTCAAGAATCACACTTTGATCACAGGAAAACCCTCTTGGAGCGAATTCTACCCTAGAGATATATAATTTGAATAGATTCCTTCAACATGATATTCCGTGTTCCGTACATGTTACATGCATGACGGATTTGACAAACATGCATTCCTGAGTTGTGAGCATGTGGATTACTGATTTTTCATCCTCTATTAAAGGAATAATTTCACATAGACTCGTGTACACATTTTCACAAGCTTTCCCTAAAACAAGTTACCAATTCGTGCTTTTTTCACAGAAGAATACTTCTGGAGTGTATTCAACCTAATAGATATTTAATTAACATGAATTCCATCAACCAGGCATTCCGGGTTCCGTATATGATACATGCATGACGGATTCAAAAAACATGTGTTTCTGAGTTGTGAGCATGTGGATTAGTGAACTTTCTTTCACCAAAGAAGGCATATATTACACTTTGAAATATTTACTCTGAATTCATAAGTTTTTGGTATCACCAGGTTCAAAAATCGGACATTTGGCAGTAGAAAACACTCTTTGAGCGAATTCTCACCAATACACATGTAATTTACATTGTTTACATAACCATGGCATTCCGTATTCCGAACATGATTCATGCATCACCAATTACTCAAATTGCATTTCTGAGCTGTGAACATGCGCATGACAGATGTTTCAACCACCAAACAAGTTACTTATGCTCTTTGAAATATTTCCTTGGACTTCGTTGCTTCTCCTATCACCAGTTTCAAGAATCACACTTTGATCCCAGAGAAACCCTTTTGGAGAGAATTCTACCCTAGAGATATGTAATTTGAATAGATTCCTTCAACATGATATTCCTTGTTCCGTACATGTTACATGCATGACGGATTCGACAAACATGCATTCCTGAGTTGTGAGCATGTGGATTACTGATTTTTCATTCTCTATAAAAGGAATAATTTCATATAGACACGTGTACACATTTTCACAAGCTTTCCCTAACACAAGTTTCGAATTCGTTCCTTTTTTATAGAAGAATACTTCCGGAGTGTATTCAACCTAATAGATATATAATTTACATGAATTCCATCAACATGGCATTCTGGGTTCCGTACATAATACATGAATGACGGATTCGAGAAACATGCATTTCTGAGTTGTGAGAATGTGAATTAGTGAACTTTCATCCACCAAAGAAGGCATATATTACACTTTGAAATATTTACTCTGACTTCATAAGTTTTTTGTAACACCAGGCTCTAAAATCGGACATTTGGCAGTAGAAAACACTCTTTGAGCGAATTCTAACCAATACACATGTAATTTACATTGTTTACATAACCATGGCATTCCGTATTCTGAACATGATTCATGAATCACCAATTCCTCAAATTGCATTTCTGAGCTGTGAACATGCACATGACAGATATTTCAACCACCAAACAATTTACTTATGCACTTTGAAATAGTTCTTTGGACTTCGTTGCTTCTACTATCACCAGTTTCAAGAATCACACTTTGATCACAGGAAAACCCTCCTGGAGCGAATTCTACCCTAGAGATATATAATTTGAATAGATTCCTTCAACATTATATTCCGTGTTCCGTAAATGTTACATGCATGACGGATTCGACAAGCATGCATTCCTGAGTTGAGAGCATGTGGATTACTGATTTTTCATCCTCTATAAAAGGAATAATTTTAAATAGAATCGTGTACACATTTTCACAAGCTTTCCCTAACACAAGTTTCGAATTCGTTCATTTTTCACAGAAGAATACTTCTGGAGTTTATTGAACCAAATAGATATTTAATTTACATGAATTCTATCAACATGGCATTCCGGGTTCCGTACATGATACATGCATGACGGATTCGAGAAACATGCGTTTCTGAGATGTGAGCATGTGGATTAGAGAACTTTCATCCACCAAAGAAGGCATATATTACACTTTGAAGTATTTACTCTGACTTCATAATTTTTTTGTATCACCAGGTTCTAAAATCGGACATTTGGCAGTAGAAAACACTCTTTGAGCGAATTCTCACCAATACACATGTAATTTACATTGTTTACATAACCATGGCATTCCGTATTCCGAACATGATTCATGCATCACCAATTACTCAAATTGCATTTCTGAGCTGTGAACATGCGCATGACAGATGTTTCAACCACCAAACAAGTTACTTATGCACTTTGAAATATTTCCTTGGACTTCATTGCTTCTCCTATCACCAGTTTCAAGAATCACACTTTGATCCCAGAGAAACCCTTTTGGAGCGAATTCTACCCTAGAGATATGTAATTTGAATAGATTCCTTCAACATGATATTCCGTGATCCGTACATGTTACATGAATGACGGATTCGACAAACATGCTTTCCTGAGTTGTGAGCATGTGGATTACTGATTTTTCATCCTCTATAAAAGGAATAATTTCATATAGACTCGTGTACACATTTTCACAAGCTTTCCCTAACACAAGTTTCGAATTCATTCATTTTTCATAGAAGAATACTTCCGGAGTGTATTCAACCTAATAGATATATAATTTACATGAATTCCATCAACATGGCATTCTGGGTTCCGTACATAATACATGCATGACGGATTCGAGAAACATGCATTTCTGAGTTGTGAGAATGTGGATTAGTGAACTTTCATCCACCAAAGAAGGCATATATTACACTTTGAAATATTTACTCTGACTTCATAAGTTTTTTGTATCACCAGGCTCTAAAATCGGACATTTGGGAGTATAAAACACTCTTTGAGCAAATTCTAACCAATACACATGTAATTTACATTGTTAACATAACGATGGCATTCCATATTCCGAACATGATTCATGCATCAACAATTCCTCAAATTGCATTTCTGAGCTGTGAACATGCACATGACAGATATTTCAACCACCAAACAAGTTACTTATGCACTTTGAAGTTGTTCCTCGGGCTTCGTTGCTTCTCCTATCACCAGTTTCAAGAATCACACTTTGATCACAGGAAAACACTCTTGGAGCGAATTCTACCCTAGAGATATGTAATTTGAATAGATTCCTTCAACATGATATTCCGTGTTCCGTACATGTTACATGCATGACGGATTCGACAAACATGCATTCCTGAGTTGTGAGCATGTGGATTACTGATTTTTCATCCTCTATAAAAGGAATAATTTCATATAAACTCGTGTACACATTTTCACAAGCTTTCCCTAACAGAAGATTCGAATTCGTTCATTTTTCACAGAAGAATACTTCTGGAGTGTATTCAACCTAACAGATATTTAATTTACATGAATTCCATCAACATGGCATTCCGGGTTCCGTACATGATACATGCATGACGGATTCGAGAAACATGCGTTTCTGTGTTGTGAGCATGTGGATTAGTGAACTTTCATCCACCAAAAAAGGCATATATAACACTTTGAAATATTTACTCTGACTTCATAAGTTTTTTATATCACCAGGTTCTAAAATCGGACATTTGGCAGTAGAAAACACTCTTTGAGCGAATTCTCACCAATACACATGTAATTTACATTGGTTACATAACCATGGTATTCCGTATTCCGAACTCGTTTCATGCATCACGGATTCCTCAGATATGCATTTCTGAGCTGTGAACATGCGCATGCCAGATGTTTCAAACACCAAACAAGTTACTTATGCACTTTGAAATAGTTCCTTGGACTTCGTTGCTTCTCCTATCACCAGTTTCAAGAATCACACTTTGATCCCAGGAAAACCCTCTTGGAGCGAATTCTACCCAAGAGATATGTAATTTGAATAGATTCCTTCAACATGATATTCCGTGTTCCGTACATGTTACATGCATGACGGATTCGACAAACATGCATTCCTGAGTTGTGAGCGTGTGGATTACTGATTTTTCATCCTCTATAAAAGGAATAATTTCATATAGACTCGTGTACACATTTTCACAAGCTTTCCCTAACACAAGTTTCGAATTCGTTCATTTTTCACAGAAGAATACTTCTGGAGTGTATTCAACCTAATAGATATATAATTTACATGAATTCCATCAACATGGCATTCCGGGTTCCGTACATGATACATGCATGACGGAATCGAGAAACATGTGTTTCTGAGTTGTGAGCATGTGGATTAGTGAACTTTCATCCACCAAAGAAGGCATATATTACACTTTGAAATATTTACTCTGACTTCATAAGATTTTTGTATCACCAGGTTCTAAAATCGGACATTTGGCAGTAGAAAACACTCTTTGAGGGAATTCTCACCAATACACATGTAATTTACATTGTTTACATAACCATGGCATTCCGTATTCTGAACATGATTCATGAATCACCAATTCCTCAAATTGCATTTCTGAGCTGTGAACATGCACATGACATATATTTCAACCACCAAACAAGTTACTTATGCACTTTGAAATAGTTCTTTGGACTTCGTTGCTTCTACTATCACCAGTTTCAAGAATCACACTTTGATCACAGGAAAACCCTCTTGGAGCGAATTCTACCCTAGAGATATGTAATTTGAATAGATTCCTTCAACATTATATTCCGTGTTCCGTAAATGTTACATGCATGACGGACTCGACAAATATGCATTCCTGAGTTGAGTGCATGTGGATTACTGATTTTTCATCCTCTATAAAAGGAATAATTTCATATAGACTCGTGTACAAATTTTCACAAGCTTTCCCTAACACAAGTTTCGAATTCGTTCATTTTTCACAGAAGAATACTTCTGGAGTGTATTGTACAAAATAGATATTTAATTTACATGAATTCTATCAACATGGCATTCTGGGTACCGTACATGATACATGCATGACGGATTCGAGAAACATGCGTTTCTGAGATGTGAGCATGTGAATTAGTGAACTTTCATCCACCAAAGAAGGCATATATTACACTTTGAAATATTTACTCTGACTTCATAATTTTTTTGTATCACCAGGTTCTAAAATCGGACATTTGGCAGTAGAAAACACTCTTTGAGCGAATTCTCACCAATACACATGTAATTTACATTGTTTACATAACCGTGGCATTCCGTATTCCGAACATGTTTCATGCATCACGGATTCCTCAAACATGCATTTCTGAGATGCGAACATGAGCATGACAGATGTTTCAACCACCAAGCAAGTTACTTATGTACTTTGAAATAGTTCCTTGTACTTCGTTGCTTCTACTATCACCAGTTTCAAGAATCACACTTTGATCACAGGAAAACACTCTTGGAGCGAATTCTACCCTAGAGATATGTAATTTGAATAGATTTCTTCAACATGATATTCCGTGTTCCGTACATGTTACATGCATGACGGATTTGACAAACATGCATTCCTGAGTTGTGAGCATGTGGATTACTGATTTTTCATCCTCTATAAAAGGAATAATTTCATATAGACTCGTGTACACATTTTCACAAGCTTTCCTTAACACAAGTTTCGAATTCGTTCATTTTTCACAGAAGAATACTTCTGGAGTGTATTCAACCTAATAGATATATAATTTACATGAATTCCATCAACCAGGCATTCCGGGTTCCGTACATGATACATGCATGACGGATTCGAGAATCATGTGTTTCTGAGTTGTGAGCATGTGGATTAGTGAACTTTCATCCACCAAAGAAGGCATATATTACACTTTGAATTATTTACTCTGACTTCATAAGCTTTTTTATCACCAGGTTCTAAAATCGGACATTTGGCAGTAGAAAACACTCTTTGAGTGAATTCTCACCAATACACATGTAATTTACATTGTTTACATAACCATGGCATTCCTTATTCCGAACATGTTTCATGCATCACAGATTCCTCAAACATGCATTTCCGAGCTGTGAACATGCGCATGACAGATGTTTCAACCACCAAACAAGATACTTATGCACTTTGAAATATTTCCTTGGACTTCGTTTCTTCTCCTATCACCAGTTTCAAGAATCACACTTTGATCCCAGAAAAACCCTCTTGGAGCGAATTCTACCCTAGAGATATGTAATTTGAATAGATTCCTTCAACATGATATTCCGTGTTCTGTACATGTTACATGCATGACGGATTCGACAAACATGCATTCCTGAGTTGTGAGCATGTGGATTACTGATTTTTCATCCTCTATAAAAGGCATAATTTCATATAGACTCGTGTACACATTTTCACAAGCTTTCCCTAACACAAGTTTCGAATTCATTCATTTTTCACAGAAGAATACTTCTGGAGTGTATTCAACCTAATACATATATAATTTACATGAATTCCATCAACATGGCATTCCGGGTTCCGTACATGATACATGCATGACGGATTCAAGACAAATGCGTTTCTGAGTTGTGAGCATGTGGATTAGTGAACTTTCATCCACCAAAGAAGGCATATATTACACTTTGAAATATTTACTCTGACTTCATAAGATTTTTGTATCACCAGGTTCTAAAATCGGACATTTGGCAGTAGAAAACACTCATTGAGGGAATTCTCACCAATACACATGTAATTTACATTGTTTACATAACCATGGCATTCCGTATTCTGAACATGATTCATGAATCACCAATTCCTCAAATTGCATTTCTGAGCTGTGAACATGCACATGACAGATATTTCAACCACCAAACAAGTTACTTATGCACTTTGAAATAGTTCTTTGGACTTCGTTGCTTCTACTATCACCAGTTTCAAGAATCACACTTTGATCACAGGAAAACCCTCTTGGAGCGAATTCTACCCTAGAGATATGTAATTTGAATAGATTCCTTCAACATTATATTCCGTGTTCCGAAAAGGTTACATGCATGACGGATTCGACAAATATGCATTCCTGAGTTGAGAGCATGTGGATTACTGATTTTTCATCCTCTATAAAAGGAATAATTTCATATAGACTCGTGTACACATTTTCACAAGCTTTCCCTAACACAAGTTTCGAATTCGTTCATTTTTCACAGAAGAATACTTCTGGAGTGTATTGAACAAAATAGATATTTAATTTACATGAATTCTATCAACATGGCATTCCGGGTTCCGTACATGATACATGCATGACGGATTCGAGAAACATGCGTTTCTGAGATGTGAGCATGTGGATTAGTGAACTTTCATCCACCAAAGAAGGCATATATTACACTTTGAAATATTTACTCTGACTTCATAAGATTTTTGTATCACCAGGTTCTAAAATCGGACATTTGGCAGTAGAAAACACTCTTTGAGGGAATTCTCACCAATACACATGTAATTTACATTGTTTACATAACCATGGCATTCCGTATTCTGAACATGATTCATGAATCACCAATTCCTCAAATTGCATTTCTGAGCTGTGAACATGCACATGACAGATATTTCAACCACCAAACAAGTTACTTATGCACTTTGAAATAGTTCTTTGGACTTCGTTGCTTCTACTATCACCAGTTTCAAGAATCACACTTTGATCACATGAAAACCCTCTTGGAGCGAATTCTACCCTAGAGATATGTAATTTGAATAGATTCCTTCAACATTATATTCCGTGTTCCGAAAAGGTTACATGCATGACGGATTCGACAAATATGCATTCCTGAGTTGAGAGCATGTGGATTACTGATTTTTCATCCTCTATAAAAGGAATAATTTCATATAGACTCGTGTACACATTTTCACAAGCTTTCCCTAACACAAGTTTCGAATTCGTTCATTTTTCACAGAAGAATACTTCTGGAGTGTATTGAACAAAATAGATATTTAATTTACATGAATTCTATCAACATGGCATTCCGGGTTCCGTACATGATACATGCATGACGGATTCGAGAAACATGCGTTTCTGAGATGTGAGCATGTGGATTAGTGAACTTTCATTCACCAAATAAGGCATATATTACACTTTGAAATATTTACTCTGACTTCATAATTTTTTTGTATCACCAGGTTCTAAAATCGGACATTTGGCAGTAGAAAACACTCTTTGAGCGAATTCTCACCAATACACTTGTAATTTACATTGTTTACATAACCGGGGCATTCCGTATTCCGAACATGTTTCATGCATCACGGATTCCTCAAACATGCATTTCTGAGCTGTGAACATGAGCATGACAGATATTTCAACCACCAAACAAGTTACTTATGCACTTTGAAATAGTCCCTTGGACTTCGATGCTTCTCCTATCACCAGTTTCAAGAATCACACTTTGATCACAGGAAAACCCTCTTGGAGCGAATTCTACCCTAGAGATATGTAATTTGAATAGATTCCTTCAACATGATATTCCGTGTTCCGTACATGTTACATGCATGACGGATCCGACAAACATGCATTCCTGAGTTGTGAGCATGTGGATTACTGATTTTTCATCCTCTATAAAAGGAATAATTTCATATAAACTCGTGTACACATTTTCACAAGCTTTCCTTAACACTAGTTTCAAATTCGTTCATTTTTCACAGAAGAATACTTCTGGAGTGTATTCAACCTAATAGATATATAATTTACATGAATTCCATCAACCAGGCATTCCGGGTTCCGTACATGATACATGCATGACGGATTCGAGAAACATGTGTTTCTGAGTTGTGAGCATGTGGATTAGTGAACTTTCATCCACAAAAGTAGGCATATATTACACTTTGAAATATTTACTCTGACGTCATAAGTTTTTTGTATCACCAGGTTCTAAAATCGGACATTTGGCAGTAGAAAACACTCTTTGAGCGAATTCTAACCAATACACATGTAATTTACATTGTTTACATAGCCATGGCATTCCATATTCTGAACATGATTCATGCATCAACAATTCCTCAAAGTGCATTTCTGAGCTGTGAACATGCACATGACAGATATTTCAACCACCAAACAAGTTACATATGCACTTTGAAATAGTTCCTTGGACTTCGTTGCTTCTCCTATCACCAGTTTCATGAATCACACTTTGATCACAGGAAAACCATCTTTTAGCGAATTCTACCCTATAGATATGTAATTTGAATAGATTCCTTCAACATGATATTCCGTGTTCCGTACATGTTACATGCATGACGGATTCGACAAACATGCATTCCTGAGTTGTGAGCATGTGGATTACTGATTTTTCATCCTCTATAAAAGGAATAATTTCGTATAGACTCGTGTACACATTTTCACAAGCTTTCCCTAACACAAGTTTCGAATTCGTTCATTTTTCATAGAAGAATACTTCCGGAGTGTATTCAAACTAATAGATATATAATTTACATGAATTCCATCAACATGGCATTCCGGGTTCCGTACATGATACATGCATGACGGATTCGAGAAACATGCGTTTCTGAGGT
This sequence comes from Vicugna pacos, assembly GCF_048564905.1. NCBI lineage: Eukaryota > Metazoa > Chordata > Mammalia > Artiodactyla > Camelidae > Vicugna > Vicugna pacos. The sequence continues at coordinate 67,659,614 of NW_027328741.1, read as the reverse complement.
GTGAGCATGTGGATTAGTGAACATTCATCCACCAAAGAAGGCATATATTACACTTTGAAATTTTTACTCTGACTTCATAAGTTTTTTGTATCACCAGGTTCTAAAATCGGACATTTGGCAGTAGAAAACACTCTTTGAGCGAATTCTCACCAATACACATGTAATTTACATTGTTTACATAACCATGGCATTCCGTATTCCGAATATGTTTCATGCATCACGGATTCCTCAAACATGCATTTCTGAGATATGAACATGAGCATGACAGATGTTTCAACCACCAAGCAAGTTACTTATGTACTTTGAAATAGTTCCTTGTACTTCGTTGCTTCTACTATCACCAGTTTCAAGAATCACACTTTGATCACAGGAAAACACTCTTGGAGCGAATTCTACCCTAGAGATATGTAATTTGGATAGATTCCTTCAACATGATATTCCGTGTTCCGTACATGTTACATGCATGACGGATTCGACAAACATGCATTCCTGAGTTGTGAGCATGTGGATTACTGATTTTTCATCCTCTATAAAAGGAATAATTTCATATAGACTCGTGTACACATTTTCACAAGCTTTCCCTAACACAAGTTTCGAATTCGTTCATTTTTCACAGAAGAATACTTCTGGAGTGTATTCAACCTAATAGATATATAATTTACATGAATTCCATCAACATGGCATTCCGGGTTCCGTACATGATACACGCATGACGGATTCAAGACAAATGCGTTTCTGAGTTGTGAGCATGTGGATTAGTGAACTTTCATCCACCAAAGAAGGCATATATTACACTTTGAAATATTTACTCTGACTTCATCTGTTTTTTGTATCAATAGGTTCTAAAATCGGACATTTGGCAGTAGAAAACACTCTTTGAGTGAATTCTCACCAATACACATGTAATTTACATTGTTTACATAACCGTGGCATTCCGTATTCCGAACATGTTTCATGCATCACGGATTCATCAAACATGTATTTCTGAGCTGTGAACATGCGCATGACAGATATTTCAACCACCAAACAAGTTACTTATGCACTTTGAAATAGTTCCTTGGACTTCGTTGTTTCTCCTATCACCAGTTTCAAGAATCACACTTTGATCACAGGAAAACCCTCTTGGAGCGAATTCTACCCTAGAGATATGTAATTTGAATAGATTCCTTCAACATTATATTCCGTGTTCCGTAAATGTTACATGCATGACGGATTCGACAAACATGCATTCCTGAGTTGAGAGCATGTGGATTACTGATTTTTCATCCTCTATAAAAGGAATAATTTCATATAGACTCGTGTACACATTTTCACAAGCTTTCCCTAACACAAGTTTCGAATTCGTTCATTTTTCACAGAAGAATACTTCTGGAGTGTATTGAACCAAATAGATATTTAATTTACATGAATTCTATCAACATGGCATTCCGGGTTCCGTACATGATACATGCATGACGGATTCGAGAAACATGCGTTTCTGAGATGTGAGCATGTGGATTAGTGAACTTTCATCCCCCAAAGAAGGCATATATTACACTTTGAAATATTTACTGTGACTTCATAATTTTTTTGTATCACCAGGTTCTAAAATCGGACATTTGGCAGTAGAAAACACTCTTTGAGCGAATTCTCACCAATACACATGTAATTTACATTGTTTACATAACCGTGGCATTCCGTATTCCGAACATGTTTCATGCATCACGGATTCCTCAAACATGCATTTCTGAGCTGTGAACATGAGCATGACAGATATTTCAACCACCAAACAAGTTACTTATGCACTTTGAAATAGTCCCTTGGACTTCGATGCTTCTCCTATCACCAGTTTCAAGAATCACACTTTGATCACAGGAAAACCCTCTTGGAGCGAATTCTACCCTAGAGATATGTAATTTGAATAGATTCCTTCAACATGATATTCCGTGTTCCGTACATGTTACATGCATGACGGATACGACAAACATGCATTCCTGAGTTGTGAGCATGTGGATTACTGATTTTTCATCCTCTATAAAAGGAATAATTTCATATAGACTCGTGTACACATTTTCACAAGCTTTCCCTAACACAAGTTTCGAATTCGTTCATTTTTCATAGAAGAATACTTCCGGAGTGTATTCAAACTAATAGATATATAATTTACATGAATTCCATCAACATGGCATTCCGGGTTCCGTACATGATACATGCATGATGGATTCGAAAAACATGCGTTTCTGAGTTGTGAGCATGTGGATTAGTGAACTTTCATCCACCAAAGAAGGCATATATTACACTTTGAAATATTTACTCTGACTTCATAAGTTTTTTGTATCACCAGGTTCTAAAATCGGACATTTGGCAGTAGAAAACACTCTTTGAGCGAATTCTCACCAATACACATGTAATTTACATTGTTTACATAACCATGGCATTCCGTATTCCGAACATGTTTCATGAATCACGGATTCCTCAAACATGCATTTCTGAGCTGTGAACATGCGCATGACAGATGTTTCAACCACCAAACAAGTTACTTATGCACTTTGAAATAGTTCCTTGGACTTCGTTCCTTCTACTATCACCAGTTTCAAGAATCACACTTTGATCACAGGAAAACACTCTTGGAGCGAATTCTACCCTAGAGATATTTAATTTGAATAGATTCCTTCAACATGATATTCCGTGTTCCGTACATGTTACATGCATGACGGTTTTGACAAACATGCATTCCTGAGTTGTGAGCATGTGGATTACTGATTTTTCATCCTCTATAAAAGGAATAATTTCATATAGACTCGTGTACACATTTTCAGAAGCTTTCCTTAACACTAGTTTCTAATTCGTTCATTTTTCACAGAAGAATACTCCTGGAGTGTATTCAACCTAATAGATATATAATTTACATGAATTCCATCAACCAGGCATTCCGGGTTCCGTACATGATACATGCATGACGGATTCGAGAAACATGTGTTTCTGAGTTGTGAGCATGTGGATTAGTGAAATTTCACCCACCAAAGAAGGCATATATTACACTTTGAAATATTTACTCTGACTTCATAAGTTTTTTGTATCACCAGGTTCTAAAATCGGACATTTGGCAGTAGAAAACACTCTTTGAGCGAATTCTCACCAATACACATGTAATTTACATTCTTTACATAACCATGGCATTCCGTATTCCGAACATGATTCATGCATCACCAATTTCTCAAATTGCATTTCTAAGCTGTGAACATGCGCATGCCAGATGTTTCAACCACCAAACAAGTTACTTATGCACTTTGAAATATTTCCTTGGACTTCGTTGCTTCTCCTATCACCAGTTTCAAGAATCACACTTTGATCACAGGAAAACCCTCTTGGAGCGAATTCTACCCTAGAGATATGTAATTTGAATAGATTCCTTCAACATGATATTCCGTGTTCCGTACATGTTACATGCATGACGGATTCGACAAACATGCATTCCTGAGTTGTGAGCATGTGGATTACTGATTTTTCATCCTCTATTAAAGGAATAATTTCACATACACTCGTGTACACATTTTCACAAGCTTTCCCTAACACAAGTTTCCAATTCGTGCTTTTTTCACAGAAGAATACTTCTGGAGTGTATTCAACCTAATAGATATATAATTTACATGAATTCCATCAACATGGCATTCCGGGTTCCGTACATGATACATGCATGACGGATTCGAGAAACATGCGTTAATGAGATGTGAGCATGTGGATTAGTGAACTTTCATCCACCAAAGAAGGCATATATTACACTTTGAAATATTTTCTCTGACTTCATATGTTTTTTGTATCACCAGGTTCTAAAATCGGACATTTGGCAGTAGAAAACACTCTTTGAGCGAATTCTCACCAATACACATGTAATTTACATTGTTTACATAACCATGGCATTCCATATTCCGAACATGATTCATACATCACCAATTCCTCAAATTGCATTTCTGAGCTGTGAACATGCACATGACAGATATTTCAACCACCAAACAAGTTACTTATGCACTTTGAAATATTTTCTTGGTGTTCGTTGCTTCTCCTATCACAAGTTTCAAGAATCACACATTGATGACAGGAAAACCCTCTTGGAGCGAATTCTACCCTAGAGATATGTAATTTGAATACATTCCTTCAACATGATATTCCGTGTTCCGTACATGTTACATGCATGACGGATTCGACAAACAAGCATTCCTGAATTGTGAGCATGTGGATTACTGATTTTTCATCCTCTATAAAAGGAATAATTTCATATAGACTCGTGTACACATTTTCACAAGCTTTCCCTAACACAAGTTTCGAATTCGTGCTTTTTTCACGGAAGAATACTTCTGGAGTGTATTCAACCTAATAGATATATAATTTACATGAATTCCAACAACATGGCATTCCGGGTTCCGTACATGATACATGCATGATGGTTTAGAGAAACATGAGTTTCTGAGAAGTGAGCATGTGGATTAGTGATCTTTCATCCACCAAAGAAGGCATATATTACACTTTGAAATATTTACTCTGACTTCATAATTTTTTGTATCACCAGGTTCTAAAATCGGACATTTGGCAGTAGAAAACACTCTTTGAGCGAATTCTCACCAATACACATGTAATTTACATTGTTTACATAACCATGGCATTCCGTATTCCGAACATGATTCATGCATCTCCAATTTCTCAAATTGCATTTCTAAGCTGTGAACATGCGCATGCCAGATGTTTCAACCACCAAACAAGTTACTTATGCACTTTGAAATATTTCCTTTGACTTCGTTGCTTCTCCTGTCACCAGTTTCAAGAATCACACTTTGATCACAGGAAAACACTCTTGGAGCGAATTCTACCCTAGAGATATGTAATTTGAATAGATTCCTTCAACATGATATTCCGTGTTCCGTACATGTTACATGCATGACGAATTCGACAAACATGCATTCCTGAGTTGTGAGCATGTGGATTACTGATTTTTCATCCTCTATTAAAGGAATAATTTCACATAGACTCGTGTACACATTTTCACAAGCTTTCCCTAACACAAGTTTGAAATTCGTGCTTTTTTCACAGAAGAATACTTCTGGAGTGTATTCAACCTAATAGATATATAATTTACATGAATTCCATCAACATGGCATTCCGGGTTCCGTACATGATACATGCATGACGGATTCGAGAAACATGCGTTAATGAGATGTGAGCATGTGGATTAGTGAACTTTCATCCACCAAAGAAGGCATATATTACACTTTGAAATATTTTCTCTGACTTCATATGTTTTTTGTATCACCAGGTTCTAAAATCGGACATTTGGCAGTAGAAAACACTCTTTGAGCGAATTCTCACCAATACACATGTAATTTACATTGTTTACATAACCGTGGCATTCCGTATTCCGAACATGTTTCATGCATCACGGATTCCTCAAACATGCATTTCTGAGCTGTGAACATGCACATGACAGATATTTCAACCACCAAACAAGTTACTTATGCACTTTGAAATAGTTCCTTGGACTTCGTTGTTTCTCCTATCACCAGTTTCAAGAATCACACTTTGATCCCAGGAAAACCCTCTTGGAGCGAATTCTACCCTAGAGATATGTAATTTGAATAGATTCCTTCAACATGATATTCCGTGTTCCGTACATGTTACATGCATGACGGATTCGACAAACATGCATTCCTGAGTTGTGAGCATGTGGATTACTGATTTTTCATCCTCTATAAAAGGAATAATTTCATATAGACTCGTGTACACATTTTCACAAGCTTTCCTTAACACTAGTTTCGAATTCGTTCATTTTTCACAGAAGAATACTTCTGGAGTGTATTCAACCTAATAGATATATAATTTACATGAATTCCATCAACCAGGCATTCCGGGTTCCGTACATGATACATGCATGACGGATTCGAGAAACATGTGTTTCTGAGTTGTGAGCATGTGGATTAGTGAACTTTCATCCACCAAAAAGGCATATATTACACTTTGAAATTTTTACTCTGACTTCATAAGTTTTTTGTATCACCAGGTTCTAAAATCAGACATTTGGCAGTAGAAAACACTCTTTGAGCGAATTCTCACCAATACACATGTAATTTACATTGTTTACATAACCGTGGCATTCCGTATTCCGAACATGTTTCATGCATCACGGATTCCTCAAACATGCATTTCTGAGCTGTGAACATGCACATGACAGATATTTCAACCACCAAACAAGTTACTTATGCACTTTGAAATAGTTCCTTGGACTTCGTTGTTTCTCCTATCACCAGTTTCAAGAATCACACATTGATGACAGGAAAACCCTCTTGGAGCGAATTCTACCCTAGAGATATGTAATTTGAATGCATTCCTTCAACATGATATTCCGTGTTCCGTACATGTTACATGCATGACGGATTCGACAAACAAGCATTCCTGAATTGTGAGCATGTGGATTACTGATTTTTCATCCTCTATAAAAGGAATAATTTCATATAGACTCGTGTACACATTTTCACAAGCTTTCCCTAACACAAGTTTCGAATTCGTGCTTTTTTCACGGAAGAATACTTCTGGAGTGTATTCAACCTAATAGATATATAATTTACATGAATTCCATCAACCAGGCATTCCGGGTTCCGTACATGATACATGCATGACGGATTCGAGAAACATGTGTTTCTGAGTTGTGAGCATGTGGATTAGTGAACTTTCATCCACCAAAGAAGGCATATATTACACTTTGAAATATTTACTCTGACTTCATAAGTTTTTTGTATCACCAGGTTCTAAAATCGGACATTTGGCAGTAGAAAACACTCTTTGAGCGAATTCTCACCAATACACATGTAATTTACATTGTTTACATAACCGTGGCATTCCGTATTCCGAACATGTTTCATGCATCACGGATTCCTCAAACATGCATTTCTGAGCTGTGAACATGCACATGACAGATATTTCAACCACCAAACAAGTTACTTATGCACTTTGAAATAGTTCCTTGGACTTCGTTGTTTCTCCTATCACCAGTTTCAAGAATCACACTTTGATCACAGGAAAACCCTCTTGGAGCGAATTCTACCCTAGAGATATGTAATTTGAATAGATTCCTTCAACATGATATTCCGTGTTCCGTACATGTTACATGCATGACGGATTCGACAAACATGCATTCCTGAGTTGTGAGCATGTGGATTACTGATTTTTCATCCTCTATAAAAGGAATAATTTCATATAGACTCGTGTACACATTTTCACAAGCTTTCCTTAACACTAGTTTCGAATTCGTTCATTTTTCACAGAAGAATACTTCTGGAGTGTATTCAACCTAATAGATATATAATTTACATGAATTCCATCAACCAGGCATTCCGGGTTCCGTACATGATACATGCATGACGGATTCGAGAAACATGTGTTTCTGAGTTGTGAGCATGTGGATTAGTGAACTTTCATCCACCATAGTAGGCATATATTACACTTTGAAATATTTACTCTGACTTCATAAGTTTTTTGTATCACCAGGTTCTAAAATTGGACATTTGGCAGTAGAAAACACTCTTTGAGCGAATTCTAACCAATACACATGTAATTTACATTGTTTACATAACCATGGCATTCCATATTCTGAACATGATTCATGCATCAACAATTCCTCAAAGTGCATTTCTGAGCTGTGAACATGCACATGACAGATATTTCAACCACCAAACAAGTTACTTATGCACTTTGAAATAGTTCCTTGCACTTCGTTGCTTCTCCTTTCACCAGTTTCATGAATCACCCTTTGATCACAGGAAAACCCTCTTGGAGCGAATTCTACCCTAGAGATATGTAATTTGAATAGATTTCTTCAACATGATATTCCGTGTTCCGTACATGTTACATGCATGACGGATTTGTCAAACATGTATTCCTGAGTTGTGAGCATGTGGATTACTGATTTTTCATCCTCTATAAAAGGAATTATTTCATATAGACTCGTGTACACATTTTCACAAGCTTTCCTTAACACTAGTTTCGTATTCGTTCATTTTTCACAGAAGAATATTCCTGGAGTTTATTGATCCTAATAGATATATAATTTACATGAATTCCATCAACCAGGCATTCCGGGTTCCGTACATGATACATGCATGACGGATTCGAGAAACATGTGTTTCTGAGTTGTGAGCATGTGGATTAGTGAACTTTCATCCACCAAAGAAGGCATATATTACACTTTGAAATATTTACTCTGACTTCATAATTTTTTTGTATCACCAGGTTCTAAAATCGGACATTTGGCAGTGGAAAACACTCTTTGAGCGAATTCACACCAATACACATGTAATTTACATTGTTTACATAACCATGGCATTCCGTATTCCGAACATGATTCATGCATCACCAATTCCTCAAATTGCATTTCTGAGCTGTGAACATGCGCATGCCAGATGTTTCAACCACCAAACAAGTTACTTATGCACTTTGAAATATTTCCTTGGACTTCGTTGCTTCTCCTATCACCAGTTTCAAGAATCACACTTTGATCCCAGAGAAACCCTCTTGGAGCGAATTCTACCCTAGAGTTATGTAATTTGAAAAGATTCCTTCAACATGATATTCCGTGTTCCGTACATGTTACATGCAAGACGGATTCGACAAACATGCATTCCTTAGTTGTGAGCATGTGGATTACTGATTTTTCATCCTCTATAAAAGGAATAATTTCATATAGACACGTGTACACATTTCACAAGCTTTCCCTAACACAAGTTTCAAATTCGTTCATTTTTCATAGAAGAATACTTCCGGAGTGTATTCAACCTAATAGATATAAAATTTACATGAATTCCATGAACATGGCATTCCGGGTTCCGTACATGATACATGCATGACGGATTCGAGAAACATGTGTTTCTGAGTTGTGAGCATATGGATTAGTGAACTTTCATCCACCAAATAAGGCATATATTATACTTTGAAATATTTACTCTGTCTTCATAAGTTTTTTGTATCACCAGGTTCTAAAATCGGACATTTGGCAGTAGTAAAGACTCTTTGAGCGAATTCTAACCAATTCACATGTAATTTACATTGTTTACATAACCATGGCATTCCATATTCCGAACATGATTCATGCATCAACAATTCCTCAAATTGCATATCTTAGCTGTGAACATGCACATGACAGATATTTCAACCACCAAACAAGTTACTTATGCACTTTGAAATAGTTCCTTGGACTTCGTTGCTTCTCCTATAACCAGTTTCAAGAATCACACTTTGATCACAGGAAAACCCTCTTGGAGCGAATACTACCCTAGAGATATGTAATTTGAATAGATTCCTTCAAAATGATATTCCGTGTTCCGTACAGGTTACATGCATGACGGATTCGACAAACATGCATTCCTGAGTTGTGAGCATGTGTATTACTGATTTTTCATCCTCTACAAGAGGAATAATTTCATATAGACTCGTGTACACATTTTCAGAAGCTTTCCTTAACACTAGTTTCGAATTCGTTCATTTTTCACAGAAGAATACTCCTGGAGTGTATTCAACCTAATAGATATATAATATACATGAATTCCATCAACCAGGCATTCCGGGTTCCGTACATGATACATGCATGACGGATTCGAGAAACATGTGTTTCTGAGTTGTGAGCATGTGGATTAGTGAACTTTCATCCACCAAAGAAGGCATATATTACACTTTGAAATATTTACTCTGACTTCATAAGTTTTTTGTATCACCAGGTTCTAAAATCGGACATTTGGCAGTAGAAAACACTCTTTGAGCGAATTCTCACCAATACACATGTAATTTACATTGTTTACATAACCATGGCATTCCGTATTCCGAACATGATTCATGCATCACCAATTCCTCAAATTGCATTTCTGAGCTGTGAACATGCGCATGCCAGATGTTTCAACGACCAAACAAGTTACTTATGCACTTTGAAATATTTCCTTGGACTTCGTTGCTTCTCCTATCACCAATTTCAAGAATCACACTTTGATCCCAGAGAAACCCTTTTGGAGCGAATTCTACCCTAGAGATATGTAATTTGAATAGATTCCTTCAACATGATATTCCGTGTTCCGTACATGTTACATGCATGACGGATTCGACAAACATGCATTCCTGAGTTGTGAGCATGTGGATTACTGATTTTTCATCCTCTATTAAAAGAATAATTTCACATAGACTCGTGTACACATTTTCAAAAGCTTTCCCTAACACAAGTTTCCAATTCGTGCTTTTTTCACAGAAGAATACTTCTGGAGTGTATTCAACCTAATAGATATATAATTTACATGAATTCCATCAACATGGCATTCCGGGTTCCGTACATGATACATGCATGACGGATTCGTGAAACATGCATTTCTGAGTTGTGAGCATGTGGATTAGTGAACTTTCATCCACCAAAGAAGGCATATATTACACTTTGAAATATTTACTCTGACTTCATATGTTTTTTGTATCACCAGGTTCTAAAATCGGACATTTGGCAGTAGAAAACACTCTTTGAGCGAATTCTCACCAATACACATGTAATTTACATTGTTTACATAACCATGGCATTCCGTATTCCGAACATGTTTCATGCATCACGGATTCCTCAAACATGCATTTCTGAGCTGTGAACATGAGCATGACAGATATTTCAACCACCAAACAACTTACTTATGCACTTTGAAATAGTTCCTTGGACTTCGTTGCTTCTACTATCACCAGTTTCAAGAATCACACTTTGATCACAGGAAAACACTCTTGGAGCGAATTCTACCCTAGAGATATGTAATTTGAATAGATTCCTTCAACATGATATTCCGTGTTCCGTACATGTTACATGCATGACGGATTTCACAAACATGCATTCCTGAGTTGTGAGCATGTGGATTACTGATTTTTCATCCTCTATAAAAGGAATAATTTCATATAGACACGTGTACACATTTCACAAGCTTTCCCTAACACAAGTTTCAAATTCGTTCATTTTTCATAGAAGAATACTTCCGGAGTGTATTCAACCTAATAGATATAAAATTTACATGAATTCCATGAACATGGCATTCCGGGTTCCGTACATGATACATGCATGACGGATTCGAGAAACATGTGTTTCTGAGTTGTGAGCATATGGATTAGTGAACTTTCATCCACCAAATAAGGCATATATTATACTTTGAAATATTTACTCTGTCTTCATAAGTTTTTTGTATCACCAGGTTCTAAAATCGGACATTTGGCAGTAGTAAAGACTCTTTGAGCGAATTCTAACCAATTCACATGTAATTTACATTGTTTACATAACCATGGCATTCCATATTCCGAACATGATTCATGCATCAACAATTCCTCAAATTGCATTTCTGAGCTGTGAACATGCACATGACAGATATTTCAACCACCAAACAAGTTACTTATGCACTTTGAAATAGTTCCTTGGACTTCGTTGCTTCTCCTATAACCAGTTTCAAGAATCACACTTTGATCACAGGAAAACCCTCTTGGAGCGAATACTACCCTAGAGATATGTAATTTGAATAGATTCCTTCAACATGATATTCCGTGTTCCGTACAGGTTACATGCATGACGGATTCGACAAACATGCATTCCTGAGTTGTGAGCATGTGTATTACTGATTTTTCATCCTCTACAAGAGGAATAATTTCATATAGACTCGTGTACACATTTTCAGAAGCTTTCCTTAACACTAGTTTCGAATTCGTTCATTTTTCACAGAAGAATACTCCTGGAGTGTATTCAACCTAATAGATATATAATATACATGAATTCCATCAACCAGGCATTCCGGGTTCCGTACATGATACATGCATGACGGATTCGAGAAACATGTGTTTCTGAGTTGTGAGCATGTGGATTAGTGAACTTTCATCCACCAAAGAAGGCATATATTACACTTTGAAATATTTACTCTGACTTCATAAGTTTTTTGTATCACCAGGTTCTAAAATCGGACATTTGGCAGTAGAAAACACTCTTTGAGCGAATTCTCACCAATACACATGTAATTTACATTGTTTACATAACCATGGCATTCCGTATTCCGAACATGATTCATGCATCACCAATTCCTCAAATTGCATTTCTGAGCTGTGAACATGCGCATGCCAGATGTTTCAACGACCAAACAAGTTACTTATGCACTTTGAAATATTTCCTTGGACTTCGTTGCTTCTCCTATCACCAATTTCAAGAATCACACTTTGATCCCAGAGAAACCCTTTTGGAGCGAATTCTACCCTAGAGATATGTAATTTGAATAGATTCCTTCAACATGATATTCCGTGTTCCGTACATGTTACATGCATGACGGATTCGACAAACATGCATTCCTGAGTTGTGAGCATGTGGATTACTGATTTTTCATCCTCTATTAAAAGAATAATTTCACATAGACTCGTGTACACATTTTCAAAAGCTTTCCCTAACACAAGTTTCCAATTCGTGCTTTTTTCACAGAAGAATACTTCTGGAGTGTATTCAACCTAATAGATATATAATTTACATGAATTCCATCAACATGGCATTCCGGGTTCCGTACATGATACATGCATGACGGATTCGTGAAACATGCATTTCTGAGTTGTGAGCATGTGGATTAGTGAACTTTCATCCACCAAAGAAGGCATATATTACACTTTGAAATATTTACTCTGACTTCATATGTTTTTTGTATCACCAGGTTCTAAAATCGGACATTTGGCAGTAGAAAACACTCTTTGAGCGAATTCTCACCAATACACATGTAATTTACATTGTTTACATAACCATGGCATTCCGTATTCCGAACATGTTTCATGCATCACGGATTCCTCAAACATGCATTTCTGAGCTGTGAACATGAGCATGACAGATATTTCAACCACCAAACAACTTACTTATGCACTTTGAAATAGTTCCTTGGACTTCGTTGCTTCTACTATCACCAGTTTCAAGAATCACACTTTGATCACAGGAAAACACTCTTGGAGCGAATTCTACCCTAGAGATATGTAATTTGAATAGATTCCTTCAACATGATATTCCGTGTTCCGTACATGTTACATGCATGACGGATTTCACAAACATGCATTCCTGAGTTGTGAGCATGTGGATTACTGATTTTTCATCCTCTATAAAAGGAATAATTTCATATAGACTCGTGTACACATTTTCACAAGCTTTCCTTAACACTAGTTTCGTATTCGTTCATTTTTCACAGAAGAATATTCCTGGAGTTTATTGATCCTAATAGATATATAATTTACATGAATTCCATCAACCAGGCATTCCGGGTTCCGTACATGATACATGCATGACGGATTCGAGAAACATGTGTTTCTGAGTTGTGAGCATGTGGATTAGTGAACTTTCATCCACCAAAGAAGGCATATATTACACTTTGAAATATTTACTCTGACTTCATAATTTTTTTGTATCACCAGGTTCTAAAATCGGACATTTGGCAGTAGAAAACACTCTTTGAGCGAATTCTCACCAATACACATGTAATTTACATTGTTTACATAACCATGGCATTCCGTATTCCGAACATGATTCATGCATCACCAATTCCTCAAATTGCATTTCTGAGCTGTGAACATGCGCATGCCAGATGTTTCAACCACCAAACAAGTTACTTATGCACTTTGAAATATTTCCTTGGACTTCGTTGCTTCTCCTATCACCAGTTTCAAGAATCACACTTTGATCCCAGAGAAACCCTCTTGGAGCGAATTCTACCCTAGAGATATGTAATTTGAATAGATTCCTTCAACATGATATTCCGTGTTCCGTACATGTTACATGCAAGACGGATTCGACAAACATGCATTCCTTAGTTGTGAGCATGTGGATTACTGATTTTTCATCCTCTATAAAAGGAATAATTTCATATAGACACGTGTACACATTTCACAAGCTTTCCCTAACACAAGTTTCAAATTCGTTCATTTTTCATAGAAGAATACTTCCGGAGTGTATTCAACCTAATAGATATAAAATTTACTTGAATTCCATCAACATGGCATTCCGGGTTCCGTACATGATACATGCATGACGGATTCGAGAAACATGTGTTTCTGAGTTGTGAGCATATGGATTAGTGAACTTTCATCCACCAAATAAGGCATATATTACACTTTGAAATATTTACTCTGACTTCATAAGTTTTTTGTATCACCAGGTTCTAAAATCGGACATTTGGCAGTAGAAAACACTCTTTGAGCGAATTCTCACCAATACACATGTAATTTACATTGTTTACATAACCATGGCATTCCGTATTCCGAACATGTTTCATGAATCACGGATTCCTCAAACATGCATTTCTGAGCTGTGAACATGAGCATGACAGATGTTTCAACCACCAAACAACTTACTTATGCACTTTGAAATAGTTCCTTGGACTTCGTTGCTTCTACTATCACCAGTTTCAAGAATCACACTTTGATCACAGGAAAACACTCTTGGAGCGAATTCTACCATAGAGATATGTAATTTGAATAGATTCCTTCAACATGATATTCCGTGTTCCGTACATGTTACATGCATGACGGATTCGACAAACATGCATTCCTGAGTTGTGAGCATGTGGATTACTGATTTTTCATCCTCTATAAGAGGAATAATTTCATATAGACTCGTGTACACATTTTCAGAAGCTTTCCTTAACACTAGTTTCGAATTCGTTCATTTTTCACAGAAGAATACTCCTGGAGTGTATTCAACCTAATAGATATATAATATACATGAATTCCATCAACCAGGCATTCCGGGTTCCGTACATGATACATGCATGACGGATTCGAGAAACATGTGTTTCTGAGTTGTGAGCATGTGGATTAGTGAACTTTCATCCACCAAAGAAGGCATATATTACACTTTGAAATATTTACTCTGACTTCATAAGTTTTTTGTATCACCAGGTTCTAAAATCGGACATTTGGCAGTAGAAAACACTCTTTGAGCGAATTCTCACCAATACACATGTAATTTACATTGTTTACATAACCATGGCATTCCGTATTCCGAACATGATTCATGCATCACCAATTCCTCAAATTGCATTTCTGAGCTGTGAACATGCGCATGCCAGATGTTTCAACGACCAAACAAGTTACTTATGCACTTTGAAATATTTCCTTGGACTTCGTTGCTTCTCCTATCACCAATTTCAAGAATCACACTTTGATCCCAGAGAAACCCTTTTGGAGCGAATTCTACCCTAGAGATATGTAATTTGAATAGATTCCTTCAACATGATATTCCGTGTTCCGTACATGTTACATGCATGACGGATTCGACAAACATGCATTCCTGAGTTGTGAGCATGTGGATTACTGATTTTTCATCCTCTATTAAAGGAATAATTTCACATAGACTCGTGTACACATTTTCACAAGCTTTCCCTAACACAAGTTTCAAATTCGTGCTTTTTTCACAGAAGAATACTTCTGGAGTATATTCAACCTAATAGATATATAATTTACATGAATTCCATCAACATGGCATTCCGGGTTCCGTACATGATACATGCATGACGGATTCGTGAAACATGCGTTTCTGAGTTGTGAGCATGTGGATTAGTGAACTTTCATCCACCAAAGAAGGCATATATTACACTTTGAAATATTTACTCTGACTTCATATGTTTTTTGTATCACCAGGTTCTAAAATCGGACATTTGGCAGTAGAAAACACTCTTTGAGCGAATTCTCACCAATACACATGTAATTTACATTGTTTACATAACCGTGGCATTCCGTATTCCGAACATGATTCATGCATCTCCAATTTCTCAAATTGCATTTCTAAGCTGTGAACATGCGCATGCCAGATGTTTCAACCACCAAACAAGTTACTTATGCACTTTGAAATAGTTCCTTGGACTTCGTTGTTTCTCCTATCACCAGTTTCAAGAATCACACTTTGATCCCAGGAAAACCCTCTTGGAGCGAATTCTACCCTAGAGATATGTAATTTGAATAGATTCCTTCAACATGATATTCCGTGTTCCGTACATGTTACATGCATGACGGATTCGACAAACATGCATTCCTGAGTTGTGAGCATGTGGATTACTGATTTTTCATCCTCTATAAAAGGAATAATTTCATATAGACTCGTGTACACATTTTCACAAGCTTTCCTTAACACTAGTTTCGAATTCGTTCATTTTTCACAGAAGAATACTCCTGGAGTGTATTCAACCTAATAGATATATAATATACATGAATTCCATCAACCAGGCATTCCGGGTTCCGTACATGATACATGCATGACGGATTCGGGAAACATGCGTTAATGAGATGTGAGCATGTGGATTAGTGAACTTTCATCCACCAAAGAAGGCATATATTACACTTTGAAATATTTCCTCTGACTTCATAAATTTTTTGTATCACCAGGTACTAAAATCGGACATTTGGCACTAGAAAACACTCTTTGAGCGAATTCTCACCAATACACATGTAATTTACATAGTTTACATAACCATGGCATTCCGTATTCCGAACATGTTTCATGCATCACGGATTCCTCAAACATGCATTTCTGAGCTGTGAACATGCGCATGCCAGATGTTTCAACCACCAAACAACTTACTTATGCACTTTGAAATAGTTCCTTGGACTTCGTTGCTTCTACTATCACCAGTTTCAAGAATCACACTTTGATCACAGGAAAACACTCTTGGAGCGAATTCTACCCTAGAGATATGTAATTTGAATAGATTCCTTCAACATGATATTCCGTGTTCCGTACATGTTACATGCATGACGGATTCGACAAACATGCATTCCTGAGTTGTGAGCGTGTGGATTACTGATTTTTCATCCTCTATAAAAGGAATAATTTCATATAGAATCGTGTACACATTTTCACAAGCTTTCCCTCACACAAGTTTCGAATTCGTTCATTTTTCACAGAAGAATACATCTGCAGTGTATTCAACCTAATCGATATATAATTTACATGAATTCCCTTAACATTGCATTCCGGGTTCCGTACATGATACATGTATGACGGATTCGAGAAACATGCGTTTCTGAGTTGTGAACATGTGGATTAGTGAACTTTCATCCACCAAAGAAGGCATATATTACACTTTGAAATAATTACTGTGACTTCATAAGTTTTCTGTATCACCAGGTTCTAAAATCGGACATTTGGCAGTAGAAAACACTCTTTGAGCGAATTCTCACCAATACACATGTAATTTACATTGTTTACATAACCATGGCATTCCGTAGTCCGAACATGATTCATGCATCACCAATTACTCAAATTGCATTTCTGAGCTGTGAACATGCGCATGCCAGATGTTTCAACCACCAAACAAGTTACCTATGCACTTTGAAATATTTCCTTGGACTTCGTTGCTTCTCCTATCACCAGTTTCAAGAATCACACTTTGATCCCAGAGAAACCCTTTTGGAGCGAATTCTACCTTAGAGATATGTAATTTGAATAGATTCCTTCAACATGATATTCCGTGTTCCGTACATGTTACATGCATGACTGATTCGACAAACATGCATTCCTGAGTTGTGAGCATGTGGATTACTGATTTTTCATCCTCTATAAAAGGAATAATTTCATATAGACACGTGTACACATTTTCACTAGCTTTCCCTAAAACAAGTTTCTAATTCGGTCATTTTTCATAGAAGAATACTTCCGGAGTGTATTCAACCTAATAGATATATAATTTACATGAATTCCATCAACATGGCATTCCGGTTTCCGTACATGATACATGCATGACGGATTCGAGAAACATGCATTTATGGGTTGTGAGCATGTGGATTAGTGAACTTTCATCCACCAAAGAAGGCATATATTACACTTTGAAATATTTACACTGACTTCATAAGTTTTTTGTATCACCAGGTTCTAAAATCGGACATTTGGCAGTAGAAAACACTCTTTGAGCGAATTCTCACCAATACACATGTAATTTACATTCTTTACATAACCATGGCATTCCATATTCCGAACATGATTCATGCATCAACAATTCCTCAAATTGCATTTCTGAGCTGTGAACATGCACATGAGAGATATTTCAACCACCAAACAAGTTACTTATGCACTTTGAAATAGTTCCTTGGACTTCGTTGCTTCTCCTATCACCAGTTTCAAGAATCACACTTTGATCACAGGAAAACCCTCTTGGAGCGAATTCTACCCTAGAGATATGTAATTTGAATAGATTCCTTCAACATGATATTCCGTGCTCCGTACATGTTACATGCATGACGGATTCGACAAACATGCATTCCTGAGTTGTGAGCATGTGGATTACTGATTTTTCATCCTCTATAAAAGGAATAATTTCATATAGACTCGTGTTCACATTTTCACAAGCTTTCCCTAACACAAGTTTCGAATTCGTTCATTTTTCATAGAAGAATACTTCCGGAGTGTATTCAAACTAATAGATATATAATTTACATGAATTCCATCAACATGGCATTCCGGGTTCCGTACATGATACATGCATGACGGATTCGAGAAACATGCGTTTCTGAGTTGTTAGCATGTGGATTAGTGAACTTTCATCCACCAAAAAAGGCATATATTACACTTTGAAATTTTTACTCTGACTTCATAAGTTTTTTGTATCACCAGGTTCTAAAATCGGACATTTGGCAGTAGAAAACACTCTTTGAGCGAATTCTCACCAATACACATGTAATTTACATTGTTTACATAACCATGGCATTCCGTATTCCGAACATGTTTCATGCATCACGGATTCCTCAAACATGCATTTCTGAGCTGTGAACATGCGCATGACAGATGTTTCAACCACCAAACAAGTTACTTATGCACTTTGAAATTGTTCCTTGGACTTCGTTGCTTCTACTATCACCAGTTACAAGAATCACACTTTGATCACAGGAAAACACTCTTGGAGCGAATTCTACCCTAGAGATATGTAATTTGAATAGATTCCTTCAACATGATATTCCGTGTTCCGTACATGTTACATGCATGACGGATTTGACAAACATGCATTCCTGAGTTGTGAGCATGTGGATTAGTGATTTTTCATCCTCTATAAAAGGAATAATTTCATATACACACGTGTACACATTTTCACAAGCTTCCCTTAACACTAGTTTCGAATTCGTTCATTTTTCACAGAAGAATACTCCTGGAGTGTATTCAACCTAATAGATATATAATTTACATGAATTTCATCAACCAGGCATTCCGGGTTCCGTACATGATACATGCATGACGGATTCGAGAAACATGTGTTTCTGAGTTGTGAGCATGTGGATTACTGAACTTTCATCCACCAAAGAAGGCATATATTACACTTTGAAATATTTACTGTGACTTCATAAGTTTTTTGTATCACCAGGTTCTAAAATCGGACATTTGGCAGTAGAAAACACTCTTTGAGCGAATTCTCACCAATACACATGTAATTTACATTGTTTACATAACCATGGCATTCCGTATTCCGAACATGTTTCATGCATCACGGATTCCTCAAACATGCATTTCTGAGCTGTGAACATGCGCATGACAGATGTTTCAACCACCAAACAAGTTATTTATGCACTTTGAAATAGTTCCTTGGACTTCGTTGCTACTCCTATCACCAGTTTCAAGAATCACACTTTGATCCCAGAAAAACCCTCTTGGAGCGAATTCTACCCTAGAGATATGTAATTTGAATAGATTCCTTCAACATGATATTCCGTGTTCTGTACATGTTACATGCATGACGGATTCGACAAACTAGCATTCCTGAGTTGTGAGCATGTGGATTACTGATTTTTCATCCTCTATAAAAGGAATAATTTCATATACACTCGTGTACACATTTTCACAAGCTTTCCCTAACAAAAGTTTCGAATTCGTGCTTTTTTCACAGAAGAATACTTCTGGAGTGTATTCAACCTAATAGATATATAATTTACATGAATTCCATCAACATGGCATTCCGGGTTCCGTACATGATACATGCATGACGAATTCGGGAAACATGTGTTTCTGAGTTGTGAGCATGTGGATTAGTGAACTTTCATCCACCAAAGAAGGCATATATTACACTTTGAAATATTTACTCTGACTTCATAAGTTTTTTGTATCACCAGGTCCTAAAATTGGATATTTGGCAGTAGAAAACACTCTTTGAGCGAATTCTCACCAATACACATGTAATTTACATTGTTTACATAACCATGGCATTCCGTATTCCGAACATGATTCATGCATCACCAATTCCTCAAATTGCATTTCTGAGCTGTGAACATGCGCATGCCAGATGTTTCAACCACCAAACAATTTACTTATGCACTTTGAAATATTTCCTTGGACTTCGTTGCTTCTCCTATCACCAGTTTCAAGAATCACACTTTGATCCCAGATAAACCCTTTTGGAGCGAATTCTACCCTAGAGATATGTAATTTGAATAGATTCCTTCAACATGATATTCCGTGTTCCGTACATGTTACATGCATGACGGATTCGACAAACATGCATTCCTGAGTTGTGAGCATGTGGATTACTGATTTTTCATCCTCTATAAAAGGAATAATTTCATATAGACTCGTGTACACATTTTCACAAGCTTTCCTTAACACAAGTTTCGAATTCGTTCATTTTTCACAGAAGAATACTTCTGGAGTGTATTCAACCTAATAGATATATAATTTACATGAATTCCATCAACCAGGCATTCCGGGTTCCGTACATGATACATGCATGACGGATTCGAGAAACATGTGTTTCTGAGTTGTGAGCATGTGGATTAGTGAACTTTCATTCACCAAAGAAGGCATATATTACACTTTGAAATATTTACTCTGACTTCATAAGTTTTTTTATCACCAGGTTCTAAAATCAGACATTTGGCAGTAGAAAACACTCTTTGAGCGAATTCTCACCAATACACATGTAATTTACATTGTTTACATAACCATGGCATTCCTTATTCCGAACATGTTTCATGCATCACAGATTCCTCAAACATGCATTTCCGAGCTTTGAACATGCGCATGACAGATGTTTCAACCACCAAAAAAGTTACTTATGCACTTTGAAATAGTTCCTTGGACTTCGTTGCTTCTCCTATCACCAGTTTCAAGAATCACACTTTGATCCCAGAAAAACCCTCTTGGAGCGAATTCTACCCTAGAGATATGTAATTTGAATAGATTCCTTCAACATGATATTCCGTGTTCTGTACATGTTACATGCATGACGGATTCGACAAACATGCATTCCTGAGTTGTGAGCATGTGGATTACTGATTTTTCATCCTCTATAAAAGGAATAATTTCATATAGACTCGTGTACACATTTTCACAAGCTTTCCCTAACACAAGTTTCGAATTCATTCATTTTTCACAGAAGAATACTTCTGGAGTGTATTCAACCTAATAGATATATAATTTACATGAATTCCATCAACATGGCATTCCGGGTTCCGTACATGATACATGCATGACGTATTCAAGACACATGCGTTTCTGAGTTGTGAGCATGTGGATTAGTGAACTTTCATCCACCAAAGAAGGCATATATTACACTTTGAAATATTTACTCTGACTTCATATGTTTTTTGTATCAATAGGTTCTAAAATCGGACATTTGGCAGTAGAAAACACTCTTTGAGCGAATTCTCACCAATACACATGTAATTTACATTCTTTACATAACCATGGCATTCCATATTCCGAACATGATTCATGCATCAACAATTCCTCAAATTGCATTTCTGAGCTGTGAACATGCACATGAGAGATATTTCAACCACCAAACAAGTTACTTATGCACTTTGAAATAGTTCCTTGGACTTCGTTGCTTCTCCTATCACCAGTTTCAAGAATCACACTTTGATCACAGGAAAACCCTCTTGGAGCGAATTCTACCCTAGAGATATGTAATTTGAATAGATTCCTTCAACATGATATTCCGTGCTCCGTACATGTTACATGCATGACGGATTCGACAAACATGCATTCCTGAGTTGTGAGCATGTGGATTACTGATTTTTCATCCTCTATAAAAGGAATAATTTCATATAGACTCGTGTTCACATTTTCACAAGCTTTCCCTAACACAAGTTTCGAATTCGTTCATTTTTCATAGAAGAATACTTCCGGAGTGTATTCAAACTAATAGATATATAATTTACATGAATTCCATCAACATGGCATTCCGGGTTCCGTACATGATACATGCATGACGGATTCGAGAAACATGCGTTTCTGAGTTGTTAGCATGTGGATTAGTGAACTTTCATCCACCAAAAAAGGCATATATTACACTTTGAAATTTTTACTCTGACTTCATAAGTTTTTTGTATCACCAGGTTCTAAAATCGGACATTTGGCAGTAGAAAACACTCTTTGAGCGAATTCTCACCAATACACATGTAATTTACATTGTTTACATAACCATGGCATTCCGTATTCCGAACATGTTTCATGCATCACGGATTCCTCAAACATGCATTTCTGAGCTGTGAACATGCGCATGACAGATGTTTCAACCACCAAACAAGTTACTTATGCACTTTGAAATTGTTCCTTGGACTTCGTTGCTTCTACTATCACCAGTTACAAGAATCACACTTTGATCACAGGAAAACACTCTTGGAGCGAATTCTACCCTAGAGATATGTAATTTGAATAGATTCCTTCAACATGATATTCCGTGTTCCGTACATGTTACATGCATGACGGATTTGACAAACATGCATTCCTGAGTTGTGAGCATGTGGATTAGTGATTTTTCATCCTCTATAAAAGGAATAATTTCATATAC
This sequence comes from Vicugna pacos, assembly GCF_048564905.1. Classification (NCBI taxonomy): domain Eukaryota; kingdom Metazoa; phylum Chordata; class Mammalia; order Artiodactyla; family Camelidae; genus Vicugna; species Vicugna pacos. The sequence continues at coordinate 67,636,824 of NW_027328741.1, read as the reverse complement.
ACACGTGTACACATTTTCACAAGCTTCCCTTAACACTAGTTTCGAATTCGTTCATTTTTCACAGAAGAATACTCCTGGAGTGTATTCAACCTAATAGATATATAATTTACATGAATTTCATCAACCAGGCATTCCGGGTTCCGTACATGATACATGCATGACGGATTCGAGAAACATGTGTTTCTGAGTTGTGAGCATGTGGATTACTGAACTTTCATCCACCAAAGAAGGCATATATTACACTTTGAAATATTTACTGTGACTTCATAAGTTTTTTGTATCACCAGGTTCTAAAATCGGACATTTGGCAGTAGAAAACACTCTTTGAGCGAATTCTCACCAATACACATGTAATTTACATTGTTTACATAACCATGGCATTCCGTATTCCGAACATGTTTCATGCATCACGGATTCCTCAAACATGCATTTCTGAGCTGTGAACATGCGCATGACAGATGTTTCAACCACCAAACAAGTTATTTATGCACTTTGAAATAGTTCCTTGGACTTCGTTGCTACTCCTATCACCAGTTTCAAGAATCACACTTTCATCCCAGAAAAACCCTCTTGGAGCGAATTCTACCCTAGAGATATGTAATTTGAATAGATTCCTTCAACATGATATTCCGTGTTCTGTACATGTTACATGCATGACGGATTCGACAAACTAGCATTCCTGAGTTGTGAGCATGTGGATTACTGATTTTTCATCCTCTATAAAAGGAATAATTTCATATACACTCGTGTACACATTTTCACAAGCTTTCCCTAACAAAAGTTTCGAATTCGTGCTTTTTTCACAGAAGAATACTTCTGGAGTGTATTCAACCTAATAGATATATAATTTACATGAATTCCATCAACATGGCATTCCGGGTTCCGTACATGATACATGCATGACGAATTCGGGAAACATGTGTTTCTGAGTTGTGAGCATGTGGATTAGTGAACTTTCATCCACCAAAGAAGGCATATATTACACTTTGAAATATTTACTCTGACTTCATAAGTTTTTTGTATCACCAGGTCCTAAAATCGGATATTTGGCAGTAGAAAACACTCTTTGAGCGAATTCTCACCAATACACATGTAATTTACATTGTTTACATAACCATGGCATTCCGTATTCCGAACATGATTCATGCATCACCAATTCCTCAAATTGCATTTCTGAGCTGTGAACATGCGCATGCCAGATGTTTCAACCACCAAACAATTTACTTATGCACTTTGAAATATTTCCTTGGACTTCGTTGCTTCTCCTATCACCAGTTTCAAGAATCACACTTTGATCCCAGATAAACCCTTTTGGAGCGAATTCTACCCTAGAGATATGTAATTTGAATAGATTCCTTCAACATGATATTCCGTGTTCCGTACATGTTACATGCATGACGGATTCGACAAACATGCATTCCTGAGTTGTGAGCATGTGGATTACTGATTTTTCATCCTCTATAAAAGGAATAATTTCATATAGACTCGTGTACACATTTTCACAAGCTTTCCCTAACAGAAGATTCGAATTCGTTCATTTTTCACAGAAGAATACTTCTGGAGTGTATTCAATCTAATAGATATATAATTTACATGAATTCCATCAACATGGCATTCCGGGTTCCGTACATGATACATGCATGACGGATTCGAGAAACATGCGTTTCTGAGTTGTGAGCATGTGGATTAGTGAACTTTCATCCACCAAAGAAGGCATATATTACACTTTGAAATATTTACTCTGACTTCATAAGTTTTTTGTATCACCAGGTTCTAAAATCGGACATTTGGCAGTAGAAAACTCTCTTTGAGCGAATTCTCACCAATACACATGTAATTTACATTGTTTACATAACCATGGCATTCCATATTCCGAACATGTTTCATGCATCACGGATTCCATAAACATGCATTTCTGAGCCGTGAACATGCGCATGCCAGATGTTTCAACCACCAAACAAGTTACTTATGCACTTTGAAATAGTTCCTTGGACTTCGTTGCTTCTCCTATCACCAGTTTCAAGAATCACACTTTGATCACAGGAAAACCCTCTTGGAGCGAATTCTAACCTAGAGATATGTAATTTGAATAGATTCCTTCAAAATCATATTCCGTGCTCCGTACATGTTACATGCATGACGGATTCGACAAACATGCATTCCTGAGTTGTGAGCATGTGGATTACTGATTTTTCATCCTCTATAAAAGGAATAATTTCACATAGACTCGTGTACACATTTTCACAAGCTTTCCCTAACACAAGTTTCGAAATCGTGCTTTTTTCACAGAAGAATAGTTCTGGAGTTTATTCAACCTAATAGATATATAATTTACATGAATTCCATCAACATGGCATTCCGGGTTCCGTACATGATACATGCATGACGGATTCGAGAAACATGCGTTTCTGAGATGTGAGCATGTGGATTAGTGAACTTTCATCCACCAAAGAAGGCATATATTACACTTTGAAATATTTCCTCAGACTTCATAAATTTTTTGTATCACCAGGTTCTAAAATAGGACATTTGGCACTAGAAAACACTCTTTGAGCGAATTCTCACCAATACACATGTAATTTACATTGTTTACATAACCATGGCATTCCATATTCCTTACATGATTCATGCATCACGGATTCCATATACATGCATTTCTGAGCCGTTAACATGCGCATGACAGATGTTTCAACCACCAAACCAGTTACTTATGCACTTTGAAATATTTCCTTGGACTTCGTTGCTTCTCCTATCACCAGTTTCAAGAATCACACTTTGATCACAGGAAAACCCTCTTGGAGCGAATTCTACCCTAGAGATATGTAATTTGAATACATTCCTTCAACATGATATTCCGTGTTCCGTACATGTTACATGCATGACGGATTCGACAAACATGCATTCCTGAGTTGTGAGCATGTGGATTACTGATTTTTCATCCTCTATAAAAGGAATAATTTCATATAGACTCGTGTACACATTTTCACAAGCTTTCCCTAACACAAGTTTCGAATTCGTTCATTTTTCACAGAAGAATACTTCTGGAGTGTATTCAACCTAATAGATATATAATTTACATGAATTCCATCAACATGACATTCCGGGTTCCGTACATGATACATGCATGACGGATTCGAGAAACATACGTTTCTGCGTTGTGCGCATGTGAATTAGTGAACTTTCATCCACCAAAGAAGGCATATATTACACTTTGAAATATTTACTCTGACTTCATAAGTTTTTTTATCACCAGGTTCTAAAATCAGACATTTGGCAGTAGAAAACACTCTTTGAGCGAATTCTCACCAATACACATGTAATTTACATTGTTTACATAACCATGGCATTCCGTATTCCGAACATGTTTCATGCATCACAGATTCCTCAAACATGCATTTCCGAGCTTTGAACATGCGCATGACAGATGTTTCAACCACCAAAAAAGTTACTTATGCACTTTGAAATAGTTCCTTGGACTTCGTTGCTTCTCCTATCACCAGTTTCAAGAATCACACTTTGATCCCAGAAAAACCCTCTTGGAGCGAATTCTACCCTAGAGATATGTAATTTGAATAGATTCCTTCAACATGATATTCCGTGTTCTGTACATGTTACATGCATGACGGATTCGACAAACATGCATTCCTGAGTTGTGAGCATGTGGATTACTGATTTTTCATCCTCTATAAAAGGAATAATTTCATATAGACTCGTGTACACATTTTCACAAGCTTTCCCTAACACAAGTTTCGAATTCATTCATTTTTCACAGAAGAATACTTCTGGAGTGTATTCAACCTAATAGATATATAATTTACATGAATTCCATCAACATGGCATTCCGGGTTCCGTACATGATACATGCATGACGTATTCAAGACACATGCGTTTCTGAGTTGTGAGCATGTGGATTAGTGAACTTTCATCCACCAAAGAAGGCATATATTACACTTTGAAATATTTACTCTGACTTCATATGTTTTTTGTATCAATAGGTTCTAAAATCGGACATTTGGCAGTAGAAAACACTCTGAGCGAATTCTCACCAATACACATGTAATTTACATTGTTTACATAACCATGGCATTCCATATTCCGAACATGATTCATGCATCAACAATTCCTCAAATTGCATTTCTGAGCTGTTAACATGCACATGACAGATATTTTAACCACCAAACAACTTACTTATGCACTTTGAAATAGTTCCTTGGACTTCGTTGCTTCTCCTATCACCAGTTTCAAGAATCACACTTTGATCCCAGGAAAACACTCTTGGAGCAAATTCTACCCTAGAGATATGTAATTTGAATAGATTCCTTCAACATGATATTCCGTGCTCCGTACATGTTACATGCATGACGGATTCGACACACATGCATTCCTGAGTTGTGAGCATGTGGATTACTGATTTTTCATCCACTATAAAAGGAATAATTTCACATAGACTCGTGTTCACATTTTCACAAGCTTTCCCTAACACAAGTTTCGAATTCGTTCATTTTTCACAGAAGAATACTTCTGGAGTGTATTCAACCTAATAGATATATAATTTACATGAATTCCATCAACATGGCATTCCGGGTTCCGTACATGATACACGCATGTCGGATTCGAGAAACATGCGTTTCTGAGTTGTGAGCATTGGATTAGTGAACTTTCATCCACCAAAGAAGGCATATATTACACTTTGAAATATTTACTCTGACTTCATAAGTTTTTTGTATCACCAGGTTCTAAAATCGGACATTTGGCAGTAGAAAACACTCTTTGAGCGAATTCTCACCAATACACATGTAATTTACATTGTTTACATAACCATGGCATTCCGTATTCCGAACATGTTTCATGCATCACGGATTCCTCAAACATGCATTTCTGAGCTGTGAACATGCGCATGACAGATGTTTCAACCACCAAACAAGTTACTTATGCACTTTGAAATTGTTCCTTGGACTTCGTTGCTTCTACTATCACCAGTTACAAGAATCCCACTTTGATCACAGGAAAACACTCTTGGAGCGAATTCTACCCTAGAGATATGTAATTTGAATAGAATCCTTCAACATGATATTCCGTGTTCCGTACATGTTACATGCATGACGGATTTGACAAACATGCATTCCTGAGTTGTGAGCATGTTGATTAGTGATTTTTCATCCTCTATAAAAGGAATAATTTCATATACACTCGTGTACACATTTTCACAAGCTTTCCTTAACACTAGTTTCGAATTCGTTCATTTTTCACAGAAGAATACTCCTGGAGTGTATTCAACCTAATAGATATATAATTTACATGAATTTCATCAAGCAGGCATTCCGGGTTCCGTACATGATACATGCATGACGGATTCGAGAAACATGTGTTTCTGAGTTGTGAGCATGTGGATTACTGAACTTTCATCCACCAAAGAAGGCATATATTACACTTTGAAATATTTACTCTGACTTCATAAGTTTTTTGTATCACCAGGTCCTAAAATCGGATATTTGGCAGTAGAAAACACTCTTTGAGCGAATTCTCACCAATACACATGTAATTTACATTGTTTACATAACCATGGCATTCCGTATTCCGAACATGATTCATGCATCTCCAATTCCTCAAATTGCATTTCTGAGCTGTGAACATGCGCATGCCAGATGTTTCAACCACCAAACAAGTTACATATGCACTTTGAAATATTTCCTTGGACTTCGTTGCTTCTCCTATCACCAGTTTCAAGAATCACACTTTGATCCCAGATATACCCTTTTGGAGCGAATTCTACCCTAGAGATATGTAATTTGAATAGATTCCTTCAACATGATATTCCCTGTTCCGTACATGTTACATGCATGACGGATTCGACAAACATGCATTCCTGAGTTGTGAGCATGTGGATTACTGATTTTTCATCCTCTATAAAAGGAATAATTTCATATAGACTCGTGTACACATTTTCACAAGCTTTCCCTAACAGAAGATTCGAATTCGTTCATTTTTCACAGAAGAATACTTCTGGAGTGTATTCAATCTAATAGATATATAATTTACATGAATTCCATCAACATGGCATTCCGGGTTCCGTACATGATACATGCATGACGGATTCGAGAAACATGCGTTTCTGAGTTGTGAGCATGTGGATTAGTGAACTTTCATCCACCAAAGAAGGCATATATTACACTTTGAAATATTTACTCTGACTTCATAAGTTTTTTGTATCACCAGGTTCTAAAATCGGACATTTGGCAGTAGAAAACTCTCTTTGAGCGAATTCTCACCAATACACATGTAATTTACATTGTTTACATAACCATGGCATTCCATATTCCGAACATGTTTCATGCATCACGGATTCCATAAACATGCATTTCTGAGCCGTGAACATGCGCATGCCAGATGTTTCAACCACCAAACAAGTTACTTATGCACTTTGAAATAGTTCCTTGGACTTCGTTGCTTCTCCTATCACCAGTTTCAAGAATCACACTTTGATCACAGGAAAACCCTCTTGGAGCGAATTCTAACCTAGAGATATGTAATTTGAATAGATTCCTTCAAAATCATATTCCGTGCTCCGTACATGTTACATGCATGACGGATTCGACAAACATGCATTCCTGAGTTGTGAGCATGTGGATTACTGATTTTTCATCCTCTATAAAAGGAATAATTTCACATAGACTCGTGTATACATTTTCACAAGCTTTCCCTAACACAAGTTTCGAAATCGTGCTTTTTTCACAGAAGAATAGTTCTGGAGTGTATTCAACCTAATAGATATATAATTTACATGAATTCCATCAACATGGCATTCCGGGTTCCGTACATGATACATGCATGACGGATTCGAGAAACATGCGTTTCTGAGATGTGAGCATGTGGATTAGTGAACTTTCATCCACCAAAGAAGGCATATATTACACTTTGAAATATTTCCTCAGACTTCATAAATTTTTTGTATCACCAGGTTCTAAAATAGGACATTTGGCACTAGAAAACACTCTTTGAGCGAAGTCTCACCAATACACATGTAATTTACATTGTTTACATAACCATGGCATTCCATATTCCTTACATGATTCATGCATCACGGATTCCATATACATGCATTTCTGAGCCGTTAACATGCGCATGAGAGATGTTTCAACCACCAAACCAGTTACTTATGCACTTTGAAATATTTCCTTGGACTTCGTTGCTTCTCCTATCACCAGTTTCAAGAATCACACTTTGATCCCAGGAAAACCCTCTTGGAGCGAATTCTACCCTAGAGATATGTAATTTGAATAGATTCTTCAACATGATATTCCGTGTTCCGTACATGTTACATGCATGACGGATTCGACAAACATGCATTCCTGAGTTGTGAGCATGTGGATTACTGATTTTTCATCCTCTATAAAAGGAATAATTTCATATAGACTCGTGTACACATTTTCACAAGCTTTCCCTAACACAAGTTTCGAATTCATTCATTTTTCACAGAAGAATACTTCTGGAGTGTATTCAACCTAATAGATATATAATTTACATGAATTCCATCAACATGGCATTCCGGGTTCCGTACATGATACATGCATGACGTATTCAAGACACATGCGTTTCTGAGTTGTGAGCATGTGGATTAGTGAACTTTCATCCACCAAAGAAGGCATATATTACACTTTGAAATATTTACTCTGACTTCATATGTTTTTTGTATCAATAGGTTCTAAAATCGGACATTTGGCAGTAGAAAACACTCTTTGAGCGAATTCTCACCAATACACATGTAATTTACATTGTTTACATAACCATGGCATTCCATATTCCGAACATGATTCATGCATCAACAATTCCTCAAATTGCATTTCTGAGCTGTTAACATGCACATGACAGATATTTTAACCACCAAACAACTTACTTATGCACTTTGAAATAGTTCCTTGCACTTCGTTGCTTCTCCTATCACCAGTTTCAAGAATCACACTTTGATCACAGGAAAACCCTCTTGGAGCGAATTCTACCCTAGAGATATGTAATTTGAATAGATTCCTTCAACATGATATTCCCTGTTCCGTACATGTTACATGCATGACGGATTCGACAAACATGCATTCCTGAGTTGTGAGCATGTGGATTACTGATTTTTCATCCTCTATAAAAGGAATAATTTCATATAGACTCGTGTACACATTTTCACAAGCTTTCCCAAACAGAAGATTCGAATTCGTTCATTTTTCACAGAAGAATACTTCTGGAGTGTATTCAATCTAATAGATATATAATTTACATGAATTCCATCAACATGGCATTCCGGGTTCCGTACATGATACATGCATGACGGATTCGAGAAACATGCGTTTCTGAGTTGTGAGCATGTGGATTAGTGAACTTTCATCCACCAAAGAAGGCATATATTACACTTTGAAATATTTACTCTGACTTCATAAGTTTTTTGTATCACCAGGTTCTAAAATCGGACATTTGGCAGTAGAAAACTCTCTTTGAGCGAATTCTCACCAATACACATGTAATTTACATTGTTTACATAACCATGGCATTCCATATTCCGAACATGTTTCATGCATCACGGATTCCATAAACATGCATTTCTGAGCCGTGAACATGCGCATGCCAGATGTTTCAACCACCAAACAAGTTACTTATGCACTTTGAAATAGTTCCTTGGACTTCGTTGCTTCTCCTATCACCAGTTTCAAGAATCACACTTTGATCACAGGAAAACCCTCTTGGAGCGAATTCTAACCTAGAGATATGTAATTTGAATAGATTCCTTCAACATGATATTCCGTGCTCCGTATATGTTACATGCATGACGGATTCGACAAACATGCATTCCTGAGTTGTGAGCATGTGGATTACTGATTTTTCATCCTCCATAAAAGGAATAATTTCATATAGACTCGTGTACACATTTTCACAAGCTTTCCCTAACACAAGTTTTGAAATCGTGCTTTTTTCACACAAGAATACTTCTGGAGTGTATTCAACCTAATAGATATATAATTTACATGAATTCCATCAACATGGCATTCCGGGTTCCGTACATGATACATGCATGACGGATTCGAGAAACATGCGTTTCTGAGATGTGAGCATGTGGATTACAGAACTTTCATCCACCAAAGAAGGCATATATTACACTTTGAAATATTTACTCTGACTTCATAAATTTTTTGTATCACCAGGTACTAAAATCGGACATTTGGCAGTAGAAAACACTCTTTGAGCGAATTCTCACCAATACACATGTAATTTACATTGTTTACATTACCATGGCATTCCGTATTCCGAACCTGATTCATGCATCACCAATTCCTCAAATTGCATTTCTATCTGTGAACATGCACATGACAGATATTTCAACCACCAAACAATTTACTTATGCACTTTGAAATAGTTCGTTGTTGTTCGTTGCTTCTCCTATCACCAGTTTCAAGAATCACACTTTGATCCCAGGAAAACCCTCTTGGAGCGAATTCTACCCTAAAGATATGTAATTTGAATAGATTCATTCAACATGATATTCCGTGATCCGTAAATATTACATGCATGACGGATTCGACAAACATGCATTCCTGAGTTGAGAGCATGTGGATTACTGATTTTTCATCCTCTATAAAAGGAATAATTTCATATAGACTCGTGTACACATTTTCACAAGCTTTCCCTAACACAAGTTTCGAATTCGTTCATTTTTCACAGAAGAATACTTCTGGAGTGTTTTCAACCTAATAGATATATAATTTACATGAATTCCATCAAGCAGGCATTCCGGGTTCCGTACATGATACATGCATGACGGATTCGAGAAACATGCGTTTCTGAGTTGTGAGCATGTGGATTAGTGAACTTTCATCCACCAAAGAAGGCATATATTACACTTTGAAATATTTACTCTGACTTCATAAGTTTTTTGTATCACCAGGTTCTAAAATCGGACATTTGGCAGTAGAAAACACTCTTTGAGCGAATTCTCACCAATACACATGTAATTTACATTGTTTACATAACCATGGCATTCCGTATTCCGAACATGATTCATGCATCACCAATTCCTCAAATTGCATTTCTGAGCTGTGAACATGCGCATGCCAGATGTTTCAACCACCAAACATGTTACTTATGCACTTTGAAATATTTCCTTGGACTTCGTTGCTTCTCCTATCACCAGTTTCAAGAATCACACTTTGATCCCACAAAAACCCTCTTGGAGCGAATTCTACCCTAGAGATATGTAATTTGAATAGATTCCTTCAACATGATATTCCATCTTCTGTACATGTTACATGCATGACGGATTCGACAAACATGCATTCCTGAGTTGTGAGCATGTGGATTACTGATTTTTCATCCTCTATAAAAGGAATAATTTCATATACACTCGTGTACACATTTTCACAAGCTTTCCCTATCAGAAGATTCGAATTCGTTCATTTTCACAGAAGAATACTTCTGGAGTTTTTTCGACCTAATAGATATATAATTTACATGAATTCCATCAACATGGCATTCCGGGTTCCGTACATGATACATGCATGACGGATTCGAGAAACATGCGTTTCTGAGTTGTGAGCATGTGGATTAGTGAACTTTCATCCACCAAAGAAGGCATATATTACACTTTGAAATATTTACTCTGACTTCATAAGTTTTTTGTATCACCAGGTTCTAAAATCGGACATTTGGCAGTAGAAAACACTCTTTGAGCGAATTCTCACCAATACACATGTAATTTACATTGTTTACATAACCATGGCATTCCGTATTCCGAACATGATTCATGCATCACCAATTCCTCAAATTGCATTTCTGAGCTGTGAACATGCGCATGCCAGATGTTTCAACCACCAAACATGTTACTTATGCACTTTGAAATATTTCCTTGCACTTCGTTGCTTCTCCTATCACCAGTTTCAAGAATCACACTTTGATCCCACAAAAACCCTCTTGGAGCGAATTCTACCCTAGAGATATGTAATTTGAATAGATTCCTTCAACATGATATTCCATCTTCTGTACATGTTACATGCATGACGGATTCGACAAACATGCATTCCTGAGTTGTGAGCATGTGGATTACTGATTTTTCATCCTCTATAAAAGGAATAATTTCATATACACTCGTGTACACATTTTCACAAGCTTTCCCTATCAGAAGATTCGAATTCGTTCATTTTCACAGAAGAATACTTCTGGAGTTTTTTCAACCTAATAGATATATAATTTACATGAATTCCATCAACATGGCATTCCGGGTTCCGTACATGATACATGCATGACGGATTCGAGAAACATGCGTTTCTGAGTTGTGAGCATGTGGATTAGTGAACTTTCATCCACCAAAGAAGGCATATATTACACTTTGAAATATTTACTCTGACTTCATAAGTTTTTTGTATAACCAGGTTCTAAAATCGGACATTTGGCAGTAGAAAACACTCTTTGAGCGAATTCTCACCAATACATATGTAATTTACATTGTTTTCATAACCATGGCATTCCGTATTCCGAACATGTTTCATGCATCACGGATTCCTCAAACATGCATTTCTGAGCTGTGATCATGCGCATGACAGATGTTTCAACCACCAAACAAGTTACTTATGCACTTTGAAATAGTTCCTTAGACTTCGTTGCTTCTCCTATCACCAGTTTCAAGAATCACACTTTGATCACAGGAAAACCCTCTTGGAGCGAATTCTACCCTAGAGATATGTAATTTGAATAGATCCCTTCAACATGATATTCCGTGTTCCGTACATGTTACATGCATGACGGATTCGACAAACATGCATTCCTGAGTTGTGAGCATGTGGATTACTGATTTTTCATCCTCTATAAAAGGAATAATTTCATATAGACTCGTGAACACATTTTCAGAAGCTTTCCTTAACACTAGTTTCGAATTCGTTCAATTTTCACAGAAGAATACTCCTGGAGTGTATTCAACCTAATAGATATATAATTTACATGAATTCCATCAACATGGCATTCCGGGTTCCTTACATGATACATGCATGACGGATTCGAGAAACATGCGTTTCTGAGTTTTGGGCATGTGGATTAGTGAACTTTCATCCACCAAAGAAGGCATATATTACACTTTGAAATATTTACTCTGACTTCATAATTTTTTTGTATCACCAGGTTCTAAAATCGGACATTTGGCAGTAGAAAACACTCTTTGAGCGAATTCTCACCAATACACATGTAATTTACATTGTTTACATAACCATGGCATTCCGTATTCCGAACATGATTCATGCATCACCAATTCTTCAAATTGCATTTCTGGGCTGTGAACATGCGCATGCCAGATGTTTCAACCACCAAATAAGTTACTTATGCACTTTGAAATATTTCCTTGGACTTCGTTTCTTCTCCTATCACCAGTTTCAAGAATCACCCTTTGATCCCAGAGAAACCCTCTTGGAGCGAATTCTACCCTAGAGATATGTAATTTGAATAGATTCCTTCAACATGATATTCCGTGCTCCGTACATGTTACATGCATGACGGATTCGACAAACATGCATTCCTGAGTTGTGACCATGTGGATTACTGATTTTTCATCCTATATAAAAGGAATAATTTCATATAGACACGTGTACACATTTTCACAAGCTTTCCCTAAAACAAGTTTCGAATTCGTTCGTTTTTCATAGAAGAATACTTCCGGAGTGTATTCAACCTAATAGATATATAATTCACATGAATTCCATCAACATGGCATTCCGGGTTCCGTACATGATACATGCATGACGGATTCGAGAAACATGCGTTTCTGAGTTGTGAGCATGTGGATTAGTGAACTTTCATCCACCAAAGAAGGCATATATTACACTTTGAAATATTTACTCTGACTTCATAAGTTTTTTGTATCACCAGGTTCTAAAATCGGACATTTGGCAGTAGAAAACACTCTTTGAGCGAATTCTCACCAATACACATGTAATTTACATTGTTTACATAACCATGGCATTCCATATTCCTTACATGTTTCATGCATCACGGATTCCATAAACATGCATTTCTGAGCCGTGAACATGCGCATGACAGATGTTTCAACCACCAAACAAGTTACTTATGCACTTTGAAATATTTCCTTGTACTTCGTTGCTTCTCCTATCACCAGTTTCAAGAATCACACTTTGATCACAGGAAAACCCTCTTGGAGCGAATTCTACCCTAGAGATATATAATTTGAATACATTCCTTCAAGATGATATTCCGTGTTCCGTACATGTTACATGCATGACGGATTCGACAAACATGCATTCCTGAGTTGTGACCATGTGGATTACTGATTTTTCATCCTCTATAAAAGGAATAATTTCATATAGACTCGTGTACACATTTTCACAAGCTTTCCCTAACACAAGTTTTGAAATCGTGCTTTTTTCACAGAAGAATACTTCTGGAGTGTATTCAACCTAATAGATATATAATTTACATGAATTCCATCAACATGGCATTCCGGGTTCCGTACATGATACATGCATGACGGATTCGAGAAACATGCGTTTCTGAGATGTGAGCATGTGGATTACAGAACTTTCATCCACCAAAGAAGGCATATATTGCACTTTGAAATATTTACTCTGACTTCATAAATTTTTTGTATCACCAGGTACTAAAATCGGACATTTGGCAGTAGAAAACACTCTTTGAGCGAATTCTCACCAATACACATGTAATTTACATTGTTTACATTACCATGGCATTCCGTATTCCGAACCTGATTCATGCATCACCAATTCCTCAAATTGCATTTCTATCTGTGAACATGCACATGACAGATATTTCAACCACCAAACAATTTACTTATGCACTTTGAAATAGTTCCTTGTTGTTCGTTGCTTCTCCTATCACCAGTTTCAAGAATCACACTTTGATCCCAGGAAAACCCTCTTGGAGCGAATTCTACCCTAGAGATATGTAATTTGAATAGATTCATTCAACATGATATTCCGTGATCCGTAAATATTACATGCATGACGGATTCGACAAACATGCATTCCTGAGTTGAGAGCATGTGGATTACTGATTTTTCATCCTCTATAAAAGGAATAATTTCATATAGACTCGTGTACACATTTTCACAAGCTTTCCCTAACACAAGTTTCGAATTCGTTGATTTTTCACAGAAGAATACTTCTGGAGTGTTTTCAACCTAATAGATATATAATTTACATGAATTCCATCAACCAGGCATTCCGGGTTCCGTACATGATACATGCATGACGGATTCGAGAAACATGCGTTTCTGAGTTGTGAGCATGTGGATTAGTGAACTTTCATCCACCAAAGAAGGCATATATTACACTTTGAAATATTTACTTTGACTTCATAAGTTTTTTGTATCACCAGGTTCTAAAATCGGACATTTGGCAGTAGAAAACACTCTTTGAGCGAATTCTCACCAATACACATGTAATTTACATTGTTTACATAACCATGGCATTCCGTATTCCGAACATGATTCATGCATCACCAATTCCTCAAATTGCATTTCTGAGCTGTGGACATGCGCATGCCAGATGTTTCAACCACCAAACATGTTACTTATGCACTTTGAAATATTTCCTTGGACTTCGTTGCTTCTCCTATCACCAGTTTCAAGAATCACACTTTGATCCCACAAAAACCCTCTTGGAGCGAATTCTACCCTAGAGATATGTAATTTGAATAGATTCCTTCAACATGATATTCCATCTTCTGTACATGTTACATGCATGACGGATTCGACAAACATGCATTCCTGAGTTGTGAGCATGTGGATTACTGATTTTTCATCCTCTATAAAAGGAATAATTTCATATACACTCGTGTACACATTTTCACAAGCTTTCCCTAACAGAAGATTCGAATTCGTTCATTTTCACAGAAGAATACTTCTGGAGTGTATTCAACCTAATAGATATATAATTTACATGAATTCCATCAACATGGCATTCCGGGTTCCGTACATGATACATGCATGACGGATTCGAGAAACATGCGTTTCTGAGTTGTGAGCATGTGGATTAGTGAACTTTCATCCACCAAAGAAGGCATATATTACACTTTGAAATATTTACTCTGACTTCATAAGTTTTTTGTATAACCAGGTTCTAAAATCGGACATTTGGCAGTAGAAAACACTCTTTGAGCGAATTCTCACCAATACATATGTAATTTACATTGTTTTCATAACCATGGCATTCCGTATTCCGAACATGTTTCATGCATCACGGATTCCTCAAACATGCATTTCTGAGCTGTGATCATGCGCATGACAGATGTTTCAACCACCAAACATGTTACTTATGCACTTTGAAATAGTTACTTAGACTTCGTTGCTTCTCCTATCACCAGTTTCAAGAATCACACTTTGATCACAGGAAAACCCTCTTGGAGCGAATTCTACCCTAGAGATATGTAATTTGAATAGATTCCTTCAACATGATATTCCGTGTTCCGTACATGTTACATGCATGACGGATTCGACAAACATGCATTCCTGAGTTGTGAGCATGTGGATTACTGATTTTTCATCCTCTATAAAAGGAATAATTTCATATAGACTCGTGTACACATTTTCAGAAGCTTTCCTTAACACTAGTTTCGAATTCGTTCAATTTTCACAGAAGAATACTCCTGGAGTGTATTCAACCTAATAGATATATAATTTACATGAATTCCATCAACATGGCATTCCGGGTTCCGTACATGATACATGCATGACGGATTCGAGAAACATGCGTTTCTGAGTTTTGGGCATGTGGATTAGTGAACTTTCATCCACCAAAGAAGGCATATATTACACTTTGAAATATTTACTCTGACTTCATAATTTTTTTGTATCACCAGGTTCTAAAATCGGACATTTGGCAGTGGAAAACACTCTTTGAGCGAATTCTCACCAATACACATGTAATTTACATTGTTTACATAACCATGGCATTCCGTATTCCGAACATGATTCATGCATCACCAATTCTTCAAATTGCATTTCTGGGCTGTGAACATGCGCATGCCAGATGTTTCAACCACCAAACAAGTTACTTATGCACTTTGAAATATTTCCTTGGACTTCGTTGCTTCTCCTATCACCAGTTTCAAGAATCACCCTTTGATCCCAGAGAAACCCTCTTGGAGCGAATTCTACCCTAGAGATATGTAATTTGAACAGATTCCTTCAACATGATATTCCGTGCTCCGTACATGTTACATGCATGACGGATTCGACAAACATGCATTCCTGAGTTGTGACCATGTGGATTACTGATTTTTCATCCTCTATAAAAGGAATAATTTCATATAGACACGTGTACACATTTTCACAAGCTTTCCCTAAAACAAGTTTCGAATTTGTTCATTTTTCACAGAAGAATACTTCTGGAGTGTATTCAACATAATAGATATATAATTTACATGAATTCCATCAACATGGCATTCCGGGTTTCGTACATGATACATGCATGAAGGATTCAAGACACATGCGTTTCTGAGTTGTCAGCATGTGGATTAGTGAACTTTCATCCACCAAAGAAGGCATATATTACACTTTGAAATATTTACTCTGACTTCATATGTTTTTTGTATCACCAGGTTCTAAATTCGGACATTTGGCAGTAGAAAACACTCTTTGAGCGAATTCTCACCAATACACATGTAATTTACATTGTTTACATAACCATGGCATTCCGTATTCCGAACATGATTCATGCATCAACAATTCCTCAAATTGCATTTCTGAGCTGTGAACATGCACATGACAGATATTTCAACCACCAAACAAGTTACTTATGCACTTTGAAATAGTTCCTTGGACTTCGTTGCTTCTCCTATCACCAGTTTCAAGAATCACACTTTGATCCCAGAAAAACCCTCTTGGAGCGAATTCTACCCTAGAGATATGTAATTTGAATAGATTCCTTCAACATGATATTCCATCTTCTGTACATGTTACATGCATGACGGATTCGACAAACATGCATTCCTGAGTTGTGAGCATGTGGATTACTGATTTTTCATCCTCTATAAAAGGAATAATTTCATATACACTCGTGTACACATTTTCACAAGCTTTCCCTAACAGAAGATTCGAATTCGTTCATTTTCACAGAAGAATACTTCTGGAGTTTTTTCAACCTAATAGATATATAATTTACATGAATTCCATCAACATGGCATTCCGGGTTCCGTACATGATACATGCATGACGGATTCGAGAAACATGCGTTTCTGAGTTTTGGGCATGTGGATTAGTGAACTTTCATCCACCAAAGAAGGCATATATTACACTTTGAAATATTTACTCTGACTTCATAATTTTTTTGTATCACCAGGTTCTAAAATCGGACATTTGGCAGTAGAAAACACTCTTTGAGCGAATTCTCACCAATACACATGTAATTTACATTGTTTACATAACCATGGCATTCCGTATTCCGAACATGATTCATGCATCACCAATTCTTCAAATTGCATTTCTGGGCTGTGAACATGCGCATGCCAGATGTTTCAACCACCAAACAAGTTACTTATGCACTTTGAAATATTTCCTTGGACTTCGTTGCTTCTCCTATCACCAGTTTCAAGAATCACCCTTTGATCCCAGAGAAACCCTCTTGGAGCGAATTCTACCCTAGAGATATGTAATTTGAATAGATTCCTTCAACATGATATTCCGTGCTCCGTACATGTTACATGCATGACGGATTCGACAAACATGCATTCCTGAGTTGTGACCATGTGGATTACTGATTTTTCATCCTCTATAAAAGGAATAATTTCATATAGACACGTGTACACATTTTCACAAGCTTTCCCTAAAACAAGTTTCGAATTCGTTCGTTTTTCATAGAAGAATACTTCCGGAGTGTATTCAACCTAATAGATATATAATTTACATGAATTCCATCAACATGGCATTCCGGGTTCCGTACATGATACATGCATGACGGATTCGAGAAACATGCGTTTCTGAGTTGTGAGCATGTGGATTAGTGAACTTTCATCCACCAAAGAAGGCATATATTACACTTTGAAATATTTACTCTGACTTCATAAGTTTTTTGTATCACCAGGTTCTAAAATCGGACATTTGGCAGTAGAAAACACTCTTTGAGCGAATTCTCACCAATACACATGTAATTTACATTTTTTACATTACCATGGCATTCCGTATTCCGAACCTGATTCATGCATCACCAATTCCTCAAATTGCATTTCTATCTGTGAACATGCACATGACAGATATTTCAACCACCAAA
This sequence comes from Vicugna pacos, assembly GCF_048564905.1. NCBI lineage: Eukaryota > Metazoa > Chordata > Mammalia > Artiodactyla > Camelidae > Vicugna > Vicugna pacos. The sequence goes on along the minus strand of NW_027328741.1, from coordinate 67,618,567 downwards.
CAATTTACTTATGCACTTTGAAATAGTTCCTTGTTGTTCGTTGCTTCTCCTATCAGCAGTTTCAAGAATCACACTTTGATCCCAGGAAAACCCTCTTGGAGCGAATTCTACCCTAGAGATATGTAATTTGAATAGATTCATTCAACATGATATTCCGTGATCCGTAAATATTACATGCATGACGGATTCGACAAACATGCATTCCTGAGTTGAGAGCATGTGTTTTACTGATTTTTCATCCTCTATAAAAGGAATAATTTCATATAGACTCGTGTACACATTTTCACAAGCTTTCCCTAACACAAGTTTCAAATTCGTTCATTTTTCACAGAAGAATACTTCTGGAGTGTTTTCAACCTAATAGATATATAATTTACATGAATTCCATCAAGCAGGCATTCCGGGTTCCGTACATGATACATGCATGACGGAATCGAGAAACATGCGTTTCTGAGTTGTGAGCATGTGGATTAGTGAACTTTCATCCACCAAAGAAGGCATATATTACACTTTGAAATATTTACTCTGACTTCATAAGATTTTTGTATCACCAGGTTCTAAAATCGGACATTTGGCAGTAGAAAACACTCTTTGAGGGAATTCTCACCAATACACATGTAATTTACATTGTTTACATAACCATGGCATTCCGTATTCCGAACATGATTCATGCATCACCAATTCCTCAAATTGCATTTCTGAGCTGTGAACATGCGCATGCCAGATGTTTCAACCACCAAACATGTTACTTATGCACTTTGAAATATTTCCTTGGACTTCGTTGCTTCTCCTATCACCAGTTTCAAGAATCACACTTTGATCCCACAAAAACCCTCTTGGAGCGAATTCTACCCTAGAGATATGTAATTTGAATAGATTCCTTCAACATGATATTCCATCTTCTGTACATGTTACATGCATGACGGATTCGACAAACATGCATTCCTGAGTTGTGAGCATGTGGATTACTGATTTTTCATCCTCTATAAAAGGAATAATTTCATATACACTCGTGTACACATTTTCACAAGCTTTCCCTAACAGAAGATTCGAATTCGTTCATTTTTCACAGAAGAATACTTCTGGAGTTTTTTCAACCTAATAGATATATAATTTACATGAATTCCATCAACATGGCATTCCGGGTTCCGTACATGATACATGCATGATGGATTCGAGAAACATGCGTTTCTGAGTTGTGAGCATGTGGATTAGTGAACTTTCATCCACCAAAGAAGGCATATATTACACTTTGAAATATTTACTCTGACTTCATAAGTTTTTTGTATAACCAGGTTCTAAAATCGGACATTTGGCAGTAGAAAACACTCTTTGAGCGAATTCTCACCAATACATATGTAATTTACATTGTTTTCATAACCATGGCATTCCGTATTCCGAACATGTTTCATGCATCACGGATTCCTCAAACATGCATTTCTGAGCTGTGATCATGCGCATGACAGATGTTTCAACCACCAAACAAGTTACTTATGCACTTTGAAATAGTTCCTTGGACTTCGTTGCTTCTCCTATCACCAGTTTCAAGAATCACACTTTGATCCCAGAGAAACCCTCTTGGAGCGAATTCTACCCTAGAGATATGTAATTTGAATAGATTCCTTCAACATGATATTCCGTGTTCCGTACATGTTACATGCATGACGGATTCGACAAACATGCATTCCTGAGTTGTGACCATGTGGATTACTGATTTTTCATCCTCTATAAAAGGAATAATTTCATATAGACACGTGTACACATTTTCACAAGCTTTCCCTAAAACAAGTTTCGAATTCGTTCGTTTTTCATAGAAGAATACTTCCGGAGTGTATTCAACCTAATAGATATATAATTTACATGAATTCCATCAACATGGCATTCCGGGTTCCGTACATGATACATGCATGACGGATTCGAGAAACATGCATTTATGAGTTGTGAGCATGTGGATTAGTGAACTTTCATCCACCAAAGAAGGCATATATTACACTTTGAAATATTTACTTTGACTTCATAAGTTTTTTGTATCACCAGGTTGTAAAATCGGACATTTGGCAGTAGAAAACACTCTGAGCGAATTCTCACCAATACACATGTAATTTACATTGTTTACATAACCATGGCATTCCATATTCCGAACATGTTTCATGAATCACGGGTTCCATAAACATGCATTTCTGAGCCGTTAACATGCGCATGACAGATGTTTCAACCACCAAACAAGTTACTTATGCACTTTGAAATATTTCCTTGGACTTCGTTGCTTCTCCTATCACCAGTTTCAAGAATCACACTTTGATCACAGGAAAACCCTCTTGGAGCGAATTCTACCCTAGAGATATGTAATTTGAATACATTCCTTCAACAAGATATTCCGTGTTCCGTACATGTTACATGCATGACGGATTCGACAAACATGCATTCCTGAGTTGTGAGCATGTGGATTACTGATTTTTCATCCTCTATAAAAGGAATAATTTCATATAGACTCGTGTACACATTTTCACAAGCTTTCCCCAACACAAGTTTCGAATTCGTTCATTTTTCACAGAAGAATACTTCCGGAGTGTATTCAAACTAATAGATATATAATTTACATGAATTCCATCAACATGGAATTCCGGGTTCCGTACATGATACATGCATGACGGATTCGAGAAACATGCGTTTCTGAGTTGTGAGCATGTGGATTAGTGAACTTTCATCCACCAAAAAAGGCATATATTAAACTTTGAAATTTTTACTCTGACTTCATAAGTTATTTGTATCACCAGGTTCTAAAATCGGACATTTGGCAGTAGAAAACACTCTTTGAGCGAATTCTCACCAATACACATGTAATTTACATTGTTTACATAACCATGGCATTCCGTATTCCGAACATGTTTCATGCATCACGGATTCCTCAAACATGCATTTCTGAGCTGTGAACATGAGCATGACAGATGTTTCAACCACCATACAAGTTACTTATGCACTTTGAAATAGTTCCTTGGACTTCGTTGCTTCTACTATCACCAGTTTCAAGAATCACACTTTGATCACAGGAAAACACTCTTGGAGCGAATTCTACCCTAGAGATATGTAATTTGAATAGATTCCTTCAACATGATATTCCGTGTTCCGTACATGTTACATGCATGACGGATTTGAGAAACATGCATTCCTGAGTTGTGAGCATGTGGATTACTGATTTTTCATCCTCTATAAAAGGAATAATTTCATATAGACTCGTGTACACATTTTCAGAAGCTTTCCTTAACACTAGTTTCGAATTCGTTCAATTTTCACAGAAGAATACTCCTGGAGTGTATTCAACCTAATAGATATATAATTTACATGAATTCCATCAACCAGGCATTCCGGGTTCCGTACATGATACATGCATGACGGATTCGAGAAACATGCGTTTCTGAGTTTTGAGCATGTGGATTAGTGAACTTTCATCCACCAAAGAAGGCATATATTACACTTTGAAATATTTACTCTGACTTCATAATTTTTTTGTATCACCAGTTTCTAAAATCGGACATTTGGCAGTAGAAAACACTCTTTGAGCGAATTCTCACCAATACACATGTAATTTACATTGTTTACATAACCATGGCATTCCGTATTCCGAACATGATTCATGCATCACCAATTCCTCAAATTGCATTTCTGAGCTGTGAACATGCGCATGCCAGATGTTTCAACCACCAAACAAGTTACTTATGCACTTTGAAATATTTCCTTGGACTTCGTTGCTTCTCCTATCACCAGTTTCAAGAATCACACTTTGATCCCAGAGAAACCCTCTTGGAGCGAATTCTACCCTAGAGATATGTAATTTGAATAGATTCCTTCAACATGATATTCCGTGTTCCGTACATGTTACATGCATGACGGATTCGACAAACATGCATTCCTGAGTTGTGACCATGTGGATTACTGATTTTTCATCCTCTATAAAAGGAATAATTTCATATAGACACGTGTACACATTTTCACAAGCTTTCCCTAAAACAAGTTTCGAATTCGTTCGTTTTTCATAGAAGAATACTTCCGGAGTGTATTCAACCTAATAGATATATAATTTACATGAATTCCATCAACATGGCATTCCGGGTTCCGTACATGATACATGCATGACGGATTCGAGGAACATGCGTTTCTGAGTTGTGAGCATGTGGATTAGTGAACTTTCATCCACCAAAAAATGCATATATTACACTTTGAAACTTTTACTCTGACTTCATAAGTTTTTTGTATCACCAGGTTCTAAAATCGGACATTTGGCAGTAGAAAACACTCTGAGCGAATTCTCACCAATACACATGTAATTTACATTGTTTACATAACCATGGCATTCCGTATTCCGAACATGTTTCATGCATCACGGATTCCTCAAACATGCATTTCTGAGCTGTGAACATGAGCATGACAGATGTTTCAACCACCAAACAAGTTACTTATGCAATTTGAAATAGTTCCTTGGACTTCGTTGCTTCTACTATCACCAGTTTCAAGAATCACACTTTGATCACAGGAAAACACTCTTGGAGCGAATTCTACCCTAGAGATATGTAATTTGAATACATTCCTTCAACATGATATTCCGTGTTCCGTACATGTTACATGCATGACGGATTTGACAAACATGCATTCCTGAGTTGTGAGCATGTGGATTACTGATTTTTCATCCTCAATAAAAGGAATAATTTCATATAGACTCGTGTACACATTTTCAGAAGCTTCCCTTAACACTAGTTTCGAATTCGTTCAATTTTCACAAAAGAATACTCCTGGAGTGTATTCAACCTAATAGATATATAATTTACATGAATTCCATCAACCAGGCATTCCGGGTTCCGTACATGATACATGTATGACGGATTCGAGAAACATGTGTTTCTGAGTTGTGAGCATGTGGATTAGTGAACTTTCATCCACCAAAGAAGGCATATATTACACTTTGAAATATTTACTCTGACTTTATAAGTTTTTTGTATCACCAGGTTCTAAAATCGGACATTTGGCAGTAGAAAACACTCTTTGAGCGAATTCTCACCAATACACATGTAATTTACATTGTTTACATAACCATGGCATTCCGTATTCCAAACATGTTTCATGCATCACGGATTCCTCAAACATGCATTTCTGAGCTGTGAACATGCGCATGACAGATGTTTCAACCACCAAACAAGTTACTTATGCACTTTGAAATAGTTCCTTGGACTTCGTTGCTTCTCCTATCACCAGTTTCAAGAATCACACTTTGATCACAGGAAAACCCTCTTGGAGCGAATTCTACCCTAGAGATATGTAATTTGAATAGATTCCTTCAACATGATATTCCGTGCTCCGTACATGTTACATGCATGACGGATTCGACAAACATGCATTCCTGAGTTGTGAGCATGTGGATTACTGATTTTTCATCCTCTATAAAAGGAATAATTTCACATAGATTCGTGTACACATTTTCACAAGCTTTCCCTAACACAGGTTTCGAAATCGTGCTTTTTTCACAGAAGAATACTTCTGGAGTGTATTCAACCTAATAGATATATAATTTACATGAATTCCATCAACATGGCATTCCGGGGTCCGTACATGATACATGCATGACGGATTCGAGAAACATGCGTTTCTGAGATGTGAGCATGTGGATTAGTGAACTTTCATCCACCAAAGAAGGCATATATTACACTTTGAAATATTTCCTCTGTCTTCATAAATTTTTTGTATCACCAGGTACTAAAATCGGACATTTGGCACTAGAAAACCCTCTTTGAGCGAATTCTCACCAATACACATGTAATTTACATAGTCTACATAACCATGGCATTCCGTATTCCGAACCTGATTCATGCATCACCAATTCCTCAAATTGCATTTCTAGATGTGAACATGCACATGACAGATATTTCAACCACCAAACAAGTTACTTATGCACTTTGAAATAGTTCCTTGGTGTTCGTTGCTTCTCCTATCACCAGTTTCATGAATCACAATTTGATCACAGGAAAACCCTCTTGGAGCGAATTCTACCCTAGAGATATGTAATTTGAATAGATTCCTTCAACATGATATTCCGTGTTCTGTACATGTTACATGCAAGACAGATTCGGCAAACAAGCATTCCTGAGTTGTGAGCATGTGGATTATTGATTTTTCATCCTCTATAAAAGGAATAATTTCTTATACACTCGTGTACACATTTTCACAAGCTTTCCCTAACACAAGTTTCGAATTCGTGCTTTTTTCACAGAAGAATACTTCTGGAGTTTATTCAACCTAATAGATATATAATTTACATGAATTCCATCAACATGGCATTCCGGGTTCCGTACATGATACATGCATGATGGATTCGAGAAACATGCGTTTCTGAGATGTGAGCATGTGGATTAGTGAACTTTCATCCACCAAAGAAGGTATATATTACACTTTGAAATATTTACTCTGACTTCATAAGTTTTTTGTATCACCAGGTTCTAAAAACGGACATTTGGCAGTAGAAAACACTCTTTGAGCGAATTCTCACCAATACACATGTAATTTACATTGTTTACATAACCATGGCATTCCGTATTCCAAACATGTTTCATGCATCACAGATTCCTCAAACATGCATTTCCGAGCTGTGAACATGCGCATGACAGATGTTTCAACCACCAAACAAGTTACTTATGCACTTTGAAATAGTTCCTTGGACTTCGTTGCTTCTCCTATCACCAGTTTCAAGAATCACACTTTGATCCCAGAAAAACCCTCTTGGAGCGAATTCTACCCTAGAGATATGTAATTTGAATAGATTCCTTCAACATGATATTCCGTGTTCTGTACATGTTACATGCATGACGGATTCGACAAACATGCATTCCTGAGTTGTGAGCATGTGGATTACTGATTTTTCATCCTCTATAAAAGGAATAATTTCATATAGACTCGTGTACACATTTTCACAAGCTTTCCCTAACAGAAGATTCGAATTCGTTCATTTTTCACAGGAGAATACTTCTGGAGTGTATTCAACCTAATAGATATATAATTTACATGAATTCCATCAACATGGCATTCCGGGTTCCGCACATGATACATGCATGACGGATTCGAGAAACATGCGTTTCTGCGTTGTGAGCATGTGGATTAGTGAACTTTCATCCACCAAAGAAGGCATATATTACACTTTGAAATATTTACTCTGACTTCATAAGTTTTTTGTATCACCAGGTTCTAAAATCGGACATTTGGCAGTAGAAAACACTCTTTGAGCGAATTCTCACCAATACACATGTAATTTACATAGTTTACATAACCATGGCATTCCGTATTCCGAACATGTTTCATGCATCACGGATTCCTCAAACATGCATTTCTGAGATGTGATCATGAGCATGACAGATGTTTCAACCACCATACATGTTACTTATGTACTTTGAAATAGTTCCTTGGACTTCGTTGCTTCTACTATCACCAGTTTCAAGAATCACACTTTGATCACAGGAAAACACTCTTGGAGCGAATTCTTCCCTAGAGATATGTAATTTGAATAGATTCCTTCAACATGATATTCCGTGTTCCGTACATGTTACATGCATGACGGATTCAACAAACATGCATTCCTGAGTTGTGAGCATGTGGATTACTGATTTTTCATCCTCTATAAAAGGAATAATTTCATATAGACTCGTGTACACATTTTCAGAAGCTTTCCTTAACACTAGTTTCGAATTCGTTCAATTTTCACAGAAGAATACTCCTGGAGTGTATTCAACCTAATAGAAATATAATTTACATGAATTCCATCAACATGGCATTCCGGGTTCCGTACATGATACATGCATGACGGATTCGAGAAACATGCGTTTCTGAGTTGTGAGCATGTGGATTAGTGAACTTTCATCCACCAAAGAAGGCATATATTACACTTTGAAATATTTACTCTGACTTCATAAGTTTTTTGTATAACCAGGTTCTAAAATCGGACATTTGGCAGTAGAAAACACTCTTTGAGCGAATTCTCACCAATACATATTTAATTTACATTGTTTTCATAACCATGGCATTCCGTATTCCGAACATGTTTCATGCATCACGGATTCCTCAAACATGCATTTCTGAGCTGTGATCATGCGCATGACAGATGTTTCAACCACCAAACAAGTTACTTATGCACTTTGAAATAGTTCCTTGGACTTCGTTGCTTCTCCTATCACCAGTTTCAAGAATCACACTTTGATCACAGGAAAACCCTCTTGGAGCGAATTCTACCCTAGAGATATGTAATTTGAATAGATTCCTTCAACATGATATTCCGTGTTCCGTACATGTTACATGCATGACGGATTCGACAAACATGCATTCCTGAGTTGTGAGCATGTGGATTACTGATTTTTCATCCTCTATAAAAGGAATAATTTCATATAGACTCGTGTACACATTTTCACAAGCTTTCCTTAACACTAGTTTCGAATTCGTTCAATTTTCACAGAAGAATACTCCTGGAGTGTATTCAACCTAATAGATATATAATTTACATGAATTCCATCAACATGGCATTCCGGGTTCCGTACATGATACATGCATGACGGATTCGAGAAACATGCGTTTCTGAGTTTTGGGCATGTGGATTAGTGAACTTTCATCCACCAAAGAAGGCATATATTACACTTTGAAATATTTACTCTGACTTCATAATTTTTTTGTATCACCAGGTTCTAAAATCGGACATTTGGCAGTGGAAAACACTCTTTGAGCGAATTCTCACCAATACACATGTAATTTACATTGTTTACATAACCATGGCATTCCGTATTCCGAACATGATTCATGCATCACCAATTCTTCAAATTGCATTTCTGGGCTGTGAACATGCGCATGCCAGATGTTTCAACCACCAAACAAGTTACTTATGCACTTTGAAATATTTCCTTGGACTTCGTTGCTTCTCCTATCACCAGTTTCAAGAATCACACTTTGATCCCAGAGAAACCCTCTTGGAGCGAATTCTACCCTAGAGATATGTAATTTGAATAGATTCCTTCAACATGATATTCCGTGTTCCGTACATGTTACATGCATGACGGATTCGACAAACATGCATTCCTGAGTTGTGAGCATGTGGATTACTGATTTTTCATCCTCTATAAAAGGAATAATTTCATATACACTCGTGTACACATTTTCACAAGCTTTCCCTAACAGAAGATTCGAATTCGTTCATTTTTCACAGAAGAATACTTCTGGAGTTTTTTCAACCTAATAGATATATAATTTACATGAATTCCATCAACATGGCATTCCGGGTTCCGTACATGATACATGCATGATGGATTCGAGAAACATGCGTTTCTGAGTTGTGAGCATGTGGATTAGTGAACTTTCATCCACCAAAGAAGGCATATATTACACTTTGAAATATTTACTCTGACTTCATAAGTTTTTTGTATAACCAGGTTCTAAAATCGGACATTTGGCAGTAGAAAACACTCTTTGAGCGAATTCTCACCAATACATATTTAATTTACATTGTTTTCATAACCATGGCATTCCGTATTCCGAACATGTTTCATGCATCACGGATTCCTCAAACATGCATTTCTGAGCTGTGATCATGCGCATGACAGATGTTTCAACCACCAAACAAGTTACTTATGCACTTTGAAATAGTTCCTTGGACTTCGTTGCTTCTACTATCACCAGTTTCAAGAATCACACTTTGATCACAGGAAAACCCTCTTGGAGCGAATTCTACCCTAGAGATATGTAATTTGAATAGATTCCTTCAACATGATATTCCGTGTTCCGTACATGTTACATGCATGACGGATTCGACAAACATGCATTCCTGAGTTGTGAGCATGTGGATTACTGATTTTTCATCCTCTATAAAAGGAATAATTTCATATAGACTCGTGTACACATTTTCACAAGCTTTCCTTAACACTAGTTTCGAATTCGTTCAATTTTCACAGAAGAATACTCCTGGAGTGTATTCAACCTAATAGATATATAATTTACATGAATTCCATCAACATGGCATTCCGGGTTCCGTACATGATACATGCATGACGGATTCGAGAAACATGCGTTTCTGAGTTTTGGGCATGTGGATTAGTGAACTTTCATCCACCAAAGAAGGCATATATTACACTTTGAAATATTTACTCTGACTTCATAATTTTTTTGTATCACCAGGTTCTAAAATCGGACATTTGGCAGTGGAAAACACTCTTTGAGCGAATTCTCACCAATACACATGTAATTTACATTGTTTACATAACCATGGCATTCCGTATTCCGAACATGATTCATGCATCACCAATTCTTCAAATTGCATTTCTGGGCTGTGAACATGCGCATGCCAGATGTTTCAACCACCAAACAAGTTACTTATGCACTTTGAAATATTTCCTTGGACTTCGTTGCTTCTCCTATCACCAGTTTCAAGAATCACACTTTGATCCCAGAGAAACCCTCTTGGAGCGAATTCTACCCTAGAGATATGTAATTTGAATAGATTCCTTCAACATGATATTCCGTGTTCCGTACATGTTACATGCATGACGGATTCGACAAACATGCATTCCTGAGTTGTGAGCATGTGGATTACTGATTTTTCATCCTCTATAAAAGGAATAATTTCATATACACTCGTGTACACATTTTCACAAGCTTTCCCTAACAGAAGATTCGAATTCGTTCATTTTTCACAGAAGAATACTTCTGGAGTTTTTTCAACCTAATAGATATATAATTTACATGAATTCCATCAACATGGCATTCCGGGTTCCGTACATGATACATGCATGATGGATTCGAGAAACATGCGTTTCTGAGTTGTGAGCATGTGGATTAGTGAACTTTCATCCACCAAAGAAGGCATATATTACACTTTGAAATATTTACTCTGACTTCATAAGTTTTTTGTATAACCAGGTTCTAAAATCGGACATTTGGCAGTAGAAAACACTCTTTGAGCGAATTCTCACCAATACATATTTAATTTACATTGTTTTCATAACCATGGCATTCCGTATTCCGAACATGTTTCATGCATCACAGATTCCTCAAACATGCATTTCTGAGCTGTGATCATGCGCATGACAGATGTTTCAACCACCAAACAAGTTACTTATGCACTTTGAAATAGTTCCTTGGACTTCGTTGCTTCTCCTATCACCAGTTTCAAGAATCACACTTTGATCACAGGAAAACCCTCTTGGAGCGAATTCTACCCTAGAGATATGTAATTTGAATAGATTCCTTCAACATGATATTCCGTGTTCCGTACATGTTACATGCATGACGGATTCGACAAACATGCATTCCTGAGTTGTGAGCATGTGGATTACTGATTTTTCATCCTCTATAAAAGGAATAATTTCATATAGACTCGTGTACACATTTTCACAAGCTTTCCTTAACACTAGTTTCGAATTCGTTCAATTTTCACAGAAGAATACTCCTGGAGTGTATTCAACCTAATAGATATATAATTTACATGAATTCCATCAACATGGCATTCCGGGTTCCGTACATGATACATGCATGACGGATTCGAGAAACATGCGTTTCTGAGTTTTGGGCATGTGGATTAGTGAACTTTCATCCACCAAAGAAGGCATATATTACACTTTGAAATATTTACTCTGACTTCATAATTTTTTTGTATCACCAGGTTCTAAAATCGGACATTTGGCAGTGGAAAACACTCTTTGAGCGAATTCTCACCAATACACATGTAATTTACATTGTTTACATAACCATGGCATTCCGTATTCCGAACATGATTCATGCATCACCAATTCTTCAAATTGCATTTCTGGGCTGTGAACATGCGCATGCCAGATGTTTCAACCACCAAACAAGTTACTTATGCACTTTGAAATATTTCCTTGGACTTCGTTGCTTCTCCTATCACCAGTTTCAAGAATCACACTTTGATCCCAGAGAAACCCTCTTGGAGCGAATTCTACCCTAGAGATATGTAATTTGAATAGATTCCTTCAACATGATATTCCGTGTTCCGTACATGTTACATGCATGACGGATTCGACAAACATGCATTCCTGAGTTGTGAGCATGTGGATTACTGATTTTTCATCCTCTATAAAAGGAATAATTTCATATACACTCGTGTACACATTTTCACAAGCTTTCCCTAACAGAAGATTCGAATTCGTTCATTTTTCACAGAAGAATACTTCTGGAGTTTTTTCAACCTAATAGATATATAATTTACATGAATTCCATCAACATGGCATTCCGGGTTCCGTACATGATACATGCATGATGGATTCGAGAAACATGCGTTTCTGAGTTGTGAGCATGTGGATTAGTGAACTTTCATCCACCAAAGAAGGCATATATTACACTTTGAAATATTTACTCTGACTTCATAAGTTTTTTGTATAACCAGGTTCTAAAATCGGACATTTGGCAGTAGAAAACACTCTTTGAGCGAATTCTCACCAATACATATTTAATTTACATTGTTTTCATAACCATGGCATTCCGTATTCCGAACATGTTTCATGCATCACGGATTCCTCAAACATGCATTTCTGAGCTGTGATCATGCGCATGACAGATGTTTCAACCACCAAACAAGTTACTTATGCACTTTGAAATAGTTCCTTGGACTTCGTTGCTTCTCCTATCACCAGTTTCAAGAATCACACTTTGATCACAGGAAAACCCTCTTGGAGCGAATTCTACCCTAGAGATATGTAATTTGAATAGATTCCTTCAACATGATATTCCGTGTTCCGTACATGTTACATGCATGACGGATTCGACAAACATGCATTCCTGAGTTGTGAGCATGTGGATTACTGATTTTTCATCCTCTATAAAAGGAATAATTTCATATAGACTCGTGTACACATTTTCACAAGCTTTCCTTAACACTAGTTTCGAATTCGTTCAATTTTCACAGAAGAATACTCCTGGAGTGTATTCAACCTAATAGATATATAATTTACATGAATTCCATCAACATGGCATTCCGGGTTCCGTACATGATACATGCATGACGGATTCGAGAAACATGCGTTTCTGAGTTTTGGGCATGTGGATTAGTGAACTTTCATCCACCAAAGAAGGCATATATTACACTTTGAAATATTTACTCTGACTTCATAATTTTTTTGTATCACCAGGTTCTAAAATCGGACATTTGGCAGTGGAAAACACTCTTTGAGCGAATTCTCACCAATACACATGTAATTTACATTGTTTACATAACCATGGCATTCCGTATTCCGAACATGATTCATGCATCACCAATTCTTCAAATTGCATTTCTGGGCTGTGAACATGCGCATGCCAGATGTTTCAACCACCAAACAAGTTACTTATGCACTTTGAAATATTTCCTTGGACTTCGTTGCTTCTCCTATCACCAGTTTCAAGAATCACACTTTGATCCCAGAGAAACCCTCTTGGAGCGAATTCTACCCTAGAGATATGTAATTTGAATAGATTCCTTCAACATGATATTCCGTGTTCCGTACATGTTACATGCATGACGGATTCGACAAACATGCATTCCTGAGTTGTGAGCATGTGGATTACTGATTTTTCATCCTCTATAAAAGGAATAATTTCATATACACTCGTGTACA